>NC_091997.1:642657-2080157 GCF_044704955.1 Pristiophorus japonicus
CCCATTGGAAACATCCATCCAGTCTCAAAAATACCCATTAACCATTACCCTTTGCTTCCTGCCTCTGAGACAATTTTGGATCCAACTTGCCACTTTGCCCTGGATCCCATGGGTTTTTACTTTCGTGACCAGTCTGCCATGTGAGGCCTTATCGAAAGCTTTGCTAAAATCCATATACACTACATCATACGCACTGTCTTCATCGACCCTCCTGGTGACCTCTTTGAAAAATTCAATCAAGTTAGTCAGACACGACCTGCCCTTAACAAATCCATGCTGACTGTCTCTGATTAACGTCCCTGGTTCAAGTCCCACTCCAGGAATTTGAGCACTAGGCTGACACTCCAGTGCAGTGCTGCGGGAATGTAGCACTATCTGAGGTGCCGTCTTTCAGATGGGACGTTAAACCGAGGCCCCGTCTGCTCTCTGAGGTAAACATAAAAGATCCCATGGCACTATTTCGAAGAAGAGCAGAGCAGTTATCCCCGGTGACCTGGTCAATATTTATCCCTCAATCAACAAAACAAAAACAGATTATTTGGTCATGATCACATTGTGTTTGTGGGAGCTGGCCTGTGCCCACATTGGCTACATTTCAAAGCGTACATCATTGGCTGTAATGGAATGTCCGGTGGTCATCCATTTATAAATATACTATATAATTGCAAGTCTTTCTCTTTTTAGGAGTTACTCGGTGCAGGAGTTCATGCAGTTAAATCACATACCTTTCCTGAGAGTTGTAGACTCTTCTAGTTTTCAACATATATATATTCATAGCAGGGCATCAACGTCAATGCCTTGGACATCAAACTGAAAAAGGCATGGAATGAAGTTTCCCTCAGTGACTTAGTGTGGAACTGAACCAAGCAGACCAGGAAAATCTCAGATTCAATCCCCGGTCTGTGTTGAGATTGTCAGTCTCAGCTTGAGCAATGCTAGGCACTCTTGGGATAGAGACGGAAAAGTGTCAAGCCAGATTCCCGCTCCTGATCGTTATCCAGCAATTCCAGCTGAAAAATGTGCCATGTGTGCAGTTCAAACGAGGACTGGACCAGGCTGGGGTGTGATGTCTCACATTGTCAAAGAGTTGCCCAGCATTCACTGTCTAGAGTGACACATGAAGAATGGCCACTTGGGTAATGTACCATTGAGTGCCTGGAACCAGTGGGACCGTATTCCACCATAACTGAGAGACTACAGAAGAGGAAAAATAAACCTATCAAACCCATTCCTAAAAAAACAGACTTGCATTGTCATGAACACCCCTCGGCATAACACTGCATTATTACTGGTGCAGAAAGTATGTTTTGTCAGGGTCGGTAATATATCATAGCTTCCAAAAGGATTTAAATTTCATAAGAAGGGTGAGAAAGACATGACAAGCAAAAGGATTGTTGCAGAGAGGCTCAAGGGAGGTTCTCAATCAGAAGTATTTCAGCCCAGTTGCTACCACGGGATCAAACTTTTAACGGAGACTCGGAAAGAATGCAAAACACATAGCCATTGTAACGTCCTAGCTTAACCTAACATCAGTGTTAACATATGAAACCACTTTTGTATTTCTTGCACCTTTGCTGTTGAGCTTGAAGAAGTCTTGTATGATTTAAAATCCACAAATATAGTGTCACTGTATCTTTTACACCAGGGCTTCAAATGTGGATCAATGCATTCCACTGAAAGCAGTTATAAACAGAGTACAGAGTATAAGCAATTGAAGTATCTTTTTGCCTCTGAAGGCTGAATTCCATTGTAGCCAAAATGAAAATCTCTCTCATGACAATAGTGAAGCTCCTTAATGAAATGAGTGTGGGACATCATCAGCTCAATCCCGAGTGGGTGCAGGTGAATGATAAATTACTGAGCAGTACCAACCAAGTTTCTTCCACAGACTGTACATTCTGTTCCTTTGATAACACAGTGTTTTTTTAACCATATGCACAGCATACAACTGATGATTTATTGGCACTAAATTGGCATTCTCACTTAGATGCCACAGGGATGGCCAGTTGGAGAAATGAGGACTGCTGCATTAGTGCAGTATGGGGTGGTCTTATGAGGTTGGAGCTGAGGAACATTGTTTGAACACAGTAGAGGAAGTTTCACGTATGTAATCATACAATAGCTGACCTGGGAGTGCTTGATGTCAACATTAACTATCTGAAATCGTGAAATATTCAATTCTCCAGCGCCAACGTAGTTTGCCTTGATAAGCATAAAATTCACAAAAAATGTTTCCTTTTTATTAAATAACATTAAATGTGATGGGTGCTGCTTAGTAGTTTATTCTGAATAAACTACTTGTCTCACATTGGCTCTCGGCTAAGCAATGTCTCGATTTAAAAATTGTTTTCAAATCCCTCCCAATCTCAATAATCTCCTTCAACCCCCAAACCCCCGAGATATCTATTCTGGCCTCTCAATCATTGACGGCCGTGCTTTCAGCTGCCTTGGCCCTAAGCTCTGGAATTCCCTCCCTAAACCTCTCTAACTCTCTTTCCTCCTTTAAGACACTTCTTAAAACCTAGCTCTGACAAAGCTTTTGGTCATCTGCTCGCTGTCAAGTTTTGTTTTATAACACACCTGAGGACTGCCTTGGGACATTTTACTACGTTAACGGCACTATATTGTTGTTGTTGGGTTAGGATTAGGGTTATTGTTGTTGGAAGTGCTCCGTTATATTTATACTGGTTCTAGATTCAAACTTAAGTTTCAAGGGACCTAGCACTAGAGAATGATTTGCTAGTTTTGACTGAGAAACCTGGTTTGAGAAGAGTTAGCTCTCTTCCTGCATCACTCACGGTCAGACCTTGATGGCACCTCTGAGTTAGGTCCAACTCCGGAGATGAAGCACAGCGAAGTGGTGGAGGGTAACTTATGAGTTAACCCCCCAGATTTAACCAGACTTGATCTTTCTCCAGTACCTGACAAAAGACTACATTCAGCCTGAAACTCACTTGAACCGTTGATCAGAAAGTTGCCAGATTCTCTTTCTAATTCTGTTACTCTCCATTAGATATTATTGGAATAATAGAATCTGTACACTGCGTTTACCTAGGATGTGTTCATGTTGATTTCAGACAGCCCATGTGAATCGGAGAAGTTGGTGTACATTTCCGTGTCACTGATTGCTAAGCGAAATTTGCAACTCCCTGCAGAAAAGCAGACAGCAGAAGATATGTGAGTAGCAGCTCAGCAGTGGGAGTATAATAAATAACATTGTGCCTTTAGGACTGGATATGGTCGTAGTAATGAAGCAATTAAGCTCCTCCAATCAGTTAGTGTTAACGGTCTTGCCCGAAGGTGCACCTAGCTATGCCGATCAGAAGATTTCAGGGTCAATCCTTGATCTGTCCTGAGGTTGATTATCACAGCCTGGACTTTTCCCATTCTGGATTGCTATCCTGCGAACCTGGCTGGGCAGCGCCTGCGTGTAGCACTGAGGTGAGGATAAGATTGAACTTGATTGTGGTACTCCATGTGGTGGAATAGTGTGCTGAAAGTCACTGAGCTCGCACGTGTTGAATGGCCACTTGAGCGAGATACTCCAGGGCTGCCAGTGGAGCTGCACCCCAGCAAGGGCCAAGGGGAAAAGGGGAGAACAAAATTGATTGAAAGAGAGGCATTACACATTAAACCACGTGCTGGTTTCATGAGGCTGGACAATTTTATAATGCTGTGATGACATTACACATATTTAAAGTAGCATTCTATTGATATGGTGACTTTGTTTGAATTATTTTGTAATTCTGTACTTATTATATAGGATGGATGAGCTGTGAATTGAAGTTGCAGGGTGCTGGGGTGGCACGTTGTGCTGTGCCACAAGATGCACCGGAATACAGGAATCCCTAATAGACCTGTCTGCCCAAAGGAGGTACTGAGCTGAGACTGGATGCTTCCACACCAACAATGAGAAAGCTCTGAAGGACAAGTCACTCCCTGGGGGTGTTACTTCTTTGTCACATCTCTGGGTGCCTCTGGTGAAGGAATGGCAGTAGGAAGTTGTCTCCTGCTGTTTGCCAGATAGGCATCCAATACATCTTGGGCACATAATCCAGGCTGACACTCCTGATGCAGTACTGAAGGAGCACTGCACTTTCAGAGGTGTCGTTTTGCTGATGAGACATTAAACTGAGGCCCCGTCTTCCCTCGTGGGTGGATGTAAAAGATCCCATGACATTATTCGAAGAAGGGCATGGGAGTTCTTTCCGATGTCCAGGCCAATATTTATCCCTTAACCAACACCTAAAACAGTTTTTCTGGTCATTTACTTCATTGCACTGTTTCTGGCATCTGGCAGTTTACTGTGTGCATATTGGCATTTCCTACATTACAACAGTAACTACACTTCAAAAGCACTTCATTGGCTGTAAAGCACTTTAAGACGTCCTGAGGTGGTGAAAGCTGTTATAGAAATGCAAGCTCTTTCTTTTATTTGGGGGAATGCAGGTGAACTGTGTTCATATACACAAGTACAAAACAAACCACCTAGAAAAACTGTCACTATTGTTATTTGGAAATGCAGTCCGGGTAGGGTAGGGTTACAAAAATGACCACTGAATGAGGCTGGAACCTAATAATTAATGTGGAGCTCGTATATAAGAGAGTATTGTCCCTGTTCTGAATTTGCCTTAGCCTGAAATGCTGCTCTGCATTTGCCTTAGCCTAAAATATTGATGCAAGTAATATCTTCCCCACGATTAAAATAAATTAAATAAAAAATAGTTTTTTACAATTTACGATTACATAAGATATACGACACAGAAATAGGCCATTCAGCCCAACCAGTCCATGCCAGTGTTTATGCTCCTCTCGAGACTCCTCCCTTCTTGGTGACTATCTTACATTGATGGCCTCTAGTTATGCTCTTCCCCCAAGTGGAAACGTTGTCTCTGTATCCACTCTATCAGAACCTTTCATAATTTTAAAGACCTCTATTCAGTCACCCTTCAGCCTTTTTTCAAGAGAAAAGAGACCCAGCCTGTTCATCCTTTCCTGATATGTATACCCTTGCATTTCTGGTATGATCCTTGTAAATCTTCTCTGCACCCTCTCCAATGCCTCTATATCCTTTTTATAATATGGCGACCAGAACAGTTTGCAGTACTCTATGGTCTAACCAAGGTTCGATACAGGTTTAGCATAACTTCCCTACTTTTCAATTGTATGCCTCGAGAAATAAACCCGAGTGCTTGGTTTGCTTCTTTTATGGCCTTGCTAACCCATGTCGCAACTTTTCGCGATTTGCATATTTGTACTCCCGAGATCCCTTTTTTCCTCTACCCCACCCAGACTCGCACCCGCCAAGTAATAAGTGACCTCTCTCTTCCCACCAAAATGTAATACCTCACATTTATCTGTTTTGAACTTCATTTGCAACTTGTATGCCCATTCTGCAAGCTTATTAATGTCCTGCTGTAATTTGTTGCAGTCCTCCTCAGTATTGACTTTTCCCCCAATTTGGTGTCATCCACAAATTTAGAAATTATGTTTTTGATTCCAAAGTCTAAATCGTTAATATAAATTGTGACCAACAGTGTTCCCAGCACTGATCCTTGTGGAGCACCACCACCCACCTTCTACCATTGTGAATAGCTACCCTTTACTCCTACCCTGCTTTCTGTCTTGAAGCCAGCTAGCTATCCATTCTGCTACTTTTCCCCCGACTCCGCATTCTCTGATCTTTTTCATCAGTCCATTATGGGGTACCTTATCGAAGGCCTTTTGAAAACCTAGATACATTACATCTACTGCATTACCATTGTCTACTCTTTCTGTTACCTCTTCAAAAAATTCTATGAGGTTGGTCAAGCAAGACTTTCCCTTTTGAAATCCATGCTGACTATTCATTATTACATTTTTGGTTTCTAGATGTTCTTCTATTTTCTCTGTTAGTAGGGATTCCGTTATTTTTCCTATCACCGATGTTAAGCTGACTGGTCTCTAATTCCCCGGACATGTTCTGTCCCCCTTATATATAGGTATTGTGTTAGCTATTCACCAGTCCTCTGGCACTACACCTTTTTCTAATGAATTATTAAAAATGTGTTATAATGCCTCTGCTATCTCTTCCCTAGATTCTTTAAAAATGCGTAGATGCCATCCGGTCCAGGGGTTTTATCCTCTTTGAGTTTGATTAGTTTATTTAATATATCACTTTTTATTTTAAATGCACTTATCTCATTACTAATCTCATCATCCAATGTCATGTCCACCTGTTCTATCTCCCTGGTAAATACTGAAGTAAAATAATTATTTAATATTTCTGCCATCTCTCTAACGTTACCTGTCTATCCATTAATGGCCCTATTCCCAGCCCAATCTTCCTTTTTTTATTGAAGTGTCTGTAACATATTTTGCTATTTTGTTTTATGTTCCTTGATAATTTAACTCCATAGTTCCTATTTGCCTACCTAATTGTTTTTTTGACATCTCTCCTAATCTTTTCGTTTTGTCCCTTATCATACAATCCCCCACTGTCTATGTACTCAATGTATGCCTCTTACCTTCAATTGTTCCCTTATGGCTTTATTCATCCATGGAGTCTCATTAATGTTTAGTTTGTTCTTTCCTTTTAGCGGAATATATTGTTCCTGCACTCTGTTGAACACGTGATACATTGGCTTTCTCCCAGTCGAGGCCACTAGCTTTGCAGGAATAAAGTATCTCATTTTTTTTGCATGGTTTCAATTTCAGTTCCTTCTCCCCCCCCCCCCTGGATTTGTTTCTTTCAATTTGTAATTGATCCACAATTACAATTTGACTTGTTAAAATGAGTACAAAGACTCCATCTAGTGGTTTGTCTTAGTACAACCTTCCCAAATTCAATACAGGATATAACAAAAGGCAAGAAAAAAGTTCTCTTCCAGTACGAAAAGACAGACTTGCCTTTATGTAGTGCCTTTCACAACCTCAGGACGTCCCAAAGTGCTTCACAGCCAGTTAAGTATTTTTTGAAGTGTAGTCACTGGTAAATGTTGAAAACACGGCAGCCAATTTGCACACAGCAAGATCCCACAAACAGCAATGTGATAATGTCCAGATAATCTGTTTGTGATATTGAATCAGGGAATCGGGGATAAATATTAGCCAGGGCACTGGGGATAACTCCCCTGCTCTTCTTCGAAATAGTGTCATGGAATCGTTTACATCCACCCTAGAGGGCAGATGAGGCCTCGGATTTAACATTCCATCTGAAAGACAGCACCTCCGACAGTGCAGCACTCCCTCAGTACTGCACTGGAATGTCAACCTAGATTTTTCTGATCAGGTCTCTGGAGTGGGACTTGAACCCACAACGTTGTGATTCAGAGGCAAGGGTGCTACCCACTGAGCCACGGCTGACAAAGTATTGAAACCTTTTGCTGAGGCTCTCTGGGCCATGATTGTCCAAGTTGTCTCTTTAAGTCTGGCTCAGTGACACCTTTTATTGGATCTTTTATTAAAATAAAACTCCTGGTGTTGACAAGCAATTCCATGTTTTCCATACAGAACAGAAGCTCTGGCAAAGCTGATGACTGTTCGACTAGACAGGGAAAATATCGGCAAACTTGGAAATTTTGAATGCTTGGGCGATGTCTACAATCTTTACCTTCAGCTGGTAATTATCTATCTGCAGCTTCCCACAGATGGTTTCACTGCATTGGTTGAAGAGTAAATGTCCAGGCTCCTTTTGATAGCTCAGTGGGTCAATCCACCACCCAGTGTAGTATTAGCCTTACAGATATTGGGAGTATGACATTATAGCCATTACAGAAACATGGCTGAAAGAGGGGCAGGTTTGGCAGATCAATATTCCTGGCTATAGGATTTTTAGACAAGATAGAGGGAGGGGGTAAAAAAGGAGGAGGGGTGTTGCAGTACTGATTAAAGAAACTATTACAGCGGTGAGGAGGGATGATATGTTAGAGGGATCATCAAATGAGGCCATATGGGTCGAATTGAAAAATAAAAAAGGGGCGATCACACTGCTGGGTGTGTATTATAGACCCCCAAACAGTGGGAGGGAGATAGAGGAGCAAATATGTCGGCAAATTGCTGTGAAGTCCAAAAACCATAGGGTAGTAATAGGAGATTTTAGCTATCCAAACATTGATTGGGACAAATTTAGTGTGAAGGTTATAGAGGTTGCGGAATTCTTGAAATGCGTTCAAGAGAACTTTTTTAGTCAGCAGGTAGCAAGCCCAACACGAGAGGGGGTCTTGGATTTAATTTTGGGGAATGAAGCTGGAGAGGTTGAAAGGGTATTAGTGAGAGAGCACTTGGGTGCCAGTGACCATAATTCAGTCAGATTCAAGTTGGTTATGGATAAGGACAAAAATAAGCCTGGAATACAAGTTCCGAATTGGGGAAAAACTAATTTTGCTAAGTTAAGGAATTATTTGGCCATGGTGGACTGGAAACAGCTACTTGTGGGTAAATCAGTGTCGGAACAGTGGGAGGCATTTAAGGAGGAGATCCGGAAGGCTCAGGTCAAACATGTGCCCTTGAAGGAAAAGGCTGGGAAAATAATTCTAGAGCCCCGTGGATGTCTAGGGACTTACAGGGGAGGATTAAAAAAAAAAGGGGATGCTTATTATATACCAACGGATAAATACTTTAGATCTTTAGATAAATATAGAAAGTTAAGAGGCAAAATTAAAAAGGATATTAGGAATGTTAAGAGAGAGTACGAGAAATTCTTGGCCAGTAAAATTAAGGTAAACCCTAAGATGTTCTATGGAGGGTAACTAAAGATACGGTAGGGACTATTAGAAACCATGAGGATAATCTTTGTGTGGAGGCGGAAGATGTTGGTAAGGTTCTTAACGAATACTTTGCATCTGTTTCCACAAAGGAAAGGGGTAATGCAGATATTGCTATCGAGGAGGAGTGTGATATTCTGGATGAAATTAATATAGTGAGAGAGGAAGTATTAAGGGGTTTAGCAGCTTTGAAAGTAGATAAGTCACCAGTCCGGGATGAAATGCATCCCAGGCTGTTGAGCGAAGTAAAAGAAGAAATAGCAGAGGCCTTGACCATCATTTTCCCGTCCTCTTTGGATCTGGGCATGGTGCCGGAGGATTGGAGGACTGCTAATGTAGTACCCTTGTTTAAGAAGGGAGAAAGAGATAGGCCGAGTAATTATAGGCCTGTCAGCCTAACCTCAGTGGTGGGAAAATTATTGGAAAAAATCCTGAAAGACAGGATAAATCTGCATTTGGAAAGGCAAGGATTAATTAGGGACAGTCAGCACGGATTTGTTAAGGGAAGATCGTGTTTGACTAACCTGATTGAATTTTTTGAGGAGGCAGCCAAGAGGGTCGATGAAGGTAGTGCGTACGATGTAATATATATGGACTTTAGCAAGGCTTTTGATAAGGTCCCACATGGTAAACTGGTCATGAAGGTTAAAGCCCATGGGATACAAGGCAAAGTGGAAAGTTGGATAAAAAATTGGCTTGGAGGTAGGACGCAAAGGGTAATGATTGATGGATGTTTTTGTGACTGGAAGGATGTTTCCAGTGGAGTTCTGCAGGGCTCAGTACTGGGTCCCTTTTTGTGGTATATATCAACGATTTAGATTTGAATATAGGGAGTATGATTAAGAAGTTTGCAGACGACACTAAAATTGGCTGTGTGGTTGATAATGAAGAGGAAAGTCATGGGCTGCAGGAAGATATCAATCTACGTCAGATGGGCAGAGCAATGGCAAATGGAATTTAATTCAGAGAAGTATGAGTTGATGCACTTTGGGAGGGCTAATCAGGAAAGGGTATACACATTAGGCGGTAGGCCACTTAATAGTGTAGATGAACAAAGGGACCTTGGGGTGCTTGTCCACAGATTCCTGAAAGTAGCAGGCCAGATGGATAAGAAGGCATACGGAATGCTTGCCTTTATTGGCCGAGGCATAGACTATTAAGAGCAGGGAGGTTATGCTTAAATTGTATAATACTTTGCTTAGGCCACAGCTGGAGTACTGCGTGCAGTTCTGGTCGCCGTATTATAGGAAGGACGTGATTGCACTAGAGAGGGTGCAGAGGAGATTTACTAGGATGCTGCCGGGAATGGAGAATCTTAGTTATGAGGACAGATTGGATAGGCTGGGTTTGTTCTCATTGGAACAGAGGAGGCTGAGGGGGGACCTCATTGAGATGTACAAAATATTGAGGGGCCTGGACATAGTGGATAGTAAGGGTCTATTTCCATTGGTGTAGGGGTCTATTATGAGGGGGCATAGTTTTAAGGTGGTTGGTGGAAGGTTTAGAGGGTATTTGAGGGGGGGCTTCTTTACGCAGGGGGTTGTGGGGATCTGGAACTCGCTGCCTGGAAGAGTGGTGGATGCAGAAACCCTCACCACTTTTAAGAGATGGTTGGATGGGCACTTAAAGTGCAGTAACCTGCAGGGTTACGGACCTAGAGCCGGTAATTGGGATTAGATTGGATGACTTTTTGTTGGAAGGCGTAGATATAATGGTAAATACTGCAGGGAGTAGAATACGGCCAGGCTGATCTCCTGGACTAGTTTCGATCATCTGGATGGGTCGGAGAGAAATTTTCCCAGATTTTTGCTCCCTAAATTGGCCTGGGTTTTTATCTGGTTTTTGCCTCTCCCAGGAGATCACATGGCTCCGGTTGGGGTGGAGTGTAGAATGTTTCAGTTTAAGGGGTGTCGCAGTTGGGCTGGGTGCTCTTTGCCTTTCCGCCATTGTTCATAGGTTTATATGTAACCTTTAGAGCTGCTGACCAAGGGCCATGCAGCTCTTTGTCGGCCAGAGCGGACACGATGGGCCGAAATGGCCTCCTCCTGCGCTGTAAATTTCTATGTTTCTATATTAAAGTTCCAAGATTGCATCCAGTCTGTGAGGCGGTAATGATCTCAGTCAAAGTGGTGGTAGGGGCGCTACAATTGGCCTGAGTGCCCTTGGGCTAGAAGGGGAACAATCCTGCCTTGCTATCCTGCTGCTGTTAAATACCTTTATGGATTTCAGGTCAGGAGAGGATCAGTCTCGACTGTGACGCCTACCACAGTCACATTTCCTGGCAACACTCGCTGCTTGGACTGGGACATAAGTGGGACTAATTGGATGGCTCTTTCAAAGAGTTGGCACAGGCACGATGGGCCAAATGGCCTCCACCTGTGCTGTAGGATTCTATGAGGAAAGACCATTGTACAACTTACTAGAGGGCAGAGAGTGCCTGCGGAACTGGGCCTCATTATGAATCAGGAGCAGAGGGGGGAGGCTGAAATTGTTCAAAGGGTTATTGGTAACTTTAACCTTTATAAAGAATGCTAATGAGGATTATTAAGCCCAACAATGTGGAATAGTAAATCTAACATGAATAGGAATGCAGTCAGTTACCCAGATGGGAGTTAAAAGGCAAACTGTAGTACAGAGGTGAGTATGAAATGCAAGCTCATGCACCCGGAAGAGTCCCAATACTTTATAAAAATACAATTAGTTTTACAAATGTTGCTGTGTCTTCTGTTAATCCATTTTTGGGGTAAAAAATTGAAATGAGCACCTTGAAGTCACACATGCCAAGGAGTCCCTTATAAGCAAAAGAATGCCCAAAAAGAAGAATGAGAAAAAGCCATCAGACCCACATCCCACCTATCCCACAGATGCAATTCTGTCTGTTAGGAGAAGCAAAAAACAGAAAAAAAAACCCTGGCAAATTCATAAAAATCTCGAGGAAATTCCTCTCTGATTCCCGAAGGCAATCAGAGAAGCTCCAGGAGAGCCCGGTTTCCTGTGAGGCACCCCTCGAGGATGAATTCTTCTTAACTCGTGTGGGGCTGAATGGTCTGTTCCTGTGCTGTACATTCTATGTAATTAACATCCATGCCAATGTGCTTTGTCATCAATAGAATGAAACATGGACTGCCTTTTTCCCCCTAACTCCTAAAAATGGGGAACAGTTTATAAACAGATTGATCAAACACCAGTGTTAAGAAGCAAACACACTTAAAATAACACCAAGTTCCAGGTCGAGATAATTGCTAGAAATCTTAAATGAAAATAGAAGGTGCTGGAAATACATAAATGTCTTAATCTGAAATTGAAAGTTAGGTTAATGCTTTAGGTGTGACTCCTCATCAGAACCAGGTAGATTGTAGGCAGTTTGACCAGTAGGTTACAGATCTTAACACCAATAATAGAGCAGGTGATCATTCCACCTCAGACTATGATCAGTGAACCTCTAGCTGGACATTTGCATCAGTTATTCACTCTTTACATTTCTTCCTTCCAATCACAGAATCAGATTAAGAAGATAGAAAGTTTAGAATTGTTTCACAATTTAAGGTGAGTACAATTTAATGTGATAACTAGGTTCATTGTTAACAGATTTTGTCAGTAGCAAAGTAATGAGTTTATCACTAGTAATGCATGTGCATAGTTTTTGTTCATTCAGTATGAGAGTTCCTACTCACAGAGTGGGGGTTCCCACTTACCCAGTGTAAGTAAGAATCATTGCTTGCTCAGTCTGAGGGTCACCATCCCTTCAGTGTAATAGTCATTATTCATTCAGTGTGATGGTTCCTACATGTTCTGTGTGGGAGTCAGTACTCACTTAGTGTGAGGGCCACTATTCACTCAGCGTCAGGGTCCACAATCGCTCAATGTGAGGGCCCGTACTCACACTGTTTCATTGCCCGGTGCGGGAGACCCTTCTACTTCACAGTGAGGGTCCTTACTCTGTACGATGATTTTCGTGACTAGCTGAAGAGCCATATTGACCCCTTGCATAATGCAGGAGGTCCTGAATGGAAGAGGGAGGTATTAAGTTATCTAATTTCTCTGTTGCAGATTTTTGACACTGGCTGCCAACAAAATCCAGAAGGTGGAAAACCTTAAATCTTTACAAAAGCTGGGATTCTTGGACCTTTCAAATAATCAGATTAAACAGCTGGATCCAGGTTAGTTTGCTTTACTCATCATTTTACAGTTTAAAGTAGACTTTCTCGGGTGACTACAATCATTTAGTCCTCAGCCGTTTCACTTATGGAAGCTATTTGAATCCCGATCAAATCAATGGGATCAAAGTGTCCTCTCACTGATGGCTGTGAAGATCAATAATGAAATGGGTTGCGGCAGTCTCAACTCAGTTCAAAGTGAGATGGAGTCCAGCATACAGAATTATCCATAATTCAACACAAATTGTCACCAAAATTTCAGTCTCTCTCAAAGGGAAAAGAAATGTGCATGAAAGTGCAGGGATTACAATCTCCCAGTGGTGCTGTGCCATGTTGTTCTGAGGGTTAAGGCACATCATTGGAGGAAAAGCACTTTACAGCCAATGAAGTACTTTTGGAGTGTAGTCACTGTTGTAATGTGGGAAACGCGGCAACCAAATTGCGCACAGCAAGCTCCCACAAATAGCAATGTGATAATGACCAGGTAATCTGTTTTTGTTATGTTGATTGAGGGATAAATAATGGCCAGGACACTGGGGAGAAAACTCCCTTGCTCTTCTTCAAAATAGTGCCATGGGATCTTTTACGTCCACCTGAGAGAGCAGACGGAGCCTCGGTTTAAAGTCTCATCCAAAGGATGGCACCTCCGACAGTGCAGCACTCCCTCAGCACTGCATTGGCGTGTCAGCTTAGATTTATTTGCTCAAGATCCTGGAGTGGGACTTGAACCTGCAACCTTTTGACTCAGAGGCGAGTGTGCTGACACTGTCAGAGATATTGACTGATAGCTGTAGAAGCTGGGTCATTGAATAAATTTAAGACAGAGATAGACAGTTTCTTAACCAATAAGGGGTTATGGGGAGTGGGCAGGGGAGTGGACCTGAGTCCATGATCGGATCAGCCATGATCATATTAAATGGCAGAGCAGGCTCGAGGGGCCTTATGACCTACTCCTGCTCCTATTTCTTATGTTCTTATGTAACCTCTGACCTTGCTGCGACCAACTGGCTTGTGAGTGATTTATGCTGAAAGCATGGAAGTATTTCATTCACCAGCACTGACTCCTCTCACCTTGATAAGCACCAAAAAAAATCAACAAAATACAGATCTATATAAAAATATATTTTCTTATTAAATAAAATCATCTAGTTCTCTCAGTTCATGTCTTAAGTGATGCAGCTTACATCAGTCTCGGGGCTATTATAAAGCTAGAAAACTAGAAGTTAGAAGCACAGGGAGAAAGTCTACATTTGCACCAATTTTTTTGTTCACATTATAGTACATGAATTATTTGAAAACTGTTATTAATTATGAATGTGCTTTGCGTCCATAAGTAACGATTTGTAAATAGCTCAAGTACAAACTCCAAGCTATGGTACATTACTGCTTGTGCGCTGATGCCTGTCTGCATTCAGACAAGAATTGGTTGCAAAGGGACTGAGCCATGAATAAAAGTTTTGGGGCAATGAAAATCACTCACCAGCAATATTGCAGAGATCCATGGAATGATGTGAAGTAAGGGAACCAGAGGGTTGGAACGTATTCATTAATTTGCATACTTGACGGTGCAAAAAATCATTACAATATTGAATTGCTGAGGCAAATTAATCCAGGTCAATCTCCCTGTCAAACCGTGACCGCTTATCAGTACATTTTCAAACCAGCCTGAACACCGCATTATGAGTCCTATGTTATAAACAGGGAGCTTTTCACAAGATCACAAGATAAATACAACAGTGCTCATTCTGCCTAATGATACAGACAAACCTATAATTCTCATCTTAGCATCCAACAGTTTCAAATGATTCTAGGACTTTTGACTCCACTGCCCAAGCTGGAAGTCCATTCCATGTGTTGATCACTCTTTGTATGAAGAGCTTCCTTTAATCAGTATCAAATTTGCCTTTTACTGGTTTGAACCTGTGACCCCTTGTGGTAGTGTCATGGTGTGACTTGTCTTAGTGATATAAATTTGTTTTTTCTATACCGAGTGTTATGTTATATACCTCTGGTTTTCAGTCCGGCAATTGTTTTTACACAGTTGTCAAGGCTGATTTGCATCAGGCTACTCCATACAGAATGCAGATCTCCTGCACGTACTCATCACATTTGGCACTGGCTAGTGTGTGCAGGACAAGGAGATGAGTTCAAACAGATCCAGAGTATTTTCCTTGTGCACCATTCACATCTTCCTTATCCAAAGCAAATGGACCCGTAATCATAGAATTATGGGGCACTGGCACCAGTACTGGGGAAAAAGGGAGTTGTTCCATTTGGACTTAGACCAGGCTGGGATCAGTGTCCTGGAAAATCGAATAACTAGGGCTGTGGATAGGGCTTTAAAGTAAAGAATGGGGGTGGGAGGATTCAGGAAAGGGTAAATTCAAAAGCAGTAAGAGAAATGTCAAGGCTGTAGAGCAGATTAGCGATTTGGGAAAAATAAGCAGAATGACCGTCAAGAAGGGACAGAGAGCTTAATAAAGGTAATAAGGACAAAGTGACAAAAGCAACATCAGGGAAAAATGTTAACGCTAAAGGCACTATAATCTGAATGTGCAAAGCATTCGCAACAGATAGAAATAAATGGGTTTGATCTAATAGCCATTTCAGAGACGTGGTTGCAGAGTGACCAAGGTTGGGAACTAAATATTCCAGGATACTTGACTTTTTAGAAGAGATGGGCAGAATGGAAAAGGAAGGGGAAGTAGCGCCAATAAACGATGGGATAAAGTCAGTAGAGAGAAAGGATCTAGCTTGGAAAATCAAAATGTAGAATCCCTTTGGGTGAAGCTAAGAAACAATAAGGGGCAGAAAACATTGGAAGGGAAAGTGTATAGGCACCGTTGCCGTAGTTGTTGTGTCAGGCACAGTTTAAATCAGGAAACTAGATGTGCATGTAACATTTGTAATAATTGAATATTGGGAAGACCGAAGCCATTGTTTTCAGTCCCCGGCACAAACTCCGTTCCCTAGGCACTGACTCCATCCCTCTCCCCAACTTCTGTCTGAGGCTGAACGACACTGTTTGCAATCTTGGTGTCATATTTGACCATGAAATGAGCTTTCGACCACATATCCACACCATTACTAAGACCGTCTATTTCCACCTCCGTGACATCGTCCATCTCTGCCCCTGCCTCAGGTCATCCGCTGCTGAAGCCCTCATCCATGCCTTTGTTACCTCTAGACTTGACTATTCCAACACACTCCTGGCTGGCCTCCCACATTCTACCCTATGTAAACTAGAGATGATCCAAAACTCGGCTGCCCATGTCCTAACCCCTGTGCTCGCTGACCTACATTGGCTCCCGGTTAAGCAACGCCTCGATTTCAAAATTCTCATCCTTGTTTTCCAGTCCCTCCATGACCTCGTCTCTCCCAATCTCTAGAATCTCCTTCAGCCCCACAACCCCCTGAGATGTCTGCGCTCCTCTAATTCTGCCCTCTTGGGCATCCCTGATTATAATCGCACAACCATTAGTGGCCGTACCTTCTGTTTCCTGGGCCCTAAGCTCTGGAATTCCCTGCCTAAACCTCTCCGTCTCTCTACCTCTCTTTCCTCCTTCAAGACGCTCCTTAAAACCTACCTTTGACCAAGCTTTTGGTCACCTGCCCTAATTTCTTCTTGTGTGGCTCGGTGTCAAATTTTTTGTCTCAATATACGCCCTGGGACATTTCACTACATTAAAGGCGCTCCATAAGTACAAGTTGTTGTTGTAATACAGTAATCAATCTTCATATAGACAGGGTAAACCAAATTTGCAGTAATAGTGCAGAGAACGAGTTCTAGATCAGTATGTCGAGGAACCAACTAGGGAACCGGCTATTTTAGGTCTAGTATTGTGCAATGAGAACGGGTTAATTAATAACTTTGTAGTAAAGGAGCCTCTGGAAGAGTGATCATAATATGATAACATTTTATATTAAGTTTGAGAGTGATTTAGTTAAGCCCGAAACTCGGGTTTTAAATCTGACCAAAGCAAGCTATGTAGGTATGAGGGGCGAGTTGGCTAAGGTAGATTGGGAAACTGCATTAAAAGATATGACGATAGATAAGCAATCGCAAACATTTAAAGAAATAATTCATAATTTGCAGTGAATATACATCCCCTTCAGGAATAAAAACCCCATGGGAAAAGTGGTCCAACCGTGGCTGGCAAGAGAAGTTAAAGATAGTTTAAGATTAAAGGAAGTGGCTTATAATGTTGTCAAAAAGAGTAATAAGCCTGAGGATTGGGAGAATTTTAAAATTCAGCAAAGGATGACCAAGAAATTGATAAAGAGAGAGAAAATAGAATATGAGAGTAAACTAGCAAGAGACATAAAAAGAGATTCTACAGGTATGTAAAAAGAAAGGGCCCGAACTTGGTGACCTCACTGCCGGCTGCTACCGACTTTTTTGGATGGTCTCCCCTTGGTGCCAGTTTCCACTAGGCCTCCTGGCAGCGGGAGGGGAGGATCGCTGGGAACTGCTCACTGACGGCCGCTAGCGTGCAAGACGCGTAAGTGTCCTCCTGCCCGCCGAGCTGGCAGATTTCTGCGGGCGGGAGTCAGCGACAGCAGGGGAAGGACCGCTGCATGGAGGCAGGTCTAACACCAACGATAAGTATGAAGACCTGTAAAAAAAAGGTTAATAAACATCTTTTAATTTTTTTTCAGCGATTCATGTGGACGGGGCCCCTGAAGATTTTCCAAGGATTTTTTTTTTTCTGTGCAAATTTTTATTTTTCTGTGTTCACACCCCCCCACCCCCCGCCGGGCCTGACTGAGTCCCGCCCGCTGCTGTCCAGATTCACAGCATAAGCTGTTTTTTTGCCGCAGGGCGGTCCTTGAAGATCTTTTAGAGGAATCTCCCTGCCAAAGTACCACCAGGTCTCAGCAGTTCTTTGGGCGGCACTTGGGCGGGTCTTATCATTGACCAAGTTCAGGCCCTAAGAGATTAGCAAAAGTGAATGTGGGTCCCTTACAGGCAGAGACAGGAGAAATTATAATGGGGAATAAGGAAATGACAGATATATTAAACAAATACCTTGTATCTGTCTTCACAGAAGAAGACAAAAAACAATCTGAAAATTGTGGGAAACCAAGGGTATAGTAAGAATGAGGAACTTAAAAGAAATTAGTATTAGTAAAGAATAGTACTGGAGAAATTAATTGGACTAAAAGCCAACAGATCCCCTGGAACTGATGACCTACACCCTACGGTTTTAAAAGAAGTGGTTATAGGGATAGTGGATGCATTGGTTTTGATATTACAGAATTCCCTAGATTCTAGAACTGTCCTCATGGATTGGAAACTAGAAAATGTAACCCCGCTATTCTAGAAAGGAGAAAGCGAGAAAACAGAGAACTATCGACCAGTTAGCCTGACATCAGTAGTAGGGAAAATGTTTGAATGTATTATTAGGTTCATGGTAACAGGGCACTTAGAAAATCAGAATATGACTGGGCAGAGTCAACAGGAATCTATGAAAGGGAAATCGTGTTTTGAGGTTGTAACTAACAGGGTGGAGGTCGTGTATTTGGATTTTCAAAAAGCATTTCATAAGGTGCCACACAAGAGGCTATTGCACAAAATTAGTGCTCATGGGATTGGGGGTAATATATTAGCATGGATTGAGGATTGGTTAACAGACAGAAAACAGAGTAGGAATAAACGAGTTAATTTCGGGTTGGCAAGCTGTAATTGGTGGGATACCGCAAGGATTAGTGCTGGGGCCCCAGCTATTTACAACCTATGGATGGATGAGGGAACCAAGTGTAATGCATTCAAGTTTGCTGATGATACAAAACTAGGTGGGAAAGCAAGTGGTGAGGAGGACGCAAAGAGGCTGCAAGGGGATATAGACAGGGTAAGTGCGTGGGCAAGAACATGGCAGATGGAATATAACTTGGAGAAATGTGAAGTTATCCACTTTGGTAGGAAAAATAGAAAAGGAGAATATTTTTAAATAGTGAGAGTTTGGGAAATGTTAATGTTCACAGGGACCTAGGTGTCTTTGTACACGAATCACCGAAAGATAACATGCAGGTACAGCAAGCAAATAGGAAAGTAAATGGTATTTTAGCCTTTATTACAAAAGAATTGGAGTATAATAGAAAAGAAGTGTTACTGCAATTATATAGGGCTTTGGTGAGAACGCACCTGGAGTATTGTGTACAGTTTTGGTCTCCTTACCTATGGAAGGATATTGTTTTCTTAGAGGGAGTGCAACAAAGGTTCACTCTTCTAATTCCTGGGATGGGGAGGGGGGGTGGATTGAGTAGACTAAGCGTTTATTCCCTAGAGTTTAGAAGAATGAGAGGTGATCTCAGTGAAACGTATAAAATTCTTAAGAGGCTTGACAGGATGTGGGAGGATGTTTCCCCTGGTTGGGGAGTCTAGAACTAGGGGTCACAGTCTCAGAATAAGGGGTCGGCCATTTAGGACTTTCTCCCCTCAAAGGGTTATGAATCTTTGGAATTCTCTACCCCAGATGGCTGTGGATGCTCAGCTGTTGAGTATATTCAAGACAGAGATGAATAGATTTTTGGATACTAAGGGATATGGGGATAGTGCGGGAAGGTGGAGTCGAGCTGGACGATCAGCTATGATCGTATTAAATGGCGGAGCAGGATCGAAGGGCCGTTTGGCCTACTCCTGCTCCTATTTCTTATGTTCTTATATAGCACAGAAGGAGCCCATTCTGCCTATCATGCATGTGCCTGCTTTGAAAGAGCTATTCAATTAACGTATGAATATACTGAAAGATGGGTAAGGAAGGACCATTAGACTCATCAAACCCAGCGTATCCAGTTAACTGAGACACAGTTCATCCACCCACAGCTATTTTCAGGAAGAAGAAAAAAGAACTCAGGAAAACCTCTGGGAAATTCCCCTCCGACTCCCTAAGGCAGTCGGGCAAATTCTGGAAGAAATGTAGTTGTCCATGACTCTTCACAACCACAATTAACTGGCAAGTTACCCCCTAAAACTGGAAATGACCTCATCTCTCAGGAACCTGTCCAATTCTCTTTTAAAGGGCTCAGAACTTTGTTCCGGAGACTAATGACTTTCTGTGAAAAGTAAATATTTCCTGGCATCAAACCTGACTCTTTGCTTACAGATTGTGTAGGCATAACCTCTAGTTGTACCATCCTTATCTATTTCATAGAAAGCTCTTTTATTTTTACATAGCATTTGCAGCGCAGAAACAGACCATTCAGCCCTGCCAGTGTTTATGCTCCACATGAGTCTCCTCCCAACCTTACTTCATCTCAACATATCCTTCTATCCCTTTCTCTCTCATATACTCGCTTCCTCTTAAATGCATTTATGCTATTCACCTCAACCATTCCATGTGGGAGTCAGTTCCACATTCCCACCACTCTGAGTCTGCCTGGCTCTGTGGAAGACAGAGGTATGAGACGAGGGAAGAAATAAAATGCAAATAAAGGGCTTAAGTGTGACTTTTTTAGATGAACATATGCTGCCAAATACAGGCTTGGCAACGGTCATAGATTTGATGTCACCCAGCCCTGTTCCACAGAAGTCTGGTGACATTGTAACAATGAAAACAAACACTGCCATGTTTGCTCTATTCTAGCTTAGTAATTGATGGCAGTCGAAACCGAAATTGCTGGAAATACTCAGGTCAGCAGGCAACAGCATCTGTGGAGAGAGAAACAGTCAATGCCCCAGGTCGACAACCCCCCTCCCCCGGCCAGAACTGGGTTCGGACGAAAGGTCATCGATCCGAAATGCCAACTTTGCCTCTACATACACAGACACTACCCGACCAACTGAGCACCTCCATCTCTATTTCAGATTTTCAGCATCCGCAGTTATTTTGCTTTTGTATTAATAACTGGGGTTAGAAAAATCAATTCTCTGGCCAAGATTAAAAAGCACATTGCCAGAGGGTGCCAGTAGAATAATCAACGGAGTAAATTATCCTCCTCCTCACTGCATATTTTGCAGTGATTGAGAACTTCTGGCCACTTTCCTGTCTAAAACAATTTAATCAGAACAACTTTCACAACTCCATATCCATGCACATGAGACTGCGATAGAAGATAAACAGATTTAACAAAACCGTTTACATTTTACCTGTCCCATACGAACATCAACCTGTCCCGTGTTTCAAGGTGACGCAATACAGTGTGTATTGAACAAGTACCATTGTAGGACAGTGTGTTGCAATCTCTGATAAGCAGTGCCAAAGATGCTGGCTTGTAAGAAAGCAAACTGAGTGAGCCATCGGAGGTCATGAAAGAGCGATGAAAAGACATTGGCCAGAACACCCCACAAAGTAGAAAACCTTCAAACTCTACAATTTTAAATAAGTTATGATTGAACTGCTTCCTTTTCCCCATTGAAAACAATGAATAAAAACTAATCAATCTCCTGTGGCATTACACAAGAGAGCCACGTTCAGCATATTTCAAATACACAATCCAACCAACCAAACTATGTAATCCCAACATCATTTTTGAAACCTCAGAAACCATCCACAGAGTCACCTGAGGGTGCAATTACATTGTGACAGTCGACAGCAACATTTATTAAGAAATGCTGACATAGCAATTTACAGTGGGACTTTTTTAAACTTATTGTTGCTAGCAAAAACAGCATTTATTGTCCATTCCTATTGCCCTTGAGAAGGTGGTGGTGAGCCACCTTCTTGACAACTGAGTGACTTGCTGGGCCATTTCAGAGGGGCAGTTAAGAGACAACCACATTGAAGTCACACATAGACCAGACTGGGTAAGAACTGGGCAGGTTACTTTCCCTAAAGGACTTTAGTGAACCAGATGGGTTTTTATGGCAATCCGGTAGTTTCATGATCACCATGACTGAGACTAGCTTTCCAGATTTATTTAATTAACTAAATTTAAATTCCCCAGCTGCTGTGGTGAGATTTGAACTCTTGTCTCTGGATCATCAGTCCAGGCCTCTGGATTACCAGTAACATAAACACTCTGCTGCCGTGCCCGTAAGTTGAGAGAAATGTGTGACCAAGAATCATGACAAAGGGAAGTAATGTCTGTGAGCAAGAAGTATTTTTAATTTATATTGATATCCGCGGCAGATGTACATAATGTCTGAAAGTGTCATGGCTATCACGTGAGGTGCTTGCCTCCTTATTCACATTTATTTCTGTCCTTTTATACTAAGGTGAATTTCCCGAGAGTCTCATAATTCTGAATATGACAGGCAATGACTGCACAAAACAGGAAGGATATAGGTGAGACAAAAGCCCTTGTATATTGTAGTAAAAAGTTACATTCCAGATCTTAAGAGGGTGGCAGGATATATAAAAAGTTTGACTAACAGAGAGTAGTGTACTCTGCCCACTGTTACATTAGCCCTGTTTGATTGAAAGGAAACAAGGAGTGCAGAATGTTTCTATACTGTACTTTGTTGACTCTATTTGAACAAGAGGGAAAAGAAAGGTTAATTTTAACTTAACGCGTTTGACGGGAAACTGATGGAATCAGGCTAGCTGTCTGTTTTATATGCCTCCCTATTTGCCGTTGACTTCAATAGAAAATATAATCAGGCTGAGTATGAAACAAGTGGCCAGCATAATCACGACAGTTTCCTGCCGGGCGGGTTAGGTAAAGATTGCCCTCATAATCTCTATACTGTAAGATTGATAATCTTACTGACGGAGCAGGTGGTACACGTGCTCTATCCATGCTGTCACACGCCATTCGCTTTTGCTGATGGGGATGCCTAATGGGGCAGTTGCTCACCTTCAGTCCAAGATTGCCAATATTTTGCAGGGAGCAGGTGATACAGGCTCTCTCTGCCCTCAAGCAGCTTGATGGTAACTCCGTCCAAAGGAGGGAGGATCCAAATGAAGCTGGTGAAGAAGATGGAGATGCTGATGATTTAGATGATTCCGAAAGTGAGGAGGATACAGATGACGAATATGACACTGAGACTGAGAAGGATTCACTGCCTGAAATCTCTGTTTCACTCGAAAACGTAAAAGGTAAAGACTATTTACAGTATGATTCATGGGTTAATATGTGTGATTAAATCCAAGATATCCAGGGTTCTCACTGTTATCTATGTATTTATCAGTTTCAGCACAGAGCCAAATCAATAATGAAATGAAAAGTTTGGCAAACATTCAAGTTATGCAATGCATCAGAATATTGTACTGTGGTGATGAAAGGACATTTTATATTCGTACTGGAAGCAGAGGAGCAGTCACTCGATCCTGCATGAGGGAATTACCATCCTTTCCCCTCAATCCTGGATGGCAGAATCACCTACACTTCCCACTTCCTCTGTCCTCATTGAAAGACTCAGTCGCCATTTCCCTTCACACCTGATGTAGGAGTAGCCGATCTCTTGCTGTACTCTCCCGATTGCCAGAATAGTGTGCAGAGAATAGAAACATGAAGTGATTCTAAGACAGCAGTCTGATGACAAGAGCTGACTGGTTTACTGCCTTGAAATTACTCTGTAGTATTAGTTATCTTTTAAATAAGATCGAGTTGAATTTTTTGGAGTGGTTCCACTCATTGACCCCCTCTACTGGAAGTGAGCTTGTGTGGGTCCCAGCTGACAATAGGATTCAAATTGGTGCGTTGTCCTCTTCATTCAGATAGCGCGCTGACATTCACTGCAAAGACTCACGTGATGAATGGTCATATGGGCCACAGGTCTAACAGCACCCACAAATCAAAGCCCAGCAAGAGTCAGTCTTCAAATTGGAAATAGCGTAAAAAATAAAATCTTTGAAGATCACAATCAAGGACCAAATTTTTGAAAACCGGAATTTCCAGTTTTAAAGGCCTCAGATTCCTACTGACAGGTCAGCCAAGTGGCTATGAAAATACCCTTAAAAACATTCTTTCTAGCCTGAAAACAGTTGATCAGCACTCTAGCCACTGATTACCCACTAACATTTTTCGAAATTATTCTGTGCTGTTGCACCAAGAGAAATTTCACTATACGGGCTCAATTTTCTCCAGTTACCTGCACCCTTTTTTTGGCCCGAGCCACTTTTTTTGGCCTAAATTAAAATATCCAAGTTTCCCCAAAGATTGTGCGCCAGCGTAACTCAGTTAGTTACGATTTTTTTAGACTTGTCTTTTTTTGCGTCAGTGCCAGTTTTTCACATTTATGCAAGTTTGGCCAACTTATATTTTTCCTAGGACGGCGTATGTGACCACTTCCAAAAACCCTTCTGGGCACTGAAGAAAAAGCAGCGCACATTAAAAAAATGGGCGCAGAAAGACGCCATTGTTTTTATGAGAAGTTTTGGAGGGAGTCAAGAACACATTAAATATGCATCATGAAGCTTAATTTTTTCAAACTTAAAACGCAGAAAATGGAAGTCTAATGCAATTCTTTCATTTTGGATTTTTTTCAAAATGCCACGCCACTACCGAATGTCTCCTCACCGGGCTCGAGGGTCGGAGCGTCGGCCGGCAGAATCGGTCCCTCGCTCAGACACAGGGGCTTGGGGCTCGGCTTCAAAAGAAGCCCGCAGGGGGTTTGCCAAGCCTTTGTCCGTGCGAGGGAGCGACTCTGCCGGCTGACCCTCGAGCCCGGTGAGGAGATGTTCGGTTGGTGGTGAGATGGTACTTTGAAAAAAATCTAAAATTAAAGAATTGCATTAGACTTTCGCCCCAAATGTCCTCATTTAAACGCCTAGCTTCCTGTTCTAAGCAAACCTATCGCACATGCGCAGACCTGGGTGTAGTCCATACTAGGGCGTCGACCTTGGGGAGAGAGAGAACAAAAAAGCTTGTCCTGCTGATTTGAGCTTCTTGCAAATGTACAATTTAATCATGGGGGCAATACTGACAATGCCATATCTCGTGCAAGCCTTCTGCATAATGGTGCTGCGGAGGAAACGATTGATTCGACGTCATCGTATGAGGAACCTCAGAGCATGTAGGATGATGGGCAGGAGGCCTTACCCACGTCGGGTATATCAAGACAGACGTTCATACTGCACCTGGGTGATGCAGACTATGTGAGAAGGCTGCGTTTTCACAAAGTAGTTGTAACTGAGATCTGTGAGTTAGTGAAAGCAGACCTAGAAGTGTCAAGAGGACTGCTTTGTCAGTTGAAGTGAAGGTTACAGCTGCACTTTCATTCTATGCGTCTGGATCATTCCAGGCCACAACTGGGGATGTGTGCGCCATTTCTCAACATGCAACACATATCTGCATTTGGCAGGTGACTGCTGCACTATATGCCATGAGGAATGACTACATAAAGTTCCCCATGACCGCCCAGACAATGTGTGAAAGGGCTGTGAGCTTCTCCAGGATTGCTGGCTTCCCAAAGGTACAGGGATGCATTAATTGTACCCACATCGCCTTGTGAGCAGCTTTGGAGGATTCTGAGATGTACAAGAACAGAAATGGCTTCATTAATGTGCAGCTCATGTGTGACAACATGCATCGCATCATGTTAGTTGATGCAAGGTATCTTGGGAGCGTTCATCCTACACGAGAGCCTTATATCTGCCATGTTTCAGCAGCAGCCAGAAGGGTGGAGCTGGCTCCTGGGAGACAAAGGGTACGGCCTCGCCACCTGACCCATGACGCCCCTACGCGTAATCCAGACAGAAGCTGACCAGGAATACAACATGTCGCACATTGTGAAGTGCAGCATACTAGAGAGGACCATTGGCATCTTGAAACAGCGTTTCCGATGCCTGGACCATTCCGGAGGCTACTTGCAATACTCCCCTGAGATTGTCAGTCAGTTCACTGTTGTGTGCTACATGCTGCATAACTTAGCCATCATGTGGCAGCAGCAGCTGGTAGTAGAAGACCCACCTGAGGTGAGAGTGGCAGATGATGAGGAGGAAGATGCAGATGATGAGGCGGAGGACGAGGAAGCCATGCACAACGGTGGAGGAGGCCGGGCTGTCGTGCCCCTTTAACGATTGCTTGAGCCTTGCGCCAGCAGCTCATCCATAAATGCTTTGCTGCCTGAAGGCTCAGCGGCAACTATTCCAAATGGACCATGTTTATGTTTGGACCTGTTCCGTAATGTTGTGTTGTGTTAATGAAACAAATAATGGAAATGATTCAGTTATAATTTAAAATATTTTATTCAAAAGTTTAACAAACACTTGTTTGTACTTAACTTTAATAAAAATATTCTTTTATCAAACTTGAAAGTTTTCAGTTAAGATCACTTGCAAACTTTTAAACTTGTAAATTTACATAACTTACAAAAAGCTTTTAATTTGAGAACAGTTACAACAGTAACAACAATAATAATAACAACAACAACAACCAACAGCAGCAGCAGCAAAGAAAGAAAGGCTGCACCCATCTCTCCTCCACTTTATTTTAAAACCGCCCGCTTTGCTTGGTCTTGTTGATACCAAGCTTATTCTTTCGAACATCTCGGGTAATGCACACTTCTTGATGGGGGGGCGGGGGGGCAGGTGGCAATGGGAAAGACCCAGCTTGGGCCTCTTCAGAGGCTGGTCTGGGGATTGGAGTGGGAGTTGCAGTTGATTCGGTCAATGGGCGTGGGGTCTGGGCGTGTTCCTTTATTGCAGCAGCTAACTCTTGACATTCCCTCCCTCATGTGCCCTGACAGTGTATCAGCTACCTGTGACATTCCCTCCCTCATGTGCCCTGACAGTGTATCAGCTACCTGTGGCATTCCCTCTCTCATGTTCCCGGACAGTGTTCCCAATTCTTGTGAGAGTGTTGTTACTTCTCCCGACAGTCCTGATACTTCATCACCCACCCCACTGATGGTGTCCAGGAGTGATCGTGTAAGGTCAATGCTCTCCGCACTCATTGCCATCATCTGAACCACATCTGTTAGATCCGGCACCTCAGGAGAGCGCTGTCGAGCTCTCCTTCCCCTCCTCACCCTGGGTGTGCCTCGCTGCATCCCACTGGGACCCGCAGCCTGGGACGGTGGGGCCCTGGGTGTACCTCGCTGCATCCCACTGGGACCCGCAGCCTTGGACTGTGAGAAACCATGGGATGTCCCAACACTCGGACCACTCAGGAAAGGGTCTGGCACCTCAATAGGCGGCACCTGCACCTCCTCCAGAATGAGTACAACAGTGCGGGTTTCATCCATCACCTCCCCCTCACCCCCATGCTCTTGATCTGGAAGGTGGGATTGGAAGATGTTCTCCTCTTCAGGCTCATCCACGTCTGAATCATCTTCTGCATTGGCTTCAGCCTCGTCAGGGTTGACCTTAAGTTCTGCAAAATATAACAGAACAGACAAATGGTTAGCAGCAGAGGAGGGGCCAGGGTGGGTGACATGAGTAGGCTCACACAGCGCAGGCAGCAGGCTTATTTGAAGGACCACGATGAATGATAGCACATTGCATCAACTGAAGCGTAGCTGACGGAGACATCCCCATGAACCGAAGAATGGCTAGCCAGCGCAGTATATCATTTAGGAAAGCCAGACTGGAATTTGCAGGACTCGAGTGTGGGCCCAGCTTGTGCAGTGGTGGTTGCTTTTGTCCAGGCAGGACCCATCAAAGCAGCGACCCTCTCTTCCAAAGATGTCAGTGGGTGAAGATTTGCCGGGCATCCTCCTGTTCGCGTTCTTTCCCTTTTGTTGTGTGCCACCTTCCTCTGCAAAGATGAAAATATAACTTTTTAGAGAGGGTGTCTTTCTGCTGGGTGGGACATAAACAGATGGTCACATTTACAATTGCAATTCCAGTGAACAAATGAAAATATTACTTACACTAACTACTTGACCAAGGTCCTGCCACTTCTTTTTGCACTGGCCTCCAGACCTCGGGGTGGTCACCATTGCACAGTAATCTTCTGCAAGTTGGTTCCAGCGTTTCTTCATTTCTTTTGGTGAAACTTTTATGTGATCTTTGCTGGTGTCCAGCTTATGCCACCTGGCCTCAATCACAGTAACCAGTGCCTCCACTTCATCCTGTGAGAAACTCTTTGTCCTGGAGCTGCGTTGCATCTTGTATTGCAGCTCCGATTTTTCCAATGAGAACACAATTGGCTCTTTAAAATGACCGAATGCAGACCGGGAGCTGTACTGGGCATGTGTGCCCATAGGAATCACCTGAAAAACGTTTTTTTTTTGCGCATGCGCAGTGGGGGGGGGGGCGGCATAGTTTTTTCGGCACTGACATTAGGCTCCACACCCCCCCCCCCCTCTCCCCCCCCCCCCCCCCCCCCCCCGAAGCTAAGGGACAGGCTGCGCAGCGCCAATTTCAAAAAATAGAACGGGGAAACTTGCTAGTTATTTTTTTGGAGTAATTGGGGCCAAAAAAAACGGCCGTAACTTGCAATATGCCAAAAAATGGCATTGGGGAAAATTGAGCCCGTACATCTGTTGACTCAATGCACTGACTGCCTCCTGCTCGAGCATTCCATAGCCTGGATATTTGTCATACTTTTCATTTCATTGCTGATTTGGCTCTGTGCTGAAACTAATAAATACTTGGATAACAGTGCTATTTATTTTGCTGATATTATTCAAAAGCAAAATGGTAAGAAACAAATGGCTGTGTTTATTTTCAGTGTTTTGCGCTGTCTTTCAGAGAGTGTCTGTGCTTATAGCTGATTTGTTGCCACAATGCAGATGGCAAAACTTTAGCTATTTTGTAAAATACATTAACCTTCATTAATAAAATATCATTCATTTATTTAAATTTGAAAGTCAAATTACACTTTTTTCTTATTTTGATGGGGTATTGGGTTAAGTCTCCCCTTTATTGCTATGGGGTATTTGAATATATTTTGCCTTTATTTTTATTTTTAATCCATTTTTGTTTTCCGCCTGGCTCCCAGGCCAGTACTCGCTGTCACCAGCCACCAGGAGGCACCAGAAACCGTAGGGTGTGGATTCTTCCTAATTCTTTCCCTTTCTCCACTGGAAGACACCACTGCCTCCACGTTGGGCCTCTTATCTAATCAGGTTGGGAACCGAGCAGAGGAGCAGTCAAACCTGCATTTGTATCAGTTCCCATTGTTCAGCCCCGAGCTCGAGCATGTTAACTTTCAGTGCTGCGAAGCTCTTACCTTTTAATCTCTATTGCTTTGTCTCCCTAGCCAATGTTTCCACTCCAGCTGAGTGGGTGGGCAGACATCGCTTCCACCGCTCTATTTATTTCACTCTGCACCAGCTACTAAGACATGTATAAGCATTACCATGAAATTACAGCCTCTCTTTCACAATAATGAAAAACACACATAGCCTCTGCTTGGCACTTCCCTACATCATTACCACTGAGTTTGAAAATGCAGCACTGCGGGGAATGACAGGTGACCCCCCCACTTAGATCACCAGGATTAGTGCTGCAACACAATAAAACTTAAATATTTACAGAACACATTTATTTGATTAAAAATGTGTAAATGTTAGTTGAGGTTATGTTTTTCATTTAAAACTGAAACAGAATCTCATATTAAAATGTTACTTTCATGGCAGGAAATGCTCCTTGAATAAATTCAGTTTAATGGGGCTGTTTTCATTGGAACAGTAAGGGGTGATTTGACAGAATGATGTAAATTATGAAGGGATGGGGCAGAGTAGATAGATACAGCCTGCTTCCAGTGGCTGAGGAGTCTGTAAACAGGGCACATAGATAAAAGATTTAAAAAGAGTTTGAGCACAGAGAACAGGAGAAAGTTTTTCATATAAAGGGTTGTGAAGCTGTGGAATGCACTGCCATAATTAGTGATTGAAGCAGATCATGTCAACATTTTAAGAGTAGTGTAATGTATTATCACATGGTTTCGTCTGAGCATGCTCAGTTCACTCTGGCTTACTAAAGCAAGCACATGACCTAACAACTCATCATGTCTCTGTCCTTCATTTGTTCTCCCCACGTATATCAGTCTGGCGATGAGGATGGGATCCCAAAGCCATTTTTAAGGATTGTGAAAGGATACAGGGCTCAATTTTCCCCAAAGCATTGACGTACTTGAAGACCCAAGTACGCCAAAGAAAAATTCTAATTTTCCCCGTTGGATTTCTTCATTTTGGCCTGGCGTAACCCGACCTTTAGTTTTGGGGATGGAGCCTTGATCTGCGCCAAAAAGATGGGGCTGCCACGGTAACCAGGGACCAATGTGAGCTGAGGCTGCAAAGTGAAGCATACAGAATTGAAAAACACATAATGGCAACCTACCTCCAACCCTGCCGGAAGGACTTGCCGGTCTGGTCCTATTCTCTGTCCCCACCGGTTCGATTCTCCGATCTCTCTCTCTCTCTCTATCTGGCCAAAGGGCTTGCCGGTCTGCTCTCTCGCCCCTAGCCCAGGCCGAGTGGCCTCCCGGTCTGCTCTCTCGCCCCTAGCCCAGGCCGACTGGCCTCCCGGTCCACTCCCCCGCCCCTAACCCAGGCCCAAGGGCTTGCTGGTCTGCTCTCTCGCCCCTAGCCCAGGCTGAGTCATCTCCCGGTCTGCTCTCTCGCCCCTAGCCTAGGCCGACTGGCCTCCCGGTCCACTCCCCCGCCCCTAACCCAGGCCCAAGGGCTTGCTGGTCTGCTCTCCCGCCCCTAGCCCAGGCCGAGTGGCCTCCCGGTATGCTCTCCCGCCTCTAGCCCAGGCCGAGTGGCCTCCCGGTCCACTCCCTTGCCCCTAGCTCAGGCCGACTGGCCTCCCGGTCCGCTCCCCCGCCCCATCCCAGGCCAAATGGTCTCCTTCCTCCCGGTCCCGGCACTTAACTACATCCGAAAGGATTCATTCCAGCCCCTCTACTTCCCGCCACCTCTCTCCCCCTCTCTCTTACCTTTCCTGTTGCTGCTGTCCGAGCATCTGCTGCACTTACCTGCGCCGATTTCCTTACCTTCGCCGATTTCTTTAACTCTCCAGAAGGTTTTATTGCAGAGGCCACATACGCTGGCCTAAGTGGAGTAACTCAGCTGGCCAAACTTCCCTAAATGACCGGCGTAGGTGGCTGGTTACGCCCCCTTTGGCTGAAAAAAAAACTGACCTAAAAAAAATCGTAACTAACAGTTACACTGGTGCAAATTGATTGGGGAAACTCCGGTTTGTCAACTTATGCCAAAAAGAGCAGTCTGCTCAAAAAAAAGGCGCAAATCACTGGGGAAAATTGAGCCCACAGTTTTCAAACTTCGAGTGGACAAGTTTAAGGTGAATTTGTGACACCTAAACTGAATCTTTGCGATATTTTACCGTTAATGCTCATGCAGAATCGTCTGTGCTTCGCCTTTGCGTGTCTGTATTCACAGCAACAGCGGTGTAGCGTGCTGAGTCACTGCTCAACGGGATCAAGACAATCATGGCCACATTTAAAGGATTCATCGAAATCCTCGGCATGTATGACCGAGCTCACGAACTCAGCTCAGTTCTTACATTGAGCGGATGAAGATGTTTTTTAAGGTCCGTAAAATGATTGAGACCAAAGGTGCAGATGAGAATGTTCAAACGGAAAATGAAGTAATTAGTGAACAGAAGAAAGCAATTTTTCTAACGAAGATCGGGCCAAATGTCTACGGAACATTGGCAACCCACTCATGCCAGAGAAAGCGAAGGATGCGTCGTTTGAAGACATTGTCGAGAAACTATGACCATTTTGGCTCAAAGCCATTATAAATAGCAGAGAGCTATAAGTTTGGTACCAGAAATCCAAAACAAAGTGAAACCATCAGTGAGCACATTGTAGCTCTTAAGAACCTGTCTTTGAATTGTAACTTCGGCACATTCTTGGATCGTGCATTTCAAGAGAAGTTTGTGTGTGGACTGATGGATGAGCGCACACAGTCCAAGTTACTGAACACTCCGAATTTAACATTTGACATAGCATGAAAAATTTCCCTATCTGTGGAGATGGCATCTAAGAACGCTAGGGAGTTCCGTCCAACTCAAGTGACTAGTGTAGCTGAGGTCGACAGTCACAAAGCCAAACTTAAAGCTGTGAGACCAAGTCAAACGTATGTCGGTGAGAGCAGTTCAGTGAATTGTTATCGCTGCAATGGAAATCACTCACCACAGTCCTGTCAATACAGAAATGCGAAGTGTTTTCACTGCCAGAAGCAAGGCCATATTTCTATAGCTTGCAGAGCTAGATCTAAAGCAGGAAGTAAGAACCAGTCTAGTGGAAATGCAAAGCAGCGACAACAAAAGGGAGAAGTTCACAGTATTGAAGTGAACACACCTGATGTTGAAGAACTAGGTATCTACAGTTTCTATGCCACGAGCGGCAATGCCAGCAGTCATGAGAAAGACTTCCGTACAAAACCTTTGATCAACGAGCAATATATTGATATGAGTATCGACATGGTGACGGACTACTCTATCATGAGTAAGGACTCATATGAGAGTAAGTTTAATCAAATACCACTTATAAAGAGTACCGTAGAGTAAAAACCTACTCCAGAGAAATCCTAGAGACGTGGACAAATAGAATGTACAGTTCAACACAATGACCAGTCAGTAAAGCTGCCTATTATTGCAGCAAGCTACGACAACAGGCCAACTCTCAGGGACAAAGACTGGTTGAGAAAGTTAAAACTAGACTGGAAAAACGTCTGCCGTGAAGAACAATGCTGAACAAGCACGAAAGCATGTCCACTGACAGTTATGGGAACAGTTATGGGAACAGTTATAGGTCCAAGTCAGCATGGATTTGTGAAAGGGAAATCATGCTTGACAAATCTTCTGGAATTTTTTGAGGATGTTTCCAGTAGAGTGGATAAGGGAGAACCAGTTGATGTGGTATATTTGTACTTTCAGAAGGCGTTCGACAAGGTCCCACACAAGAGATTGATGTGCAAAGTTAGAGCACATGGGATTGGGGGTAGTGTACTGACATGGATTGAGAACTGGTTGTCAGACAGGAAGCAAAGAGTAGGAGTAAATGGGTACTTTTCAGAATGGCAGGCAGTGACTAGTGGGGTACCGCAAGGTTCTGTGCTGGGGCCCCAGCTGTTTACACTGTACATTAATGATTTAGATGAGGGGATTAAATGTAGTATCTCCAAATTTGCGGATGACACTAAGTTGGGTGGCAGTGTGAGCTGCGAGGAGGATGCTGTGAGGCTGCAGAGCGACTTGGATAGGTTAGGTGAGTGGGCAAATGCATGGCAGATGAAGTATAATGTGGATAAATGTGAGGTTATCCACTTTGGTGGTAAAAACAGAGAGACAGACTATTATCTGAATGGTGACAGATTAGGAAAAGGGGAGGTGCAAAGAGACCTGGGTGTCATGGTACATCAGTCATTAAAGGTTGGCATGCAGGTGCAGCAGGCGGTTAAGAAAACAAATGGCATGTTGGCCTTCATAGCAAGGGGATTTGAGTACAAGGGCAGGGAGGTGTTGCTACAGTTGTACAGGGCATTGGTGAGGCCACACCTGGAGTATTGTGTACAGTTTTGGTCTCCTAACCTGAGGAAGGACATTCTTGCTATTGAGGGAGTGCAGCGAAGGTTCACCAGACTGATTCCCGGGATGGCGGGACTGACCTATCAAGAAAGACTGGATCAACTGGGCTTGTATTCACTGGAGTTCAGAAGAATGAGAGGGGACCTCATAGAAACATTTAAAATTCTGACGGGGTTAGACAGATTAGATGCAGGAAGAATGTTCCCAATGTTGGGGAAGTCCAGAACCAGAGGTCACAGTCTAAGGATAAGGGGTAAGCCATTTAGGACCGAGATGCGGAGGAACTTCTTCACCCAGAGAGTGGTGAACCTGTGGAATTCTCTACCACAGAAAGTAGTTGAGGCCAATTCACTAAATATATTCAAAAAGGAGTTAGATGAGGTCCTTACTACTAGGGGGATCAAGGGGTATGGCGAGAAAGCAGGAATGGGGTACTGAAGTTGAATGTTCAGCCATGAACTCATTGAATGGCGGTGCAGGCTAGAAGGGCCGAATGGCCTACTCCTGCACCTATTTTCTATGTTTCTATCACTGGCTATGACGGCATATCCCCATCAAGTCCAACATGAAGCCTGTCTGTTGTAAGGCAACGCCTTACAATATTGTCAGGTAGAGGAAGAGCTATCGAAGCTCAGAGAGAACGGAGTGCTAGTAAAAACTGTCAAAAGTGAATGGGCTACTCGTGGTAGTGCCCAAAGCAGACAAAACTGTACACTTGTGCAGTGACTACAAAGTTACTTATCAAACAAGCAGTTGACGATGAGCGGTACCCGTTACCTTCATCGCAAGATTTGTATGCAGCACTCTCTGGGTCAAAGGTTTTCTCCAAGCTTGACCTGTCGCACACTTACGCTCAGCTGAATGTTGACAAAGAGAGTCAACAGTATCTCACCATCAACATACACAAGGGACTGTACTGATACACCAAGCTGCCGTATGCTGTAAAGTCCTCCCCAAAATCTTCCAGGCTGTGATGGGTAAGATTTTGCAATCAGTTCCAAATTGCTTATGCAATCAAGACAATGTGCTGCTTGCAACAAGCAGCGAGGAAGAAAATCTAGAAGTGTTAGATATGGTGCTGCAAAGGTTGAATTCCCACAATGTCAAATTGAAAAGGAGCAAATGTGCTTTTGTGCAGCCCGAGGTTGTGTACTTTGGTCTGAAAGTTGATGCAAATGGCTTGAAACCAGTGAAGGAAAAGGTTGATGCTGTCATCAATGCTCCAAAGCCACAGAACGCATCTGAGTTCAAATCTTTCCTTGGAATGGTCCAGTAATATGCATGTTTCTGACCTGAGTTAGCGACCCTGTGGGCTCCTCAAGAAGGATGTCCAGTGGAAGTGGACAAAAGCGCAACATGAAGCTTACGACACTTGTAAGAGAAGTCTCTCTCATGATGCTCTACTTGTGCACTACGACACAGAACGTGAGCTTAAGTTAGTGTGTGATGCTGCCAGCTACAGTTTGAGAGTTGCCATATGCCGAGGAATGGATGATGGCCAAGAGAAACCAATTGTATTCGCGTCACGAACCCTCAAAATGAGCGAAAAAAACAACGCGCAAATTGAGAAGGAAGCACTCGCCATAGTTTAGAATCAAGAAATTCCAACAGTTCCTGATCGGCAGAAAGTTCACCTGATAATCGATCACAAACCGCTCCTAGAAATATTGGGGCTCAAATCTGCCATCCCTGAAATTGCCACATCAAGATTGCAACATTGCGCAGTGTTGTTGTCACAATATGTTCACACAATTGAATATCATACTTCAAATCAAAACGCAATTGCAGATGCCTTGTCCAGGTTGCCAAATGAGGATTCGTATATTGGGAGTGCTGGTGGGATTTTCAAACTCAGTGCAGTTGACAAATACTTTCCCGTGATTGCAACTGAGATTGCAGATGAGACTCAAAAGGACTTAGTACTGAAAAGAGTGAATGAAATCGCCTTGAATGGGGATGGACTGATTAATGTATGGACACAGAATTGAAGCCATTCCATAACCATCGTACTGAATTGTCTTGTGAGCAAGTTTGCATCAAGTTGGGAAACAGAGTGGTGATACCTACTTCTTTGAGCGATAGAATTCTGGCCGAACTTCATACTGAACATCCAGGCGGCGTCTGTATGAAATCAATTGCAAGAAGGTTTGTTTACTGGCCTGGATTGGACAGTGATCTTGAATCATTTGTCAGCAAAAGCAGCATTTGGCAAAATTGCAGAAACAAACCACTCAACATGCCACTCTAACCTGGTTCATGGCCCAGCAGACCTTTTCAGAGAGTACATGTCGACTTCTGTGAGAAAGCAAATTATTATTTCCTGGTACTTGTAGATAGCCACTCAAAGTGGATTGACATGAAACACAACAGGCTAGATTTTCAGCTTGTTGCCGCCTCTGTTTTTGCCCCGGAGGGCCGGTTTCAGCGGGGCATGGAACATTACCACCTGGAAGAGGCGAGCCGGTGTGCAATGCCGCTGGTTGCGACACCGGCTTGATTTTTAGCTCCCGCGATCCGTAACACTGAGTGGAGCAGAGCATCATGCTGGGACCGCCTGTGAAAGCGGGCGGTCCGACTTGTAGCAGTTGCAGTGAGGTAAGTAATGTCGACCTCAGGTAAGTGTGACTGTGGTTTTTTTGCGATATATGTTGTGGTGGCGTGGGCTATGTATTGGGAATGTCTTTGGTGGTTATTTTTCAGTTTTTGTTTCCTCCCCAGGCCTCACTTAGAGCGCTCCGAGGCCGGCTCTTTAGCACGGGATTTTCGCAAATGCAGCCAGCCTAGCGCCCTAAGAGAGATGTGCAAAGCCTCCCTTAGTCTTCCACCCCACACTCAGAACCCTGCTGACTGAGGCGCAAACTTTACCGCCCCGCTGCCACTACCACCTCGAAATGAGCAACGCCGGAAATACAGCCCATGGATTAAGATACTACAACTGAACGTACCATAGATGAGTTGTGGTCTATCTTTGCATGTCATGGCTTACCTGAAGAGTTTGTTTCTGACAATGGCTCTCAGTTCCATTCTGCTCTATTCCAAGAATTCATGAAACAGAATAATATCAAATACACTCTTGTTCCACCATCTCATCCAGCTTCAAACGGAGCAGCCATAAGGTCAGTCAGAATAGTGAAAAAAGCTCTCAAAAAGCAAGTGTCGCAGGGTTGTTCGGAACTCAACATAAAGCAACGTTTGGCAAATTTCTTGCTGAAGGTACAGCACTACTACAACTGAACATACCCCAGCAGAACTCTTGAAGAAGAGATTGTGAACACGATTGAGTCTATTTTATTCTTCTTCAACCGAATTTTGCCTTGAGTTGAACAGAAACAGTTGAGTGAGAAATATTTTGATACCAATCAGAAAGAACACAGTTTCAAGAAAAACGAGTGTGTTCATGTTCTCGGTCGCCCTGGCTAGTCGAGTTCACACAAGTGGGATGTAGAAACCAAAGTGGAGGTTGGTGGAACCAAGAGATAGTTGCTTGAAATTGGTGCCAAAATCCAAAGTGTTGAAGTAGACCAAATGATCTGTGCGAGAGTTGAAGCAAGACATGATCAAACCACTTGATCAGGAATATGTACGTGAGTTTGACTCAGTTCAGACTTCAGTAACTGAAGTACCAGGTTCAAACAAGATCATCTTTGAGTTCGGAACCAAAAGAAAACAGCCCGAAAATTGGTTCAACTCCAAATCCTTTTGTAAGGAGATCAGGAAGGCTTCGCAAACCTGTTATTAAACTGAATTTGTAGTTCATTTAAAGAAAAAAAGCCAGTTTTTGTTATGTGGTACATGTAATGTTGGGACCATAGTTTTGTTGTATTTGAGAAGGGAATACATTTTTTTAAGGGGGAAAGCAGTGTAATGTATTATCACATGGTTTGGCATGAGCATGCTCAGTTTGCTCTGGCCTAATAAAGCAAGTACATGGACTAGTAACTCATGGTGTCTGTTCTACCCATGTATATTACAAATAGGTTAGATAAATGACTGAAGGAAAAGGCAATAAAGGCATTATGGGAACTGAGCAGGCACATGGGTTCAGGATTACTGCTCGTGTGAAGAATAAGCATCAATACCACTGGTTGGGCTGAACAGCCTTCTCCATGTTGTGATTTCTATGTAATTTTATATAATATTGTGGGCCACTGCTGCTCCTAAGAACACATTAGTGCAAACTGATAATAACTGAATAGCTGTAATAATGGTCAGCTTTTGACAAGGCTACAAATAGAAACAGGTGTGCCCCCAAGCAAATCTAAAATGCAAGCAAATCAAATGCAAGGCTGGAAATACAGGTAGGGCAAACTCACCATTTCCTGTAATCAATGTACCCAGCCTTTTATCAACACATTTGCTTTTGCAGAAAATTTATCTCAGCTATGGTTCTAAACGTTAAAACAAAAATATACCCTGTGTTAGAGCTTAGAATTTTTAAAGCATAGCAGGTGTTTGTCATACCAGTTAGCAGACCTGGGACCTGCTGACCTCAATGGCTTGTGTCCCACCATATGTGCACTTGCCCACTCAACCATCCAGGCATCTGCACTCCTTAGTCTTCGGAAGATAATAATTGGTATTTATTGTAGGTGTCCAGAATAGATACAAACATTAGTAAAAGGCCTCGCAATGCTGCAATCCAGAAAATGAGGCTTTTGTCAGATATTTCAGCAGAAGGCATGCTGGCCTGGAAATTGCTGTCAGTAATATTACCGGGCCAAACACTTAATGTGTTTGTATGTCATTCCTTTGTCCACGATGTTAATGTAGGTATTAACTATTTATTGTAAATGGATTAGTGCTTCTGCGACAAAGATGGACAAAGGAGTGTCATATGAAAGTGTTAAGCCTTCATCTGCTGATAACACCAGCAGTAGTTGCAAGGCTGCTATATCTAGATCAACTGGTAAAAATGCCACAGATGTGGTAGGTTTGATTGAAGGAAGATCTCTTTTGTTCTCTACTTCTCAAAATTATTTTGCTATAAATAGCAAGGAAATCATTCCCAGACTCTTTGGTGCTTAAAAAAATGAAAGGTCATATCTTTATTGTGTATCTTGTCTGATATATAAATTATCTTGGATTAAGTGCCTACCATGGCTGTTTAAATATTTACAACCATCCTCTATACAATACTCTACACACTACCCATTACTTTCCTTTTGGTTTTACAGAATTCTTTGCTGAGATTCACAAAGAAATGATTTGTCGATCTCAACAGCGAAAGAAAGAAGCTGAAACTGAACATATATCAAGGCTGAATGAACTGCAGGAGATCCGTAATCAGATAGTTCGGAAACGGTATGAACCAGTAAGAATGAAAAAGGCTTCTAGTTACCAAGAAAGTGATCCAAGTGTTGGTTCAAGTGAAGGGGGACCGAGGGAAATGAAGAGCAAGGAGCCGTGGCTGAAACCAGGGGACCAGTCTAAGGGCTAATAGGCACATTAGTTCAAAGCAATTCTACTACATCGGCTGACCGAGTACTTTCCATCCAGTTCAGCTATAGGACAAAAAAATGCTGACTCAATCACATTTACAAAACTTAGTCAAGGAGCTGAGCAATTTTTCTATTGAAGAGATAGTAAATTATATTTGGATCTAAAATTTTAAAGTAATATAAAACCTTTCCCTTCCACCACCCCCCCCCCCCCCCCCTCCACGGCCACTCCCTTTTTCCTTTGGCTCAGTTGGTTAATGTACTGGCCCGTGTGTAGCTGAAGAATACATACCAGGAAGGTCTCAGGTTCATTCTCTCGTCTGTGCTAATTTTCTAATGCACTGTAATTGGATAGAGCGAGTGTTTTATGGTGCTCAAAAGCTGACTGGTCCTACAATGGTTTAGGTGTAAATGCACTGTGTCTTTTGTAACTGAGTCATACGGGTCAGGAAGGTCAGGGGTTGGATCTGTAGTCTGGTCTAAGCTGAGTCAGTTTTGACCAAGGTAGTGGTATTACATAGTATTTACATCACAGAAACAGGCCATTCGACCCATGGTGGTGTTCATGCTCCACACGAGCCTCCTCCCACCTTTCTCATAACCCCATCAACATAATCTACTATTTCTTTCTCTCTCGTGTTTATCTAGCTTCACTTAATTGAATCTATGCTAGTCTCCTCGACTACTTCTTGTGGTAAGTACAGTAAACCTTTTATTGGGGTCTATATCCACATTTTGACGTTTTGCCATTGCATCAAAATAAGCAGATATCTGGGAATCTGCAATAAAGCAACTGCTATACTTGACAGATTTCAGTGACAGCCAAGCGGGAATAGTTTAGAAATCATCTAAGCATCAAGAGTTTTTAAAATCCTTAAACGTGCTCCCAACATTCAAAAAATTATATCTTCCACTACTTACACTAGTTATTTTGTAACCGTTGTTCATGAGAATGGTTGCCATGCCTTGCTATGCTACAGTTGTAAGTGGATAAGATGACTGAAAGAGATTTATTTTGAATCTGGAATATACTTGTTTTAATGAGATTTGAGAGACGCAAAGCATGAGTCAAACAGCCACATAAAAGTTCATGTCAGTCTGGGTCATACGGTACATTCATGAGCTTGTTGAAGTTGAATACATTAGGGACTTAATTCAGCTCACCCATTATGTCATTGCTTACATGTGAGCCTAGACAGAGAAGGTCAGCAGGCTATTCAACTGTAGCCATTATTCGGATGCACCCTATGCCCACATGCGCACACATGCACACACTTTCCAGCAGAGATTGCTGCATAGTGTTCAGGAATATTGACTCCAGCTGATTTTTCCATTCATTAAGCCAGAGACATTGAGCCAACTAGTGTCTACTGTTACATCAGCTAGATTCAGCTAACTCAAAACTGACCAAGATTCAAATCTGGAATCTTCCTGGTCTGCTTAAATCATTACCAAACATTGGAGTGGGAATGTAATAAAAAATAGTAATTAGGAACATATTTTATCACAACGAAACTGTCTTCAGTAACTCTATTTACACAAAGCTAATATTTTTTGGGATAACTAAGTTTAAATTCTGCTACCCATACTCTATTCTATAAAACGTTCCTTTCACCAAACACCCCTATCATCAAGAATGTCTATTCACACTCCATCCCTCAGTGTGCCAACATCAAACTACACATTCCTCCATGGTCTTTCTCATGCCCTACAATGCTGTTCATGTTCATCTTTCCACCTCTGGCCTTGGTATCAAGCTGTGGCTCATTGGTAGCACTCTTGTCTCTGCATCAGAAGGTTGTGCGGTTTAAGGGCAACTAGGGATGGGCAATAAATGCAGGTCTTGCCAGTGCCATCCACATCCCGTGAATGAATTTTTGAAAATAATCAAAGTATGTAATTAAAAAGTCCACCAACCTGAAACAAATCCAGAAATTTATGGTGGAAATCAGTCAAATACAACTTTAATGATCCCAGCATATAAATAATACAAAAGGGCTTTGATTAGATTATTTAATCTTCTACTCTGTTTAGCTATACTAATCCCACAATCCAGCATATAATACATTAACATGAACAAAGTAACCACAGGCAGAGGGGCAAGAAAAAGGGACTCTTTGTATTGTAGTAATAAAATAAATAATTTGCATGGTTCTGATGAATACCAGAACCCTAATTTTCTCTCAAACTAGTTTTGTTTTAGCAAATGATTGTGGCGTTTTATTGGTTCGGATCTTGTTGGAAAAATAATGACGCACTACGTTATTAATGTACAGAGCAACCAGAAAGATCATGGGATTAAGAGACAAACTATAATTGCGAATTTCCAGATTTTGCTAGTTAATTTACACCACTGCACTGCTTGCTTTGTACAAACAGCATCTCACTCTTAGCCTCCCCATTATTTTTAAGAACTTGCTGGATTTGCATATGACTGGCACGCTAAACTCGCCACAAAAAGTTAAGTCTGGTAATTAATAGTGTAAGTGCCGTTTTAATTAGTGATAATTGTTAATGACTGACTTCTCCAGCCCAGAAAGGGAACAATTGAAACTGTGGAGTCTCATTCCTTCAGGTAGTAAATTGTTCTTAGAGATTTTGAAAATGTCAAATTTAAAATTTTAAAAACTCACTGTTCTTTTCTGTCTCTTTCTCTCTCTCTCAAACCAGTCTTTCTTTCCCTCACTTTATTTCTTTTTCTGTACCTGATTTGACTCTAATCACCCTATTTCCTTCTCCGTCATTCCTCTGTTTCTTTCTCAATCCTTGATTAATCTCATTGGTTAAGGAGATAGACGGTTGGTCCCACTATTCATTAAGCTCCCAGATACCCCATTGTCCTCACCGCGTCTATCAGCTCATACTTCTAGCAAGTTACGGTGCAAAGGATTTTCGAGCTGAAGGGTGCAGGAATATGTCTTAACTAATGGCGAATGCCACAAGATGCCCAGCTCCAGCGAGATGCCTGTGAGACTAATTTAACAGCAGTATCTGGGGACCTACTGAGCAATTATAGAGAAGGGTGATTATTTTTAAACAGCGCGGACCAAATTCTAACAATTATTGTCATATTTACAGAATGCTCAGAACTACCAGGTTGTTTTTTTATTAATTGTTCACTCAGTTTTTTGAATTATTGATGGTGTCCCATACCAGCAAAAAGACATATTCCTGCAGAGTAGATGAAAAATAATATGGAATTCTTAATACAAAAGCAAGATTCTACGGATGCTGGAAATCTGAAATCAAAACAGAAAATGTTGGAAATACTCAGCAGGTCAGACAGCATCTGTGGAGAGAGAAACAGAGTTAACGTTTCAGGTTAACCTTTCGTCAGAACTGGAAAAGGTTGGAGATGTAATAGGTTTTAAGCAAATACAGAGCCAGGGAACGGGGGGAGGGGAGGAACGAACAAAAGGAAAGGTCTGTGATAGCGTGGAAGGCAGGATAGATTAAATGACAAAAGGGATAATGGTGCAAGGCGATAGAACATAAGAACGTAAGAAATAGGAGCAGGAGTAGGCCACCCGGCCCCTCGAGCCTGCTCCCCCATTTAATAAGATCAAGGCTGATCTGATCATGGACTCAGCTCCCTATAACCCTTCATTCCTTTATCGCTCAAAAATCTGTCTATCTCCGCCTTAACTATATTCAATGACCCAGCTCCACAGCTCTCTGGGGCAGAGAATTCCATAAATTTACAACCCTCTGAGAGAAGAAATTCCTCCTTATCTCAGTTTTAAATGGGTGGCTCCTTATTCTGAGACTATGGGCTGAATTTTGCCCAGCATTGGGCGCCGTTTTTTCGGCGGCCAGAGATGTAGTTTAGAGATTCCCCAATTATGGGGCGCCGGCATCGACTACCAGCACCAGAATGTTTGGCACCATACATTCCGGTGTTGGTGGACATTGAAAAGTACAATACACGCCATTTCGGGACATAAGGCCAAGTTTCCTGATTATCGATATTTTTTAAATCAGCACACAGACACTAAAAACACCGTAGGAAAAACCCTTACCTGCAGTTAAAGAAAGCCACGCTGGCCCGCTCCTATCCCCGGCCAAATGGACACCCTACCTATTTTAGAGAAACTTTATGGGACTTTATGGAACCTTTATATAACTGCAAAAACAAAATAAATAAAAGAAAACTTACCATTGCTGCTACTCCTTCGATGATACAACTGTAAGCATTTAAATAATAAATAATTCTTCACAACCTTATCCTTCAACGTCCTAAGTGGCCCAAAATGTTCTGAGATGTTCCTGAAGTCCTGGTAATCCTTAAAAATCGAAACTGCAGGCACCATCACCACTTAAATAATCATCATCAACCGAAAAACATCCAGGACAGCCTTCTCGCAATTCTCCATGCAGCCGACTCGACCCACTGCTATCCCCAGCTGAATGTCCTCCACGCACTCGGCCCGCTGTTATCCCAGGCCGAAGGTCCTCCACACAAGACAGTGTAAGACACTCCAGGCACATAGGAAATCATCAGTGATTTTTAATAAAGACTGGACATTAAATTTTATTTTTTAAATATTTTTAATGTTGTAAGACTGTTGGAATGCTTAGGTGGACAATAATGAACAATAATATACTTTAAAGGATATTAATGTAAAAATGTCTTTATACAATGGAATAGGGTCTTATTTTTGTCAAACATGTCAAATGGCCTCATTCATTGTGACCTATACGTTTAAATGAAACGGGGGCATAGTCTCGCACGAAGATGTTCATGGGATCTAGACTGGGTCAGGGTCACTCATACATGCACCATGGTCCTACATTGCATGTATTAGTGACCCAGAATAAGTCAGGATCCATGAACACCGTTGTACTGGAACCTGTCCCTGTATCATTTAAACTTATAGGTTACAAGGAATGAGGCCATTTGACAATTTGAGTCCGTTCCTTTATCCAAAAATATTTTGTAGTGCTGCATTAAAAATGAAGTGCAGGAGTCAGGTTAAAAGTCCAAAATAAATATGTTTATTAAACATTTGTATAAAGCTAAGTTGTACTTAGCTTAATATGACTTATCTTTAAACTTTCATAACTTTAAAAACTTTAATGCATTGCGTGGCAAACTTTCAAAAGAACAATTAACCAAACAAACGAACAAGCCATCTATCCTCCTCCTTAGTGCTGGGCGCCACTCCTGCCCCAGTAGATGCCGCTACCCCTGCGCGTGCCCATTGTTGCAGACTTGCCCTCATTAACCCGAGGTTTAATCTGTATTTTTTTTGTCGCAGCATTTCTTGCTGTTGGGTCACGACAGGGACAGAGCCAATATGTGTCATTGTGGAAGGCCCGGGTTCCTCTTCGTAATCATCCTCAGCCTCTGGATCAACCTCTGATTTTGGTGCGGAGTAGAAAACGTTCCTCGCATCACTGGCAGCCTGGGTGAGCCCCCCTATTTCTGCTACTACCTCTGTCAACTGTCCTGAAAGTCTTTCCAGCTGTAATGACAGTCCTGCAATTTCTCCCCTCACCTCACCCATTCCTCCAGCCAGGGCTGCTACTTCATCTTTTAGTCACCCTGACTTTACTCTCACCCCACCGAAGGCTTCCAGGAGCAATCGCGATTGTTGGATGTTCTCTCCGCTCATCCCCACAAGATGTCTTATGTTCTCTGAATCCTGTGTTTCAGCATCAGTTCTCTTTTGAACCCTCCTTTGAAGTCTCGGAGGTGTGGCTTGCTGCAACACACTGGGACCCGCAGCCTCAGATGGCACACCTAGAAATGTCACGAGGGCTTGGAATCCTCGAGGGGTTCAGGATCTCCAAATCCTGGGTAATCATTTCATCGTCCTTTTGCTGCCCATCATTCTCCTGATTTGGAATATCTGGAGTGGCGGTTTTCTGAACATGCTCTTCTTCAACTTCAGGTGCACCCTCTGTCTCCTTCTGATGCGCAACATCTGCAAAACAAAAGATAGATGCTTGGTTAGCAGCATTGAGGAAGGAGAAGCGGAGGCAGCACACGCAGTACGTAACATTTAGTCAACCCAGACTGTGCCATTTGCAGGGCTTACCCTCTATTGGAAAACTGGGACCAGCTTCCGCATTGATGGTTGTTTTTCTCCTGTAACGTTTAATCATATAAGCTATCCTCTGCTCCACGGCTGTTAGTTGCAGCCTACTTGGCGGACTGCCTCCAGTTTGTCACCGTTCTTGGTTGATCTGTGACACCATCTTCTGCAAAGATGAAAATGGAACCTTTTAAGAGAGGGTCCTTCTGAACACTCGCACACATTTCATCACACACTGACCACATTAACAGATGTTATTGCAGTGCATAAATATAAATATATTTACAAACCTAAAGAAATCTAAATATAAATTATTTATTACAGTCACTGCTTGTCCGAGGTCCTGCCACTTCTTTTTCAGCTGCGCACCGGTTCTCGGGGTGATGGATATTCCATTAAACTCGACTGTGACCTGGTCCCAAACCTTTGCGAGTGCAGAGGGTTTAAGTTTCTTTTTACCAAAGCTCCCCTTGTTTTCAAGAACTTCTCATCTACTCTCAATTAAGTCCACCAGGGGCTCAATTTCTTCCGCAAGAAATCTCTTGCAGCTTCCCCTTTTGCGGGCCCAAATTTGCCCAGGAGTTGCTCCGTTTTTTTTGGAGCAACTTGATTTTTCTGGAGTATCTTAAAAATCCCCGTTCTGCATATTTAATTTGCGCCAGTGTAAGTGAGTTAGTTAGGATTTTTTTAGTTTTTTTTTCAAAATGGGGCGTTACCAGCCACCTACGCCTGTTTTGGCCATTTAAGCCAGTTTGGACAGGTAATAGTTGCTCCAAACTAACTTAGGCCAGCGTATGTGGCCACTTGTGGCCGCACAGAAAACCCTTGCGGAGAGTTAAGAAATCAGCGCAGGTAGCCAGACTTGAGGGGGGAAGGGACCTTGCAAAGCACTAAACACCTTCACAACAACATTCAAGAAGCATAAAAACCATCAATAATAAACAAAAAATAAATAAAAAATAAAACTTAAATCCTATCTTCATAGCTCGGCCCGGGAAGTCAGCAGGAGGCCATGCGGTCGGGGATAGGGATGGGAGAACGCACTAAGCAAGCCCATTCCAGCCGCGGCCACACCAGACAGTGAGAAATGGCCGATCGAAGTTTTCCAGCCATTGGCTGGCTGGCTGCTTGCTGCTCCACTTTTAACTGGCCGGCCAAGCTGGCTTCCGAAGAAAGGCGCTCGGCTTGTCGGCCCCCCCTTCCATTCAGCAACAATGACTGCCTGGCATCAGGTCCCAAGCTGTCGAGGAACTATTGCGCATGCACGACACCTCCAGTGCGCATGCGTTGAGCTACCGGCACTCTTTAGAGCGCAGGGCCCGAGCTCCGCCCCCCCCCCCCCCCCCCACTGTAATTGCCACGCCGCGCCAAGCATAAGGACAGTCGACAGAGCGGGGAGAATATGGCGATACCTTTACAGCGCCATTTTGAGAGTAGAATGTCGGCGCACCTCATGTAAGTGTGTTGAAAAAAATGGAGGGCCACATTTGGGCCCTGCGTCTCTGTCTTTGCCCCTTTCGCTTTCTCTGCACCCTTCCATTGCAGCCATCTCGTTAATGAAGATGTATTTCCGACCTGAAAATCCACCTCTGCCACCAATGGATTCTCAATGGTGATCCTCAATGGCTGATTTTTTTTATAGTGTTTTACTGCACATGTGCAGGGTTTTTTCATTTTTTTCCCTCTGTGCATGCGCATTGCTCATGCGCAATGAGTTGGTCGTTTTTTTTTTACATGCATGCGCTGTGCGTTTTAGGGGCACGGCTCTAATCTCTGCCCCACCGAGATCGACTCGGGTATCACCGGCACGACAGGGTGCGGCGACTTGAAGATAACTTGCGATTTTTTTTCACCGCTGATGGACCACAGCGAAATGTACGTACAAGTTAGTGTACGCTTTTATTTCTCTTAAGGAAAATTGGAGCCTATGTCCCCTAGTTTTAGTTTCTCCTATGAGTGGAAATATCCACTCTGCATCCACCTTGTCTAGCCCCCTCGTTATCTTATATGTTTCGATAAGATCACCCCTCATTCTTCTGAACTCCAATGAGTATAGGTCCAACCTACTCAACATATCTCATAAGTCAACCCCCTCATCTCCGGAATCAACCTAGTGAACCTTCTCTAAACAGCCTCCAATGCAAGTATATCCTTAAATACGGAGACCAAAACTGTAAGCAGTACTCTAGGTGTGGCCTTACCAATACCCTGTACGTTTGTAGCAGGACTTCTCTGCTTTTATACTCTATCTCCTTGCAATAACGGCCAACATTCCATTTGCCTTCCTGATTACTAGCTGTACCTGCATACTATTTGTGTTTCATGCACAAGTACCCCCAGGTCCCTCTGTACTGCGACACTTTGCAATTTTTCTCTTATTTAAATTCTAATTTGCTTTTCTATTTTTTCTGCCAAAGTGGATAACCTCACATTTTCACACATTATACTCCATCTGCCAAATTTTTGCCCATTCAGTTGGCCTGTCTGTATCCCTTTGCAGATTTTTTGTGTCCTCACAATTTGCTTTCCCCCACCCATCTTTGTATCATCGGCAAACTTGGCTACATTACACTCGGTCCCTTCATCCAATTCATTAATATAGATTGTAAATAGTTGTGGCTCCAGCACTGATCCCTGTGGCACCCCACTAGTTACTGTTTTCCAAACGGAAAATGACCCATTTATCCTGACATTTTGTTTTCTGTTAGTTAGCCAATCTCTATCCATGCTAATATACTACCTCCAACCCCGTAAACTTTTATCTTGTGCAGTAACATCCACAAACATCCCTGTCTGGCGTAAAAATAAAACGTGGAAGGTGACTCAACTGTGGCTAACAAGAGAATTTAAGGATAGTGTTAAATGCAAGGAAGAGGTATATAAATTGGCCAGAAAAAGCAGCAAACCTGAGGACTGGGAGAAATTTAGAATTCAGCAGAGAAGGACAAAGGGTTTAATTAGGAGGGGGAAAATAGAGTATGAGAGTAAGCTTGCAGGGAACATAAAAACTGTGCAAAAGCTTCTACAGATATTTGAAGAGAAAAAGATTAGTGAGGACAAATGTAGGTCCCTTGCAGTCAGAATCAGATGAGTTTTTAATGGGGAACAAAGAAATGGCAGACCAATTGAACAAATATTTTGGTTCTGTCTTCATGAAGGAAGAAGACACAAATAACCTTCTGGAAATAGTAAGGGACCGAGGGTCTAGCGAGAAGGAGGAACTGAAGGCGAAATCCTTATTAGTCAAGAAATTGTGTTAGGGAAATTGATGGGATTGAAGGCCGATAAATCCCCAGGACCTAATAGTCTGCATCCCAGAGTACATCCCGCTGCTGCTTCCTTAATAATGGACTCCAGCATTTTCCCAGCGACAGATGTTAGGCTAACTGGTCTGTAGTTTCCGGCTTTTTATCTGTCTCATTTCTTAAATAGGGGTGTTACATTTGAGGTTTCCCAATCCACTGGGACCGCCCCAGAATCCAGGGAATTTTGGTAGATTACAAACAATGCATCCATTATCTCTCCAGACACTTCTTTTAAGACCCTAGGTTGTAAGCCATCAGGTCCAGGGGACCAAGTACTACTTCATTAGCTATAGTGATTGTATTAAGTTCCTCCCTCCCTATAGCCCCTTGGTTATCCACTGTAAGTCAAGTAAAGAAACAAAAGATGGCTTTCGATAGCTATTGAAAATAAACTGAAGAAAGTTCTCCCCACACAACCCTATCAGCTCCTTCCCAGTGTGTGACACAAAACAATTAGCATTTTTATAGCACCTTTCATTACCTCAGGGCATCCCAATGCACTTCACAGCCAATGAAGTGTAGCCACTGTTATAATGTAGAAAGTGCAGCAGCCAATTTACCCCAGCAAGGTCCCACAAACAGCAGTGAGATAATGAGCAGATAATCTGTTTTAATGGTGTTGGTTGAGGGAGAAATATTGGCCAGGGCACTGGGGCAAAATACCTTGCTCTTCTTTAAAGTGCTGTGAGCTCTTTTACATTCACCTGAGAGGGCGGATGGGGCATCGGTTTAATCAGAAAGACGGCACCTCCGACAGTGCAGAGCTCCCTCAGTACTGCACTGGAATGTCAGCCTAGATCTTGTGCTCAAGTCTCCAGAGTGAGACTTGAAAAACGCAGAGTTTTTGAAGTAGAAGTAGTTATTTGTGGACACTGTTTTCTGCTTCAACATAACTTAAGAAAAATGAGAGGTGCCATGGCAAGTTGGTGATTCAACAAACCGCACCAAGGTGTAGTGGAACTTGGGTTTATATCCTTAGCTCCTCACATGGCAAGTCATCAACTTCCATTGAACTGTCTGGGGGAGAAGATGAGTACTTCCCCACAGGAAAGTAGATTTTTAGGGTGAGGTGCCATGGGTGACTGTAGGTTGGCACTGCCAGTGACATGAGCACAAATTGCCCATCGTTGCCTCTCAGCTGGAGAATGGTATTGCTTGCGTCCATGGACTTAAGAAGAAAACCAAAAGAAAAAAGCTTATAAAGTGTTTGCTTAACTAATAAGTATATTTGTAAAATAATTGTGGGTGGTTTCTTAAGTAAATTATTTCCTTAATTCAAAAATTCATTTATCTCTAAGATTTTGCAGCTTGTTGCTGTTGATAATTAGAGCAGAATTTAGGGCCTCAATTTTCCCCAATGCCGTTTTTTGGTGTATTTGAAGTGCTACGCCCGTTTTTTTGTGCACCGACTACGCCAAAAAAAAAGTGGAAAGTTTCCCCGTTTTAACTTGTGAATGTGGCCTAGCCCTTAAGCTCTGTGCATGGAGCCTAAGATGTGCGGCAAAAAGATCAGGTTGCCAGGGTAACGAGGGACACACTGTGGGCTGAGGCTGAAAAGTGAAACGTACAACACATTCTGGCCAGCTTTCAGCAACCTGCACAAGCACATTGCAGCTTCCCAACATGTAAATATTAAAGAGTCTTTGTGCCAAAAGTAAACTGAATTGGAAAGGCCCCCCTGCCCCTGCCAGTGCCCGGTGCCGTACCTAGCCCAGGCCGAAACCCCCGGAGCTGGTACCACTCCTAGCCCAGGCCGAAACCCCCGGAGCTGGTACCACTCCTAGCCCAGGCCGAAACCCCCGGAGCTGGTACCACTCCTAGCCCAGGCCGAAACCCCCGGAGCTGGTACTACTCCTAGCCCAGGCAGAGCCACGACACCGACTGGACAGAAGAGGCCAAGGTAATTAAAAAAAATATCTATCAGAAGTCCTGTCATCCTGTCAGGAGGAGAAGGAGTGCTCCCTTGAAGCTCTGCAAGGAGTCCATGGGTCTCCCCTGGTCGTGCTGATACTACTCACATGCTGCAGAGTAGAGATAGAAGAAGGTTCATTGAAGAGCATTATGTGCCCAATTAAAGAGGAGGAGGAGACCTTACCCCCAACGCATTTGCAGGAGCAACGGTCATATTTGTACCTGTCCGACACAACGCGTGTCAGAAGGCTGTGCTTTCGAAAAGAGGTCCTCAGTGAGATATTCCAGCTGCTTAAGGGAGACCTGCAGCCTACAACTCCGCCCCCCTCCCCTCACACAACAGTCAACAATTTAAGAACAACAATTAAAATAACAATAACATCCCCACCCCTACACCCCCCCCCCACCCCGCAAAAATTCTACCTGCGGCCACCGTTCCCTCTGCCTCTACTCCCCCTGACCTTTACACACCCTTTCCCCCTCCTGTTCCCCCTGCCCCTATCCACATTTATACCAAGACATCTTGCAGCAGGGCACCTCGAGCGCTACTGCTGTTTGGGGGGGTGGGGGGGGTTGCACCGGCAACTTCATTTCTCGGGATCCCAGAGAAGAATCTGTATCCGAAGCCTCATCTTCAGAGTCAGAAGCAATTGCTTCCTCCTGACTCTCAGATGCTGCCGGCATAGGTGGTATGGCACCTTGGGTTGCAATGCCACATATAGATTCCATCGTTTGCCGCATGGCATCGATGGAATTGGCGGTTCCATGTGCTTCGAATAACGAGCCACCTATTGCCTGGAGGAGCTCTCGACCAATGTCGACGCTTGCCCTTGACAGTGCTACCATGTCCAGGTCGACGTCTGCCTGTCTTCGTGGATTCGGCGTAGGTGTTGGACCACTCAGTGTGCCCTGCTGCAAGCCACTTGGTCCCGCTACTTCCTTGGAACCAAATCCTGAAATGTTTGATTCGGTTGAGGAAGAGGTGGCCGCAGGTAGATTGGACCCTTGAGTCCCCAACGTCCCCGACTCCCCCTCTTCCAGATGTTGTGTTGATGAGCTGGCTTGAGGCTCATCCATACGATCCTTCTCCTCTGGTCTCCCCTCCGGTGGTGAGTACCACTTGCAGCAATAAGGGCGACGCTCCAGGGGGCTCCTCAGGTCTCTGATGCGCCTGGGTGGCTAGAAAACATAATATAAGAGGTTAGTAGAAGAGGAGGGGAGGGCCAGGGTGACATGAGAATGCTTACACTGCGCAGGCATATGTAGGAGAAGCAACACTACTGCATTAGATATCACCGAGAGACATTACATTTAATTAACATGAACAGAATGTACATGGCATTATAATAAGATTTCATGATCCCAGCATTAATTACATTACATTACATCATTCATCTATTACACTCAAATAGCATTAAATTACATGACTGACCACTGCACGGCCCAGGAGTTATACATGACTTACCTGCAGCCACAACCGGATCTGCACCATCACGGGTGGCCAAGCAATTATGTGTCCCTACGAGGGCTGCAGCCCGCTCCTCGAGATCAGTCGGTTCAGCCAGCTCTGCCGGCCCTCCTCTCATGTGCCGACGCTCCGCGCGACTGGAAGATATAAGTATAAGCTAATTGCCCAGGTACTAGTACGGAACACACAGATAGACATCCACAATTAGCCATCCTCAATGCTCTTCACCAATGTCCCATTAATGTTATATGTTAATACCGTTAGGATGCAATTGATGCAAGATGAACATATCTAAGTTTAGAAAAGCAATTTTAATAAAATCGTGGATAGGAAGTAATGCGTGACACCAAGCTTAATTACAATGTGGCAGATTTACATTTTAAGTAATGAGTCAGTGCATGATTAAAGTTATTAAGAGATAAATGATCGTAGAGTTCAGATCTGTGTCCATTCTCATTCCTTTTGAAGACGTTGGATCCTCGCTCCTGTTTGAACTTTCAGCCATGGTGGTGACAGGTGATCCTAGATTCTGATGCTCATTTTGGTAAAAGCTTCGAGTATTGTTGTTTAATAAATCTCTGGGAGAAGGCGTCGTTTCACTTGTACCGGTTCCTGCGGCCTGATCACCTTGCCCAGGAGCAGCGCCTTGAATCTGGACTTTGTTTCCTTATTTCCACCGACCAGGGAGAACCCTTCCGATTGAAATAGCTTCCATACAGCAACTGGGGAGAAAGGTATTAAAGTTCCAGAGCTTGTAGCACTGGCTTGGCTCTCGATAGTCATGGGCGGCCAACGACACCACCGTTGCAATCTCCGACCATATGCGTTGGTGCACCCTGGGGGGTGTGGTTTACCACGCCCCCCCCCATGTCAATTGGGTCCACCGCGCCTCTATCTCGTGGACCAAGGCAGCTTGGGCCTCGTCTGAAAAACATTTGTGTCTCTTCCTCCCTCCCAACTCAGCTACCTCAGCCACGTCCTGCATCCCTTGCTACTCAATATCCATTGGGAATGGATTTCAAATTGGTAATAAAGTTTAAAACGTCAAATAATCTGCTCAGCCTCTCTCCACTTGCTGTCTGTCTGTCTCTCTCTCTTCCCCCCCCCCCCCCCCTCTTCTGTGCATGCGCAGATGACCCCTGAATCGCAGGAAAAGTAAAGTGCAGAAAAAAAAATTGCGCATGTGCAGAACGGCCATTGTTCGGGACTCCGGCCTTGCACGACGAAAAAGACCGTTACCACCCACTTGCTACCACCACCTCTCCCCCAAAAATGCCGAAACTAGCGGTTTTGAAAATGGGCGGTGTTCTGGTGGTTCTTAAAAGTGGGATATCTACTACCACCGGAAATAATGCCCAGATATGGGCTATAGCGGTATAAGTGGAAAATCTAGCCCATAAATTTTCTAAACGCAATGCAAGCAAGTCTCACCAAACAATAGTTTTGTTCTGATGTACAGGTTCTGTGGAGGTTCTGTATTGCCATGGCTGCTTTAATTCTGACATTTTGCATGTAATCTGACAGCAAATCAATAATCTCTTCACAAATGTAACATGCAGAGTGTGATCTAGAATAACCAGGCAGTACATTGTATATGAGAAAACTTATAAATGTGACTGCATTTTCCCTCATTTCAGGTTACAAATTGCTGAAGAAAGCAGCACAGTTTGTTATGTAGAAAATGACCCTCTCATGCAAATCTTTGCTAATGTGCTCAGAGATGTCCCTCAAATGTTTTTCATTATCCAGCGAGTTGTCTCCAAGGAAAGCTCTTGGAACTGTTCAGCACTAATTTGCAGGCATTTTTTGCTTCATTACTTTTGTCGTTGAGATGCAGTCTCAGTCTCATATAAATAGAATAGAGGTATTCAATGAATTCAGGGTTCAACTGCATTATTTCTAAATCGGACTGGATTTTGAAATATGCAGCTAATTGCCAAAGGAAGAATGGAGCTTTCGGAGTCCTCTGGTAGCTGATTAGGATCTAAGTTTTGCTTAGCATTGCCTCAATTGAAGTGAGATTGCTCAGATTATTCTTGTCTATGACCAAAATCATTGCAGACAATAATTTAATGGAGTATTTTTCTATCACTTGAGATGCTCCATTTGCTGCATTTCCAAAATCTTTTACAACAAGCCACTAGACAATAGAAGCATCAATCAAGTATCAAAGCATGCTTCCCAAAAGAGTATCTACGAGTAACAATTCTGACACCACTGAGTGATTTAGAAGCTCTCCAGAGAATGCAGCTACTTCTGACTCTCATTAGTGTTAAACAGAATGGGAGTAAGTTGCTCAACAATGCTGATGAGAGGTAGGACAACATACACAGTTATTGTGCTTGCTAGTAGCATAATACCCTCATGGTAATTTGATGGATTTATCAGATCCCAAATTGCTTTTTCTCTTATGTTTGCATCATCTCCCTTTCCCTATATAGGGGCAGCTTGAAGTATCTCAGTAGAGTAGTTGAAAGCAGCAATGTTCTTCGGTTTTTGAAGGACGCTGAAGGCATTTCTATGCTTCAGCATTCTCAGAAAATCACGAGGGAACTGAACCTGGACACTAGAACTGAGGTGAAGAACAACTGGGGGTAGAGAATATTTCTGAGTCAGGGTTACATACCATTGCACAAAGAGCATGGATAACAGCTAAAGGCTGCTGAGTTGCTGCATTGGTTACAACTCTGACAAAAAGATTATCTGTTGTGATTATCCAGTGATTTTAGGTTATCTAGTATCAAAGTGAGCTTGTGGCTAGTGTGTTATCACTCACAAATGATCTCAAAATGCCAGTAATATGCTTGTCAAATGGTATAAGGAATGTCAGGAGATAGGGCAAAACCACTGCATATTCTATAAGTTAGATGAAGATAGAATGCATCACTGCACAGGATACCTGCGGCTCAGTAAGCGACTGTATATAGCTTTGAATGTTACCGGGACATCTGCAAGGCTAGATCCACATTCTTCAATGAGGACATTCGTGACAAACGCCAGTCGGGAACTGTTGCACTGCTCATTTGTTAGTCCTTTAAAAATCGTCAAGAATAGAGTGTTCACCTGGTCATGAGCCATGCATTTTGACAGAACTTTGCCAACATCGATGCACTTTTGAAAGCTTCATTGTTGAGGTAGCTCAACCCAACTTTGGTGGATTTCAGATGCTCCAAAGCCTCAGTTTCATGACCCGCAGAAAACCCTTCAAAGTGTAACCGATGTAAAGCAGTTTGTACAAGCTTTCAGTGGCTGTCTGTCTTACAACAAATGATGGATCTGTGCATTGAAGCACCATGCATTCAATAACAGACACAAAATTATGGGATGGAACCTGATTGTTAATGCCAATGTTTTCCAGTTAAAATGGCAGGAGCTGTAAAGTAGTCTCCATTGCTTTTTCTTGTTCATGGTCTTTTGTGGATTGTTTCATTTTTTATTTATTCATTCACAGGATGTGGATGTCACTGGCAAGACCAGCATTTATTGCCCATCCCTAATTTTACTTGAGATGGTGGTGGTGAGCTACCTTCTTGAACCGCTACAGTCCGTGTTGTGAAGGTTAGGTAGGGAGTTCCAGTATTTTGACCCAGCGACAATGAAGGAATGGTGATATATTTTAAAGTCACGGTGGTTTGTGACTTGGAGGGAAACTTGGAGGTGGTGGTGTTCTCATGCACCTGCTATCCTTATACTTCTAGGTGTTAGAGGTCGCAGGCTTAATAAGTGCTGTCGAAGATGCCTTGGCAAGGTGCTGCAGTGAATGTTGTAGATGGTGGAGGGAGCGAATGTTTAAGGTGGTGGATGGGGTCAATCGGGCTGATTTGTCCTGAATGCAGTAGATCTTCTTGGGTGTTGTTGGAACTGCACTCATCCAGGCAAGTGGAGAGTATTCCATCACACTCTTGACTGGTGCCTTGTAAGTGGCGGAAAGGCTTTGGGGAGTAAGAAGGTGAGACACTTGCCACAGAATACCCAGCCTCTGACCTGCTTTTGTAGCCATTCTTTCTTTTCTTAGACAGTCCCTCGGAGTCGAGGATGGCGTGCTTCCACATTAAAAATAAGTTCTCAGGTGACTGATAAGTCCGATGCGGGAACTTCAGTCTCTGTCGCAGGTTGGGTAGACGGCGGTTGATTGAAGTGCCGGTTTGTTGAAGTGCTTGGGTTGTCATGCGCTCCTTCCGCCGTTTGTGTTTGGTTTTCACTTGCTCCTGGCAAAGAAACTCGAGATGTTTGGTGCCTTCCCGGATTATTCTCTTCCACTTTGAGTGATCTTGCGCCAGGGATTCCCTGGTATCGGTGGGGATGTTGCACCTTTTCAAGGAGGCTTTGAGGGTGTCCTTGAAGCGTTTCCTCTGCCCACTTGGGGGCTCATTTGCCGAGTAGGAGCTCCGAGTAGAGCGCTTACTTTGGGTGTCTCGTATTGGGCATTGGGACGATGTGGCCCGTCCATTGGAGCTCATCGAGCGTTGTCAATGCTTCAATGCTGGGGTTATTGGCCTGAACGAGAACACTGACATTGGTGTGCCTATCCTGCCAATGGATTTATAGGATCTTGCGGAGGCAGCGATGGTAGTACCTCTCCGGTGCTTTGAGGTGCCTGCTGTGTATAGTCCATGTCTCAGAAGCATATAGGAGGGCAAGTATCACTACTGCTCTGTAGACCATGAGCTTTGTGCTGGTTTTAAGGTTCAAACACTCTCTTCCTTAAGCGACCAAAAGCTGCACTGGCATAGTGAAGGCGGTGTTGGACTTCATCATCGACGTCTGCCCTTGTTTGACAGTAGGCTCCCGAGGTATGGAGAAATGGTCCACATTGTCCAAGGACTGGTCATGGATTTTGATAATCAGGGGGCAGTGCTGTGTGGCGGGGCAGATTGATAGAGAACCTTTGTTTTACGGATGTTTTGTGTTAGGCCCATGCTCTCGTACACTAGTGTGAACGTTTTGACAATGGTTTGGAGTTCATCCTCCGAGTGCAGACGCAAGCATCATCTGCATATTATAATTCGATGACAGAGGATGGAGCTGGTCTGAAGGTGACAGCGATTGAACAGTTTCCCGTTTGTTCTATAGATTATCTCCACTCCAGCGGGAAGCTTACTGACAGTGAGATGTAGCATTGCAGCAAGGAAGATCGAGAAGAGCGTTGGGGCAATGATACAGCCTTGCTTCACCCCGGCTGATGAGGCGGTAATTGGCCAGATTGGGTTTGTCCTGCTTTTTGTGGACAAGACAAACCTGTGGGCAATTTTCCACGTTGTCAGATAGATGCCAGTGTGGTAGCTATACTGGAACAGCTTGGCTGGAGGCATGGCTAGTTCTGAAGCACAACTCTTCAGCATTACAGCCAGGATGTTGTTGGGGCCTTTGCTGTATCCAGTGCACTCAGCTGATTCTTGATATCACGTGGAGTGAATTGAATTGGCTGAAAACTGGCTTCTGTGATGGTGGGGCCTCAGGGAGAGGCCGAGATGAATCAATCAATCGGCATTTCTGGCTGAAGATAGTTATGAACGCTTCAGCCTTGACTTTTGCACTCACATGCTGGGCTTCACCATCATTGAGGATGGGGATATTCATGGAGCCTCCTGCTCCCATTAGCTGTTTAATGGTCCACCACCATTGACGACTAGATGTGGCAGGACTGCAGAGCTTTGATCTGATCCATTCCGCTTTTTAGCATGCATGTAGTCCTGTGTTGCAGCCTCCACAGGTTGGCACCTCATTTTTAGTTACACCTAGTGCTGCTCCTGGCATGCTCTTCTGCACTCCTCATTGAACCAGGGTTGGTCCCCTGACTTGATAGTAATGGTAGAGTGATGGAACAGAGGGAGGAGGTTGCAGATTGTGGTGGAATACAGTTCTGTTGCTGCTGATGGCCCACCGCGCCTCATGGATGTCCAGTTTTGAGCTGCCAAATCTTAACGGGACCGATCTTCAGCACTTCACCGCCCGCTCCCGCTGACATTCCTCCTGTAGATCCGCCCAGTGCCACTTTCGGGGTGGCCTGGAGCGGGCGGGAGGGGAGAGCCATCTGGAACTGCCTGCTGACGTCAGCGGACGGCCGAGTAGCGCAACCGAGCTCCCAGATTCTTGTGGGCGGGAGTCGGCGGGAGTCGGCAGCAGAACAGGAGTAGCCGCTGGTGGCAGGCGGGTCTGTCCCTGACGGTGAGTCTGAAGAAACTGAAAAAAAGGTCCGTGAATATTTTAATACTTTTTGTCAACAGCGACTTACCTGTATGGGGTCCCCTGAAGGTCTTCGGATACTTTTTTTATTTTTTGCTGTTGTTTTTTTTTCAAGTCTTCCAACCTCGGTGGGTCCGACTCAATCCTCGGCGGCACTTGGACGGCAAGTGCCTCTGCCGCTGAGAACACGACTTCCCGCCCGCTGCTGCCCAGATTGGCGGTGTACGTCTTCTATTTGCCGACCTTCGAGGGACCTTCTTTCTGAATATCCCGCCCAAAGTACCGTCCGGTACTTCGGTGGCTTTGGGCGGCACTTGGATGGGCGGAGGCCTGGCTGAAAATCGGCCCCTACATGTTCATGTTAAACTTCTCTCCCCATTAGTTTAATGGAGGTATTAATCCATTTAGGCTAACTCCACTGTTAAAATAACAGAGAGAGGAATTTGCAGTGATCAAATTAAACATCCATACAATATTTTCTAGGCTTTGATATATATCGATGACTCCCTGTTAATTGAAATCTCGAGTTCAATACTTTGTTACGTGACTATGTTTTCTATGTACCATTTTCTTTGTTCAAGGCTCCTTTACTAATTGAGAAACCACTTAAAATACCCCTTGTTATAATGTAATCTTCTGGCTGTAGATAATTATGAATGCTTCAGCCTTGTCTTTTGCACTCGCGTGCTGGGCTCCGCCATTGTTGAGGATGGGGATGGTTATGGAGCCTCCTCCTTCCGTTAATTGTTTAATTGTCCACCACCATTGACGACTAGATGTGGTAGGACTGCAGAGCTTTGTTCTGATCCATTGGTTCTGGGATCGCTTTGCTCTGTCTATAGCATGCTGCTTCTGCTGTTTAGAATGCATGTAGTAGCTTCACCAGGTTGGTACCTCATGTTTAAGCATACCTGCTGCTGCTCTTCTACACTCCTCATTGAAGCAGGTTAGTCACCTGTTTGATGGTAATGGTAGAGAGAGACATTACAGATTGTGGTGGAATAGAATTCTTTTTTTTTGTATTCATTCATGGGATATTGGCATCGCTGGCAAGGCCAGCATTTATTGCCCATCCCTAATTGCCCTTGAGAAGGTGGTGGTGTGCCGCCTTCTTGAACTGCTGCAGTGTGATGAAGGTGCTCCTACAGTGCTGTTAGGTAACAAGTTCCAGGATTTTGACCTAGGGACAATGAAGGAACAGCGATACATTTCCATGTCAGGATGGTGTGTGACTTGGAGGGGAACTTGGTGGTGTTCCCATGAACCTGCTGCCCTTGTTCTTCTAGATGCTGGAGGTAGCAGATTTGGGAGATGCTGTCAAAGAAGCCTTGGCGAGTTTCTGTTCTGCATCTTGTAGATGGTGCACACTGCAGCCATGGTGTGTCGGTGATGGACGGAATGTTTAAGGTGGTGGATGGGGCGCCAATTAAGCGGGCTGCTTTGTCCTATTTGTTGTGTTGTTGGAGCTGCACTCATCCTGGCAAGTGGGGAGTATTCCATGACACTCCTGACTTGTGCTTTGTAGATGGTGGAAAGGCTTTGGGGAGTTAGGAGAATCAGTCACATCAACCAGATCGTGTCAGTCGCAGATACCACTTCCTCGTATCATTCTCCACCCACTTCCCCCCACCCACAACCCTACTTTCTTCTGTGTCCGCCCCTGGAAGGAAACTCTCTCCCAATTCAATTACGAAATCTAAACTGTCAGCTTTTGGCCCTCTATTCACCAGGGCATTTCTGCAGCTACCGATCGCTCAACCACACCCTCAACACCACCTTTGGTGCCCTAGTCCCTATTAAAATAATTGTTTTCAAATCCCTCCATGGCCTCGCCCCTCTCTATCTCAGCAATCTCTTCCAGCCCCACAACCACCCGAGATATCGGAGCTCCTCTAATTCTGCCCTCTTGAGCATTCCTGATTATAATCACTCAACCATTAGTAGCCGTGCCTTCTGTTGTCTTGGCCCTAAGCTCTGGAATTCCCTCCCTAAACCTCTCCGCCTCTCTACCTCTCTTACCTCCTTTAAGACACTCCTTAAAACCTACCTCTTTGACCAAGCTTTTGGCCATCTGTGTTAATTTCCCCTTATGTGGCTTGGTGTGAATGTGTTTGTCTAAAATACAGCTGTCAGGATGTTTCACTGAGTTAAAGGTGCTATATAAATACAAGTTATTGTTGTTGAATACCCAGCCTCTGACCTGCTCTTGTAGCCACAGTAATTATGTGGCAGGTCCAGTTAAGTTTCTGATCAATAGTGAGCCCCGGGATGTTGATGATGGGGGATTCGGCAAAGGTAATGTCAAGGGGAGGTGATTAGCCTCTCTCTTGTTGGAGTTGTCATTGTCTGGCACCTGTGTGGCGCGATTGTTACTTGCCACTTATCAGCCCAAGCCTGAATTGTCGTCCAGGTCTTGCTGGATGCGGGCATGAGTGTTTCATTATCTGATGTGTGGCTAATAGAACGGAACACTGTGCAATCATCAGCGAACATCTTCACTTCTGTCCTTGATTGCGGGAAGGTAATTGATGAAGCAGCTGAAGCACTCGTGTGCCTCCTCCTCCGATTAGTTGTCTAATTGTTCACCACCATTCACAACTGGATGTGGCAGGACTGCAGAGCTTTGATCTGATCCGTTGGTGGTGGGATCGCTTACTCACCAATAACACAGTGTAGCATCTCCTGAAGGTTCTTCATTACCACGTCTTTGTTCATGGTCTGCTGTACAATTCTACCTAAACACTTGTAAAGAAACCCTGTCTCTCGTGGATTAAGGTGCTAATTGTGAATGTTTAGTCACTTCTTTACCAAGCTGGACAATCCATGGCTCATTTTCTATTGCTTCCGGAGTTTGGGACAAAAGCCATAATAACTTCTCTTCCCATTGGATCTGGAGCACAGAATTCTCTGAATTCTCCAGAAAATAATCAACTAAAATAGGAAATTCTGTTCCACGTAATTCCGCTGCTGCTGAACAGATGTTACTCCCTAGGACTTGCAGTAAAGCAGCTTTTCTATGCTGCAGAGAAATAGACACAGTCAACAGCCATGTCAAAAGTGTACGAGGTTTTTGGAAGAGTTGAATGTTCCTCAAAATTAAGAACAAATTCTGTGGCCTCAGCTCTGTGTTTATTTGTTCTGATGTACAGCGAGGAACGACAGACTGTTCCTAAGGCATTAGTGTACTGTGCTGCAATTATAAACTTAATTAGGAATGACCTGGGAAGTTTGTGGGCATCACTTTCATCAATGCTTTGCATAGTCTCCTTAAATTTTGATCTGTAACTACATCTGGAGTTATGTGGCAGAGTTCCTCTGCCCTTACCACATTTTCTTCATTCTCCTCAGTGGGCAGTGCCAGATAATAAATTCCATCAGTTCTTTTCCCTCCTCTGGCTCTAGAAAGTTGTGACTGGCCAGAGCATATAAACCACCTTATTTCAATACTTCTCAGAAAAGGCATTGATGGGTAGATCCACTGCAATACAGATTTCATTGTGCAAATTTCTAAGCACGCTCTCCAATTCTATCACAAGTACTTCACTGCTCCTCTCTATGGCACTGTACACCAGGGAGACTACAAATGGCAGAAATGTCACCGGAGGTTTCTTGAAACGTGGACAGAATTGTTGGAAGTAACTTTGGTTGCTCATTCTCCAGTTTGTGATAGGGTTTAAGATGGGCCATTGGCCTATTGCCTCTGACTGCTGCTGTCACTTTGGAATCTCTTGTGATCAACCACTAGCAGTAAAGAACATTGTAAGCAATGGAAAACTCAGAACAAGCTCCTCTTTATTGTAGGCTTTGGGGTCCCCTTTATGTCTGATAACATAGAAAATAGGTGCAGGAATAGGCCATTCGGCCCTTCGAGCCTGACCACCATGCAATAAGGTCATGGCTGATCATTCACCTCAGTACCCCTTTCCTGCTTTCTCTCCGTACCCCTTGATCCCTTTAGCCGTAAGGGCTATATCTAACTCCCTCTTGAATATATCTAACGAACTGGCTTCAACAACTATAGAAACATGCAACAATACTCACTAAAAAGACACAACACAAATTGCACCCATTGCATTTTCTCATCTGTTACTGTATGAATTATAGTTTTCAAGAGGGGTTTTAACTGAGGTACTATGTGATGCACATTAGCTGCAGACAGTTTGTCAACACCAGCACCACGTAGAAATTTATTTCGCTTGAATTTTGACTGCAGCTCCTTTAAAACTTCAGTGGTAAATCTAGAACCCAGAGTAACCAGGAGCCTACTTTTGAAAGTTTCTTGATATTCAGCAATTGCCTCCTTTGATTCGGTCATTTCCATCGCAGCTAAACTGATCAGTTTTTTGGCCCCTTGTCATCCTACACGTGTTGATGTTGTCCTTAATTATTAATATCTTTACAATTCCAACTTCAATTCACTGCCCCAATAAACAATGTATATATTTTAAACAGCAGAATTCAATGACTATGTTTGCTTTAGTTCCTTGGGGTTGAATTATTTATATATTTGGGCCTGTTCTGTTTTGAAGTTATTTCTCTGGTACAAAAAATGTTTGTTTACAAGTTAACACAATCTTCTTAAGAGGTATCAAGCTGTTTGTCGGTAGATTTTCACACTAGTTCTTGTTAGTAATTTAATTGCTCTACTTCTTCTGCTTCCTAAGAAACCAGTAATGTTTATTTCTCAGAAAGTCAAAGCTTGTTCTTTGATTATCCATTTGTTTTCACTGTAGTCCAATTTTTTTTTTCAATTCAATATCTCAACAAGTTAACTTTAAAAAAAAAACTACAAAATTAACTTACTTCTCCTTCAATTACTAATCTATTCAGAGCAGTGCAATAAAATCTGTTCTAAACACATTGGCCCAATTTTTAACAGGAAAGAGTGAGTGGCTTTGAGAGCGGGTGGGTGGTTAAATGCACCTAAACCCATCCGCTTCCGCATTTAACTCAAGTGCGTTCAGCTGCAAAAGAGAAACTCCCTCTGAAGAGGCGGGTTAGCAATCTAGAGCTAGAAGAGGCCATTAAGAGCCTTTTTTACCGGTGGTTTCAAGTTTTACTGTGTGTGCACGGGATTCCCGGGATTCCTGACCCTCGCCTGTGAAAGCAAGGCGAGAGCACAGCGGCAATGGAGGGGACTGGACAAATGACAGGCAAAAAATCAGTTAGGCACTGAGACCTCACACCTGCTTTCTTGTCTAAGGGAAAGGCTTTTGCTCACAGCACTTGTTCTGAGAGTTTGCTTTCAGTACTTTGCAGGTGATCTACAACATGGAGGTCATTCTCAGTGCATTGAAGGTCACACAATATTGGAGGTCACTCTCACTATATTGGAGGAATGTGTGTTGGATCTCCACTTTACATCTGTCATATAAGAGATCAGCATGGGTGCCACTTAAGCTGCTTCACCTTGGACCTCAGATGAGGACCAAGATGAGCATCAGCAGCACCAGGAGCAGCAGCACCAGGAGCAGCAGCAGGAGCATCCTTCTCTTCACCGACCTACCCCTCCACAGTGAAAGGGGATGAGCTTGGGGGTGCAGCTCGCAGGAGGTGACACCCCCAACATAGGGTATTTAGACATGACTGAATACCAGTGCCTCAGGAGGCTCAGGGTATCGCATCAAGTCGTGGCAGAGATTTGTAGACCGCTGAAAGAAGACTTGCTGCCAAGTGGACCTGGTGGACACTGGTTACCAGAGACTGTCAAAGTGACCACCACCCTCAACTTCTTCGCCTCAGGCTCCTTCCTGGGATCTGGAGGAGATAGTTGCAGGATTTTGCAGTCAGCCGCCCACAAATATATCACCCAAGTGACCGATGCCATGTTTGCCAGGGCAGGCAGGTGTGTACACTTTGCCTCCGCTGAAGCCAGTCAGAATGTGCAGGCACTCAGGTTTGTGGCTCTGGCTGGCGATCAAGGCACCCCCAGATCACCCATCAGTGTTTGTGAACTGTAAAGGCTTCCACTCCATCAATGTGTAGCTTGTCTGCAAAGACAAAAAGATTATCATGCCAGATTCCCAGGGAGCTGCCATGATTCATTCGTCCTGCGCCAGTTCACCTACCCTCAGCTCTTCGCACCTCCAACCAGACTTGGCGACTGGCTGTTTGGAGACAAGGGGCATCCACTGAAGACGCGGCTGATGACACCCTTGAGGAGGCCAAACAATGAGGCCAAAGAGCGCTACAATCAAAGCTAAGTGACGATGAGATTTGTAATAGAGCAAGCAATCGGGATGCTGAAGATGTGCTTCAGATGCCTGTACAGATCTGGAGGAGCCCTTCAATATGCACAAGCCAGGGTCTCCAAAATGATGGTGATATGCTGTGCTCTACACAACATAGCGCTACAGGAGGAGCAAGCCACAGAGCCTCTTCGCAGGAGGAGGAACTTGATGTGGACATGGCACCAGCAGTGGTGCACATTGCTGCCTGGGATGGCACAATTTTGTTAGGTTGCACCAATGCACCCATTTGGCACCCAAATGCTGAACCCACTTCTTGCCTCCCTGCCCCCCCCCCCCCCGACCCCCACCACAAAGCAGTCCTACAATGACCAAACCATTCCTTTCACAGACACCCATTGCTCGCAGTTAAGTCATGTCTTACCATTCATTACAAGTGACAAGGCCACTTGCCAAGCAGCAGGCATAAATGGGCCCGATGGGAAAGTGGTGTAAAGAAATCATTTTATGTGCCTCCAAATTTCAATATAACCCAACGCACCATGTACATATCCTTGTGCAGCCAGAATTCTTTCATCTTCCTCTTCCTACCACTTCTACGTCATGCAACCCCTGTGGCTTTAGCAGAGGTAGAGGCAGGCTGCTCCCTTCCCTGCTCTGACTGCTGAGATGTTCTTGGCTGACGTCCCCACCAAAGATTGCTCCTCCTTAACCTGTGCAGGGGCAGCCTCGGCCATTGGGACAGGAGACAGCATGTGGGGCTCTGACTGAGGGGGTGGGGGCAAGGGGGTGAGAAGTGGAAGCGCTTTGAACAGAGTCCCCACTTCGATGTCCCATTTTGCCATCATCCCTCTCATGGCCCTCCCATATTTCCCTGCTAGCAAGGAGCTGGAGAGCATTTTGCTACACATCAGTGGGGCAATGAACAGCCAAGTCTAGGTTTTTATCCATCCTTGTTGAGATGGCATTCAGAGTGTGTAAGCTGTTGGTGAGGACAAGCATTCACTCATTGACTACCACGTTTGATGCAGGTGGCCACCCTTTCTATGCACGAACACATCATAGCCATGGCCTGCGACATCATGCCAGGCATGCTTGAGATGGGCTCCTCCATTCTCTCTGCAAGCATGCATATCGCGGCTGGAAATCCTGCCAGAGCTTCACGCATTTTTTACTGCTCCTCCAGAATCATCGGCCTAGACTTTCTACTTTTTTTGCATCGATACCGCCCACTTAATGTCCATTTTAACACTGAGATGTGGTATAATGCCCACATATCACCCATTTAGGAGGGAACGTCGTCTGTGCCAGAAGCAAGACCTTCCTCCTGGCTCTCATGTGTCATTGGCAATGGGGGTGCAGCACCTTGGGAGCCCTCTGCCACCAGTGTTCCTGGCTATCACCTCCAGGGCCTCCACCATCCGCGGCACGTACTCGGTCATGGTGGCGGACATGCTAGACAGCTGTTGGGGTATGCCCCCCATTGTCTGGAGGATCTGCTGACCTATCTCAACACTCCTCCTGGCAAGTGTACCATGTCCCCGGTCAGATCTGCCACTCGTGGAGCAGACCTGCTGCGTCGAACCAACCTCCGCATGGTCGGCGTCGTCATGGTGACACCTCGGGAGCCTTGTAGCAAGGTGCTTGGGCCCACTACCTCTACGGTGGAGGAGGGCATGGCCGCAGGAGCACTAGATGTAATCGGTGTCGAATGGATTACGGAGCTTGCCGTTGCAGGCTCCTCGAAGTCGGCACTGTCATCTGTGGAGAAGGCACCCTGCAGCTCCACGGGCGATAATTGGGGCTCCTCACCACCAGATGGATGATCCTCTGGCGAGTCCGGCCCCGGATCCCCAGCTTTTTGGCTCGGTGGTGTTGTATGGGGCCGCGCTGCTGGCTGAGCTGCAAAACATAAATGAGGTTATTAGAGAAGGGGTGCTAGGGTCACAAGGCGATTCCAACGCTACACACAGCCATATGCATGACAAAAGCACCACCGCTATCAAAATCATCACAGACATCACATTTCATGACTATGACCAAATTCTGCATTACAATGATTTTCATGAGGCCATCATTATTTAGAGAACACTTTTATCAATCATCTATCATATATAATTGTTCGGATATGAGTGGGTGTGGCATCTATTGACTTTACATCACGCAATGGTGTATACTTTACTCACGTGACATCACATCAGGCTCTGCTGCTGCTTGCGTGGCCGACCGGGGGTGGCTCCCCACTCGTGCCAATGACTGGTGAACCACCACCCTTTCGCCTCTGCTTGTCTCTATTCTTCGAAAGCTTCTTCTGTAAAAGGTAACACCAGCACGATAAGGCATGAGATCATTGCATGAGATCATTGCTAGGTACTGTCACAGAGACTGATACAACACATAACTGACAGATGTAATCATGATTATTACGAAAATGATAATTCTTTACCTAAAGACGTACACCGTCAATGTAGGCTTTGAGTAAAACATTCCCGGTATAAATGCAAGACATTACATCTGATTTTAATCACTCATTACACTTACAATTCAAATTATATAAATATATAAGTACATGTAAATAAATGTAATACTCTGGCGGATCCGACAAGGTCGTTCCAGCGCTTGCGGCACTGGTTACTCTCTGACACACCTCATTCATCGCCGACGAGACCACCTCAACATATCTTCTGGTAAACCTTTAGGGTGGGCTTCCTACACCCACCCGGGTCAATTGAACCCAGTGTGACTCCACCTTCTGCAGGAGGGAGGCATTTGCTTCGTCGAAGAATCTCCGAGCTCGTTTTCGTCCTCCCAATAGTTCCTCTCCCACCTCACTGCTTTCGCTAGCGTCCTCAGTCTCCACAGCGTGTTGTGTCGCCTCCTCCATCCCTTCCATTTTTTTCCCCAAAATTTCCGTGCGAATGTTATTTGTGCACTCAATTATTTTTGCTGCTGGTAAATCTCCCTGCTACCTCCCACAACAGCCAAACAACACACCCACACATGCTTTCAGTTCCTCTCTGTTCCCCTCTCTCTCTCTCTCTCCTCTTCTGCACATGTATTGATGACCCCTGACCTCCTGCAACGCAGGAAACGACCATTGCCATGGCAGAAGATTAAAAAAATGACCGCTAACGCGGGGTTTTGAAAATGGGCGATAATCCGGCGATCCCAAAACCCATATTAACTGCCGCTAGAAATAACGCCCATTTTTGGGCGATCTGCACAAAAGTGGAAAGTCTAGTCCATCCTCTTTGTTGACAGCCCCCAAGGCTCAGCATCTGTGTCCAGCTAAGCAGAGCTTGAAGCATCCTACGCCCTCCGACGAGGACTATCCACTGCTGTCCCTGTGTCCACCACCTGCTCCTGCTCACGTGATCTGTGAGACACCAGGTGACAACACTACTATCTGACGTAATAGTCCCACTGATATGAGTGTATCTGTGCTGGCGCTTGATGTGCATGTGTCCCGTATCGGTGCACCCTCAGTGTTAGCGGCGTTCTCTGAGGAGTCGTCTTCCTCCTCTGGCTCCATTAGCTGTTGGACACAATGGGCCTGTGGGAGAGTAAAGACATGAAGCACTGTCATGGTAAAACATTTTAGGTGAACATTATGCATATGATCATATTTTACTGGCTGCTGACATCAAGTCAGTATGAATGACTGCTGTATGCCATAGGGCTGTGTGATATTTAATTCTTTCACCGAATAGCTGAGAGTTCCCGATCTCTCCATCTTGCACTGCCATCAATGCCGATACTCCAGTTAGCTCCAGTGCCTCCTCTGCAGCAGTCAGCGTGGCGATGACTGGAGGGCCACCTCCGGCTCTCTGCCTCTCCCTGGTGTCCTGTGCTCTCTTCTGCAAAGAGGGAAACAAGAGACCTTTGAGTGAAAGTCATGGAATAAGTGGAACAGATGGATGGGCAACATCTGTAGAAGGTGACTATGAGGGAGAGGCGTTACATTGCATTAAGATGAGGGTGAGGGTCGGTGTTGGATGGTCAGATAGGGATGTGAGGACATGCACAGACAGAGAGGGATGGGTGCACCTGCAAGGTACGTTGGTGTGAGGAGTGATATGCAGAAGTAGGCTTGCGAAGGCAGAGTGAGGGGGTTGGGCCAACACGCACATCAGGATGGAGTTGAATATGGCATGGTACTCACCTTTCCTGACCTCAAAAGGTCATTAAATCTCTTCCTGCATTGAATCTAGGACCTCGCCACTATACTCCTGCTACTCACCTCCACTGCAATCTCCAGCCATGCCGCCTTGGTCTCTGAGCTTGGCTTTTTCTTCCCGTCAGCAGAGAATATCTCCTCACGGTAGACCCTAACTCTTTGTAGCAGGAGGTACAGGGAGGCATCACTGAATCGAGGAGCAACTTTTGTACGTTGGAACTGTATTTGTATTTGTCTCCCAGCAAGGCAAGGTTTCTCCATACAAAGCAAAGTCTCCCCCAGCAACATCTCTCCAACCTCCACCAACCTTCAACTGTCATCTTTGCTGTGTTCCTTTAAATACCTGAGCTGAATTGGACCCATGTGTGACATCAACACGCTTGTTCGCGTTAATTGGTTGGGAAATCCGGAAGTCAGATGCAAATGCAGTGGCTTTGTTCAAAAACCACTGCCAAATACACCGCCGAAACCTGCGGGTTCCCCACACGAGCCAGCAGGTTAAAATTCCAGCCGTTGTTTTTTCCAGACAATATCTCCTATTGATAAACTCATGATCTACTGGAGCACAGAGCTGTCAGCTTTTACTCTTTGGTCTTCACAACAGTTGATGCTGTTGACTTGTTCGCTGGTGTCGGTTTCTCTGCTGTTGAAATAAGTTATCGCAGCAGAATTCTCAACAATAAGTTGACTTTTCCTCACGAGATTTCTATTTTGATGGTTATTGAACTATTTCGTTAAAGGATTTAGATGATTTTGTCTTGGAAATTTTTCACTAGCTCCCCTCACGGTCAAACACAAAGTTTAACTGATGTACTTTCAAGCAGCCAACAGCTTTATTTGAAAAAGGTCATTGTGACCATATTTCCTGTCTTAATGCTGCCACAAATCTGATTGTGACGCTCAAGCAGTCACATGACCCGCCAGGTGATGACCTCACTGGTGATTATGACCTCATAATTGATTGAGTCATGCAGCTGTCAGCTGATGTTTAAATTGTTTTTAAAATTATTTTCCAGAAAGCCAATCAAAAATAATATAGTGGTAGATTTTACGAATTGTAGCTCCCAGTAGAAATTGCTCCAGAGTATACTGGTCTCCATATTCCCAATTCTCCATCCCATCAAAGGCAGTCCCTCGGAATCGAGGAAGACTTGCTTTCACTCCTAAAGTGAGTTCTTTGGTGGCTGAACAGTCGAATACGAGAGCCACAGACTCTATTACAGGTGATGCTGTATATGAAGCTGTTCGTCCACATTCATTGCATCAATATTATACAGTATCATCATACAATTCATGGTGGAGCATAAACGCCACCATAAACCAGTTGGGCCAAATGACCTATTTCTGGGATGTACATTTTATGTCATTCCATATAGTATGATTACATGGGTTCAGTCTAAAATTGAACAAAATTAATAGGGGTAACCGGTGTGAATTGTAGTCAGGTATATCAGTTTTATAGTATTACCTTTTATTTTTAAGTATCTTGAAACTTACATCAGAGCTGTATCTACTGAATTGCCTCATTATCTGTCTGTTTACATCTATGCATGATTTTTCCTTAAGTTGTGTCTCTAACAGCAGCAATATGGGCCTCTATTTTAACCCAGGTTGGGGGTGGAGGGGTTAAAATATTGGGATCAGGCCAGCCGACCTCATTTCCATCCCACTTAAATTTTAAAATGCAGGAGTCAGGCCATGGATGAGGCAAAGTCACGGTCTGATAATATTGCAACACGAGCATCCTCCCACTCTAATTTCCATTCCCCACCCTGCAGCCTCGAAAGAGGTTTTACACATGCGCCCCTTGGAACACATGCATTTCACAAATCTCAGATGTCTCAACCTTGGATGTATCCTAGTCGGAAGGCAGAGCAAGAGGATATGACACTCACCTTGGCTCCACTATCTGCTTGGGCTACAGTCAGCGCACCCATGTATCCTTGCAGCTGCAAAGCCTTGTCCTCCCTCAGGGAGTACTCCCACCTATCATCACCCGCTACTGTGCATTATGAACCACCTTGCCGTGCACAGACGGATAAGAGAGCATCACATTGGTTGCTTACATGGAGAGGGTTCTTTTCCCGTATTCAAACTTGCTCTCTGCCTCAGAGATAAAGGTGTGAAATTCATCACCTTAAGAAGACCGTCTCCCATGGCAACTGAGTTTTATGACTCACTTGCCTTTGTCTTCAGCCTTCAACAAACAAGCTGTAAAGCAAATAAAAATTCACCCATCTGCATGAAGTAACACAGAATTTGTCCGCAAATCTTCTACCTTCCCCTCTCTGGTCATATCATTATATTTCTTCCTGCACTGATGTGCTGTCTGTGGGGCCGTGGATGATGCCATGAGGGTCTCTGCCGCCTCCCCTTCCATACCACTGTTGGAAATGGGTGTTCTTACATAAGTTTATAAGTAATTGTACAAGATAATAGGGTTCAACGGCATTAATTGGCTTTCATAGGAATTCAGCGTGCAATGATAACCCATATACACATACTTATACTTAAGGTTGTACTGACCATAATATGATTTACTGGAGAATTCATACGTTACAGGTTTCGAGCTCAAAGGGATAACGGCTGATCAGGCCTTGTCAAATTCTGAAGTATCTATTCTAATGACCCACCTTTTAAACCTTGCTTTTTACTCTGGTGAGAATCTGCATGTTTCAACATTACCTCATCCAATTAGCTGTCATAACTTCAGTTTTAACAAGAATCACTCCTCAAGTTTTCACCTTGACTGAACTGTCAATCAAGTCATTCAACTGGAGACAGTTACAGGGAACAAAGGCCCTCTACAGGGATGTTACTCCACTGTCCTTGCAGGAGTCATTATCTCAAGCTATAGCTTCTGGACTTGATGATCAAAACATGTCCATAGATTTCTCACTGGCGAGAGTTCTAAGGCAGCTCTAAAGGCTGAAAGAACAAAGGCAGTTTGTAGCCTCTGGTGAATCTCCTTATCAGCAGAATATTGCTGAGAGAAACTTACTTAAAAGCTAGTTAATATAAAGAATTAACCCTTTCCTTACAGCCCTTCCCTTTGACGTTCTGAATATATATATATATATAAATAAGGCTGCCATTAAACATTTCATCAGCATGATGCTTCTATCTCAATCTCTTCTGTTATGCAAATTTCTACCCATTTGTTTTATGTAATGTATTATCGCCTGAACTTGAAAGATCATTCAGTTCTCTTTTACTGTCATTCATATTATGAATAATTTAAATTTCAATTTGGGGGTTTCACCCTGATTTGGAATTTCCATCGGTTGGATAGGTACCAGTGTGCTTAACCCTTTCCTGATTGTTCCATTAAAAAGTCGGTTTCTCTATGGAGCATGTGGCAGTGCCTTGATTTAAATGTTTTCTCAATCTCCAGGGCCACATTACTATTTCATGTAATTGTTCTCTATACACGAATATAAACACATACATACACCAGTAATCTACATATTCGGGGAGACTTTGGCCATACATTATAGCTGGTAAGGCAGTTAAGGAGCAACGTTTTTTGTTTTAACTAATATGCTGTAAATGTAATGGCACTAGGACCACGTGGAAGCCTTCTCAAATAATAGATTTGCCAGTCAGGTCAGGTTCAAGCCTGGCCCGTGTTGGACTGTACGTCTTGTAATTGTCATCAGGCTCACGGATATTGGAGAGCATGTATTGAAGAACTCTGGGGTGGAAGTGAAAAGAAAATGGGTGATTAAAAAGGTTAACCAAAATAGCATAGATTCCAAGCAAAAGTCGTCGTGAAATGCAAACTGAAGAGGTAATTTAAACAAAACTTAAGTCAAGGTTTCATTGCTGGCATTTTCAGAGAAAGCACCGTCCAGTGTGGAACTGAGCCATACAGATCAGGGAGGGAGCAAGTACAATTACCTGTGCTGAGTTAGCTGATCGCAGCTGGAATGGCTGTTGGAGCAATGTCATTGATCTTTGTAATCCAGATATCCAGTTAATTCTGATAGAAAGTGCATGTGTGTGTGTGTAGGGGCAGGATTAGACTCATTTGTGATTCCTCCCCATTGTCAAATACCCTACCAACACACAATGTCCAGCTGATTTTTGAAACATAGTGACTGTTGTGTTTATGAACACAGCAGCCAATTTTCACACAGCCAGACGAAGTGACTGCCCAGTTAATCTGTTTATGGCTGTGTTAGTTGAGGGGGGAAATGTTGACCAAGGCTCTGGGAGCACCTCTACCTTTTCAAATATTTTCGGCCCCTGAACAGGTAGACAAGGGGTTCTTGATTTACTGTCTCATCTGAAGGATGACACCTCAGACAATTGCTCCCTCTGGGATCAAGGGATATGGCGAGAAAGCAGGAATGGGGTACTGAGGTTGCATGTTCAGCCATGAACTCATTGAATGGCGGTGCAGGCTCGAAGGGCCGAATGGCCTGCTCCTGCACCTATTTTCTATGTTTCTATGTTTACAACATTAGCCTGGATTATGTGGATAGTAGTTTGGACCGATAAACTAGTGACTCAGGTGAAAGTGTTACCAACTGAGCTAAACCAGTGCGGGTAGGAGTGAAAGCAGTGTAACAGAGGTGGACTTCAAAGCATTGACAGGAGAGGAGTGGCTAGCACCCATGGAGTTGTACCCGACCATGAGTGTGCTCCTTCAGGAAATCAATTCACTTCCTGCCCTGGTCTCAAACCTACAGGATTTTCAGCACTTATTTGATGTTTAAACCAAATTGAGATTATTTAAGGATAAATTGCAAGAAATGTGTTTTTTTAATTAACACTTGGTCTCAATTAAAATACTTTTATAGAATGTAGAGGTAGATATATATCTGCACAGACCTGCATATATTTTGGAATCAAGCTACCAAAAATCACTATGCCTTTGCACAATTCCATTGAAATAGTGAGCTAATTTTCTTCCATGATATTTATTCAGCCTCAGGAATAGTCATGTTCTTTTTCTGCTTTGCAATAAAACATATTTTGAAACCCATTAAAAGGATGATCATAACTCAAAGGTCTACCTTGTTCAACAATCCATAATTAAAAAAGAGATAAATTTTGTCATAAACGCTATTATCCATTAAGGGATCAGCGCCTGTTAATAAAGCAAAGCTCATGTCCCAATTGACCGTCAATTCTGGACTTTATTGCATATTAGTAGATAAATCACTGAATTCTGGTGATTCAGTGACTGGCAGAGTTGTTATTAATGAATGGGTAAAGTCCACATTCATTCAACAAGCTCAGCCAGCACAGCTCTGTTGTAATGTCACTATTTTACTAATGGCTATGCTGAACCAAGGGACCTCAGCTGCTTTAATTATCCTTCTATCTCAGCACAAGATATTCTAGAAAGTTTATTGTAATCAGTTATTAGCTAAATTATCATTTACAGCAGTACTTTATTAAATGCCACACCAGAAGCTTCAGCAATTCTAAACTTACAAATACATTTTCAAGGAGTTTGGAATGTAGTGTTAGAATTATTGACAGCATTGAAGAGCCTGTTCCCAATAGGAAAGTGACTTCACCCAAACAAGCCAATAGAAATACAAGTATGGCTCCTAGAGTCTGAATAAGCTGTTTGAGTCAGAGTATTAAATTAAAGAAGGACTTGCATTTATAGAAAGCCTTTCATGATCTCAAGATGTCCCAAGTGCTTTACAGCCAATTAAGTATTTTTGAAGTGCAGTCACTGTTGTAATGCAGGAAATAGGAAACACCCAGCACCCACATGTGTACTTTCAGCAGATATTATTGGATATCAATCAGGATTGGGAGCCCTAATTGGTTTTTCTCTTCATAAAATTGTATTTTTCATCAGTGCTTCTCATTTACATGAAACAATGCTTTTACCCTCTGAACCATTGAATATGAAGTGTTCTTAACCAATAAATGTATGACCTACTGGTAATTCACAGCAGATATCCAAATGCAATAGATGTTTTTAATGCATCAATGAGACATTCCCGATGCATATTTATTGCTTCAGTAATTGTTTTGCTCCCCAAAAGGATGATGCGAGAGGTGATTATGGATATTAGACTAGCTACTCAAAGGTCAAGTTCACGGTAAGTTGTAGCTTAAATTCAATAAATCTGGCAATTTGTCAGCTGTCAACAGAAAAATTGACCACAAAAGCTGTGGTAGTCAGAACCCCCCCCACTGGTTCACTATTGCCCTTAAGGGAAGGGACCTGCCACCCCTACACGAGTCCAATTCCACATTGTGTGATTGACCCAACGACTCCAACGCAACTTGCCAGTGTCATCCACATCCTAATAATGAATCATTTTAAAAAAGTACTTTTACAAGCAGCAAATAAAGCTTTCAACTTGTGGTTCAAGACGGGATTTGAATCAAAGTCCCAGATTTGAAAGGATTTTGTTGTAACCCACTTCATCACCCTGTCTCCTTAGAACGCAATTAAATTGAATTATTCATACTCTTTGCACTGCAAGATGTAAAATTGTATATCCATTTTGTTTTGTTCTTTCTGTAATTAATATCACAAATCATGTTACAGATTTAATAAGTGCCATGTGTATATTTAGTAAAAACTCAAATTTAAAAAAGTTAATAGTTTTATGGTTTTATTGCAAGTACGGATACTAATTGTACTAAAGTAGATACTAAAGGGGTCTTAACTCTGATTATTTGAGTGTTCATTGACATGCCCACAAAACTGCAATTTCTATCAAATCTATTTTTAGGCTGAAAACAGCAACAACGTGTATTTATATAGCGCCTTTAACGTAGTGAAATGTCCCAAGGCGCTTCACAGGAGTATTATGCGATAAAAATGACACCGAGCCGCATAAGTAGAAATTAGCGCAGCGTATGTTTTAAGGAGTATCTTGGAGGATAGAGGTGTTTATGCAGGGAGTTCCAGAGCTTGGGGCCTAGGCAACAGAAGGCCTGACCAATGGTTGAGCGATTATAATCAGGGATGCTCAGGACAGAATTAGGACCGCAGACACCTCAGGGGGTTGTGGGGCTGGAGGAGATTACAGACATAAGGAGGGGTGAGGCCATGGAGGGATTTGAAAATAAGGATGAGAACTTTGAAATCGAGGTGTTGCTTAACCGGAAGCCAATGTAGGTCAGTGAGCACAGGGGTGATGGGTGAGCGGGACTTGGTGCGAGTTAGGACACGGGCTGCCGAGTTATGATTCACCTTTAGTTTACGTTGGATAGAATGTGGGAGGCCAGCCAGGTGTGCGTTGGAATAGTCAAGTTTAGAGGTAACAAAGGAATGGATGAGGGCTTCAGTAGCAGATGAGCTGAAGCAAGAGTTGAGACGGACGATGTTACGGAGGTGGAAATAGGCTGTCTTAGTTATGCTGCAGCTATGTGATCGAAAGCTCATTTCAGGGTCAAATGACATGAAGATTGCAAACAGTCTGGTTCAGCCTCAGGCAGGGATTGGGGAGAGGGTGAAGTCTGTGTCCAGGGAACGGAGTCTGTGATGGGAACTGAAAACAATAGCTTCAGTCTTCCCAATATTCAATTGGAAAAAATTTCTGCTCATCCAGAACTGGATGTTGGACGAGCAGTCTGACAATTTAGAGACCGAGGAGGGGTCGAGAGAAGTGGTAGAGCTGGGTGTCAGCGTACATGTGGAAACTGATGCTGTGTTTCCGGATGTTATTGTCAAGGGGCAACATGTAGATGATAAATAGGAGGCCAAGGATAGATCCTTGGGGGACACCAGAGGTAACGATGCGGGAGCAGGAAGAGAAACAATTGCAGGAGATTCTCTGACTACGATGAGATGGATAATAATGAACCAGGCGAGTACAGTCCCACCCAGCTGGACGATGGTGGAGAGGCATTGGAGAAGGATAGAGTGGTCAACCGTGTCAAAGGCTGCAGACAAGTCGAGAAGGACGAGGAGGGATAGTTTGCCTTTGTCAGTCACAAAGGATGTTATTTGTGACTTTGATGAGAGCCGTTGCGGTGCTGTGGCCGGGACAGAAACTGGATTGGAGGGATTCAAACATGGAATTGCGGGAAAGATGGGCACGGATTTGGGAGGCAACAACACGTTCAAGGACTTTGGAGAGGAAAGGGAGGTTGGAGATGGGGAGGTAGTTTGCAAGGACGGAGGGGTGAAGGATTGTTTTTTGAGGAAAGGGTGATGACGGCAGATTTGAGAGGGAGACATTACCCGAGGAGAACCGTTAACAATGTCAGCTAACATGGGAGCCAGAAAAGCAAGTTAGGTGGTCAGCAGTTTGGTGGGAATAGGGTCAAGGGAGAAGGAAGTGGGTCTCATCGACAGGATGAGCTTGGAACGGTCATGAGGGGAGATCGGAGAGAAACTGGAGAAGGATGCGAGGTCAGGGCTAGGGCAGGGGGGAACCTTGGAGGAAGTTTGGCCAGTGGGGCTGGGGGAAGGAAGGGAAGAGGCAGAAGTCCATGGGCTCCTCACACTTATTGTCGGAGGTGGGTGTGGAGATTGGGGAGAGGGGGTTAAAAAGACCGTTAACAGTAGAGAATAGAAGCTGGGGTTTATCTTTACATTCCAGAATGATTCTGGAATAGTGAGCGATTTTGGCAGACGAGAGCAGGACCCGATAGACAGCAAAACATCTCATTTTGGTGAATATTTGATTAAAGAATTTGAGTTGTTGAAATGACAATTCATTACATTGACAAACATTCTGTGAAACAACTGAACACGATGATGCTCCTTTAAATCCCAGTCTCAAGAGTTATCAGGATTCCAGTTCTGACATAGCAGATGATTTGGTTTTTTTCTGCCATTTACTCAACTGTTGCTGTGGCAGCAGCCCGGGTCTCTGAGCAGTTGCTGCTATGAAACTTTCTCACTTGTCTTGCAGCAAAAGACATTCACCAGTTTGGAAATCCAGAATTCAAATGCAAGGATATTTGCTGGCATTCCAAAATGCACAAATGATTTTTTTTCCACATTGTCAAACTGAAGGGTTCTATTCTCGAATGATCAAGTCTGTACATCATGGCATTCCTCTGCCAGGCAAATGAAGAAATTGAACTGAGATCGGAATTACATCCACCTGCTCCACAGTGGGAGAATGGAACTTGGAGCGCTGGCAAAGGGAAATCAATGCTGTTTAATTAGTGTTGCAAAAACCCTCAGAATCTAGGCCCTTCATGTGTGCAGCTAAAGAGTCTGATTTGGCAAAGGACTCTTGGGTGTGAAAGAGTTGAGATAACTGCTTTTTTTCTCTCACCTCGTGTTTTTGGTGAATGGTGGAGCTGCGGATTATGAAGTGATAATTCCTGTTAATTCTGAATGCACAAGAAATTAAGGGGAAATGCTGGTTTCTGTAAAACACCCATTTAATGTTACATAGAAAATGAACTAAAATGGAATAGCAGACCGAGTCAACAGTAAATCACACTTCAACACTCAAGATAAGAAAAATTAAAGTGATTATTTTTATTTCAATTTTCTTGACAATTAACAGAGAACCAAGTCCAGCTGGCCTGCATGATACAGCAATACACAAGGGAATGGAATGCTCTAGTTATTGCAATCTCCATATTCTGAGTCCTTTTTTGTCTTCTATGTATTTCGATCCCACAGAAGAGGCTGCTGTACCATTTAAAGAAATGTAATTACAAAGTTTCGTTTTCATAATCAAGAATTGCATAGCAGGGGAAACGACACACAGCCCAGACCCATAGTTAGAGACTCCCCCAACACCCTGCACAGATCAACCATAGGAGAGGGACAGGAAATCTATTAGATTACCACAAAAAGAAACATCAATCAAGACAATAAATTAATCCAGCTAAACAGAACTTTAATAATAATGAGGTTAATTTTGTTTAAAAAAATCTCTCAATGCAGAGTGCCCACCACGTTGACGGAAAAGCTACTGGAGGAAAAATGAAACCCACCACAGGCCGCATCAGACGACAAACATGGTAATATTCACAGGACTCAAAACAGGCAACGTCCGATGGCAGGAAAAGTCCTCCTGTCCTATTTGTGTGTGCGCGTGTGCACTTGCATGTAAAAGAGCGAAACAAAGCAACACAGAAACGCCGGTGCATTCTGTAAGGCACAATGTTTGTGGCAACCGCAAAGCGAGGAAAAGAAAACAAAAAATTATACAAATACTGGACCGGCACGTTACATACACCCTACACCAGGGCGCTGTGACTGGACCTGTACTGGACTGGCATATTACATACACCATACACCAGGGCGCTATGAAGCTGGCATTATATGTACAGGGTACTGGCATGGTATTACATGTACCGGCACTGGGCATTACTGTACATGTCGGCACCAGTGCCAATATTGCACGTTTCAAACCTGTATTACAAATCCCAGATCTAGGTCTGGTAGCCTTGTATTGGGGACTACTGGCAAAACCGTTATGTTACCTGCAGTAAATGTTGCAAAACAAATTTACTTTTAAAACCCACAAAACCTGCTCATTGTTTGTCTGTCAACCAGCTTCCTGCAGTGCAATGACTGTTTTCTTTCTCCTTTCTTGGCGTGTGCTGGGTGATTAGGAATACAAGTACCAGATTTTCAGCAAGAAACAAAGACGTCACCAGTACTGGACCAGACTATTCAGTGGAATGGTCACTAGAGTTATTGGTTCAAATAATTATTATACAAGAATTAGTCTTTTTCACTTTCCGACTACACTTAAGAAACCGCAGCCAGAAGCAAATGCAAACACATTGGGTCCATTGATACCGAGACAAAAAAAGCACGGAGGGTCAGTTCTGTAGTGTTTAAATTGCATGCATTTGTACAGTATAGAAAACCATCCTGTCACGTTTAAACTGTAGGATAAGCTTGAGTATATTTGCAAGTACATTTTCTACTGTACAAACCAGCGAGTCAAAATCTTATAAACCCATCCCATGCACAATGAAACACATTTTAGTGCATTGTAAATACATCTGAATTTCACAGTACCTGCCAATGATATCTCACAAGTGAAAAATTGAATAAGTATTACATACATGTGTGAAAATATCACTTGTTCTTCTGAACACATGCTGCAGATCCACACACATTCCAAACAGGTAACTGATGTCACTAAGGAGATCGTACAGCAAAGGGCTTTCTCCTCTGCGTTCTGTGGGCACACTTCAAGTTTTTAAATGGCAGCCAGATTCTTCATTTTGTTGCATCTTCTACACATTCAAACATTGATGCACGAACAGAATACTGCGCTGAGTAACTGCGTTGGTGGGTGCATTGTATTCATGAGAAAGAGCCTGATCCACTGACACCTGCAGCAGCACTTGTGATAATGGGCTTTTCCACACTCATTGAATGAACCCAGCAGCGCACCAGTGCAGACTCCTCTCTCTTATTAAGGAAGGTGCGTTCAAACAATATTTATATGAATGTTAAGACATTAAAATATATATATATATATAAAAGATAGCTTTTAGGCTGTGCCAACTCATTGTTTCAGCAAATAGTTATTCTGCTGTTATACAGACAGGGATGTTGGTTTATGGTGACTGAACAAGTCAAATTCCATTATGAGCTTCCAGGATTTTTAACCAGTGTTCTGGGGATCACAGTCCCCCCGTTTTGCTATGAAAACAGTAAACCAGCAGCCTTGTATGTAGGTCAAGCACACAGCTAAACAAAGCCCATTTCAGCATTCTGTGTTATTACAGCAATCTCATTAGTGCTCTGCAGAACAGGATCTGAATGACTCAATCAAGTGAGAATATAATATCGGGCCATACCCATACTGGTAGCTTTTTGTTGAGCCAGATTGATTAAAATATTTAAAATCAACAGAAAATGAATCGATTAATTGATCATAAATTGATTAATTGGTACAATTCTATATACTCTATCCCTCCTTGATATATTTGCTATAATCTTGCAAAAGATTTGTATGAAAAACTGCAAACTGGTTTATAAATTGCTCAGCATCCCTCTCAGACAGGGTTTTGGATCTAAATGCAACCCCACTTCCTCACAAAGCGGAGGGGGAGAGAGAGAGAGAGAGAGAGAGAGAAAGAGACAGGGAGGGGGTAGAGAGAAAGAGAATGTTTACCTATGGAAGAAATGACCATTGTTCCTATCGAGAGAGATTTAGACTCACTGGCACTGTAGCACCGCAGATGAAGGCTGAAAGAGAACAGTGTACAGGGTTCCCAGGAACTGCGTGATAGTACCACGTTACAGACAAACACACAAAAAACACCAAATTCAAAGTGCTTTGGCCAGAAGTTACAGCTTTAAAAAAAAAATGCGCAGTGCATTTCACATCGCTCGTACCTAGCATGCACCAGGAGACATCACCTGGACCTGGTGTATGCCAGCCAGACATCTCTCAAAGCAAGTGTGTGCCAGGAAGAGACATCACTTGTGCCTGGTAAATGACACACTCAGACAGCATCCCTCAACATGAGCTCTGCTGCTCTGCATTAAACAAAAGATGAAACCTTTGCTGTGGATAGGTTAAGCAATCAAAACAAGCAAGTCAGTCATCTGAGAAAGTAGTGTCTTCCATCAAGCCCACCATATCTAATTCACAAGCTCTGTACAACTTACAAAGAAAGAATTATAACAATGATTACTATATCTCCTGTACTTGAGTAAATACATTATAATATGTCTGGTACCGACATGACAGTGTATAAGGCAAGGACCAGCTAGATATTGGAATAAAAATTCAAAAAATACATGTAATGTGGGAATTTTAGTCTTACCAACTGGTCTATGTTTACCCAATAGTGTTCCATGATTCTACCACTCTACCAGAGGCCCAAGGATATTTTCAAAATTAACATTAATTTACAGACAGTCAAAGATTAAGTTTAACCAATTAACATAGACCAAAACAAAACCCATATTATTCCATGTGTTTCCATTTCATTTGTAGTGAAACCTGGACCGGTCATTCTAGGATCTCTGGTAGTTGTAAACATCTAACAACCCCTCAACTTAAAAAAATAATCATGACATTCCAGTCAACTTTCCATTAGCTCAGCCCAATTGCAATGACAACTCCTGGAGCTGAAAGATGTGAAGGTTAAAGATTGTACAATCTGAAACTCCGGAATCTCAGATTAGAATGCATGCTCGAAGCAGATCGGAAGAGGTTTTGCCTCACTGTAGTGAAGTGGAGAAGGATCTTGAGCTATACACCAGGAAAAGAAAGGAAGGGAAAGCCTCAGTCTTCCAACAGGGAATGCGGGGAATAGCCAAACCCACAGATCACCTCGCAATAGGCGGCAGAGGTGGTGCCCCTCGAACAACTGTAAGAAATGAAAAAAACACAGGTCAGCAAATATCCTCAGCAAACAGTAGAAGGGCAGGATTTACTAGATTAAACAAATCTTATGGTGGTGAGCTGCAGCATTTCATCGAAGAAGCTTATGTACCAGATGTACAATTTATCTCAGCTTTCCCCTCCATCCTCCCGGAGACACAGATTTACAGGGGGAATGGTTTCCCCCTCTGGTACCTTATCCAAGTAGCCATTTGTGTACGAGCCAAGAACATGACTGTGGGCAGGCTATACGGCTGTGAGGTCCTAGCCTTCTGCGGTCTGAACCAGACATTTGCGTAAAAACATTGGGGTAGAAATTCAAATGGGCAGATTGCACATTTGAGAATGAATGAGGCAAGTCCCAGGAAAGGTTGGGAGTGGGGTGGGGGGGGGGGGGGGAAAGAGAGGGAGGAGGGGGTGTGATCACAACAACTGTGGAGTTAGCCTGCTCCTCGTGGCTCCACAGGAAAGTTTTCTTTTTAAATAAATTCTCTGAACCTTGCCTTTAGGTGGTGGCCACTGCTTAGGCTGCTGTTTAAGAACCCTGAGCCAGGCAGCCTGGCACCTCCCCCGCTCATCGCAAGCACATTTCTGAGTGAATCTAAAACAGGCATTAACTGCCTTAAATATGCAACTGAGCTGCCTGTAGAATGGCCCAAAGCTATTTGGAACTGAGCAGTTTTCAGGTGTCCTTGGGGCGCAATACATTGGTTCCCAAAATAAGGTCGGTAAAAAGGGGGCAACGAGGCTCAATTTCTACCCCATACCCTTTCCAGCAGGATTTACTGGATAACGATCTTCCTCACCCTCCAGTCCAGGGACACAGAAGCCAATTGCAGCACCTCAACTATAGCACTGACTGAGGAGAATTAATTCAGCTCAGACCAGGATCTGAACTTGGTCTGTTTGGATCAGTACCACACTGGGCACTGATCAACACAGCCATCTGAGGAGCTAGCTTATTCCAACATATTCAAAGCATGAAATTAAGACACTTAAATTAGCACATGTAGAATATTTTACAAATATAATGTACAATCATGTGTGTCAAGCATTATGGTTTTAAATCTGCCACATTCACAAATAGATCCATTACCTTCCTATTGCAATACCAGCTCCAAATTTGCCCGGTTTCTAAATTTACTCTATTTCTAAAAATACACTTAGGCTAGATCTGGCAACGTGTCATTCCATTTGTCTTGCTTTACAGTAAAATCGGATGTCTGTAGTCACTTTTTAGAAATTGTTCTCTTATGTTGCCATTCTGGGTAAACTTGTTTTTTCCCCACTTACGATGTGGATGATTCTGCAAAGTCAGATTTATTGCCATCCCTGGCAGCCCTGAGATTATGGTGGTGGGCCGCCTAATACCAGCAGTGCTGCTATGTAACTATCATTGTTGCACCAACTCTGGGCAAGATTTTAACAGACACACATGATAATTGATACACCTCCACATCAAGATTGCTGAAGTCACCCCAGGACAACATTGTGGCTCCACTGCCTGCATGTTGTTTTCTAGAGCATCATAAATATTGGGGATTGCTCCAGAACATATATTGATCCTTCAGTTTTGTGTTGTCTGTTACACTCAATTTTTTTTAAAATGAGCTTCTCTAAATGTTGAAGCATTAAAATAGGCATGAAGATGTGGCTAATTCCACTACATTCTAGTGGAAAAATGGATAAATATTCATGATACAATGGCCATATAAAACATTGTCCCACCATCTCCCCTCCTAACACTCAGTTCCATTTCCAACTATGATGGCTGCAATTTATATTCATGTTTCACAAGGTCAATTCTTTATAGATACTATGACGAGGCTCTGAACAGATATGGCGATGGAGCTAGCTTGTATCATGTGACAGAATAACCAGACATTAACTTTCCTTTGCTCCTTCATAATGACCATTCAATCTCTAGCTGCACCATTGCATTTAAGGGAAGGCTAGATAAACACATGAGGGATAAAGGAACAGAGGATATATTTATAGGGTTCGATGAAATGGGGTGGGAGGAGGCTTGTGCAGAGCATAAACACAGGCATAGACCATTTGCGCCCAGTGGCATGTTACTGTGCTGTAGACCATGTAATTCTATGTAACCCAACACATCACCAGTGGTACAATTGTAAGAGAATGTTTCTAATGATGGTGTCGTCAGGACAGGTGCCCAGAGAAAAAAGACTGATTCCCTTCATGTAAACCTAGGGTTTACTTGGATGGTATGTTTGACAAATGATTGATCCAGGAGGGTGCTGAGCACTCATTTAAAGTTGGGATCCTTGCATGCTGACAGCACACAAACAGGAGGGTTATCGACCTGAAACGTTAACTCTGTTTCTCTCTCCACAGATGCTGCCTGACCTGCTGAGAATTCTTTTCTGTTCTTATTTCAGATTCCAGTATCCACAGTATTTTGCTTTTGTATTAGGGACTCACCTCTGTTCATCTTACTTGGGTAAGTTTTTTGGAAATGCCGATATTCCTCCGGCGCCGGAAAGTCTTCAATCGGATGAAATGAGTATTTTGATTCAAAGTCATCTAGGGAAGAGATAATTTTTAAAATGTCATGTTTTTTAATACATAGTCGTTGCAAGTTATTAGTAAACTGGGTGAATGAAGGAGATCAACTAATTCCTGCCACTCAGGAAACTAAACACCACCAAGATCTTGCCAACAGGTCAGCTCGAATTTGATTATAATGGGGTTCTGCTGGAAAACAAGATTTGAACAGCACCAGACACCCCCATCCCCTAGGCTTGACTATTATAGGGTACGTTAACATAGTGGTAATGTTACTGAACCAGCGATCCAGAGACCTGGACTAACTTGTGTTCAGATTCCACCATGGTAGTTTGTGAATTTGAATTCAGTTAATTAAATAAATCTGAAATAAAAAGCTAGCATCAGTAATGGTGACCATGAGGCTATCAGATTTTTGTATAAACCCAACTTTAGGGAAGGAAACCTGCTGTCCTTACCCACAACAATGTGGCTGACTCTTAACTGCCCTCTGAAATGGCCTAGCAAGCCATTCAGTTGTATTAAAGCGCTACAAAAAAAGTGTGTAATACTACACGGGCTGCATCAGTTCAAGAGGGCGGATCACTAGCACCTTTTCAAACGCAATTAGGATGAGTAATAAAAACTGGCCTTGCCAGAGATGCCCAAATCCGTGAATAAAATAAAAAAACAAGACCCGGCTCATGGGTAAACCCCTTTGAGTTGCCAATTTTTGCCACGTATAGAACTGGTTAGAGGCAGAACAGAAGCAGGGCTAGAAGCGTGAGCATGACTGGAGTTCCTGCTGATGACCCTCGATAATTAACACTTTCACGTTAGAAAACAAACACATTTATGGAAAAGTGGGCTTTGAGTCCAATTTTCAGAGTTGCCCAGGTGGTAACCCTATTGATGTGAAAAAGTCTGCAATGAAATTTAACGTAACCATTTTAATCAGCTCCCAGGTACAGAAGCCAACAGCAGTAATACTACTGGCTTGAAACCCAAATTTCTAAACAAGTACAGGGTATAGGCTTATTTCTGGATTTCCCATATGGTGAGTTGTTGGATTGGCAGAGTGATCAGATGCCCACAGGCGCGTGTCTGCATCGCCCATATGGTGAGTTACTGACATCAGCGGACCATGCCAATCATGGAGAGAATGGAAGCAGGGGCCTGTCACTTTCCAGTATGGAGGGAGGAAAAAATCTCACAGGGCAATTCACTCTGGCTGGCACTCCCATACCTCCTAACTGTTGTCTCAAGCAGCATTGGATAAACACCTTCCTCCCCTCTTAGCCAAGAAACGCCACACGGTAAAGGACACCAGAGAGGGTAAAAGAATAAAGCTTAAAAAAGAAACTAAATCCACTGAAGTAATTTTTCCTTTCATTACATTCTTCATTTCTATTTTCAGCACTTTTCTGTTTGTTATTTCTGGAGAAAGAAAATCAGCTGAAGGTCCTGGTCCTGATCACTAATCCAGTGATGTTTAGAGATTGTGTGAATGGATGTTAGACGAGGACAGGATCAGGCTTGCCTTGTGATACTTACCGCAATAGATTAACTGCTTGTCACTCACTATCTAGGATTGCACATGAAGAATGGATACGTGAGCAAGATAGTGGACAGCTGCAGGCTCTCATAACTCTAAATTCCAGGAAGGAATCAGCGCGTTCAGGAAAGGAACGGTATGTGGAGGAGGAACGGGGCAAAAAAAATTCACGGAATACTTCTAATAGGGCAATATACACTTCAACATGTCGGCTCTTATGTAAAACTGACAGTTACAAGTTTCTGATTCTCTATCAGTTTTGTTTTGTTTGCATCTGGCTGTAGTGTCAGAAACTGCACTTTTTAAATAGGATACACCCTGTATGCATTAATTGCTCATGGAATTGAGTGATACGGCCGAGGATAAATATTACAAGGTCAGTAGGAGACAGGAATTCCTGTCACAAGAACATTTCAGGATGTTTTCATAAAATTAAAGTTAATTCTGTGCCAATGCTCATATGATGGGAACTACAAAAAAGAAAAAGTGATAGAAACATCTCGAAGTTACTGGTGCAGAAAGCCACCATTTTGCATGTAGCCAATAATGTGCACACACAAACAACCAACATGCACGAAACTGTGAATGGGCCGCAAAAACAAAAATTTAGGGTGAACATTGCAGACAGCCCCATTGTTAGTGAGTGATCATGACCATCAGTAGGCCGGGGCCATTAGAGGGAGCAGTGTGTAGCAGCAAACCACTGCAGGGAGCAGAGCACGGCGAGGTCAGGTCGAAGGAGTGGCAAGAGTTCGTAGAGGGATGTGATCAGGGCCCACCAGGAGAGACGAGAGCTCGGGGCCCAGGAGAGGCGAGGGCAGAGGGGCTGCACGGGCCAGCCCACACTGCGATATGTGCGCTCGGTCCGTGCAGCAGAGCTGGTCTCCAGTTGTCTTGGTTAATCCTTGCCACTGGACCAAGACCTCGCTCTGTCAAGCCCGTGTGGTGGCTGGTGTGCAACGGCCACCCCACGTTAAAAAAATCCACACACAGGCATCTTCCACCCTTCGGGATGTAGTTCGGATCCGGAATATTAGGTCCTTCATTGAAACACCTGTGAACTCATCCCGTTTCGGCGTGAAAGCAAGTCATCCTCGTTTCAAGGGACTGCCGATGATGATAAGTGATGATTTACAAACAGCAGCAATTTGGCACATCCCCTCCCCCCCCACCCACTTACCTGGAAATGATTTGGATGATGATCCAACAGGGTCCCTGTGTCCGTTTCTTATAGGCGGAGGTGGGGGAGGGGGTGCAGGAGTCCTCATTGGAGGTGGTGGGGGAGGCTTCCCTCGATTTGGAGGATCCGAAGAGGGTGTCCTGTACGGAGGTGGTGGGGGAGGGGCCTCTCGAGCTCCATTCCGCATTGCAGGAGGTGGTGGTGGCGGAGCTGCAGAGGAAAAAGTTAAACACTTAAGAAGTTATGTCAAGTGCCACAGGGGAAAATACACTGAATATTAAACACAGGTAGCTTGCTAGTTATTTAGCACACAACCGGAAGGAGCTAATCCTGCAAGATTTGATGTTGTTCATAGACAAAAGGGAGAGATTGATTTCAAAAAATGAACTCAGTGAGATCTATCAAAAGCCACTCTTAAAACTCATGCAAGTCAACTTCGCACTGTTGTCCTCTTTGTTTCACTTTCTTCTCAGGTACACTAGTCAACATTTGCAGACACAAGCACTTTAAAAAAACAAAGCAGATATCAATTTACCCCACCCCCCATCTAATGTCACTTTTCAGTTTGTTCTGAAGAATGTAACCATTTTAGGAAAGTGACAGGACCTGGGAGAGCGGCCTACTGCGGATAATTCAGATTTATTACTGCTGGATGTTGGGAGAAAATAAAAAGAATTGTAATAGATGTAAGAATATAGGAACAGCAGTAGAACTAGCCTGCTTCTGCTTATCCAAACTCTCAAAAAATAATAATGCTTGGAACCCAAAGGCACAAAGAATATCTAAAGACCATTCTCTTGTGTAGGCTTGCTTTCGGAACCATCAGCAGAAAGCCTCGTGAGATTTATCAGTTTTGATATAATTGCAGTCGGATCTATTTTGGAATATGCTACCAGGGAAGGCTATCAAAGTTGACAGTGCAAATAAATTCAAGAAAAGCAATGCATTTCTGCAGAGAACCAAGACTGAGGATATGTTGATAAGACAGCTAAGGAGGCATTTAGCTCTCAAAAAGGGATGAGATTGTTAGGGTAAATAGCCTTTATCTCACTAGATATTCCTGCATTTTATCTAGTTGAGCTGGATACGGAGCCGTACTGATCGGGTTCCTCTGCTTAGGACTAAGTTATTTTCAGATTATCAAGTCAAGTCTAATGCTGGCTGTCGGAGGATCTCCATGTTCTCATACAGAGAAAAACAGTAGGTATGATTGACACTGTAGAGAGGTTGAACACAAATAAAGACCCGAAACCTGGAGTTCCTGAGAAGAAACTAGTATCCAACAATCCAGGTGCTATATGGTCTATGTTATATTTGTGAAGACTTCCCATGTACTGCACTCAAATAAATTTGACAAAAATGCCTGAAGTGTTGACAAAACGGACCAGAATTTGTCCTTTTGACATTCACCAACCCGAGGACCAGAATGAGTCAACAATCGCATTTCATTTTGAGAACTATAAATTATCAAGACTTTGCTTGCATAAGAACATAACAGGAGCAGGAGTAGGCCATTTGGCCCCTGGAGCCTGCTCCGCCTTTAAGTATCATGGCTGATCTGATCTTAGCCTCAACTCCGCTCCCCATAACTCCCTTATCGTTCATGACATAATCTACTCTCATTCCCCCGCCCCGATAGCTCAAAAAGGAAGTAGGCGAGTGAGACAGATAATAAAGGTCCGAAGTTCAGTCCTTCCACAGGCTGAACGATGTGATCTCAGTCAGTACAGCAGTAAGGGGAAATTGCTTGAAGTTCTTGTTCGCCATTATGCTGGAAGCGGCCGAGTGTGGAGATGGAGTGAAAACAGAATCAGGCCTGGCTGGCACCACCTCTGCCCACAGATTGGAATCTCTGCGAACACTGACTGTCCCAAACAGTCAATGCCTACAACAGAGGGCGGGGAAGAAAGAAAATCAGCAAGGAGGAAAAAAATCTTTATAAAATGAGTCATTTCCTTGTGCTAGCCAAACAATAACAAATTGCATTCATATAGCACCTTTAACATAGTAAAATGTTCCAAACGCTTCACAGGAGCGTTATAATTAAACTTTCATTATTGCCACGGTTCTTTTAATTCTGAAGCACATCCACACCAATTGCTGCAGTAATCTGAACCAAATGCTGCAGTGTGAGAATAAAGATTCGATGGCAGGTCAATCTAATTTCAGTGCCACACTCAGCGTTCTGAACATATTTATAAATTAAAGAACTTACAATATTTTTTAAATTAAGAAGTGCCATATTACAAACATTAACAACTATAATTAGAAACTACGGTAAAAGCAGCAGGTAAGCACAGCTCACACAAAAGCAATGTGAAGAAGTGGAGCTGTGTCGGGAGTAGAGGGCTCTTTATATCTAGGACGGTGGATCTTTGTTATTTTCCTAAAGCTCGAGTGAGATTTGTGCCTAAACACAGAATTGGCATCATGTGGCATTCTAACAAAGAGAAGATTTTATTTTTTAAAACAGCAAATGAGAGTAGGGCTATAACAGGGAGAGTCAATTCAGTGGCTCATGCTGGTGCTGCTGAATCACAGAAGATTAGGGGGATTTGATTATAGCTCAGTTGATGAGTTGAGGAGATGAAAGCTAAGTTGCAGATGTCCAGTAGTTTCTGTATTAATTATTTAGCAGGGTATATGTTAATCAGAGGACTCGAGCTCTGGGGCTTTTGATGCAAGTCTTTGACCCCCTCTACTTGTTAGACAAGGGGTACCAGGGATCGATCGAGATCTCGGCACAATCTGTAACGATCCTTCGATTTTGTCTTACAACAGATTAGACATGTGATGACTTGTCCTTTATTCTTAAAAATCTTTTGGCTTATGAGAATGTAGGTCAAGAGTTGCACACCCAATTTTTGGGCTGTGATTATTCCAATTTTAGTAACTTGCCGAAATTCTCACCTTAATTTAAAGGTTGTTTCTTCATTTCACAGCATGCAAGTCCAATTTTTGAATCATGATTGATACTTGCCCAAAATTTTTCAGTGACTTCATAATTTAATGTGACAATTAATGCAGTATTCTACATTATTGTATCCATTTTCACAGTTGAGGACTTCCACCCCAGGGTATTTAAAAAAAAAAGGAATAAAAAGGATATTAAAACAAACAGGTGAGGAAATTGCAGATACGTTCATCATAATTTTCTAAAGCTCCCTAGATTCATGGGTTGTCCCTTTGGATTGGAAAATTGCAAATGTTACTTCACTATTTAAGAAGGGACAAAAAAAAAAAATCAGGAAACTACAGACGTGTCAGTTCAATGTTAGTTGTGGGGAAGTGACTGGAATCGTTCATCGGGGACAGTGACTGAGTACTTGTAGAAGTATGAGCTGACCATAGAGTCAGCATGGATTTTTGAAGGATATATCAAATCTGATTGATCGGTTGAATTTTTTGAGGAGGACATGAACATGGTGGTTAGGGGAGTATATATGAATGTTAGCTAAATGGGCTTCCAAAAGGTATTTGATAAGGTTCCACACAAGAGATTATTAGAAAAATAAAGGTGCACGGAACTGGAGGTAACATTGTGGGTTGGGAGGTAGGAAATAGAGAACAGGGATAAAGGGAATGTAACAAGTGGTGTGCCTCACGGATTTGTAGTGGGACCTCAGCTTTTCACCGTATACATCAATGTCTTGGATGAAGGAGTAGAGTTGTATATTCAAAGTTTGTAGATAACACTAAGTTAGGAGGCAGTCAGTTGCCTAGATGGGAGCAGGAAGCTAAAAGTGGACATAAGGCAGATTAAGTGCATGGGCAAAACTGTGGCAGAAGGAGTTTGTTGTGGGGAAGTGTGAGGTCATCCACTTTGGATCCAAGAAAGACACATCGGAATATTTTCTTAATGGCGAAAGACTAGGAACTGAGGACGAGATAAGGGATTTAGGTGTTCAGGTTCACAAATCACTAAAAACTAATGCACAGGTACAAAAAGTAATCAAAAAGGTAGTAAGATAAATACAGATGAGGAAGTCCATTTTAGAAACATAAAAACAGGAGAAAGCCATTCAACCCCTCGAGCCTCTGCCATTCAATTAAATCATGTCTGATCTGTATCTCAACTCCATTTACCGCCTTTTCTCCATGTCCCTTACCATCATTAGCTAACAATAAAATTATCAACCTCAGTGTGGAAAATTTGAATTGACCCAGCAATTACAGCCTTTTGGGGGAAGAGAGTTCCAGATTTGCACTACCCATTGTGTGAAAAAGCACTTCCTGATTTCACTCCTGAATGGCCTAGCTCTAATTTTAAGATTATGGGCCCTCATCTGAATCCCCCCAGCAGAGGAAAGAGGTTCCCTGTATTTGCCCTAGCAGCTCCCTTTATCGTTTCAGTAACCCTGTCCTCATCTTAGCTCAGCCATCCATCAATCATCATCATCATCATCATCATCAATCATCATCATCATCATCATCGGCGGTCCCTCAAACGAGGATGACTTGCTTCCACACCAAAATGGATGAGTTCAGATGTTTCAGTCCTGAACTCTAGAGGTGGAAGATGCCTGTTTGTGGATTTTTTTTAACGTGTGGTGACCACTGTACATCAGCCACCACATGGGTTTGACAGAGCTAGGCCTTTATCCAGTGGCAAGGGTAAAACCAGGACGACTGGAGACCTGCTCTGCTGCACAGACCTAGTGCGCGCACATAGCAGTGTGGGCTGGTCCGTGCTGCCCCTGGGCCCTCGGCTTTTCTGAGCCCCGCACCTTCATTTGTCACACCTTCGTCACAATCGCTCTCCGTCCCTCCGCCATGATCTCTCGCCACTGATCTCTCACCGCTCCACCGCCACGATCTCTTGCCACTCATCCGCCCTGACCTTCCCTCTCCTCCGCTGTGCCAGGGCCCCGCCGATGTTCCTGCCCACGCTCTGACGTCACCCAGTCGCCCACCTCGAAGTCATCGCACAATTGGGACGACTCGCGCTGGAAGCTGTAGCGGCGTGCTCTTATACTTCCTGACCTGCAGTGGTATCGTCTCACAGGTCGGGGTGGCCCATGATGTTGTAGGGGACTGCGCTCCAGCTCTTATACTTCCCGACCTGCGGCGGTGTCCTCACAGATCGCGGCGGCTCACCATTCAGCCATCCAGAATGACACTAACCATCCATCACATGTTCCAGTTGTTTCCTAAATGATTCCAGGATTCTGGCCTTCAGGACTCTACGCACAGGTCCATTCCATGTGTTGATTGGTCTTGGTGCAAGAAGTAGCTCCTGATATCAATTGTAAATATCATGGCATCATAGACTACTCTAGCATAGAAACAGACAATGTGGCCCATCAAATCTACTGTGGTACGTTTCTTCACATGAACCACCCAGTCTAATTCCATCCTTGCTCTCCATACACCTTCAGCGTTCTTCTTTGTCAAGCAGCTAATTCTCTTTTTAAAGAATTCAGACTGCATCAACAGCAGCTTAAAGCATTGCAACAATCTGTGTGGAGAAATTTTTTCCAGCTTCCCCAATTCTTTTTTTGATTTTAAATTTCTGCCGTCTTATAGCCTCACCAACCGGTGGAAACAATCTATCATTATTGATCGTATAACTCTTCATAATCAAAGAAGACCTCCATTAGGCCACCCCTTAACCTTCTCAATTCTAATGGAGTAGGAAAAAAAAACTGGCAGCTATTCAAGTCTTCCTTCGTAAATGTAACCGCTCATCTTTGTCATCTTAGTGAATCTACAGTGCGGTTTCTCCATTGCGGCTTATAGTGAGGTGCCCAAAACTCACCCAATGACCAAATTTACCAGAAATCTGGTGCTGTCCGCACAAGGATCAGTTCACCAAAAAGAAAACACTTGCAAACTTTCTTAAACTGTATTTGTGTAATGAGGGAAGTTACAGAATCAGTAACATTCTTTACTTTTGCACACTTACATAGGAATTCCAGTGACGCACTTGCTAGAAAATTATTGCCATCTTATTTATTCTGCTTGGACAAAAACCAAGATGCTCCAACAGCTCCCCACGAGCAGCCATCAGGAGCGACATTCTAATGCACAGCATGCCGCCATATGCCAGCTCTAAAAATATACTCTTCCTGAGGTGACTGGCAACAAATTAGAAAGGATTTTTTTTTCGATAAGCCAAACTCATCACCTGTGGCTTAAAAATAGAAGAAATGTTCCCAATCACTGCCGAGATGAATGGTATTTGTTTTCAGTGGCAATAGCTGGATGTGCTAGCCCTGTGATATGGCTATCCTGCGCATCAAATCAAAATTCCCAAAGGGAGTTGCAAATTCTGACTGCAACAGCAGAATTAGCTACATGGACACATCTTTAATATATATCATCATCATAGGCAGTCCTCAAAATCGAGGAAGATTTGCTTCCACTCTAAAAGCAAGTCCTCAGGTGACTGAACAGTCCAATACGGGAATTACAGACAATTTGTGTCACAGGTGGGACAGTGGTTGAAGGAAAGGGTGGATGAGGAGTCTGATTTGCCGCACGCTCCTTCCACTGCCTGCGCTTGCTTCCTGCTCTTGGTGACGAGACTCGAGGTGCTCAGCGCCCTCCCGGATGCTCTTCCTCCACTTAGGGCTGTGGCCAGGAACTCCCAGGTGTCAGTGGGGATGTTGCACTTTATCAAGGAGGTTTTGAGGGTGCCCTTGAAACATTTCCTCTGCCCACCTGGGGCTCGCTTGCCATGTAGGAGTTCTGAATAGAGCGCTTGCTTTGGGAGTCTCGTGTCGGGCATGTGGACGATGTGTATACTCACTGTGTTGAAATCAAAACTTGCTGCATTCTCTCCTGCCCAAACACATTTTCTTGGGACTTAGATAGTTAGAAACTCCTTACCTGTCTCAGTTTTCCCTTCTTCCTGCAACAAAACACATCTAAGCTTGCGGTCACCTGATCACTACTCCTTTGTCATACTCTTTTAAACCTTGGTTGTCCTGAACTATGGGCCTTCACAGAGGTTTCTAAACTTATTTTCTGGTGTGGTCCTCTTTAAATATTATGAAGTCCAATGAACTGGACATGATGGCATATTAAGAAAGGGGAAGACATTACCACTAAGAACATTGCAGTTGTTACTGCATGCTTATTCCATTATAAGAACATAAGAATTAGGGGCAGGAGTAAGCCATTCGGTCCCCTCAAGCCTGCTCTGCCATTCAATATACTCAATGACTGAGCCTCCACAGCCCTCTGGGGTAGAGAATTCCAAAGATTCACCACCCTTCGAGTGAAGAAGTTTCTCCTCATCTCAGTCCGAAATGGCCGAGTCCTTATTCGGAGACTGTGACCCCTGGTTCTAGACTCCCCAGCCCGGGGAAACATCCTCCCTGCATCTACCCTGTCAAGCTTTGTAAGAATTTTACAACAACATTTTGCAGAGTGCATGCTTTAATAAGTGTTTTAGCTCAATTTGCCAACTCCCCAAGTCATTCGCCGGCTGGTGTACAATCCATGAACTGCCGGCAATCCCCAAGCAGCCACGCATGCAGTGTCATTCAACTGATGGCCACACACGTCCAATTTTTAATAGTGAATCAGCAGCAGGAACCCAATTTTAATTTTTCCCTCCCTAACCTAGGGGTGAAGCCTGCTTTTAAAATCATCAACCCATTTTCAAATGTCTTCTTGTACACATATGGGAAAGTTTCTATGATCGCTAATAAAATGTGTTTCGCTTCTGAGTTTCATCAGTTGTCCACTGCATTTGATCTCGACTACACACAGAAAGCTCTTACCTGCACCTCGGTTTGGCGGATCTCTAGCAGGTGGCGGTGGTCGGTTCTGGGAGGGTGAAGGAGACGGAGGGGGAGGAGCGGCTCCCCGCATTAATCCGGTCGACTTGCGCGATAACGAATTGTGTCTCTGCGGCAATTCTGGGGCAGCCTCACTCCCTGGACTGGAAGGGCCATTATGTACATGGAGAGGCTGCCTATAAGGTGGGGGAGGAGGTGGCAACGGCTGGTTCTGAATGCTACTAAGCCTAGGATTGATTGGTGATGGGGGAGGCTTGACAGACGGAGGGGCAGGAGGTCCGTCTCTATTGCCAGGAGTCCTTTGTCCTGGAGTAGGAGGCAAAGGCTTTTCTCTGTTGTATGGTCCGCTGGAATGAGTTCTGCTGCTGTGCATAGGTGGCGGAGGCGGATTTGTACGTCTTCCAATTGGAGGAGGCGGTGGCGGTGCTGATGCGCTGTGCCTCACACCTCCGGCACTACTGGGGCGGGAGGTGCTGGAAAGATCTGGTAATGAAGGTCGGTGAACTCTTGGAAGCTCTGGTGGCGACGTTTTACTCTGCGTATCAGAATCATCACTGTAACGGTTACTGCTGGAAGGAGGTCGAGGGGCAGCTGACCTCGAGCCGGGTGGATTTAGTGCTGTTTTACTGGATGCAGAATCTGAAATAAAAAGGATATGTGGTTGAAATGTAAAGTGCCATACTTTAGAAACTACATCCTAGGCTCCTTGATGGTTTAGTGAGTTGGTATCATCACTAGTGAATGATACAAACTAGAAATGCCCCAGATTCAGTCCCAGATTGTGCAGTTATCTGGTCTCAGCTGGGCAGGAGTAGGGTAGCTACAATTGGCCTGAATATCCCAGGGTTAGAGGGGAGTGTTCAGATTCCTCACGCCTGACTGCTATCCACTGACCTCTACTGGACGCATGCACGTGGACCTCAACTGTAGACAGAAATGGCCCATGATATACTTGCGATCAAAAATCAGTCGACAGTCACTGTCAAGGCTCAGTTGGGCAAGGTACAGGAGTGTGCCCATCACACCATATTACAGCAAGGAGTCAACACTGTCGGGAGAGAAGAGGGGAGGAGTGGCCATTTTTCCAGCATAAGTTTGGATGGCTAGCCCCAGCTGGCTATTCAACCGTATGGGCATCATACGCAAGCGCGTTTCAGTCCTCATCCCATGCCCACACATGCATACTTTCCAGCTGCATAGCAATCAAGAGTGGGAATTCTGGTCGACTTCCCAACCCTCCCCATCCTTAACTTTTGGATGGGGGATAAAAATTGAAAAAATTCCACTGAAATAATTACATCCTTCATTGCATCAGTTTTTAAATGATTTTTTTTTACTGCAGAAAATCAGTCAAATGTACTTCATCTGCGTAATCATGCTGCTGACCTTTACCCAGTTCTAGTTTGGTAACTGACAGGAAAACAGGAGACAAACACAGGTCAATGGCCTGAATGCACAAACCCAGCACAGCTTGATCTTACCCGCACTTTTGCAAAAACTTAATTAACTCTTTCAAACTGGTCAAAGCGAGAAGCTTGATTGCTTCAGTAAAAGGCAGATTCACCTCCCACCTACTGTGGAGCATTGCAGCTTAATGCAAAGTGATAATATAACAGAATAGAACGAGAACTGTCATACATTTTAAATTTTGCAGCACATTGAGGGAAGGGAGAAATCATATTCAAACATGGAAGTCTGATAGAAAATTAATTGGTGCTAGGAATCAGATAGTGGAGTGATGGTTTGGATGCAAAACCAACTTTCTTGAGCCCATGAGTCTTCTTTCAGCAGTAACCAGAACTAAAGAGAACATGATGGAAATACTCAGCGGGTCAGGCAGCTTCTGTGGAGAAACAGAGTTAACGTTTCAGGTTTCATCGATCTGAATTGTTAAACCTGTTTCTCTCCCCAAAGATGCTGCCTGACCCGCTCAGCATTTCTCGCATTTTCACAGATTCTCAGCATCTGCAATATTTTGCTTTTTGTAGCAATCATGACTAGTTGTAGAATACAGCGAGGCGTGTTGCAAACTTGCAATTGTCATGATAGGTCCTTCCAAATGAAGGCCTAACTCTTCAATACTTAACTAGAGTACAAGCGTAATAATACATATATACACACACACATTTTTTATATATAATATATTTTAATATATATATATATAAAAAACTTGCATTACATAGCACTTATCAAGATTTGAGGTCCCAAGCCATTTTCTCACCAAAAAAGTACTTATTAAAGTCTATTCACTGTTACAATGTAGGAAACGCAGGCACCAATTTGCACACAGCAAGGTCCCACAGAGATAAATGACCAGATAATCTGTTTAAGTGATGTTGGTTGAGGGATAAATATTAGCCAGGGCATGGGGATAAACTCCAGTGCTCTTATTCGAATAGTGCCATGGGATCTTTTACATCCACCCGAGGGGGAAGATGCGGCCTCAGTTAACATCCCATCTGAAAGATAGCACTTCTGACAGTGCAGCATTCCCTCAGTACTGCACTCAAGTGCCAGTTGGGTCATGCATACATGTATCTGGAGTAGGACTAGATCAATTCTGGCACATTTCTGGCTCAGTGCTATATCACATAGTGCCATGATGCTGTCGGAGAGCTGAAATTATTATTTTTTTTAAAAATCTTCTCTCATTGCCAAAATCAGAACAGCTTTACTGACAACCAGTTATCTCACATGGTAATACAATCCACATACCAACAACCACCCAGCTGAACCTTTCTCAACGAAGAAGAGAGTTTGCCCAAAATACCTGAATTGTCTCTGTGTCCTACTGGACGAAGTTTAGGAACTCCACCCTGAAACAAACCACCCATTGGTGGGACTGGCCCTCCAGACACAGGTCCTGCACCAAATCCACCACTGCCACCTCCTCCTTTAGGAGCTGCAGATAAACAAAAAGATGTTATTAAATATGTACAATGATAACTAGCTTTTTGATGGATTTCAGTGGCACCAATCATATGATATAGCACAAGTGGTGAAAAGTCAGCCCAGGCATAAATCAGCAAGCAATTTAAATCATACTTAGCCTGTAACACTGTCACCAGGTTTATTCAGTGTATTAGTACTATTAGTACATTAGTGTATTACACATTATAGAAAAAAATAAAGCTAAGCCAATACACATTGTGCATTACATTTCTTGTATGGTGCTCTTAATTCACCATCACCAAGGTGATCTTATTGAAACGTATAAGATTCTGAGGGGGCTGGACAGGGTAGATGCAGAGAGGATGTTGCCCTTTGCGGGGAATCTAGAACTAGGGGGCATAGTTTCAGAATAAGAGATCGCACATTTAAAACGGAAATGAGGAGGAATTTCTTCTCTCAGAGGGTCGTGAATCTTTAGAATTCTCTACCCTAGAGAGCTGTTGAGGCTGGGTCATTGAATATAGTTACGGTAGGGATAGACAGATTTTTGAACGATAGGGGAGTCGAGGGTGACGGGGAGCAGGCAGGAAAGTGGAGTTGAGGCCAAGATCAGATCAGCCATGATCTTATTGAATGACAGAGCAGGCTCGTGGGGCCAAATGGCCTACTCCTTTTCTTATGTTCTTATCTCAAATTAACTTCAAAACTAAGGAGAAACCACCAAACTTCACCATAGTTTTAAACAACTTAAAGTACTGCCTCCAAACAGTCGAGAGGCAGGAGTTCGTGGCGTTGGTGAGGCCTATAAAGGCGTGGCTTGTGCAGCTTCAGCGGGGAGAGAAGGCAAAAAAGAAATGGAAAGAAATTGAAAGGTGACGTCACAGCCAAGGGGGCAAGTGATTGGCTGGTGATTAGTGAGTAGCTTTTCTTTTCTCTATCAGTAAGTAACCTTTAGCCTTGTTGTTGCCAAATTAAGTGAATCTAAGGGTTAGGTCAATGGCAGGACAGCTCGGACACATGTTATGCTCCTCCTGTACTATGTGGGAAGTCAGGGACGCTTCCGGTGTCCCTGACGACGTGTGCGGGAAGTGTATCCGGCTGCAGCTCCTGACGGACCGCGTTGCGAAATTGGAGCTGCAGGTGGATTTACTCTGGAGCATCCACGATGCTGAGAATGACGTGAATAGCACGTTTAGTGAGCTGGTCTTACCGCAGGAGAAGGGTACACAGCCAGATAGGGAATGGAAGACCAACAGAAAGAGCAGTGCAAGGAAGGTAGTGCAGGGGTCCCCTGCGGTCATCCACCTGCAAAACACACACACCGCTTTGGGTACTGTTGGGGGAGATGACTCATCAGGGGAGAGCAGCAGCAGCCAACTCCATGGCACCATGGGTGGCTCTGCTGCACAGGAGGGCAGGAAAAAGAGTGGGAGAGCGATAGTGATAGGGGATTCAATTGTAAGGGGAATAGAAAAGCATTTCTGCGGCCGCAACAGAGACTCCAGAGTGGTATGTTGCCTCCCTGGTGCAAGGGTCAAGGATGTCTCGGAGCGGCTGCAGGACATTCTGAAGAGGGAGGGTGAACAGCCAGTTGTCGTGGTACATATAGGTACCAACGATATAGGTAAAAAACGGGATGAGGTCCTACGAGACGAATTTAGGGAGCTAGGAGTTAAATTAAAAAGCAGGACCTCAAAGGTAGTAATCTCAGGATTGCTACCAGTGCCACGTGCTAGTCAGAATAGGAATCGCAGAATAACTCAGATGAATACGTGGCTTGAGCAGTGGTGCAGAAGGGAGGGATTCAAATTCCTGGAGCATTGGAACCGGTTCTGGCAGAGGTGGGACCAGTACAAACCGGACGGTCTGCACCTGGGCAGGACCGGAACCAATGTCCTCGGGGGAGTGTTTGCTAGTGCTGTTTGGGAGGAGTTAAACTAATATGGCAGGGGGATGGGAACCTATGCAGGGAGACAGAGGGAAATAAAATGGGGACATAAGCAAAAGCTAGAAAGGAGAACAGTAAAAGTGGAGGGCAGAGAAACCCAAGGCAAAAAGCAAAAAGGACCAATTCTAAAGGGTCAAAGTGTGTTAAAAAGACAAGCCTGAAGGCTCTGTGCCTCAATGCGAGGAGTATTCGGAATAAGGTGACTGAATTAACTGCGCAGATGGCAGTTAACGGTTACGATGTGATTGGCATCACGGAGACGTGGCTCCAGGGTGACCAAGGCTGGGAACTCAACATCCAGGGGTATTCAGCATTTAGGAAGGACAGACAGAAAGGGAAAGGAGGCGGGGTGGCGTTGCTGGTTAAAGAGGAAATTAATGCAATTGTAAGGAAGGACATTTGCCTGGATGATGTGGAATCGGTATGGGTGGAGCTACAGAATACCAAAGGGCAGAAAACGCAAGTGGGAGTTGTGTACAGGCCACCAAATAGTAGTTGTGAGGATGGGGACAGCATCAAACAAGAAATAAGGGATATGTGCAATAAAGGTACAGCAGTAATCATGGGCGACTTTAATCTACATATTGATTGTGCTAACCAAACTGGTAGCAATGCGTTGGAGGACGATTTCCTGGAGTGTATTAGGGATGGTTTTCTAGACCAATATGTCGAGGAACCAACCAGAGAGCTGGCCATCCCAGACTGGGTGATGTGTAATGAGAAGGGACTAATTAGCAATCTTGTTGTGCGAAGCCTTCTGGGGAAGAGTGGCCATAATATGGTAGAATTCTTTATTAAGATGAAGAGTGACAAAGTTAATTCAGAAACTAGGGTCCTGAACTTAAGGAAAGGTAACTTTGATGGTATGAGGCGCGAATTGGCTAGATTAGACTGGCAAACGATACTTAAAGGGTTGACGGTGGATAGGCAATGGCAAACCTTTAAAGTGCATATGGTCGAACTTCAGCAATTGTGCATCCCTGTCTGGAGTAAAAATAAAATGGGGAAGGTGGCTCAACCGTGGCTAACAAAGGAAATTAAGGATAGGAAGAGGCATACAAATTAGCTAGAAAGAGCAGCAAACCGGAGGACTGGGAGAATTTTAGAATTCAGCAGAGGAGGACAAAAGGTTTAATTAAGAGAGGGAAAATAGAGTATGAGAGGAAGCTTGCCGGAAACATAAAAACTGACTGCAAAAGCTTCTATAGATATGTGAAGAGAAAAAGATTAGTGAAGACAAACGTAGGTCCCTTGCAGTCGGATTCGGGTGAATTTATAATGGGGAACAAAGAAATAGCAGACCAACTGAACACGTACTTTGGTTCTGTCTTCACAAAGGAAGACACAAATAACCTTCCGGATGTACTAGGGGACCGAAGGTCTAGTGAGGAGGAGGAACTGAAGGATATCCTTATTAGGCGGGAAATTGTGTTACGGAAATTGACAGGATTGAAGGGCGATAAATCCCCAGGGCCTGATAGTCTACATCCCAGAGTACTTAAGGAAGTGGCCCTAGAAATAGTGGATGCATTGGTGATCATTTTCCAACAGTCTATTGACTCTGGATCAGTTACTATGGACTGGAGGGTTGCTAACGTAACTTCACTTTTTAAAAAAGGGAGAGAGAAAACGGGTAATTATAGACCGGTTAGCCTGACATCGGTGGTGGGGAAAATGTTGGAATCAATCATTAAGGATGAAATAGCAGCGCATTTGGAGAGCAGTGATAGGATTGGTCCAAGTCAGCATGGATTTATGAAAGGGAAATCATGCTTGACAAATCTTCTGAAATTTTTTGAGGATGTAACTAGTAGAGTGGGGACAAGGGAGAACCAGTGGATGTGGTGTATTTGGACTTTCAAAAGGCTTTTGACAAGGTCCCACACAGGAGATTGGTGTGCAAAATCAAAGCACATGGTATTGGGGGTAATGTACTGACGTGGATAGAGAACTGGTTGGCAGACAGGAAGCAGAGAGTCGTGATTAACGGGTCCTTTTCAGAATGGCAGGCAGTGACTAGTGGGAGTGCTGCAGGGCTCAGTGCTGTGACAATATATATTAATGATTTAGATGATGGAATTGAGTGTAATATCTCCAAGTTTGCAGATGGCACTAAACTTGGTGGCGGTGTGAGCTGTGAGGAGGACACTAAGAGGCTGCAGGGTGAATTGGACAGGTTAGGTGAGTGGGCAAATACATGGCAGATGCAGTATAATGTGAGTAAATGTAAGGTTATCCACTTTGGGGGCAAAAACACGAAGGCAGGTTAGGAAAAGGGGAGGTGCAGCGAGACCTGGATGTCATGGTTCATCAGTCATTGAAAGTTGGCATGCAGGTACAGCAGGCGGTGAAGGAGGCAAATGGTATGTTAGCCTTCATAGCAAGGGGATTTGAGTATAGGAGCAGGGAAGTCTTGTTGCAGTTGTACAGGGCCTTGGTGAGGCCCTGCCTGGAATATTGTGTTCAATTTTGATCTCCTAATCTGAGGAAGGATGTTCTTGCTATTGAGGGAGTGTAGCAGAGGTTCACCAGACTGATTCCAGGGATGGCTGGACTGACATATGAGGAGAGACTGGATCAGCTGGGCCTTTATACACTGGAGGTTAGAAGGATGCGAGGGGATCTCATAGAAACATATAAGATTCTGACTGGACTGGACAGGCTAGATGCAGGAAGAATGTTCCCGATGTTGGGGAAGTCCAGAACCAGGGGATACAGTCTTAGGATAAGGGGCAGGCCGTTTAGGACTGAGATGAGGAGAAACTTCTTCACTCAGAGTTGTTAACCTGTAGAATTCCCTGCCGCAGAGAGTTGTTGATGCCAGTTCATTGGATATATTCAAGAGGGAGTTAGATATGGCCCTTACAGCTAAAGGGATCAAGGGGTATGGAGAGAAAGCAGGAAAGGGGTACTGAGGGAATGATCAGCCATTATCTTATTGAATGGTGGTGCAGGCTCGAAGGGCTGAATGGCCTACTCCCGCACCTATTTTTTTATGTTTCTATCCCAAGTGTGAAAAGGCAAAATCTGTAATTGTACTGCTGTGGATTTCACAATTTTTAAATGAACATTCTGCAACAATGTCAAAAACTCACCATTATGGTTTACTCAAATCTCAGTAACGTCAGTGCTGTTCACTTTTGACACTTACTTTCAAGAATTGGGGCACTTCTATCATTTGCATTGGTCACTTTTCGAAGTTTGGCTCCCTTTGTGATGTCAGTTAAGAGTGCTCCTCGATTACGGTGTTCATCTCTGCTCAACTTAGGTACAACTGTATTTGCCTGTTTAAAAAATTAACCAAAAGTATATATATTTTAATTGCTGCTACAAATTACAACCGAAGACTACAAGACATGTTACAATGTACTGTGATCAAAATGTTGAGATGCAGCAAGAGGTCTGGCACACCCTCACTTATGCAATCCTGTATTGAAAATCAACACAGACATTCCATCTTCTTCCAGTAATATAAACTATATCTGAAAGAGCAAAGTCTTTTTAGCTTGAGTGTTAACTTTTGACCAATATGAAATTATGGAAAATCCCCCTGCATTGGAGGCAGTTCAGAGAAGATTCACTAGGTTGATTCCGGAGATGAGGGGGTTGACTTATGAAGATAGGTTGAGCAGGTTGGGCCTATACTCATTGGAGTTCAGAAAGATGAGGTGTGATCTTATCAAAACATATAAGATAATGAGGGGGCTCGACAAGATGGATGCAGAGAGGATATTTCCACTCATAGGGGAAACTAGAACTAGGGGACATAGTCTCAGAATAAGAGGCCGCCCATTTAAAATTGAGATGAGGAGGAATCTCTTCTCTCAGAGTGTTGTAAATCTGTGGAATTATCTGCCCCGGAGAGCTGTGGAGGCTGGGACATTGAATATATTTAAGACGGAGATCGATTTTTGAGCGATAAGGAAATAAAAGGTTATGGGCACCGGGCAGGGAAGTGGAGCTGAATCCATGATCAGATCAGTCATGATCTTATTAAATGGCGGATCAGGCTTGAGGGGCCAAATGGCCTACTCCTGCTTCTCTTTCTTATGTTATGTTCTGTCACAGATAGTTCTCCCTCGCCTTTTTACTTACCTGATTAAAGGTTGGGGGTGGAGGGGGTGCAGCAGGCGGGGGTGGGGGTGGTGGAGGTATTGGCATATTTTCCCACTGCCTGCTGGTTCAGTTTCAGTTGTATTTCACAGAGTGTTCTGGGTCATTCATATACCTGAAAAATAAGCAAATACTGTGCAATCAGAGTACAGAATGTCTTCCATATCACCATCAATTGGGATTTCACAGATACCCACCACCCCACCCAAATTTCTCCACTCCACTCCTCTCCAAAAAGCACTGATTTATAATGGTGTACTGGTCCAGAGATGCCCAACTGCCCTCCAGTATTTCATGCATTGTCATTCTTCATGCACGAATCAAGCCAGTGTGTTTCAGCAGAAATTCAACTGTGGGAGCTTGACCGGCAAACACTTTCCGATCCTCACCACAATTCTCACATTGCACTTTCCAGCAAGGCCGTGGCAAAGAACTCAGGAGTTGGAACCCTAGCCAAGGATTTGCAGTTTACTCAGAAAAATGAACAGAATCGCAGTGTCCAATCCCCCAAAACAAGGGTTAGCTTTGAACTGTGAGAAACAGTTCTGGCCATTTGCTCATGTTTAAATTATTCCCTCTGGTTTTTGACCCCCTTCTGAATTGTTTGGATGAGTTTTTATCCAACTTCATGATCAGGTCAGCTTGAAGTACCCTCCTATTCAATGAGAACAAGCTCAGCTTCCTCAATACTTCCCCAACTTAAGATTCCAGTGTCTTGATGTTATAACATCCTTTCTTATGATATGGTGAGCAGTGTCGCATAGCATAATCCTGGTAGAGTTCCAACAATAAAAAGATGCAGTCATGCATTGGGCTACGGTTTCAATGCGTTATGGAAATAACCACCTCAACATTTCTCTCTTGGAATAGCCCATTACATAATTATCATTCATCATTTTGTCTGTAGTGGGTCGAGGATTGTTGGATGAAATGTCTATTGGCTAGGAATCCCTGTATTCGATGACGTACAACACAAAACAGACCTAATTTAGCACTCAAAGGGTACAGGATGGCCTGTGTGATACAGGAAATGGTCAGACAGGTGCAGTATTTATTGATGATGACACGGAGGCAGATCTTTGCAGGAGAGCTGAAGAAATTCTACTTTGTATGCGTGTGTGCTATACCTGCAATGGGAATGACTGCTTGCAAAAAGCATTTCCCAGCCTACAACATCGGAGAATCAATCCCTTACCTCTCATCCTCAACTTCAATCCAAAACATCTGTATTGTGTCAGCTACTTGTATAATTTTTTCAACTGACAAAATCTGCCCACATCCATAGGATCACCCAACTTCCTGCTTTTGTTTGGCTTAACCCGTCTGTAAATCGTAAACCCGAAGCACTGTAATCTCCCAGGCACGTGACTATGTATAAAAAAAAGTGCAGATAATAAGACATGGCAGGGTTACAATTTATGTGTCTCCAGATACTTTTTCTCCTGCTCAGCACAAAGAACTGATGTCAAAGGCATTCCAACATTCCCTACAAACCCAAATGAATTTATCTATGGAGTAATCTGGGAAGGAGCATAAGAACGCAAGAAATAGCAGGAGTCGGCCATACGGCCCTCGAGCCTGCTCCGCCATTCAATGAGATCATGGCTGATCATCGACCTCAATTCCACTTTCCCGCCCCTTGATTCCCCTAGACTCCAAAAATCTATATGTCAGCTTTGAATATATTCAGTGACTCAACATCCACAGCCCTCTGGGGCAAAGAATTCCACAGATTCACAACCCTGAGTGAAGAAATTCCTCCTCATCTCGGTCTTAAATCGCCTACCCCTTATCCTGTGACTGTGCCCCCTAGTTCTAGACATTCCTGCCAGAGGAAACGACCTCTCAGCATCTACCCTGCCAATCCCCTTCAGAATCTTGTATGTTTCAATGAGACCATCTATCATTCTTCTAAACTCCAAAGAGTATAGGTCCATTCTACACAATCTATCATAAGACAGTCCTCTCATCCCAGGAATCAATCTAGTGAACCTTCGTTGCACCGCGTCCAAGGCAAGTATAACCTTCCTTAGATAAGGAGACCAAACCTGTGCATAGTACTCCAGGTGCGGTCTTACCAAGGCCCTGAACAATTGTAGCAAGACTTCCTTACTCCAACCCCCTTGCAATAAAGGACAACATGTTATTGGTCTTCCTTATTGCTTGCTGTACCTGCGTCCTAGCTTTCTGTGTTTCATGCACAAGGACAGCCAAATCTCTCTGAACATCAACATTTAAAAGTTTATCATTTAAAAAGTATTTTGTTTTTCTATTCTTCCTAGAAAAGTAAATAATTTCATATGCCCCTAGATTATACTCCATCTGCCACCTTACTGCCCACTCACTTAGTCAATCTATATCCCTTTGCAGATGCTTTGTGTTCTCCCCAGGTCAGTCATGATCTTATTGAATGGCAGAGCAGGCTTGAGGGGCTGCATGGCCTACTCCTGTTCTTTTTCTTATGTTCTTACTGTCCCATCTAGCTTTGTATCGTCAGAAAACTTGGATACATAAGAACATAAGAAATAGGAACATGAATAGTCCATACGGCCCCTCGAGCCTGCTCCGCCATTCAATAACATTATGGCCGATCTGATCATAGACTCAGCTCCACTTCCCGCTCCCCATAACCCCTTATTGTTTAAGAAACTATCTATTTCTGTTTTAAATTTATTCAATGTCCCAGCTTCCACAGATCTCTGAGGCAGCAAATGCCACAGATTTACAACCCTCAGAGAAGAAATTTCTCCTCATCTCGGTTTTAAATAGGCGGCCCTTTATTCTAAGATCATGCCCTCTAGTTCTAGTCTCCCCTATCAGTGGAAACATCCTCTCTACATCCACCTTGTCAAACCCTTCATAATCCTTATACGTTTCGATAAGATCACCTCTCACTCTTCTGAACTCCAATGAGCATAGGCCCAACCTACCCAACCTTTCCTCATAAGTCAACTCCCTCATTCCCGGAATCAACCGAGTGAACCTTCTCTGAACTGCCTCCAAAGCAAGTATATGCTTTCAGAAATATGGAAACCAAAACTACACCCAGTATTCCAGGTGTGGCCTCACCAATACCTTATATAGCTATAGCAAGACTTCCCTGCTTTTATACTCCATCCCCTTTACAATAAAGGCCAAGATACCATTGGCCTTCCTGATCACTTGCTGTACCTGCATACTATCCTTTTGCGTTTCATGCACAAGTACCCCCAGGTCCCGCTGTACTGCGACACTTTGCAATCTTTCTCCATTTAAATAATAACTTGCTCTTTGATTTTTTCTGCCAAAGTGCATGACCTCACACTTTCCAACATTATACTCCATCTGCCAAATTTTTGCCCACTCACTTAGCCTGTATGTCCTTTTGCAGATTTTTTTGTGTCCTCCTCACACATTGCTTTCCCTCCCATCTATGTATCGTCAGCAAACTAGGCTACTTTACACTCAGTCCCTTCTTCCAAATCGTTAATATATAGATTGTAAATAGTTGGATCCCAGCACTGATCCCTGCGGCACCCCACTAGTTACTGGTTGCCAACCAGAGAATGAACCATTTATCCCGACTCGTTGTTTTCTGTTAGTTAGCCAATCCTCTATCCATGCTAATATATTACTCCCAACCCTGTGAACTTTTATCTTGTGCAGTAACCTTTTATGTGGCACCTTGTCAAATATCTTCTGGAAGTCCAAAAACACCACATCCACTGGGTTCCCCTTTATCCACCCTGCTTGTTACATCCTCCAAGAACTCCAGCCAATTTGTCAAACAGGACTTCCCCTTCATAAATCCATGCTAACTCTGCCTGACCGAATTTTGCTTTTCCAAATGTCCTGCTACTGCTTCTTTAATAATGGACTCCAATATTTTCCAACCACAGATGTTAGGCTAACTGCTCTATAGTTTCCTGCTTTTTGTCTGCCTCCGTTTTTAAATAGGGGCGTTACATTTGCAGTTTTCCAATCTGCTGGGACCTCCCCAAAATCCAGGGAATTTTGGTAAATTACAACCAATGAATCCACAAACCCTGCCGCTACTTCTCTTAAGATCCTAGGATGCAAGCCATCAGGTCCAGAGGATTTATCTGCCTTTAGTCCCATTATCTTACTGAGTACCACCGCCTTAGTGATTGTGATTGTGTTAATAGCCCCTTGGCTGTCCTCTACCATAAAGACTGATACAAAATATTTGTTCAGAGTTTCTGCCATCTCCATGTTCCCCATTACTAATTCCCCGGTCTCGTCCTCTCAGGGACCAACATTTACTTTAGCCACTCTTTTCCTTTTTATATACCTGTAGAAACTCTTATCTGTTTTTATATTTTGTGCTAGTTTACTTTCATAGTCTATCTTCCCTTTCTTAATCATTTTTTTTTGTTGTTCTTTGCTGGCTTTTAAAAGCTTCCCAGTCTTCTGTCCTCCCATTAGTTTTGGCCACTTTGTATGCCCTTGTTTTTAATTTGATACCGTCCTTTATTTCTTTAGTTAGTTACGGATGGCTATCTTTTCTCTTGCACCCTTTCCTCTTCACTGGAATATATTTTTCTTGAGAGTTGTGAAATATCTCCTTAAATGTACACCACTGTTCATCAACCGTCCTACACTTTAATCTATTTTCTCAGTCCACTTTACTCAATCTGTCCTCATACCTTCATAGTCTCCTTTATTTAAGCTTAGTAGGCTGGTTAGGTCCAAATTTCTCACCTCCATCTGGATTTGAAATTCAATACATTCCACTCAGTCCCTTCATCTAGGTCATGAATATAGATTGTAAATAGCTGAGGCCCCAGCACTGATCCCTGCGACACACCTGTTACAACCTGCCAACCTGAAAAAGACCAGTTTGTCCCTGCTCTCTGTTTTCTGTAACTGTAAGGTAATAGTACACCAGGTTCAGAGTGTAATCTATCCAATACTTTGCCAAATGTGGAAGATTTATTCACAACGCTGACAGGTGGCCAGATCTTTTCACATAGATCTAACAAATGCCTACCTACAACTTGAGTTAGATGAAGAGTCCAAGTCATGCTTGACCATAAATGCTCACTTAGGCCTATATCAATTCAATAGGCTACCATTAGGAGTGCCTTCCACTCCCGACATATTCCAGGGGTGATGAACCAAATTTTGCAAGGGATTGAAGGCATAGCGTGTTATTCAGATGACATACTCATTTCAGCACCAAACAGGCAAATCCATGATAAGGTATTGAATAAAGTGCTCAAATGGCTAGAGAAGCACGGAGTACGAGTGACGACTCACAAGTATGAGATGTTTCAAAACTCAGGAGTACTTAGGGCACAGAGTAGACAAAGATGGTTTTTACATCCAACCAAGGGAAAGTTGGATGCAATCAGAAATGCACCCACTCCCAAGAATGTCTCTGAACTTCTTTCATTTTTGGGTCTTTTGAATTATTACGGAAAATTCGTCCCAAATTTGGCTACAGTGAATGAGCGAGGAAAAAAATGCAGGTAACTTGGAAGTGGACGAAAGAATGCGACACAGAAAAGTGTAAAAGCCAGTTAATAGAGAACTATCATGGTACTTTCTATGACGTATCTAAGGAGATCAAGCTAGCATGTGATGCCTCTCCGTTTGGAGTTGGGGCACTGATCCCTCATGTATTTGATAATAGGGAGGAGAGACCAATTGCTTTTACAGAGCTATTGAGTGGAATTATGCGCAGATCGAAAGGAAAGCTTTGGCATTGATCTTTCGGGTCAAGAAGTTTCACAAATACTTGTTTGGTCATTAGTTTACTATAAGCCCCTGACAGCTATCCTCTATCCAAAAAGCCCAGTTCCAACCTTAGCTGCAGCCCGAATGCAGAGATGGGTGTTGATTTTGTCAGCATATATGTGTGATTGAGTACAGATGATCAGCTGATCACAGTAATGCTGATGCTATGTCCAGATTGCCATCCCCATCACAAGTTACACCCAATAGGGATGAAGTTTTCTATTTTTCATACATTGATGAACTGCCAGTCACAGCTGAAGAGATTGGTTGGGCATCCAAACGTTACCCAGTTACGTCAAAGGTGTATGATTAGATAGCAAATGGATGGCCAAACCAGGTATCAGAAGAAGATATTCGTTCATACTTCGTTTGTAGGAATTAATTGTCAGTGATTAAAGATTGTATCATGTGGGGAACAAGAGTGGTTATCCCAAATAGGTTCAGGTCTAAATTGTTAGGAGATCTTCATGGCCAGCACCTGGGAATGTGCTTGATCAAGAGTTTTGCACACAGTTACTTATGGTGGCCAGGTATAGATAAAGAGATAAGAGTATAAAGTCAGTCAGTGTATAACATGTCAATCAGTGAGCAAGAAACCATCATCAGTACAATTACAGCCACGGAAATGGCAAAGATTGCATATAGATTTTGCTAGCTAGAAGGACAGCAATTGTTCATAGGTGATGGATAGTCATTCGACTATCAACATCCTGGGGGGTCACCATTGACCAGAAACTTAACTGGACCAGCCACATAAATACTGGGGCAACAAGAGCAGATCAGAGGCTGGATATTCGCGGCGAGTATCTCACCTCCTGACTCCCCAAAGCCTTTCCACCATCTACAAGGCACAAGTCAGGGGTGTGAAGGAATACTCTCCACTTGCCTGGATGAGTGCAGCTCCAACAACACTCAAGGAGCTCGACACCATCGATGACAAAGCAGCCGCTTGATTGGCCCCCCATCCACCACCTTCAACATTCACTCCCTCCACCACTGGTGCACCGTGGTGCAGTGTGTACCATCTACAAGATGCTCTGCAGCAACTCACCAAGGCTTCTTTGGCAACACTTCCCAAACCTGCAACCTTTACCACCGAGAAGGGCATGGGCAGCAGGTGCATGGCAACACCATAACCTGCAAAATCCCCAAGTTACACACCATCCTGACTTGGAAATATATCGCCGTTCTTTCATCATTGCTGGGTCAAAATCCTGAAACTCCCTTTCTAACAGCACTGTGGGAGTTCCTTCACCACAAGAACTGCAGCGGTTCAATAAGACGACTCACCACCACCTTCTCAAGGACAATAAATGCTGGCCTTGCCAGCAATGCCCACATCCCGGAACAAATTTTTTAAAAAGTGGATAGCGGAGTTTCCAATGCGAAAATTAACAAAAGCAAAACACTCAGCAATTTGCGAAGATTGTTTTCTTCATAGACTCCCAGAAGAAATTGTGTCTGATAATGGGCTGCAATTTTGTTCAGACAAGTTCTCACAGTTCATGAGCAGAAATGGTGTGAAACATACCAAAGTTACACTGTACCACCCTGCTTCAAATGGTGCAGCAGAGCGCACAGTACAAATTGTGAAACGTGTTCTCAAAGTACCCAAATCCAAAGAAACATCAGTTGTCGTTGGACCACAAACTGGCAAATTTTCTGATAAGTTATCAGAATACTCCTCTCATACCACTACTGGCAGAAAACCAGCAGAGTTGTTTTTCAGCCTCAGCGCCGCTCTCACACGCCATTCCCCCGCTCACACGCCACGCCCCCGCTCCCCCACCCGCCCTCGTCCACACACCCACTAATTTTGTAATAGCTTAAGCAACAGTAGGTGTGAAAATATCCGACCATAAAACTGGATATAAACTACTCCGAAAGCTGCATCTGTTTCTGTGTTCCACGCCCCCCTCCCCCCTCCCTCCACACAGCCGCCAGCCACGTCCTCGTAATTTCATCCAGTCTTTATCGCCTTGAAAGCTGCTAGTTAAACAAACCAACTGTGTGGGATTAGTTACCTTTCGGTGACAATTACTTTAACTGGTGTTCTTTCACAAGTGTGAAACACCCATAAAATCATCATCTCCATGGGTATTTGTACAGCAGGAATTGAAACAAGAGTGCGGTGCAGCAGCCTTTCCATCAGTTTTGGCTGGAATCTGGCCAATCTGTTGAGAGCTGCAGTTTCGGTGGAATTTCAAGCATACCCAAAGCAACATCAAGTTCAACAGTGATGAAACGACAGTGACCTGCTTCACTGTCTGGGCATGTCCTGTCAGAGACCTACAGAAAGGGTGTATCTGGGATAGGTATTGCAGCCATGTTCAGTCGTTACTGGTGTTGTTATTCTTGGTTTTTCAATTGTTTTAAATGATGCAGGGTTAACACGCTGTTTGAAAATATTTCAGTAGGGCAAGCATAACAAATCCTTAAGCAATAATTCACTGGTGTGTGTTACTGTTTTTAAACCTGTAAGTTACTTGTCTGGATAAGGAAAGGAATGTCCACTCCCACTGAATAACTAAACACTTAAAAACGTTAACAAATTTAGCAAGTGAACTACAAACTCTATAGTTCAAAACAGTTACATTACTGGCAGTTTTCTGATAGTTAAGTTACTACTTTTAAAATGCTTCAGACAATTCAAAAAAGGTTTTATTTGCTACTTTTAGAAATGTTTGCGCCACAGTACATATTGCACATCCAGAATGAGGAACTAAACTGATTTAAGCACCTGCTGCAAAATCCACCGTCACATCAGACCTTTATAAACTACATAGGCGGACAAAAGTCATCTTTGCTACTTTGTGATTTTGGCCGCCCGGATCATTAATGATTTGAGGCAAGATCAGTATGTGTCAGTAATGTGAAACGGCATGGAACTGATGACCAGTTATCTTTGTTGTCAGTGGGGTTTTGCCTCTTAAGGAGTGAATTAAAGCATCCCACAGTTGATGCCCGCCTTCGGGGACAGATGCACCATCTTATTTGCCACGTCCAGAGACAGCGCAGTGATACAAACAGGGTATTAGACAGTAATGACTTCTGAAATTCTTTGTAAAAGAGAATTATGCTCCCCAATAGCTCATCCAGTGAGTTGTTAAACCTCACAGACGAGGAAGGGACCTGATATGCGCTGAATTAGGCAATCTTAATCTGGGGCAACAGTAGGATGTTACAATTAGGCTAAGTGCCCAGTTTAGGGAAAGGAAAATGGTCAGGATTCTCACTCCTTTTTTTCTATCAAACTGACTCTTGCTAGATGTTTGGATTGGGCTCAACTGTGCTGCCCCCTTGGTCGAATAGTCATCAGCACTCACAAAGACCGTCTGAAATGTTTTATTGTAGTTAAAGCAATATAATACATGAAGTAATATCAAAACTCAAACGACGTGTTAGAAGGCAGAATATTCAACTCAATTCATGTCAATTAAAAATGACAACACTAAATATTGCATGTGAAATTCCAATCTGATCATTGTACAAGTCCAAAAATCTAACAGTCTGCAGAATGTACTAACAGTACAAGAAAAACAGGAAATTAAAAGTATACAATAACATGTATCCTACATCTCATGCTCAAGTAGAAAACACTCAAATTAATAAGCTATAATTCAGAGGAAAAACTAGAATAATCTCATTGTATTGTCTGTATACTCACATTCCCATGTGAAAAAAAGTTTCCAGCCAATTCTGAGGCACAGGTTTCATTACAGTACAGAATAAATCTGCTACCACAGACATATTCCTTTGTGCAAACTATCCCTGGTCCATACAGGATGTTATACGCTGGAATCAAGCACCTAACTCTTGAACTAAACAAACCACAACCTCAAATTATAGTATACATACATAAACATTCATTACTTTCACACTGAAATTGGAACTGACTGATTTGGTTTAAATAAAAGACAGTTTGAGGTTTATTGAGCTGTTTGAACCATATAATGTAGGACATTTACATTCTGCTTTAAAGGGATAACAGATAGATAAACAAAGGAGAAAGTGAAAGGAAGATGGATAGAACATGAACAAAAAGGAAGCAAAATGATTCAATCAGCACCAGCCAGGACAAATCAGTCTGCTTATCGGCATTTCATCCACTAGCTTAAAAATCCTGTCTCCAGTTTTCATCTACCCCTCAGCGACGTCATCCAAAAACACTGTCAGTTTCCACATGTACACTGACAACATCCAGCTCTACCTCACCACCACCTCTCTCGGCCCCTCAGACTTCTTATCCGACATTCAGTACCGGGTGAGCAGAAATTTTCTCCAACTAAATATTGGAAAGACCGAAGCCATTGTCTTGGGTCCTCGCCACAAACTCGGTTCCCTAGCCACCAACTCCATCTTTCTCCCTGGCAAATGTTTGAGGCTGAACCAGACTGTTCGCAACCTTGGTGTCGTGTTTGACCTGGAGATGAGCTTCTAACCACATAGCCGAGCCTTCACTAAGACCGCCTATTTGCACCTCTAAAACATCTCCTGACTCCGTCCCTGCTTCAGCTCACCTGCTGCTGAAAGCCTTATCCATGTCGTTATCTCTAGACTTGACTAGTCCAACGCACTCCTGGCCGGCCTCCCATGTTCTACCTTCCGTAAACTTGAGGTCATGCAAAACTCTGCTGCCTTCTAACGCGCACCAAGTCCATCACTACTGTGCTCGATGACGTACGGTTAAGCAACGGGAGCCAATTTTAAATTCTCATCCTTGTTTTCAAATCCCTCCATGGTCTTTCCCTCATCTCCTCCAGCCCCACAACCCTTCAAGAGATCTGCGCTCCTCTAATTCTGGCCTCTTGAGCATCCCCAATATCAGTCGCTCCACCATTGGTAGGTGTGCCTTCAGCTACCAAGGCTCTAAGCTCTGGAATTCCTTCCCTAAACCTCTCCGCCTCTCCTTCCTCCTTTTAAGACTCTCCTTAAAACCTACCTCTTCTGCCTTAATATCGCATGTGGCTCGGTATCAATTTTTGTTTGATAACGCTCCTGTGAAACACCTTGGGATGCTTTACTATGTTAAAGATGCTATATAAATACAAGTTGCTGTTGCTGATTAATATTAGCAAATATTGCACATGATGTTACAAGTACAGACCACTGCATAACTTTTATCGTTGCATTTTGAACAGATTTTTCAAAGAATTCTCACCTCAATGTTTTCTAGCCTTTGGCACAGATTTTCTTTTCTTTTCCTGGTCCAGTAGCAGCTGATTTGGTATACCACCTGTCTCAGACTAGGCAGATTCTATATTGCTTTCAGAACACGGGAGTCAAATGGAAGGAATGAACTGTCAAAACAATTAATCGAATAGAAATCTATAGAAATGTCAAAAATTATGAGAATTTGATATAGTAAATTGGAAAAACAATTTCCACTGGTTAGTGAGTCTGTAACTAAAGGGCTGAAATTTAAGATATTCATCAAAAAGGAGAGAAGAGATTTTACTCTGAGGATTGTTAGGACATGGAATGCTCGAGAAGAAACAGTGGTGGAAGCACAGTCCATAATGAATTTTAAAAGGAACTTGGATAAATATTTGAAAAGGAAAAGACTAAAAGGGTGTGGGGAAAAGGCAGTTGAATGGGAAAGTGGATAGCCCTTTTAGAGAGCTGGCACAGGTGCTAATGGGCCATGAACTCATTGAATGGCGGTGCAGGCTCAAAGGGCCAAATGGCTTACTCCTGCACCTATTTTCTATGTTTCTATGAATGGCCTCCTCCTTGGCTGTAAAATATAATTCTAAATGTTCAGCATAACTACGCTTGACCTGTTTCCATACTGACTTCTTACATTTGCATTTCTTTTCAGGAGTATTATTCAGCAAGAAATCTATTGTCAAAAATAAGTTGCTCTTTCAGAACTTGTAGTGTTCTGCAGTTTGTTTTCCTGTACACCCCTCCCCCCGCAACAAGTTAAATCCTGTCTGCAACAAACATTATGCCCTTGGAGCCTATTGTTTACACACCTTACTGATTTCCTCATTCTGTAGAACTAAAAGTGTTGCCTCTCATCAGATGTGAAGTTATGGAATGTTGCTGGGTCTGGTACTCTCACCACATTTAGTGCCCTGGGCTATGTTTCACTCTCACCAGGGCTGGAACACACCAACATCAGGTACCTTATAAAACGGCATCAAACTTTTAACTGTTGAAACAATTTTTTGATGTAGGGGTTAGCAAGAGTGGAGGAGGGAATTAATCACATATAAGTTTAAGGCTTAGATAGAGGCAGCATTTGCTAACCTCAAAAACAAGTCTGAAGCTGGGACTGGAATGCTGGAATCCTCAGTGGAGTTTGTCTGCAAGCGAGCGAGTTTGTCCCAGACAGCACAGGAAATAGCTGGAATGAGAGAGTCCCGAGTGCAGCAGTTTGCTGAACCCAAGGGGCAGACCTTTTCAGTCCTCCATTAACATCATGAACAGCCATTTGAGGGGGGGGGCGGGGGGGGGGGGGAAAGAGTATACTACACAATCATTTCAAACTCTTATATGACAGTACTGTGTCTCTTTGTCCATTTACAGGGGCCAAGTTTCGGCCTGAGTTGCTCCTGTTTTTTTGGAGCAACAGGTTTAGAATGGAGTATCTTAGAAATTGCAATTCTTGGCATTTAGTTTGCTCCAGCTCTAGTCAGTTAGAACAGATTTATTTTTCCAAAAGGGGCCGTGTCCGGCCATTTACGTCCGTTTTGAAAGTTTAGGCAGTGAAAACATACTCCAAACTAACTTAGAATGGAGTAAGTGAAGATTTTTGTACGCTCAGAAAAACCTTGTCTACACTTAGAAAATCAGGCGTAGATTACAAATCAGGCGTAGGGAATGGGGGGGGTTTAAAGGGAAGTTTACAAACATTAAATACTTCAGTTTTACAAATAAAGAGCCATCATCAATAATAAATGATAAATACATCAATAAATCAACCAATAAATCAATCAGCCCTCCAACAGCACGCTGGGACGACCCCCCCCAGTGTGTCTCTGTCAGTCCATCTATCTCTCTGTCTGTCTGTGTGTGTGTGTGTCTCTCTCACTCTGTCTGTCAGTGTCTGTATTTCTGACAGCGAATAGAGGAGGGCGGGAGGGGAGGACGAGAGGAGAGGAGGGCGGGAGGGGAGGACGAGAGGAGAGGAGGATGAGAGGAGAGGAGGGCGGGGGGGGGGGGAGAGAGGGGGAGGGGGGGAGAGAGGGGAGGGGGGGGGAGAGGGGAGGGGGGGGAGAGAGGGGAGGAGAGAGGGGAGGAGGGAGGGGAGGAGGAGGGAGGGGAGGAGGAGGGAGGGGAGGAGGAGGGGGGGAGGAGGAGGGGGGGAGGAGGAGGGAGGGGAGGAGGAGGGAGGGGAGGAGGAGGGAGGGGAGGAGGAGGGAGGGGAGGAGGAGGGAGGGGAGGAGGAGGGAGGGGAGGAGGAGGGAGGGGAGGAGGAGGGAGGGGAGGAGGGAGGGGAGGAGGGAGGGGAGGAGGGAGGGGAGGAGGGAGGGGAGGAGGGAGGGGAGGAGGGAGGGGAGGAGGGAGGGGAGGAGGGAGGGGAGGAGGGAGGGGAGGAGGGAGGGGAGGAGGGAGGGGAGGAGGGAGGGGAGGAGGGAGGGAGGGAGGGAGGGGAAGGGGGAGAGAGGGAAGGAGGGAGGGGGAGGAGAGAGGGAGGGAGGGAAGAGAGAGGAGGGAGGAGGGAGGGAAGGAGAGAGCAGGGAGGGAGGGGCTGCAGAGAGATTTAGATAGGTTAAGCGAATGGGCTAAGGTTTGGCAGATGGAATACAATGTCGGAAAATGTGAGGTCATCCACCTTGGAGAAAAAAAACAGTAAAAGGGAGTATTATTTGAATGGGGAGAAATTACAACATGCTGTGGTGCAGAGGGACCTGGGGGTCCTTGTGCATGAAACCCAAAAAATTAGTTTCCAGGTGCAGCAGGTAATCAGGAAGGCGAATGGAATGTTGGCCTTCATTGCGAGAGGGATGGAGTACAAAAGCAGGGAGGTCGTGCTGCAACTGTACAGGGTATTGGTGAGGCCGCACCTGGAGTACTGCGTGCAGTTTTGGTCACCTTACTTAAGGAAAGATATACTAGCTTTGGAGTGGGTACAGAGACGATTCACTAGGCTGATTCCGAGATGAGGGGGTTACCTTATGATGATAGATTGAGTAGACTGGGTCTTTACTCATTGGAGTTCAGAAGGATGAGGGGTGATCTTCTCGAAACATTTAAAATAATGAAAGGGATAGACAAGATAGAGGCAGAGAGGTTGTTTCCACTGGTCGGGGAGACTAGAACTCGGGGGCACAGCCTCAAAATACGGGGGAGCCAATTTAAAACAGAGTTCAGAAGGAATTTCTTCTCCCAGAGGGTTGTGAATCTGTGGAATTCTTTGCCCAAGGAAGCAGTTGAGGCTAGCTCATTGTATGTATTCAAATCACAGATAGATAGATTTTTAACCAATAAGGGAATTAAGGGTTATGGGGAGCGGGCGGGTAAGTGGAGCTGAGTCCACGGCCAGATCAGCCATGATCTTGTTGAATGGCGGAGCAAGCTCGAGGGGCTTGATGGCCTACTCTTGTTCCTAATTCTTATGTTCTTATGAGGGAGGGAAGGAGAGAAGGGAGGGAAGGAGAGAAGGGAGGGAGGGAGGGAGGGAGGGAGGGAGGGAGGGAGGGAGGGAGGGAGGGAGGTAGGGAGGTAGGGAGGGAGGTAGGGAGGTAGGGAGGGAGGTAGGGAGGGAGGGAAGGCGAAAGGAGGGAGGGAGGGAGTGAGGGAAGGAAGGAGAGGAGAGTGAATGGCCGGGCCCAAGACTTTGCGCTGGATTTACAGGTAGGTGGCGTCGGGTCTTGGGTCCCGGGGCGGGGGAGCGAGTCGCGGAGGTCGGGTCGCCGGGGTGGGGGGAGCGGGGGTCGGGTCGGGTCGGGTCCAGTCTGTGGAGCGGGAGTCAAGTCGGGTCGGGTGGGAGGTGAGCCTTATGGATGCAGCCCCAGTGAGGCCATTCGGCCAGGGCTAGGGGCTGCGTGCTTCGGGCCCCTTCCACAGTTTTGGGCGCCTGGAGTTACTGCACGCATGTCGCGCGCATGTGCTGAGGTCCCGGCACTGTTTTCAGCGCAGGGACCTGGCTCCTCCCCCCACAGCTCATGCTGCGCCGCGCCCAGCTCCAGAGGACCTGCAGGGAGCCAGAGAATAGGTGAGTTTTTTTCAGGCGCACCTTGTGGCGCGAAAAACGGGCGTCCAGGTCCGGGCTGCGCCGTTTTCCCAGTGTGGCATGAATCCAGCATATCATGAACAGTAGACAGATCTGGCAGCATCTGTGGAGAGAAAAACAGAGTTAACGTTTCAGGTCGATGACCTTTCATCAGTAGTTCTCTCGAAGGGTCATCGAGCTGAAACATTAACTGTTTCTCTCTCCACAGATGCTGCCTGGCCCGTTGAGTATTTCCAGCATTTTCTGTTTTTATTTCAGATTCCAGCATCCTCAGTATTTTGCTTTTATATCAGAAACCGCTCCAGATTACCAACTACTCCATTACAACCTACAGATCAAAGCTATCACGGTCCATTAGCAAAGTCTAATTGCACTTGTGATGTTTAGAATCTGCTGACTTAGATTTGAGTTCAGTGTCCGGATTGCAAAGCCCAGATATCGGTATAAATACTGACTTTGTTAATGGGCATTTGGTAACTTGAATTCTTTCTCTCAGTATGTTTGTCCTTGTTTTGGTCATATATCTTCATGAGTGGATCCGGCACTCCATAGAGTGAGATACAGGGGTACAAGTGCAGAGATAACATCACTGGATAGAGGAGTTGTAACTTCTGAAACACGCAAGAATTTGTCTGCTAAAATCTCCTGACATTTACTTCGAAGGGTCTGCAATCCAATGCTGCATGCATATTCATAACTTGATCGAAAATGAGAGGGCGAAAGGAGTAGGTGCAGGGAACGGAAACAAGAAAGGTGAAGCAATATGACAATGAATTTTCTAACTCTGAAGACAGGTTTACTTGAAGATGGGACCGAATCGATATGTAAGATTTTCAGTTTAAAGTGGCAAGTGAATGAAAGGGATACAATACGAATGCATCAAAATTAAAAAATCCTCAACAAAGTAGCAGCAATGCCTTTTGAGCACTGAATTAACAGGTTATAGTTCTCGGATAAGAACAGGAGATTTTAATTACTCATGAACTCTAACGCGATCTATCTTATAGAATTGTTCCTCGCAACTCTCCTATTGAACAAGGAAAAGTCAGTATACCATTAAACCGTCCAAACTAGAAGGTCCCAGGTTCAATTCCAGGATTGTGAATTCGTTGACCTCAGCTCACCAGGCTAGAGTGCTCCTGATCACTAGGAAGTGACCTGTGCCAGAACCTGCATGTGTCAAGACGTTAGGAGTGAAAAGGATCAGCCTCATCAATACTGTGCATGGGCCAACAGCACTCACCATACAGTTCCCATTAATAGGGTCTCATCTAAGTGACCATTCTATGTGGCAAATGACATCCTATTTAACTTTGACCACGGTGCACTAGCCCTCCTCGTTCAGTCTGCAGCCCTTTAAAATGGTTGACCACACCATCTTCCTCCTACACCTTCCCCATGAGAAACCAAAGACTGATAAATGGCCAATTTCTTAATGGCATTATACTTAGTTCTTACAAACACTGACAATTTACTTTGAGTATATTCAAGGTTGAGAGATAGATTTTTGGACTCGAGGGGATCAGGCGGGAAAGTGGAGTTGAAGTCGAACATCAGCCATCATATTGAATGGCGGAGCAGGTTCAAAGGGCTGTATGGTCTACTCCTGCTCCTAATTCTTATGTTCTGACATCACACCTGACACACACCAGCCTGGGCCAATTCCTTGTGTTTGGATATCAATAGCTCCTGTAATGGACACACTCTGATTCACTGCACTGATGCAAAACTAGTCAAACAGAACCTCCATCCAGCACAAGAAATTGGAACTTTTCCCATCCTTAACACGCCCGACTCCTGAAAGGGTAATTGTACACATTGCGAAAATTGAAAAGAAAGATGTGGAGGCGCAGTTCTGTCCCAAGAATGCGACCAGAGTAGTCTCCTGAGAAAAACAGAGCTTAATATGTCCCAAATTCAGCCTGAACTTTCCAAAAAACAGATGTCTGCTGCTTTTGGTTTAACGTCCGTCCAAAATTTTAGCAGGGATCTGCTTTTTCCCAAAAATATCTTAAGCCCTGCTGCTTTGCAGATAAACTTTAGACCACCACTTTTTTTTCTCGCCATTGCATTATGTTTTATTTCAAATTCGTTTCCTCATATGCCATACTCCAACTGCACCCAGTCCTCTGGCAATGCTTCGGTTGGGTCTAACCATGAGGCCCAGTGATGGCTTCATTTGACTTTCTTTCACCATGTTGGTATTTGCTTAGCTGCCTTTTTAAAAATGTTATTCGTTACACAATGATGCCACATGCATTTATCAGGAAATAACAGCCATGATCAGGAACTGAGAGAATCCTTAAGTGTAATCTCATGTCCCATCCTTTACCGCCTTTTAAATTGGGATTTCTGTATAATGAAAGTGATTGGAAAGTGGTTGGCAAAAGAACCAGAGGCGACAACAGAAATTATTTTTTAACACAACGAGTAGTTAGGATTCGGAATGCAGTGCCCGATAGGGTGGTGGATACAGATTCAATAGTAGTCTTCAAAAGGGAATTGGATAATTACTTGAAGGTGAAAAATTGGCAGGGATATGGGGAAAGAGCAGGGGAGTGGGATTAACTGGACTGCTCTTCGACAGAGCCGGCGCACACTCGATGTGCTGTACTATTCTATGATTCTATGGGGAAAAAAATCTCATCATGTTACTCCCTTCATAGCTCAGTGGGCAATGATACTGCTGTGTGAAATGAAGCATTCAGACAGGAGAGTTCAGGTTTAATAAGGTAGTATGTGCTAAGTTAGCTGATATCAACTGTTGCACTACATTTGGCCTCGGTGTCCTTTCAGCAAGCGTAAATGCAAACAGGATCAGCCAATGTTCCCACTCCTGACTGCCGGCTGTGACTCCTGTCTGTAAGTGGATATGGATACTGGGTGAGAACAGGATCACTGGGGCAGCGATTGCTGCACCTCCTCAGCTTCTCCCTCATCCATGGTGAAACGGTGTGCTGACACTCACTGCCAAGGCTCACATGTGTGAGGTGTCAGAGGACAGCTGTCACTAGTGGATCACCACACCAGCATGGTTCTCTGCTTTCAGGAGAGGATGGAAATTTGCAGGGAATAGAAAGAGTTTTTTTTTAAAAACACACTGTTCAAGCCCCGAGTTAGTAATTTAAAATTCCCCTCAACATCTTGTAATTTTTTCCAGTTTCAATGGGGCACTCCTGGGAAACCAACTAACAGTATAAGAACAAAGACTACAAAAATAATTCATAAAGATTTTCTGAAATTTTAAAAACACACTGAAAAGTGAGCCACCACTTTTGTGAATGGCAAACCAAGAATATCAGGTAGTTTTGAGAATCTATAAATTTCTCAGCTTTTTTTAAAAAAGCAAAAAGCTCCCATCATTGGCATGATCCAAAATTCTATCTAAAATATGAACAATTTCAGTTTTGTAAAACATTTTCTTTTCAATTGTACACAGACTTCCCGTAGCAAACCTTCTTATGCTTTGTTTTTCTCAGCTACCTGATTGATTCTGACTGCATGAACAGTTGACACTAACACTTTACTGGATATCGAGATGCCGCCCAACAGGACTTTGATTTTCTAACCTACATCCCCAAGGACATCCTCCTTCTGCAATAGAGGGATGCAGACTACATAGCTTTTTCTTAAAATCAAATCATGCTCGTTGTTGCAACAACACGTTACACATAGCAACGCAAAGCCTTACAAAAGACATTTCAACTGTATGCACAAACCGCGGTCAAACTGCTATAAAGGATTATGCAGTAATCTAGGTGGTCTCCAGTGGTATTATTCATGGGTAGTCTGGCACCTGGAGTGTGGGTTTTGATGTGTGCTGGAGCTTCACTTCAATGCCACAGAGGCTTGCTTACTGCTGTAATGAGGCAATAAAACTACAATTGTCATAATGCATCTCTCTCACTCACACACGCACAGGAAGGGGATAAGCTTCGCTCTCTAAATATTTAAATTAAGATCAGGTTAAGTTTATAAAGTGTATGTGGGGTTCAGTGGACATCCATGCACTTTGTAAACCAGATTTGACACCGCTCTGGACTACACTCCATATCGTGTCAAACTGAACTGATGCAAGACTATCCCTTGCAGGTTGGGCCCTGACTCTGGCTTTACACTGTCAGTTCAGCATCAGTGTGAAAGCATTGATACTAAACTTGCAGTCTAAATGCACGCAGTCTGCCAGCACGTAATGGCTGCTCAGTTATTAATTCCTATGACTCAATATGAAATGCATTTTTCTAGGCACTGAGGTGTGGCACCTGAATCTTAAATAGTAATTTAACTATTTGGTCAAAATGGCCATTTCCCAAACTATTTTAAGTTCATGCATCACCGTGAACAAGTTAAAGTAAGCAGAGCTTCTAATTTTTTTCAGCATTACAGGCAATACCCAGGAATCTTCATTTTATCCTCAGCTAAAACAATTTGCCAAGTAAGGGAAAACCATTGTAGTACAGATATTTAATAACGTCTTACACAAACAATAGGTTTTATGTCATTCTTCCTGCACTCAAAGCAAGTCTGTCCAATGTGCCACATGGCATTTCTTATTATAAATAACATACATCACAACAGAGGACTGTGGGGTTCAGTGGTTCATACAATTGACTTTCACTTTTGGGACCTGCAATGATAGGACCCTTAAATCCAGCGTATTGGAGAATTTCAGCCTGTGTAAAATGAGCTTGGCCAGTCTCAATCCCATTCCTCGGGGCATGCACAACTGCTCACGATGTCACAACACCTAACATTTGCACAACAAGGCAGATTTTTATTATTTTCTTTTGTTTTTAAATCAGATATAGGATTAACAAGTTGACAGCACAGCTCTTTCATAACTCCTGATAGTCTGACTGCAGTTCAATCTTCGCCTCTTGACTCCAATGCTTTGGCCATTATTTAACCTGGGCTGAATGAAAAGCTACAAGTTGGCAAAATAAAGTCAAAACAGAGCAGGCAAGAGACCAAGGACAACTCAGACATCAAACACAATAAAATCATGTGCTCCTTACTGTCAGATCCAGCATTCAAAAATCAAATTTTTGAACACTCAGCCTTGTAAAATGTCACACGCATTCATATGCAATAGATCAGATTAGAGTCTGCTGACAGCTGTACCTGTCTCGGTAAAATTTGATCATCAGGTCAAATGACATCACACTGGCACTAAACATCTCACAGATCTTCAGAGAAAGCCAGTATTCAAGATCTGGTTTCATTATAGTGTTGCCAGAGTTAGGATCTCAAAACTAAATGACTACTCAGACTCCTACTTCCAATCTTCAAGATTTGATTCAGTTATTGTAGAGAAAAGATCAGCACAGCAATCGTATCCCTGGATGGCTTTGCCAAGCTTTGTAGATATACATAGCTTTTGCTGAAAGTGCTTTGGATCATCTGTACTGCACATTATCATTTTACAAAGTCATTTTCTTTAGTCTCCCTGCACTATCCCAGTCCGAGCTCGGAGGCATCCACCAATGTCACTCCATTGTCGATCACTAGAATGTGTCAGAAAGTAACTGTGTCTCCATTCTATGCCAACAATAACATGAGTGCAATTCATAATTTAACCGATGGAGAGTTACTGCCATGAAGTCGTATCTCTCCATCCCAAAACAGTGTTGGGAAGCTCTGAGGCACTGCTCGCCCTACTGTTCTACGTCGGGCCCTTGGACATTGTGGGCGGAGGTGCGGCGAATGAGGGTACGGGGCCCAGAAAAGCCAAGGGCCCAGGGGCAGCACGGGCCAGCCCACACTGCGATATGTGTGCGCACTAGGTCCGTGCAGCAAAGCAGGTCGCCAGTCGTCCTGGTTAACCCTTGCCACTGGATAAAGACCTAGCTCTGTCAAGCCCATGTGGTGGCTGGTGTACAACGGTCACCACACGTTAAAAAAATCCACGCATAGGCATCTTACACCCCCTCAACTGGAGTTCAGGACTGGAACATCGGGTCCTTCATTGAAACATCTGTGATCTCTCATGGAAGCAAGTCATCCTCGTTCGAGGGACCGCCTATGACCGCAAAAAGTCATTTGGGAGCTTGGGCATAGTGCTGCTTTCCAATGAGCTACATTCAAGTGACAACAAAAACACCAAACGACCACAGGATGTCCTTTAAAAATAATATTGTAAAAGATCATACACTATGGTATCTCAAATCTGCACTTCACCATGGCGATCAATGTCTGGAAACCACACTGCCTAAGTAGAGGTTTCTCCCACATACTCGAAGTAGGTTACGTGGATGTCACTGCACATGGCCACAAAGTTCTGCAACAAGACCTTAGGGCGGCTTAATGACTAATAAGTACAACTTCTTATTAGAAAGTATCCTCGGAGAACCTTACAAAGCATAACAAGGTGTATGTTACAATTTAAAAAAAAGTCTCAACTACTTATTTGTATGCATGTTGTACTTATTTCCTGTTGCACAGCGAAGACTAGTCAACTCAGCAAAGATTGGGAATCAAATCTGAGATTTTCTGTATGGGCTCAGAATACTGGGTGGTGCTGTAACTCATGAAATCATGATGAGTGCTCTAATAGATAAAGTTATTTAAGAAATGTTCAGAATTTCTACTCACTCATTTCTATGGAAGACTGGTATAAAAGAACCACAATGTAACAATGCAGTTTTCTTGTTCCATTGTTCAAAAGTGTACCTATTATTTATATATTAGAGCACTCATCATGATTTCATGAGTTACGGCACCACCCAATATTCTGAGCCCATACAGAAAATCTCAGATTTGATTCCCAATCTTTGCTGAGTTGACTAGTCTTCGCTGTGCAACAGGAAATAAGTATAATATGCATACAAATAAGTAGTTGAGATTTTTTTTAAATTGTAACATACACCTTGTTATGCTTTGTAAGGTTCTCCGAGGATACTTTCTAATAAGAAGTTGTACTTATTAGTCATTAAACCACCCTAAGGTCTTGTTACAGAACTTTGTGGCCATGTGCAGTGTCATCCACGTAACCTACTTCGAGTATGTGGGAGAAACCTCTACTCAGGCAGTGTGGTTTCCAGACATTGATCACTATGATGATGTGCAGATTTGAGATACCATAGTGTAGGTGTACCTATTCTACAAAATTGGTTAATACAACCACCATAAATCATAATTTTCAGTGCATAGCTTTGCAGTCCTACGACCAATCCGCATTTAAGCAGATTAATGATAAATTGTCATTTTCCTTTCAACGGATCAGTTTAAAGTAATGCAGAACCCCCTTTTAAAGTCCAGCCAGTATAAAAACGATCAAGATCTAGAAGCATTACGAAACTACTCCAATAAATAGCCTCTTGCGGCATAATATGCAGAAAGTCTCGGGGGGGGGGGGGGTGAAATCACATGAATACTACAAATTGTTTATCTGAGTAAATTAGACAAAGGGGGGGAAAGTTGTATCCTTATATCAGGAAAAATAAATGGTGATATCGCTGCTTGTGAAATCATTCTATACAACACCACGACTCATCAAAGCATGCAGTATATAAACAGAAGCCTGATGTCAAAGAGTGGTCAAAGAGTGCCTGACACTGTACAAATGCATGCAGCAAGAATCAACATCTTGGAGAGAGGGGAAAAGAATCGAATAAAGAAAAGCCACTGTGCTATGTTATCCAAAACACACACGGGAAGCAAGTTTCAAAATAATAGCTTGTGATATAGACAGGATATTACTTAACTGCTCTGAGCTTGTTGTTTATCAATATGGCAATCCTTCTATGTCACTGCTCTGTAACACACTGCAGAATGTGTTCCAGTACCCATGGAGCCAAACCCAGAATGAATTGTTGCCTCCAGGAGAGAAAATTAGAAGAGAAAGCACTCGCACATGAAGTATAACACTGAATGAAGTAAAGTGTAGTCATCAGGGATAAGTTAAATACATTTGTCCAACTTGCATTCCTATTATGATTTCTAATCCATATTTTAGGCATGTATTGTATCAATGGACTCCTAATGTGTTTTCTGTTTATACCATCTGTACTAACATTTTTATAAACTGAATAAAGTGAGGTAGAATTATAGAAGATTAAAATGGTGCACATTATGGTTTAGTGCAGCATGATGGCTTAGGTACATGCACAACAAGGTGTGGTATTTGAACCAAATGATAAGGAATGTTTCAAAGTTTATTCTCAGCCAGTCCCGTGACAGCTGATTGCAGTCGAGTGGCAATGCTGGTGTTGACCTGAGTACACCTCAGCCAGCAGCATTCCTGTTTTCAGCAAATGAGGGACATGAAATCAAAAATCAGAAAAATAATTGAAAGCAAGAATCAACGTGAAGACAGTATTACAAGTTTGAACAGTGAGCACAATCCATTACACTTGCAAATGAAAGGCGTATCCCGTATACTCAGAAATATAGTCATACCCTATAAATCTCCTTCAAATGTTCAAATGAGTACTAACCCCAACATCTACACCAGTAATCTTTATGTCTGCTAAGTTTTGTAACATATGCATGGATTACTAGGATCTAGAAAGAAAAATCCCCAAACCTGCCTCAGTTAGAACCTGAGAACAGGCCCCTTAATCCTCACAGTTTAGGTGATTTTGAATTTAGGTCCCCGAAGTGTAATGAAGTGCTCTACCCAAATGACCTCAGAAACAAACAGGGGACTGGGTGGTTCAGGAGATGAAGGCACTTCACTTTTGCCTCTAGCTCACGGGCTTGACTCGAGTCCATAATGATGGGATGAAAAAAGTCTCTTCTTTTTGCTAGCTGTAACTGTTTTCATAAAGTGACTTTAGACAGTCTCAACTTGATTCCTTGTGGGCATGAACTCATGGAATAAAACCCAAACATGTGCAATGAAACAGCACCGCTCAGGGACCAGGAAAATTCTGCAACTCCCCCACAGACGATACAATTCCTTACACTGCTGGTAGTGAATCTGTACTCGTGTTATAATAAATGCTTCTCTGCACTAAAAGTATTTTATTAGCGAGAATTTCCATTTATTGGACATTTACATACAAAATTTGGCTATTGATGTGTCACAAGTACAATATAAAAGTAATCAATGGAGTTAACAGACTGGCAATTGTCATTTTGAAAATGTGTTAAGATGGCAATTGATAGAAGTACTGGCTTCTGCATCTACATGTTCAATTGGAAATGAGAAAGATTATAGCTTTCTGGATCGTGTATGCCTGCAACTTACAAAAACTTTAAATGTAACCATGTAGTCATTATCCAGTTTAAAAGTAATCATTCAGAAAACCACATCAAATGTACTCAGCCAACAGCAAACTAGGCACCATACTGGAACTGTGCTCCCATAAAAGATTTGGCTTTTTACTCCACAGTTTTTTTAAAATAAATTGTCATTCTTAATTCCTCCCTTCCTGGAAGATACAGAAACATGGTTCCACAGGCACCAGACAATCTCCAATACCATTCCTCCTGCGCCAGGCCAGAGAATGCACATTATGTGACCAAAGGAGCATCACAATCTAGCAAAGAGATGTCCTCACTCGATACTCAACGTACACATTTTCAGCAGGGTCAATGGATAGCGACTACGAGTAGGAATTCTGGTTGATTCTATGCGCCTGTCATTTGCTCATAGGTGCTGGGGCTAATTACAGTGCCGAGGCTTGCCATTACCTCAGCTTCGATAAACAAACTCATTACAGACCAGCAGTTGTACCTGGGGACCTTCTAGTTTATTTGGCTCAGCACGTTACCAACTAAACCATCGAGGAATTGTAGAAGTCTTTTTCAGTAAACACTTCTCTCTCCAATCAACAAAAAAAAGCCACTGGGCCCACACTGTCTCAAACAACTTGGTCCATGAAATACTTTTACCATGAGTCTAAGAGAATATAGTATATCAGTAGGCTCCCGAGGTATAGCCTGGGAGTCCTTTGCCAAAGAACGCCCCAAGTGGAGGAAGAGCATCCAGGAGGGCGCTGAGCACCTCGAGTCTCATCGCCGAGAGCATGCAGAAAACAAGCACAGGCAGCGGAAGGAGCGTGCGGCAAACCAGACTCCCCACCCACCCTTTCCTTCAACGCCTGTCCGTCCCACCTGTGACAGAGACTGTAATTCCCGTATTGGACAGTACTGCCACCTGAGAAATCATTTTTAGAGTGGAAGCAAGTCTTCCTTGATTTCGAGGGACTGCCTATGGTGAGTATATCAGTGCCATGCACAAGCAGGAATGGCTCTATTCAGTATTGATATTTTGAAACATATATTGGAGATTAAAAATTTCTGCTTGCAGCATTTAATTCAGTTCCCCCTCCCCACCCGCCCCCACCTTTTTTGCAGATTTATTATTTTCTTCTTCATTCACCTGTCCTGTCATCGTTGCAGGCACAAGGTAAGTTGCACAGGACTGCTCAGAGATCACCAATGCATCATGTCTGCATCCAGCTTTTAGGGTGTCCCGGGCACTATTCGACTCTCTGATAGTCACTTTCAAAGACACTTGATGCAGCACAGATTGGATACTGAGTGAGTTGAACCTGCACTTGTCCCCACTTTATGGCATTGAGTATTCACACAGAGACTCAGCACCACGCCAACCCTGTTAGACATTTCCTTACAATAATACTTAATACAGTTATAAGAATACACACCAACCATTTCAGTAGTAAAACAGTTAAAAAGGTTACAAATCAGAAGTCAGCTCTACAACACTATTAAAACTAAGTGTTAAATGATCGGATGGATACTGACATCCTTGTGGTTGCTCTTAGTATTTTAGATTACTGCTGTAATGCTCATCAGGCCAAGCATCCAAATTTGTATTCAGTTAGTAAAAGCATGAGACCACTGGATGTTCTCTGCAGATTACAGATATTCCCTTTTACGGTGTGTGAAACTGATGGCGAAATACAAGCGTTTCCACCGATATGACGACTATACATCTTCGGGATGAAAATGTTAGATCAAACAAAAATTAAAAATCAGAATAATCCGTGGCTAATTTTGAAAGGTTAAAGGTGAACGGGGCAGTTCATTGCCCACTGGCCCAGATTTAGAAGCGGTACAACCTGCTAGAGGATTAGTCATTGTCTTTGTGCAGCTTATTGTTGTTTGTTTTAAAGCCTCTAACACTAGAGTATCTCTCCAGGAGGTCCTTTATACCTAATCCAAGTAGCCATTCTTTATGTAAGGAGCCTGTATATTGTGAATGAGCTATTCAGCTACAGATGGCATCCTAGTTGTGCCTAATGCTCCATTCAGAGCCCACACTACAGGAGAAAACGGAGAGAATGAATAGGAGCAATTTTTTGCACCCCCCCGCCCCCAAACACAATCTCAGCCTCGGAGTACTACGGCCTACTGTAGTACTCCCACTACTCTGACTGAAAGTGGCTAGCCCACACAGACCAAGAGTCGAAGCTGGAGAACACATTTATATACTAAGCTTCACATAATGTGCAGCGGCCTCCCTGAGGTTGCACAGGCCACCCAGGACAGCTCCGCTCTATCTCCTTATGCAGACTGCAGCACTGGGGCTCAGTATACTTCTGTTACCTGCAATTTGCTAACCTCATTCAGCTGAGTAAGCTGCAGCCTAAGTTTGCCCTTGGTAGCAATGGCCATGGCACGAAAATATATAACAGCCAGTGTAACTATTTCCAGTGATATTAAGGGAACCATGCAGTACATAGTTTGGCTTTCTGTGGTCCAGTATCAACCAGCTTACTCTGTTCACATTCACTAAGCTGCTAGCTAGCTAAAGCTGCTGTGTTTACCGTTTACGGCTGCTATGTTTGTTAAGCATGTTAAATAAATTACATCCAACCAGGTACAGCTAAGTACAGTCATCATTAAATTAACCCACTGCGACTGGTATCCAATTTGGCTTAAACAAGTTTTCACTGGGAAATGGTCTTAGCTGTTAATACAAGGGTGGACATAGTGTCTGTACACTGCTTTCTCAGGCAGCAGCATCATAACCCTAGACTTCACCCCACTTTCACTGGAATCAGTATTGCTACAATATACACGAGCAAATACTCGATGGATCTACAGCGCCATAAGCTTATTTGGAATACAAGATTGTCACCTTCCAAATCCAAAAAATCAGGGTCAATTATCTTAATGTTTAGCTTGGCTGCCTCTGGGATTAGGGAGGGATTTCTCAAAATGTTCCCTTCTCAAAACTGCTGCCTGTTTTTACTCACCTTCAGAATGTCAAATCAATGAGAGAAACGGTAATCAAACAAACAGAATGCGTCCCTGATGTGGCAGTTGCTAAAAAAAAAAGGGCAGTGTTCAGACCGGCAAATTCCAGGTGTGACTCCCAGTCTGAATTGGCTGATCTCGGTTGGAGTGCACTGGCAGGTGTGGCAACTGCATTCAGCGCCCCGGGCTAGGGAGGGGGAAAGAAAATCAGCTACACAGCATTATCCAGCAACTCATGCTGGAACTGCACGCACAAACATTGAGGAAGAACAAGATCTGACACAGCTGAGATGCTCTCCATGGTCCAATAGCTTGCAAACATTCACTGTCTATGTTCAGTGAAGAATGGCCACTTGGGCAAGGTACCCGAGGGCTGGAGGTACCTTTATAATCATACTCCAGCATAAGTCAGTGTCTACAGTGGGGAAAAATGTTACAAAATGTTCCAATCTTCATTCCATTCGGCATATAGAAGTATTAGTGTAGTTTTCAGGCTCAAGCGTTACTTCGAATATTAGCACTGATGGTATTTTTATACTGCATGTATTAGTACTGCTTTCCCAAATCTGTCAGTTTTTATACAGTATGTATATCAGCATGAATTTTCAGAATTAAGTAATTGTGAAGTGGGTGTATTAGTACTGCAGTGCCAAACTCACCATAGAGGACGCCCACATGCTAATATAAACAAGGGAGTGAATTAGCAGTGCATTCCCAGGTTGCTCTCAGTATTCAAATAGTGTGTGCATCAAGACTTGGCACTATCCCACATTGTGGAAACACCGGAGTGAATCGGTACTGTATCGACAGGCTGGGGTTTGGTAGGGTTGTTGTGCAATTCTCCTTCGCTTCCCCTTCCTTCTCCCCGCTGAGTTTGATGTGATGTGTGATATCACTTCCTGCTCTTTCTGATTCTACACCCTAGGTTTTATTATTTAATTCCCTCCAGGTCTCAATCACTATTTAACACAGTGCCTCTGATTCAGTCAGAATTATGTACTCTTTTACTTCTGGTCGTGAATTTATATTCTCTCCTCCTCTCCTGAAAGCACTAACTCATGCCCTGCAGACACCACTTGCCATCTGGGTACTTCACCTTTGTACCCATATTTCATGTGCAAGCCAAGATGGTGATTTGTGTGGGCCATCCTCACCCCACTACCATACAAGTACTTTCTAATAGAGTACTGGAGAGATATCAGGAGCAGGGACCCTGGCTTAATTTGCTAACCCTAACCCAATTGTAATATTCTTAATGGCACCCCCACCCCCAAGCCAAGGGTAGACTAAGCACAGACTATCAAACCTGGTATTTTGGTCTGTATGTTTCAGTTCTTTGTGTCTTTATCAAGTGAGCAACCGGAAAACAGGCTTAGGTTCTGAGCAGAGATGGCCTGCGATTAGCTTTGATTGGAACTGTGGCAGAAAGGGAAAACGGTAGCAGAGAGCATGTTCTGCAATCGGTCGCTCACATCAGTTATGTCTCTCACTTGACAACTTGGAGTAAGTAGTTGTCGAGGATAAGCCTGGTGTGCAACACGGGGCTTGGATGTTAAGATCAAGTTAGCTGGTACATTGCAAAATGTCATGCCTATGCCGTTCCATCACACTTAAGGCAGACATTCAAAATGTGTGTGATGCAAGTGAGATAATGAGGAAACTCAAGCTTGGCATGACAACTGCTGGAAGGCATCACCTGGAGACTGGTTATGAGTAGTTATCCAGGATTCAGTACCTATTAAGATTGGGTTGCAGAGACAAGAATTTGCTTCTAAAAGTCTGTACCTCCAGCTGGTGGAGGCAGGCTATGGTGTATGGCCTTGCTGTGGACAGGAAGAGAACAGTGCACCTGCAATTTGTGCTAATCACCAAGGTGCTCGTGAGCCAGTGTCAGCTGTGGCTCAGTGGGTAGCACGCTTGCCTCTGAGTCAGGTTGTGGGTTCAAGTCCCACTAAGCTGACACTTCAGTGCAATACCGAGGGAGTGCTGCACTGTCTTTCAGATGTGACGTTAAACCAAGGCCCCGCCTGCTCTCTCAAGTGGATGTAAAAGGTCCCATGTCACTATTTCGAAGAGCAGGGGAGTTAGCCCCAGTGTCCTGGCCAATATTTATCCCTCAATGAACATAACAAAAAAACAGATTATCTGGTCATTTTCACATTACTGTTTGTGGGAGCTTGTTTGCGTGCAAATTGGCTGCCTTTTCCTACATTACAACAGTGACTACACTCCAAAAGTACAGTACTTCATTGGCTGTAAAGCATTTTGTGACGTCCGGTGGTCATGAAAGCCGCTATATAAATCCAAGTCTGTCTTTCTTTTACTGCTGGTATCTGCTGTCTGCCAGCAAGTGCTCAAACCTGTGCTTCACAGTTGTCTCATGTCTGTCTAGTTTCTATCCATCTGAGTTAGGACTAGAAACAGAGAAAGCTGGATCTCTTTGGCCCCAAAATGACACACACCTGATGGAAGGTTGGAACTGAATTAATCCTCACTAGCAGATTCCAGTTGAACACCTGAGCTGGACAAGTCCGCAGTACTCCAGGGCACTGCTGACAATTGACCAGCCAGCCTGACTCACTAATGGAACTTGGAGGGGTAGACCTGTCGCTGTAGACTGAGATTCTGCCCTTTCAGCTCCAGATAAACCTGCAACTCAATGCTCGCATAAGTTCGGTGGTCCTCACTGAACAAGCACTGGTAAACTGCACAGTTTTATAGCTACAGTAGCACTACTGCACACACCTGGGGATCTCTAAGCTTTGGATGTACTGAAGGAATGATCAGCCATGATCTTATTGAATGGTGGTGCAGGCTCAAAGGGCCGAATGGCCTACTCCTGCACCTATTTTCTATGTTTCTATAATTCCAATCTCCATCACAACTCTCTAGACTTGGGTAAATGCAGGTGCCCTATGGGAAGGGAATGTGCATTCTATATTGGGTAAATAGAAATGCTACCCGGGTGAATTTATCTTGGTTTGGAGAGCCACTCTTCCCAATTTTAACCTTTGGTACTGGTCAGTTATTGCTCATTTCCGTGCCCTCAGTCAATACTTTAAACAGATTTCAACTGTTTGCTTTCCTCCTATTACTGTATAGCAAATCCCTCTCGTTTTTGGTTATTAGTTCAGGGCGATAAGCAATTAAAATTGTGAATCAGGGTACATTTAATTACTGTAATGTACTGTAATCCATTAATCAATTGGTCACCTAGACTGCTGATATGGGAATGGTGCATTACACCCCAGACTGTAATCTGTTCCCTATGATTTTGTTCTTTAGGAGACAGCTGATTTAATTGCAATAATACACAAATCCTGAAATGCATTTGTACAGCATAAAAACACAACAAAAGAAATAGGAGCAGAAGTAGGCCATTTGGCCCCTCGAGCCTACGCCACCATTCAATAAGATCATGGCTGATCTGGTCTTGGCCTCAGCTCCACTTTCCTGCCCGCTCCCCATAACTCTTGATTCCCCTATCGTTCAAAAATCTGTCCATCTCCACCTTAAATATATTCAATGACCCAGCCTCCACAGCTCTCTGGGCAGAGAATTCCAAAGATTCACAACCCTCAGAGAAGAAATTCCTCCTCATCTCCATTTTAAATGAGCGACCCCTTATTCTGAAACTATGCCCCCTAGTTCTAGATTCTCCCACGAGGAGAAACATCCTCTCTGCATCTTCCCTGTCAAGCCCCCTCAGAATCTTATACGTTTCAATAAGATCACCTCTCATTCTTCTGAACTCCAATGAATATAGGTCCAACTTGCTCAACCTTTCTTCATAAAACAACCCCTTCATCTCAGGAATCAACCCAGTGAACCTTCTTGGAACTACCTCCAATGCAAGTATATCCTCCTTAAATAAAGAGACCAAAACTGTATGCAGTTCTCCAGGTGGTTAACTGCTGGATGAAAAGGTTTCAACTAAAACGTATTGGAAAATATTTAGCAGGATTCTTCCTTTCCCCAATTTAGCATGCAATTATTATACCAATACCATTTCTAGAATTGTTTAATGTACCTAACTACATAACCATTGCAGTAAGAAATATCTCCAGTTTCCATTTTCTGTTAACATGGTTCCTTTTTAAACTAAATATCACTCCATTAACACATTGGATCCTAATCAAGATCAAATAAATAGTAGGATCTTTTGAAGTTGGCATCCAGAACCTTTTTAAATGTCTCCAAAAAAAAAGGTAGTGGAAGAAAGTCCTCTACTCACTCCCAGATCTCAGACCACATAGGTGTGTGCAGTTTGGGAGTGCCATGCATACACACGTCAGATTTGAGATATGTGTGCACCACCCATGGAAGAACAAACTGGGTGGTAATGTTAGAATTGCAAGGCCTAACTGGCATAGGTGGCCATCCGATATTTTCAATGTCAAGATTGCTATCAATGATAAAAACGTTTTTTCTTCGACAAAATGCAGCTGAGTTTGAGAGATCCTACAGCAAACCCCCCCAACCTGCACATCTCCCACTGAAATACAATGGGAAAACGTAAAAATAATCAACGTGTCAAACAAATTGCAAACAAAGGGGGGGGGCACCAAAGTGGGTCAGCAAACAGCATGTTTCACCCCTAAAACAAGTGGGACTTGATAGGTGTTCTAAATTTGCTAAATCAGGCCTGGAGATTTTAGGATTTGCTTCTTCTCTACCTTCTATCTTATTCACCCACAAACTACATTGCAATCAGCAGAGGCCAGCAAAATCTTTGCTTAGAAAAAAATAGACAAATCTTCCTCCTTCCTACCAATTCCAGGGGTGTTGCATAGAGTTGTAGCCACACATTATCCACCTGGACCTACAGGTAATCCCCTCCCTCACACCATTGTGGACCCCCCTGTGTGGAGCGCCCCTGGGCCAGAGCCTGGGCCAGAGCCTGGGACTGCCCCTGGGCCAGAGCCTGGGACTGCCCCTGGGCCAGAGCCTGGGACTGCCCCTGGGCCAGAGCCTGGGACTGCCCCTGGGCCAGAGCCTGGGCCAGAGCCTGGGACTGCCCCTGGGCCAGAGCCTGGGACTGCCCCTGGGCCTCGGGCCCGGGACTGCCCCTGGGCCAGAGCCTGGGACTGCCCCTGGGCCTCGGGCCCGGGACTGCCCCTGGGCCAGAGCCTGGGACTGCCCCTGGGCCAGAGCCTGGGACTGCCCCTGGGCCTCGGGCCCTGCTTGGAGCTCAGGCCCGGTCCCCAGGTGCCGATATTTCCTCCCCTGCCCCCCGGGTTTAATGTGTTTGGGGGTGGTGACCCGCTCAGGAATGGCGGTGCCTGACGACGGCCAGCCCCAGGCCCTGGTTCACACGCCCTGCCGCACAGCCAGCACTAGGCCCCGGCTCCGGGGACCTGGTTTCACGGCCTGTCCCGGTTGCTTACCTTTCTCCCTCGGTCACATAGTCCGGCGCCGGGCGGGGAGGGAGAGGGAGGCTGTTTGAAGCTCGCTTGCCGATGCAGTCCCCCTCCCGCGGGGCCGCCGCTTTCTCTCCGAACTCCTCGCTTCCTGCGGCCGCCGCTTCCAACTTTTTCCTCATCAACAACCCGGAAATTTTCCCTCCCTCCCTCACACAGGCGTCCGACAAAATGGAGTCCGCCCCGTGAGCGCGCGCGCAGCACGTCTTCCGCGCTGCGTGCGCGCTCGCGATCAGGCTGGACTGAGGCCCCCCAGCGCCTGGAGGAGGGCACTGCTGGGAACCTTGGCTGGTCCCTGTTTGCTCAGAGGGCACAGAGACCAAATGCACATCGCACCTTATTAAACCTGGAACCTCCTGTCTGAATGCTTCATTACCCACTGAGCCATGAAGGGAGCAACATGATGGGTTTTTTTCATAGAATCATAGAATAGTTCAGCAGAGAAAGAAGTTGGCCCTTCGGCCCATCGAGTCTGCACCGACTCTTTCGAAGAGCAGTCCAGTTCGACTCACTCCCTCACTTTTTCCCCATATCCCTGCAATTTTTTCTCTTTCAAGTATTTATCCAATTCTCTTTTGAAGGCTACTATTGAATCTGTATCCACCAACCTATCAGGCAGTTCATTCCAAATCCTAACCACTCGTTGCCTAAAAAGGTTTTCCCTCATGTCACCTCTGGTTCTTTTGCCAATCACCTTAAATCTGTGCCCTCTCGTTATCCTTCAGACATTGGAAACTGTTGCTCTTTATTTTAAACACATCTATTGATTTTAAATACCTCTATCTAATCTCCTCTTAGCCTTCTCTGCTCCAAGGAGAACAACCCCACACACATAACTATAATCCCTCATCCCTGGAACCATTCTAGTAAATCCCTTCTGTACCCTCTCCAAAGCCTTCATGTCCATCCTAAAGTGTGGTGCCCAGAAAGATGTCCTTTCCTTTGCTATCGCATCATGTGGTTCTATTCGTACCAATAAAAATAAAAACTGCAAATGCTGGTAAGCAAAAATAAAACAAAAACATGCTAGGAACACACAGCAGGTTATGGGATTCTGGGTTGTTAGAAATGCACCAAGGGAATACCGTGGATATGTGGGCTAGATGGACTGAAGGCCTCCTGCCTGAAACTGCTACTGTTATATTATTATGTTAGTCTGCATCTGTAAGGAAAAAGGCAGGGTGATGTTTCAAGTGTGGAGTCTTTAGTTCTAATGAAGGATGCACATGGGGAATGAATTTGTTTTCTTTAGATGCTGTGTATTTCTAGTTTTATGCGATTCTAGTTCCTTGCCTCTTAAATTTTTGCCGCCTTTAATCAGAAGGCTGTGGGTTCAACTCCCATTCCAGGCTCGCACTCCAGTGCAGTACTGAGGGATTGTCAGAGGTGCTGTCTTTCTGAAACATTAAACCTGTCATGTATTCAACTATCATTGTAACCCATGTATAAGCTGACCTAAGTTGTACACCTTGAGAACATTGACCACAAGGGGCGAACTTGTGGGAGACACTCCTAACCTGGACTTTCAGGTATAAAAGGGGAAGCTCCACCCAACATCGGCACTTGAGGTCTTGGTAATAAAGGTAACTGGTCACAGAGTGACCTTCTCTCAAGTATGGGCCTCGTGTGCATTTATACTGTATAGTAAGGATATAACCTTGGCGACGAGAAACTGAGATTTAAACCATGCGAGCATGGCCACTAGCAGCACAGAAGAGAGGTACTGTGTTGGTGATGACTGGGATGACTTTATTGAGAGACTACAGCAAAGTTTTGTCACTAAGGAATGGTTGGGACAGGATTCGGCCGACAAACGCAGGGCTCATCTCCTGACGGTTTGTGGATCCAGAACGTACTCCCTGATGAAGGACCTTCTAGCGCCAGAGAAGGCGGCAGACAAGACGTTCGAAGAGCTCAGTAAGTTGATCGGGGAACACCTTAAACCGGCGAGCAGCATGCACATGGCGAGACACCGGTTTTACACGCACCGGCGGCGAGAAGGGCAAAGCGTTCCAGACTTCGTGCCGGACCTCCGGCGACTGGCGAGCCTATGTAAGTGCCCAGATGCGTGCAGAGCGGAGATGCTGCAAGACATTTTTATTGAGGGCATCGGGCACGCTGGGGTTTTCAGGAAACTGATTGAGACCAAAGACTTGACCTTGGAAGCAGCGGCTCTGATAGCCCAGACATTTATCTCAGGGGAGGAAGAGACCAGAATGATGTATGACAAAAATCTTGTCTCAAATGCGACAAACGACCAGGAAGTCAATATTGTTAACGAGGCACACAGTTCTCTAGGCAGACAAGGGCAATCGGACATGCCCAGCATGTAGTCGAACCCAAAGGGGAAATTCAACAGAGACAATGGCTAGCTGAATGCCGATTCATGCCATCGCAATGGACAATGCGGCCAGTAATGGGGCCATCAACACCTGTTAATGGTACGCTTAAAGACAGCTACAGAGACAGTCAGAGACGATCGACTGGTAATGGACCTTTTGTTTCCAACAATGGGGCCTCCAGCTCATGCTGGAGGTGTGGAGGCAAACACCTAGCCAGAGCTTGTAGGTATCAGCAATATACCTGCAGAAACTGCAACATCAGCGGTCACTTGGTGCGTATGTGCAGGAAGCCTGCAGCCAGGTTGATGTACGAGGAGGACGGGCCCGATGTAAGCCCTACGGGGCCAAATGAATACTGGGGGAAATCACTGGAAGCTGAAGTTCAGCGCGTTCATGTGGAGCACATATACAGTTCATACACCAGGACGCCACTGATAATGATGAAAGTGCTCCTCAATGGCATCCCAGTATTAATGGAGCTAGACACAGGGGCCAGCTAGTCCCTGATGAGTATCAAACAGTTCAAAAGGTTGTGGGTGTCCAAGGTCAGGAGGCCAAAATTATTACCGATTGACGCACTGCTACGGATATACACAAAGGAGATCATTCCGGTGCTAGGCAGCGCCACGGTAGTCGTGACCCACAAAGATTCGGAGAACAGGTTGCCACTCTGGATTGTCCTAGGGGACGGTCCCACACTACTGGGGAGGAATTGGCTTGCTGTCATGAACTGGAAATGGGGCGCTGTCAATGCAATTTCTTCTGTGGAGCGAGTACCATGCTCACAGGTCCTCGACAAATTTGACTTATTATTTCAACCCGGCATCGGCACTTTCATGGGGACCAAGGTAGTGATTCACATAAACCCGACGCCAGGCCAGTACACACAAGGCCAGAGCGGTGACGTACGTGATGCGGGAAAAGATAGAATGCGAATTGGACCGCCTGCTGAGGGAAGGCATCATCTCGCCAGTCGAATTCAGTGACTGGGCGAACCCCATTGTGCCGGTGCTCAAGGCGGATGGGTCGGTCAGGATATGTGGCGATTACAAGGCCACCATCAATCGGGTGTCACTCCAAGACCAGTACCCGCTACCGAGAACGGAGGACCTCTTTGAGACGCTATCCGGTGGCAAACTTTTTTCAAAATTGGACCTGACCTCAGCTTACATGACCCAGGAGCTGGCGAGTGAGTCGAAGAAGCTGACCACCATCACGACACACAAGGGGTTGTTTGAGTACAACAGATGTCCGTTCGGGATTCGTTCGGCCGCCGCGATCTTTCAGCGAAATATAGAAAGCCTCCTCAAGTCGATTCCAAGGACGGTGGTTTTTCAAGACGACATCCTCATCACGGGTCACGATACTGAAGAACACCTCCACAACCTGGAGGAGGTGCTACGCAGACTGGACCGGGTAGGGCTGCGACTGAAAAAGGCGAAGTGTGTCTTCCTAGCTCCAGAGGTAGAATTCCTGGGAATGAGGGTAGCAACAGATGGGATCAGACCTACTGCGTCCAAAACGGAAGTGATCCAGAGAGCACCCAGACCCCGTAACACGGCGGAGCTGCGTTCATTCCTTGGGCTCCTGAACTATTTTGGCAACTTTCTTCCCAAATTGAGCACGCTGCTAGAGCTGCTACACGTGCTCCTACGCAAAGGTCGCAATTGGGTCTGGGGGGACAGCCAGGAAAGGGCTTTTGATAGAGCACACAATTTGTTATGTTCCAACAATCTGTTAACGCTATATGACCCATGTAAGAAACTTGGTTTAACGTGCGATGCGTCGTCCTATGGGGTCGGGTGTGTGTTGCAGCATGTTAATGCCAATGGTCAGTTACAACCGGTAGCTTATGCCTCCAGAAGTCTGTCCCAGGCAGAAAGGGGCTACGGGATGGTAGAAAAGAAAGAGCTAGCATGTGTATATGCAGTTAAAAAAATGCACCAGTACCTGTTTGGCAGAAAATTTGGCAGATCACAAACCCCTAACGTCCCTTTTGGCCCACAACAAGGCCATAAATGCAAATGCATCGGCCCGCATACAGAGGTGGGCACTTACATTAGCCGCCTATGACTACACAATTCGGCACAGACCGGACACTGAAAACTGCGCCGATGCACTCAGCAGGCTCCCACTAGCCACCACTGAGGGGACAATTGAGCATGATGTTGAGATGGTCATGGCTGTTGAAGTTTTCGAAAGTGTGACAGCCTATCAGATTAAAGTCTGGACAAATAGAGACCCGCTGCTCTTAGTCAAGAAATGTGTCCTGAATGGGGACTGGGCAGCCACGTACAGGGCATGTCCTGAGGAGTTTAAACCATTTCATAGGCGCAAGGATGAACTCTCGATTCAGGTCAATTGCCTACTGTGGGGAAACCGAGTAGTCATGCCCCAGAAGGGCAGAGAGGTGTTTATCAGAGAACTTCACAATGAGCACCCAGGCATTGTCATGATGAAAGCAATTGCCAGGTCACACGTTTGGTGGCCAGGGATAGACGCAGACCTGGAACTTTGTGTTCGCAGGTGCAACACGTGTGCCCAGCTGGGCAACGCACCCAGGGAAGCCCCCCTTAGCCCCTGGTCCTGGCCCGCCAAGCCATGGTCACGCATCCATGTGGACTACGCAGGTCCTTTCATAGGAAAAATGTTTTTGGTTGTAGTAGACGTCTACTCCAAATGGATTGAGTGTACCATTTTAAATTCAAGCACATCCTCTGCCACGGTAGAAAGTCTACAGGCAATGTTCGCCGCCCATGGTCAACCGGACGTCTTGGTCAGCGACAATGGCCCGCGCTTCACAAGCACTGAATTCCAGGACTTCATGGCAGGCAATGGAATTAACCATGTCAGAACGGCACCATTCAAACCGGCCTCAAACAGCCAGGTGGAACGAGCAGTGCAGATAATCAAACAGGGGATGCTCAGAATCCAAGGGGGTTCCCTACAAAGCCGCTTATCACGCCTCGTGTTGGCCAATAGATCCCGACCACACTCGCTCACAGGGATTCCACCCGCAGAGCTGCTAATGAAAAGGACGCTCAAAACCAGGTTATCCATTATACATCCTACTATGAAAGAAATTGTTGAGAGCAGGCGTCAGTCACAATGTGACTACCATGACAGGAATGTGAGGGCGAGATGTATTGATGTCAATGACCCTGTTCTTGCCCTTAATTACGCTGCAGGGCCCAAATGGCTCGCAGGCACTGTGATTGCCAAAGAGGGGAATAGGATTCTGGTAGTTAAACTCACCAATGGACAAATCTGCCGCAAACACGTGGATCAAACAAAAAGGAGGTTCAGCAACCCCATAGAAGAAGCAGAGGAAGAACACGATGTAGAGTTTACTCCACCACAGGTGACCAAACACCGGAACCAAGTGGAGGAGAGCCCAGTCACTGTGGGCAGTCCGGACAGGCCTGAGGCACCGCAAACAGCAGACACTCAGGCCAGCGCCCAACAACCGGAGCCCCAACTCAGGCGCTCTACAAGGGAGCGTAAACCACCAGAGAGACTCAACCTGTGATCCCAATAAGACTTTGGGGGGGGAGGTGACGTCATGTATTCAACAATCACTGTAATCCATGTATAAACTGACCTAAGTTGTACACCTTGAGAACATTGACCACAAGTGGGTGAACTTGTGGGAGACACTCCTAACCTGGACTTACAGGTATAAAAGGGGAAGCTCCACCCACCGTCTGCACTTGAGGTCTTGGTAATAAAGGTAACTGGTCACAGAGTGACCTTCTCTCAAGTATGGGCCTCGTGTGCATTTATACTGTATAGTAAGGACATATCAAAACCCAAACCCCATCTGCTCTCTCAGGTGCGTGTAAAAGACCCCATGGCACCAACAGCCATTGTCCTCGATTTTTTTTCATTCGCATTTTTTTTTCAAATCCCTCCATGGCCTCATCCCTCCCTATCTCTGTAATCTCCACCAGCCCTACAACTCTCCGAGATATCTGTACTCCTCTAATTCTGGCCTCTTGAGCACCCCGATTTTAATCGCTCCACCATTGGTGGCCGTGCCTTCAGCTGCATAGGCCTTGTCTGGAATTCCCTCCCTCAACCTCTCCGCCTCTCTATCTCTCTTTCCTCCCTTAAGACACTCCTTAAATTGACTTTCTTGCTGCCCTAATATTTTCTTATGTGGCTCGGTGTCAAAATTTGTTTTATAATGCTCCTGTGACGCACCTTGCGATGTTTTACTATGTTAAAGGTGCTATATAAATATAAGTTGTTGCTGTAGTAACTGTACTTCAAAAGTCTCGATTGGCTGTAAAGCGCTTTGGGTTGTCCTGAGGTTGTGAAAGGTGCAATATAAATATGTCTTTCTTCATATAATATTTAAATATTTGATTCTAGGCTTGGTGTAAGTGCTTTGTTTAAAGTTCTCATTTGGCTTAAAAGCCATCAAAGAAGATGTGGCAGTTCCTCACAGCAAACTCATTTTTAAAACAGAATCAATCACCTTACTGTTCATCTTTCTCTGAGTCAATGTCCTTGCATCTCAGCTCATACAATTGCTTGCTAATAATTGGAAACTCATCCTAAAACTGCATGAATTGTTAATACAAAACCAATGTTGTTAGTATCAGATCCTTGCGAGGAATCAGATAAAATTGCAACATGGCTTTACATATTAACATCTTTCAATCTGATAAACTGAACCTACCTGAGACATCGTTCCTTGTTTTTCTGTTAAATTAATTCATCTAGTTGGTTGAATTAAGTGTAAAAAATAAAGATAATGTATTTAAAAAGGGATAATAGATGTAACAAAAATACACAGAAGCTGCAACACTAAACCAAGCCATTCGGCCCAAACAAGTCCGCGTTGCTGTTTAACCACCATGTGAGCCAATAGCCCTAATCGCGTTTGCCCACTCTGGTCAAATATCTCTTCAGCCCCTTTTCTTCCATCCACCTATCCCGTCTAATCGTAAATGTTTACATTGCTTCCGCCTCAGCCACTAACCATGAAAGTGAATTCCAAGCCTCACAGCTCTCTGGGTAAAGACATTTTTTGTGTCCTCTGTTCTGAATATTTTACATTCAATCTTGTATCTATGGCCCCTAATTCTAGATTCCACAATTACTGAAAGCAATTTTTTTCCATCTACCCTGTCGCATTCTTTCATACTTTTAAATATTTTAATCGTATTTGCATGTTCTAACTAAAAAAGTGAATTCTCATGTTTTTTTTCAAATGCCTCCATGACCTCACCCCATCCTATCGCTGTAAGCTTCTCCAGCCCTATAACCCTCTGAGAACTCTGTGTTCCTCCAACTTTGGCCTCTCAGCCTCTCTCTCTCCTCCTTTAAGATCCTTCTTAAAATGTACTTCTTTTCCAAGCTTTAGGTCACCTGTCCCAAAGTCTCCTTCTTTGGCTTGATGTCAAATTTTGTTTGATAACAGAGGAGGCTGAGGGGAGACCTTATTGAGGTGTATAAACTTATGAGGGGCCTAGATAGAGTGGATAGGGAAGATCTATTTCCCTTCGCAGAGGGGTCAGCAACCAGGGGGCAGAGATTTAAAGTCATTGGTAGGAGGTTTAGAGGGGATTTGGGGGGAAATGTCTTCACCCAGAGGGTGGTTGGGATCTGGAACTCACTGCCTGAAAGGGTGGTAGAGGCAGAAACTCTCACCACTTTTAAAAAGTACTTGGATGTGCACTTGAAATGCCGTATGGATCAAGAGCTGGAAAGTGAGGTTGGGCTGGATAGCTCTTGGTCAGCCGGCACGGACACGATGGGCCGAAATGGCCTACTTCCATGCTGTAAATTCTATGATTCTATAATAACGCACCTGTGAAGCACCCTGGGATGTTTTACTATGCTAAAGATGCTATATAAATGCAAATTGTTGTTATTGGATGAGATGTAGTGGATTGTTTCTTATCAAGCTTATTTGTTGCTCTTATAGTGCAAAACCAAGTATTAAATAGTTAAGATGAAAAATATTCTACTTGCAGTTGTTTATTATTCAATGAATTACCAGCACTGTAGCACCCACACAAACACACATAAAAAGAAATTAACCATCGCACTGAGGTAGAGGCAATATGTTATCTAACATCATGACTCGCCTCCTCGGATACAATTCAATCTAGTGCCGGCTAATTCATTTTACTTTTGTACGTTGATGAGTATCTATTTTGAAGGAGATTGTTTCCTAACCACCATAGAAAATGTTTATGTGAGAGAGGGGCAGATGTAGGATTTGGAGTGAATGAGAGAGAATGGGTAGGGGTGTGGCGTGGTGGGGGGTTTGTGGATGAGACCTGGAGCGAAAGCAAGGAAGTGGCAGCCAAGTATCAAAAAGCATAGGAGCAAAAACAGGAAGCGGGAGCAGCCTGGGAAAATAAAAATCAAATGGCAGAAATCTGCAACAGAGAGATACTGGTATAAGGACATAAAGGTAGAGAAGCCAAGCTGCCACAGAGCAAGATCTGGAGAAGGAAGGGAGTAATGGTAGATTTTGGCTTGCGAGAAAGCAGTAACAGAATGTGATCTCAGGAGGGAGGGAGCAGTGGTAGAATAGGGTTCTGAGAAAAGAAGTCTTGACCAAGTCCCAGAAAGTCTCCCAATGTGTTTCAGAGGTTCTCTTCAAATCTCCAGCAGTAGTGCTCGAAATGCTTTGCAATGACTTGTTTATTGCCTATCAGCTGGTCACTGTTCGGAGAGAGTGTTAGTTCAAGTGCTAGCCATCAAAATGCCTCCTTAACGAGCGCTAGCAGGCAATTTATGTGGCCTGCTTAACAATCCTCCGGGCAGCCTTTCCTAGTGCTTTACCAAGATGGTGTGTCATGCTAAACACGGGCTAAACCGGCGTTTCAGCTTAAGAACCCCTCTTGGCCAACTCGGAGGCTCTTTAGCCTAAGCAATCTGGGGAAAATCGCCCTCAAGAAATATTGTAACAGAGAGTGAGTGTTGTAAAGTTGAAATAAAAAAACACAGAAAATGCTGGAATCACACTGACAGCAGGCCCATAAACATCAAAAAGAGAACAGACAGGTTAATGATTTGGGAAGAGATCTTTCGTCAAAGAGCAGTTGAAGGCTGGAGATGTAAGTGGGATTACCAATCAAATGACATTTATATCCTATTGAGGAATGTGAAAAGGACTCTTAGATGTGTTCCCCCAGGTAGAGAATAGTTTCCATGGGTTGGTTAGATTTGTGCTCTCTAGAGAGTTTCTGCTAACTCAACAGCACAGAATGTCCTGCATGGTAATTTAGTGCATGATCTGCCGATGTATTTGTACAAATTTACAAACTTAACCACCAGAAAATAACTGTTTGATCTTTCTTAACTAGTGTGATTTAAATTCTACCTAACATTCTTTGAGGGGGAAAATTAATTGTTTTGTTTAAGAAAATCTCACCCAGGGGCCAGTCCTCTTGTGTAATCTTATACAGTGAGTCCTAACAGGCTATTCGACCATGAGCAGCACAGCTGAGCCCAAACCTAGACACACCCACACAGACACACACACACACACACACCCACACAGACACACACACACACACACACCCACACAGACACACACATAGACAAACACACTCCACACACACACACACAGACACACACATAGACACACACTCCACACACACACTCCACACACACACACACACACACACACACACAAAAACACACACAGACACACACATAGACAAACACACTCCACCCACACAGACACACACACACACACACATAGACAAACACACCCACACAGACACACACATAGACAAACACACTCCACACACACACACACACACACACACACACACACACAAAAACACACACATAGACCAACACACACACATAAACATGCACACACACAGACACACACAGGCATACACACACATGCACATAGACACACACATATAGACAGACACACACACACACATAGACACACACATATAGACAGACACACACACACACACACACACATACAAACGTACACAGGCACACACACAGACATACACCGGCGTACACACACACATAGTCCTAGTACAGGAGCTAATGTAAGGATTTGTTGTACAATATGTAACATCTGCTAGCTTTTCTCTTCCTGATTTAGATAGATGATTTAAAGAAGGAATTTGCATTTACATAGCAGAATATGATATCTCAGAAACATCCCAAAGTGCTTAGAATACAATAAATTAATTGGAAATGCAGCCGCTTTTGTGATGTGATTAATGCAGCAACCAATTTACATATAGTAAGATCCCACAAACAGCAATTATCATTTAAATCTGAATTTGATGTTGTTGGTTGAGAGAGGAATGTTGTTCAGGACATTAGGAGAACGTCTTGTTCTTCTTCAAACAGTGCCATAAAATCATTATTGTTCCCCTCAACTAGTAGTACAGGCAGATGGGACCCTAGATTAACATCTCACCCAAAGGATGGCAAGCAACACTCCTTTAGTATAATCGCTGTCATCTCAGCATGGATTATCTGTTCTGGCAGAAGTTGAACCCCAACCTTCTAATTCAGAGCAAAGAGTGCTATTAAACTGCTTTTTGTCCATTTTGGGTGGTTTTGGGCCAGAGATTCCCAGGTGCCGGTGGGAATGTTCCACTTTATCAAGGAGGCTTTGAGGGTGCCCTTGAAATGTTTCCTCTGCCCACCTGGAACTCGCTTGCCATGTAGCAGTTCCAAGTAGAGCGCTTGGTTAGGAAGTCTCGTGTCGGGCATGTGGACGATGTGGCCCGCTCAACGGAACTGGTCGAGCGTGGTCAGTGCTTCGACGCTGGAAATGTTAGCCTGAGCGAGAACACTGATGTTGGTGCGTCTGTCCTCCCAGTGGATTTGCAGGATCTTGCGCAGGCAGCGTTGGTGGTACTTCTCCAGTGTTTTGAGATGTCTGCTGTATATGGTTCACATCTCTGAGCCATATAGGAGGGCGGGTATCACTACGGCCCTGTAGACCATAAGCTTGGTGCCAGATTTGAGGTTCTGGTCTTCAAACTCTCTCTTATTTAGGCGACCGAAGGTTGCATTGACACACTGGAGGTGGTGTTGGACCTCGTCATCGATGTCTGCTCTTGCTGACAATAGGCTCCCGAGGTTTGAAAAATGGTCCACGTTGTCCAAGGCCATGCCATGGATTTTGATGACCGAGGGGAGGGCAGTACTGTGTGGCGGGATCAGGTTGGTGGAGGACCTTTGTCTTACGGATGTTTAGCGTAAGGCACATGCTTTCGTACGCCTCGGTGAAGGTGTTGACGATGGCTTGGAGTTCGGCCTCTGTGTGTGCGCAGACGCAAGTGTCATCACCGTCCTGTAATTCAATGACAGAGGATGGGACGACCTTGGAACTGGCCTGGAGGCGAGCGGCGAAAGTTGAACAGGTTCCCATTGGTTCTATAGTTTAGTTCTACTCCAGCGGGGAGCTTGTTGAGAGTGGTCAAGCAGGGCTGTGTCATCGTACCAACGCTTTTCTCAATCTTCCTTGCCACAACAACAGCAACAACAACAACAGAAACTTGCATTTATATAGCACCCTTAAAGTAATACAACGTCCCAAGGCGCTTCACAGGAGTGCTATGAAACAAATTTTGATACCAAGCCACATGAGGAGATATTAGGGCAGGTTTTAAGGAGTGTCTTAAAGGAGGAAAGCGAGGTACAGAGGCAGAGAAGTTTAGGGAGGGAATTCCAGAGCTTTGGGCCACAACAACTGAAGGCACGGCTACCAATAGCGGAGCGATTAAAACCGGGGATTGCACTAGAGGCCAGAATTGGAGGAGTGCAGAGATCTCGGACAGTAATAGGGCTGCAAGAGGTTACAGAGATAGAGAGAGGTGAGGCCTTGGAAGGATTTGAAAACAACCACACCAACAACAACAACTTGCAATTATATAGCACCATTACGTAATCGAACATCACAAGACATAATCAGACAAAAATTGACATTGAGCCAAAAGAAGGAAACAGGTATCCAAAAGCTTGGTCAAAAGAGGTAGGTTTTAAGTAGCATCTTAAAGGAGGCGAGAGAGGCATGCTCCCACTCCCACTCTTCCCAATTTCTGTTGTCATGTCGTGGGGAGGTGTCAAGCAGGCATTTCATCTTGTGTTAGGGAAGGAGGTTGAAATTTAATGGAAAGCCATTCCTGTGCCAAACCCAGCACCTCCTAGTGGGTGACTCAAAGCAGCATTGACAGAGGCCTGGGATTTAGACTGATTCTATTTGACTTCTTGTGGGGAAGTCCCTGGCTTTTGTTTCCTGTGTCTCCATAATAGTACAATAGAGAGTAGAAACTCATCATCACACTTCATGTTGCAGCGTGTCTGGTCTTCAACATGCAGAACCACCCTGTCAAAAATGAAAGGGCCGTGTTCTAATGCAATACCTCACTCTATTCACCAATCACTATTCTAGTACTGTTGTGTGGTTAATAGTTCATTGCAATCTTTGAAAATTCTCAACCTTGTTTTCAAATCCCTCCATGGCTATGTCCCTCCATATCTCTGTAACCACTTTCAGCCCTCCAACCCTCCGAGATCTCTGGGTTCCTCCAATGCTGGCCTCTTCCCCCATTTTCATCGCTCCATCATTGGGAGCCATGCCTTCAGCTGCCTAAACCCTAAACTCTTCAATTCTCTCCCTAAACCTCTCCACCGCTCTCTCCTCCTTTAAGACACTCCTTAAAACCTACCTGTCCGAATATCTCCTTACATGGCTTGATGTCAGATTTTGTTTGCTAACGCTCCTGTGAAGCGCCTTAGGACTTTTTACTCAGTGCAAGTTATTGTTTTTGCTTCGAACACCAAAGGTGCCATCCTGCTCCCTCTGCAGCCACATAGTGTTGATATAATCTCTCATCCCACCCTCTCACAATCTAACTCACTCTTTCCCAGAACCTCAAAACCGTGGGACCCCTTAATTCCCTCAGTCACCACTTCCTGCTATAGGCTTTATGTTCCCTAATCCCGGCTTCTTACCTCACTTCCTACAACCTACGGCTTTAGAAATCCAAGCTCGGTGACCCCAAATTAATGCTTCTTCACTGCTCTCATCCTCTATTCTTTTCAACCCTTGAATGAAAGATTTTGGATTTCTATGGTACCTTTCATGACCACCGGACATCACAAAGCACTTTACAGCCAATTAAGTACTTTTGGAGTGCAGTCACTGTTCTAATGTGGGAAACGCGGCAGCCAATTTGCGCACAGCAAGCTCCCACAAAAAGCATTGTGATAATGACCAGATAATCTGGTTTTTTTGTTATGTTGATTGATAGATTAATATTGGCCAGGACACCGGGGATAACTCTCCTGCTATTTTTTGAAATAGTTCACCTGAGAGAGCAGACGGGGCCTCAGTTTAACCTCTGATCCAAAAGACGGCACCTCCGACAGTGTCAGCCTAGATTCTTTTTTGTGCTCAAGTTCCTGGAGTGGCACTTGAACCCAGGAAGTGGCAACTTGGTGTTGTATGACAACAATGGGTTGTCAAACATCCAGCTTACTGTTATATTAATAATTGAGGGGGAAAACAGCTCCCTTGGTCATGATTCACAGCAAAATTGTGAATCATGCGCGCTTTCAAAATTTTCCAGAAATAACAACGGTAAGAAATCATGTTCTTGATATCATGAAGACTCTGCAGCCACAGAAATTCCTTCCTCTGCAAGCTTTAAATCCCCTTCCACTGAAGGATTATTTTTTTGAAAAATTGTTGACGGAAGGAATTGAACAGCTGATTTACAGATTCAAAACCGTTTTGTCGGCATTTTAATTGTTTTTAACTTGAGGTTTGTTTTTGATTATGAAGGCTTGTAACATCACATTTAAATCCCTATCCTGTTGCCTCGCTCTGTGTTAAAATGAAGGGCTGCACCAGTTGTTTTCTAGACTCGTGGCTGCTGCAGGATATGAACATTCTCTGTGGTTCTATTTTAGTTTCTCCGAATACTTGGTTTCTCTCACACTTTCACACACCTGAGAGTTGCTTGATTCCTTTCTTCTGGCTGTTGTTCGTCGCCTCTCAGTCTGTGTGCTCTGTGAGCAGCGAATAAGATAACTGGTAGCGAACAGCAACAAGAATGATTCCAAAGAGTGGGGGGTGGGGTGAGCTGTTAGCAAAGCTTTAAAAATATGTTCAATCCCTACAGGCTGGAGAGAAGACAGTTAAGGGAGAACATTGCTGAAGTAAATAAAATATGGCCTCGATATGGTAAATCCTGAATATTACTTTAAAATAGGGCTGGATAGCAGGACCAGCAGTCATAAACTTAAACCAGTGAGCAGTAAATTCAAAGCGGATAGCAGAAGGAATTTCTTAATACTTCTTAAAGGTGATAAATGACTGGAGTAATCCACCAAACTGGGGAGTTAAGGGCTGTTTAAAATGCATGTTGGTTGCTAGGCAGTGACAATACTAGAGGGGTGGACTGACAGGCCTTTACTCACCTTAAAGTTTTTTAATGCATTGTGGTTCGATTGAGTGAATTTAGTCCATTTTTTTCAGTTATTTTTCTTCTCAGTTCACTTATTTCCTGTGCTACCAACCTTCCACAGTTGAATATTCGGGTGGATGACTTGATTACAGGCCTTGGCCGATGGGGCGCACCCCAGGGGTGACTCTCCCTCTGATATTTTCCTCTCCCTCTCGATGGGGGTGATGCTTGGTTTCCACATGGGTGCCTACCCACCATGCCATGGCTGAAATGATTAGCTCGAAGTCGGGGGAATCACAGGTGTGAACCTATGGCCCATCATTCAATACATTGAATAACCAGCAGCTCAACAAGTGAGGCTGGACACAGTATTTTGCTTTTGTTGTCATTGTATTCCTGCTCTCTTCCACTTCACTTTCCTTAAGGCATTAACTCCTTGTTGGATTGTGATTCCACTGGCACAGGATATCCAATTCGCCATTATTCATGTGCAAACTTTGGTAGTGAGCTCAGCGGGCTATTCAAATACAGCAGGGCATCAAAGCTACACCTGACCCTTTCTACATCACACTGGCATGCTTTATGCAGGGCTGGCTGATTTTCACCTCCCGAACCCAGGGACACTAAGGCCCTGAGCCCAACTCTATCTGATCGACTACCTCAGCACCAACCCAGGGATTGAACCTGTGGCATTCCTGGTCTGTTTGTTTCAGCTGTTCACTGGGTGCACATCCATGGCAAAGCCCTTCAAGCAGATTACTGAAAGCCAGTCAGAAGTTAAGGAAAACTCGAAGCAGTGAGCGGAAACACTCCGATTGAATATCTATACAATCAAGTCGAGTCAGAAACCCAACTCAAAGGCCCTGAAAATAAACTGTGGGACAGTAACATACAAATACTTAATACTATTTTACTGCAAGTGTTAGCCCTTTGGAAAGGCTAAGACCTCTGCTCTCATGGCAGTGAGAGAAATTTCAGAATGACACGTTAAGTATTTGTTTGCTAGTATTCCACAACATAACTTCAAGCCTATTGTGTTCATATCCTAAACACCATTTATGGGATACTCACTATTCCCAACAGACTATCATGATTTATTCTCATTGTTTCAGAATCTCTTCCAATAAACTGAGGGAGCACTGCACTATCGGAGGTGATGTCTTTCAGATAAGACGTTAAACCGAGGCCCCGTCTGCTCTCTCAGGTGGACGTAAAAGATCCCATGGCACTATTTTGAACAAGAGCAGGGGAGTTATCCTCAGTGTCCTGGCCAATATTTATCCCTCAATCAACATCACTAATAAAACACAGATTATCTGGTCATTATCACATTGCTGCTGGTGGGAGATTGCTGTGTTCAAATTGGCTGTCGCATTTCTTACATTACAACAGTGACTACACTTCAAAAATACTGCATTGAATAAAGCACTTTGCAGCACACTGGGGGTGTGAAAGGCTCTATATAAATGCGTGCGTGTCCTGACTGTCTCGGTGTCCTTGATGAGTGTCTCCCCTTTCTTGGCCAGCAGTGATGTGGGGCCTTGTGTGCTTGGGCCGTAGGTGAAGTTGACTGCGGTGAAGAATTCTCGCACATCATGGCTGTCGGCCACCTGCTGAATCTACTATGCTTTCTCCATCCACCATCTATTCTTAAGGAGCGGGTTTTTTGTTGGACCTCGGCCTTAAGCCATCTGTAATGCTGCTTTGCTGCTCCCGAGTTGGGTTGTTGTTTTAGGTTCAGAAATGACCGCAAGATCCTGCAAATCCCCTGGGAGGACGGACACACCAATGTCAGTGTTCTCGATCAGGCCAACATCCCCAGCATCGAAACACTGACCAGACTCGACCAGCTCTGTTGGGCGGACCACATTGTTCACATGCCCGACACAAGAGTCCCAAAGCAAGCGCTCTACTCGGAACTCCTACATGGCAAATGAGCCCCAGGTGGGCAGAGGAAATGTTTCAAGGACACTCTCAAAGCCTCCTTGATAAAATGCAACATCCCCACCGATACCTGGGAGTCCCTGGCCAAAGACCGCCCTGTGGAGGAAGAGCATCCGGGAGCACCTCGGGTCTCATCGCTGAGAACATGCAGAAAACAAGCGCAGGCAGTGGAAGGAGCGTGCGACAAACCAGTCCCACCCTCCCTTACCCTCAATGACTATCTGTCCCACCTGTGACAGAGACTGTAATTCCTGTATTGGAGTGTTCAGTCACCTGAGAACTCACTTTTGGAGTGGAAGCAAGTCTGGACTCTGGGGAGGTACCATCGGATTGGAAAGCAGCTAATGTAACGCCTCTGTTTAAAAAAGGGGGCAGACAAAAGGCAGGTAACTATAGGCCGGTTAGTTTAACATCTGTAGTGGGGAAAATGCTTGAAGCTATCATTAAGGAAGAAATAGCGGGACATCTAGATAGGAATAGTGCAATCAAGCAGAGGCAACATAGATTTATGAAAGGGAAATCATGTTTAACTAATTTACTGGAATTCTTTGAGGATATAACGAGCATGGTGGATAAAGGTGTACCAATGGATGTGGTGTATTTAGATTTCCAAAAGGCATTCGATAAGGTGCCACACAAAAGGTTACTGCAGAAGATAAAGGTACGCGGAGTCAGAGGAAATGTATTAGCATGGATCGAGAATTGGCTGGCTAACAGAAAGCAGAGAGTCGGAATAAATGGGTCCTTTTAGGGTTGGAAATCATTGGTTAGTGGTGTGCCACAGGGATCGATGCTGGGACCACAACTGTTTACAATATACATAGATGACCTGGAAGAGGGGACAGAGTGTAGTGTAACAAAATTTGCAGATGACACAAAGATTAGTGGGAAAGCGGGTTGTGTAGAGGACACAGAGAGGCTGCAAAGAGATTTAGATAGGTTAAGCGAATGGGCTAAGGTTTGGCAGATGGAATACAATGTCGGAAAGTGTGAGGTCATCCACTTTGGAAAAAAAACAGTAAAAGGGAATATTATTTGAATGGGGAGAAATTACAACATGCTGCGGTGCAGAGGGACCTGGGGGTCCTTGTGCATGAATCCCAAAAGGTTAGTTTGCAGGTGCAGCAGGTAATCAGGAAGGCGAATGGAATGTTGGCCTTCATTGCGAGAGGGATGGAGTACAAAAGCAGGGAGGTCCTGCTGCAACTGTACAGGGTATTGGTGAGGCCGCACCTGGAGTACTGCGTGCAGTTTTGGTCACCTTACTTAAGGAAGGATATACTAGCTTTGGAGGGCATACAGAGACGATTCACTAGGCTGATTCCGGAGATGTAGGGGTTACCTTATGATGATAGATTGAGTAGACTGGGTCTTTACTCGTTGGAGTTCAGAAGGATGAGGGGTGATCTTATAGAAACATTTAAAATAATGAAAGGGATCGACAAGATCGAGGCAGAGAGGTTGTTTCCACTGGTCGGGGAGACTAGAACTAGGGGGCACAGCCTCAAAATATGGGAGAGCCAATTTAAAACCGAGTTGAGAAGGAATTTGTTCTCCCAGAGGGTTGTGAATCTGTGGAATTCTCTGCCCAAGGAAGCAGTCGAGGCTAGCTCATTGAATGTATTCAAGTCACAGATAGATAGATTTTTAACCAATAAGGGAATTAAGGGTTATGGGGAGCGGGCGGGTAAGTGGATCTTGTTGAATGGCGGAGCAGGCTCGAGGGGCTAGATGGCCTACTCCTGTTCCTAATTCTTATGTTCTTATGTTCTTATGTTATGTTCCTCGATTTCGAGGGACTGCCTATGATGATGATGATAAATGCAAGTCTTTCCTTTTCAGTATGTGGATCTGCACTTATACAAAGAGTAACGTAGCAACGAGGAGTACATGGGAAAGCAATAACACTTCAAGGCTTACAGATGAAAAGATTCTTGAACTTGTGCTTTTGCAGTTTTTCAACAACATCTGAATCGCATGGTTCGCCAGTGGCTGGAAACATACTCCTACAGGCCATATTGGTTTCATTAATACAAAAGCAAAATACAGTGGATGGGGAAATCTGAAATAAAAACAGAAAATGCTGGAAGCATCTGATTGAGAAACAGAGTTAATGTTTCAGGTTGATGACCCTTCATCAGAACTGGAAAAAGTTAGAGTTGTAACAGGTTTTAAGCAAGTGTAGGGGCAGGGGGGATGGGGTGCAAGAATAAAAGGGAATCTCTGTGATACAGTGGAAGGTAGATTAAGAGATAAAAGGGATGATGGGGCATGGGAAAAGGAGATGGTAATGTGACAAGTTAGGAATAAAAAAGATGAGTCTAGATAGGGTATAAATGGAAATGGCAGCATCATCAACAGTTGCTATAAGAAAGAGAAAAAAAAACTTGTCATGTGTGTATGCTTGGGGTTACTAGCTACCAGGGGGCACCACTGTCGGAGGTCATTGGGCTGTACGCACGTGTGTGGGTCTGGTATGTAAAGAAGCCACCATGCAATGTGGGCACTTTGGGCCTGAATAAAGTTGAGCCAGGTTTGCACCTGAGTGAGTTTACAGTATTCAGTCTATCGAGTTATTACATACACAACATTTGGCAACGAGGTAACTCAAGAACCTTCGCATGCAAAATGAGCACCATTGGAATTCTAGAGAGATTTGTGGAGGGAGAGGACTGGTCGGATTTTATCGATCGCCTGGACCAGTATTTCGTGGCCAACAAAATGGTGGAAGTTACTGGCGCAGTTAGGCGCAGGGCGGTTTTCCTCACTGTTTGCGGTCCGAAAATCTATGGCCTCATAAAGAATCTCCGCCCGCCTGCACATCCAACGGACAAGGACTATGAGGAATTGTGTGCTCTGGTACGTGACCATCTCAACTCAAAAGAAGGCACCATCATGTCACGCTGTCGATTCTACACACATGTTCGTTCTGAGGGCCAGGATGTGTCGGAATTCATCGTCGACCAAAGACTTGCACGCGTTGGGAGACATGCTGCGAGATTTCTTCGTAATCGGAATCAACCATGAGGTGATCCTCCGGAAGTTATTGACTGCGGAGACGTTGGATTTGAACAAGGCCATCGCGACTGCCCAGGCTTGCATGACGACGGATGATAATTTAAGGCAGATATCATCGAAGAGTCGGAGCTCCACGACAAGTACGGTAAACAAGATTGTATCATCGTATGGCAGAGCTGCTTATGGCAGGGCCGACTCGACTACATATGCGAAACCTGTAACTGCTCAAAATCCGCCAACAGATACGAATCCGATTTCATCCTGTAGACGTTGTGGGGACAATCATCGGCATCATCAGTGTCGTTTTAAACAGTACACCTGTAAAGGCTGTTCGAAAGTGAGGCAGCTTCAGCGAATGTGTCCACAACTGAGCAAGCGTGCTGTGACTCACCACGTGGATGATGACGACCAGTCCAGCGCGGACCTGGATATGCAACCCGAGATACCCAAGGAGGAAGTGTATGGACTGTATTCGTTCCTGACAAAGAGCCAACCGATAATAGTTAATTGAAACTAAATGGCGTGCCGGTATCGATGGAATTGGACACGGGTGTGAGTCAGTCGATAATGAGCTAAAGGACATTCGACAAGCTGTGGGACACTAAGGCTGTGAAGCCTAAGCTGAGTCCAGTCAATGCCAAGTTGCGTACTTACACCAAAGAACTCATATCGGTGATTGGCAGTGCAGTAGTCAAGATGTCGTATGATGGTGTGGTTCATGATCTACCATTATGGATCATTCCAGGAAATGGTCCAACGTTGTTTGGCAGGAATTGGCTCGAAAAATTCAAATGGAATTGGAACGATATCAAAGCGTTGTCATTGGTGGATGACACTTCGTGTGCTCAAGTGCTGAGAAGGTTTCTCTCGCTGTTTGAACCGGGCATCGACAATTTCACGGGAGCCAAGGTACAGATTCACTTGGACTCGGGTGCAAGACCCGTCCATCGCAAAGCACGGGCTGTTCCATACATGATGAGGGAGAAGGTCGAAATTGAGCTGCACAGACTCCAACTTGAAGGGGTCATATTACCGGTCGAACTTAACGAATGGGCCAGTCGCATTGTTCCTGTGTTGAAGAGTGATGGTACTGTCAGAATTTGTGGAGACTACAAGGGTACGATCAACCAATTTTCGAAACAGGATCAGTACCCGTTACTGAAGACTGATGACCTGTTTGCAACGCTAGCTGATGGGAAGTCGTTCACTAAACTGGATCTGACGTCGGCCTATATGACACAGGAGCTCGTCAACATGTCGAAGAAACTTACGTGCATCAACACTCATAAAAGACTGTTTATCTACAACAGGTGTCCTTTTGGAATTCGCTCAGCTGCAGCCATATTTCAGAGGAACATAGAGAGTCTACTGAAGTCCGTTTCTAGAACCGTCGTGTTTCAAGATGACATTCTGGTCACAGGTCGTGACACTGCCGAACACCTGAACAACCTGGAAGAGGTTCTACATCATCTGGACAAAGTGGGACTCAGGCTGAAACATTTGAAGTGCATCTTCATGGCACCGGAAGTCGAATTTCTGGGGAGGAAGATTGCTGTTGATGGCATCAGGTCTACGGATTCAAAAACCAAGACCATCAAAAAATGCACCCAGGCCTCAGAATGTGACGGAGCTGCGTTCATTCCTTGGTCTATTCAACTACTTCGATAATTTCTTACCCAGATTGAGCACTTTATTAGAGCCACTGCACATGCTGCTCAGAAAAGCCGACAACTGGGTTTGGGGTGTGTCTCAAGATAGAGCTTTCAAGAAAGCTACAAATCTGCTTTGCTGTAACAAGTTGGTGGTAAATTATGATCCGTGTAAGTGTCTAGTATTGGCCTGTGATGCTTCATCATATGGGTTTGGCTGCGTGCTCCAACAAGCTAATGATGTATAGTAGAGTGGGGACAAGGGAGAATCAGTGGATGTGGTGTATTTGGACTTTCAAAAGGCTTTTGGCAAGGTCCCACACAAGAGATTAGTGTGCAAAATTAAGGCACATGGTATTGGGGATAATGTATTCAAATGGATAGAGAACTGGTTGGCAGACAGAACGCAAAGACAGGGAATAAACGGGTCCTTTTCAGAATGGCAGGCAGTGACTAGTGGGGTGTCGCAGGGCTCAGTGCTGGGACCCCAGCTATTTACAATATACATTAATGATTTAGACGAAGGAATTGAATGTAATATCTCCAAGTTTGCAGATGACACTAAGCTGGGTGGCAGAGCGAGCTGTGAAGAGAATGCTAGGAGGCTGCAGGGGGATTGTACAGGTTAAGTGAATGGGCAAATGCATGGCATATACAGTATAATGTCGATAAGTGTGAGGTTATCCACTTTGGTGGCAAAAACAGGAAGGCAGATTATTATCTGAATGATGACAGATTATTAAAAGGGGAGGTGCAATGAGACCTGGGCGTCATGGTACATCAGTCATTAAACGTAGGCATGCAGGTACAGCAGGCAGTAAAGAAAGCTAATGACATGCTGGCCTTCATAGCAAGGGGATTTGAGTATAGGAGCGGGGAGGTCTTACTGCAGCTGTACAGGGCCTTGGTGAGACCACACCTTGAGTATTGTGTGCAGTTTTGGTCTCCTAACCTGAGGAAGGACATTCTTGCTATTGAGGGAGTGCAGCAAAGGTTCACCAGACTGATTTCCCGGAATGACTGGACTGACATATGAAGAAAGACTGGATTGAATTTAGAAGAATGAGAGGAGATCGCATAGAAACATATAAAATTCTGATGGGATTGGACAGGTTAGATGCAGGAATAATGTTCCCGATGTTGGGGAAATCCAGAACCAGGGGTCACAGTCTAAGGATAAGGGGTAAGCCATTTAGGATCGAGATGAGGAGAAATTTCTTCACTCAGAGAATTGTGAACCTGTGGAATTCTCTACCACAGAAAGTTGTTGAGGCCAGTTCGTTAGATATATTCAAAAGGGAGTTAGATGTGGCTCTTATGGCTAAAAGGATCAAGGGGTATGGAGATAAAGCAGGAATGGGGTACTGAAGTTGCATGATCAGCCATGATCATATTGAATGGTGGTGCAGGCTCGAAGGGCCGAATGGCCTACTCCTGCACCTAGTTTCTCTGGCCCCAAGTTTCCACACGCGGCAAAACAGGTGCCCCTCAGAGCTGGGCGCCCATTTTTCGCGCCGAAAACGGCGCCTGAAAAAAAACCGCGCTATTCTCAAGCGCCTTGCAGCTCGATGTCTGCTTGGCGCGGCGCCCAGGGGGCAGAGCCTACCACTCGCGACGATTTTGTAAGTAGGAGGGGGCGGCTACAATTTAAATGAGTTTTTTTCATGCCGGCAACCCTGCGCGTGCGCGTTGGAGTGTTTGCGCACGCGCAGTCTGAAGTAAACATTGGCACTCGGCCATTTTAAAAAGTGCTTAAGAAAAAGTGAAAATTTGTTTATTGAACCCTTGCAAAGGCTTGCATTTTAATTTTCTTCATATTTCTGTGTATGAGGGAGTGCATTCTGTAATTAAAGATAGACTGTGATAAACGGGACACATGCACTTGTTTGAGACTATTCAAATTCTTTGTAGCTGTTGAATTTTTAAAATGTTTTAATAAAACCACATTGCCCTTCCATGATCAGCACTGAGGCTTCTTGCAGCTTTCTCCCTCCCTCCCCTCCCCTGCCGTCCGTCGGGCCTGACGGCAAACGGCTGCCTCAAGTACTGAGGCTTCTTGCAGCTTTCTCCCTCCCTCCCCCTGCCGTTGGTCGATCCCGACGGCAAACGGCTGCCTGAAAGGCCTGCCTGAAGCACTTTCACACAGGTAGGAACATGGTTTATTTAATCTTTTCTTTGCTTATAAATTTTTATTCAGGTTGGATTTATTTGTATAATATTTGTATAAGGATTTATTGTAGAATTTAATGACTTCCCTTCCCCCCCTCCCCCACCTCGTTCTGGACGCCTAATTTGTAACCTGCGCCTGATTTTTTAATGTGTAGACAAGGTTTTTTTAAGCCTATAAAAATCTTCACTTGCTCCATTCTAAGTTAGTTTGGAGTACGTTTTCACTGTGGAAACTTTCAAATCAGGCGTCAGTGGCTGGACACGCCACCTTTTGAAAAAAAAATTCTGTTCAAAAGTGAAACTGTTCTACCTGACTAGAACTGCAGAAAACTTAAATGTGGAGAATTCCGATTTCTAAGATACTCCGTTCTCCACCAGTTGCTCCTAAAAATCAGGAGCAAATCATGTGGAAACTTGATGTTTGTATGAGTCGGGTAAACTACAACCTGTTGCGTATGCTTCAAAAAGTTTGTCAAAGGCGGAACGAGCCTACAACATGATAGAAAAAGAAGCTTTAACCTGAGTGTATGGGGTTAAAAAGATGCATCAGTAACTGTTTGGTCTTCGTTTTGAATGGATCACAAGCCACTAATTTCATTGTTTTCGGAAAACAATGATATCAATACCAATGGCATCATCCCGCATCCAGAGGTGGGTGCTGACATTATCTGCCTATGATTGTGTCACTCACCATAGACCTGGCACCGAGAATTGTGCCGGTGCATTGAGCCATCTGCCTTTGCCCACACCGGAGGTGGAGATGCCACAACCTGCAGATCTACTGTTAGTTACAGATGCTTTTGAGAGTGAAGGAACCCCTGTCACTACTCAACAAGTTAGCACATGTTAGTATAATGTGGATAAGTGTGAGGTTATCCACTTTGGTGGTGAAAACAGGAAGGCAGATTATTATCTGAATGGTGACAGATTATTAAAAGGGAAGGTTGTGTCCTTAGTGGTGATTGGTCTGCTATACCTATGGAAATGTGCGATGAGACCAAACCTTACAACCGTCGCAAAGACGAACTATCCATTCAGTCAGATTGTTTACTGTTGGGTAATCGTGTTGTTATGTCTAGGAAAGGCAGAGAGAAATTTGAATGTGATCTACACAGCACTCATCCCAGTATTGTCATGATGAAAGTCATCACCAGGTCTCACGTATGGTGGCCTGGAATTGACTCTGATCTGGAATCATGTGTGGTTCCTGTGCAACACTTGCATGCAGCTAAGCAAAGTACCAGCGGAATCTCCGCTGAGTCTGTGGTTGTGGCCATCCAAACCATGGTCGATGATCCACACCGACTTTGCAGGTCCTTTCCTGGGTAAGATGTTTTTTGTTGTGATGGATGTATATTCCAAGTGGATAATCATGTCATCCAGTACATCCACAACTACCATTGAGAGTCTTTGTGTCATGTTTGCTACTCATGGTCTGCCTGACATTGTTGTGAGCGACAACGGCTCTTGCTTCACAAGTCTGGAATTTCAAGAGTTCATGAAACTCAATGGTATTAAACCTGTGAGGTCAGCACCATTCAAACCTGCATCTAATGGTCAAGCAGTGCATGCGGTCCAAACCATCAAGCAGAGTATGAAACGTGTAACTCAGGGTTCACTGCAGACTCGCTTGTCATGCATATTGCTTAGTTACAGGACAAGATCCCACACGCTTACCAGGGTCTCCCCTGCTGAACTATTGATGAAGAGAGGTCTCAAGACCAAGCTCTCTCTCATCCACCCTGACTTGAACGATCGCGTTGAAATCAGATGTCAAAATCAGCAATGGTATCATGATGGTGCTGCTGTGTCACGTGACATCTCTGTTAACGATCCTGTGTATGTGCTAAATTATGGTCAAGGTCCCAAGTGGGTCGCCGGTACTGTGACAGTCCAAGGAGGGTAATAGAGTGTTTATTGTCAGGCTCAAGAATGGGCAAACATGCAGGAAACATGTTGATCAGATAAAGCTGTGGCACACGGATGAACTGGAACAAGTTGAGGAAGATACGATTAGGGACCAACCAACCAATATTCATTCATCAGAGGGCTCCGCCATCATCAATGAACCTGGACTTTCAATCTCTGACATGGTCATTGCCATTCCCATCAGATCGGCTACCCAGCCTCCAGTCATAACTGACTCAGAACACTCGCCCAGAACTGGAGTTGATCTGAAACGATCAATTCGTGAGCGGAAAGCCCAGGACCGTCTTAACTTGTAAAAAGACTGATACTAAGATCTTGAAGGGGGATATTGTCATGTATGTATGCTTGGGGTTACTAGCCACCAGGGGGCGCCACTGTCGGAGGTCATTGGGCTGTACGCACGTGTATGCAGGCCAGGTATATAAGGAAGCCACCATATAATGTGGACACTTTGGGCCCGAATAAAGTTGAGCCAGGTTGCACCTGAGTGAGTTTACAGCATTCTTCTATCGAGTTATTACATACATAACAAAAAGGTAAAAAATCGAGCCAGGATTACGGTCTAAAATTGTTGTATTTGATGTTGAGTCCAGGAGCTGTAAAGTGCCTAAGCGAAAGATGAGGTGCCGTTCCTCGAGCTTACTTTGAGCTTGATTGGAACAGTGATAGAGGCCGAAGACGGAGAGGTCAGAGTGGGAGTGGAGCGGAGAATTAAAGTGACAGGCGACCGGAAGCTCAGGGTCACACTTACGGACTGAATGGAGCAGTTCTGCAAAGCGGTCACCCAATCTATGTTTTTATATTGGTTTCATTTATGTTTTAGTCTTGGTGAGATCGTAATCACATTGCAACAGGGTTAGCACCAAGACTATGACACACGGGTAGTAACATTGGCACAGATAAGATGATTACAAACATAGGTTTCTTTTAATGAATATCACACAGAAATATCATGTATCTTTAATCCATCACATAGACAAAAGATTGCAGAACAGATGGGAATGACAGTGAATGAAGATGTTGGGGACAGTAAGGAAGGCAGAACAGGTAGCAGGGCAGAGAGAATAACAACAGGCAGATTGGAGAGGTGGCAGGTAAGGGAGAGGGACAGCACAAAACGCAGGTAGAAGACAGAGGAGGCATACAAATGATCATCTCCAATGCTTTGGATCACACAGCTGCAAAGCCCCATTAGAAGAATCAAAGTTGTTTTTGCAACTTTATTTGGTCATTGTAAAAAAATGTTGTGTTAAAAATTCACGGCATATCAGACAAAAGAGAGTAACCAATCTTGGAGTGCAAGCATAAGACAGTTTCATCCTTAGGGGCCATAATTTGCTGTCAAAATAACGGTGAGGCTAATGGCCCCCGCCGTTATTTATGCGCGAATGGTACAGTAACTTCAGGCGAAGCGCAAGTGCGCGGTTAAACGTGAATATCCAAAGATTGCTGTCTGAGTTGCGCCGCTCCACCATTAGCTTGGCGGAAACGGCATCTCACTGTCATTTTATTTGAAAGTAATTTATTTTTTACATTTCCTTTCTGTCTCTTTCTCGCGCTCTCTTAATCCAATCTGTCTCCATTGAAATACATTGCATGGTATGAAGTTGCTGGATCTGCGCGGTAGACACGCACTAAACTCGCCACAGAAAGTTATGTCTTGTCCATTTCAGTCCAAGTACCTTAACATGTGATAAGTGTTAAATACTGCCAGTGAACCTCTCAGACACAGAAAACAAACTGTTACAAGTGTGCAGTCTCATTCCTCCACGTTTTAATTATTGTTAGAGATTTTTTAAATGCCAAATTTGAAGTTAAAAAATGTTTTTTTACAATTATTTTTATGTCACTTTTTTCAATCCAATCCAATCTCTTCATCCAATCTTTCTTTCCCTTCTTTTATTTCTCTTTCTATACCTGATGTGACATTGAAGTCACCCACTCTAATTTACACTTCCTTCTCAGTCCTTGCGCTGTTAATTTCACAATCCTTCATTATGATTGGTTAAGTAGATACCCAGTTGCTTGTGCTGCTCACTCAGGTCCCAGATGCCCAGTTTCCCTCACTGCACCATTATCAGCTCACACTTTCAGCAATTTGCTGTGCAAAATAATGCAATAGCCTAAATGTGCAAGGGCAAGTCTAACTAATGGCAGACGCTGTTAGCTACCCTGCTGCAGAAAAATTATGGTCCTACGTTTCCTAATGTCACCCAAACCTCAATAGATTTGCTGTTTTGTAATTCACTGATTCGTTCTACTTACAGTTTGCAATGGCCAGTCACATGAACGAGTTACAAGTGCCATGCTACATTATAACAGTTGCGACACTTCAAAAATATTTATTTGGCTGCAAAGTGCTTTTTGACATTCTGAGGACATGAAAGGTGCTATATAAATGCAAGTCTTTCTTTTTTCTTTTACACTTGCAAGGAGACAATGGTTTGCCTCCACTATATTGCCTGAAATTGAGTATTGCAGCAGGGGTAGAGCAGGGAAAATAAGCCAAAAAGCATCATCAGGCAGTTTTCTCCCTTTGCCCAGCATGGATCTCAGCCACCTGCCCCATGAGTGATCTGCTGCATTTAAATGATGGTGGGGGGGTGTGGGTGGGGATAACGTTAGGGAAACTAGATGATTCCCTCTGTTGGACCACCATCCCCAGGTAATACCAGAAGAGGAATGGCAGGACTTGCTGGGGCAGTGGCTGATGGATTGCTGAAGGATAGCATGGGGTCAGCTGTGGCTCAGTGGTAGCACTCTTACCTCTGAGTCAGAAGCCAGTGGGGTCAAGTCCCACTCTAGAGACTTGAGCACATACATTAGGCTGAAACTTAAGTGCAGTAGTCAGGGAATGCTGCACTATTGGAGGTGCTGTCGTTAGGATGAGATGTTAAATACAGCATCAGTTTCCACATGTATGCTGATTGACACCCAGCTCAACTTTTCTCGATTCCTCCATCATTTTAAATTGTCAGACTGCTTGTCCAACATCCAGTTCTGGATGGGCAGAAATTTTCTCCAATTAAATATTGGGAAGACCGAAGCCATTGTTTTCGGTCCCTGCCACAAACTTGGTTCCCTAGCCACTGACTCCATCCCTCTGTTTGAGGGTAAACCACAATGTTCGCAACCTTGGTGTCACTTTGACCCTGAAACGAGCTTCCAACCACATCTCTGCAGCATAACTAAGGCCACCTATTTCCACCTCCATAACATCGTCCATCTCCGCCCTTGCCTCTGCTCATCCGCTGCTGAAACCCTCATCAATGCGTTTGTTACCTTTAGACCTGATTATTCCAATGCATTCTTGGCCGACCTCCCACATTCTACCCTATGTATACTTGTGGTGATACAAAACTTGGCTGCCCATGTTCTAACTCGCACCAAGTCCCACTCACCCATCACCACTGTGCTCGCTGACCTTCATCGGCTTCCAGAGAGCTCAAAGTAAAGTGTGACCTTCGTCTTTTATTGCAGGTTTCCAGAGTGCCTCTCCAACCTATGAAACCTCTTTATATACCTGCGCTCCCAAGGGACTATGGGATCCCTTGGGACTCCAAGGGATGAGCCCTCTGGTGCCTGTACAAAGTAAATGCAAGTATACATATATAACAACACTCCCCACCACCCCCCTCCCACGCCCCCCCGCCGGCAAAGTCAATAGTATAACTATTTACAATGTGAATCAATCTGGGGCCCTTCTTACCCTGGTTGGTCATCTCGGTGTGAAAGATGGTGTTGTTGAATCATTTGTTGGGCCTTCACTGGGCTGCTGTGCAGCTGGCCTTGCTGGGCTGACCGGTGTGTTGGGCCCTGCAGGGCTGCTGTGGATGATGGGTTCTGTTGTGTTCCTAACACAGATGAGGCTGCACACAGGGAGGTTAAAGTAACAGTGACCTCAGTCTTTATCAAGACAATCCAGAGTGAGTAACAGGCCTTAGGGGCCGGCTTATGAACAGTGCTCCCAAGGGATGCTGGGATCCCTTGGGAGTTCAGGGGATGCGCTCCCTGGTGGTGGAACATGGGAGTGCATGCTTTACAGATACACAACATCACTCCCCTACAAAGTCAAAGTGAAATCTATTTACAAGGTGAGGCGGTCGGGAGCCTTTCTTTCCCTGGTGGACCACCTCGGTACAAATGTCTGTTCTGGTGTGTTGTCTGTGCCCTCACTGGGCTGGCGTGTTGTTGGCCCTACAGCGCTGCTGGGTGAATCTGGCCTCGCTGGGCTGTTGGACGTGATGGGTTCGATTTCCTGGTCTCTCAAACATCTTTTTACTCATGATGAATTGGCTAGCGCCAGTGTCCAGTTCCATGGCTACGGGTAAGCCATTCAGTTTTACGTTTAGCATTATAGGTGGACATTTCATCGAAAATGTGGACACCCCATGTACTTCAGCATCTGCCTCCTCACTCTGAGGCTCGAAATTGCTTTGGTCCACCATGGACCGATCTTCCTTTGTCACGTGGTGGTTAGCAGGTTTTGCAGAGCTTGCAGCTCATCTGCAAGCTCGTTGGAAGTGCCTCATTGTTCCACAGCTCTTGCAAACATACCCTTTGAAGTGGCATGAATGGGCTGAATGGAAGCCTCCACAACGCCAACAAGTTGTGAATTGCCTTGCATTCATCCTTTGTTGCGGACTCTGAGTCGTCTGGGTCACCTGAGGCCTGCTGGAAGTTGCAGACTCGTGGTTTCTGCCCTGTACATTTCTGCTCGCAAACACAGTTCCAGTTAATTTATGAACATTGCTAGCACTTGTGTGCTGAGAGATTTGTTTGGTGTTATCACTGGTGGACATAATTGCCTGTGCTATCGCAATGGCCTTATTGAGGGTCGGTGTCCCTACAGTCAAAAGTTTTTGTAGGATGGTCTCGTGGCCAATGTCCAGTACAAAAAATCTGTGAGCATCTGCTCCAGGTAGCCATCAAACTCACATTGTCCTGCAAGTCGCCTTAGCTCGGCGACGTAACTCGCCACTTCCTGACCTTCAGATCGCTGGCACGAGTAGAACCGATACCTCGCCATCAGCATGCTCTTCCTCAGGTTAAGATGCTCCTGAACCAATGTACACAGCTCCTCATATGACTTATCTGTGTGTTTCACCGGAGTCAGAAGATTCTTCATGAGGCTGTAGGTTGGTGCCCCGCAGACTGTGAGGAGGACCGCTCTTCTTTTTGCAGCACTTCCTTCTCCGTCCAGCTCGTTGGCTACAAAGTACTGGTCTAACCGTTCGACATAGGCTTCCCAGTCCTCACCCTCCGAGAACTTCTCCAGGATGCCCACAGGTTGCTGCATCTTTGCGTTGTATTCATGTACTCGTCGCCAGTTGTTGTGTTCCTAACACAGATGAGACTGCACACAGGGATGCTAAATGTAACAGTGACCTCAGTCTTTGTCAAGACACTCTCGAGTGAGTAACAGGCCTTAGGGGCCAGCTTATGTACAGTGCTCCCAAGGGATGCTGGGATCCCTTGGACTTCAGGGGATGCGCTCCCTGGTGGCGGAACATGGGAGTGCATGCTTTACAAATACACAACAGGTTCTGCTTCGTGGTCAACCGTGGTGCCGGTTGCCACTGGTGAGTGTGTTGGGGGATCAAAAAAGGTAGGGTCCAAGGTGGGCTGCTCAGGATAGTCTGTGAATCTGAGTTTGATTTGGCCCAAGTGTTTCCGGTCGGTGAATGAGTCCATTTGAAAGTTTGACCCGAAACACCCTGCTCCCCTCTTTTGCCACGACAGTGCTGGGAAGCCATTTGGGACCTTGTCCATAATTTAAAACAAATACAGGATCATTGATTTCAATCTCGTGTGACACATTTGCGCTATCATGGTATGCACTTTGTTGAAGCCGCTGGCTCTCCACCTGTGAGTGGGGTCTTGTGCTGTAGCTAAGCAGGACTTGGGATAAGTGAGTCTGCAGTGAGCCGTCAGTTACCCTCTTCAAGCCTTGCTTGATGGTTTGCACTGCTCCCTCTGCCTGACCATTGGACGCTGGTTTAAATGGGGCAGATGTGACATGTTTGATCCTGTTGCGGGTCATGAATTCTTTGAACTCAGCTCTGGTGAAACATGGCCTGTTGTCGCTCACCAAGACATCAGGTAAGCTGTGTGTGCCATACATGGTCCGCAGGCTTTCAGTCGTGGCAGTGGACGTGCTAGCCGACATTATCTCACATTCAATCCACTTGGAGTATGCATCTACAACCACAAGGAACATTTTACCCAAGAACGGGCCTGCATAGTCGACGTGTACCCTAGACCGCTGTTTGGAGGCCACGACCATAAACTTAGCGGCACTTCCCTAGGTACATTGCTTAACTGCGAGCATGTATTACATCTGTGAATGCAGGAGTCTAAGTCCACAACGATACCGGGCCAACACACGTGGGATCTGCCTATCGCTTTTATCATTACGATGCCTGGGTGGGTACTGTGGAGGTCATTGATGAAGGTGTCTCTGCCTTTCTTGGGGACCATTACTCGATTGCCGCACAGAAGGCAGTCTGCCTGTATAGACATTTCATCTTTGTGCCACTGGAACGGCTTTATCTCTTCCTGCATTTCCACTGGAGCATTGGACCAGCTCCCGTGAAGCACACAGCTTTTGACTAGAGATAATAAGGGGTTCTGGCTTGTCCAGGTTTTGATCTGCTGGGCAGTGACGGGTGATTGCTCACTTTGAAGTGCTTCCATAACCATGGCTAGATCTGCGGGCTGCGCCATTTCCACCCCCGAGGTGGGCAATGGCAGCCTCATCGGCGCAGTTTTCTGTGCCTGGCCTGTGGCTGATGGCGTAGTTGTATGCGGACAACGTGAGCACCCATCTCTGGGTGCGGGCCGATGCGTTGGTATTTATCCCTTTACTCTCAGAAAACAGCGATATAAGTGGCTTATGGTCAGTTTCCAATTCGAATTTTAGCCCAAAAAGGTATTGATGCATTCTCTTTACCCCATAGACACACGCTAACGCTTCTTTCTCAATCATGCTGTCAGGTCTCTCAACCTTGGACAGACTCCTGGATGCATAAGCAACCAATTGCAGTTTCCCGAAATCATTGGCTTGTTGCAATACACACCCGACGCCATATGACGACGCATCACATGCTAGTACCAACCGCTTACATGGATCGTGCAACACAAGCAATTTGTTTGAGCATAACAATTTCTCGCTTTTACAAAGGCATTTTCTCGGCTTTTGCTCCAAACCCATTCGCCCCCTTTTCGTAGTAAGACATGTCGTGGTTCTAACAGTGAGCTGAGACCCGGTAAGAAGTTACCAAAGTAGTTGAAGAGTCCCAGAAACGATTGCAGCTCCGTTACGTTCTGTGGCCTTGGTGCATTCTCGATTGCCTCCTTCTTCGTGTTGGTGAGCCTGATGCCGTCCGCCGCAATCCTCCTTCCCAGGAACTCTATTTGAGGTGCCAGGAAAACGCGCTTCGAGCGTTTTAACTGAGCCCCACGCGTTTGAGTCGACTAAGAACCTCCTCCAGGTTCTGCAGATACTCGGCTGTGTTCTGACCTGTGACCAAGATGTCACCCTGGAAGACCACAGTGTGCGGGACCAACTTCAATAAACTTTGCATGTTTCTCTGGAATATCGCCGCCGCTGATCAGATTCCAAATGAGCATCTGTTATAAACAAAAAGACCTTTGTGTTATTGGGTCTCAGCACACTGCTAGAACCACGACATGTCTTACTCCAAAAAGGGGGCGAATGGGTTTGGAGCAAAAGCCAAGAAAATGCCTTTGTAAAAGCGAGAAATTGTTTTGCTCAAACAAATTGCTTGTGTTGTATGATCCATGTAAGCGTTTGGTACTAGCATGTGATGCGTCGTCATATGGCGTCGGGTGTGTATTGCAACAAGCCAATGATTTCGGGAAACTGCAATCGGTTGCTTATGCATCCAGGAGTCTGTCCAAGGTTGAGAGACCCGACAGCATGATTGAGAAAGAAGCGTTAGCGTGTGTCTATGGGGTAAAGAAAATGCATCAATATCTTTTTGGGCTAAAATTTGATGCAGGTGAGGGCCTTCAATGATTCCTCCAGTTCCTGCGTTATGTAGGCTGAAGTCAGATCCAGCTTCATGAACGTCTTTCCTCCCGCCAGCGTTGCAAAGAGGTCATCGGCTTTTGGTAGTGGGTATTGGTCCTGCAGTGAGAAATGATTGATAGTTACTTTGCAATCGCCAGATTCTGATGGTGCCATCTCCCTTGACGACTGGAACAATAGGACTGGCCCACTCGCGGAACTCGATCAGTGAAATGATGCCCTCTCGTTGCAGCCGGTCTAGCTCAATCTCTACCCTTTCTCTCATCATGTTCGGTACTGCTCTCGCCTTGTGATGGATGGGTCGCGCCCCCGGAGTTAGGTGGATCTGCACTTTTGCTCCTTGGAATTTCCCGATACCTGGTTCGAACAGCAAAAGAAATTTGTTTAAGACCTGGACACACGAAGTGTCGTCAGCGGGCGATAGCGCTCGGATGTCGTCCCAGTTCCAGTGTATCTTTCCCAGCCAGCTCCTGTCGAGCAGCGTGGGACCATCGCCCGGTACCACCCAGAGTGGTAGCTTGTGCACCGCTCCATCGTAGGAGATCTTTACGGTAGCACTGCCGATTACAGGAATCAGTTCTTTAGTGTAAGTTCTTCGTCTCATGCGAACTGGAGTTAAGACTGGCCTTGAGGCCTTGTTGCACCACAACCTTTCGAAAGTCTTTTTTGCCCATGATGGACTGGCTCGCGCCCGTGTCCAGCTCCATTGACACCAGGAGTCCATTTAGTTCAACATTTGGGGGACAATTTATGGTGAATGTGTGCACCCCATGTACCTCTGTCTCCTCTATCTGAGGCTCTGGTTCGTAGTGATCCTCCGTGGATCTGTCCTCCTCTGCAACATGGTGGTTTGCAGGTTTAACAGGCTTAGCAGCTTGCCTGCACACTCGTTGGAGGTGTCTCATTGTTCCACAGCCCTTGCAAACGTATGCTTTGAATCGGCATGAATAGAAACAATAATCACCTCCCTCCGCAGCACCAACAAGGTGTTAATGACCTCGCATTCATCACCCTTGATGGTGGACTCTGAGTCATCTGTGGATGTGCAGCTGCAGGTATGTGTGACCTGCCCTGTTCGTTACAATTCGAAAACAACATCACTTTGTTCACAGTACTTGTAGCAGTACTTGTGTGCTGAGAAATGTGCTTAGTATTGTCACTGGTGGCAATGAACGCCTGGCCTTACTCAAGGTTAGGGTCGCTAAGTCAAAAGCTTGCGAAGTATGGTTTCATGGCCAATGCCAAGTATGAAAAAGTCTCTGAGCATGTGCTCCAAATGTCCTTTAAATTCGCAATGTCCTGCAAGGCATCTTAGCTCGGCGACATAACTCGCCACTTTCTGGCCTTCAGACCTTTTGTAGGTGTAGAACCGATACCTCGCCATCAGAACGCTTTCCTTCGTGTTCAAATGCTCTCGGACCAGTGTGCACAAATCATCATACGATTTCTCTGTGGGTTTCGCTGGAGTGAGCAGATTCTTCATTGAGGCCATACGTCGGTGCCCCACAGACAGTGAGGAGGATCGCTCTACGTTTGGCAGTGGTTCTTTTCCCCATCTAGCTCGTTGGCCATGAAGTATTGGTCGAGTCGCTCCAAAAAAGTTTCCCAATCATCTCCCTCCGAAAATTTCTCCAGGATGCCCACTGTTCTCTGCATCTTTGGGTTCGCTATCTGGATCTCGTTATATACCTGTGCTCCCAAGGGATTATGGGATCCCTTGGGACTCCAGGGGATGAGCCCTCTGGTGGCTGTACAGAGTAAATGCAAGTATACATATATAACACCTCTAATTCTGCCCTTTTGAATATCCCTGATTATAATCGCTCCACCATTGGTGCCCATGCCTTCTGTTGCCTGGGTCTTAAGATCAGGAATTATAAACTCTTTCCTCCCTTAAGACACTCCTTAAAACATACCTCTTTGGCCAAGCTTTTGTTGTCTGCCCTTATTTTTCCTTATGTTGCTTGGTGTCAATTTCTTTGTATCACAATACTCCTGTGAAGCGTCGTTTACTATGTTAAAGGCGTTATATAAATACAAGTTGTTGTTGTTGTAGCCCTGTCTGCCCCTTAGGTGGGCATTTAAAAAAATCCCAGGACACTATTTGAAGAAAAACAGGGGAGGTGTCCTAGCTGGCATTTATCCTTCAACCAATACCTAACACAGATGGCTTGGCCATTTCTGTCACTGCTGTTTGTGGGAGCCTGTTATGTACAAATAGGTTGCAGCAATCCATTACAAGAGTGACTACACTTCAAAAGTACTTCATTGGTTGTAAAGTGCTTTGGGACGTCCTCGGGTTGTGAAAGGTGGCTATACAAATGCAAGTTTTTTATTTACGTGGCATCTCCCTCTTTCTTCTCCCCCCCCATGCCAAGAAGTGAGTTGCGGACCCAGTCACACGAACTGATGCCATTTGTCCCGTTTACAATTTTGCTCTGAAAAGTGAAACGGTCGGCTAACATTTTGAATGTGGACTGTCCGGGATGGAAAGTGAGTCCTTTCATAACGGGCGCAAATTACTCCCAAATTGTCAATCTGTTGTTGAACAGGCTCGAGGGGCTGAATGGCACACTCCTCTCTCTATCTTCCGATTTCCCTTTTCAGATGCCGATTGAACTGTAGTGTATTTATAGAACGTCCTATTTTTATTTCAAATTTCCAACATTTGCAGTTTTGCTTCTCATTTTACATCTCCGGGTTTGGAACTATCCAAGAGAGCAGGCTGCGTTTAGCTGCAGCATTGCAACTCCAGAAACCACCCGGACCGTGTCTGATGCCACAGCTCCTAATAAAATGAATGGAACCAAACCGAGACACAGCAGGGGCTTGGAGGGACCGAGGCTTAAAATGATGGTGCGGTGAAATCGCTAAAACATCGAAAGATTTGTTTTGTATATCATTTTTTTTAACATATCGAGGAACACTTTGAACGACGAAAATCCCCTCACTTGACTTTCCTCCTCTTTTAAGTTAACACTGCAGTTAAAAAAAAAATACTGCCAAGATAACAAATGTTTGAACTGGAGCATTTTTCAAACTGAGCTGGCCCTGGAAACATCCCATCAGTGACAGCGCCCTGTTTTATTTTTTAAAAGGGGCACTGTCTTCGTGCAGAAAGTGTTTGGCACGTCATATATTATTTGGAGAGAGAGAAGAGGGAAAGATATTTTTTCTGGCAATATAATGTACAAAGTAAACGCATGATATAAATAAAACCAGTTTTGAAGAAGGGTCCACGTCCGAAATATTCTCTCTCTGAAGATGCTGAGTGTTTTCAACGCTGTTCTGTTTTTGTTTTACAATATACAGGTTTGCCGAACCGTGATATTGTTTTTCTCTTCTTCAAAGCGGACAATACCCCTTTAAAAGAGAGATTGCCATCCAGAATTTCCGTCTTGGAAATCCCTGATGTAAACAAACCGCCCACTTGTATCAGAATGCCGAAGATGGCAGCTGACTGCCAAAGCGATCGTTTCAGAGCTCGGTTTTGTCAGACAACTCGTGTAGAACAAGCTCTCGCAATAATATTGTTTCACTCTATTGATCTGCAACGTATGGGGGTTACTGGAACCGTCATCACCATTGATTACAATCTCCAGAGGTAAATCCCAATTAAAAAAAAACATATTGCGAATGTGGAACCGCTTTGGTGGGGATACAAAGAGAAGCTCTCTGTTTTGTGTAACATCTCATGAATGACACTGTACTGTGGAGGTGTTTAGTTTGCGCCACCACGTGGTGTGTCTGCGGGGAGTGAAATTGCAACACTGTCCATTTGGGTGTAAGTTACAAAGAGATCAGGCTGGGAAGAGTCAGACTGCTCCTGTCAGATGGGGTCCCAAGATCAGTCAGCAACACGTGAGTGCAACCTTTCACACATCTACCGAGACACGAGCTCTGCGATAGTCTGCAATACAACAGAAGCGGCTGCTCTTTCTCTCTCGCGTCCTTCACACAAGACAAAAACGCTCAGCCATATTTTTTTTCTCTCTCTCGTTTATTTCGCTTTGGATCCGATGCACTGAATGTCCCGCCTACTTAAACCGTGCAGTCCGGCATTTACCTCCTCACACGCCAGGGCTTTCACATTTGCTCTCTAAATATGTTTATTTGACAATCGTGTTTTAAAAGTCGGCAATACAATTTTCCTTCCTTGCTGTTAAAGGCGAGATGCAGGGTTGGGGCAAGTGCGCAGGCGTTTTATACGCCGACAAACGGGCTGGAGTTTCTGCTGTATTCTGTTGTTGAACATTTAGTTTTATTATTTGCTTAAATCTAATCTTCGAAAGGGTTGCTCTGCGGAATTTATGTTCACAGAAATAGATATCGTGCATCATTACCTTTAACACATGGAAACCCAAATACTTAAAAGTGCAATTTAGTTTTTCTTCAAATAAATCGGTTAATATGTCACTTCAAACAGTTAAGAAGCGTTATATAAATTAGATCGATCAATTTTTATTTATTAATATGGCAATGATAAACAGCTTAGAATAAATTTAATTTGTAAAAGTTCCAAGAATATCAATTTGCAGGATATACTGTGCAGGGCTTGTATCCAATGGCTCAGTTGATCAAACACCGTCTAGCCCATTGAAGTTTGTTCTTCGAGTTCCCCTAACTCTTCCTGACTGGTAATAGATTTGATTCTGATTATTGCACAAGGTTCTAGGTTTGAGCTCTGATGTGTTGTTAGGCTGCAAAGCGCTTTGGAACGTCCTGAGATCGTGAAAGGTGCTATATAAATGCGAGTTCTTCTAGCTGATCTTAGCTGGGGTTTGGAGTACTCTCATTGGCCTCAGCACCCTGCTCCTGATTGCTATCCAGTACTGACAGTGTGTGTATGCATGTGTCTCTGTGTGTGTCTGTGTAGGGTGATGCTTGGTTGTGGAGATAGTCTACTCATACTCAGCCAGTACCCATGCAACTATATCCCAGCACGGGTCAGCCCAGACGCTCCTTAAAACCTACCTCTTTGGCCAAGCTTTTGGTCATCTGTCCTAATTTCTTCTTATTTGGCTTGGTGTCAAATTTTTTGTCTTATAATACTCCTTTAAAGCGCCTTGGGATGTTTGACCACGTTAAAGGCTCTATATAAATACAAGTTGTTGTTGTGGAAGGGGATAAAAAGGTTGGGAAAGAATATACTGAGCTGTCAAACTGAGTTACGTTGAGATTATAAAAATGGACTAAACTCCCCAAATCCTCATTCTCCAACCCTTGCCCTACAACCAAAAAAATCAGTGACTAAAATAGTTGTGTACATTTTATTAGGGGATTTCCAGAGTAAAATTGCTTAAAATTGGTATGAATCAATAATATCGTACTCTATGGTTTACAGAGTGCACATGGCCTTTGTACAACTGGGAATGAGAATAACACAAGTACAGTCAGAGCAGTAAATCATGATGTCCCATAGGGAGGTAACTCTGCAATTTAATATTCAACACACAGGAGACTGTGATTTGTTTGGGAATTTCATGTAACGAGGTATGAATGTGAACATAGAATAAGAAATGGGACTTGTCACCTCCTAAACCAATCTAACTCGACTCTCTTCCCCCCCAATTTTCTCCCTTCCGCTCCAAGACTTCAGCACATAATCTAGGCTGAGGCGTCAGTGCAGCACTGAGGGAGTGTTGCATTGCCGGGACTGCTGTCTTTTGGGTGAGAGGTTAAATCGAGGCCCCCGATTTAACCTCTCCTACGGTGCATTTTTGAAACAGAGCAGAGAATTCTACTGGTGTCCTAGCTGACATTCCTCCCTCAATCAGCACCACAAAAACAGATGATCCGGTCATTTACCTCATTACTTTTTGTGGGAGCTTGCTGTGCACAGATGGGCTGCCGTGTTTGCCGAAATAACAACAGGGATTGCACTTCAAAAGGATGGAATTGGCAGGGGGATGTGAAAAGCTCCAAATCAATGCAAGTCTTTCACAGGAGTGTCATTTATTTCATGTTTTCTCCTGAAGTCTTTGAGTCATGCTGTAATTCTGCAGGTAGCAATCGCCCTCTGATAGCTTACCCATTCTTCTAATGTGAGACCAAACTTTGAGTGTCAGCAGGTTATTCAACCTTGGGGGGAGGTATACAGTCAAGCCCGATGCTGTCCTTTGCCTAGCATGGAGCATCAGGCGGCAATCGGTGTAGTAACACGAGCTGATTTCCGCTCCTACCCCACAGCCTCCTTAGCCCAGGGATCCGAAAGAAGGTTCTTGGATTTATATAGCACCTTTCACAACCTCAGGATGTCCCAAAGAGCTTTACAGCCAGTGAAGTACTTCTGAAGTGTAGTCATTGTTGTAATGTAGGAAATGCAGCTGCCAATCTGTGCACAGCAAGATCCCACAGACAGCACTGTGATAATGACCAGATAATCTGTTTTACTGGTGATGGTTGAGGGATAAATATTGGCCAGTACACCAAAGAGAACTCCCCTGCTCTTCTTCAAAATAGTTCCATGGGATCTTTTATGTCCATCTGAGAGAGCAGACGGGGCCTCAGTTTAACGTGTTATCCAGAAGACGGCATCTCCGACAATGCAGCACTCCCTCAGCACTGCACTGGAGTGTCAGCCTAGATTTTGTGCTCAAATCTCTGAAATAGGACTGAAGTGAGTTGTAGCATCCCAATTGCCACCTTGGCAGATTGCACCAGCTCAGTGGGGACTGGCGGATTGAGCATGGGTCCTTCCTGATCAGTATGTATGGCAGTGCATTTACTGAGGCACTGGGGAGCAGCAAACTGTGGCTGGGCTTTAAGTAAGTAGTCCTGAAATCCTTGAATTCCCTAAGCTCTGGAATTCCGTCCCTAAACCTCTGACTCTACCTCCCTCTCCTCTAAGATGCTCCTTAAAACCTACCCTTTGACCATCTCTCATTATGTGGCTCAGTGTCAAATTTTGTTTGATAATCACTCCTGTGGACATCTCACTATTTTAAAGACTCTATATAAATTCAAGTTGTTGTGAAGCCAATAAAATAGACCATACAACAAAGCCTGGAGGCCTTGATGCTAACTCAGTGGATTATAAAAGCCCTCAGCGTCAATTCTCAGAGATAATACATTTGACATGTTTTATTCTTTGATTGACAGGGCATGTCACTTCAGTTGCAAATGTATATTCAGAAAGCAAGAACCAGATCAGATCCAATTGTTAGGTTTCCAGTGTAAATGGGAGCTCACAATTTCTTAATGAACCTCTGTGTAGTACACTTACTGTACGAACTGGTAAAACATAGCACCCACAACTCTTACACTGGATAGACAAGTGGTCATAGATCACTTGTACTGGTGCATAATTTTCACACCTATTTGTAGATTGTAAAAACCTGTGGTACAGTTTAGCGTGCGTGGATTGTACTGAAGGCTACAAGGGACAAGACCGCTGCGATTCTGCCCCAAATTGGGATGGGATAGCGGAGGAGAATTACCGCCCGCCCTGCCCCCCCCCCCCCCCCCCCCACACACACATGCCATTGCCTCAGGATTGGCATCTGTTTGTAGATCAGTGGTTTTTGAACTTTTCTGTATGTGTATGGGGAACCCTTAACAGTTCAGGTGGAACCCTTCATTCAATTGATTCGCTGTCCCAGTACTCTGTGCCTGTACTCTGTGCATTGTGTAAATCTTTTATTAGCCTGCACTGTTACAGAGCCCTACAGTATTTGATCCTGTATATCTGCCCCCATCCTTGTATTGTCTGCTAATGCTGCTGGATAGCCCTTTTATTTTTTAGTGTTCATCGACTGTAAAGTTGACAGATTTCAATTGCCTCAGAGTGTAATGCACAAAGCTTTTATCAAATAAATCTTATAATCCACTCGTGCTGATTATGAGTCAATGCTGGCAACTTGGTGTCTGAGATTTACTATTCCCATTATGTTTGGATTGATTTTTTGAATGAATTCCAAGACCATTTCTTTCAATATAATTTCTTATGATTTATTTTGTTATTTTCCTTTGTTTTATTTAACTTGGTGCATCAGACTCACTGAACATACCCGACAACTCCCTTCGGATCCCCCAAAAGTTTGTCACCATCCTTTGCCTGTTCCACGACGACATGCAGGCCATGATCCTTACCAATGGATCCATCACAGACCCAATCCACATCCGGACCGGGGCTCAAACAGGGCTGCATCATCGCCCCAACCCTCTTCTCAATCCTTCTCGCTGCCATGCTCCATCTCACAGTTGACAATCTCCCCGCTGGAGTGGAACTAAACTACAGAACCAGTGGGAAGCTGTTCAACCTTCGCCGTCTCCAGGCCAGGTCCAAGACCACCCCAACCTCTGTCATCGAGCTACAGTACGCAGACGATGCCTGCGTCTGCGCACATACAGAGGCTGAACTCCAGGACATAGTCGATGTATTTACTGAGGCGTATGAAAGCATGGGCCTTACGCTAAACATCCGTAAGACAAAGGTCCTCCACCAGCCTGTCCTCGCCGCACAGCACTGACCCCCAGTCATCAAGATCCACGGCGCGACCCTGGACTCCGTGGACCACTTCCCTTATCTCGGGAGCCTCCTATCAACAAGAGCAGGCAGTGACGTCAAGATCCAACACCGCCTCCAGTGCGCCAGTGCAGCCTTCGGCCACCTGAGGAAAAGAATGTTTGAAGACTAGGCCCTCAAAACTGTCACCAAGCTCATGGTCTACAGGGCTGTAGTAATACCCACCCTCCTGTATGGCTCAGAGACATGGAACATATACAGTAGACACCTCAAGTTTACTGGAGAAATACCACCAACGATGTCTCCGCAAGATCCTACAAATGCCCTGGGAGGACAGGCGCACCAACATCAGCGTCCTCATCCAGGCCAACATCCCCAGCATTGAAGCACTGACCACACTCGATCAGCTCCGCTGGGCGGGCCACATAGTCCGCATGCCACATACGAGACTCTCAAAGCAAGTGCTCTACTCGGAGCTCCTTCATGGCAAACGAGCCAAAGGTGGGCAGCGGAAACGCTACAAGGACACCCTCAAAGCCTCCCTGATAAAGTGCAACATCCCCACCGACACCTGGGAGTCCCTGGCCCAAGACCGCCCTAAGTGGAGGAAGTGCATCCGGGAGGGCGCTGAGCACTTTGAGTCTCAACGGCGAGAGCATGCAGAAATCTAACGCAGGCAGCGGAAAGAGCATGCGGCAAACCTGTCCCACCCACCCCTTCCCTCAACGACTATCTGTCCCACCTGTGACAGAGTCTGTGGCTCTCGTATTGGACTGTTCAGCCACCAAAGAACTCACTTCAGGAGTGGAAGCAAGTCTTCCTCGATTCCAAGGGACTGCCTATCATGATGAACCATCTGAGATGGTCTTTAGCTTCAGAAGATGGATTTCTCATGAAGAAGTATTTTCCATGCACTTTGCCAAACTCAATGACTGATATAAAGTTCAAATACATATGGAGGAAAGGATTAGCAAATCTCCGACTCCTCGGACTAGAAGGGATGCGAATGGGAAGGGAGCTTATATAGGTCAGTAGGATATTAAGGGAATAGAAAACAGTAATCCTATCTCAAGTTAAAACACAACAGGGGGATGCATGTAAGAAAACTGGTAAAAGACAAATTCTGGATTGAGGTCCGGAAACAGCTATTCATATTCACACAAAGAGTGATTAGCACCTGAGGTGGTCGTCCAGGTACAGTAGTGGAGGCAAGCATTCTGAAATCATTAGTAAGGCAACTGGAGGCTGTGATTGAGGAACTACAGTTTTCTGTGAACTAAATGGGCTGGCCACAGATGCCATTAGCCCCTCCAGCCTATTCTGCCATTTGACTGGATACTGGCTGATCCTGTGTCTTAATCAACTAACAGAAAACAGAGAGTCGGGATAAATGGTTCATTTTCAGGTTGTTAAACTGTAACTAGTGGAGTGCCACAGGGATCAGTGCTGGGGCCTCAACTATTTACAATCTATATTAATGACTTGGATGAATTTCCTGATGATACAAAGATAGGTGGGAAAGCAAGTTGTGAGGAGGACGCAAAGAATCTGCAAAGGGTTATAGAAATATAGAAACATAGAAAATAGGTGCAAGAGTAGGCCATTTGGCCCTTCGAGCCTACACCACCATTCAATAAGATCATGGCTGATCATTCCCTCAGTACCCCTTTCCTGCTTTCTCTCCATACCCCTTGATCCCTTTAGCCATAAGGACCATATCTAACTCCATCTTGAATATATCCAATGAACTGGCATCAACAACTCTCTGTGGCAGGGAATTCCACAGGTTAACAACTCTCTGAGTGAAGAAGTTTCTCCTCATCTCAGTCCTAAATGGCCTAACACTTATCCTAAGACTGTGCCCCCTGGTTCCAACATCGGGAACATTCTACCCGCATCTAACCTGTCCCATCCCGTCAGAATCTTATATGTTTCTATGAGATCCCCCCTCATCCTTCTAAACTCCAATGTATAAAGGCCCAGTTGATCCAGTCTCTCCTCATATGTCAGTCCAGCCATCCCTGGAATCAGTCTGGTGAACCTTCGCTGCACTCCCTCAATAGCAAGAACATCCTTCCTCAGATTAGGAGACCAAAACTGAACACAATATTCCAGGTGAGGCCTCACCTGTACAACTGCAGTAAGACCTCCCTGCTCCTATACTCAAATCCCCTAGTTATGAAGGCCAACATACCATTTGCCTTCTTCACCACCTGCTGTGTACCTGTATGCCAACTTTCAATGACTGATGAACCATGACACCCAGGTCTCGTTGCACCTCCCCTTTTCCGAGTCTGCCGCCATTCAGATAATAGACTGTCTTCGTGTTTTTGCCCCTAAAGTGGATAACCTCACATTTATCCACATTATACTGCATCTGCCATGCATTTTCCCACTCACCTAACCTGTCCAAGTCACTCTGCAGCCTCTTAGCGACCCCCTCACAGCTCACACCGCCACCCAGTTTAGCGTCATCTGCAAGCTTGGAGATATTACACTCAATTCCTTCATTTAAATCATTGATGTATATTGTAAAGAGCTGGGGTCCCAGCACTGAGCCCTGTGGCACTCCACTAGTCACTGCCTGCCATTCTGAAAAGGACCCGTTATCCCGATTCTCTGCTTCCTGTCTGCCAACCAGTTCTCTATCCATGTCAGTATATTACCCCCAATACCATGCACTTTGATTTTGCACACCAATCTCTTGTGCGGGACCTTGTCAAAAGCCTTTTGAAAGTCAAAATACACCACATCCACTGGTTCTCCCTTGTCCACTCTACTAGATACATCCTCAAAAAATTCCAGAAGATTTGTCAAGCATGATTTCCCCTTCATAAATCCATGCTGACTTGGACCGATCCTGTCACTGCTTTCCAAATGCGCTGCTATTTCATCCTTAATAATTATAGGTAGGCTAAGTGAGTGGGCAAAAATGTGGATGCTTTGTGGTACCTGCACTTGCAACCAGAAGTGTTTTAGAGGGAACAAAAATAATTTGGCCCATCATGCCTGTGCTGGCTCTTTGAAAGAGCTATCCAATTAGTCCCATTTCTGTGCTCTTTCTCCATAGCCCTGCAAATTTTTCCTTTTCAAGTATAATGACAAGCCTTAACATCCCGCGCCTTGATGAGCACAAAACCTAAACTACATGCTAAAAATACCAAAACCAAATGTTTCTCAGTTGCAGTCTGTCAGGCTGCTACTTCAGGTCTTTGAATATTTAAACAGCGTTGCAGCTTTTAGGTTTCTGCTTTCCACAGTTCAGTCGGCGAATTGATTTGAAAATCAATAAACTAAGTATTTGCAATTTAAATTATAAGAAGAACCTAAACCAACTCAAAACAGACTGATAATGCTGAGAAATTAATTTTTTGTGTGTGTCTTTTTTCCTCCTCCCCAGCCCAGATTCTCGGTGACCAGTTAAGAGCAGGTGACTTGCACACAAATCCACACATTAAACCTGGGACCTTCCTGTTCTTGTATTGGGCAGCAGGTGGTACATTCATCCACCAATCAATGGGGAGCGCAGAGGAGCTCTTATTTAAGGTCACAGGTCTCATGTGAGACCAGAGATCGGGAGAAATGTTTCTCTCACAGGGTGGTGAATATGTGAGACAGATTTCCATCAAAAATAATGAATGCTATGCCGGTATCCTTTCACAAAAGAGAGCTGAACAACATCCACTAATGGGAGTGACTGAGGGCAGAAGAAATAAGGACAAGCTGATCAAGTAATACAAGGAATCTAGTCCCGTTGGGAATGTGCGAACATCTGCTGTGAAATGGAGCTGATCGTGACTGAGTAAAAATTGGTTCGAACATTAGACTAATATCTGGATGTCTTTGTTTGCTCACCTTTAAGTTTAGGGAGATATCCCCTCAGTTTTTCATCTTCTTGGAGGTTTTACCTGTGGCTAATCACCTTCCTTGGGAAGCTAAATATGTCAGCGAGTCTATCACAATGCAAGAAGCACGACCATCTCTCCTGCAATACATTACAACTTCCTACAACTCACAATTGGGAAGACTGAAGCCATTGTCTTCAGCCCTCCCCACAGAATCTGCTCCAGTGCCTCTGATTACATCTCCTTCTCTGGCCACTGTCCCAGCCAGACCATTTGTAACTATGGTTGTTCGACGCTGAGCTCAGTTGCAGCTCCCGTTTCCTTTCCATCACACAGACCACCACAACATTGTCCAACTCTGCCCTTACATCAGCCTCTCTACCGCCAAAACCTTTATCCATGCTTTTGTTACATCTAGCCTTGTTTATTTTAATGAAGTGCTTTGAAAATAAGGAGGAGCTGTTTCTGGAGGGAGAAGGATCGGTAACCAGAGGGCACAGATTTAAAGTAATTGGCAAAAGAACCAGGGGGCAGATGAGGAAAAAAATTTTTACGCATCAAGTTGTGATGGTCAGGAATGCACTGCCTGAAAAGATGGAGGAAGCAGATTCAGTAATAACTTTCAAAAGGGAATTGGATAAATACTTGATGGGGAAAATTTGCAGGACCTTTGGGGAAAGGGCAGCAGAGTGGGACTAATTGGATCGCTCTGTCACAGAGCCGGCACAGGCACAATGGGCCGAATGGCCTCCTTCTGTGCTTTATTATTCTATGATCGTATGAATTCCTTCCTTTATGGTTTGCATCCTCCACAAATGCCCAAAATACAGCTACTCATATCCTTTCAGTTCTCTAACTCCCCGCTCCCCCCCCCCCCCCCGCCCCCCACACCCCACACACACTCCCTTTGTCTTATGGTAGCAGAGTCTTCAGTTGCCTTGGTTACTCTCTGTGGTACTCAGTCCACAAACTCCTCCATCTCTTCCTTCAAAAGTCTCTCAAAACCCACTTTTTGGGTCAGGCTTCCTGTATCCTTCCATGACATAGAGTTGGATTAATTTAAGGAGCTGTATGGCTATGTTTCATATTGGACAATGCATTTTCCAACTAACCCATCTGGATTAGAATATTTATTTTTAATCCACAAAATCACGAAGTGAAGAACCTTTGTAATATCCTCTCGCTGGGAGTAGTCACATTGATATTTTGGAGTTTCAGTCAGTGAGGCAGTAAACATCGTAACTCGAAAGTGAAAATGCAACACTAATAACTTTAGTGCAACTGAAACTAAGGGCTGTATCGGAGTCTGGAGCCAGGCCCACCACAGCCAGAGACATTTGGTTTGTTTTATATCGGAAGCCACAGGCAGGTCTGAAAATATTCGGCAGCAATGTTCCAGAGTTTTGTATAGACTGATTGCCAAGCCGACAGTAAGTATCATTAGTTTCAACTTAAGGTTGGTTTGAAAGATGCAATGGGAAGGTATCTCTTAAAGCCACAAAGTCCTTGCATTATGAACAAAATCCTTTGTTTAATACCTAACCATTGAATTTTTATCATAATATAAGGAAACAGAATCCGTTAGCAATGTTAAGCAAAGAATTGGCTCCTTGCTGAATGTGGTTATCCCTTTTGTTAGTAAAGGATTTTATTTTTAAATTCGGAAATCTTGATCCGCAGGCCCAAGGTGCAGGTTCTACAGAGCAGCAGAGAAGACCAGAGAAATCCGTAGTTAAATAAGCTACGCTTGGGTTTTAGGTTGTAGGTTTTCTTGTGATTGGAGGTAATGACTGGTAGAGGAAAAGGTGGTAAGGAGCTGGGAACGGGAGGAGCCGAGGGCCATGGTAAACGGCTCCGAGATAACACCCAGGGACATCACCTGGCTGCCCATTCATCAGCTGTCTTGTCGAGGGCTTGTAAAATGTACCTCTGGCCTCATTTCAAGAGAAGATGCGTGGAGGTGTTGAAAGTTTTCCTTGTATCATTAGGTTGTGGAAGGAAGGGAAGGTTCCATAGTTTTGTGGCCTTGGGAAGGAACGAGTTAAGAGTTGGAGGCTGCATGATGAACCTTGCTTTTAGTCCGACTCCAGAGACTTGAGTACAAAATCTAGGCTGACATTCCAGTGCAGTGCTGAGGGAGCGCTAAACCAAGGCCCTGTCTGCTCTCTCGGGTGGATGTAAAAGATTCCACGACACTGTATCGAAGAGGAGCAGACGAGTCCTGGCCAATATTTATCCCTCAACCAACAGTACTAAAACAGACTATCTGGCCATTATTTCATTGCTGTTTGTGGGAGCTTGCTGTGCGCAAATTGGCTATTGCGTTTCCTACATTACAACAGTGACTACACTGCAAAAATACTGCTTGAGTAAAGCGCTTTGGGACGTCCTGAGAGCATGAAAGGCGCTATATAAATGCAAGTCTTTCTGCTTTCATGCATGCATATTATACGTAGGAAAGTGATATATTTCATCTTGCCTTTAATAGATCCTTGCTGACTTGGTGCTATGGATTCTTTCAACTTTGAAGACGACATCAGCATTCTGACGCAAGAGGAGCTGCCTGATGATGTGGAGTGGGGTGACACACCCAACACGGTCCTTACAGGCGAGGAATACTCGGCATCCCACTTTGCACTTATCACCGCCTACAACGATATCAAGCAGCGATTGATCGGCATGGAAAGAGACAACTCCACCTTGAAGAGGAAGCTCAGACAATACGACCTCAAGGTAAACCCTCGGCAACAGATTTCATTCTATGTGAACCATGGAAACGGAGCTAAGATGTGCCTTGTCTGGAAAAGTGACGTTAAGTTTTAAAGGCGGTTCGAATTAAGGGCCTTCTTGTCTCAGTTGTTTCATTGGGACCCTTTGTCATGACAACAATAGAGTTTCGGTTTATTCACAGAAAATCCTGGAAAGCACTCAGCAGACCAGGCAGCATCTGTGGGGAGAGGAAGAGAGTTAACGATCTGAGGCGGGTTGGGAGTGGTCAGGAATCCTGGGAGAACGGGTTTCCTGCAGGTCCTGCAAATTTAATGGCAGGGCCTGATTTACATTTGTGGCCTTTGTTTCCCACCCACAACCGGTCAGATGGAGAGGCTGGCTGGCTGCGGGCAGATAGGCCTGAGGCACTAGACCACACAGGAGAGGGAGGGAGAGATTGGGTGGGGGCCGGGGGTTGGTCAGGGGCTGGAGGAAGATCACGAGCGGCGGGGGGCGAAGGATCGGGGACAGAGCACTGGGGGAGCATTGAGGTGGGGATGGCGGAGATGGATCGGATCGGTGTGGGGGGGGGGGATGGAGCATCAGGGCCGGCCTGAAGGTCACGTGTAGGGGAGGGGTGGTGGGCAGGGAAAGCATTCAGTCCAGCCTGAGCGTCATCGATGGGGAGGGCGAGGGGGCACAGAGTCGGGGTGGGAAGCAAAGGGATAGGCACCAGGATGTAGCGTTAGAAAGGAGAAACAAGGTGCCCAAACATTTCAGGTGTGTAAATGCACGATGCGAGGTAAATTAGGTTGATGAGGTTCAGATGCAAATAGCCACATGGGAATATGATGTTGTGGCAATAACAGAGACCTGGCTCAAAAAAAGGCAGGATATAAGGTTCAGGAAAGACAAAGAAGGAAAGAAAGGAGGTAGGGTGGCAGTATTGATCAAGGAGAATATTACTGTGCTGGAGAGAGACCATGTCCTCGAGGGGTCAAGGACAGAATCTATTTGGTTAGAGTTGAGAAACAATAGAGGTGTCATTACACTACTGGGTGTATTCTATAGGCCCCAACTTGTGGGAAGGATATAGAGGAGCAAATTTGCAGGGAAATTACAGAGAGGTGCAAGAACTATAGAATAGTGACCATAGGGGACATCAACTATCCTAATATAGACTGGGATAGTCATAGTGTAAAGGACAGAGAGGGGGAATAATTTCTGAAGAAGAGAACTTTCTTGATCAGTGTGTTTCTGGCCCAATGACAAAGGAGGGATTTCTGGATCTGGTTCTGAGACAAATAGAGCAAGTGTCAGTAGGGGAACATTTAGGGAACAGTGATCATAGTATCATAAGTTTTAGATTAGCTATGGAAAAGGACAGGGAGCAATCTAGAATAAAAATACTTAATTGGAGGAAGGCAAATTTCAGTGGGTTGAGAACTGAGCTGTCCCGGGTAAATTTGAATCAATGACTGGCTGGCAAAATTATAATTGAACAATGGGCTGCCTTTAAAGAGAAGATGGTTCAGGTACATAGAAACATAGAAAATAGGTGCAGGAGTAGGCCATTCGGCCCTTCTAGCCTGCACCGCCATTCAATGAGTTCATGGCTGAACATGCAATTTCAGTACCCCATTCCTGCTTTCTCCCCATACCCCTTGATCCCCCTAGTAGTAAGGACTACATCTAACTCCTTTTTGAATATATTTAGTGAATTGGCCTCAACAACTTTCTGTGGTAGAGAATTCCACAGGTTCACCACTCTCTGGGTGAAGAAGTTTCTCCTCATCTCGGTCCTAAATGGCTTACCCCTTATCCTTAGACTGTGACCCCTGGTTCTGGACTTCCCCAATATTGGGAACATTCTTTTTGCATCTAACCTGTCTAAACCCGTCAGAATTTTAAACGTTTCTATGAGATCCCCTCTCATTCTTCTGAACGCCAATGAATATAAGCCCAGTTGATCCAGTCTTTCTTGATATGTCAGTCCTGCCATCCCGGGAATCATTCTGGTGAACCTTCGCTGCACTCCCTCAATAGCAAGAATGTCTTTCCTCAAGTTAGGAGACCAAAACTGTACACAATACTCCAGGTGTGGCCTCACCAAGGCCCTGTACAACTGTAGTAACATCTCCCTGCCCCTGTACTCAAATCCCCTCGCTATGAAGGCCAACATGCCATTTGCTTTCTTAACCGCCTGCTGTACCTGCATGCCAACCTTCAATGACTGATGTACCATGACACCCAGGTCTCGTTGCACCTCCCCTTTTCCTAATCTGTCACCATTCAGATAATAGTCCGTCTCTCTGTTTTTACCACCAAAGTGGATAACCTCACATTTATCCACATTATACTTCATCTGCCATGCATTTGCCCACTCACCTAACCTATCCAAGTCACTCTGCAGCCTCATAGCATCCTCCTCGCAGCTCACACTGCCACCCAACTTAGTGTCATCCGCAAATTTGGAGATACTACATTTAATCCCCTCGTCTAAATCATTAATGTACAATGTAAACAGCTGGGGCCCCAGCACAGAACCTTGCGGTACCCCACTAGTCACTGCCTGCCATTCTGAAAAGTACCCATTTACTCCTACTCTTTGCTTCCTGTCTGCCAACCAGTTCTCAATCCACGTCAGCACACTACTCCCAATCCCATGTGCTTTAACTTTGCACATTAATCTCTTGTGTGGGACCTTGTTGAAAGCCTTCTGAAAGTCCAAATACACCACATCAACTGGTTCTCCCTTGTCCACTCTACTGGAAACATCCTCAAAAAATTCCAGAAGATTTGTCAAGCATGATTTCCCTTTCACAAATCCATGTTGACTTGGACCTATCATGTCACCTCTTTCCAAATGCGCTGCTATGACATCCTTAATAATTGATTCCATCATTTTACCCACTACCGATGTCAGGCTGACCGGTCTATAATTCCCTGTTTTCTCTCCCTCCTTTTTTAAAAAGTGGGGTCACATTGGCTACCCTCCATTCTATAGGAACTGATCCAGAGTCTATGGAATGTTGGAACATGACTGTCAATGCATCCGCTATTTCCAAGGCCACCTCCTTAAGTACTCTGGGATGCAGTCCTTCAGGCCCTGGGGATTTATCGGCCTTCAATCCCATCAATTTCCCCAACACAATTTCCCAACTAATAAGGATTTCCCTCAGTTCCTCCTTCATACTAGACCCTCTGACCCCTTTTATATCCGGAAGGTTGTTTGTGTCCTCCTTAGTGAATACCGAACCAAAGTACTTGTTCAATTGGTCCGCCATTTCTTTGTTCCCCGTTATGACTTCCCCTGATTCTGACTGCAGGGGACCTACATTTGCCTTTACTAACCTTTTTCTCTTTACATATCTATAGAAACTTTTGCAGTCCGTCTTAATGTTCCCTGCAAGCTTCCTCTCGTACTCTATTTTCCCTACCCTAATCAAACCCTTTGTCCTCCTCTGCTGAGTTCTAAATTTCTCCCAGTCCCCGGGTTCACTGCTATTTCTGGCTAATTTGTATGCCACTTCCTTGGCTTTAATACTATCCCTGATTTCCCTTGATAGCCATGGTTGAGCCACCTTCCCCTTTTTATTTTTATGCCAGACAGGGATGTACAATTGTTGTAGTTCATCCATGCGGTCTCTAAATGTCTGCCATTGCCCATCCACAGTCAACCCCTTAAGTATCATTCGCCAATCTACCCTAGCCAATTCACGCCTCATACCTTCAAAGTTACCCTTCTTTAAGTTCTGGACCATGATCTCTGAATTAACTGTTTCATTCTCCATCCTAATGTAGAATTCCACCATATTATGGTCACTCTTCCCCAAGGGGCCTCGCACAACGAGATTGCTAATTAATCCTCTCTCATTACACAACACCCAGTCTAAGATGGCCTCCCCACTAGTTGGTTCCTCGACATATTGGTCTAGAAAACCATATCTTATGTACTCCAGGAAATTCTCCTCCACCGTATTGCTTCCAGTTTGGTTAGCCCAATCTATATGCATATTAAAGTCACCCATGATAACTGCTGCACCTTTATTGCATGCACCCCTAATTTCCTGTTTGATGCCCTCCCCAACATCACTACTACTGTTTGGAGGTCTGTACACAACTCCCACTAACGTTTTTTGCCCTTTGGTGTTCTGCAGCTCTACCCATATAGATTCCACATCATCCAAGCTAATGTCCTTCCTAACTATTGCATTAATCTCCTCTTTAACCAGCAATGCTACCCCACCTCCTTTTCCTTTTATTCTATCCTTCCTGAATGTTGAATACCCTTGGATGTTGAGTTCCCAGCCCTGATCATCCTGGAGCCACGTCTCAGTAATCCCAATCACATCATATCTGTTAACATCTATTTGCACAGTTAATTCATCCACCTTATTATGGATACTCCTTGCATTAAGACACAAAGCCTTCAGGCTTGTTTTTTTAACACCCTTTGTCCTTTTAGAATTATGATGTAGTGTGGCCCTTTTTGTTTCTTGCCTTTGTTTACTCGGCCTTCCACTATTGCATTTTACCTTTCTACCATCTGTTTCTGACTCCATATTACTTCGCCCTATCTCGCTGCATAGGTTCCCATCCCCCTGCCATATTAGTTTCAACACTCCCGAACTGCATTAGCAAATGTTACCCCTAGGACATCAGTTCCAGTCCTGCCCAAGTGCAGACCGTCCCTTTTGTACAGGTCCCACTTCCCCCAGAATTGGTTCCAATGTCCCAGGAATTTGAATCCCTCCCTCTTGCACCACCGCTCAAGCTATGTATTTATTTTAACTATCCTGCTCCCTCTACTCTGATTAGCACGTGGTACTGGTAGCAATCCAGAGATTACTACCTTTGAAGTCCTAGTTTTTAATTTAACTCCTAGCTCCCTAAATTCAGCTTGTAGGACCTCTTCCCGCTTCTTACCTATATCGTTGGTACCTACATGTACCACGACAAACTGGCTGTTCACCCTCCCTCTCCAGAATGCTCTGCAGCCGCACCGAGACATCCTTGACCCTTGCACCAGGGAGGCAACATACTCTCCTGGAATCTCGGTTACGGCTGCAGAAACTCCTATCTATTCCCCTTACAATAGAGTCCCCTATCACTATAGCTCTCCCACTCTTTTTCCAGCCCTTCTGTGCAGCAGAGCCACCCATGGTGCCATGAACCTGGCTGTTGGTGTCTTCCCCTGGTAAGTCATCTCCCCCAACAGTATCCAAAATGGTATATCTGTTTTGGAGTGAGATGACCACAGGGGACTCCTGCACTACCTTCCTGCTCTTGCCTTGTCTCTTGGTCACCCATTCACTATCTGTCCTAACCCTTACCTGCGGTGTGACCAACTCATTAAATGTGCTATCCACAACATTCTCAGCATTGCGCATGCTCCAGAGTGAGTCCATCCGCAGCTCCAGTGCCATCATGCGGTCTGTCAGGAGCTGCAGCTGAACACACTTCCCGCACACATAGTAGTCAGGGACACTGGAAGCGTCTCTGACTTCCCACATAGCACAGGAGGAGCATGACACGGGTCCGAGCTCTCCTGCCATGACTTAACCCGTAAATTAATTTACTTACTAAAATTTACTTTAAAACCAAACAGCTACTTAGTAGTTCGCTGCCAATTAAACCAATCTAAAAATCAGTCTAACAAAGGGTTATACTTACCAGTCAAACAGCCAACCACTTACCAGCTTGGCTGTGACGTCACCTCTTGATTTCGCTCCCCTCTATCTTTGTCTGCAACTGGTTGGGCTGGTCTCTGGGCCTCCATCTCCTACTCTCGCACTCCTTATCAGCTGCTCTAGTGTCAGCACTGGTAGGAAAAACAAGACAAAACAGCACCTGCCACCCCCACTTGTCCTTAAAAGTCACCCACTTACCAAACTCACAAATGCCACTCTATGCTGCTGCACGCCGTGCTCTGCACAAGCTGCCTCTTTTTAACCTGTATCTAGGTCAGATGACTCACTACTGGTCAGTCGTTTACAGAACTAGTTTTAACTAGCTGCTAATTGCCTCCTACTGGAGAGTTACCTTGTTTTTATCTGCCTAAACGTGAAAGATTCCCAACTATTTAACTTTTCCCCTTTAAATTAAACTGCTAATTACTTAGAAGCTACTGCCAATTGCCACTAATAATTTATTCCAGCCTCCAAATGGTTTAAAGAGAATAACCCTTAAAACTCACCCACTTACCAAACTCACAAATGCCACTCTATGCTGCTGCACTCCATGCTCTTCACGAGCTGCCTCTTTTTAAAGTCGAGGTATATTCCCACGAGGGGGAAAGGTAGGGCAAGCAAAGTCAGAGCTCCCTGGATGATGAAAGAGATAGAGAGTAAGATGAAGCAGAAAAAAGGGGAGTATGACAGATGTCAGTTTGAGAATACAAGTGAGAAACAGGCTGAATATAGAAAGTTCAGAGGCGAAGTGAAAAAGGAAATGAGGGGCAAAGAGAATGTGATAATAAATTGGCAGCTAACATAAAAGGGAATTCAAAAGTTTTCTATAGGTATATAAATAATAAATGGGTAGTAACAGTAGGGATGAGGTCGATTAGGAACAAAAAAGGAGACCTATGTATGGAGGCAGAGGGTATGGCTGAGGTACTAAATGAGTGCTTTGCATCTGCCTTTACCAAGGAAGAAGATGCTGCCAAAGTTATAGGGAAGAGGAGGAAGATACTGGATGGGATAAAAATTGATAAACACGAGGTACTAGGAAGGCTGGCTGTACTTAAAGTAGATAAGTCACCAGGACCGGATGGGATGCAGCCTAGGATGCTGAAAGAAGTAAAGGTGGAAATTGCGGAGATACTGGCCATAATCTTCCAATCCTCCTTCGCTACGTGTTTGGTGTCAGAGGACTGGAGAATTGCAAATGTTACACCCTTTTACAAAAAAGGGTCTAAGGATAAACCAGCAACTACAGGCCAGTCAGTTTAACCTCGGTAGTAGGGAAACTTTTAGAAACAATAATCCGGGACGCTTGGAGAAGTGTGGATCCATTAAGGAAAGCCAGCATGGATTAGTTAAAGGCAAGTCATGTTTAACTAATTGGTTGAGTTTTTTGATGAGGTAACAGAGAGGGTTGATGAAGGCAATGCGGTTAACGTGGTGTACATGGACTTCCAAAAGGCATTTGATAAAGTGCCATATAATAGGCTTGCGAGCAAAGTTGAAGCTCATGGAATAAAAGGGACAGTGGCAGCATGGATACAAAATTGGCTAAGTGACAGGAAGCAGAGAGTAGTGGTGAACGGCTGTTTTTCAGACTGGAGGAAGGTATCCAGTGGTGTTCCTCAGGGTCAGTACCAGGGACACTGCTTTTCTTGATATATATTAATGACTTGGACTTGGGTGTAGAGGGCACAATTTCAAAATTTCCAGGTGACACTAAACTTGGAAGTATAATGAACAGTGAGAAGGATAGTGATAGATTACAAGAGGACATAGACAGGCTGGTGAAATGGGCGGACATGTGGCAGATGAAGTTTAATGCAGAAAATTGCAAAGTGATACATTTTGGTAGGAAGAACGAGGAGAGGCGATATAAACTAAAGGGTACAATTCTAAAGGGGGTGCATGAACAGAGGGACCTGGAGGTATATGTGCACAAATCATTGAAGGTAGCAGGGCAGGTTGAGAAAACGTTTAAAAAAGCTTACGGGATCCTGGGCTTTATAAATAGAAGCATAGAGTACAAAAGCAAGGAAGTTATGATGAATCTTTAAAAAACACAGGTCCAACCTCAACTGGAGTAATGTGTACAATTCTGGGCACCACACTTTAGGAAGGATGTGAAGACCATAGAGAGGGTGCAGGAAAGATTTATAAGAATGGTTCTAGGAATGAGGAACTTCAGTTACTCGGATCGACTGGAGAAGCTGGGGTTGTTCCCCTTAGAGCAGAGAACGTTGAGAGGAGATTTCATAGAACTGCTCAAAATCATGAGGGGTCAAGATAGAGTAGAAAGACAGAAACTGTTCCCATTGGCGGAAGGGTTGAGAACCAGAGGACACAGATTTAAGGTGATTGGCAGAAGAACCAAAGGCATCATGAGGGGGAAACTTACGCAGTGAGTGGTTATGATCTGGAATGCTGCCTGAAAGGGTGGTGGAGGCAGATTCAATAGTAGCCTTCAAAAGCGAATTGGATAAGTATGTGAAGGAAAAAAATTGCAAGACTACGGGGAACGGGCGGGGGAGTGGGACTAGCTGAACTGCCCTTGCAGAGTGTTGGCACGGGCTTGACAGGAGAAATGGTCTACTTCTCTGCTGTCTCCTTCTTTGACCAAAGCTTTTGGTCATCTGCCGTAATTTCTTCTCATGTGGCTCAGTGTCAAATTTTGGTCTTATAGCACTCCTGTGAAGTGCCTTGGGACACTTTACTACATTAAAGGCGCTATATAAATACAAGTTGTTGTTGTAAGCATTCTATAATTCTAAGCATTGGGGCTGGCCTGAGGAGCAACGATTGGGAGGGGAGATTACAGGAAGGCGATCAGAAGCCTTTTGGTGGGGAGGGGCGGGGGTGGAATGGAGGCCTTGGTGGGGGTGGGGGATACGAAGTAGAGATCGGAGGCCTCGTGTGGGAGGTGTCCAATCACGGGTGGTTGGTTAGGCAGGGATGTAAAGGCACTTACCCCCTTGGTCCAGCAGTCCTCGTCTTACTTTAGCTGGCGGATTCCCCGAGGCCTGTAAAACTTGACCAGCCACAGTTAAATTTAGAATGGTGCTTAAATCTGAAACACACGAGCCTCAGTATAGTATTTAAATGGGCAATGCACCTCCTTCCACCTTCCATCTCACCTCCATTAAAACCCGAACTGGGTGGGTTTGGGGTTGGGAGAAGCTCCCCAACTTTGCAGCTTGATGACCTTCCATCAAAACTAGAAGATGTTAAGACAGGTGAGCAGCTTTTAAGCAATTTACAGAGCCAGGGAGAAGTGGGGGCAGGGAAAGATCAAAGATCTGTGAAGTGATTAAATGACAAAAGTGATGCTGGTGCAAGGCAAAAGGAGGTGATAATGAGACAAGTCTCGAAGCGAAAGATGAGTCAGAGGAGATGTGAATGGTACAAAACCAAAATACTACGGAAGCTGGAATCTGAAATAAAAACAGAAAATGCTGGAAATCTCAGCGGGTCAGGCAGCATCTGTGGAGAGAGAAACCGAGTTAATGTTTCAGGTCGATGACCCTTCGTCAGAACTGGTGAATGTTCAAAATTAACAGATTCTTAAGGAGCACTGAAAGAGGGAGAGGAGGAAAGAACAAAGGGGAAGGTCTGTCATAGAGTGGAAGGCAGGAGAGATTTGAGAGACAAAAAGGATGATGGGCCGACTTGAGATGGTGATGACAGAAGCTAGAAAAAGGTTAGTTTAGATAGGGTGTAAATGGCGGAATAATTACCAGCTGCCATGGGAAACAGGGAGAGAAAAAATAATGTATAAGATCAAGGCGGGGAGGGAGCAAACTATGGGCAGAGGTTATGGTCTGAAATAGTTGAGCTCGATGTTGAGATGTGAAGGGTTACAGCAGAGAGGGAGGGTAGGATGGAAAATCTAGCAACGAGAAGACTTCAATGGTACACGAAGAGCAGGTTGACCCCCAGATATGTGCTTCCGCAATTTCTCTTTTTATTTCATGTTTCCAGCATTTGCTGTATTTTTGCTTTTGTTCCCGTTAATTCAGCAGCATGAAGGTTAATAGAAGAGTGTTTGTAAACAAAGGAAAATAAGATGTGCCAAACATGAGGTAAAGATGTAGAAGAGACCAGCCTGTCTTTAATAAGAGAATAAAATGTTCCTGTCTAGGTTTTGTGCATTAAGTAACGTTGAGCCAGTTTGGTCCCAGTAGAAGGTTTGCAAACTTGGATGAAAAAACAGCAACACTCTATTAATGATAATGCACTGAATTATTGCATATTTAGTGCATGTGTTCACTGTAACATCGTTCAGTCACACCTCTACATTCCGTGTATAGCTCCTTAACAGGCAGACGTGAAAGTGAAGAAAGGGAGCCTTGCTCCCTTTGTCAAAATGTTCCTTTGTTAATCTGTCAGATTGATAAAGACGGAATCCACTGAGATACAGCTGAAGCTATCGGCATCCAGGGCAGGTTGTGCCCATATCTAAATATAGCACTGTGTCAGTGAATAGGTTACTGTGTGAATGTGTGAAAGTGGGTCAGCCTTTGTACACTTCAACCATCTGAAAGAAGAGGGAAGCCCAATGAATGTGTGCATATGGACATTTAAAATTGATTTCATTTTATAGGGATGTTAGAACATAAAAACATAAGAAATATGAGCAGGAGTCGGCTACCTGGCCCCTCGAGCCTGCTCCGCCATTTAAAAATAAGATCATGGCTGATCCGATCATGGACTCAGCTCCACTTCCCCGCCCGCTCCCCATAATCCTTTATTCCCTTATCGCTCAAAAATCTGTCGATCGCCACCTTAAATATATTCAATGACCAGCCTCCACAGCTCTCTGGGGAGGGGTATTAATAAATAGGGTTTTGAGGCTGGCCTAACAACAAAATCCCAAACCGAAATGTTTAATTTACAATCGTATTTGTACCAGAACAGACACACAATACAAGTGCTAATGGCTGCAATTCATGCAACTGTAGGTCAGAACCATTCAAATTCTTACACAGTTCAGTGTATTCTTGTCTATAAACGCAGATCACTTCATCAGTGTTCCAGCCTACAGTGTCTGCCCAGTCCACTAAGGCCTCAATTTTAAAATACTTGTCCTCGTGTTCAAATGCCTCCATAGAATTGCCCCTCCCTATCTCTGTAACCTCCTCCATCCCTATAACCCGCCCAAAAACTCTGCGTCCCTCCAATTCTGGCCTCTTGTGCAACCTGCTTCCTTTGTGGCTGCGTCCTAACTACCCGCTGTCCTCCGGCCTCAGCCTGACCTTCCGGGCCGCCCATACGGTGCCGCCGCTCTGCCAGGGATTGCCCGTACGGTGCTGTCGCTCTGCCGGGGTTTGCCCGCAAGGCGCTATCGCTCTGCCGGGGATTGCCCGTACGGTGCTGTCGCTCTGCCGGGGTTTGCCCGCAAGGTGCTATCGCTCTGCCGGGGTTTGCCCGTAAGGTGCTGTCGCTCTGCCGGGGATTGCCCGTAAGGTGCTATCGCTCTGCCGGGGTTTGCCCGCAAGGTGCTATCGCTCTGCCAGGGTTTGCCCGTAAGGTGCTGTTGCTCTGCCGGGGATTGCCCGTAAGGTGCTATCGCTCTGCCGGGGTTTGACCGTAAGGTGCTATCGCTCTGCCGGGGATTGCCCGCAAGGTGCTATCGCTCTGCCAGGGATTGCCCGCAAGGTGCTATCGCTCTGCCGGGGTTTGCCCGTAAGGTGCTGTCGCTCTGCCGGGGATTGCCCGTAAGGTGCTATCGCTCTGCCGGGGATTGCCCGCAAGGTGCTATCGCTCTGCCGGGGTTTGCCCGCAAGGTGCTATCGCTCTACAAGAGAGAGAGAGGAAAAAGGTCAACCAGGGTTCCCACGCTTAACTGCTGTACAATGACCCTTGCTGGAAGGTGCAGGTACGACTGTGGATGTGACCAGGCAGGGAAGAACAAATTGGAGGGGTGTGGGAAAGAAGGCCACTTGTGATCTTTGGAATTCTCTACCCCAGAGGGCTGTGGATGCTCAGTCATTGAGTAGATTCAAGATAGAGGCCAATACATTTTTGGACACCAGGGGGATAGTGCAGGAAAGTGGAGTTGAGGTAGTAGATCAGCTATGATCTTATTGAATGCTCGAGGGGCTGTATGGGCCACTCCTGCTCCTATTTCCTATGTTCTGATGATGCATTGCCCAATTCTCCTCTCCTCTCTTATTTTTGTTGTGCTGCATTTCCCAGTTTTCCTTGTCAAATGAACTTGGAGATGATAAGAAGTCGCCCCAAAGCTTGCTTGATGTTACTTTGCTGAGAAATGAAAACAGCCGGCTGAGGGAACAGCTGGAGCACCTCAGAAACCAGGTTTGTACTGAATTTCTTCTCAGTCCACAAATGCACTTCTCCTTTTCCTCTGCAACCCTCCCCCAGCTCGGCAAGTGTTGAGTAGTGCACACAGGAAGAACAGCTTCAATCCCTGGCTCCTGCTGAGTAAGCTGATCTCGACCAGGCCAATGGTAAAGGCACTATGGTTGATCTCAGTGTTCCAGGCCGGGGAACCATTGGCCGAGGTTCCTGTTCCTCATCGCTACCCAGCAACCCCTGCTGGAAGGTTCATGTGACGGCTGGACTGGACCCATCTGTGATGCACTATTGAATAGTCTGACCCTCGGTGTCAAGGCTGATGTGGAATGGTGGCCACTTTGGCAGAGTTCCAGAGGACATCTGACTTGATGGAACCATATCCCAGCAAGGAATCAACAGCATGAGGGGTGCAAAGGTCAAAACCTGACAGGAGAAAATCGACAATGATAAAATCCACCATATATACTGTAAGCAACAAAATCCCTGATATTACACGAGCAGAGATCCTTCGCTGCACTGAGATTGCTCCCACTGTCGCCCTCCATTACTGACGTTTGTGGGGTCCATGGGAGGGTATTCGCTTTGCCTGGGTCCAACAGGATGCTTCTTTAATGCTCGCCTGTCCCATGTACCAGGAAACTGCTGAATCCATCAGCCTGTAGGGGAAGGGGGTATCTGTCTAGCCCCCGCCCATTGGCCACTTCACCACCGCTTCCCCCCCCCCTCCCACTGTCACCATGACTGATCAGCCCCAGAATGAGGGAAGTAGTTCTTTAAAAAATGTCCTCTTTAGGGGTCTAAGCCAGGAGATGGGATCAGACTACTGAATCTGCATTCCTGCTAATAGGCTATGGTCATTTGTCATAGACTCTTGGGAGTCAAATAACTACAACTTGGCACTAATTTGACACTCTCACTCAGGGAGGTCACATGTGACTGGCATGCAAAACAATAGAATTGAACCTGGAACTCCCAACCTAACAGCACTGTGGGAGTACCTTCACCACACGGACTGCAGCGGTTCAGGAAGGCTGCTCACCATCACTACCTTCTCACGGGCAGTAGGGATGGGCAATAAATGCCAGCCTTGCCAGCGACATCTGAACCCTAGAAAACATTTATTAAAAAAAAATAGCCACTTTAAGTGGAATATGAAGGGAAGAGTCGTGTGACTGATCTATTCCTCTCTGAGCCAGATAGATTCCCTGGTGTGTCTCATTAATTAAATAAAGATCTTTAATTAATTTTCAGCTGCAAGACAGTAAAGAAAGGGAGGATCACCTGGATGAAGTAATTCAAGCTTATGAAAAAATATGTTTGGAGAAAGATGGCCTACATCACCAGCTGGAAGAGATGGTACATTCCTGGTTCGATATTGCCACTGATTTATGGTTTTGAGACTGTCTCACTTTGTTTTGGGTGCCCCTGTAAAAATTGGTCCTGCCTCAGTAACTGGGACTGAGTTCTCTTTGAGGAAGTGGATAGAATGATGGATGAAGATAGCTCGGTTGATGTTGTATATCTTGACTTCCAAACAGCGTTTGATAAAGTACTACCTTACCGCCTATTACAAAAAATGAGATCTTGTGGGATTAAAGGGGAGTTATTACGTTGGACAGGCAGCTGGGTGAAATATTGTAACTACGGGTTTGTTATTAGTCCTTTTTTAAAATTCATTCCCAGGATGTGGGCATCACTGGCAAGTCCAGTGCTTACTGCCCATCCTTCGCTGCCGAGGTTTGATACAACGGAGTAGCTTGCTAGGCAGTTAAGATGGGCCACAATCTCGGAATAAGGGGTCGGCCATTTAGGGCTGAGATGAGGAGAAATTTCTTCACTCAAAGGGATGTGAGTCTTTGAAATTTTTGCTATAGATGCTCAGCCATTGAGTATATTCAAGACAGAGATCGCTAGATTTTTGGATATTAAGGGACTAAGGGATATGGGGATAGTGCAGGAAAGTGGAGTTGAGGTAGAAGATCAGCCGTGATCTTATTAAATGGCGGAGCAGACTCGAGGGGCCGAATGGACTATTCCTGCTCCTATTTCTTGTGTTCTTATGTCAACCATGTTTGTGCGGGACTCGAGTCACATTTAGGCCAGATCAGGTAAGGACGCCAGCATTCCTCCCCATAAGAATATTCGTGAACCAGTTTGTTTTTTACAGCAGCCCGACAGCTTCATGGTCACTTTTACTGGCCTACAGGCTGAATGGGTTACTAGTCCAGTAACATAACCACTGCACTGAACGGTCTGAGGAGCGTTCCTTGGGGCTCTGTGCTGGGTCTGTTGCTCTTCATTATTTTCGTTAATGATCCAATAACGGATTGATATTTCTTTACCCAGAGAGTGGTAAAAATGTGGAACGTGCGGCCATAAGGAGTATCAGAGGTGAACTGCATAGATGCATTTAAGAGGAAGCTGGACAAGGCCATGAGGGAGAAAGGAATAGAAGGATATGCTGATGGGGTTAGGTGAAGAGGTGTGGGAAGAGGCTTGTGTGGAGCATAAACCAGCGTGTAGCTAGTGGGCCGAATGGCCTGTTTACGTGTGTGCAGCGGGCGGCGGCCTGGCCCGGAAATCAGCGCCGTCCCGGCCAGCAAGACCATCAGCAGACCGGGGCCACTGCAGGGAGCAGCGCGAGCTGCTGCAGGAGGGCGACGGCTGACTGCAGTGTGGGCAGGTACAGCAGGAGTGGCGAGGTCGGGGCGAAGGAGCGGCAAGAGTTCAAGGCCCAGAAGAGGCGAGGGCCCAGGGGCTGCACGGCCCAGCCCACACTGCGATATGTGTGCGCACTAGGTCCATGCAGCAGAGCAGGTCTCCAGTCATCCTGGATAACCCTTGCCACTGAATAAAGACCTAGCTCTGTCAAGCCCGTGTGGTGGCTGGTGTGCAATGGCCACCACACGTTAAAAAAATCCACGCACAGGCATCTTCCACCCTTCAACATGTAGTTCGGGATCTGGAAAGTAGGTCCTTCATTGAAACACCTGTGAACTCATCCCTTTTCGGCGTGGAAGCAAGTCATCCTCTCATCGAGGGACTGCCTATGATGATGATTACGTGCTGTAGGCCCGATGCAACTATGCAACTGCGGTGGGCACCAGAGCCTGTCCTCACCCAAGATCCACAAAGAGAAAACAATCAGGAGCTGGAACCCTAACTGATATTTCCTATCCCCCAGTCTTGAGGCGCTGAGAGCCAAATTGTACTGTCACTGTGCCACTACTGTGTTAGCTAACACAGCACAGACCAGGCATTGAATCTGGGAGCCTTCCAGTTTGTTTGACTCAACTCCTCAGCAGGACAAGCAATAACAACTGAGTCATAATGAAGGGAAAACTTGAACAAGCACTTTCGATTCCTCATAATCTCCGCCGTGTATTATTCCTGCCGCCGATTCTGCACTCCCCGGGAACACATTGCAGGAAATCCCAGGCTCAGAGCCAGTGAGTTCCTGTGCGTCCAACTGAATGGGCAGAAAAATCACAGGCCATGCTCCCCGCTGGGAGCCTTCAGTTGGTAATGCTTCAAAGTGGTTCGAAGTGCTCACTGTTTATACTTGAGTGTGTACAGTGTTCAGTTCATAAAACTGCACTGAAGAGAGAGGCGTTTAAAAAAAAATACAGGGAGGATTTTGATTACTGGTTCTGGCGCTTAAGTTAAATTAGATTTACTGTACTACTAACCATACTTCTCGGGTGGTTGTCATTTGCTGCTGGGATTTAGAGTTGAATGTGTGGATTGAGTAACATCTGGTTCTGATCAGACGCACACATTGACGACTGTTACTACTGATGAGTTCAGGTGGCAGGGTACGGATTGATGTAGCATTGCGTGCACAATGCACGCGGCAGTGTCGTGGTTATCCCAGGGGTTGAAAGTCCAGTGTCACCATGCTAACCTGGTCGTTTGTGGGCTGGCATCTGAAAAATGACCAAAAACCTCCTTTAGGGAAGAGGACCTGTCATCCCCACCTGGTCTGGCCAATATGTGACTCCACTCCTGTAATGTATTTGCTTCATGGGTTCTTTGCTTAAGAATTCATAGCAACATATTGCTATTGTGAACTAGTTGATTTATTAGCAAAAGGTTTAACAATCGCACTACACATTACCAGTTCATCCACTAGGCTCATAACCACCTGCCTTATCGTGGATTCCCTGAGCCCAACTGGCTGAGATTTTATTGAGTCTTGTGAACATCATGTGACTGGCTAAGCCACTCACAACTCAACAGCTTGACCAACCTGTGGGCATCCTCACAGGTGCATACATTACAGCTCCCACACTAGGTGCTTGACTCTTAATGGCCTTTGACACTTGGTTGTAAAAGCAACCACTTAACATTTGGGTTCCCAACTCTGGTTGGACATATTCCTGGAGGTTTTGTCACATGAACCCTGGACTCTAACTGCCCCGCCCCCACACTCTCGCCATTGGCCGCCCTACATGTCCATATTTATGGTGCACCGCTGTCCCAGGCCAATCGGAAAGCGAATAGATTCTTCATTACCCGATTGGATGAAACTTCACTATCAGTCAAAAAGCCTTTTTCCCCCATGTCAGATATTTGTACACAAAAGTGTTCAAAGAAAATGTTTTTAAAAGCACAATTTTCAATGCCTCTGATGATTTTTTGCTTGGGTTGCTTGTATCCGTGTCCTAGAGATTGGTCTTTAATTTCTGGGAACTCCAGGGTATTCCCTAAGGGCCATTAAGAAGGCCCATCATCGCCTCCTTAAAGAAATAAAAGCAGCCTTCTGCAATTATCAATAAAGGTTGCTATGGGAACAGGCATAACTAGTGTTGCATTATGAGTGTGCAGAAAATGCTCGCAAATACATAGCAGGTTAGTCAGCATCTGATAAGGTGGGTGGGGGGGGAATGCAGGTTAATATTGTGGGGCGAAGATTTTAACATTTTGACCTTTTCCTAAAATCTTTTGCTCAATTTGATTTCCAACTGTCAGCGTTTTAATTCCTGGCAATAATCCATGAGAGCAGCACACATGAGAAACTTTTTTTTTCGTAGTCCTATTTATAGCAGCTGATGCCTGGAAGGGCTTTGGGAGCAATTGTTCCAAAGTGTCAAGCGTACTTCCTGCGTGAGTGCAGTGCATGCCGGGTTTGTAAGCTAACCTGATTTCAAGGTTCAGCCACAGGGCCTCTCACTGTTGCCTGACACAGCTGCTGCACTGAAGGCAGGCGACCCACAGGCAACACAACAAATATTTTTGAAAAAAGGTTTTCAAAATGGTGTGCCTCGAATTCGTCGCTCCTCACATCTAAGTAATTTTTTTGTCACATTATCACTCCCATACAGGCCCCCTGGACGGTCTTTCTGCATTAAGGATTCTGTGCGCACTTGGCAGTGCTCTGACTGTGGCTGCCAGCAGTGATTTCCTTTGAGACCGCACAGCATATGGTCTGCGGAGAGTGCCGCGGTGGAAAACCAGTGGCTAGTAAAAGGTTTGCGGCCTCCATCACACATCCAGCACTCAGGATCAGACAAACGTCACCTTTAACATACAGCTTCGGCTCAGTAAAAGGGGCATGGGGGTTGAAATTGCTCTGTTCTGTGCCTCCCATTAATGCCTCGGGGGGGCCGCTAACGTGGCACGATATTTTTCGCCCGGGGAGGGGCAGGGGGGAGGGGCGGGGTGGGGGGGGAGGGGGCAACTATCGGCTCCCGCAAAATTGCGCGGGAGTTAGCGGAGGCACAAACACAGTAGTGCCGCACCCCGCTAGTAGTTCCCCGGGCCACCGCGCCTCCAGCGATGGCGTTATCGACGTGCGTGGTGAGCCCTTTGTGCCCCATGATGGAAATTGGCCAGTGCCCCGCGTGCCCGTGCCAGCCTCGAAGGGTCGCAAACCAGGCCGACCTCCGCCCCCGGCGCGGGAACTGAAGAGGAGGTGCACTGCGCCACGCGCCACCATTTTTTATCCGGCCGATTCACCCGTTAGCCGGTTTTAATCTGCTGTCGTGTGGTCCAAGCCGCCATGGTGCAGCCCAGCACTTCGTTTGGGAGCCGGACAGCCCCAGTGGCCCAGTGGAGGCCACCATCGGGCCTGTAGAGTGCGCAGCGGCCCGCCCCTTTAACGGACGGGGAGGGGCGTTGATGCGTCAGAGCTATGTGCAAAAGCCGCGGACGCTGCTGATCCCGCCCGCGTAACGCTCCCCCCCCCGGAACCCCAACAGGAAGTGAAGTGCGCGACATTGCGCTCCACTTCCTGTGAGGGGCCGTAACCGCAATTTCGTGGCCAGGGCGGGACTTCCGCTCCGGGTGCAGTAAGTCCCGCCCCAACTTGGTTACTGCCCCCAAACGGGGCGTAACCCAATTTCACCCCCCCATGGTTTTTTTATAATATTCTTCATTCCGGGAAAGGGATGTTCCGCCTTTTAAGATACAGTCTGAGCTACCCTGACAGCTAAGTGGTTATATAGAAAGACCTTGCATTTATATAGTGCCTTTCACAATCCCAGGAAATGCAGCGACCAATTGGTGTACAGCAAGATCCCACAAACAGCAACGTGACAATGATCAGATTGTCTATTTTCAGTGTTGGTTGAGGGATAAATATTGACCAGGCCACTGGGGAGAACAACCTGCTCTTCTTTGAAATAGTGCCTTTTGATTGTCCACATCTACTTAAGAGGGTAGACGGTGCCTCAGTTTAACGTCTCATCTGAAAGACCGCACCTCTAATGGCGTTCCATCAGTAGTGTACTGGAATGTCAGCCCAGATTTTGTGCTCAAGTACGTGCAGTGGGACTTGAACCCACAACTAGAGACAGCAAAGGAAATCAATGTGTGGAGGCAGAAGATATGGGTAGGATTCTTAATGAATACATTGCATCCGTTTTCACAAAACCGAAGGGCGATGCAGACTTTGCAATGACGGAAGAGTAGTGTAAAATATCAGATGAGATAAATATAGTGAGAGAGGAGGTATTAAGGGGCTAAGCAGCTTTGAAAGTGGATAAATCCCCAGGCCTGGATGAAATGTATCCCAAGCTGTTAAGAGAAGCAAAAGAGCAAAAGATGGCTTAGACTATCATTTTCCAAGCCTCTCTGGCTACAGGTGCAGTGCCAGAGGACTGGACAACTGCTAATGTTGTACCTTTGTTTAAAAAGGGAGAAAGGGATAGACCGAGTAATTACAGGTCAGTCAGCTTAACCTCAGTGGTGGGAAAATTATTGGAAAAAGTCCTGAGGGACAGGATAAATCTTCATGGATTAATCAAGGATAGTCAGAATGGATTTGTTAAGGGAAGGTCGTGTCTGACTAATGGGATCGAATTTTTCGAGGAGGTAACTAGTGTCATGTATTCAACGATCACTGTAACCCATGTATAAGCTGACCTAAGTTGTACACCTTGAGAACATTGACCATAAGGGTGTGAACTTGTGGGAGATACTCCTAACCTGGACTTTCAGGTATAAAAGGGGAAGCTCCACCCACCTTCATCACTTGAGGTCTTGGTAATAAAGGTAACTGGTCACAGAGCGACCTTCTTTCAAGCATGGGCCTCGTGCATTTATACTGTATAGTAAGGACATATGATTGGCGACGAGAAACTGGGATTTAAATGACGCGAGCATGGCCACTAGCAGCACAGAAGAGAGGGACTGTGTTGGTGATGATTGGGAAGACTTTATTGAGAGACTACAGCAAAGTTTTGTCACTAAGAAATGGTTGGGACAGGATTCGGCCGACAAACGCAGGGCTCATCTCCTGACGGTTTGTGGATCCAGAACGTATTCCCTGATGAAGGACCTTCTAGCGCCAGAGAAGCCGGCGGACAAGACGTTCGAAGAGCTCAGTAAGTTGATCGGGGAACACCTTAAACCGGCGAGCAGCATGCACATGGCGAGACACCAGTTTTACACGCACCGGCGGTGAGAAGGGCAAAGCATTCCAGACTTCGTGGCAGATCTCCGGCGACTGGCGAGCCTATGTAAGTGCCCAGATGCATGCAGAGCGGAGATGCTGCAAGACCTTTTTTATTGAGGGCATCGGGCACGCTGGGGTTTTCAGGAAACTGATTGAGACCAAGACTTGACCTTGGAAGCAGCGGCTCAGATAGGCCAGACATTTATCTCAGGGGAGGAAGAGACCAGAATGATGTATGACAAAAATCTTGGCTCAAGTACGGCAAACGACCAGGGAGTCAACATTGTTAACGCGTCACACAGTTCTCTAGGCAGACAAGGGCAATCGGACATGCCCCAGCATGTAGTCGAACCCAAAGGGGGAATTCAACAGAGACAATGGCTAGCTGAACGGCGATTCATGCCAATGGACAATGCGGCCAGTAATGGGGCCATCAACACCTGTTAATGTTGCACTTAAGGACAGTTACAGAGACAGTCAGAGATGATCGACTGGTAATGGACCTTTTTGTTTCCAACAACGGGGCCTCCAGCTCATGCTGGAGGTGTGGAGGCAAACACCCAGCCAGAGCTTGCAGGTATCAGCAATATACCTGCAGAAACTGCAACGTCAGCGGTCACTTGGTGCGTATGTGCAGGAAGCCTGCAGCCAGGTTGATGTACGAGGAGAACGGGCCCGATGTAAGCCCTACGAGGCCAAATGAATACTGGGGGAAATCGCTGGAAGCTGAAGTTCAGCGAGTTCATGTGGAGCACATATACAGTTCATATACTAGGATGCCACCAATAATGATGAAAGTGCTCCTCAATGGCATCCCAGTATTAATGGAGCTGGACATGGGGGCTAGCCAGTCCCTGACGAGTATCAAACAGTTCGAAAGGTTGTGGGTGTCCAAGGCCAGGAGGCCAAAATTGTTGCCGATTGATGCACAGCTGCGGACATATACAAAGCAGATCATTCCGGTGCTAGGCAGCGCCACGGTAGTCGTGACCCACAAAGATTCGGAGAACAGGTTGCCACTCTGGATTGTCCCGGGGGACGGTCCCGCACTACTGGGGAGGAGTTGGCTTGCTGTCATGAACTGGAAATGGGGCGATGTCAATGCAATTTCTTCTGTGGAGCGAGTATCATGCTCACAGATCCTGGACAAATTTGACTCATTATTTCAACCTGGCATCGGCACTTTCATGGAGGCCAAGGTAGTGATTCGCAGCAACCCGGACGCCAGGCCAGTACACCACAAGGCCAGAGCGGTGCCGTACGTGATGCGGGAAAAGATAGAAGGCGAATTGGACCGCCTGCTGAGGGAAGGCATCATCTCGCCAGTCGAATTCAGTGACTGGGCGAGCCCGATCGTGCCGGTGCTCAAGGCGGATGGGTCGGTCAGGATATGTGGTGATTACAAGGCAACCATCAATCGGGTGCCACTCCAAGACCAGTACCCGCTACCGAGAGCGGAGGACCTCTTTGCGACGCTATCCTGTGGCAAACTTTTTTCAAAATTGGACCTGACCTCAGCTTACATGACCCAGGAGCTGGCGAGTGAGTCGAAGAAGCTGACCACCATCACGACACACAAGGGGTTGTTTGAGTACAACAGATGTCCGTTCAGGATTCGTTCGGCCGCCGCGATCTTTCAGCGAAATATGGAAAGCCTCCTCAAGTCGATTCCAGGGACGGTGGTTTTTCAGGACGACATCCTCATCACGGGTTACGATACTGAAGAACACCTCCGCAACCTGGAGGAGGTGTTACGCAGACTGGACCGGGTAGGGCTGCGACTGAAAAAGGCGAAGTGTGTCTTCCTAGCTCCAGAGGTAGAATTCCTGGGGAGGAGGGTAGTAGCAGACTGGATCCGACTCACTGCGTCCAAAACGGAAGCGATCCAGAGAGCACCCAGACCCCGTAACACGACGGAGCTGCGTTCGTTCCTGGGGCTCCTGAACTATTTTGGCAACTTTCTTCCCAAATTGAGCACGCTGTTAGAGCTGCTACACGTGCTCCTACGCAAAGGTCGCGATTGGGTCTGGGGGGACAGCCAGGAAAGGGCTTTTGATCGAGCACGCAATTTGTTATGCTCCAACAAACTGTTAACTTTATATGACCCATGTAAGAAACTTGTTCTAACGTGCGATGCGTCGTCCTATGGGGTCGGGTGTGTGTTGCAGCATGTTAATGCCAAGGGTCAGTTACAGCCGGTAGCTTATGCCTCCAGAAGTTTGTCCCAGGCAGAAAGAGGCTATGGGATGGTCGAAAAGGAGGCGCTCGCATGTGTATATGCGGTAAAGAAAATGCACCAGTACCTGTTTGACAGGAAATTTGAGCTGGAGACAGATCACAAACCCCTAACGTCCCTTTTGGCCGACAACAAGGCCATAAATGCGAATGCATCGGCCCGCATACAGAGGTGGGCACTTTCGTTAGCTGCCGATGACTACACAATTCGGCACAGACCGGGCACTGAAAACTGCGCTGATGCACTCAGCAGGCTCCCACTAGCCACCACTGAGGGGGCTACCGAGCATGCTGCTGAGATGGTCATGGCTGTTGAAGCTTTCGAAAGCGAAGACTCACCTGTGACAGCCCGTCAGATTAAAGTCTGGACAAATAAAGACCCGCTATTGTCTTTAGTCAAAAAATGTGTCCTGAATGGGGACTGGGCAGTCACGTACAGGTCTTGCCCTGAGGAATTTAAACCGTTTCATAGGCGCAAGGATGAACTCTTGATTCAGGCCGATTGCCTACTGTGGGGAAACCGAGTAGTCATGCCCCAGATGGGCAGAGAGGTGTTTATCAGAGAACTTCACAATGAGCACCCAGGCATTGTCATGATGAAGGCAATTGCACGTTTGGTGGCCAGGGATAGACGCAGATCTGGAACTTTGTGTTCGCAGGTGCAACATGTGTGCCCAGCTGGGCAATGCGCCCAGGGAAGCCCCCCTTAGCCCCTGGCCATGGCCCGCCAAGCCTTGGTCATGCATCCATGTGGACTACGCAGGTCCTTTCATGGGTAAAATTTTTTTGGTTGTAGTAGACGCCTACTCCGAATGGATTGAGTGTGCCATTTTAAATTCAAGCACATCCTCTGCCACGGTAGAAAGTCTACGGGCAATGGTCGCCGCCCACAGTCTACCGGATGTCTTGGTCAGTGACAATGGCCCGTGCTTCACAAGCACTGAATTCCAGGACTTCATGGCAGGCAATGGAATTAACCATGTCAGAATGGTACCGTTCAAGCCGGCCTCAAACGGCCAGGCAGAACGAGCAGTGCAGATAATCAAACAGGGGATGCTCAGAATCCAAGGGGGTTCCCTACAAAGCCGCTTATCACGCCTCCTGTTGGCCAATAGATCCCGACCACACTCGCTCACAGGGGTTCCACCCGCAGAGCTGCTAATGACAAGGACGCTCAAAGCCAGGTTATCCCTTATACACCCCACCATGAAAGAAATTGTTGAGAGCAGGCGCCGGTCACAATGTGACTACCATGACAGGAATGCGAGGGCGCGATGTATTGATGTAAATGACCCTGTTTTTGTCCTTAATTACGCTGCAGGGCCCAAATGGCTTGCAGGCACTGTGATTGGCAAAGAGGGGAATAGGGTTTTGGTAATTAAACTTACCAATGGACAAATCTGCCGCAAACACGTGAATCAAACTAAAAGGAGGTTCAGCAACCCCATAGAAGAAGCAGAGGAAGAACACGATGTAGAGTTCACTCCACCACAGGTGACCGAACACAGGAACCAAAGGGAGGAGAGCCCAGTCACTGTGGGCAGTCCGGACAGGCCTGAGGCACCGCAAACAGCAGACACTCAGGCCAGCGCCCAACAACCGGAGCCCCAACTCAGGCGCTCTACAAGAAAGCGTAAACCACCAGAGAGACTTAACCTGTGATCCCTATAAGACTTTGGGGGGGAGGTGATGTCATGTATTCAACTATCACTGTAAGCTGATCTAAGTTGTACATCTTGAGAACATTGACCACAAAGGGGTGAACTTGTGGGAGACACTCATAACCTGGACTTTCAGGTATAAAAGGGGAAGCTCCACCCACCTTCATCACTTGAGGTCTTGGTAATAAAGGTAACTGGCCACAGAGTGACCTTCTCTCAAGTATGGGCCTCGTGTGCATTTATACTGTATAGTAAGGACATATCAACCAGGAGGGTCGATGAGGGAAGTGAGTATAATGTAGTGTATATGAATTTTAGCAAAGCTTTTGATAAGGTCCCACATGGCAAACTGGACACGAAAATAAAAGCCCATGGGATCCAGGGCAAAGTGGCAAGTTGGATCCAAAATTGGCTCAAAGGCAGGAAGCAAAGGGTAATGGTTGATGGGTGTTTTTGTGACTGGAAGGATGTATCCAGTGGGGTTCCGCAGGGCTCAGTGCTGGGTCCCTTGCTTTTTGTGGTATATATCAATGACTTGGACTTAAAGGTTGGGGTATGATTAAGAAGTTTGCAGATGGCACTAAAATCGGCCGTGTGATTAATAATGAAGAAGAAAGCTGCTGACTGCAGAAAGATATCAATGTACTGGTCAGGTGGGCAGAATAGTGGCAAATGGAATTCAATCTGGATAAGTGTGAGGTAATGCATTTGGGGAGGTCTAACAAGGCAAGGGAATACAAATTAAATGATATGACACTGAAAAGTGTAGAGGAAGAAAGGGACCTTGGAGTGCAGATCCACAGATCCCTGAAGGTAGCAGGCCAGGTGGATAAGATGGTTAAGAAGGCATATGGAATACTTGCCTTTATAAGTCGAGGCCTGGAATACAAGAGCAAGGAGGTTATGCTTGAACTGTATAAAACACTGGTTAGGCCACAGCTGGAGTACTGTGTGCAGTTCTGGTCACCACATTACAGGAAAGATGTGATTGCACTGGAAAGAGTGCACAGGAGATTTACAAGAATGTTGCCTGGACTGGAGAATTTTGGCTATGAGGAAAGATTGGAGATGCTGGGTTTGTTTTCTTTGGAACAGAGGAGGCTAAGGGGAGACTTGATTGAGGTGCATAAAATTATGAGGGGCCTGGATAGGAAGGACCTGTTTAACTATGGCAGAGGGATCAACAACCAGGGGCATTGATTAAAGTAATTGGGGAAGGTTTAGAGGAGATATGAGGGGAAATTTCTTCACCCAGAGGGCGGTGGCGGTCTGGAACTCACTGCCTGAAAGGGTGGTAGAGGCAGAAGCCCTCACCACATTTAAAAAGTACTTGGATGTGTACTTGAAGTGCTGTAACCTACAGGGCTACAGACCGAGAGCTGGAAAGTGGGATTAGGCTGGATAGCTCTTGGTCGGCCGGTGCGGACACGATGGGCCGAATGGCCTTCTTCCGTGCTGTAACTTTCTATGATTCTATGATTCTATGAACTCAGAGGTGAGAGTGCTACTAAGTGAGCCATGGCTGACATTCACGTCAGTACACAAATGTGGACATTGTGTGAGGTTAGAATCTTCTTGGCTGTATTAGTCAAGGAGCCCACTGACATTGCCTGAATAATGGTCATGTGAGCAAGATACTAGAAGGATATAGTATTCATGGAACATAACTGAACAAGTGAGCATGTTCAGAAGAGAAGAGGAGAAAACTGAAAAAAATACTATTGCTAAAACAGACTGCCTTGTCCCAGACCCAGAATTGTGGAGCCATATTTTCATAAACAGCAATGTGATAATGATCAGATAATCTGTTTTTTATAATGATGTTGGTTAGGGGATAGCTCCCCTGCTCTTCTTCAAAATGGTGCCATGGGATCTTTTACGTGCACCTGAGAGAGCAGACGGGACCTCGGTTTAACGTCTCATCCAAAAGACGGCAGCTCCGACAGTGCAGTCTCCTTTGCCCGTTCGAAGAACTTTTTGTAGGCACTGCCATTTCCACTGAATTCCAATCTCCATCCAAAGCAATGCCTAATTCACCAATAAATTGGCCAATCGAGCCCACTGGATGGCTGGTGCGGGGATGGAGAGACACACCAGAGTAATAGGATAATCTCATCAGGTCAGGCTTTAGGTACAGGAGATTTGACTGTTACACCTGAATGAGGAATCCTCAGTGCTGAAGTGGGAAAATGTTCCATCCCACAGCACTGACAATTAAACCACCTCTGTTAAAACATGGAAAACATTAGTCACGTATAGAAGAAGCTGAATCAACCATTGTCTTACAGACTATCCTGTCTTAATCTGGTTCCCCCATTGTCTTAGTTATAAGACAGTTGTACTGGTTAACCCTTGCCACTGGATAAAGACCTAGCTCTGTCGAGCCCGTGTGGTGGCTGATGTGCAATGGTCACCACACGTTAAAAAAATCCACGCACAGGCATCTTCCACCCCTTCAACTGGAGTTCAGGACTGGAACATCGGGCCCTTCATTGAAACATCTCATGTGGAAGCAAGTCATCCTCGTTCGAGGGACCTCCTATGATGAGTTATAAGTGCACTGCCCAGTGTGGATTTTAATTGTACAGAACTAGAAGGAGCCAGGTTCAATGCTTGGACTGTGTTGCGTTAGCTAATCTGAACTAGGGTAATGGTAGGGGAGCTCAAATTAGCTGCAGTGCCCCAGAATTGGAAGGTGAAAGAAAGTCAGCCAAGTCTTGATCATTATCTAGTGATTCCTGCTGGAAGATGGACTTGTGTGGATAGGATTGGCTGTGGCCTGCGACACTCAATGCCGAGGGACAAACTTCCACAGCACCTCCTGCAGGTGCATGGGTTTCCCTCCTGACTTGGACACATATCCGTATCATCGCTGGGTCAGAATCCTGGAATTCACTACCTTACAGCAGCACCTTCACCACACGGACTCCAGCGGTTCAAGAAGACGGCTCACCACCTTCTCAAGGGCAGCTCGAGATGGGCAATAAATGTTGGCCTTACTAGCAGCACCCATATCCCGAGAATGAATTTTAAAAAAACATGAAGTTCAGTCACTGAGATTAGGGACCTATCAAACTGTAACTCTGCAAACGTTATTGCCTTCAGGAGAAGAGGAGGGTGTGTGGGGAAATTCAGGGTAATAATATAATTAAAACAGTGCTTAATCCAGTCAGCTAAAACGCCAGCATCATCAACTGAGGCCACTTTTTTCCCCTGCCGCCAATCTGTAACTTTATTTTTCTCCCCACAGACAGTCCTGGCTGAGGATCACGTTTCTACGATTCGGACTCTGGAACAGGCTCTGAGGCTGAGGGACAGTTCAGTTCAGATACTCAACGACCAGCTCCAAGCAAAAGACCAGCAGATTATACATCTGAGCCCCCTGGCCGGAGGTCCTCACGGTATTGTGACGTTGTCCGTCCTGTCACATCAAGTTCACATTGTCTGTCTGTTTCACATCACGGATAAACGGGTCATTTTCAGGTTGGCGAACAGTAACTAGTGGGGTGCCGCAGGGATCGGTGCTGGGGCCTCAACTATTTACAATCCATATTAATGACTTGGATGAAGGGATCGAGTATAATGTAACCAAGTTTGCTGATGTTACAAAGATGGGTGGGAAAGCAAATTGTGAAGAGGACACAAACACTCTGCAAAGGAATATAGACAGGCTAAGTGAGTGGGCAAACATTTGGCAGATGGAGTATAATGTGAGAAAATGTGAGGTTATCCACTTTGGCAGTAAAAATAGAAAAGCAAATTATAATTTAAATGGAGAAATATTGCAAAGTGCTGCAGTACAGAGGGACCTGGGGGTCCTTGTGCATGAAACACAAAAAGTTAGTATGCAGGTACAGCAAGTAATGAGCAAGGCAAATGGAATGTTGGCCTTTATTGCAAGGGGGATAGAGTATAAAAGCAGAGAAGTTCTGCTACAACTGTACAGGGTATTGGTGAGGCCACACCTAGAGTACTGCGTACAGTTTTGGTCTCCGTATTTAAGGAAGGATATACTTACATTGGAGGCTGTTCAGAGAAAGTTCACTAGGTTGATTCCGGAGATGAAGGGGTTGACTTATGAAGATACGTTGAGTAGGTTGAGCCTATACTCATTGAAGTTCAGAGATTGAGAGGTGATTTTATCGAAACATATAAGATAATGAGAGGGATCGACAAGGTGGATGCAGAGAAGATGTTTCCACTCATAGGGGAAACTAAAATTAGGGGGCATAGTCTCCAAATAAGGGGCTGCCCATTTAAAACTGAGATGAGGAGGAATTTCTTCTCTCAGAGGGTTGTAAATCTGTGGAATTCTCTGTCCCAGAGAACTGTGGAGGCTGGGTCATTGAATATATTTAAGGCAGAGATAGATTTTTGAGCAATAAGGAAATAAAGGGTTATGGGGAGCCGGCAGGGAAGTGGAGCTGAGTCCATGATCAGATCAGCCATGATCTTACAAAATGGCGGAGCAGGCTCAAGGGACCAGGTGGCCTACTCCTGCTCCTATTTCTTATGTTCTTATGTTTGTACATAGAAAATTATGAGGGAGCCTTGACATGGTAGATGCAGAGGATGTTTCCCCCCATGGGGGAATCTAGAACTAGAGGGCATAGTTTCAGAATAAGGGATCGCCCAATAAAACCGAGATGAGGAGGAATTTCTTCTCTCAGAGGGTCGTGAATCTTTGGAATTCTCTGCCCCAGAGAGCTGTGGAGGCTGGGTCATTGAATATATTTAAGGTGGAGAGAGACAGATTTTTGAAAGATAGGGGAATCAAGGGTTCTGGGGAGCGGTCAGAGAAGTGGAGCTGAGTCCATGATCAGATCAGCCATGATCTTATTAAATGGCGGAGCAGGCTCGAGGGGCCAGATGGCCTGCTCCTGCTCCTATTTCTTATGTTCTTATGAGGACCCAGTGTCTTCCAGAGAGCATGACAGTCATGTATGAGGAATGATATGCATCAAATAACAGCCTCTGTTAAAAGGCAGCAAACTACCGACTGGCAAAGCTTAAGTACTTGATACCTTGAAGGATGAACAGGCCAGGTCTCTTTTGGTGATCCAATAGCGCTCTTTAAAATTCTGAAAGATTTTAATAGAATAGATACAGAGAGAGTGTTTCCACTTGTGGAGAAGAGCAAAACTAGAGGCCATCAATATAAGATAGTCACCCAGAAATCCAATAGGGAATTCAGAAGGAATGTCTTTATCCAGAGAGTGGTGAGAATGTGGAAATTGCTGCCACAATAGTATCGATGCATTTAGGGGGTGGCTAGACAAGCGTGTGAGGGAGAAGGGAATAGAGGGTTATGTGGATAGAGTTAGAAGAGGAAAGACAGGAGGAGGCTCGAATGAAGCATAAACGCCGGCATGGACTGGTTGGGTCAATGGCCTGTTTTTGCTCTATGTAATTCTATACCAGCCCATGTTCTAAGAAAAAACACCAAAAACCGTCGTGCCGTACAAGATTTGTTTAATATTTTCCCTGTTTTATTACGGGGGATGGGGAGTATGTAGCAGAAAGCTGCTCTTGCTTATGACATGAACTATTTGCTTGGGTGGAGAGTAACTGCTGACACAGACTGGAGGGAGTGAATGACCCAGTTCCATGTTGTAACCTCTATGTTTAAGCCAAGAAGCTATACTGGGGTTTAATTTGCAGAAATTGTGCATTTTTTTTAAAAGGGTGGTTTGCGACAGCAGTAAGCTCGTCAATGGTTTGGTTGGCAAATATACCACCCGGATGTTGCACTGGGCTTTACCAACCCTGTGGCCCAGCCCCTTGGCCTGTGTCGAGTTAGCTTGGGAGCAATTTTAACCGAGCCCACCAGCAGGAATCTGACCAGATCGTCTCCAACACTGGTTTTACACCCCACCTGAAATTCCCCTCCATTGAAAACCTCCTCCAGCCCTCCATCTCTCCAAGATCTCTGCACTCGTCCAATTCTGGCTTCTTGCGTTTTCCCGATTTTAATTGTTTCACCATTGGTGGCCTTCAGCTGCCTGGGCCCTAAGCGCTGGAATTCCCGCCCTAAATCTCTCCGCCTCTCCCTCATCCTTTAAGACGTCCCTTAAAACCTATCTCTTTGACCAAGCTTTTGGTCACCTGTCCTAAAATCTCCTTATGTGGCTTGGTGTCAAATTCTGTTCGATTACGCTCCTGTGAAGCGCCTTGGGTCATTTTACTACGTTAAAGGCGCTATATAAATGCAAGTTTCCAACCCCAGCTTCTCAGTCCTCCACATAACTGACGTCCCTCATCCCAGGTACCATTCCAGTAAATCTCCTCTCTAAGGCCTAGATGTCCCTCCTAAAGTACGATGCGCAGAATGGAACACAGTAATCTGAAATGAAAATGGCAAATGCTGAAATCCCTCAGCATCTGTGGAGAGAGAAATCGAGTTAACATTTCAGATCGATGACATTTGGTTTTGCCCAAATCATTTATAGTGTCAACCGAATGCACAAGACTGTGTTGCTGCCTTTAATTTCCTTTATAATTAGCTTTAAAGGATTGAAGAGTTTTGATTTACGATTTAGCATCTACTCATTGCGTGTTTGATGTGTATTGGACCTGACCGAGCTCCCTTGCCTTGCGTTGCAGCGCTGGAGAGTCCGAGGAGACACCTGAACTCCAGGACCGTGGATCAGCAGCTGGATAAACTGGAGGTTGAGAGGTTACAGGATGAGGTCGATGAACTCCAGAGGAAGCTGCACAGTTGCCAGTGGCGGGAGGGACAATACAAAGAGGAATGTGATCGCTTACAGTCACAGCTCAGCCAGCACAGTCTGCAGGAAAGCTGTGCACAGGTCAGTAAAAAAATTAACCCCACAGGTTCCCTCAGTGAGGAGTTGAGTCAAACAGCCTAGGAAGGGCAAAGGTTTTAAAGCTCAGTCTATGCTGAGTTAGCCAATCCCTTTTTAAAAATTCATTCACGGGATGTGGGTGTCGCTGGCCAGGCTGGCATTTATTGCCCATCCCTAATTGCCCCTTTGAGAAGGTGGTGGTGAGCCGCCTTCTTGAACCGCTGCAGTCCTTGTGGTGAAGGTGCTCCCACAGTGCTGTTAGGGAGGGAGTTCCAGGATTGTGACCCAGCGACGATGAAGGAACGGCCGATATATTTCCAAGTCAGGATGGTGTGTGACTGGGAGGGGAACGTGGAGGTGGTGGTGTTCCCATGCGCCTGCTGCCCTTGTCCTTCTAGGGGGTAGAGGTCGCGGGTTTGGGAGGTGCTGCCGAAGAAGCCTTGGCGAGTTGCTGCAGTGCATCTTGTAGATGGTGCACACTGCAGCCAGGGGGCGCCGGTGGTGGAGGGAGTGAGTGTTGAAGGTGGTGGATGGGGGGGCTTTGTCCTGGATGGTGTCGATTCACACAACAACCAGTGCCATAAACAGGAGCAGCTCCGATCCGTGTCTAGAACTTTCTGTCGTGATCGTCACATGCAGAAATTGAAAGGGAGCAATGGGTCAATAAAATGGTGATGAATTGTCTTGAATTTTTCAAAGAACTGTTGTTTCAGTTTTCATTGTCTACTCTCCCCAGGAGCTGACCTGTGACCCCCATGACATGGAGTGGATAAAGAACACAGAAGAAGAGCAGTAAGTGTTTAATCAGAGCGCATCAGGGAAGAAATCTATATCAGCACCAACCCACTTTTCTTAATTCTTTTCATTTTCTGTCCATACTATCCAGCAGGCCCTTGCCTCCATGCTGTGATATCGGCGCTGGATGCCATCTAGTGCCTCACACAACTGGCCTCGACAGCGAGAGGCAGCTGGGCTATTCAACCTCAAGGGGCAGCACACCTGAGCCTGTTCTCACCCAATGTACTCATTTTCTTTTTCATTCTGTCTCAGGATGTGGGTCCCAGGTGAGCACAGCAACTGTGGCCCATTCCTAGTTGCCAGCAGTTTGATATAACTGTTTTTGTAGACGCCATTCAGAGGGAGGTTAAGAGTCATCCACATTGGTGTGGGACTGGAGTCACGTATAGACCAGACCGGGTAAGGACAGCAGGTTTCCTTTCCTGAAGGCATTAATGAACCAGTTGGCATTTTAAGGACAATCCGACAAGCTTCATGGTAACTTTTACTGATGTCAGCTTTTTACTTTTATTTTTGTAACTGCCATGGTGGGAATGGAACTCACGATTCTCTAGATTACTAGTCCAGTAACATAAGAAAGAAAGACTTGGATTTATATAGCGCCTTTCACCATCACCGGACGTCCCAAAGCACTTTACAGCCAATGAAGTACTTTTGGAGTGTAGTCACTGTTGTATTGTGGGAAAAGCGGCAGTCAATGTGTGCACAGCAAGCTCCCACAAAAAGCAATGTGATAATGACCAGATAATCAGTGTTTTTGTTACGTTAATTGAGGGATAAATATTGGCCAGGACACCAGGAAGAAGTCCTCTGTTCTGCTTCGAAATAGTGCCATGGGATCTTTTACATCCACCTGAGAGAGCAGACAGGGTCTCGGTTTAACATCTCGTCCAAACGACAGCACCTCTGACAGTGCAGCACTCCCTCAGTACTGCACTGGAGTGTCAGCCTAGATTTTGTGCTCAAGTCCCTGGAGTGGGACTTGAACCCACAACCTTCTGACTCAGAGGCGAGAGTGCTGCCCACTGAACCCCGGCTGATGACTACACTATCGTGCCCGAGTGCACAGGCTCATGTCCTAGTGGCAGTCATTGGGCATCAGACTCCAGTTGATGTGGTTTTATTCCTACCCTAGCCCAGGGTGTGGGGGGGGGTGCAGGATTTACTGTCGCTCAGCCCAGCGTCCACACCCAACCAGCACAGACACGATGGGCCGAATGAGCTCATTCTGTGCTGTAAATTCCTGTGGTTCGGACACACTTTCCAGCAACAGTTATCGGATAGGATCTGGAGCCCAAAAGCTACCATCTGCATGCACCCCCACATCCCCCTCCCCCCGCGCCCCCCCAGAACCAGCCGATTTTCGCCGCCCCTACTGCCAGGATAAGTTTCTCAAAAGTGCCGTGCCCCTTTGTCTTAAGTTGTGTGTTTCTCAAGGAACAATATCTCAACCTCGCATGGAATTGAGCTAAACACGAGATTGTTCCAGCGGTAACGAGACATGGGCATTCATGGGTTCAGAGGGCAGGAAAGGTCTGCCCTTATCCAGAAGGCACCCTGCCCGCTTCTCGTTGGGCACAGCCGCTGAGTAAATAGGACAGGTGGCTGCCACGCCACAGACTGCTCTGTCAAGAGAAGGCTGGGAGGATAAGCAGTCAGCGTCGCGAACACTTGCTCAGGAATCCCACTGCAATGCTGCAGCGAGCCCATCATTAGAATCGCCAGCCGTGCCCATCATTAGAATCACCGGCTGTGCCCGTCATTAGAATCGCCAGCCGTGCCCATCATTAGAATCACCGGCCGTGCCCATCATTAGAATCACCGGCCGTGCCCATCATTAGCATCGCCAGCCGTGCCCATCATTAGAATCGCCAGCCGTGCCCATCATTAGAATCACCGGCCGTGCCCATCATTAGAATCACCGGCTGTGCCCATCATTAGAATCGCCAGCCGAGCCCATCATTAGAATCACCGGCTGTGCCCATCATTAGAATCGCCGGCCATGCCCATCATTAGAATCACCGGCCGTGCCCGTCATTAGAATCGCCAGCCGTGCCCATCATTAGAATCACCGGCTGTGCGCATCATTAGAATCACCGGCTGTGCCCATCATTAGAATCACCGGCTGTGCCCGCCCACCAGATTGCAACCTAATTGGGGATGAACTTACTTAGCAGCTACCCACTCGAAATCCCAATTGTTTCAGAGATGTGTGTCAGTCTGTGCCCTATCACCATATCCTTCTATTCCTTTCTCCCTCATTTACTTATCCGGCTTCCCCTTACATATATCTTTGCTATTCACCTCAACTGCTCCTTGTGGTAGCAAATTCCACATTCTAACTACTGTCTGAGTAAAGATATTTCTCCTGAATTTCTTAGTGAATTTATCAGTGACTATCTTTTATTTATGGCCCCTAGTTCTGGTCTCCCCCACAAGTGGAAAAATCATCTGTACATCTATTAGGTCAACTCTCAGCCTTCTCTGTTCCAGAGAAAAGAGAACGGGCATCTTCAAACTTTCCTGAAAGTTAAAACTCTTCATTCTTTTTTGCAGCATATCCAGTGCCTCTATTTCCTTTTTGTATTATGGAGACCAGAACTGTGCATAGTGCTCGAAGTAATATCATAATAACATAACTTAATACTCTATAAACAGAGGGGAGAATTTTTATCTTTAAATCTTGTGCGCTGGGAGCTGGGACAGAAAAGCACCAGGACGGAGGCTCAGATTCCCCGATAGATGCTTCTGGAACAAAGCTCATCATCAAAGACCCACAATTCCCACAGATCCATCGATAAAAATCTACCTCGGAATGGCGATATAGGAAGGCGAGAGATGTGCACGCAACCACGTGCGAACATTTAAATTGCGTGTTTCAGTATTTTCGCTGCCCTGGCGATGAGAGACCTGCGATCGTTGCAGCCATTTTGTACAGAGGTCGGGAGGCTCACAGATTGGTGTCCGTGTTTGAGTCCCAGGGACACACGGCTAGGGTGGGGTTTGGGGAGGGTGGCAAGGGTTGGGAAGGGAAGGGTGCACAAAGTTAAATTGCCCGTCACACGTTTCATGCCATACACTTCTTTTCCCCTCAACATCTTAACTCACAATATTGTTTTAATGAGAAACCTGGGCAGGGAGCCAATTCCTATGGTGTAGGGCCTCACTGGAAAACATAGACTTGTATTTTCAGCACTGGATGTCACAAAGCGCCTTACAACCTAGGAAGTACTTTTGCAGTGTTGTCACTATTGTAGTGAAGGAAATGCGGCAGCCAATTTGTGCACAGCAAGCTCCCACAATCACAATGATAATGACCAGATAATCTGTTTTTTGTTAAATTGATTGAAGGATATATATTGGCCAGAACATCGGGAATAACACCCCTCCTCTTCTTCGAAAGAGTGCTGTGGAATCTTCTACATCCACCTGAGAGGGCAGAAGGGGCCTCGGCTTAAAATTCATCCAAAAGGCGGATTGGATACCAGTTTTGGAGCAGTGGGTCACCACAGAGATGTAAAGAAAACTCCTTGTAAATTAATGAGTCAGATTGTAATCTGCTCCTGGGGCGAATCTGCAGTTCGTCATGCCCTCTTGTGGCTATAGCAGGTTATTACACTCCATCCCATGTAATGCAATCAATTTTTGTTTGTGCTTAAATTATCCAATCATTTCAATCAAGCAATGTGAATAACACAGCAAAGTGGGAATTTAGTGTAAAATCAATGAGTTATCAGATAATTTGAATTAAGCAACTTCAAATTAAGAGAAACCTGTAGTAATACTCTAAATCAACAACAACTTGTATGTATAGTATTTATATTCAACGGAGTTAAACATCCCAAAGCACTTCTAAGGAGTATTATAAGACAAAAAATTTGACACTGAGCCACATAAGAAGAAATTAGGACAGGTAACAAAAAGCTTACTCAAAGAGGTGGGTTTTAAGGAGCGTCTTAAAGGAGGAGAGAGAGGTAGAAGGGTCGAGAGGGAGTTCCAGAGCTTGGGGCCGAGACAGCAGAAGGTTGAACGATTATAATCAGGGATGCTCAAGAGGGCAGAATTAGAGGCATGCAGATATCTCTGGATGGGCGTGGTGGGGGGCATGGGGGGGGGATGCTGGAGGAGATTAGAGATAGGGAGGGACGAGGCCATGGAGAGATTTGAAAAAAAGACGATTATTTTAAAATCAAGGCGTTGCTTAACCAGGAGCTGAGTACAGCAAATATGGATAGCTAACTATTTTGTTGATATAAGTAATCCATTTTTTCATGGGTGTAGGTTTCTAAATAATAATAGAAAACATGCATGATTGATAATAGAACATTTGGAGTTCTGATGTTAAAGTTGCAGTATTTATACTTGCACAAATGAGCTGATTTTACAACAGTGACTACACCTCAAACGGACTTTATTGGCTGTAAAGCGCTTTGGGACGTCCTGAGGTTGTGAAAGGTGCGATACATCAATGGTGGGCGCAGGATCACGCTCCCTCCACTCTGCCCTACAATGTGTCTTACCCAAAACCCTGTGGAATAGAGAGTCAGAAACGTTACAAGATTGGAGGCAGCCCATCAGTCCCACCCTGTCTCTCCGACCTCTCTGCACCCTGCCCTCAGCGCCTCCGATGTCCCAAGGGAGCGGGAATCTCACTGGCCGAGGCTGGGAAAGTGTCGATTTCCTGCTTCACGGCACATCCGGAGCTCAGGCTAATCCATTAAAGCCACTCGGCAAAAGCCGCAGCGGCTGATGAACAACCAGCTAAAGAAGGAGGTGGACAGTGCACCGAGAGTGGGACCTAATCGAGGTCTTTAACCTTATGGAAGGTTTCGATAGAGTGGACACAGAGAGAGTGTTTCCACTTGTGGGGAAGAGTTTAACTAGAGGCCATCAATATAAGATAGTCACCAAGAAATCCAACAGGGAATTCAGAAGAAACTTCTTTACCCAGAGAGTGGTGAGAATGTGGAACTCAGTGTCAACAGGGAGTGGTTGAAGCAAATAGTATCAATACATTTCATCATCATCATCATCATCATCATAGGCAGTCCCTCGGAATCGAGGAAGACTTGCTTCCACTCTAAAAATGAGTCCTTAGGTGGCTGAACAGTCCAATACGAGAACCACAGTCCCTGTCACAAGTGGGACAGATAGTGGTTGAGGGTAAGGGAGGATGGGACTGGTTTGCCGCACGCTCCTTCCGCTGCCTGCGCTTGATTTCTGCACGCTCTTGGTGACGAGACTCGAGGTGCTCAGCGCCCTCCCGGATGCACTTCCTCCACTTAGGGTGGTCTTTGGCCAGGGACTCCCAGGTGTCAGTGGGGATGTTGCATTTAAGGGGATGCATTTAAGGGGAGGCTGGACAAGTTTATGAGGGAGAAGGGAATAGAGAGTTATGCTGATAGAGTTAGATGTGGAAAGACGGGAGGAGGCTCGAGTGGAGCATAAAGGCCAGCATGGACTGGTTGGGCCGAATGGCCTGTTTCTGTGCCGTATGTCCTAAGTAACCCTATGTAATCCTACGTAAAGTGTCTGGGATGTTCTGAGCAGCGACTGGGTCACAGCGTGAGGCTGGTGAGTTCACACAAGTGACTCTGCCAGCCTGCTGTCCCCGCTGGTCCGAGCCTGTGGCGGGCGATAGACTGGAGGTGTTTGGAATGACAACTCTTGGCACTTCTTGTGAGACAGGTGGGTGGCTCTGACCTTTTGAAATGAAATGGATGTGAGCTCGGGGCATCAAACCTTGCACTCGAACAAGTCTGCCAGTGCGATATCAGCCACTCATATTCTTCCCCTTGTGGTCAGACCAGTGCAAGGGCTCAAGATTACAGATGAAAAGACTGTGGCTGGTTTCAAGATTAATGATTGTTCCCTCAGTACTCTTGACAAAAGTTTCGTATCAGACAAGCGAAACAAATAACTAAAAACCCCCAACCTGTGATATTGGCGTTTCGAATTGGAATGGTAGAGCGCTCAAGTAGTAAAGAAAAAAATCTTTATTAACAAAAAAAAAAGCAGCCATGTTCTTGCAGAGGTGCGAGGGGGGAGGGGTTGTGAGCACAGAGAGTCTGTGCTGAGTGTTCGGGGCTGGGCCGAAATCTCCAGAAGGAAGCAGACCGGCTGGCAGCAGATGCAGGTGTGTCCTTGTGATTTTATTTGCGGTAATTGAGAGGCCAAAGTTCAGGGAGCCAGGGCTTGAGCTGGTGAATCAGGAAGTGGCAATTGGGGGAACGACAGAAGCTGTTGGTTGCTTATCAGCATGCGGCTGAAGGTGGACTTGTGAGTGGTTTGTAAAGTGCCTGAAGATGTTTGGAGTTGTTGTTGTTTGTTAACTGAGCTCAGCTGTGGGAGTGACCCTCACAAGGCCCTTCATCTGACACAGTGCCAAGACAAGACGTGTCCTCTCCCGCAGTCTGTAGAAGGCGGCGTTTGGGACGCACAGAAAGCGACTGGGGATAGGTCGATAATCCGGCTAATTCATGCAGCTCTTCAAACTGTCTTTTGAGGTTCTGTCCATGTTTCGAGTGGTACTTTGACTTTGAGGGTCTGGAACATCTTGTGCGAGATATGAATGTTATCTCACACAAGATGTTCCAGACCCTCCCTCACTCCCCCGACTCTCCCCCACTCTCCCCCCGACCCTCCCCACTCTCCCCCCGACCCTCCCCCACTCTCCCTCCAGACCCCTTCCCACTCTTCCCCGATGCTCCCTCACTCTCCCCTCGACCCAGACCCTCCCCTACTCTCCATTGTGGTTGGATGCGCCTTGCCTGTTGCCATGACATGCCCTGTTGGGGCTGCCCATTATTGGTTGAGTTTGCTTTCTTCTGCTGGGCTGGAGCAGTTATTCCGATAGGTTGAGCTGACCACAATGACAGCTCCCCGCTGTGTCCAAGGTGCTGAAGTCCAGTGTTTTCACCCGTGTCACACACCACTTTAGCAGATAACCAATAAACAGTAACCATGCCAGTAAAGCACACACAATGCTCAAAAAACCCTCGCACACTCTGCTTTTTATCTTACCATTTTGCCAACAAACTCAAAGAAAGGTTAAAGTTCACCGAGTGTAACATAGCCATGTTTGCTGACAATACAAAGATGGGAGGAAAAGCAATGTGTGAGGAGGACACAAAAACTCTGCAAAAGGACATAGACAGGCTAACTGAGTGGCAAAAATTTGGCAGATGGAGTATAATGTTGGAAAGTGTGAGGTAATGCACTTCGGCAGAAAAAAATCAAAGAGCAAGTTATTTAAATGGAGAAAGATTGCAAAATGCTGCAGTACAGCGGGACCTGGGGGTACTTGTGCATGAAACACAAAAGGATAGTATACAGGTACAGCAAGTGATCAGGAAGGCCAATGGAATCTTGGCCTTTATTGCAAAGGGGATGGAGTATAAAAGCAGGGAAGTCTTGCTACAGCTATACAAGACATTGGTGAGGCCACACCTGGAATACTGGGTGCAGTTTAGGTTTCCATATTTACGAAAGGATATACTTGCTTTGGAGGCAGTTCAGAGAAGGTTCACCAGGTTGATTCCAGAGATGAGGGGGTTGACTTATAAGGAAAGGTTGAGTAGGTTGGGCCTCTACTCATTGGAATTCAGAAGAATGAGAGGTGATCTTATCAAAACGTATAAGATTATGAGGGGGCTTGACAAGGTGGATGCAGAGAGGATGTTTCCACTGATGGGGGAGACTAGAACTAGAGGGCATGATCTTAGAATAAGGGGCTGCCCATTTAAAACTGAGATGAGGAGAAATTTCTTCTCTCAGAGGGTTGTAAATCTGTAGAATTTGCTGCCTCAGAGAGTTGTGGAAGTTGAGACATTGAATAAATTTAAGACAGAAATAAACAGTTTCTTAAAAGGTAAGGGAATAAGGGGTTATGGGGAGCGGGCAGGGAAGTGGTCCTGAGTCCATGATCAGATCAGCCATGATCGTATTGAATGGCAGAGCAGGCTCGAGGGGCCGTATAGCCTACTCCTACTCCTATTTCTTATGTTCTTATGTTCTTATATGCTGTGCAAATAGGAATATTGAGATTACATGCCCAATGATGGTGCCTATTACCTAATTTGTATTTTTAATCAAAAATGCAATTAGACACATGTGACTAGTTGCTCGCATATTGGACAACACTGATAGCTAAGGACTGTTCAACAGGCACATTTCTATTCCACGTGCATGAACATTGTTTGTGCTGAGCTTGTTTAATGTACATTATATTGCCGCAGTGCACTGTGAATAAAAAGTACAGAATTCAGCCGTCCGTAACTAATCTGTAGTCCAATGTTTTTTCATTTATTGTCAGCATGGCTCAGTGGGCAACTCTCACCTCTGTATCAGAAGGTTGTGGGTTCAAGGTCCATACCAGAGATCAGTGGCTGACACTTCAGTGCAGTACAGAGGGAGTGCTGCTATGTTGGAGGTGCCTTCTTTCGGATAAGTCGATAAACTGAGGTCCTGTCTGCCACAGGGTCGTTCTCCCCAGTGTCCTGGCCAATCTTTATCCTTCCACCAACATCATTAAAAAACAGATTATCTGGTCATTATCACATTGCTGCTTGTGGGAGCTTGCTAATTGGATGCTGCGTTTCTTACATTATAACAGTAACCATTGAAGCACTTTGGCACGTCCTGAGGTTGTGAAAGGTGCTATATAAATGCAAGTTTTTCTTTTTGTAATGTATTTGCTTCAGGGATTCTTTGCTTAAGAATTCATAGCAACACATTGCTATTAAGAACTTATTGGTTTATTAACAAAGGTTTACATAGAAACATAGAAATTAGGTGCAGGAGTAGGCCATTCGGCCCTTCGAGCCTGCATCGCCATTCAATGAGATCATGGCTGATCATGCATTTCAATACCCCATTCCTGCTTTCTCTCCATACCCCTTGATCCCTTTAGCCGTGAGGGCCACATCTAACTCCCTTTTGAATATATCTAACAAACTGGTCTCAACAACTTTCTGTGGTGGAGAATTCCACATGCCCACAACTCTGAGTGAAGAAGTTTCTCCTCAACTCGGTCCTAAATGGCTTATTCCTTATCCTTAGACTGTGACCCCTGGTTCTGGACTTCCCCAACATCGGGAACATTCTTCCTGAATCTAACCTGTCCAATCCCATCAGAATTTTATATGTTTCTATGAGATCCCCTCTCATTCTTCTAAATTCCATTGAATACAAGCCTAGTCGATCCAGTCTTTCTCCATATGTCAGTCCTGTCATCCCAGGAATCAGTCTGGTGAACCTTCGCTGCACTCCCTCAATAGCAAGAATGTCCTTTCTCAGATTAGGAGATCAAAATTGTATACAATATTTCAGGTGAGGCCTCACTAAGGCCCTGTACAACTGCAGTAAGACCTCCCTGCTCCTATACATGAATCCTCTCGCCATGAAGGCCAACATGCCATTTGCCTTCTTCACCGCCTGCTGTACCTGCATGCCAACCTTCAATGACTGATGTACCATGATACCCAGGTCTCGTTGCACCTCCCCTTTTCCTAATCTGCCGCCATTCAGATAATATTCTGCCTTCCTGTTTTTGCCACCAAAGTGGATAACCTCACATTTATCCACATTATACTGCATCTGCCATGTATTTGCCCACTCAACCTAACCTGTCCAAGTCACCCTGCAGCCTCTTAGCATCCTCCTCACAGCTCACACTGCCACCCAGGTTAGTGTCATCTGCAAACTTGGAGATATTACATTCAATTCCTTCGTCTAAATCATTAATGTATATTGTAAATGGCTAGGGTCCCAGCACTGAGCCCTGCGGCACCCCACTAGTCACTGCCTGCCATTCTGAAAAGGACCCGTTTATCCCAACTCTCTGCTTCCTGTCTGCCAACCAGTTCTCTATCCACGTCAGTACATTACCCCCAATACCCATGTGCTTTAATTTTGCACACTAATCTCTTATGTGACCTTGTCAAAAGCCTTTTGAAAATCCAAATACACCACATCCACTGGTTCTCCCTTGTCCACTCTACTAGTTACATCCTCAAAAAATTCTAGAAGATTTGTCAAGCATGATTTCCCTTTCATAAATCCATGCTGACTTGGACCGATCCTGTCACTGCTTTCCGAATGCGCTGCTATTACATCTTTAATAACTGATTCCAGCATTTTCCCCACTACTGATGTCAGACTGACCAGTCTATAATTCCCTGTTTTCTCTCTCCCTCCTTTTTTAAAAAATGGTGTTACATTAGCTACCCTCCAGTCCATAGGAACTGATCCAGAGTCGATAAACTGTTGGAAAATGACCACCAATGCATCCACTATTTCCACTTTGTTTAAGCATAGTACGCTCGTTTGAGACACTACTTCCTCATCCTCAATCTGTATTACAAATTCAATCATTATAGCCATTCGGCCCATCGTGCGTATGCTGACTCTGTGAAAGATCTATCCAATCAGTCCCACTCCCCTGCTCTTTCCCCACAGCCCTGAAAATTTTTCCTTTTTAAGTATTCATCCAATTCTCTTTTGACTGTTATTATTGAATCTGCTTCCACCGCCCTTTCAGGCAGTGCATTCCAGATCATAACAACTTGCTCCATAAAAAAACATTCTCCTCATCTCCCCCTGGTTCTTTTGCTGATTATCTTAAATTTGTGTTCTCAGGTTACCAACCCTCCTGCCAGTGGAAACAGTATCTTACTATTTACTCCATCAAAATCCCTCATCATTTTGAACACCTCAATTAAATCTCCCCTTAACCTTCTCTGCTCTAAGGAGAACAATCCCGGCTTCTCTCATCTCACCACCTCACTGAAGTCCCTCATCCCTGATATCATTCTGGTAAATCGCCTCCATTTTCTCATTTTGTGTTCTTATATTCCTGAGAATTTGTTCCTGGGTTTCCACAGACTGTGTAGAGCTTTCTTTAAACCTCTTCATTTATTGTAAATACATCTTAATGACACTTGAGGGAGCTGATGAGCTCAAAGTCCGACAGGAAGCCTCAGCACCCTGTAATAACCGAGCGTATTCAAATAAGCGCTCGAAGAGGCCATATCCTCCTGGTGGTGTCATTTTACCCTTCTTAAAGAGACAATACCCCTCATGAAAATTAAGGAATAATTTATTTTGCAAGCGAGTCCTTTTACAAAGTGCGCAGTCTCCCTCCCTAGGTGTGTCGCGCTCTCCTTGTTCATATTTTCTAATGTAGAATCACTTAAATATATGGGGCCAGGGAAACTGTCCGTGCCTTCAGCTTCCTGGGCCCTAAACTCTGAATTCTTCCTAAACCTCTCCGCCTCACTTCTCCTTTAAGACCCTCCTTATAATCTACCTCTTTGACTAAGCATTTGCTAATATCTCCTTATGTGACTCGGTGTCAAATTTTGTTTGATGACGTTCTTGTGATGTGCCTTGGGATGTTTTATTACATTAAAGGGGCTATATAAGTGCAGGTTGTTGTTGTACGTAGTGTCTGCAGGGGTTGAATCCATTGAAGCTCCAGTGGATGGTCTGGAGAACCCCCCCTCCCCCCACCCCCTCTCCCCCCCACACCCTCTCCCCTCTACCCCCCCACCCCCTCTCCCCCCATCCCCCCACCCCCTCTCCCCCCACCCTCCAACCCCCCCTCCCCCACTACCACCTCCCCCACCCCCCAACCCCCCCTCCCCCACCCTCCAAACCCCCCTCCCCCCACCCCCTCTCCCCCCACCCCCCCTCCCCCTCTCCCCCCTCCCCCCACCCTCCAACCCCCCCACCCTCCACATACATTCCTGGCAAGGAGAAAGAAAGACTTGCATTTCTATAGTGCCTTTTATGACCATGGGATGTCCCATAGTGCTTTACAGCCATTGAAGTACTTTTGGAGTGTAGTCACTTTTGTAATGTGGGAAACGCGGCAGCCAATTTGCGCACAGCAAGCTCCCACAAACAGCAATGTGATAATGACCAGATAATCTGTTTTTGTTATGTTGATTGAGATATATATATTGGTCAGGATACCGGGGATAACTCCCCTTCTCTTCTTCGAAATAGTGCCATGGGATCTTTTACATCCACCTGCGAGAGCAGACGCGGCCTTGGTTTAACATAAGAACATAAGAAATAGGAGCAGGAGTAGGCCATTTGGCCCCTCGAGCCTGCTCCGTCATTCAGTAAGATCATGGCCGATCTGATCCTGGCCTCAACTCCACTTCCCCGCCCGCTCCTCATAACCCTTGACCCCCTTATCTTTCAAAAACCTGTCTCTTTCCACCTTAAATATATTCAATGACCCAATTAACGTCTCATGCAAAAGACATCTCCGACAGTGCAGCAGTCCCTCTGCGCTGCACTGGAGTGTCAGCCTGGATTTATGGGCTCAAGTCTCTGGAGCGGGACTTGAACCCACGACCTTCTGACTCCGAGCTGAGAGTGACCGGGAGCACCAATCTCGAAAAGATCAGACATGTCATATATTCTAAGCATTTGCATGTGCAGAGACCGCTGCACTTCGAAAGGGCTGAAAGCAAGCTCTCAGCCCACAAGCACATAGAGAGAAGAGCGCAGTAAAGGCCAGCACCGCGCTGACAATTGGATTGCATAACACAATGCAGGTCATGCCAGTTATTATGGCCCTCTGCGTGTGGAGGGTAGCTTATTTGTGGTCATCAATCTGCTGGCCTCTTCCATACCCGCCACAGCCCAAACCAACACTGTTCGCAAATGCCACGGCCCGTGGTCAGACGCTTGCCTGTGCTGCAGCCGAGGGCTACAGATGGCTGAAGACTTCCCTTCAGATAGCAGCCCTGACTCACCAACCATAGCCCGAGAGCAAGTACCAGAGACCTGCTGAAAAAAAACCCAACAGAAATAGCAGCTTACGATTGATCACAAATACATTGTGAGGGAGGAGTACTTGGTATAGTAGCTCAGATAGCACGTGCTGCCTGCTGTGGTACATATTCATTTTATCCACTTATATTCAACAAGATGAATTCCCAGCAACGTTGAGGGGACAGTAGATAAGCGATACTTGCGCTGTGACGCACTTGGTAGCACTCACACCTTTGTATCAGAAGGTTATCCCTCCGCGGTCTCGAGATTGTCAGCCTGCTTGTCCGACATCCAGTACTGGATGAGCAAATATTTTCTCCAATTAAATATTGGGAACACTGAAGCCTTTGTTTTTGGTCCCCGCCACAAAATGCGTTCTCTAGCCACCGACTTCATCCCTCTCCCTAGCATCTGTCTGAGGCTGAACCAAACTTCGCAACCTTGGTGTCATATTTGACCCTGAAGTGAGCTTCTGTCACATATCTGCGGCATGACTAAAACTTCCTATTTCCACCTCCATAACATCGTCTGTCTCCAACCCTGCCTCATTGGCTGCTGAAACGCTCCTGGCCGGCCTCCCACATACTACCCTACGTAAACTAGAAGTGATCCAAAAATTGGCAGCCCGCGTCTGAACTCGCACCCAGTCCCGATCAGCCATCACCCCCTGTGCTCACTGACCCGTGTCCTAACTCGCACTGAGTCCCGATCAGCCATCACCCCCTGTGCTCGCTGCCCCTGTGTCCTAACTCGCACTGAGTCCCACTCACCCATCACCCCCTGTGCTCACTGACCCGTGTCCTAACTCACACCCAGTCCCGATCAGCCATCACCCCCTGTGCTCGCTGTCCCTGTGTCCTAACTCGCACCAAGTCCCGATCACCCATCACCCCCTGTGCTCACTGACCCGTGTCCTAACTCACACCCAGTCCCACTCACCCATCACCCCCTGTGCTCACTGCCCCCGTGTCCTAACTCGCACCGAGTCCCACTCACCCATCACCTCCTGTGCTCACTGACCCTGTGTCCTAACTCGCACCAAGTCCCACTCACCCATCACCCCCTGTGCTCACTGACCCTGTGTCCTAACTCGCACTGAGTCCCAATCACCCATCACCCCCTGTGCTCACTGCCCCGTGTCCTAACTCACACCCAGTCCCGATCACCCATCACCCCCTGTGCTCACTGACCCTGTGTCCTAACTCGCACCCAGTCCCGATCACCCATCACCCCCTGTGCTCACTGCCCCTGTGTCCTAACTCGCACCCAGTCCCGATCACCCATCACCCCCTGTGCACACTGCCCCGTGTCCTAACTCACACCCAGTCCCGATCACCCATCACCCCCTGTGCTCACTGCCCCGTGTCCTAACTCGCACCGAGTCCCGCTCACCCATCACCCCCTGTGCACACTGCCCCGTGTCCTAACTCGCACTGAGTCCCGATCACCCATCACCCCCTGTGCTCACTGACCCTGTGTCCTAACTCGCACTGAGTCCCGATCACCCATCACCCCCTGTGCTCACTGTCCCATGTCCTAACTCGCACCGAGTCCCGCTCACCCATCACCCCCTGTGCACACTGCCCCGTGTCCTAACTCGCACTGAGTCCCGATCACCCATCACCCCCTGTGCTCACTGACCCTGTGTCCTAACTCGCACTGAATCCCGATCACCCATCACCCCCTGTGCTCACTGACCTACATTGGCTCCCGGTTAAGCAACGCCTCAATTTCAAAATTCTCATCCTTGCTTACGAATCCCGCCATGGCCCTTGTCCCTCCCTATCTCTGTAATCTCTTTCAGCCTCACAACCCCCCGAGATGTCTACGCTCCTTAAATTCTGCCGGCTTGAGCATCCCTGATTATAATCGCTCAACCATCGGTGGCCGTGCCTTCTGCTGGCTAGGCCCTAAGCTCAGGAACTCCCTTCCTAAGCCCCTCCACCTCTCTACCTCTCTTTCCTTCTTTAAGATGCTCCTTTAAACAAACCTCTTTGACAAAGCTGTTGGTCATTACCGTAATTTCTTCTTATCAGGCTCGGTGTCAATTTGATTTACTTATTTTTAGTCCTGTAACACTCCTGTGAAGTGCCTTGTGATGTTTTACCATGTTGTTGTTGGTTGTGTTCAAGGCCCAATCCAGTGACTTGAGCACAAAATCCACGCTCATTCCCAGCGCCTTTCATAACCTCAGGATTTCCCAAGATGCTTTTATCATCATCATAGGTAGTCCCTCGGAGTCGAGGAAGACTTGCTTCCATACTAGAAATGAGTTCTTGGGTGACTGAAGAGTCCAATGCGGGAATTACAGTCTCTGTCACAGGTGGGGCAGACGGTGGTTGAAGGAACAGGTGGGTAGGGTGCCTGGGTTTGCCGCACGCTCCTTCCGCTGTCCATGCTTGGCTTCAGCTTGCTCCCGGCGAAGATACTCGAGGTGCTGAGTGCCTTCCCGGATGCTTTTCCTCCACTTTGGGTGGTCTTGGGGCAGGGATTCCCAGGTGTCGGTGGGGATGTAACATCTTTTCAAGGAGGCTTTGAGAGTGTCCTTGAAGAGTTTCCTCTGCCAACCTGGGGCTCGCTTGCTGTGTCGGAATTTCGAGTGGAGCGCTTGTTTTGGGAGTCTAGTGTCGGGCATGCGGGCGATGTGGCCCGCCCAGCGGAGTTGAGCGAGCGTGGTCAGTGCTTCGATGCTGGGGGTGTTGGCCTGAGCAGGGACAGTGACGTTGGTGAACCTATCCTGCCAATGGATTTGCCGGATCTCACGGAGGCAGCGTTGGTCCTGGTCTTCAAACATTCTCTTCCTCAGGTTTACACCAAAGATGAAGTGTAGTCACTGTCATAATGTAGGAAATGTGGCAGCCTATTTGTGCACAGCAAGCTCCCACAAACAGCAATGTGATGATGACCAGGGATAAATATTGTCAGGAAACTGGGGATAACTCACCTGCTCTCCTTCGAAATAGTGCCATGGAGATCTTTTACATCCACCCGAGCAGACGGACGGGGCCTCCGTGTAACGTCTCATTAAAAAACGCAAAGAAATGCACTCCTAAATTTATTGTATATACTTGATGGTACTGGTTGCATCTATTCCTGAGCGCAAACTGCCCACAACTGAGGAGGACCATTGGACAAGTAACAGCATTGCAGGGTGCAATCTTTATTTATTCGGACTGCTGGCATTAAATCTGCTCCAGAGAACAGCCTTTGACTCAGGCAGTCAGGTGAACTTTCACACGTCTGTCAACCTGTTTTAACTTTTATTGGTGAGAGTTATCACCTTCTGTGAGCGAGAATACCAACAACACCTGCAGTTAAATGTTGTCTAGAAAGCAGCCCGGTCTGTCAATGGCACGGCTTCAGTCCTTAAGGCAGTCCTTCCTACATTTGTGGTGGCTGGTGTGCAACGGCCACCCCACGTTGAAAGAATTCACGCACAGGCACCTTCCACCATTTAAAATTAGTTCATCAGTCACCTGAGTCCTCATTTCTAGTGTGGAGGCAAGTCGTCCTCGACCCCGAGGGGCTGACTATGATGATGAAGATGACTACATTTCTACTGAGGTGAAGTTATATATTGGATAGGAAACAGCTAAGAACATGTTGCAAAGGGGTCCAGAAGATGTCAAACTGTCGTCAAGTGAAGACAGGTGGCTTTGTGAGCAATCAGTGTATTACAACAACAACAACTTGCGTTTATATTACTCCTGCCAGGCATAGTCCTGTGTTAATTGCCATTCCGTATCACATTTATCCCTTTTTTTGTTCATTCTTGGGATGTGGACCTTACTAGCGTTTATTGCCCATCCCTAGTTGCCCTTGACTCACCACCATCTTGTTAAACAGTTGCAATCCATAAAAGAAAGACGTATATTTATATAGCATCTTTCACAACTACCGGACATCTCAAAGCACTTTACAGCCAATGAAGTACTTTTGGAGTGCTGTAATATGCGAAACGCAGCAATCAATTTTATGCACAGCAAGCTCCCACAAACAGCAATGTGATAATGACCAGATAATCTGTTTTTTTGTTATGTTAATTGAGGGATAAATATTGACCAGGAGACCAGGGGTAACTCCCCTGCTCTTCTTCAAAATAGTGCCATGGGATCTTTTATGTCCACCTGAGAGAGCACCCATCTCACCTGAAAGACGGCACCTCCGACAGTGCAGCACTCCCTCAACACTGCACTGGAGTGTCAGCCTAGATTTTTGTGCTCAAGTCCCTGGAGTGGGTCTTGAACCCACAACCTTCTGACCCCGAGGCGAGTGTGCTGCCCACTGAGTCACAGCTGACACCATAGTGTGATAGGAGTAAAAGTGGCCCACATGGCGATATAAAAGGTGTTTTTTTTTTAACAATTCAATCAAGTAAAGGAAAATAAGCACAAATTATCGAATTAACCTTTTCAAATAAATACTGTTAGGAAATTTCAGTCACGGCTGTGACACCCAATTTCTCTGCTAATTTAACCCTGAGTATGTTTAATTTTTGCAAAATTTCTTCTTTTTTTTTGCAAGATAGCCGATCCTTTTTGGCTTCAGAAAAATAAAGTGACGGCGGAAAGCTCATTTCTCGCAAATGTTCATCTGAGGATTAGATTTTGTTTTCCGAGCGGGCACATTAGCACCCACACTCGGGGGTGGGGGGGCGTGGGGCAGAGTGCTTGGCACCGGCCTTGGTAACGCAGAATGAGTTCATCACCAAGGAAGTTTCCATTTTGCAGCCTTTCACACAATCTGTTTGAGCAAGTGCTCACGATTCGTATGGCATGCACCACCTAATTGACAAAGTACCACAACAGCTTGTAGAATTTTAAATTCATTTTCTTTTAAATAAAGGGTGACTGTAAAGTTATGTGAGCTGGAACGGTAACTGTGAGTGCCTGAGAGAAGACGTTACAAGAAAATCTCACGGAGCACCTCCACCTCCAAACAAACGTACACACCCTCAGGGCTTTCACAGTGTGCTATAACATATGGTTACTGACATGGACCAATGTCAAGTCATACAGTGTCATCAGAAAGCTTACACTAGCAGCTTTACTGTAATCTTGTCCTAATTAAAACCTTTACTACCGCACCAAATGTCAATATTTCAGAAAGAAATTGCAAAATGGAACAAATCCACCTGAAAGAAAAAAAAAAGCCTGTGCCTGACACGATCTCAGGATGTCCCAAAGCGCTTTGCAGCCACTCTTGGAGTATAGTCATTGTCGTAATGTGGGAAACGCGGTAGCCAATTTGCACACAGCAAGCTCCCACAAACAGCAACATGATAATGACCAGATACTCTTTTTTTTAAATTGATTTTAATTGAAGGATAAATATTGGCCAGGACACGGGATAACTCCATTACTCTTCAAAATAGTGCCATGGGATCGTTTACATCCACCTGAGTGGGCAGACGGTGCCTCGGTTTAACGTCTCATCTCCTCAGTACTGCACTTTGAGTGTCAGTCTCGATTTTGCGCTTAAAACAGGACTTGAACCCACAACCTTCTGACTCTGCGGTGCCAAGGCTCTCCTGCGTGGAAAGGCACCATAAAAATGTACTCCACCGGCATAATGTTGTTTCTAAAGCATTAGCAATACTCAGACTATATCAGATAAGATCATCTTCTGACCTAAACATCACAACTGTGTTTCAGGTTACTTCATGAGCAATGGCACAGGAGGTCAGCTTGGGGGGGGGGACAAAACTGAAGAGATTTAAAATTCAACAGAACATTTTTGCTAATGTTTCTTTATGAATTCCTGATAAACCAATTGTAGTGGCTTCGAACTATACACACAGAATGTTGCACTCCCATCACTTTAAACAGAAGACCTTATTTCTCTTTAGGAGTGTTTTGCGAGATGTGAGAAGCCCCTAACACCCAGTGTTGCACTGCCTTTGAGCATTCAACATTCAACAAAACATCTGACATGTTCTGCAGCCACCGGACTTGTAGACAAATATGCATAAAGTATCAAATGGATGTGTGATATATTTTTTAAAAGCATAAGCCTAACTCTTGAAGTATCCAATGGACTTTAAAAAAGCCATAAACCCACCTATCTATAATTGTGAAAAGAAAATATATGTAAATTACAATTTTCAGTAAACATCTTCATGAGGAACTTTTAAAAAGTTACAATACTTCTATTTAAACATTAAAACCCCTTTGACTTAGTTTAACATTTCATTGCCGTAATTAGTAAACTCTCAATATCACTAAACCCTCACACAATATAAGATGATGGATAAAATACTGATTTATTGCAATACATTTGCACTGCTTTAACTAACTCGATGTGGGAGTATTTTTTTAAAATAAAATGTTCTTGCTTTTATTTTTGCAACAAGCATGCATGCAGTTCCGCTTGCCGAGAGGTGTTAGGTGGCTCTTCCTGTACTGCCGTGTCAATCTCTCTCGCTGCGGCTATCTCCGACAATGAGCTCGATACCAGAAACTAGCTCCCATCAGTTATATCATTTGAGACGCGGTGGAAAAACCCATCAGTTAATTGTGGGATTCGACAGACACAATCTCTCTTCCCAGGCCCATTTACAAGAGCTTGTTTTAAACCTTTCTATTTAAGTCCGTCTCTCGATTTTTTTTGTGTGTGTATAATTTTATAAACACACACACACTGTAGCGCATACATCTGTATCTCGACTTGAGCACAAAATCTAGGCTGACACTCCCTCAGTACTGCATTGTCCAAGGTGCCGTCTTTCGAATAAAGTCTTAAACCAAGGCCCTGCCTGCCCTCTCATATGCACTTTAAAGATCCCCTAGCACTATTCGAAGAAGAGCAGGGGAGTGCTTCCCAGCGCCAATATTTATTCTTCAATCAACATCACTAAAAGAATTTGAATAGATTTTTTGGTCATTAACTCATTGCTGTTTGTGGGACCTTGCTGTGTGCTGATTGGCTGCCGTTGACTAAATTTTCAACACTTTAGCAGCGGCCATTAAGGCCGATTTTGGAAGAAAAAATGGCGGCTGCCGCACTTCCGTCGCGGAACCTGGCCAATGCCGTATTGGGCAGGTCAGTAGCGCTGCCACTGACTGCGCTCGAAGCAAGTATTTTAATAACCAGGAGCGTGGTGTCAGTCGGCATGCACCGAATTGACGCACTCTCATCGTTTTTGGACATCGCTGCTCCTCTGACCGCCCTCTCCAAAGCACGCCCGTGCGTGCAGCCGTTGACAGTGTGTAGAGCCAGCAGAGAGTGGCAGTGAGCTATAACCGTACAGTAAACAGCTGCTGAGGTGACTGGTAACTATGGAGAGCTCAGATTATGGGCTGGATTCTTGTGTTTCCCACCCGCACGGGGCAGGGGGACACGGGAGACAGCAGGAAACCCGGAGGTTGGGCTTTCCTGGCAGGTTTGAACCCCACAGCGTGCGTGTGACGCAAAGAGCGGCTCCCCACCCGGAATTTAGCCTGATTGACAGCCTGGCTTCCCGTCGTGTGGGGAACACGGACCAGGTAGGTGCCAGGCCCAGGATGGTGGGGGGAGGGGGCGCGGGTCTGATCCCCGACCCCGGGGCTGAGTCACGATCCCCTGGGGGGTCCAGACCTTGACCCCGGGGGGGTGCGGGCTACTGGGGGGCAAGAAAGCAGCACGCCTGCTCTTCTTGGCCCACAAGGATTGCTCCCCGGGGCTGAGGCCCCAGATACCCAACCGCCTGCAGTTAAACCTGCAAAGGTTAAAGTCGAGGCTTCAGGTCTCATTATAATATTTAAATTGCTGGCCTGCCTCCTGGCAGTGGGTTGGCTGCCCCCTTCTCTCCCCCACGCCCCCCCTGTCCTGAGTAAAAGGTGAAAGTGGGCGGGTTGCAGGCGTGTTGGGATTAAGTTTTAGATTTTTACAACTTTTACTCCCCCTCCCCACCTCCAGCCCACTTGTTTTTTCTGGTGAAAATTGCGGCCTCTGTAATTGGAATAAAAACTACTCTCAATGAGATGCATCAAATCTCCCCCCTGGTCAGTCAAACATCGCAGCAAGTGAATACTTTAAAAGGAAACTCTGCTGTACTACAGTTGTAAGAAAGTCAGGGGGAAAAAATCAAAGCTGCATTTCCTTAAATTTGAGTTTCCTAGTTTAGGAACTGATAAAATAATATGCAAAGTTTTGAAGTCTGCTTTAAATGGTCAAGAATTAAGGAAGATTTAACACCAAGTGTTCGAGCAAAAAATGTTAATTGAACTCCCTCCTGCACAATTTACACCAGTAAACGTGTGACCAAGGGATTCATGTTCCCTGTTTAAAAAAATGGATTTGAATTGATTTCTGACACACCGGTTTAAGGATATTGATGCCACTGCGTCACCGTTAATTCGGTGCTAGCCCGAGAACACCGCACCGTGACCTTTGACCTCCTGCTGAATTTACTGCCGGAAAGTGTGGAAACTCTCCGCTCCGCGCATTTAAATCAGCAGCAGCACCAAACCACCAGTGCAGCCTGGGTGCTGAGCAGCTGTTAACCTTGGCCCGTGGCACTACCGTCCGTTTTCGGGCTTAATCGAATTTCTCGGCCTGTGTTTCGTACACTACAAAAGTACTTTGGGATGTCCCAGTGTTGTGAAAGGCGTGATATAAATGCAAGTCTTTCAGGATCTCCGACAGGGCTGCGCTCCCTCAGTACTGCACTGGAGTGCCAGCCACGATTATATTTCTGGACTGGGGCTTGAACCCGCTGCCTTCTGACTCTGAGGCAAGGGTGCTAGTATTGAGCCACGGCTGACACTGTGCACACGTGTGTGGTAGCACAATTCACATGGAGCTAGCTGACCTCAGCCAGGCATCAACTACAACACTGTAATAAGCCTCAGGGTCCCTGGGCTGGAGAAAGGATTACAAAATAATTCCACCACATGGTTGCTGTGTCTGGTTGTCATCCAGTGATCTCTATCTGGAAAGTGCACAGGTTTGGACGTTGGGTGAGGGCAAGGTCAGGCTGAGCAGAGAATGTCCTCCATGATTGTGAGCCCCCCCCAATGTCATACTGGGCTGGCAGTTGTTGCCTCAACAGCCGTGGCTCAGTAGGCAGCATTCTTGCCTCTGAGTCAGGAGATTGTGGGTTCAAGTCCTACTCCAGCAACTTGAGCACACAAATGTAGGCTGATATGTCGGTGCAGTACTGAGGGAGTGCTGCACTGTCGGAGGTTCCGTCTTTAAGACAAGACGTTAAATCGAGGCCTGCCTGCCCACTCAGGTGGACGTAAAAAATCCCATGGCACTATTTCGAAGAAGAGCAGCACGAGAAAACCAAACTATTACCAATAGCGATATAGTCGTTAACCCAAATTTATGTATCAAAGTTTTTATTTTTCCCTGTGTTAACCCAGCACTCTCGTCCCACCTGAAGCATCTTTTTAACCAGGCAAGACCGTTTTTAATCACAAGTTATTCTGATGGAAGATTTGCATTGGTTTTGGAAGTAAAGAGGTTTAATGTAATTGTTCTGCCCTGGTTTACGGTTCAGCGATACAGACTTATAGTAAAATTATTTTATCAAGACAGATAATAATGAATTATCATTCTAGGAGGTGTGATGAGAGAACTCCTACTCACATACACAGCAGATGTTTTTTTCACAGCCAACACATTTGAACCCTTTATATGTTTTACTAATTTTCACCCCCGTTGCCCTGAAGGTGCATGTAACTAGGTGCGGTTGCATAAAGCCCAGAGCTCTCAGTACTGTGCCTGTGGTTGATGCGGAGTGTCAGCAGACTATTTAACCTGGGAAGGGCGTTACATCTGAGTCCAATCTCGACTCCCACTCGCACCTAGTTCCTAGCAGGGGTTGCTTGATACTGGCTCGAATCTGATTTCCAATTCTGGAGAGTTGAAGCCAAATGTCACAGTGCTATTGCTGCCCTTAACTGGGGTTTGTTTACTCAGCACAGGCCAGGAAGCCAACCCGGGGCCTACTGCTCTGTGTAGTTCAGTTGCACACTGATACTTGTTTCCTGGCCAGACCGATAATTGAGTGCATGTTAATCGCCAGTTGTCACCCCCCAACTACTGGGCCAGCTAAGGTCAGCTAATTGAGCACAGATTGGAAATTGGGCCCTCAACAATTACACAATGCTGGCTAGAGAGTTATAAAAAATGGTGGGGTAGAAATCAGACTTACTTGCACTCATTTTCCGTGCGAAAAACAGAGGCACAAAGAACCAATTGTATTGGGCAATGGGTCGGACGATGTCCCTGGTGGCTGCCTAAAACAGGCTTTAGGTCCCTTGCACATGTTAGCATCCCTGAAAGTGGGCTTCTTCACACAAAGAGCAATCAACACTTGGGATGATCTCTGGGTGAGGATAGCAGAGACGAAAAGCAAAGACTCTTTCAAGAGTCACTCAAGTAGATTAAGAGGAGGGAAATCTTTTTTAAAATTTCGGATCGATAAGCAAAGCTGTTCCTCATCTGTCTGACCAAAAAAGGTTAAAACTATTATGGCAAAATGAGTGAGTCGCACCCCACACATTAAGTAAGACTCAATGATTCAGATGTTACCCCATCCATTTAATCTTCTGTGGGAAAGTTCTGAGGAACAGGAGTAGGCCATTCAACCCCTTGAGCCTGTTCCACCATTCAATTAGTCCTGGCTGATCTGTATTTCAACTCCATTTACACACCTTGGTTCCATATCTCTTCATACCCTTGCCTAACAAAAGTCCATCAATCTCAGTTTTGACAATTTCAATTGAGCCCCAGCTGCATAAGCTTTTGGGGAAAGAGCATCGACTCAGCAGCTGATTCAATGGCCATTCATCTCCCGCCTCAGCTGAACAGGCGTGATCCCCGAGCAGTGAGGACCCTGTGGGTGAACACTTAAAATCAAAAGGTGAGCTTAAATGTATTCTTAGTGATCTCTAAACAAAGTCCAAATGACCTGAATTGGGACCCCGCTGCTGCGTGTCAGATCTGTTCAGTGCCGACAGACCCGACACCAGGGAAAGGGGCATGGTAGCAGGTTCACAGCGGGGTCCCGACTCGCTGGGGGAAAAAAACACTAACCCACCCGACCCTCCACCGATCACACTCGCTGACCACCCGGAAAATCTCAGCCTGAGCTTCAGTGGGTGGAGAGGGGGCCTTCAATTATTTTTGGACCATTTCGAATGCACCTGTGCCTGATTGCCGCAACAGGAAAGTAAGAAAATGTGCTTCGGGTACTTTGCGTATTGGAGAATGGAGGAAAAACCCGGCCACATAAAACTGATGGCACAGAGCTAGGAATGTGTTATCTACAGGATTTTGTGTTTGTTTAGGCGAGGGGTGTGAGCGCTGGAGAATGGAACACTTTTCTACTTGTGGGTCCATCGAGCACATGTAGGTCAGATACAGCATGAGGAAGATGCAGAGTAAAGCTCCTCAACTTAATTCCAACAATTATCTAAGAATTGTTCCGGCCATGATGCTTAACAACGTCACCACTTTTCAAATGTCAGTTTAGCTCAGTCGTGAACACGCCGGTGATCGCCATTGTCGTTCCAACTTCAGAGTCAGACTTCAGGGTGTGCCCTCCCCTTTAAGGGTGCCCCAGCCACTGGTAGCTTCGCGCTGGCAAAGCTGTCGGAGGCACCAACTGGCGCCGGCTCTGCTCCCGTGGGGCAGTTTCCCTCGCGGGGCGGAACAGGGTCACCGCTGGGCGGTAAGGGGTCGGCGCGTGCCCGACGGAGCGGCAACACGGGCGGGGCGGAAACCTGTTTCTGCCGCCCCGGCTTGGGGGCAATTTCGGATAAATTGGCCCATCCACCTGTTCCCGGTTGAAAAGGCCTTACCGCCCCATTCCTGCCTCAGAGGGGGGCAATTTCAGGCCCTTAGACTTTTGTTTCAAATAGTGAACAGAGATCGTCACAAACATGTTTACGATGTTGCTATACATAGTGAGCAGAGGAACTCCATCCCAACACCCTCACTACAGCAGCCTTACACCAGTGTGATATTTCCATTTTCAAACACCACTATCTGTGTGAAGTTACGAATTTAGTGTCAAATTATAGCATATTCCATGCAATTGTGCAACCACTTGAAAGTGCCCAGACTCATTTTTGTCCCTCTGTCTGGTCGAGATTCACACCTAGACTTTTATAAAGGACAGTATGCTAACGGCACCATTGAACTTCCTGTCTACTTTGCAATTGTTCGGTAGATTGATGGGAAACCTGTTGGAAAACACAGAGTGCATCTGGGAGATATCATCATGTTATTATTTACAAAGTATGTGTGGACAACTAATTGTGGAAATGGAAATCATTATATCCATTGGTTTGATATAAAGATGAAGGGAGAGAAATTGGTCTGCTTTGCGTCTCCCGTGAGCGCCTGCGGGGGGCGGTAACGGGGCGCTAAGGGGTTACCGACCGGACGCGGCGAATTCACCGATGCCCGCGGACACCCCTGGCGGTTTTGCGCTGGCGTTAACACTCATCGCCTCGCTATTTTGCAACCCGGAGATCATGACTTTAACCGGTGCACAGCACCCTGTTACCACCCTGGAGGCAATATTCACTCTTGCCCCCTGTAGCATCTCCAGGCGTCAACAATGGCAGCTGCAGGAGGCATTGTCACCTTGGCTGGCCGCTTGGGGAGCGCTAATTAAAGGCAGTGGTGGTCGGGTAGGGCAAAATGTATTTATCTCCCCATTCTGCTGCCTCCTGATTGCTCAGCCCTGCGCGCTCTCAGAGTGCCTGGGGCTGCTATACACACAGCACAGGTTCTGTGGCCCGACAGACACAGCGTGAAGATTCATTCAACCCATCATTGGCCCTTCCCTTTAAGGGAGGGAAGGAGCCTGTACAGACGGCAGCGCTCTGCCGATACCGTCCCTCTCACACACTTTACCGCTCTAAGGGAGGTGGCAGGCCTTGATTTAACACTTCACTTCCCTCTCAGAGCACTAAAGCTGAAGTTCCCGGCGGCAGCAAATCTTCTCCGCCCGCTGATACTTTTGCGCCAGACACAACGCTATGCAATTCCTAGCCCGAAATGTTACAAAATAAATGATTTTTTAGTTGTAACTCTGCTGCAAGTATTAATACACATATGGGGGGGAAATTCACTCGCGCCTCAGTTGGGGCGCTGTCCCGGGCGGAGTGGTAAATTTTGCGCCAGCAAATGGTTTGTGTCTGCCATCGCAAAATACATCCATTGGGCCCGGAGTTTGGAGCAGGGCGCTAAGGGAGGCGTTGCTCACCTCTTTTAGGGCACGAGGCCGGCTGAGGAAGGGAAAATCCCGAGCCAAACATCCGGCCTCGGAGCGCCGTAACAGGGGCCTGGGGACAAAGGAAAACCTGAATCAAACACCAAGAACAGTCCCAGTACATAGCTCACGCCACCACAACATAAATCGCAAAAAAAAAAACAATCACACTTACCTAGGGTCAGCATTACTTCCCTCACTGCGGCCACTGCAGCACGGACCTCCCACTTTCACAGGCGTTCCCACCAGGGGGCACTATGGAGCACTACGGGTCAGGTGGCAGCCAAACATTGAGCCGGTGTCACAACCAGGAAGTTTGCACACTGCTCGCCACTTCCGGGCGGTAATACTGTCAGTACCGGCACCGAATGTCCCGGCGCTGCCAGAGCGCAAGTGCTTCCCGCCGCCATTGCCGCCCCTCTGGGACGCTAAGAGGGACGGCAGAAGACCGAATGTCTACCCCATACAGCGGGTGATTGGGTGGTGCAGTGGAACAGACCTTTCATCTGTGGGACTGGAGCTCAAATTCAGCTCAGACTAATGGGATAAATGACGTCCCTATTGGCTGGCTTTAAGGATCCCACATGAAATGAGTTTTGGGGAGTCTCAGCCCAGTTCCCAGTGTGCATTGGTCTATTGCACAAATGAACACCACAAAATAGGCACAAATTGGTAATCTCACTCAGAGTTTCTCATGTTGCAGCTGATATAGAAATGTCACATTGCTGGCGATGGGGGTACCCGCCTGAGATTGTTGGGCCAGTGTAGATGGAACTTGCTCTGCATCTAACCAATGCTGTACCTGACCTGGGAGTGTTTGATGCTGCTGGCCGGAATTCTACCCTAAAAAGACGGGTGGCTTTGGAGCGTGGGGGCAGTTAAATTGTTAAAAATAGTATTCCCGCCTCTAACCCGCCTACTTCCGGTTTTAATGGCGGGGGTGTGGGACAGGAGGGGTGGGGGTGAAACCGCTCCCAGGGGCAGTATGTCAATTTAAATAATATGAGACCGGAGCCTCTTTTTCAATCTCCATTTTGCATTTAACTGGACGGTTTTCACACAATTTGTAAAACCCGGCAGTTGAACCGAGGCTGGGACAGCTGTGTACAGGAGGCAAGAGGCTTTATACCCACCTCCTGAATCCAGAGACCCTGCCTAACCCACCCCCTGCAATCGGAAGCCCCACCACGAAGCCTCTGATCCCTACCATGAGGCCTCCCCCACACCCCACCGATGATGCTGATCCTCTGACCCCGCCCCACTCAAACCTCAAAATGGAGGTTAAATTGACGTACTTCCATGCCCCTGCCCCCCTACCCACCCCTCCTGTTCCGCTCCCCCCTCCATTAAAACCAGAAGTAGGCGGGTTAGAGGCAGGATCAGGTCGGGAATCCCATTTTGCCGATCCTCCAACCCCTGCCCCCGGCGATAGCCGATCCCCCCGATCTCCGTTCTTCCCGTTCTTTCCCCCTGCCCCACCACCAATCCCCGAGCCGAGTCCTCGCTCCCTCTCTGCATCTGCAGGCGTACCCACCCTTGGCCAGCCAGCAAGCCTCTCAATCTGGCTGGCTGCGGGCGGGATACCGAGGTCTCACGTGCAAATCATGTTAAAGTCGGCAGGGCCTGCGGGAAACACGGCCTCCCAGAGGCCCCGTGCCCCCAACCCACCCCCAACCCACCCCCAACCCACCTACCTGCAGAAAACTCTGCCCATTGTCCTTAATTACTTGGAAGAATGTCAGCTTCAGGTGAGTTATTTCCTCACCAGGAATACATAGACTTCATCATCATCATCATCATCATAGGCAGTTCTTCGAACGAGGATGACTTGCTTCCATGAGAGTTCACAGATGTTTCAATGAAGGACCCGATCGCCCAGTCCTGAGCTCCAGGGGTGGAAGATGCCAGTGCGTGGATTTTTTTAACATGGGGTGACCGTTGCACATCAGCCACCACACGGGCTTGACAGAGCTAGGCCTTGGTCCAGTGGCAAGGGTTAACCAGGACGACTGGAGACCTGCTCTGCTGCATGGACCTAGTGCGCACACACATCGCAGTGTGGGCTGGGCCCGTGCTGCCCCCTGGGCCCTCGCCTCTTCTCGGTCAGGTCCCAAATATGAATATCAAAAATGATAGAATAAATTCTCATTTTGAAGTCTAAGCCACGCGGCATGATACAATGTGCTGCCGAACCTTGGTTAATCTCACTGACTTATTTGCAAAACATTTTAATTTGTTCTGAGGTTCAATATTTTGTTGGATATCAGCCGAGAGTATTCAGAAAATTAGGACTAAATGCTATGGGGGGGAAAGTCGCTCGCGCCTCAGTTGGGGCGCTGTCCCGGGTGGAGTGGTAAATTTTGCGCCGGCAAATGGTTTGTGTCTGCCTCCGTAAAATTCATCAGCTGGGCCCGGAGCTTGGAGCGGGGCGCTAAGGGAGGCACTAGGCCGGCTGAGCAAGGGATAATCCCGAGCTAAACAGCCGGCCTCGGAGCGCCATAACAGAAGCCCCAGGGGGGGGGAAAAACCTGAAAATAATCCACCAAAAACATTCCCAATACATAACTCACAACATAAATCGCAAGAAAACCCCCTCAAAAACAATCATACTTACCTCGGATCGACATTACTGCCCTCCCTGTGGCCACTGCAGCTCGGACCGCCCGCTTCCACAGGCGTTCCCAGCAGGGGGCAGTACAGAGCGCAAAGGGTCAAGTGGTAGCCAACAATCGAGCCGGTGTTGCAACCACGTTGTACACCGCTCACCACTTCCGGGCGGTGATGCTCCTCGGCCCCTCGGGGCGCTGGGGGCTGGCCGCCCAGAAACAAGTACTTACGTCGCTATTGCCGTCCCTCTGGGGCGCTAACAGGGGTGGCAGATGAGCGAAAATCCACCCTTGTGTGAATACCCGTCATTATCAGGGCAAAGTGAACCTTTGTGACTTTGCATCCCATGTCAAGTGTCACAGTTTTGCATTGAAAAAGTCCCAGGAACAGGGGAATGTTTATTGAGCAGGTCTGAGGAACATGGAAATTGTTTGAAATGCAAAGTGTTCCATTTGCCAACATCTCGCCCCTTGATCAGACCCAGGACCCATGAAAGCAAAGCATAGTAGCAGGGTGTTATAACTAGAAAGTGCTGTTGTCTGCAGGAGATACGATAAATATCTGCAGGCACAAGGTTGACCACAAACACCAGATGAGCTATTAGGTCAACATCATCGATTGTGAAATCATCAGTACTACTTTTGTTTATTATCCAGTAATGCTTCTGCAGCCCTCAAAGGGTTAATTCTGTCTGCAATTCAGCATCTTTTTAATGAAATAATGGCTTATTCATAGAATGCACTAATACAAACGCATGTTAAATGGCACATATTTATTATCTCACACCATATTCAGCGCAAGTGCCCTGACATTTGTCCCAGTAGCGGGGCCTGCCGATGTTAAACGTGACTTATTTTCACAAATTGTTTCCATACAAGATTTGTCGCAAATGGCTGCGGTTTCAAAAGATTGAACTCAGCAATTTCTTTCAAACCACAGTTGTTTTTGTTTTCTTAATACAATCTGTCAGGTATCCTGTTATTTTGCTCCCCTGCCCCCTCTCTTCAATCACAATCCGTCGCACGTAAAGTCTGGGGCTGAGAGGACCCATCTGCCCCCTGTCTGTCCCCCATCTGCCCCCTGTCTGTCCCCCATCTGCCCCCTGTCTGTGACCCTGTCTGCCCCCTGTCTGTCCCCCGTCTGCCCCCCGTCTGTCCCCTGTCTGTGACCCTGTCTGTCCCCCATCTGCCCCCTGTCTGTCCCCTGTCTGTACCCCCGTCTGCCCCCCGTCTGTCCCCTGTCTGTGACCCTGTCTGTCCCCCATCTGCCCCCTGTCTGTGACCCCGTCTGCCCCCCGTCTGTCCCCTGTCTGTCCCCCGTCTGCCCCCCGTCTGTCCCCTGTCTGTGACCCTGTCTGTCCCCCATCTGCCCCCTGTCTGTCCCCCATCTGCCCCCTGTCTGTGACCCCGTCTGCCCCCCGTCTGTCCCCTGTCTGTGACCCTGTCTGTCCCCCATCTGTCCCCTGTCTGTGACCCTGTCTGTCCCCCATCTGCCCCCTGTCTGTACCCCGTCTGTACCCCGTCTGTCCCCCGTCTGCCCCCTGTCTGTGACCCTGTCTGCCCCCCGTCTGCCCCCCGTCTGCCCCCTGTCTGTGACCCTGTCTCCCCCCGGCTGTCCCCCCATCTGCCCCCTGTCTGTGACCCTGTCTGTGACCCTGTCTGTTCCCCCTCTGTGCCCCCACTCTGCCCCCTGTCTGTTCCCCCTCTGTGCCCCCCCTCTGCCCCCTGTCTGTGACCCTGTCTGTCCCCCATCTGCCCCCTGTCTGTTCCCCCTCTGTGCCCCCACTCTGCCCCCTGTCTGTTCCCCCTCTGTGCCCCCACTCTGCCCCTTGTCTGTTCCCCCTCTGTGCCCCCCCTCTGCCCCCTGTCTGTGACCCTGTCTGTCCCCCCGTCTGTCCCCTGTCTGTGACCCTGTCTGTCCCCCATCTGCCCCCTGTCTGTTCCCCCTCTGTGCCCCCACTCTGCCCCCTGTCTGTTCCCCCTCTGTGCCCCCCCTCTGCCCCCTGTCTGTGACCCTGTCTGTCCCCCCGTCTGTCCCCTGTCTGTGACCCTGTCTGTTCCCCCTCTGTGTCCCCTGTCTGTCCCCTGTCTGTGACCCTGTCTGTCCCTCTCTGTAAGAGATGGGCAGGAGGGCAGGGCCAAAGAGACTCGCTTCCACATGTGGGAAAAGTACCCGGCTTTGTCTTGGCTCAGCACCCACTATGACATCACAGCTAAGATCAGGATGCAACACGTGGTTGGCAGCAGGGGGGGGGGGGGGTTACAACAACTGCAACAACAACTTGCATTTATATAGCACCTTTAACATAGTAAACCTGTCCTAAGGCACTTCACAGGAGCAATTATTTTTTAAAATGGGCAGCACCCTTGCCTCTGAGTCAGAAGGTTATGATTTACGTCCCACTCCAGGGACTTGAGCACAAAAATCCAGGCTGACACTCTAGTGTAGTGCTGAGGGAGTGCTGCACTGTCAGAGGTGCCATCTTTCGGATGAGACGTTAAACCGAGGTCCCGTCTGCTCTCTCAGGTGGACGTAAAAGATCCCATGGCACTAGAGCAGGGGAGTTATCCTTACATTGGAGGCTGTTCAGAGAAGGTTCACTAGGTTGATTCCTGAGATGAGGGGGTTAACTTATGAAGATAGGTTGGGTAGGTTGGGCCTCTACTCATTGGAGTTCAGAAGAATTAGAGGTAATCTTATCAAAACATATAAGATAATGACAAGGTGGATGCAGAGAGGATATTTCCACTCATAGGGGAAACTAAAACTAGGGGACATAGTCTCAGAATAAGGGGTCGCCCATTTAAAATTGAGATGAGGAGGAATTTCTTCTCTCAGAGGGTTGTAAATCTGTGGAATTCTCTGTCCCAGAGAGCTGTGGTGGCTGGGTCATTGAATATATTTAAGGCGGAGATAGACAGATTTTTGAGCGATAAGGGAGTAAAGGGTTATGGGGAGCGGGCAGGGAAGCGGAGCTGAGTCCATGATCAGATCAGCCATGATCTTATTAAATGGCGGAGCAGGCTCGAGGGGCCAGGTGGCCTACTCCTGCTCCTATTTCTTATGTCCTGGTCAATATTTATCCCTCAATCAACATAACAAAAACGGATTATCTGGTCATTATCACATTACTGTGTGTGGGAGCTTGCTGTGCGCAAATTGGATGCTGCGTTTCCCACATTACAACAGTGACTAACTCCAAAAGGACTTCATTGGCTGTAAAGCGCTTTGAGACGTTTGGTGGTCGTGAATGGCGCTGGAGAAACCTCCCTGGCGCTCAAAGCCTCCCTGATAAAGTGCAACATCCCCACTGACACCTGGGAGTCCCTGGCCATAGACCGCCCTAAGTGGAGCAACTGCATCCGGGAGGGTGCTGAGCACCTCGAGTATCGTCGCCGAGAGCATGCAGAAATCAAGCGCAGGCAGCGGAAGGAGCGTGCGGCAAACCTGTCCCACCCTCCCTTACCCTCAACCACTATCTGACCCACCTGTGACAGAGACTGTAATTCCCGTATTGGACTGTTCAGTCACCTGAGAACTCACTTTTAGAGTGGAAGCAAGTCTTCCTCGATTCCGAGGGACTGCCTCTGATGATGATGATAAATCCAAGTCTTTCTTTTCAAAATTGGACAGTGAGCCACACAAAGAGATATTAGGATAGATGTACCAAAAGCTAGGTCAAAGAGGTAGGTTTTAAGGAGCGTCTTAAAGGAGGAGTTTAAAGGTTGTAGTACTGGATTAGATTACAGATGTCTAGAGAGTCAAGGGCATGGAGGGATTTGAAAACGGGGATCAGAATTTTAGCCAGGTCTAACTTCATCTCTTTGCTGGCTTTAAACCCCTGATTGACTTGAGGCAAAGTCAGTCTGAGATACATTGTTCACCATCTTTTGAAGGCATATTAAAACAAAGGGCATTAAATGACTGTATTTCTCAAAATTACTTCAGCCATTCACAGATTGTTAATTTGCAAGACTATTTGCCCACACAAGTACATCTGCCATTACAGTAGAGTTCAAAAGAATCTCTCAGGCTGTGTGTCCATACCTGACCAAGTGTTAAAATGAAACATAAAGAGCAAGGTGTTAAGAATCATCCCTTTGACACAATGCTTCTGAACATAGCAAGGAGCCGTGTTGCAGCACAGACTGTAATGTATATTCCTGCACCCTACAGCCGGAAGCTGCACTAGGACAGCAATAAAGAAACCAACAGATAATCTAACACAGACAAAAATGCTTTGCTTTAGTCACGCTGGTCATTCATCTCCGTCTTTCGGCTGAGACATTAAACCGAGGCCCTGTCTGCCCTCTCGGGTGGATGTACAAAATCCCCTGGCACTATTGGAAGAAGAGCAGGGGAGATCGCCCCTGTGTCCGGGCCAATATCTATCCCTCAACCAACATCACTAACACAGATTATTCGGTCACTGCTGTTTGTGGGAGCTTGCTGTGCACAAATTGGCTGCCGCGTTTCCCTACATGATATCAGTGATTACACTTCAGAAATACTTTGTTGGCTGTAAAGCCTTCAGTTGCCTAGGCCTTAAACTCCCTAAACCTCTCCGCCTCTCTACCTCTCTTCCCTCTGTTAAAGCCTTAAAGCCTACTTTTTTGACCGAGCTTTTGTTCACCTGCCCTAATTTCTCTTTATGTGCTCGGTGTCAAATTTTTTGTCTCATAATACACCTGTGAAACACCTTGGGATGTTTTACTATCTTAAAGGCGATATATAAATACAAGTTGTTGTTGTAAAGAACTTTGGGACATCTTGAGGTTGTGAAAGGTATAAATACATGTTATTATTTATATTTATTTCCTGTTAAAATTAAAAATATATTAAAAACAAACTAACATTCTTTACAATGGAACTACTGAACTTTGCATGAGTACCCATTGGGTGCAGGCGTGCCTCTGGTCCTGGGCCCTCTGAAAATATACCATCGCGATGTTCTGATAGCCAGTTCCAGATTGTATTTGCATTTCCTCTCACTAAACGGAGGAATGCTCAAAATAACCCATAAAAGTACAAACTATTTGATTGTCTAAGAGCAAATGGTAAAATGTGAACAGCCCACCCAAAAATAAAAAATAAGTCAAGTTTCCGAGACTTTCGTTTCTTCAGAAAACAACACGGATGCTGACATCTATTCAGATAGGTATGAATAGATAGCTATATTGAGATAGATAGAGAGTTTAAAAATGTACCTGCGTGTGCGAGTGTTTGTGTGTGGATATTGTAGTGTACAGCTCTCAGTTGTTGTTCAGTGGGTAGCACACTTGCCTCTGAGTCAAGAGGTTGTGGGTTCAAGGCCCACTCCAGGGACTTGAGCACGTAAATCTAAGCTGACACTCCCAGTGCAGTGCTGAGGGAGTGCTGCATTGTCGGCAGTGCCGTCTTTCGGATGAGACGTTAAACTGAGGACCCGTCTGCCCTCTCAGGTGGATATAAAAGATCCCAAGGCATTATTTTGAAGAAGAGCAGGGGAGTTATTCTCGGTGTCCTGGCCAATATTTATCCCTCCCTCAACATAATCAAAACAGGTAACCTGATCTGTATCACAGTGCTGTTTGTGGGAGCTTGCTGTGCACAAATTGACTGCCGTGTTTCCCATATTACAACAGTGATTACACTCTAAAAATACTTCATTGTCTGTAAAGAGCTTTGAGACTTCCAGGGGTTGTGAAAGCTGCTATATAAATGCAAATCTGTCTTTCTTTCTCAATAGTTTAGTTTACCAGTACATACAATTTTAATTATATTGCATGCATAACTTACAGTGTGCACTGTATTTTGTGTGTTACTCGTTCATCCGTTACCCCCTGTGCTCGCTGACCTACATTGGCTCCTGGTCCAGAAATGCCTCGAATTTAAAATTCTTGTCCTCGTGTTCAAATCTCTCCAAAGCCTAGCCCCTCCCTATCTTTCCAAGAACTGTGTGTTCCTCCAATTCTGACCTCTTGCGCTTACGCAGTTTATTCGCCCTAACATTGGCGGCCATACCTTCAGTGCGAGAGCCAAAGCTCTGGAATTCACTCCCCAAACTTCTCTGTCTCTCCATTCAGCATAGATGCATTTAAGTGCAAGCTAGGGACACGAGGGAGAAAGGAATAGAAGGTTATGCTGATAGGGTTAGATGAAGTAGGGTGGGAGGAGGCTTGTATGGCCTGTTTCTGTGCTGTAAAATCTATTCAATTCCATGCAGCATCCCATCAGCTGCCTTTGAACATGACTTTATTCCCTCAATCCTGCTTCCACTTTAACTGCAAATAATATGATACAAGAAAAGAGAGTTGCAGAGTTGTGATAGTAGAGTTTAAAGAAGGAGTTGTTACAGCAAAGAATTTCCATTTATATAACACCTTTCACAGTAAGTGGACATCCCAAAATGTTTTACAGTGCATGAATTAATTTTTGAAATGTACTTACTGTTGTAATGTAGACAAAAATGGCAGCCAGTTTGCACACAGCAAGGTCCCACAGCAAACAAATTAATTGAATGACCAACTAATCTGTTTTGTTGGTGTTGCTTGAGGGATAAATGCTGGCCAAGGCATCGGGAGAACTCCCCTGCTCTTTGAATAGTACCATCCGGCCTTCTATATCCATTTGAAGAGGCAGACTTGGTTCAATGTTACATCCAAAAGACAGCACCTCCGACAATGCAACACTCCTTCAGTACTGCACTGAAATGTCAGCCTAGACTTTGAGTTGCAGAGCAGGGCTAAGAATCCACAACCAGCTGTCTCAAAAGCAATAGTGCTATCATTCAGCCAGATTAACACTCAACTGAGAGGGATAACACACACCCGGGGTGTTTCTATGTAATGTAAGCACAATAAGACTGCAGTCTGAGACGAAAACTATCTGTTCAAAGTAGTGAGGCTGACTGTGTAGAGAGATGAGCAGTGCAGGTAGAGACAGGCCAATACTCTGGGTATTCTTACTCTGCTATCTTCTCTTCTGCTCAGTTTACAACACTGTTCAGTATTCAGATGCTCCTTTACTATGCTGCAGAAAAAAGCATCTCGGAAAATTAATTTTCAGCGTGAAGAGTTTGCAGTTTAGATCAGTTATTCAGATTATAAAGGAACTGGTTTGTGACCGTTCAAACTGTGTCACTTTAATCTCTGAAATTGCCACATTAATTCCTTTTTTTATTTAAAGGAGTGGGATTTTTCTGACACCATTTGTGATGTTAGATGTAGTGTTCCTACTTGTGAAATTAATTAAAGTGGAGCTGATTTAACATGCATGGAAATTGTAACCTGGTTGTTAAAGAAACCATATTGAACTCAAACACTGCAGTTGAAAAAAAAGTGCTTCAGAAATTGGTAATTTCCTGGAACAATTTCACAAGACAAGCCCATCAAAAACAGAGAGAAGCAGAGTCCTGCCAAGTGCATTTCCTTTCAAATATCGTTGATGAAATTCTGCAACTATCATAAGAGCGAGGGGGGCAGAGTCAGCTGTGTTGGACTCAGGAGTGGTCCAGATACAAGTTTAGCGAAGGGGTGAAGCTGTTTCCATTTTGTTCTGGCACTAAAGTTATGTAATGCAAATTGGTCTGACTTTGAACTGAGTGAGAATCCCTCCTTCAGTAGTTCTCACTCCACTTCGCCCTGATTCTGGATTCAGACTGCATTTACACTAAGAGGCTCCCAGACACGAGACTCCCAAAGCAAGCGCTCTACTCGGAGCTCCCTCACGGCAAACGAGCCAAAGGTGGGCAGCGGAAACATTACAAAAACACCCTCAAAGTCTCCCTGATAAAGTGTGACATCCCCACTGACACTTGGGAGTCCTTGGCCCAAGACCGCCCTAAGTGGAGGAAGTGCATCCGGGAGGGTGCTGAGCACCTCGAGTCTCAACGCCGAGAGCATGCAGAAATCAAGCGCAGGCAGCGGAAAGAGCGTGCGGCAAACCTGCCCTACCCATCCTTTACCCTCAACGACTATCTGTCCCACCTGCGACAGGGTCTGTGGCTCTCGTATTGGGCTGTTCGGCCACCTAAGAACTCACTTCAGGAGTGGAAGCAAGTCTTCCTTGATTCCGAGGGACTGCCTATGATGATGATGATACTGAGAGAAAGACTTGCTTTTATACAACACGACCTCAGGGGACATCCGAAAGTGCTTTACAGCCAATTCATTGCTTTTGAAGTGTAGTCACTGATGTAATGTGGGAAACTATTAATTCTACATAATTCTACAACCTTCCCAAAGCTCTTCCAACACTGGCTCCTTGCACATCTCCACCTTCTTTCACTCCATCATTGGTGGCCATGCCTCCAGCTGCCTCGGCCCTGAGCTCTGGAATTCCCTCCCTAAATCTCTCTGCCTCTCTCTTTTAAGACACTCCTTAAAACTAACTCTTTGACAAAGCTTTCGGTCATCTGTCCTAATAATCTCCTTTGGCTCGGTGTCACTTTTTTTGTCTGATTACGCTCCTGTGAAACGTTTTGGGATGTTCTAAGAAAGAACAAACTTGCATATATATAACGCCCTTCGTGACCTCAAGATGTCCCAAAGCCATTTACAGCCAATGAAGTACTTTTAACAAAAAGTGTGGTCACTGTTGTAATGTAGGAAATGCGTCAGCCAATTTGTGCACAGCAAGCTCCCACAACCAGCAATGTGATAATGGCCAGATAATCTGTTTTAAGAGATGTTGATTGAGAGATAAAGATTGACCAGGACACAGGGGAGAACGGCGCTGCTTTTCTTCAAATTATCCAGTGGCAAGGGTTAACCAGGACGACTGGCGACCTGCTTTGCTGCACAGACCCAGTGCGCACACATATCGCAGTGTGGGCTAGTCCGCGCTGCCCCTGGGCCCTCGGCTCTTCTGGGCCCCGTACCCTGATTCACCGCACTTCCGCCACGATCCCTCATTGCTCCTCCGCCACAAAAACACTCGGCGCACCTCCGCTGGTGAATTGCCTTTTTCTTTTTTTTTGGCTTGCAAATCTCGGCATTGCTGAAAAGCGCAAGAAAGAGGCACAACTCAATAGACATGAACATACGTGCCGTAAACAAGGTGGCCAGCAACCAGTGTGAGAGGGCAGAAGTTTGTCCACGATTGTATTGTCATCAAAATCTACACCTACAGTTATTAATGATCACCCTCCTGGACTGTGACTTAACGCCGAAAACGGTTAGAATGAAGCACGATGTGTGGAATTTCCCTGCAATCAACTGCCAGTTATTATCTAGTAAATCTACAGTTACTGCATGACACAGGCACGTCACATCCTTCCAAGGACGAGATTCAGCAACCCACTGAGATCTGGGAATCTTCCCAAAAAAATGTCACCAAGTGTGAAATATTTAGCGGTGAAACCCCACAAGCAGTGTGTCATCTGTAAACCAAGAAGCAGATGTATGACGGAGTTATATTTTGTTATTATGGAAAAATATTAATGAGGAGCCAAGGCCCACAGTGCAAGACACCACCAAGGCTGAAAAGAGCAGGAAGGAAGAAGGAGTAAATCAAGAAGAAATGATTAGCTGAGTCCAAGTTTGCATATTGAGAACCCGTAGAGTGTCGGAGGAAGCGAAGAGTTAGGGCAATAAGGACTCCCATGCTTTTGAGGTCTTGTGCCAAAATGAGTTAACCAGTACAATGTCAGCGGTAGCACTCTCGCCTCTTGAGTCAGAAGGCTTTGGGTTCTGTCATGTATGTAACCTCAATGTAACACCACTGTATTACTGTATATACCCTACCTAGATGCACACCTTGACCACAAGGGGTGAACTTGTCGGAGACACTCCTTACCTGATCACACAGGTATAAAAAGGGAGGTCCCATGCAGGCCATTGCCTGGTCACACGTTTGGTGGCCTGGAATTGATTCAGACCTGGAACACTGTGTTCACAGGTGCACAACGTGTGCCCTGCTGGGTAATTCCCCCAGGGAAGCCCCGCACAGCCCATGGCCCTGGCCCACCAGGCCATGGTCACGCATTCATGTTGACTACGCGGGCCCGTTCATGGGTAAGATGTTCCTTATTGTGGTAGATGCGTTCTTGAAATGGATCGAGTGCATCATTCTGAATTCATGCAAGTCATCCACCATCATGGAAAGCCTCCGTGCGATCTTTGCAACCCACGGCTTGCCGGACATCCTGGTTAGTGATAATGGCCCATGTTTCACAAGCCACGAATTCCATGAGTTTATGTCTGGCAATGGCATCAACCATGTCAGGACTGCACCGTTCAAGCCGGCCTCCAATGGCCAGGCGAAACATGCAGTCCAAATCATTAAGCAAGGTATGCTTAGGATTCAAGGACCCTCCCTACAATGCCGCCTATCGCGCCTCCTACTGGCCTATAGATCCCAACTGCACTCGCTCACGGGGGTCCCGCCCGCAGAGCTACTAATGAAACGGACACTCAATACTCGGTTGTCCCTCATTCACCCAGTCCTGACCGACATAATTGAGGGCAAGCGCAAGTCACAAAACGAGTACCATGACCGTAATGCAAGGGGGAGGTGTATTGAGATAAATGATCCTGTATTCGTCCTCAATCACGTCATGGGACCCAAATGGCTTGAGGGTACTGTAATTGACAAAGAGGGGAATAGGGTCATCGTGGTAAAACTTAATGGTCAGATATGTCGTAAGCATCTGGACCAAGTAAAAAAATGGTTCAGCATGGACACGGAGGAACCGGAAGAAGACCATGAGATGGAGCTCACAACACCGCCAGTGAACGAGCAACAAAAGCAATCAGAAGAATGCACAGTCCCTGCGGTCAGCCCGGACAGGCCGGAATCACCACAGGTGACAGACACTCACGTCAGCGTCCAACAACCAGAGCCCCAACTGCGGCGCTCCACGAGGGAGTGTAGACCACCTGAAAGACTGAACCTATGATCCCAATAAGACTTTGGGGGGAAGGTGATGTCATGTATGTAACCTCAATGTAACACTACTGTATTACCTTATGTACCCTACCTAGATGCACACCTTGACCACAAGGGGTGAACTTGTGGGAGACACTCCTTACCTGATCACACAGGTATAAAAAGGGAGGTCCCACGCAGGGTCATCACTTGGAGTCCTGTGAATAAAGAGTTAAGGTCACAGAGTGACCTTGTTCCCAGAATGTGCCTCGTGTGGTTTCATACTATAGAGTAAGGACTTTACATTGGCGACGAGGAACGGGAATTTATGACCCACGAGAATGGCCACCGGTTACACAGAGGAATGGTACTGTGTTGGGGAAGACTGAGACAATTTTGTTGAGAGGCTTCAGCAAAGCTTCGTTATGAAAGACTGGCTGGGGGATGCAGCGGCCGACAAGCGAAGGGCTCATCTCCTGACCAGCTGTGGGCCAAAGACTTACGCGCTCATGAAGGAGTTACTTGCACCCGAAAAACCGGTACACAAAACCTTTGAAGAACTGAGTAAATTAATCGGGGAGCACCTCAAACTGCGAGTAGCATACATATGGCCCGACACAGATTCTACACCCACCGACGTCTTGGAGGACAGAGTATATCGGACTTCGTAGTGGACCACCGGCATTTGGCCAGCCTCTGTAAGTTCACAGACGCCTGCAGTGGGGAGATGCTAAGGGACTTCTTTATCGAGGGCATCAGTCATGCGAGAATTTTCCGCAAATTAATTGAGACCGAGGATTTGACCTTGGAAGCGGCGCCGTTGTTAGCTCAAACTTTCATGGCGGGGGAGAAAGAGACGAAAATAAAAAACGCGCGCAATTCTGCCTCTAACGTGGCAAGGGATCAGGGAGTCAACATCATCAATGCGGCTCAGAGCCCCGCAGGCAGGCAGGGGCAGTTCGACACTCCCCAGGCAGCAATAGACCCCAGAGTAGGATTTCAACAGAGACAATGGCAGGCTGAATGGACTTCATGCCATCACAGGCGACAATGCGGCCCGGGATGGGGCCAATGACACCCACTAATAGGGTACTTAAGAGCAGTCCAAGGGACCGTCAGCGAGGAATGCCTGGCCACAGTCCCTTTGTTCCCAACAATGGAAACTTTAACTCATGCTGGAGGTGTGTGGGAAAACACCCAGCCAGATCTTGCAGATTTCAACAGTTTGTCTGCAGGAACTGCAATCTCAGTGGCCATTTAGCTCGAATGTGCAGGAAGTCTGCAACCAGACTAATATATGAGGCGAAGGGACCAGAAGAGGGTCCTCTGAGGCAGGATGACTTTTGGGGCAAATCGATGGATGCTGAGGTTCAGCGGGTCCATGTGGTGAATATTCACAGTGCATACACCAAAACGCCACCAATGATGATGAGGGTTTTATTAAACGGTATCCCTGTACGCATGGAGCTGGACACTGGGGCCAGCCAGTCACTCATGGGCATTCAGCAATTTGAGAAGCTATGGCCATTTAAAGCCAGCAGACCAAAATTAGAACGTGTTGAGACACAATTACGGACATACACTAAAGAAATTATTCCGGTGCTAGGCAGTGCAATGTTGGCTGTCACACACAACGGGTTAGTGAATCGGCTGCTGCTCTGGATAGTCCCGGGCAATGGTCCCGCACTGTTGGGGAGGAGCTGGTTAGCCGAGATGAACTGGAAATGGGGGGATGTTCACGCAATATCATCGGTGGAGCGAAGTTCGTGCTTACAAGTTCTGCAACAATTTGACTCACTATCCCAACCTGGCGTCGGGACTTTCAAAGGCACTAAAGTAGTGATACACATCACCCCGGACGCCAGGCCAGTACACCACAAAGCCAGAGCGGTGCCGTATATAATGCGGGAAAAGATCGAGAGGGATTTGGACCGGCTGTTGAGAGAGGGCATCATCTCGCCCGTTGAATTCAGCGACTGGGCGAGCCCCATCTTTCCCGTCCTAAAAGCGGATGGCTCTGTCAGGATCTGTGGCGACTACAAGGCCACCATCAATCGGGTGTCCCTACAAGATCAATACCCGCTCCCGAGAGCATAGCATCTTTTCGCCACGCTGGCAGGCGGCAAGCTGTTCACCAAGTTGGACCTCACTTCAGCCTATATGACCCAGGAACTGGCCGACGAATCTAAACTACTGACCACCATCACCACGCACAAGGGACTGTTCGTTTATAACAGGTGTCCGTTTGGCATTCGATCAGCGGCCGCGATTTTTCAACGCAACATGGAAAGCCTGCTCAAATCCATTCCTGTAACGATTGTATTCCAGGACGACATCCTCATCACGGGTCGAGACACCGAGGAACACCTCCACAACCTGGAGGAGGTGCTACGCCAACTGGACCGGATAGGCCTGCGACTAAAGAAGTCCAAGTGTGTGTTTTTGGCTCCTGAGGTTGAGTTTCTGAGCAGGAGGGTTGCTGCAGATGGGATTCGGCCCACCGAATCCAAAACAGGCGATTCGACGAGCACCCAGGCCCTGCAACACATCGGATTGCGTTCATTCCTGGGACTGCTGAACTATTTCGGGAACTTTCTGCCGAACTTGAGCACGTTGTTGGAGCCGCTACACGTGCTCCTGCGTAAGGGTTGTTATTGGTTAGAAACATAGAAAAATAGAAAATAGGTGCAGGAGCAGGCCATTCGGCCCTTCGAGCCTGCACCGCCATTCAATGAGTTCATGGCTGAACATGCAACTTCAGTACCCCATTCCTGCTTTCTTGCCATACCCCTTGATCCCCCTAGTAGTAAGGACTTCATCTAACTCCTTTTTGAATATATTTAGTGAATTGGCCTCAACTACTTTCTGTGGTAGAGAATTCCACAGGTTCACCACTCTCTGGGTGAAGAAGTTTCTTCTCATCTCGGTCCTAAATGGCTTACCCCTTATCATTAGACTGTGACCCCTGGTTCTGGACTTCCCCAACATTGGCAACATTCTTCCTGCATCGAACCTGTCTAAACCTGTCAGAATTTTAAACATTTCTATGAGATCCCATCTCATTCTTCTGAACTCCAGTGAATACAAGCCCAGTTGATCCAGTCTTTCTTGATATGTCAGTCCCGCCATCCCATGAATCGGTCTGGTGAACCTTCGCTGCACTCCCTCAATAGCAAGAATGTCCTTCCTCAAATTAGGAGACCAAAACTGTACACAATACTCCAGGTGTGGCCTCACCAAGGCCCTGTACAACTGTAGCAACACCTCCCTGCCCCTGTACTCAAATCCCCTCGCTATGAAGGCCAACATGCCATTTGCTTTCTTAACCGCCTGCTGTACCTGCATGCCAACCTTCAATGACTGATGTACCATGACACCCAGGTCTCGTTGCACCTCCCCTTTTCCTAATCTGTCACCATTCAGATAATAGTCTGTCTCTCTGTTTTTACCACCAAAGTGGATAACCTCACATTTATGGGTTTTGGGGGGACTGTCAGGAACGGGCTTTTGATCGGGCGCGAAACCTACTTTGTTCAAACAAATTGTTGACCCTGTACGACCCCTGTAAAAAATTGGTTCTCACATGTGATGCATCGTCCTATGGGGTTGGGTGCGTGTTGCAGCAGGGTAATGCTGAGGGTCAACTCAAACCTGTGGCTTATGCCCCCAGGTCGCTCTCTCAAGCAGAACGGGGATATGGGATGGTCGAGAAGGAAGCGCTTGCATGTGTCTATGGTGTAAAAAAAATGCATCAGTACCTCTTTGGTAGGAAGTTTGAGTTAGAGACGGACCACAAGGCATTAACATCCCTGTTGTCTGACAGCAAGGCTATCAATGCCAACGCATCATCTCGCATACAGCGGTGGGCTCTCACACTAGCTGCTTATAACTACTCCATCTGGCACTGGCCCGGCACTGAAAATTGCGCCGATGCGCTCAGCAGGCTTCCACTGGCCACCACTGAGGGGGCAGTGGAGCAAAGCGCCGAGATGGTCATGGCTGTCGATGCCTTTGACAGCGCAGGCTCCCCCATCACAGCCTGCCAGATCAAAATCTGGACAAACAGAGATCCCCTCCTATCCTTGATTAAGAAATGTGTCCTGAATGGGGATTGGGCGCCTGCACACGGAGAATGCCCTGAGGAGGTCAGACCAATCCACAGGCGGATGGATGAGCTCTCCATCCAAGCCGACTGCCTACTATGGGGCAGCCGGGTAGTTATGTCCCAGAAGGGCAGGGAGGCATTCATCAGGGAACTCCACAGCGAGCACCCAGGAATTGTGCTAATGAAGGCCATTGCCCGGTCACACGTTTGGTGGCCTGGAATTGATTCAGACCTGGAACACTGTGTTCGCAGGTGCACAACGTGTGCCCAGCTGAGTAATACCCCCAGGGAGGCCCCGCTCAGCCCGTGGCCCTGGCCCATCAGGCCATGGTCACGCATTCATGTTGACTACGCGGGCCCGTTCATGGGTAAGATGTTCCTCATTGTGGTAGATGCGTACTCGAAATGGATTGAGTGCATCATCCTGAATTCATGCACGTCATCTACCACCGCGGAAAGCCTACATGCGATCTTCACAACCCATGGCTTGCCGGACATCCTGGTTAGTGATAATGGCCCATGTTTCACAAGCTATGAATTCCATGAGTTTATGTCAGGCAATGGCATCAACTACGTCAGGACGCGCCGTTCAAGCTGGCGTCCAATGGCCAGGCGGAACGTGCGATCCAAATCATTAAGCAAGGTATGCTCAGGATTCAAGGACCCTCCCTACAATGCCGTCTATCGCGTCTCCTGCTGGCCTTTCGATCCCGACCGCACTCGCTCACGGGGGTCCCGCCCGCAGAGCTACTAATGAAACGGACACTCAATACTCGGTTGTCCCTCATTCACCCAGTCCTGACCGACATAGTTGAGGGCAAGCGCAAGTCACAAAACGAGTACCGTGACCGTAATTCGAGGGGGAGATGTATAGAAATAAATGATCCTGTATTCGTCCTCAATCACGCCATGGGGCCAAAATGGCTTGAGGGCACTGTAATTGACAAAGAGGGGAATAGGGTCATCGTGGTAAAACTCAACAATGGTCAAATATGCCATAAGCATCTGGACCAAGTCAAAAAATGGTTCAGCATGGACACGGAGGAACCGGAAGAAGACCATGAGATGGAGCTCACCACACCGCCAGTGAACGAGCAACAAGAACAATCAGAAGAATGCACAGTCCCTGCGGTCAGCCCGGACAGGCCGGAATCACCACAGGTGACAGACACTCACGTCAGTGTCCAACAACCAGAGCCCCAACTGCGGCGCTCCACGAGGGAGCGTAGACCACCTGAAAGACTAAACCTATGATCCCAATAAGACTTTGGCGGGGGGGGGGGGGGAAGGTGATGTCATGTATGTAACCTCAATGGAACACCACTGTATTACTATATATACCCTACCTAGATGCACACCTTGACCACAAGGGGTGAACTTGTGGGAGACACTCCTTACCTGATCACACAGGTATAAAAAGGGAGGTCCCACGCAGGGTCATCACTTCTGGAGTCCTGTGAATAAAGAGACAAGGTCACAGAGTGACCTTGTTCCCAGAATGTGCCTCGTGTGGTTTCATACTGTAGAGTAAGGATGTTACAGGTTCAAGTTGTACTCCAGAGACTAGAGCATATAATCCAGGCTGACACTCCAGTGCAGTACTACACTGTCGGAGGGGCCGTCATTCAGATAAGATGTTGAACCGAGGCTCCAACTACCCTCTCAGGTAGACTTAAAGGACCCCATGGCACTATTGCGAAGAAACACAGCGGAGTCCTCCACGATGTCTTGGCCAATATTTATCTTTCAATGATTGTTTTGGTCATTATCCCATTGATAATGACCTTGCTGTGCACAAATTGGCTGCCGCGTTTCCTACATTACAACAGTGACTTCAAAAGTACTTCATTGGCTGTAAAGCATTTTGGGACGTCCTGCGATTCTGATAGGTGCTATAGAAATGCAAGTTATTTTTTTCCATGACACTTGATTTAAACACAGTGAGGGTGTTGGGAGGAGGAAGATTTTGCAGGGCTAGAAAAGTCCCTGTGACCTTTCCCAGTGTCTAGGCAATAGCACATCTTTGCCTGAACCTATATCCCTTGGCACATTAAGGAACTGTCAAAGGAGCACTGCTTGTAGCTCTATTGATACATAGCACGATTGAAAGAGAGAAGAAAGCTTGCAAGAGAGAGAAGGCTAGAAGGTTAGAGGCAAGAGAAGGACTACACATCCAACAACAATCTTTACCTTGTGTAAACTTGAGCACATTTACAACCCTGCTGCTCATATCGAAATTCGCAGCAAGACATGTTCACCCATCACCCCTGTGCTTGATGACCTACATTGGCTCCTAGTCCGGCAATACCTCGATTAAAAGATTCTCATCCTTGTGTTTAAATCCCTCCATGGCCTCACCCCTCCCTGTGTCTAACCCCCTCCAGCCTACGCTCTCCAAGATCTCTGCAATAATCTCTAATTCTGGCCTCTTGAGCATCTCCGATTTTCATCGCTCCACCATTGCTGGCCGTGCCTTCAGCTGCCAAGGCCCTAAGCTTTGGCATTCCTCCTTAAACCTCTCCACCTCTCTACCTCTCCTTTAAAACATTCCTTAAAATCTACCTCTGAGCAAGCTTTTGGTCATCTGTCTTAATATCCCTTTATGTGACGCGGTATTAAATTTTGTATGATAACGCTCCTGTGGCGCGCCTTGGGATGTTTTACTACATTAAAGGCGTTATGTAAATATGAGTTATTGTTGTTGTTGTGTCTAGTCCAGGCATGTGAGGGAGGTGCTGGGAGAGTTAAAAGGTGCAACATAACTTGCTCTGCATGCATGAGATCTTATCTTGAACTTTAGCAAAGTCTCACTTTTTAAATCCATTTAATACCAGTTAAATGCTGCCAGGTCCTTCCAACTCTGGAGAAACTTGGTTGTAGCTCACCTGTGGTTGGTGAACTTTCCTTGTAATTTATGATAACCCCTGTACCTCGGTTATACCGCAGCCTTACAAGGAGATCCATTTGTGGATCGAAGTATTGGTGACAGTCAACGAAAGTGATGATCTGAGATTTACCTGCACTTCTTATTGTTAAACATATTATAGAAAGAAAAAAGAAAGACTTGCATTTGTATAGCGCCTTTCACGACCTCAGGATGTCCCAAAGCGCATTACAGCCAATTAAATATTTTGAAGTGTAGTCACTGCTGCAATGTAAGAGACGTGGCAGCCAATTTGCGCACAGCAAGCTCCCACAAACAGCAATTAAATAAATGACCAGATAATCTGGTTTGATGATGTTGGTTGAGGGATATATATTGACAAGGGCTTCGGTCAGAACCAGACCTCCCCTACTCTTCTTTGAAATAGTGTTGTGGGATCTTTTACGTCTGCCTTGGAGGGCAGATGGAGCCTCGGTTTAACGCCTCATCTGAAAGACGGCACCTCCGACAGTGCAGCACTCCCTCAGTACTGCACTGGAGTGTCAGCCTGGATTTTGTGGTCATTGTCCATGGTGTGGGACTTGAACCCACAACCTTTATGACTTCGAGTGGAGATACCTACCACTGAGCCACGGCTTTACGTAAGATTGGATTATTACAAACAAATGAATATTATCGCAAATTATTTTTTTAATTTATATTTTTCCATGCTCTCCTGCATTGCCCACTGTTGGTACTGAGTCACACAGATCAAGAGAAGATTTTGTGCTCACCCTTGATTTATATCCAATAACTCTTGCAAGAAAATGAGAATGTGTGGCCGTCGGGCGAGAGCAGGAAGTGCAGCTACGATGGCCTCCACAGTAAAATAGCTACACACTATCTAGTTCACAGATAACCACGGGTTATGTGAGGGTGCTGCCGCCCAATGTGAGGCGCTGCCTGTAACAGAGGACGGGGGAGGATTTTTTTTTCATTCATTCATGGGATGTGGGTGTCGTTGGCAGGGCCAGCAGTTATTGCCCATCTCAAGTTGCCCTCCGACAAGGTGGTGGCGAATCACTTTCTTGAACCGCTGCAGTCCGTGTGGTGAAGGTACTCCCACAGTGCTGTTAGGGAGGAAGCTCCAGGATTTTGACCCAGTGACGATGAAGGAACGGCGATATCCTTCCAAGTCATAAGAACATAACAACTAGGAGCAGGAGTAGGCTATTTGGCCCCTCGAGCCTGATCCAACATTTAATAAGATCATGGCCAATCTGATCCAGGACTTGGTTCGCTTCCCTGTCCACTCCCCATAAACCCTTATCCCCTTATCGTTCAAAAATCTGTCTATCACCACCTTAAATATATTCAAGGACCAGCCTCCACAGCTCTCTGAGGCAGAGAATTCCACAGATTTACAACCCTCAGAAAGAAGAAATTCCTCCTTATCTCGGTTTTAAATAGGCGGCCCCTTATTCTGGGAGGATGGTGTGTAACTTGGAGGGGAACTTGCTGTTGGTGGTGTTCCAATGCGCCTGCTGCCCGTGTCCTGTCAGGTGGTAGAGCTCGCGGGTTTGGGAAGTGCTGTCGGAGAAGCATCCTATAGATGGTACGCATCATCATCATCATCATCAACATAGGCAGCCCCTCGGAATCGAGGAAGACTTGCTTCCACTCCTGAAGTGAGCCCTTAGGTGGCTGAACAGTCCCAATACGAGAACCATAGACTCTGTCATAGGTGGGACAGACAGATAGTTGTTGAGGGTAAGGGAGGGTGGGACAGGTTTGCCGCACGCTCCTTCCGCTGCCTGCACTTGATTTCTGCATGCTCTCGGCGATGAGACTTGAGGTGCTCAGTGCCCTCCCGGATGCACTTCCTCCACTTAGGACAGTCTTGGGCCAGGGACTCCCAGGTGTCAGTGGGGATGCTGCACTTTATCAGGGAGGCTTTGAGGGTACACACTGCAGCCACGGTGCGCGGGTGGTGGAGAGAGTAAATGTTTAAGGTGGTGGATGGGGTGCCGATCAAGCGAACTGCTTTGTCCTGGATAGTGTCGAACTTCTTGTTGGATTGGGAGAGGGGAGTGGCATTTTATTTTCCAGCTCTCCCAAGAGGGTTGATAGTGGTTTAATTTTTGCGGGGATTTCTTTAAATCTGGGCAACGGTATTTTGTTTTGTACATCTGAAGGTTGAAGTGCCAAACCTGAGCCGAAACAGAAAGCCACAGTCTCGAACATGATTAATAACAGTGAGCATGACAAGTACAGCGGGCGTGGAGAGAAAGCCAAGAGGGAATGACTCACTCTCGATTTCTTCTAAACATGTTGGCTTCTTTGAAACATATTCAGAAGCTCAGCACCTACTGTTCCTTCCAGTGCTGATTTGTTTTTTTACAGTGTTTAAATTAACGCCAGGAACCTGACAAATTTGCTGCTTTAACCCCAGCAGCCTCGAAATGCAGCTCCTGGCACATGTCTGCTAGCACTGGGGGCCAGCAGAGAGACACAGAAATGGAAACAAAATCATCAGACGAGCAAGTGGAAATTGGAAAATGAGCTCCTTTTAAGAAATAGTATTTTTTTAAATTGCATTTCCCTTTGAAGAAAATTACACAAAATCACCTGAAATTAGTGTCAAAATAGCAACATAGATGGAAGTCCATCTTTTAATTCGAATGTGATTTTTTTAAATTTTAAAGTGATTTTCTGGTTGATTTAAAAAAAAATCTACATTGCAATTGCACCTAAAATTTTAATACTGAGATATTGAACTGTCTGCAGAACAGTAAGTGATGAAATAATGACGGGCTGTGCTGCTGGGATTGATGCTGTTTGCAACGTTCCTCAGAATTATATTTCATATCAGCGAAACAGAAGTTGATATTCACAGAGGCATGGTTTGAGCAATCCTCTGCTTTTAAACCTCTGTGAAATGCCAGTGCTTAGGGCTCTATGGCAGGTGTTCACAGATTTACTCCGTACATATCAAGATCCAGAAGAGAAATACGTGATAGAATCAAAGAGCAAAGAAGGAGACCATTCGTCCCATCGTGCTGTCCAATCAATCCCAATCACCTCCCCCCCTACCCATCACCACTCCGTTTTGTCCCCATAGCCCAGCAGACTTTCCCTTTTCAAGTATTTATCCAATTCCCTTTGGAAAGTTACTATTGAATCTGCTTCTGCTGCCCTTCCACGCAGCGCATTCCAGATCACAACAACTCGCTCCTCCTCTCCCCTCGGGTTCTTTCGCCCGTTGTCTTCAATGTTCGCTGGTTACTGACCCTCCTGCCAGTGGGAACAGTTTCTCCCTCGTTATCGAAACCCTTCACAATTTTCAAACACCTCTAGGGGTCTTCATCTGGGTTGGGGGAAGAAATACTGCGACACATTGACAATGCAACGTTATATTTATCGCACAAAGTCATTTGAAAGATGCTCCACAACACATTCCCCTGTCTCAGCTCATCTGCTACTGAAACCCTCACCCATGCCTTTGTTACCTCGAGACTTGACTACTCCAATGCTCTCCTGGCCGGCCTTCCATCTTCCACTCTCCAAAAACTTTTGCTTATCCAAAACTCTGCTGCCCATTTCACACCTAGTCCCGTTCACCTTTCACCCACATGCTCTCTGACCTACATTGGCTCCCAGTCTGGCAATGCCTCAATTTTAAAATTCTCATTCTAGTTTTCAATTCCTTCCAAGGCCTCGCCCCTCCCTATCTCTGTAACCTCCTTCAACCCTACAACCCTCCAAGATCTCTGCGCTCCTCCAATTCTGGCCTCTTGCGCAACCCGATTTTAATCGCTCCACCATTGGTGGCCGTGCCTTCAGCTGCCTAGGCCCCAAGCTCTGGAATTCTCTCACTGAACCTCTCCACCTCTCTACCTCTCTTTCTTCCTTTAAGACACTCCTTAAAACCGACCTCTTTGACCGTCATCTATCCTGAAAGTCCGGTCGGAGGCTTTGACCTGAAACATTTCTATGAAAGTATCTGTTGGTCCGGGAGGAGCGTGGGATTCCGGTGGGGAGGGCCTTCTCTTCCCGCGCTTTGAGGTGCGCTCCCATCCTCGAGGTTCCCACGCAGAAGGCGTAGTCATGTGTGACTGCTCAACCAATCAGGTAAAGTATTCTCAATTAATAGCAATGGGAACTCCGTATCTACGAGTTCTCATTGCAATTAATTGAGGAAAAAGTAACACAATAACACCAAATAAAAAATAAAAACACACCTCATGTAATTAAAATTAATTGAAATTAAAGTTAATAAATATCTTAGAGAAGTTTTTGCCCGAGTTTTTAAAAAGTTTTTTTAATTATGGTTTAAAATAAATTTAATGCAGTGGACAAGGTTTTTAAAAATAAAATGTGTATTTTTTAATTTTATTTTTTATGTTGTAAGTGTGTTTTAAGACTCTTACGCCTGTAAGCTATGAACCTGCTTTTATCAGGCGCAAGAGTTTTGAGGGACATTTGCTGGGCAAGATATAGGTAAATACCGCAATCTTGCCCTTGCAAATGTCCTCGCACCCGATATGCGTTGGATCTGTTAAGCTCCAGCTTGACTGATCGGAAGAGCCGGTTTTCAGCGCATGTGCATTGTGTGCTGAAAACTGGCTTTTGCGATGCCTTCCTGGTCCGTAGACACTCCGTAAGGACCCGAGCATTTGTTTGATAATGCTCCTGTGAAGCGCCTTGGGACATTTTACTGTGTTAAAGGTGTTATATAAATGCAAGTTATAGTTGTAGAAGTTAAATGAAAGCAAGATCCAGATTGTTAATAATCAAAACAGAATATGGCACTGGGTCACTAAAATGTGTCACTAAAATGAGCATGCCCTTCACAGTCTCACTGAAGGGTCTTTATTTTGACTGCAGCAACACATTTTCCATTATTTTTGAGTCACGACCCAGGCTCATGCCTTTCACTTCTCTGCTTCTGACACATTCACATGTTTAGGAGCAAGTTTGAGAAAAGCCAGCCTGTGTTGTAAGCAATAAACACCTAACTTACACTTAATTGAATCATAGAAATTGTTGCACAGAAGGAAACCATTCAGCCCATCACACCTGTGCCAGTGCTAGCTATTTTACTGCAGTTACCGACTTTACCTCATCCACACCCTTTCCCCGTGTCCTTTTCTATTCTTTCTTTTCAAATGATTATCCAATTCTCTTTAAAATGATGTTATAGTCTCTACCTCATTGATTACTCGTAGTAAAGCATTCCAAAAGAAAAAAGAGAGACATGCATTTATATAGCGCCTTACACGTCCCAAAGCGCTTTACAGCTAATGAAGTACTTTTGGAGTGTAGTTACTGTTGTAATGTGGGAAACGTGACAGCCAATTTGCGCACAGCAAGCTCCCACAAACAGCAATGTGATAATGACCAGATAATCTGTTTTTTTGTTCTGTTGATTGAGGGATAAATATTGGCCAGGACACTGGGGATAACTCTCCTGTTCTTCTTCGAAATAGTGCCATGGAATCTTTTACGTCCACCTGAGAGGGCAGACGGGGCCTCGGTTTAATGTCTCGTCTGAAAGACAGTGCAGCGCTCCCTCAACACTGCACTGGAGTGCCAGCCTAAATTTATGTGTTCAAGTCCCTGGAGTGGGACTTGAACCCACGACCTTCTGTGTAACCATATTCTGATAGCCCCTGTGTAAAAACATGTCTTCCAACATCCCTCTTCATCGTGATAACTCGGGGTCTAAGCCCCCTTTAATTTAAATTCAATGAAAGATCAGTTTGATTCAGGTATTAACTCCTTTGTCCTGAATCTGGTTGAAACGGCATTAATTCAAAAGCGGTGTTTATGTTCAACAAAGTGAGGAGAAAAATAAACCTTGACATTTACATCCCAATTGGGGCAATTTTGCTTTTGTAGGGGTACGGTAGCATAGTGGTTATGTTACTAAACTAGTAATCCAGAGGCCTGGACTTATGATCCAGAGATATGAGTTCAAATCCCACCATGGCAGCTGGGGAATTTAAATTCAGTTTATTAAATAAATCTAGAATAAAAAGCTAGTGTCGGTAATGAAACTACCTGATTGTCACTAATGTCCTTCAGGGAAGGAAATCTTCTGTCCTTACCCGGTCTGGCCTATATGTGACTCCAGACCCACAGCAATGTGGCTGACTTTTAACTGCCCTCTGAAATGGCCCACAAGTTGTACCAAACTGCGAAATAGAAATATTGTGGACTGCAGCAGTTCAAGAAGGCGGCTCACCACCATCTTCTCAAAGGCAATTTGGGATGGGCAATAAATGCCGGCCTTGCCAGAAACGGACACATTTCGTGAACCAATTAAAAACAAAATGTTGACTTTGTGCAATAGTGTAAAATGGGCGTTAGCAAGTCGACGGCCCATCTTACATCGCTCCTTGTTTTTATTTCTGCTGCGTGAACTTCAATAGAAATAAAAATGGGAAGAGAGGTTTAATGAACTGCGACTGGCGACCACCCGTTTTACACTATTGTACAAAGTCAAAATTACCTCCACTGTGTTCGCAAAGCGGAATCAGTGTAACTGTTAACTCGTTTTAAATGATTCCTTTTGAAAAACCTTTGCCAAGTTGGCAGTCTGTGTCACATGCCTTCTTTGTAAAGTGTGTTTGTGATGATTGCTATTTCCACGTTTTACCGAATTGCAGCAAGTTAATAGTGAGGCGCAAGTGAAGTCATTTTTGGGTTTTTTCCGCTAAATCTTCGGCTGCATGTTCAGATTACCAAGGAGTGAAATTCTCCTTTAGCAATCAATACTTTCTGGCCAATAGGTTATTGTTATTAAGTGAACAGAACTGACTAAATGTACAGACTCCAGGTTAAAAAGAAAGGCCCAAACATTGCGGTCGGAGGCTTCCTGCGGGCGAACGCCACCGACCAAAATCTTTTTTACGAAAGTACCTGGTGGTCCAGGAGGAACATATACTTGTGGTTCGAAGCCTCCATTCGCAGCCCATCGAATAGGCCCAAGCATCCCAGGAACATTAGCGCAACCTGGGATCAGGTGGGCCTGGACCACCAATGGACATTGATAATAATGGGAGCTCCGTTTGTACATGACTATCAATGAGAATACCCCAAAACACAGAAACACAACACAATAAATAAAAACCTCACATATTTAAAATTCATTGAAATTGAATTTAATTAAATGTTTTCGACAACAAAAAAACATTTTTGAATGTTTTAATATGTTTTAATAGGGGTAAAAATAAACTTAACGCAATGAACAAGGTTTTTAATATAAAAATTAGTGATAAAATTTAATTTTTCTATCTTTTAAAACTCTTACGCTGGTAAAAGTAGTCTACTCAGCTGCTTTTACCAGGCGGAAGAGTTTGAAGGACAGTCGCTGGGCAGCAGTTAGGCAAATAGTCCAAATCTCTGTGCACAAATGTCCTTCTGCCAGGGATGCCTGCGATCTGTCAAATACCGGTTGTCGACACATGCGCATTGCGCGCCGAGAACGGGCATTTGTGAGGCCTGTCGGCCTGTGCACATCGGATGCACCCGGAGAGGCCGCAACTTACATCCCATTGACTTGAATTTATATAGCGCCTTTCACAACCACCAGACGTCTCAAAGCGCTTTACAACCAATGAATTACTTTTGGAGTGTAGTCACTGTTGTAATGTGGGAAATGTGGCAGCTAATTTGCGCACAGCAAGCTCCCACAAACAGCACTGTGATGACGAACAAATATATCAAGTAAGAAAGATATTTAGCAATCAGTAAATTAATTCCCTTTAATTTTATCATTTTACTTGTATGTGGGGTTGGGGGGGGAGGAGTTCAAAGTTATGTAAAAATAGAACTAAAATGAAATTGAGAATTTTCTGTTGAAATAGTTTTTTTTAAATGTCGACTGAGATATAAATAGCATTCAATCTTCTAAATGATTGTAACAAAAACTGGTTCAGAATTTACATGGGCTGTTGTGCCAGCAAATGTGTGAACACAAACGTTCGAGGTTTAGTTAGGGAGTAAAACTGAAAGTAAAACCAAAAACATGAACCAATTGAAGCTGTGTGGAGTGTTTTCCCCTCTCACTGATTGAACAGATAGTAGGTTGAAAATGTGCTTCTCAATTTTAATCTTTTTACAGTATTTCTGCACATTCCTCAATCTCAGTCTCGGTCTCCAAATCCACACCACTCCAAGTGCTTCAAAAGTTGCAGCAGGACTTTGGCGTGAGACGAGAGAGCGTCTGTACCAGCATTTAGTTCTTCAGTAACACAACATTAATGAGAAGCGATTTACATTCATTTCATTTCCGTAGAAAAACATTCTACCTCAAAAAAACATACGGCAGGCACACAAAATACAATTGACTCTAACAAGGAATGAAATTACGTGCAAGACTTCTGAGGAGTTGAAAAAAAAACCCTTATGATACAAAATGGCCTCTGTTTCTCTACAAGTGTCTGTGATTCTGAAGCTGTAGGCTGCTTATTTATCTGTATTTCTTCTCAGTCAAGGTCTAATCTCCAGAAACAGGGGAGTCCTTTTCACAGCTCTCAGATTTTAATTCCACTGAATGTTTCTCAGTTGCATTTCTTTTCTCATAATTTTGCTCCTTTCCTGACTGTTGCCGGGAGCTCATAAGATCATAAGAAATAGGAGCAGGAGTGGGCCATACGGCCCCTCGAGCCTGTTCCGCCATTTAATACCATCATGGCTGATCCGATCATGGACTCAGTTCCACTTCCCTGCCCGCTCCCCATAACCCTTTACTCCCTTATCAGTTAAGAAACCATCTATCTCTGTCTACTTGCCCAATAGTCATTGTTTGCATGGATCAGGCTCCCTAGGGAGCTGCTAGATGCAGTTAGTATTGACTCATTTAAATGCAAATTTGAGAGCTTTCTTTTAGAATGTACCATATTGCGTTGCATTATATGAGTAATTTGAGACATGACGTGTGGTAAGTGCAGCGTGCTTGGGAGGAAAAGGGTGACTTTGGACCTATGATTCCTAAAGCTCGCCACCACTGGGATTTTCCTTGCGTCATGACTGGGTCTTATGTAGACTAATTGATAGAGATTGATCAATGTGATTAGTCAACAATTCCATTATCGTTGTATCATGCGACTACCGAGATGATAGAAGGTGAACTAAGCGGGCCATAGTTATTTCTCATCTAGCAATTCCTATGTTCCTGTAGGTAAACCTTAGATAGTGAGTGTTAGCAGGACATTGCACTGGTGGGGGAGGGGGAAGCTGGCGACAGAACGGTGGCAATTTTAGCGCATAGATTACTGCTCTGCTCTGAGATAAGATAACTCATCATGGATCTGGCCTTTGCGTCTTGCTTGGTCATTTGATGATGGAGGCAGACTCAGTCATGGCTTTCAAAAGGGAGTTGGATAAGTACCTGAAAAAAAAAATATTTGCAGGGCTATGGGGAAAGGGCGGGGGAGTGGGACTAGCTGAAATGCTCTTGTAGGAAGCCTGCACGGGCTCGACCGGCCGAATGGCCTCTTTCTGTGCTGTAACCATTCTATGATTCTGTGATTCTATTTGTTGCTATCTCTGTAATCTCCTCCAGCCCCACAACCCCCCCGAGATGTCTGCGCTCCTCTAATTCTGCCCTCCTGAGCAGCCCTGATTATAATCGCTCAACCATTGGTGGCCATGCCTTCTGTTGCCTGGGCTCTGGGCCCAAGCTCTGGAAATCCCTGCCGAAACCTCTCTGCCTCTCTTTCCCCCTTCAAGACGCTCCTTAAAACATACCTCTTTGACTAAGCTTTTGGTCACCTACACTAATTTCTACTTATGCAACTCGGTGTCAAATTTTTATCGCATAATACTCTTATGAAGCGCTTTGGGGCGTTTCATTATGTTAAAGGCGCTATATAAATACAAGTTGTTGTTGTTGTACAGGTGGAGGCCTGTAGTGCAGGACAGTAGCAAGACAGAAAAGATGAGGTCAATGAAGAAGCAGTGGTTAGGTGACACTAAGTTTGGGTTATGAAAATTTGAAGGCTCAAGGAGGGTGGGAAGGGTGAGGAAGATAAGGAACATCACAGTTTGAAATTCCTGAGAAAGAATAGGTTCGAAAGCAGGAATGTACGATGAGTCTTGATTTTGATAGCATGAGGAGGGAGAACATGTAGGCTGCTGGATTTGAAGCTTACAAGAGAGGATTTTAACCGTGTTGGCATTTAGCATTGATGGGGGAGGAAATCTGCAGCCGAGAATATAGCGTTCGCTGTGGACTGAGGAGGGCCGAGCAGTTAACTGAGGAACGGGGGAGAAAAAGGTGGGAAAAATCAATCCAACCGACAGACACAAAATTAAATAAAACATTTGCATGTGTGAAAGCTTCCCATCAGAGAAACACCTGCTGCTAAACAGCTGCTCAAGTCTGGCATGTGAATTCATTAATTAATTGGAGAATAATGAAGGTGAGAAAATGCAAATCATCGGTGTTTTGTTCTTTACAAGTTCAATGCCACAGACTTGTAGTTTGTGTTCAATAAAATGATTTCTTGACAGACCAGTCCAAAACGCATGGGAGTCTTTGCTGCCCTAACTCTTCCCTCCCTCCTATACCCTACAGGCCCATGTTTGGCGAATACTTAATTGCTTTAAACAGAATCAAGGGGGAGAATTTCCACATGGTTCCCCTGATCTCCTGAGGTAAATTCAGTTTAAAGGTTTCTTCTCAATCATGGCACCTTCAATAATGCTGCACTCCTTCAGTACTGCACCAGAATGCCTGTCTTGAGAACCCTTGTCCCTGAGTCAGAAGGTTGTGGGTTCAAGCCCCACTCCAGAGATTTGAGCACAAAAATCTGAGCTGACACTCCAGTGCAGTGCTGAGGGAGTGCTGCACTGTCAGAGCTGCCGTCTTTCGGATGAGACGTTTCCGAAGAAGAGCAGGGAAGTTATCCCCAGTGTCCTGGCCAATATTTATCCTTCAACTGACATCACTAAAGCAGATTATCTGGTCATCATCACAGTGCTGTTTGTGGGAACTTGCTGTGCGCAAATTGACTGCCATGTTTCCTACATTACAACAGTGAGTGTGTTTCAAAAGGGCTTCATTGGCTGTAAATCGCTTTGGGACGTCCTGAGGTTATGAAAGACACTGGATAAATTCTAGAGTTTGTGCTGAAGCTCTGGAGTGGAGTGGGGGAGGGAGTAAATATTTTACCATACAGTGAATGGAGAGAATTTTGTGCAGTATTTCCATCATCAGCACTACTTTTAAATATCAGAGAGTTAAAATGTTATAAATAATTTTAATATTGAAAAAACATTCAAGGGGTAATTTGAATGTAACCCACCCGGCAGGAAACTGACAGGATCGATGGGCGTCTGTTTTACGCCCCGTCTGATTATATTTTCCATAGCGTTAGGTTATTTTATCCTCTCTCCCCCGATTTGAAAAAATACTTTCTTTTTATTTAAGTAGTGAATGGTGACAATGAAAAACTAAGTATCCATTCTTCATGTGTGCGTCTGGACCATGAGGGATCAACAGATCATTTAGACACAGGGCCTCACAGTTGAGGCCAAACATGTTTTTTTTAAATTAATTCTGGGATGTGGGCGTCGCTGCCAAGGCTGGCATTTATTGCCCATCCCTAATTGACCTTGAGAAGGTGAGCCGCCTTCTTGAACCGCTGCAGTCCCTGTGGTGAAGGTACTCCCACAGTGCTGCTATGGAGGGAATTCCAGGATTTTTATCCAGCGACAATGAAGGAATGGCGATATATTTCCAAATCAGGATGGTGTGTAACTTGGAGGGGAACTTTCAGGTGATGGTGTTCCCATGTGCCTTGTCCTTCTAGGTGATAGAGGTCGTGGGTCGTGCTGCCGAAGAAGCCTTGGCAAGTTGCTGCAGTGCATCTTGTAGATGGTACACACTGCAGCCACGGTGCGCCGGTGGTGGAGGGAGTGAATGTTTAAGGTAGTGGATGGGGGGCCAATCAAACGAGCTGCTTTGTCCTGGATGGTGTCGAGCTTCTTGAGTGTTGCTGGAGCTGCATTCATCCAGGCAAGTGGAGATTATTCCATCACACTCCTGACTTGTGCCTTGTAGATGGTGGAACGGCTTTGGGAGTTAGGAAGTGAGACACTTGCCGCAGAATACCCAGCCTCTGACCTGCTCTTGTTGCCACAGTATTTATGTGGCTGGTCCAGTTAAGTTTCTGGTCAATGGCGAGCCCCAGGATGTCGATGGTGGGGGATTCGGCGATGGTAATGTCGTTGAATGTCAACGGGAGGTGGTTAGACTTTCGATGTTGGAGATGGTCATTGCCTGGCACTTGTGTGGTGTGAATGTTACTTGTCACTTATCAGCCCAAGCCTGAATGTCGTTCATGTCTTGCTGCACGCGGGCATGGACAGCTTCATTATCTGAGGAGTTGCGAATGTAACTGAACACTGTGCAATCATCAGCGAACATCCCCACTTCTGACCATATGAAGGAGGTAAGGTCATTAATGTGCTCCCCTGACCTTAATACACACACATAGTCCAGGCGCAATCAGGAGTGGGAATGCTGGCTGATTTATCACCTCCCTAGCCCAGCAACACTAGTCCAGTTATCACCCGAGACAACAAGAGAGGCAATTAACTATATTTCACAGACTATTCCCCAACTATAAACTGCTGGATAGATAGCACTTGAAAACAACTGCTTTTCATTGCCAGAAAGAGAACCACAGGGTTGGTCAGAAATATCAAGCAGTCAGTCAGAAACAGTGCATGAAACAAAGAAATGTAGCCTCTTTCCATCACGGGACAAAGGGACATAGGAAGGAAATGGTGGAGTTGTGATGTCAGGGAGTGCTTCACACAAAGAGCTGGAATGGTCTTCTGGGTTGTGTGAATGAGGCAAAAACTGTGCAATTGTTCCAAGAGACAATGAGATGGCGTGATGGGACAAGCGTTGGTTTATGTGGAAAGATGGACTGAATGGCCTCCTTTATCTTTTATTAATTCATTCTCGAGATGCAGATGTCGCTGGCATGGCCGGCATTTATTGAGAAGGTGGTGGTGGGCCCTTCTTTCTGAACCACTGCAGTCATATGGAGGAGATTCTCCCACAATGCTGTCAGGCAGGGAGGTCAGGATCTTGGCCCAGTGATAATGAAGATCAGCACAGATTTCTGCAAACCTTGTTGTGGAGCTAGAAGATTTAAGGCATAGCAAGACGTTAATTATAAATTTTTGTTTGTAAAGGGTTAGGAAGAAGGTTTACTGACACCAGGACTCACTCCTTTGGGAACCACAGTGGAATTGGTGCTAACACTGGAATACTGGAACAGGAGTAGGCTGTTCAGCCCCTTGAGTCTGTTCCACCATTCATTTTGATCATGGCTGATCTGTATCTTAACTCCATCTACCCGCCTTGGTTCCGTAACCCTTAATACCCTTGCCGAACAAAAACCTATCATTCTTAGTTTTGACATTTTCAATTGACCCCAGCCTCAACAGCTTTTTTGGGGATAGAGAGTTCCCGATTTCCACTAGCACTTTGTGTAAAGAACTGCTTCCTGACATCACCCTGGGATCTACTTATAACACTAAGTACAGTTCACCACGGATTTATGAATTGGAATATTGATGTTCTGTTAACTGTGGTGTCAGAAGGTCCATTGAAAAACTAGCTGTAATGTTTCAACGTGGCACGTTATTGGAGCCAGAATTGAAAACTTGATGTTAGATGATAATTCATTGTTACAGTCAATGTAGAAAAGGTCAAATTATGACCACAAGCATTTTGATTTAAATCAGTGGTGGTGGTGGTTGAGGGGAGGGTTGGAACATCCCACTGATGCGTTAGAGGAAACGGCTGTAAATTTCCATGACTCGCCAACGAAGACCAATGATTCGTTGTCTCAAAAATAGTTCAGAGAAGCCAGTGTTGTCTTTCACTGATACAGGCACCTGGGCGAAATTAGTAAAAAGGAAAGTTGTGGGGGTTTCATTCTTAACTCGAGCGCAATTCAGAAAGATACCCGTCTCTTAACAAGGCACCAAGATTGGAAAGGCTCTCTTTCAGTGGTACACTAAGTGCAGAAAACCACAGGCAGTCGGTTTGAATCTGTGGCTGCATCTCATTCATTTCACAATCCCTGATCATTTGCACAAGGAAGGTTACAAACTTTTAACGCAGATCTGTGAATTGTGGCTTAGCAACCCATATTTGGGAGAGGCAGTGAGAGAATTGCATTGTGGGATTCCTGTACCTGTCACCCCAGTGGCTGCATGGGGAGCCAGTGTGGCAAGGAGCAATAAAGACCATTATAGGAAAGAAAGAAGCATTTATATTATGTTTCTAAAATATAATATTATGCGTCTCGATAACAAATTCTGTTTGATAACGCTCCAGACGTTTTACTGCATTAAAGGCAAGTTATATAGCGCCTTTCACGTCCTCAAGGTGTCTCAAAGCGCTTTACAGCCAATGAAGTACTCTTGAAGTGCGGGCACTGTTGTAATGTGGGAATGATCCCCGGACTGTGTGGAGTTAGCTCATTGCAGCAAAGGAAGTGATATCAATGCTGCAAATAACCATCAGGCACTCTTCCAGTCTGGGCCCAGACGGCTGATCATCAGTGGGTTATTTTATCAAAGGGGTTATCACAGCTGTACCTGACCCCACTCACCCAGCCCCCCCTAAACCCGACCCCTCCTCACTGACCCCTCCTCACCCGACATCTCCTCACTGACCCCTCCTCACTGACCCACCTCACCCGACACCTCCTCACTGACCCCTCCTCACTGACCCCTCCTCACTGACCCCTCCTCACCGACCCACCTCACCCGACCCCTCCTCACTGACCCCTCCTCACTGACCCCTCCTCACTGACCCACCTCACCCGACACCTCCTCACTGACCCCTCCTCACCCAACACCTCCTCACTGACCCCTCCTCACCGACCCACCTCACCCGACCCCTCCTCACTGACCCCTCCTCACTGACCCACCTCACCCGACCCCTCCTCACCCAACACCTCCTCACTGACCCCTCCTCACTGACCCCTCTTCACTGACCCCTCCTCACTGACCCACCTCACTGACCCCTCCTCACTGACCCCTCCTCACCCAACACCTCCTTACTGACCCCTCCTCACTGACCCCTCCTCACTGACCTCTCCTCACCGACCCACCTCACCCGACCCCTCCTCACTGACCCCTCCTCACTGACCCACCTCACTGACCCCTCCTCACTGACCCCTCCTCACCCAACACCTCCTCAATGACACCTCCTCACTGACACCTCCTCACTGACCCCTCCTCACTGACCCCTCCTCACCCGACCCCTCCTCACTGACCCCTCCTCACTGACCCCTCCTCACCCAACACCTCCTCACTGACCCCTCCTCACCGACCCACCTCACCCGACCCCTCCTCACTGACCCCTCCTCACTGACCCCTCCTCACTGACCCCTTCTCACCCAACACCTCCTCACTGACCCCTCCTCACTGACCCACCTCACCCGACCCCTCCTCACCCAACACCTCCTCACTGACCCCTCCTCACTGACCCCTCTTCACTGACCCCTCCTCACTGACCCACCTCACTGACCCCTCCTCACTGACCCCTCCTCACCCAACACCTCCTTACTGACCCCTCCTCACTGACCCCTCCTCACTGACCTCTCCTCACCGACCCACCTCACCCGACCCCTCCTCACTGACCCCTCCTCACTGACCCACCTCACTGACCCCTCCTCACTGACCCCTCCTCACCCAACACCTCCTCACTGACCCCTCCTCACTGACACCTCCTCACTGACCCCTCCTCACTGACCCCTCCTCACCCGACCCCTCCTCACTGACTCCTCCTCACTGACCCCTCCTCACCCAACACCTCCTCACTGACCCCTCCTCACCGACCCACCTCACCCGACCCCTCCTCACTGACCCCTCCTCACTGACCCCTCCTCACTGACCCCTTCTCACCCAACACCTCCTCACTGACCCCTCCTCACTGACCCACCTCACCCGACCCCTCCTCACCCAACACCTCCTCACTGACCCCTCCTCACTGACCCCCCTTCACTGACCCCTCCGCACTGACCCACCTCACTGACCCCTCCTCACTGACCCCTCCTCACCCAACACCTCCTTACTGACCCCTCCTCACTGACCCCTCCTCACTGACCTCTCCTCACCGACCCACCTCACCCGACCCCTCCTCACTGACCCCTCCTCACTGACCCCTCCTCACTGACACCTCCTCACTGACCCCTCCTCACTGACCCCTCCTCACCCGACCCCTCCTCACTGACCCCTCCTCACTGACCCCTCCTCACCCAAAACCTCCTCACTGACCCACCTCACCCGACCCCTCCTAACCCGACACCTCCTCACTGACCCCTCCTCACTGACCCCTCCTCACCCAACACCTCCTCACTGACCCCTCCTCACTGACCCCTCCTCACTGACCCCTTCTCACTGATCCCTCCTCATGGACCCCTTCTCACTGATCCCTCCTCACGGACCCCTCCTCACTGACCCCTCCTCACCCGACACCTCCTCACTGACCCCTCCTCACTGACCCCTCCTCACCCGACACCTCCTCACTGACCCCTCCTCACTGATCCCTCCTCACGGACCCCTTCTCACTGATCCCTCCTCACTGACCCCTCCTCACTGACCCCTCCTCACCTGACACCTGCTCACTGACCCCTCCTCACTGACCCCTCCTCACCGACCCACCTCACCTGACCCCTCCTCACTGACCCCTCCTCACTGACCCCTCCTCACCCGACACCTCCTCACTGACCCCTCCTCACTGACACCTCCTCACTGACTCCTCCTCACTGACCACTCCTCACTGACACCTCCTCACTGACCACTTCTCACTGATCCCTCCTCACGGACCCCTGCTCACTGACCCCTCCTCACCCGACACCTCCTCACTGACCCCTCCTCACTGACCCCTCCTCACCCGACCCCTCCTCACTGACCCCTTCTCACTGATCCCTCCTCACCGACCCCTCCTCACTGACCCCTCCTCACCGACCCACCTCACCCGACCCCTCCTCACTGACCCCTCCTCACTGACCCCTCCTCACCCGACACCTCCTCACTGACCCCTTCACACCCGACCCCTCCTCACTGACCCCTTCTCACTGATCCCTCCTCACCGACCCCTCCTCACTGACCCCTCCTCACCGACCCCTCCTCATCCGACCCCCTCCTCACTGACCCCTCCTCACTGATCCCTCCTCACCAATCCCTCCTCACCGACCCCTCCTCACTGACCCCTCCTCACCGACCCACCTCACCCGACCCCTCCTCACCGACCCCTCCTCACTGACCCCTCCTCACCGACCCCTCCTCACCCGACCCCTCCTCACTGACCCCTCCTCACTGACCCCTCCTCACCCGACACCTCCTCACTGACCCCTTCACACCCGACCCCTCCTCACTGACCCCTTCTCACTGATCCCTCCTCACCGACCCCTCCTCACTGACCCCTCCTCACCGACCCCTCCTCACTGACCCCTCCTCACCGACCCCTCCTCATCCGACCCCCTCCTCACTGACCCCTCCTCACTGATCCCTCCTCACTGACCCCTCCTCACCTGACCCCTCCTCACCCGACCCCCTCCTCACTGACCCCCCTCACTGACCCCTCCTCACCGACCCCTCCTCACTGACCCCTCCTCACTGATCCCTCCTCACTGACCCCTCCTCACCCGACCCCTCCTCACCCGACCCCCTCCTCACTGACCCCCCTCACTGACCCCTCCTCACCGACCTCTCCTCACTGACCCCTCCTCACTGATCCCTCCTCACTGACCCCTCCTCACCCGACCCCTCCTCACCCGACCCCCTCCTCACTGACCCCCCTCACTGACCCCTCCTCACCGACCCCTCCTCACTGACCCCTCCTCACCGACCCCTCCTCACTGACCCCTCCTCACTGACCCCTCCTCACCGACCCCTCCTCACCCGACCCCTCCTCACTGACCCCTCCTCACTGACCCCTCCTCACCGACCCCTCCTCACCGACCCCTCCTCACTGACCCCTCCTCACCGACCCCTCCTCACACGACCCCTCCTCACCCGACCACTCCTCACTGACCCCTCCTCACTGACCCCTCCTCACTGACCCCTCCTGACCTGACATCCCGCTCCCAGTTGCCTTTCCAGTGACAAGTTGAAATGTTACACGTGTGGACTTTGTGTGAGGACAGAATGGGACACAGTTGTGATTTGCCCCCTTGGTAAAATAGACCACAGCCAGTCACCATTTGTTCTTCGGGTGGACAGAGAGTAAATTAGTTTGCGCGGTAATGGTGTGTCACCCTTGTTCGAAAGGTAGACGAATGTGGGAAGTTATTTCACAGGGGAACATACCAGAGCTCTTATTGCAAACCCAGTAAATCACTGCCAAAATACACCTTGTAATATTACGTGACTGTAGGCATAGCAGGGTTGAATGGGAAATGTTGACATAGCATTTTATAATGGTAAATCTTGATAGAAAAGCATGACCAAAAATCGTGACAACAGCAACTAAGGTTTATGGAGAAGATTGGGGGTTAATTTTTTACCTTACAGTGAATGGAAAGAATTTTGTACAGGATTTTCATTTTGAACACTGCTTTGAAATATCAAACAGTTAAATAAAATCATATTTAATTGTACTGCATACAATTCTGGTCGCCATCATAGAGAAAAGATATAGAGGCACTGGAGAGAGTGCAGAGAAGATTTACAAGAATGACACCAGAAATGCGAGGGTATACCTATCAGGAAAGGATGAACAGGCTGGGTCTCTTTTCTCTTAAAAACAGAAGGCTGAGAGGTGACCTAATAGAAGTCTTTAAAATGATGAAAGGTTTTGATGGAGTGAATACAGAGGGAGTGTTTCCACTTGTGGGGAAGAGCATAACTAGAGGCCATCAATGTAAGATAGTCCCCAGGAAATCCAATGGGTAATTCAGGAGAAACTTCTTTCCCCAGAGAGTGGTGAGAATGTGGAACTCGCTGCCGTAGGGAGGGGTTGAGGCAAATAGTATCGATACATTTAAGGGGAGGCTAGACAAGCGTATGAGGGAGAAGGGAATAGAGGGTTATGCTGATAGATTTAGATGAGAGGAAGAGGCTCAAGTGGAGCATAAAGGCCAGCATGGACTGGTTGGGCCGAATGGCCTGTTTCTGTGCCGTAAGTAACTTTAACACTGTTTTAAAATTCCAGGGGCTATTTTAAGCTAACCCACCAGGCAGGAGCTATTAGAGTCACTTTATATAAAAAGAAAAGAAAGACTTGCATTTATATAGCGCCTAAGGACGTCCCAAAGCGCTTTACAGCCAATGAAGTACTTTTGAAGTCTAATCACTGTTGTAATGTTGGAAATGTGGCCACCAATTTGCACACAGCAAGCTCCCACACACAGCAATGTGATAATGACCAGATAATCTGTTTTAGTGATGTTGGTTGAGGGATAAATATTGACCAGGACACATATGCTCTTCTTTGAAATAATGTTGTGGGATCTTTTACGTTCACCTGAGAGGGCAAACTCATCCGAAAGACAGTACCATGGCAAAATATAACTCAGAAAAATATACCTTGGCATTTAAGTTGCTTTTGAAGAACCCGAGGACTTTACAGTACAGCAGGAGACCTTTGTGACAGTTCTGGATCTCTGCGAGAGCTATCCACTTATTCCCATTCCCTTGCCCTTTCCGCAAACCCTGTAGAAATTGTTCTTTATAATGTGAGACTTTTCCCAGCACTGCCGGTTAGAAATACTCGGATCTCAACTTGCAGATTTGCTAAGGATGATGGGAGTCTGGATCTTCTTGCTGGTTGGTCGAAGCAAATCATCATAATATTTAACCACATGACATTGACTGCTAGAATAATAGAAAATGACAGAAATACGCAGCTAAATTTAAAAAAAGCAGATTTAAGTTTCTGACAGGACCTTCCATCAGAGCAATAATCTGTCCTTCCCTCGTCTATGTCAGCCATGGTTCAGTGTCCACAGGAACGATTTTGAAAGAAAAACTTGCCCTTTCGAAAGAAAGACTTGGATTTATATAGCGCCTTTCATGACCTCAGGACATCTAAAAGCGCTTTACAGCCAATGAAGTACTTTTTGAAATAGGCTCATCATCATCATCATCATAGGCAGTCTTTCGAATCGAGGAAGACTTACTTCCACTCTAAACATGAGTTCTTAGGTGACTGAACAGTCCAATATGAGAACCACAGTCCCTGTCACTGTGCTAATGTAGGAAACGCAGCAGCTAATTTGCACACAGCAAGCTCCCACAAACAGCAATGTGATAATGACCAGCCAATCTGTTTTAGTAATAATGATTGAGGGATAAATATTGGCCAGGATGCCGGGGGATAACTCCACCGCTCTTCTTCGAAATAGTGCCATGGGATCATTTACACCCACCTGAGAGAAGAGATGGGGACTTGCTTTCACATTGCATCCAAAAGACGGCACCTCCGACAGTGCAGCACTCCCGCCGTACTGAACTGGAATGTCAGCCTAGATTTGTGTGCTCAAATCTCTGGAGTGGGACTTGAACCCACAACCTTCTGACTGCAAGGTAAGAGTGCTACCCACTGAGCCACGGCTGATGCATTTTGCTGGTGGTCATTGCTTGGGGCACAAGGATCGCTGAAGAATTCTGGCTCACCAAAATCTAATTTAGCAGAGAAGGCCTAAAACAGGAACTAGGCCCCTCATTTATATCTGTATCCTACGTTACAACAGTGACTGCACTTAAAAATAACTTAATTGGCTGTACAGTGCTTTGGGACCTGCTGAGGTTGTGAAAGGCGCTATATAAATGCAAGTTCTTTCTTTCTATGTAAGGAGGTTAGCGCCTGCTTTAGGCGGCTGCTGGGGTCAACTGCAAAATGAACCGACCCAATATCGGTTTGGAAATCTTTCATAAGAACACAAGAAATAGGAGCAGGAGTAGGCCGTTTGGCCCCCCCAAGCCTGCTCCGCCATTTAACAAAATCATGGCTGATCTTCTATCTCAACTCCACCTTCTCACACTGTCCCCACATCCTTTAATCCTTAGTTCCCAAAATTATATCAACCTCTGTCCTGAATATACTCAGCGACTGAGCCTCCACAACCCTCTGGGGCAGAGATTTACAACCTTTTGAGTGAAGAAATTTTTCAATTAAATCACCTCTCATTTTCCAATCTCCAAGGAATATAGGTGTCCTTTCAGGGTTCGTTGGGGCACAGAATGTTGGTCCTCGAAATCAGTCTTTGTTGCGCCCATTTATTTGCCTGTAGAATGGGTGCAATAAGGTCCAGCTTCTATCCTCAGAAGTATTTTTAAAATAGAAATCCATTTTTTTTACCTCAGTGCCCACATGATTTGGGATACATGAGCTGTGTAGGTTTGCGATTAATTTTCATCAGCAGCAAAGGCAATGTTAAAACTGAAGCAATAATCCAACTCTCTGGCCTTCCCTCAATCCCCCAGTGTACACAAATTCCAACACCTCCCTCCCCCTGGAGCAAGAACTCAGCTGCCGGGGTGGGAGTTCACTTGATGTTTAAAATCTATTAAAAAGTTTTTTTTTTAAAGTGTTTCAAATAACCAGAATGTACCATTTGCAATGCAAAATGCTAAATTCCCATGCCTACATGCCCCCTCTCCTAAATATGTACTGCCAGTGGACACGGAAGGTGGGTGGGGAGGGGCAGGGAGACGGGTAATTAAGTAAACGGGAAAGGCCTGTATTAAAATAGCGGGCAGATAAATAATATACAAATACAATAAGCAATCGCTCGCGAATATCACCAACTGGACTTTCTAAGCTCAAAAATGTCTTGTGGTTTAGCAAGAAAACAATCTAGAGGGAGAATCGAGGAGCAAGTAATTCTTGTTAGTCAGAGGTTACAACATGTGCATGAGTCACCATTGTCGTTTTCTGTTATGCTCAGTGGGGTATATTCTCTCATAAGGAGTGGTCTACACATCAGAAGATATCTACGTATGTAAAAATCCACAGCAAAAAAAAGCACCAGCTAAAAGAGTCAGATATCAACATCTTCTGGGAGGGAGGAGATGAGATGCAACTTACCTCTGAAACCCCTAGAAATAAATCTGCACCTGATGATTTGTCACTACACCACTCGGCTCACTTCCCAGCCCAACCAACCCCACTGATAATATCCTCTACATGCACTTTTAAAAATATCTATATTTTATTTTAAAAATCTTGGATATGTAATCACTTCCCATCTAACTTCTCGTTGTTGTGATTTGTGTTCACTCTTTTATGTCAAAATTAGCACCAAAACTGCCTCTGTAAACTTAAGGGAAGCAAGAGATATGAGGATAGGGCGGGAAAATGTTACGGTAGAAGATCACCCATGATCTTATTGAAAGACGGAGCAGACTCGAGGGGCCGTAAGGCCTACTGCTGCTCCTGTTCTTATCTTCTTATTTAGAATGGAAATCCTGTATGTAAACAGTTGCCTGTGGTTGCAGGCTCTGGCCAGTAGGTGACACTGTGAAGCTAGTCTCCCAACTCCATTGCTGTTTGTATATAAAAGAAACGTTACTAGCAATGTTCCCGTTTAGCTGTGTGGCTGCGCAGCTGTCTGAAGCTCCTTGACCATTTCTCAATGGAAAATCCGTGCATGAGCGGGTCTGTGAATGGTCCGTGCAGCCCCTTAAACACCCAAAAACATTTAGAGGGAACATTGTTTGCGAGTGTACTATTAAGTCGAGGGAATAAAATTTCATTCCCTCACTCGCCCTTCCCAGAATGCAGCAGCTCATGGTGGGCATTCCTCAAAACACCTGACCCAGGAGGATGGTGGAGGTTCTCTACAGCTGAACTTGGACAGGAAAGAAGCTGGAGCTCATCATCATAGGCAGTCCCTCAGAATAGAGAAAGACTTGCTTCCACTCTTAAAATGAGACCTTAGGTGACTGAACAGTCCAATATGAGAGCTACAGACTCTGTCACAGGTGGGGACAGACCGTCGTTGAGGGAAGGGGTGGGTGGGACAGGTTTGCCGCACGCTCCTTCCGCTGCCTGCGCTTGATTTCTGCACGCTCTGATGACGAGACTCGAGGTGCTCAGCGCCCTCCCGGATGCAGTTCCTCCACTTAGGGTGGTCTTTGGCCAGGGACTCTCAGGTGTCAGTGGGGATGTTGCACTTTATCAGGGAGGCTTTGAAGGTGTCCTTGTAACGTTTCCTCTGCCCATCTCTGGCTCGTTTGCCGTGAAGGAGTTCCGAGTAGAGCGCTTGTTTTGGGAGTCTTGTGTCTGGCATGCAGACAATGAGGCCTGCCCAGCGGAGCTGGTCGAATGTGGTCAGTGCTTCAATGCTGGGGATGTTGGCCTGGTCGAGGACGCTGATGTTGGTGTGTCTGTCCTCCCAGGGGATTTATAAGATCTTGCGGATCCTAAGAGGTGCTCTGCAATGGAGCCCGTTACAAACGCATTTGCAATGTTGTTACACACGGTGACCAACTACCCTTGGAGGGTAATCGACAGCAGGATGCCCCCACATACGTGCGCTCCAGCAGAAGATCACTAAATAGTGACGAGGAGAAGCATTAGCCTGGAAGTTCGGACCCCAGCTGTATCATCCCCGCTGTTACCTCAACAACAGAGTCGGGATCGAAGCTTGGATTGTCAGCTGTGGCTCCATGGTATCACTCCCGCTTCTGAGTCAGAAGATCGTGGCTTCAAGCCCCACTCCAGAGACTTGAGCCCATAACCTAGGCTGACACAACACAACACTACAGTGCAATACAACGTTGCAACAGTGACTACGCTTCAAAAAAAGTATTTCATTGGCTGTAAAGCCCTTTGGGTCGTCCGGTAGTCGTGAAAGGCACTATATAAATGCAAGTCTTTTTTTTTCTGAGGAAATACTGCATTATCAGAATTGCCGTCTTTTGGATGAGACATTAAACAGTTTGCCCTGTCAGGTAGATGTAAAAGATCCCATGGCATTATTCGAAGAGCCACACCCCCATTTCAATAAACTAACGCTGCTGTTAAACTGCTGGCTGGGATGCAGGGCAGTGACCCCAGGTGTGCTGCTGACTCGGGTTTACGCTTGGGTAGTGCAGCTGGTCTCCACGTAAACTGACCGTGACCTTTATTGGCTGGTGGATTGGTAAGTAGTTTTCTTTTTCCTTTCGGTAGAAAACCTTTGGCATTGTTGCCAAATTAAGTTAATTTAAGGGTTAAGTCATGGCAGGAGAGCCCAGACCCGTGTCATGCTCCTCCTGTGCTATGTGGGAAATCAGGGACACTCCTGACTACTATGTGTGCAGGAAGTGTATCCAGCTGCAGCACCTGTCAGACCGCATTGCGGCACTGGAGCTGCGCATGGATTCAGCCTGGAGCATCCGCGATGCTGAGGATGGCGTGAATAGCACGTTTAATGAGTTGATCACACCGCAGGTAAAGGTTACAAAGGCAGATAGGGAATGGGTGACCATCAGGCATAGCAGGAATAGGAAGGTAGTGCAGGGGGGTCCCCTGCAGTTATCTCCCTCCAAAACAGATATACTACTTTGGATACTGTTGGGGGAGATGGCTCATCAGGGGAAGGCAGCAGCAGCCAGGTTCATGGCACCAGTGTGACTCTGCTGCACAGGAGGGCTGGAAAAAGAGTGGGAAAGCTATAGTGGTAGGGGATTAGATAGGCGTTTCTGCGGCCGCAATTGAGAATCCAGGATGGTATGTTGCCTCCCTGGTGCAAGGGTCAAGGATGTCTCGGAGCAGCTGCAGGGCATTCTGGAGGGGGAGGGTGAACAGCCAGCTGTCCTGGTGCATATAGGTACCAACGATACAGGTAAAAAACGGAATGAGGTCCTACAAGCTGAATTTAGGGAGCCAGGAGTTAAATTAAAAAGTAGGACCTCAAAGGTTGTAATCTCAGGATTGCTACCAATGCCGCGTGCTAGTCAGAGTAGGAATAGCAGGATAGTTAAGATGAATACGTGGCTTGAGGAGTGGTGCAAGAGGGAGGGATTCAAATTCCTGGGACATTGGAACCGGTTCTGGGGGAGGTGGGACCAGTACAAATTGGACGGTCTGCACCTGGGCAGGACCGGAACCGATGTCCGAGGGGGAGTGTTTGCTAGTGCTGTTGGGGAGGGTTTAAACTAATATGGCAGTGGCTTGGGAATCTAGGTAGGAAGACAGAGGGAAGTAAAATGGTCAGAAGGGGCAGAAGCAAAAGGTAGGAAGGAGAAAAGGAAAAGTGGAGGGCAGAGAAATCAAGGGCAAAAATCAAAAAGGACCACATTACAACATAATTCTACAAGGACAAAGAGTGTTAAAAAAACAAGCCTGAAGGTTCTGTATCTCAATGCGAGGAACATTCGTAATAAGGTGGATGAATTAACTGCGCAGATAGCTGTTAACGGATATGATGTAATTGGGATCATGGAGACATGGCTCCAGGGTGACCAAGGCTGGGAACTCAACATCCAGGGGTATTCAATATTCAGGAAGGATAGACAGAAAGGAAAAGGAGGTGGGGTAGCGTTGCTGGTTAAAGAGGAGATTAATGCAATAGTAAGGAAGGACATTAGCCTGGATGATGTGGAATCTGTATGGGTAGAGCTGCGGAACAGCAGAGGGCAGAAAACGCTAGTGGGAGTTGTGTACAGACCACCAAACAGTAGTAGTGAGGTTGGGGAGGGCATCAAACAGGAAATTAGGGAAGTGTGGAATAAAGGTACAGCAGTTATCATGGGTGACTTTAATCTACATATAGATTGGGCTAACCAAACTGGTAGCAATACGGTGGAGGAGGATTTCCTAGAATGTCTCTGGGATTGTTTTCTAGATCAATACGTCGAGGAATCAACTAGAGAGCTGACCATCGTAGACTGGGTGTTGTGTAATGAGAGAGGATTAATTAGCAATCTTGTTGTGAGAGGCCCCTTGGGGAAGAGTGACCATAATATGGTAGAATTCTTTATTAAGATGGAGAGTGACACAGTTAATTCAGAGTCTAGGTCCTGAACTTAAAAAAAGGTAACTTCGATGGTATGAGACGTGAATTGGCTAGGATAGACTGCCGAATGATACTTAAAGGGTTGATGGTGGATAGGTAATGGCAAACATTTAAAGATCACATGGATGAACTTCAACAATTGTACATCCCTGTCTGGCATAAAAATAAAATGGGGAAGGCTAACAAGGGAAATTATGGATAGTGTTAAATCTAAGGAAGAAGCATATAAATTAGCCAGAAAAAGCAGCAATCCTGAGGACTGGTAGAAATTTAGAATTCAGCAGAGGAGGACAAAGGGTTTAATTAGGATGGGGAAAATAGAGTATGAGAGTACGCTTGCAGGAAACATAAGAACTGACTGCAAAATCTTCTATAGATATGTGAAGAGAAAAGGATTAGTGAAGACAAATGTAGGTCCCTTGCAGTCAGAATCAGACAAATTTATAATGGGGAACAAAGAAATGGCAGACCAATTGAACAAATACTTTGGTTCTGTCTTCACTAAGGAAGACACAAATAACCTTCCAGAAATACTAGGGGACCGAGGGTCTAGCGAGAGGGAGGAACTGAAGGAAATCCTTATTAGATTTCCTTATTAGGCAGGCAATTGTGTTAGGGAAATTGATGGGATTGAAGGCCGATAAATCCCCGTGGCCTGATAGCATCCCAGAGTACTTAAGGAAGTGGTCTTAGAAATAGTAGATGCATTAGTGGTCATTTTCCAGACTCTGTAAACTCTGGATCAGTTCCAATGGATTGGAGGGTAGCTAATGTAACCCCATTTTTTTAAAAAAAGGAGGGAGAGAGAAAACAGGGAATTATAGACCGGTTAGCCTGACATCGGTAGTGGGGAAAAGGTTGGAATCAATTATTAAAGATGAAATAGCAGCGCATTTGGAAAGCAGTGACAGGATCGGTTCAAGTCAGCATGGATTTATGAAAGGGAAATCATGCTTGACAAATCTTCTGGAATTTTTTGAGGATGTAACTAGTACAGTGGACAAGGGAGAACCAGTGGATGTGGTGCATTTGGACTTTCAAAAGACTTTTGACAAGGTCCCGCACAAGAGATTAGTGTGCAAAATTAAAGCACATGGTATTGGGAGTATGTATTGATGTGGATAAAGAACTGGTTGGCAGACAGGAAGCAAAGAGTGGGAATAAATGGGTCCTTTTCAGAATGGCAGGCAGTGACTATTGGGGTACCGCAAGGTTCAGTGCTGGGGCCCCAGTTATTTACAATATACATTAATGATTTAGACAAAAGAATTGAATGTAATATCAGCAAGTTTGCAGATGACACTAAGCTAGGTGGCAGTGTGAGCTGTGAGGAGGATGCTAAGAGGTTGTAGGGTGACTTGGATAGGTTAGGTGTGTGGGCAACTGCATGGCAGATGCAGTATAATGTGGATAAATGTGAGGTTATCCACTTTGGTGGCAAAAACAGGGAGGCAGAATATTATCTGAATGGTGACACATTAGGAAAAGGGGAGGTGCAACGAGACCTGGGTGTCATGGTACATCAGTCATTCAAAGTTGACATGCAGGTTCAGCAGGCGGTGAAGAAGCCAAATGGTATGTTGGCCTTCATAGCGAGAGGATTTGAGTTTAGGAGTAGGGAGGTCTTACTGCAGTTGTACAGGGCCTTGGTGAGACCACACCTTGAGTATTGTGTACTGTTTTGGTCTCCTAATCTGAGGAAGGACATTCTTGCTATTGAGGGAGTGCAGCGAAGGCTCACCAGACTGATTCCCGGGATGGCAGGACTGACATATGAAGAAAGACTGGATCGACTAGGCTTATATTCATTGGAATTTTGAAGAATGAGAGGGGATCTCATAGAAACATATAAAATTCTGACGGGATTAGCCAGGATAGATGCAGGAAGAATGTTCCTGAAGTTAGGGAAGTCCAGAACCAGGGGACACAGTCTAAGGATAAGGGGTAAGCCATTTAGGATCGAGATGAGGAGAAACTTCTTCACTCAGAAAATTGTGAATCTGTGACATTCTCTACCACAGAGAGTTGTTGAGGCCAGTTTGTTAGATATATTCAACATGGAGTTAGATGTGGCCCTTATGGCTAATGGAATCAAGGGGTATGGAGAGAAAGCAGGAATGGGGTACTGAAGTTGCATGATCAGCCATGATCATATTGAATGGTGGTGCAGGCTCGAAAGGCCGAATGGCCTCCTCCTGCACCTATTTTCTATGTTTCTATGTTAAAAGCGATGAGTTCACAGGTGTTTCAATGAAGGACCCGATATTCCAGTCCTGAACTCCAGGGGAGGAAGATGCCTATGCGTGGAATTTTTTAACGTGGGGTGACCGTTGCACACCAGCCATCCCGGGAATCAGTCTGGTGAACCTTCGCTGCACTCCCTCAATAGCAAGAATGTCCTTCCTCAGATTAGGAGACCAACACTGAACACAATATTCCAGATGAGGCCTCACTAAGGCCCTGTACAACTGCAGTAAGACCTCCCATATTCAAATCCCCTTCCTATGAAGGCCAACATGCCATTTGCCTTCTTCACCGCCTGTTGGTGTGGAAGCAAGTCATCCTCATTCGAGGGACCTCCTATGATGATGACACCCTGCCGATCAGTGCATGTGTAGTCGGTCTGTGACATCAGCAGCAGTGGACGGACTCAAAAATGTCGTCATCCAGCTACAGCTGACCCATGGCGTCAGGTGGTGACATCACAACAAGGGACTTGCACTGCGTCCGAAAACTGCCCGTATAGTACAACAGTGACCACACGGAACAGAGTACTTCATTGGCTGTAAAATGCTGCAACGACTCCCTGAGGTCATGAAAGGTGCTATATAAATGCAAGTTCTTCCTTTTCTTTATTTACCAGTTGTCTTAAACAAATCCGGTCAGTTGAGGTTGAGTTTGCCTCCAACCAGCTCCTCGAGAGCTTCACTTATGCACCCGGGGGTTGGGGGGGAACATAAGATTAAAATAAGAAGTATCTTAAGTGAATTTTACTTGATGACTGACAAGGCTCCTCATCGGGGGAGATCGTACATATTACAGCCATCTGTTTTACTGCAGTAAACTCACACGTTTGCTCATTCTCACCTTTTGGAGAACAGGTTATTAACACATCGGGAGGCTGTATGGGTGCTGCAGACCATTCCTATGTGATCTGGGGCAATCTATAGGGCTATGTATGGGACTTTAGCATCAATCGTTTCATTTGGATTCTGGGAGCCATTTCCCAGTGCCTATACTGTTAAATCTGTTCTCCATGTCTCCATGGAGTAGAGGCAGCTTTATAGACCTGCTTCTACGAGTCTGACACTGGACTATGTGAAAACGATTTAACATTGATAATCAAATGCTTTAATCTAGGTTAAAAGAGTAATATAAAAGTAGCTAAAGTCTGCACTGCCTATTATGGTAGTGCCTGGCTTCAAATTAATTATTTTTAAAATTCATTTCTTGTTTTCAATGATGTACATTTTCATTACTTGATATTCTGACTCAATTCACAAATCCCTGATATTTCAAATCTCATAACAGAAATTTAAACTCATAATCTAGACTGGCAAGTGTGGCATTGTTAGAGGTGGATGTGGTGTTAAACCATTGTCCTGTCTGTCTATTTGCGATTCAGGTGCACGTTAAAGATCCCACGGCATGATTCACAAGAGAGCAATGTTTTTCTATTGTCCTGGACCAATGACCCCACAAACAGACTAACTGGTCATTCAGGTGATTTTGGTTTCTGGAACCTTGCTGTGTACAAAATGGCTGTCACTATTGCCGACATAACAACTGCAGTTGAAGAGTAAATCCTGGTGGGTGGCTCTCTGAGCTCAGTGGTAGCGTTCTCAGTCACCAAGGTCAAGGGTTCAAGCCCCACTTCAGAGACTTGAGCACCTAATCTCAGATGACACTCCAGTACAGCACTGGGGGTGCTGTTTTTTAGATGAGATGTTAAACCGAGGCCCCGTCTGCCCCCTCAGGTGGGTGTAAAAGATCCCACGGCACTATTTGAAGAAGAGCAGGGGAGTTCTCCCTAGTGTTCTGTGCAGCATTTATCTCTCAGCCAAAATCACTGAAGCCAGTTAATTGGTCAGTTATCTCATTATTGTTTGTGGGAGCTTGCTGTGCACAGATACAGCTGCCGCATTTCCCTACATTACAACAGTGGCTACAGTTCAAAAGTATTTCATTGGCTGCAAAGCGCTTTGAGATGTTGTGAAAGGCGCTATATAAACGCAAGTTTTTTCTTTCAAAGCGGTTGGCAAACGTTGTAGGTTTGTTTGCCAAAATGCTCAACACAATCATGTAGTTGGCATCAAAACATTTCATTACAAGGTAGGAATTACCAACACCGATGTTCCTGTATGAACATTTAACACGTCTCACACCAAATCCATGGCTATGTTATTTTTACACCAGCTCTCACACTTTAAGCCTGCGTTAAAATAGCGAACGAGAGACAAGTGTTCATCTGTGGCTAGCGGCGGGTGTATTTTCCACCCTTACATTGAAAAATAGAAGGATGGAAATTACTATCAATGATGTTATACAAACAGATATCCCCTCGTAACAAAGACCTCTCTGCAGTTTGGATAGAGACATCAGCTCATTTACCTTAAATGGGTTACCGCCTTCAGTAAATTAGTGGGGAGAGGCATTCACGTGATAACATCGTCGACATTATTTCCTATTATCTGTTCAGTGGAGGAGTTCGAACATTGAATAGTAAAAATTTCTGATAAAGACCAATGGACAGCGCCCACGCATCTCATTAACAACCAGGTTTGACTAAACATTCATTCTTAATAGGGACCAAGTTCAAAGTGAATAAATTGCAGTCTTATTGTAACAACCATTCATTATTGGAAATGGTAGAGATAGAGATCAGAAAAACTGTAAGCAGCTGAAATAAAAATAATCTGTGGGCTGTGTGTCTTGTGAGTAGGCTGGCGAGATGTTACCTGCTCCACCTCATTGGCAGTAGAGTAAGAAAAGCATCCAACTTTCTTATAAACGTTACTACAACTGCTTATCATTTCTTCTCTTTCATTTTCTCCTCCAATTTCCTCTGCCCCTCCCCCCCCCGCCCCTCTCTCAATGGTTTTACTAATGAGGGGGTGTGTTTCCATAGCTCCTAGTCACCCTGGGATTTCTCAGCCATTTTTCATAGAATCATAGAAATTTACAGCACAGAAGGAGGCCATTTCGGCCCATCGTGTCCGTGCTGGCCGATAAAGAGCTATCCCGTCTAATCCCACTTCCTAGCTCTCGGTCCGTAGCCCTGTAGGTTACAACACTTCAAGCGCACATCCAAGTAGTTTTTAAATGTGGTGAGGGTTTCTGCCTCTACCACCCTTTCAGGCAGTGAGTTCCAGACCCCCACCATACTCTGGGTGAAGAAATTTCCACTCAAATCCCCTCTAACCCTTCTACCAATTATTTTAAATCTATGCTCCGTGGTTGTTGACCCCTCTACTAAGGGAAATAGGTCCTTCCTATCCACTCTATCTAGGCCCCTCATAATTTTATGTGCCTCATAATTTTATACACCTCAAGAAGATCTTCCCTCAGTCTCCTCTGTTCCAAGGAAAACAGACCCAGCCTATCCAATCTTTCCTCATAGCTAAAATTCTCCAGGCAACATTCTCGTAAATCTCCTCTATCGCAGGATAGCTCAGATGAATACGTGGCTTGAGCAGTGGTGCAGCAGGGAGGGATTCAAATTCCTGGGGCATTGGAACCGGTTCTGGGGGAGGTGGGACCAGTACAATCCGGACGGTCTGCACCTGGGCAGAATCAGAACCAATGTCCTCGGGGGAGTGTTTGCTAGTGCTGTTGGGGAGGAGTTAAACTAATATGGCAGGGGGATGGGAACCAATGCAGAGAGATAGAGGGAAACAAAAAGGAGGCAAAAGCAAAAGACAGAAAGGAGATGAGGAAAAGTGGAGGGCAGAGAAACCCAAGGCAAAGAACAAAAAGGGCCATTGTACAGCAAAATTCTAAAAGGACAGAGGGTGTTAAAAAAACAAGTCTAAAGGCTTTGTGTCTTAATGCAAGGAGTATCCGCAATAAGGTGGATGAATTAACTGTGCAAATAGATGTTAACAAATATGATGTGATTGGGATTACGGAGACGTGGCTCCAGGATGATCAGGGCTGGGAACTCAACATCCAGGGGTATTCAACATTCAGGAAGGATAGAATAAAAGGAAAAGGAGGTGGGGTAGCATTGCTGGTTAAGGAGGAGATTAAGGCAATAGTTAGGAAGGACATTAGCTTGGATGATGTGGAATCTATATGGGTAGAGCTGCAGAACACCAAAGGGCAAAAAACGTTAGTGGGAGTTGTGTACAGACCTCCAAACAGTAGTAGTGATGTTCGGGAGGGCATCAAACAGGAAATTAGGGGTGCATGCAATAAAGGTGCAGCAGTTATAATGGGTGACTTTAATATGCACATAGATTGGGCTAACCAAACTGGAAGCAATACGGTGGAGGAGGATTTCCTGGAGTGCATAAGGGATGGTTTTTTAGACCAATATGTCGAGGAACCAACTAGGGGGGAGGCCATCTTAGACTGGGTGTTATGTAATGAGAGAGGATTAATTAGCAATCTCGTTGTGCGAGGCCCCTTGGGGAAGAGTGACCATAATATGGTGGAATTCTGCATTAGGATGGAGAATGAAACAGTTAATTCAGAGACCATGGTCCAGAACTTAAAGAAGGCTAACTTTGAAGGTATGAGGCGTGAATTGGCTGGGATGGATTGGCGAATGATACTTAAGGGGTTGACTGGATGGGCAATGGCAGACATTTAGAGACCGCATGGATGAACTACAACAATTGTACATTCCTGTCTGGCATAAAAATAAAAAAGGGAAGGTGGCTCAACCGTGGCTATCAAGGGAAATCAGGGATAGTATTAAAGCCAAGGAAGTGGCATACAAATTGGCCAGAAATAGCAGCGAACCTGGGGACTGGGAGAAATTTAGAACTCAGCAGAGGAGGACAAAGAGTTTGATTAGGGCAGGGAAAATGGAGTATGAGAAGAAGCTTGCAGGGAACATTAAGACGGATTGCAAAACTTTCTATAGATATGTAAAGAGAAAAAGGTTAGTAAAAACAAACGTAGGTCCCCTGCAGTCAGAATCAGGGGAAGTCATAACGGGGAACAAAGAAATGGCGGACCAATTGAACAAGTACTTTGGTTCAGTATTCACTAAGGAGGACACAAACAACCTTCCGGTTATAAAAGGGGTCGGGGGGTCTAGTAAGGAGGAGGAACTGAGGGAAATCCTTATTAGCCGGGAAATTGTGTTGGGGAAATTGATGGGATTGAAGGCCGATAAATCCCCAGGGCCTGATGGACTGCATCCCAGAGTACTTAAGGAGATGGCCTTGGAAATAGTGGATGCATTGACAGTCATTTTCCAACATTCCATTGACTCTGGATCAGTTCCTATAGAGTGGAGGGTAGCCAATGTAACCCCACTTTTTAAAAAAGGAGGGCGAGAGAAAACAGGGAATTATAGACCGGTCAGCCTGACATCGGTAGTGGGTAAAATGATGGAATCAATTATTAAGGATGTCATAGCAGTGCATTTGGAAAGAGGTGACATGATAGGTCCAAGTCAGCATGGATTTGTGAAAGGGAAATCATGCTTGACAAATCCTCTGGAATTTTTTGAGGATGTTTCCAGTAGAGTGGACAAGGGAGAACTAGTTGATGTGGTATATTTGGACTTTCAGAAGGCGTTCGACAAGGTCCCACACAAGAGATTGATGTGCAAAGTTAGAGCACATGGGATTGGGAGTAGTGTGCTGACATGGATTGAGAACTGGTTGTCAGACAGGAAGCAAAGAGTAGGAGTAAATGGGGACTTTTCAGAATGGCAGGCAGTGACTAGTGGGGTACCGCAAGGTTCTGTGCTGGGGCCCCAGCTGTTTACACTGTACATTAATGATTTAGATGAGGGGATTAAATGTAGTATCTCCAAATTTGCGGATGACACTAAGTTGGGTGGCAGTGTGAGCTGCGAGGAGGATGCTGTGAGGCTGCAGAGCGACTTGGATAGGTTAGGTGAGTGGGCAAATGCATGGCAGATGAAGTATAATGTGGATAAATGTGAGGTTATCCACTTTGGTGGTAAAAACAGAGAGACAGACTATTATCTGAATGGTGACAGATTAGGAAAAGAGGAGGTGCAACGAGACCTGGGTGTCATGGTACATCAGTCATTAAAGGTTGGCATGCAGGTACAGGCGGTTAAGAAAGCAAATGGCATGTTGGCCTTCATAGCAAGGGGATTTGAGTACAGGGGCAGGGAGGTGTTGCTACAGTTGTACAGGGCATTGGTGAGGCCACACCTGGAGTATTGTGTACAGTTTTGGTCTCCTAACCTGAGGAAGGACATTCTTGCTATTGAGGGAGTGCAGCGAAGGTTCACCAGACTGATTCCCGGGATGGCGGGACTGACCTATCAAGAAAGACTGGATCAACTGGGCTTGTATTCACTGGAGTTCAGAAGAATGAGAGGGGACCTCATAGAAACATTTAAAATTCTGACGGGGTTAGACAGGTTAGATGCAGGAAGAATGTTCCCAATGTTGGGGAAGTCCAGAACCAGAGGTCACAGTCTAAGGATAAGGGGTAAGCCATTTAGGACCGAGATGCGGAGGAACTTCTTCACCCAGAGAGTGGTGAACCTGTGGAATTCTCTACCACAGAAAGTTGTTGAGGCCAATTCACTAAATATATTCAAAAAGGAGTTAGATGAGGTCCTTACTACTAGGGGGATCAAGGGGTATGGCAAGAAAGCAGGAATGGGGTACTGAAGTTGAATGTTCAGCCATGAACTCATTGAATGGCGGTGCAGGCTAGAAGGGCCGAATGGCCTACTCCTGCACCTATTTTCTATGTTTCTATGTTTCTATGTCCCTCCTGAGTGCAATCACATCTTTCCTGTATGTGGTGACCAGAACTGCACGCAGTACTCTAGCTGTGGGCTAACTAGTGTTTTATACACTTCAAGCATAATCCCCCTACTCTCGTATTCTATGCCTCGGCTAATAAAGGCAAGCATTCAGTATGCTTTCTTCACCACCTTATCTAGCTGGCCTGCTACCTTCAGGGATCTGTGGACATGCACTCCAAGGTGTCTACACTCTGCACGATCCCAGAGCCAGTGAGTGCTGTAACTGTACTGCGGCCTTGCAATTCCTGACACACTGTCAGCTGCCAGCAGTCAAACCGTAGAAGGAGATCGCGACCGAGCTCAATCCAGTACTCAACCAACATGTACACACCTGTTGCACTGACACCTAGGAGTCCCTGGCCAAAGACCACCCTAAGTGGAGGAAGTGCATCCGGGAGGGCGCTGAGCACCTCCTGTTTCATCGCCGAGAGCATGCAGAAACCAAACGCAGGCAGTGGAAAGAGTGTGCGGCAAACCTGTCCCACCCACTCTTTCCCACAACGATTATCTGTCCCACCTATGACAGGGACTGTGGTTCTCATATTGGTCTGTTCAGCGACCTAAGGACTCATTTTAAGAGTGGAAGCAAGTCTTCCTCGATTCCGAGGGACTGCCTATGATGATGATGATGCACGTGTACTTCCCAGCACAGGTCGCTTGTTGACGATTAGGAGCAGGAACCCTGACTGATTTCCCCCTCCTACTCAGGTCCCTAGTGGCCGGTTAGAGCACTGCACAAGCTTACATCAGTACAGGCTGGATAAACTTGGGACCTTCTGGCTCTAAACAATTGAAGTTACTTGCTGACTTTACCAACTAAGTAGTTGCACTCTTGCCTTATAGTCAGAAGGTTGTGGGTTCAAGTCCCAGCCCAGAGACTTGAGGACAAAATCTAGGCTGCCACTCCCAGTGTAGTACTGAGGGGCTGCACCGTCACATGAGACATTAAACTGAGACCTCAATTGCCTTCTCAGATGGATGTAAAAGAACCCATGGTACTATTTAAAGAAGAGCAAGGTAATTCTCCCTGGTGTCCTATCTGATATTAATCCCTTAATCAGATTACTTGATCATTATCACATTGCTGTTTGTGGGAGCTTGGTGCCATGTTTCCTACAGTTCAAAAGTACTTCATTGGCTGTAAAGCTTTTTCTGGCGTCATGAGGCTGTCGCCTTTCGTAAGGTTAACAGAGCGGATGTTTTTTTGTTGGTTGTGGAAACAGAATAGCCGGAAATTATTTTTGTTAAAATGATGTCACCTGTAAAGGCCAATGACATGTTTGCTATGATTTGCCTCATTGTGCCCAAAGGTTTGCTCAACAGTTTATTTGTGAAGCTGTAAGTTTCTGTCTAGGGCTTTCCACAAATAAGGATCTCGTAACACAACCAGCCAATAGTTTTCAGTGTCTACCAGTCCTTTTATTGACCATTATTGCCTAGACTGGTAGCCATTTATCGTAGGACTCTGTCCTGTTTGCTGACCCTATAACTGATTAAACGGCAACCACTTTGTAATATCAGAGTTGGAATGTAGGAACAGGAGGAGGTCATTCAGCCCGTCGAGCCTATTCTGCTATTCAATGAGATCATGGCTGATCTGTGACCTAACTCCATATACCCGCCTTTGCCCCATATCCCTTAATACCTTTGGTTAACAAAAATCTATCAATCTCAGATTTAAAATTAATTGACCTTGTAATCAATTGCCGTTTGCAGAAGAAAGCTCCAAACTTCAACTACCCTTTGCATGTAGAAGTGTTTCATAACTTCACTACTGAAAGGCCTGGTACATTTATTCCCAATGTCTCTCCTCCTTTCCATAAGGCATTGACACTCTTACTGTAGTGCCATTTCATAGCCGCCAGGGGCCCTCTCATACCTTGCCCAAGCGGGCGTCCTTCATGTATGAACTTGGATGGTGAGTGTTCTTGGATGGTGAGTAAGCTTGCAGGGACCATAAAAATTGACTGCAGAAGCTTCTATAGATATGTGAAGAGAAAAAGATTAATGAAGACTAATGTAGGTCCCTTGCAGTCAGAATCAGGTGAATTCATAATGGAGAACAAGGAAATGGCAGACCAATTGAACAAATACTTTGGTTCTGTCTTCACTAAGGATGACACAAATAACCTCCCGAAAATACTAGGGGGCCGAGGGTCTAGCGAGAAGGAGGAACTGAGGGAATTCCTTATTAATCAGGAAATGGTGTTAGGAAAATTGATGGGATTGAAGGCCGATAAATCCCTGGGGCCTGATAGTCTGCATCCCAGAGTACCTAAAGAAGTGGCTCCAGAAATAGTAGATGCATTGGTGGTCATTTTCCAACATTCCGTGGACTCTGGATCAATTCCAATGGATTGGAGGGTAGCTAATGTAACCCCACTTTTTAAAAAAAGGAGGAAGAGAGAAAACACGGAATTATAGACCGGTTAGCCTGACATCGGTAATGGGGAAAATGCTGGAATCAATTATTTAAGATGTAATAGCAGCGCATTTGGAAAGCAGTGACAGGATTGGTCCAAGTCAGCATGGATTTATGAAAGGGAAATCATGCTTGACAAATCTTCTAGAATTTTTTGAGGATGTAATTAGTAGAGTGGATGTGGTGTATTTGGACTTTCAAAAGGCTTTTGCCAACGTCCCACACGAGAGATTAGTGTGCAAAATTAAAGCACATGGGATTGGGGGTAATGTATTGAAGTGGATAGAGAACTGGTTGGCAGACAGGAAGCAAAGAGTGGGAATACACGGGTCCTTTTCAGAATGGCAGGCAGTGACTAGTGGGGTACCTCAATGTTCAGTGCTGGGACCCCAGCTATTTACAATATATATTAATGATTTAGACGAAGGAATTGAATGTAATATCTCCAAGTTTACAGATGACACTAAGCTGGGTGGCAGTGTGAGCTGTGAGGAGGATGCTAAGAGGCTGCAGGTTGACTTGGACAGGTTAGGTGAGTGGGCAAATACATGGCAGATGTAGTATAATGTGGATAAATGTGAGGTTATTCACATTGGTGGCAAAAACAGGAAGGCAGATTATTATCTGAATGGTGACAGATTAGTAAAAGGGGAGGTGCAATGAGACCAGGGTGTCATGGTACATCAGTCATTGAAAGTTGACATGCAGGTACAGCAGGCAGTGAAGAAGACAAATGGCATGTTGGCCTTCATAGCGAGAGGAATTGAGTATCGGAGCAGGGAGGTCTTACTGCAATTGTACAGAGCCTTGGTGAGACCACACCTGGAATATTGTGTGCAGTTTTGGTCTCCTAATCTGAGGAAGGACATTCTTGCTATTGAGGGAGTGCAGCGAAGGTTCACCAGACTGATTCCCAGGATGATAGGACTGACATATGAAGAAAGACTGGATCGACTAGGTTTATATTCACTGGAATTTAGAAGAATGAGACGGGATCTCAGAGAAGCATTTAAAATTCTGACGGGATTGGACAGGTTAGATGCAGGAAGATTATTCACGATGTTGGGGAAGTCCAGAACCAGGGGTCACAGTCTAAGGATAAGGGGTAAGCCATATAGAACCTAGATGAGGAGAAACTTTTTCACCCAGAGAATTGTGAACCTGTGGAATTCTCTACCACAGAAAGTTGTTGAGGCCAGTTCGTTAGATATATTCAAAAGGGAGTTAGATGTGGCCCTTACGGCTAAAGGGATCAAGGGGTATGGAGAGAAAGCAGGAATGGGGTACTGAAGTTGCATGATCAGCCATGATCATATTGAATGGTGGTGCAGGCTCAAAGGACCGAATGGCCTACTCCTGCACCTATTTTCTATGTTTCTATGTCTATGTTTCATGGCTGGGGTCATCATCATCATCATAGGCAGTCCCTCGAAATCGAGGAAGTCTTGCTTCCACTCTAAAAGTAAGTTCTTAGGTGACTGAACAGTCTAATACGGGAATTACAGTCTCTGTCACAGGTGGGACAGATAGTCGTTGAAGGAAAGGGTGGGTGGGGAGTCTGGTTTGCCGTACACTCCTTCCACTGCCTGCACTTGCTCTCAGCGACGAGACCCGAGGTGCTCAGTGCCCTCCCAGATGCTTTTCCTCCACTTAGGGCGGTCTTTGGCCAGGGACTCCAAGGTGTTGGTGGGGATGTTGCATTTTATCAAGGAGGCTTTGAGACCTTGGGTTCGCTTGCTGTGTAGGAGTTCCGAGTAGAGCACTTGCTTTGGGAGTCAGACATGCAAACAATATGGCCCGCCCAACGGAGCTGGTCAAGTGTGGTCAGTGCTTTGATGCTGGGGATGTTGGCCTGATCGGGAACACTGACGTCGGTGCTTCTGTCCTTCCAGGGGATTTACAGGATCTTGCGGAGACATCGCTGGTGGTATTTCTCCAGCACTTTGAGGTGTCTACTGTATATGGTCCACATCTCTGAGCCATACAGGAGGGCGGGTATCACGGCCAAACCTAACCCTATTCCGCTATCCTCACTTGACATCCACCTGACTTTTCTTCAATCTCTTCTTTCAGGGAAAATCTGATACTGGCATACACCGAGCTGGCCCAGGAACTCTGCCAGCTGCGCGGCCTGACCGAGGCTCAGACCGAGATCATGAGGAGACTCTCTGAGGAACAAACGACTAAGAATGGTAAATAGCAAATCTGCACATGGAAGGGGGGCACAGAAAGCAACATGTTGTGAACTATAATTCCTATCATGGTTACTAACAAGAAGCCATTCATTGACCTGCCTTTCTAACATGTATTCTTCATGCCCATCACCTTGTGCGACTATAGTTTCATTCTCACTGCACCATAATGGTCTCCCCATCAATAACAACTTGTATTTATATAGCGCCTTTAACGTCCCAAGGCACTTCACAGGAGTATTATAAGACAAAAAATGTCAACACCGAGCCATCTAAGGAGAAATTAGGGCAGCTGACCAAAACTTGGTTAAAGAGGTTGGTTTTAAGGAGCGTCTTGAAGGAGAAAAGAGAGGTAGAGAGGCGGAGAGGTTTAGGGAGGAAGTTCTAGAGCTTGGGGCCTAGGCAACAGAAGTCACGGCCGCCGATGGTTGGGCGATTATAATCAGGGATGCTCAAGAGGGCAGAATTAGAGGAGCGCAGACATCTCGGGGGGGGGGGGGCGGGGGGTTTGTGGGGCTGCAGGAGATTGCAGAGATAGGGAGGGGTGAGGCCATGGAGGGATTTGAAAATAAGGATGAAAATTTTGTATCGAGGAGTTGCTTAACTGGAAGCCAATGTAGGTCAGTGAGCACAGTGGTGATGGGTGAGTGGGACTTGGTGCGAGTTAGGACATGGGCATGTTTTGGATGACCTCTAGGTTACGTAGGATAGAATGTGGGAGGCCAGCCAGGAGTGCGTTGGAATAGTCAAGTCTCGAGGTAACAAAGGCATGGATGAGGATTTCAACAGTGGATGAGCTGAGGCAGGGGCAGAGATGGGCGATGTTCCAGAGGTGGAAATAGGTGGTCTTAGTTATTTCGTGGATGTGTGGTTGGAAGCTCATTTCAGGGTCAAATATGACACCAAGGTGGTTCAGCCTCAGACAGATGTTAGGGAGAGTGATAGAGTCAGTGGCTAGGGAACGGAGTTTGTGGCGGGGACTGAAAACGATGGCTTTGATCCTCCCAATGTTTCATTGGTGAAAATGTTCATCTTTTATTCAATTCTGACACCCTCACTCCTGCTTCCACAAAAATTAGGGCTAGAAATTCATCTCCTTACCAACACTCCGTAACGCAATGAAATGGCGATAAAATGTCGGCCACCGCTCTTTCGCCAGCTGGTGGGGGTCGAGTGACGGCTGTCATATTCCTCTCCCCCTTTGCGCTGACGGTAACTGGTAGCGGACTGAATGAAAAAATGGCGGCTTGGTGATGTCAATCGGCGTGCAACGAAGGTTCACCAGACTGATTCCTGGGATGGGGGGATTGTCCTATGAGGAGAGATTGAGTAGACTAGGCCGATATTCTCCAGAGGTTAGACGAATGAGAGGTAATCTCATTGAAACATACAAAGTTCTTTCAGATCGCGACAGGGTAGATGCAGGGAGGATGTTCCCTCTGACTGGGGAGTCTAATACCAGGGTCCCAGGAGTTACTCCGTTTTTTTTTTGGAGCAACTTGATTTTTCTGGAGTATCTTTTTGTTTGCAATTCTGGCCATTTAATTTGCGCCAGTGTAAGTGATTTAGATAGGTTTTTTTTTAGTTTTGTTTTTTTTTCCAAAAGGGGGCGTTCCCAGCCACTTACCCCTGTTTTGGGCGTTTGGCCAGCAAATAGTTGCTCCAAACCAACTTAGGCCAGTGTATGTTGCCACTTCTGTCCACACAGGAAAACCTTCCCTAGAGTTAAGGAATCGGCGCAATTAACTACATTTAAAGCATCACCAATCACCAAACAAAGCATAAAAAGTAATAAGCATTCAATAAAAAATAAAGAACTGAAATAAATAATTAAATTAACAAATAAAAAACTGAAGTAAATCCTACCTTCAACTAAACTCGGCAGCGGTGGGTGTGCGGGAGTACCTTCGGCCTGGGATAGGGGAGGGAGAACACAGCATCTGAACAGGGGGGAGGGAGAAGGCTCAACGCAACAGGCTGCGGGGGGGGGCGGGGGGGATTAGCTGTGGGTGGTGGGTGGTGAATGCGGCATCTTAACGGTGGTGGGGTGGGGGGAAGGGCAGAGATCCACAGCAGGCCCGCCCTGGTCGGTGTGGGCGCCCCCCCGCCAGATCAAAATTCAAAACCCTTCCCCCCACCAACCTGTCTCTTGTAGCCCTCAGCGCGGGAAGCGGCCGGCCACTCAGCCCAGGATAGCGCCGGCGAGCGCCGGCCCCTCCCACACAACCTGCAGCACACACTCACAGATTCTGGAGGCTAGGAGCTACTGCGCATGCGCGCGCACTCCAGCGCGTATGTGCAGAGGTCCCGGCACTGTTTTCAGCACCGGGACCTGGCTCCGCCCCCGAATCCAGTTGCCACGCTACGCCACCATGGAGGAGCGGCCAAACTCGGCCCAAAGATTTTTGGCGCCCTTGGGAGTTTTACAAAAGCCACGTACCTCTGGTGTACTGGCCAAATTTGGGCCCGTGGAATTTAGGACTGAGATGAGGAGAAATCTCTTCACTCAGAGGGTGGTGAATCTTTGGAATTCTCTGCCCCAGAGGGCTGTGGAGGTTCTGTCGTTGAGTATATTCAAGACAGAGATCGATAGATTTTTGAATATTAAGGGAATCAAGGGATATGGGGATAGTGCAGGAAAGTGGAGTTGAGGTAGAAGATAAGCCATGATCTTATTGAATGGCGGAGCAGGCTCGAGGGCTGAATGGCTGACTCCTGCTCTTATTTTTTATGTTCTTGTGCAATGCCGACTTGCTGTCACCAATGCGAACTTCAACCCTCGCGCTGAATTCTGGGTTGGGCCTTAAGCACGTCAGGTTAAGCTGGCAGTGACTGTGTCTGCAGCTCTTAAAGGGACACACACATCATTCAGGTAAGTTTGAATTTAAGGGTTTGGACAGGGGCTTTTTGATTTTATTGAAGTGGTGGCTTGCTGCAGTAGATGTGAAAAGTTTTTTAAGTGTGTAGGGAGTGCTTTTGGACACTTGCAAGGGCTGTGATGGTAAATGAAGGCCTTTGAGAAGACAGAACATGTGCGAATACTCAGCAGGTCACGCAACATCCGTGGAGAGAAAAACAGAGTTCACGTCTCAGGTCGAGATGCTGCCTGACCAGCTGAGTATTTGTAGCATTTTATGCTGCCATTTCACATTTACGGTATCCGCTCGCAGAGGGAAGAGGAAGACACAGGAGAGGTGCAAGTCAAAGAGGAGGAATCAGATGAAATATGCATCCCAGACAGCCCCTGTAAACTCCTTAGGCTACAGCATGGAACCACACGAGGCACATTCTGGGGATAAGGTCACTCTGTGGCCTGAATCTTTATTCACAGGACTCCAAAGGCAGTGACCCTGCGTGGGACCTCCCTTTTTATACCTGAGTGATCAGGTAAGGAGTGTCTCCCACAAGTTCACCCCTTGTGGTCAAGGTGTGCATCTAAGTTGAGTGTATACAGTAATACAGCGGTGTTACATTGTGGTTACATACATGACATCACCTCCCTTCACAAAGTCTTATTGGAATAATAGGTTTAGTCTTTCAGGTGGTCTACGCTCCCTCGTGGAGCGCCGCAGTTGGGGCTCTGGTTGTTGGACACTGATGTGAGTGTCTGTCACCTGTGGTGATTCCGGCCTGTCCGGGCTGACCGCAGGGACTGTGCTTTCTTCTGAATGCTCTTGTTGCTCATTCACTGGCGGTGTTGTGAGCTCCATCTCATGGTCTTCTTCAGGTTCCTCCGTGTCCATGCTGAACCTTTTTTTGACTTGGTCCAGATGCTTACGGCATATCTGACCATTGTTGAGTTTTACCACGATGACCCTATTCCCCTCTTTGTCAATTACAGTGCCCTCAAGCCATTTGGGACCCATGGCGTGATTGAGGATGAATACCGGATCATTTATTTCTATACATCTCCCCCTCGCATTACGGTCATGGTACTCGTTTTGTGACTTGCGCTTGCTCTCAACTATGTCGGTCAGGACTGGGTGAATGAGGGACAACCGAGTTTTGAGTGTCCGTTTCATTAGTAGCTCTGCGGGCAGGACCCCTGTGAGCGAGTGCGGTCGGGATCTATAAGCCAGTAGGAGGCGCGGCAGGCAGCATTGTAGGGAGGGTCCTTGAATCCTGAGCATACCTTGCTTAATGATTTGGACCGCACGTTCCGCCTGGATATTGGAGGCCGGCTTGAACGGCGCAGTCCTGACGTGGTTGATGCCATTGCCCGACATAAACTCTCGGAATTCGTAGCTCGTGAAACACGAGCCATTATCACTAACCAGGATGTCCGGCAAGCCATGGGTTGCAAAGATCGCATTTAGGCTTTCCACGGTGGGGAATGGTGTGCATGAATTTAGAATGATGCACTCAATCCATTTCGAGTACGCATCTCCACAATAAGGAACATCTTACCCATGAACGGGCCCGCGTAGTCAACATGAATGCGTGACCATGGCCTGGTGGGCCAGGGCCACAGTCTGAGCAGGGCCTCCCTGGGGGCATTACCCAGCTGGGCACACGTCGTGCACCTGCGAACACAGTGTTCCAGGTCTGAATCAATTCCAGGCCACCAAACGTGTGACCGGGCAATGGCCTTCATCAGCACGATGCCTGGGTGCTCGCTGTGGAGTTCCCAGCCCTTCTGGGGCATAACTACCCGGCTGCCCCATAGTAGGCAGTCGGCTTGGATGGAGAGCTCATCCATCCGCCTGTGGAACGGTCTGACCTCCTCAGGGCATGCTCCGTGTGCGGGCGCCCAATCCCCAGTCAGGACACATTTCTTAATCAGGGATAGGAGGGGATCTCTGTTGGTCCAGATTTTGATCTGGCGGGCTGTGATTGGGGAGCCTGAGCTGTCAAAGGCATCGACGGCCATGTCCATCTCGGCGCTTTGCTCTGCTGCCCCCTCAGTGGTGGCCAGTGGGAGCCTGCTGAGCGCGTCAGCGCAATTTTCAGTGCCGGGCCGGTGCCGAATGGAGTAGTTATAAGCAGCTAGCGTGAGAGCCCATCGCTGTATGCGAGCTGATGCGTTGGCATTGACAGCCTTGCTGTCTGACAACAGGGATGTTAATGGCTTATGGTCCGTCTCTAATTCAAACTTCCTACCAAATAGGTAATGGTACATTTTTTTTACACCATAGACACATGCAAGCGCTTCCTTCTCGACCATCCCATATCCCCGTTCTGCTTGAGAGAGAGAGCGACCAGGAGGCATAAGCCACAGGTTGTAGCTGACCCTCAGCATTACCCTGCTGCAACACGCACCCAACCCCATAGGACGATGCATCACAAGTCAGAACCAATTTTTTACAGGGGTCGTACAGAGTCAACAACTTGTTTGAACAAAGTATGTTTCGCGGCCGATCAAAAGCCCGTTCCTGACAGTCCCCCCAAAACCAAACACAACCCTTACGCAGGAGCACGTGTAGCGGCTCCAACAACATGCTCAAGTTCAACAGAAAGTTCCCGAAATAATTCAACAGTCCCAGGAATGAACGCAACTCTGATGTGTTGCAGGGCCTGGGTTCTCATCAAACCACCTCTATTTTGGATTCGGTGGGCCAAATCCCATCTGCAGCAACCCTCCTGCCCAGAAACTCAACCTCAGGAGCTAAGAACAAACATTTAGACTTTTTGAGTTGCAGGCCTACCCGTTCCAATCCAGGTTGTGGAGGTGTTCCTCGGTGTCCCGACCCGTGATGAGGATGTTGTCCTGGAATACAATCGTTACAGGAATGGATTTAAGCAGGCTCTCCATGTTTCGTTGAAAAATCGCGGCCGCTGATCGCATGCCAAACGGACACCTGTTATAAACGAACAATCCCTTGTGCGTGGTGATGGTGGTCAGTAGTTTAAATTCATCGGCCAGTTCCTGGGTCATATAGGCTGAAGTAAGGTCCAACTTGGTGAACATCTTGCCGCCTGCCAGTGTGGCGAAGAGGTCCTCCGCTCTCGAGAACGGGTATCGATCTTGTAGGGACACCCGATTGATGGTGGCCTTGTAGTCGCCACAGATCCTGACAGAGCCATCCGCTTTTAGGATGGGAACGATGGGGCTCACCCAGTCGCTGAATTCAACAGGCGAGATGATGCCCTCTCTCAACAGCCGGTCCAATTCGCTCTCGATCTTTTCCCGCATCACATACGGCACCGCTCTGGCTTTGTGGTGCACTGGCCTGGCGTCCGGGGTGATGTATATCACTACTTTAGTGCCTTTGAAAGTCCCGATGCCAGGTTGGAATAGTGAATCGAATTGTTGGAGGACTTTTGAGCATGAACTTCGCTCCACAGATGACATTGCGTGAACATTCCCTCATTTCCAGCTCATCTCGGCTAACCAGCTCCTCCCCAACAGTGCGGGACCATTGCCCGGGACAATCCAGAGTGGCAGCCGATTCACTAACCCATTGTGTGTGACAGCCAACATTGCACTGCCTAGCACTGGAATGATTTCTTTAGTGTATGTCCGTAATTGTGTGTTAATACGTGCTAATTTGGGTCTACTGGCTTTAAGTGGCCATAGCTTCTTAAATTGCTAAACGCCCATGAGTGACTGGCTGGCCCCAGTGTCCAGCTCCATGCGTACAGGGATACCGTTTAATAAAACCCTCATCATCATCGGTGCCGTTTTGATGTATGAACTGTGAATATTCGCCACATGGACCCGCTGAACCTCGGCATCCATCGATTTGCCCCAAAGGTCATCCTGCCTCAAAGAACCCTCTTCTGGTCCATCCACCTCATATATTAGTCTGATTGCAGGCTTCCTGCACATTCGAGCTAAGTGGCCACTGAGATTGCAGTTCCTGCAGACAAACTGTTGAAATCTGCAAGATCTAGCTGTGTGTTTTCCCCCACACCTCCAGCATGAGTTAAAGTTTCCATTGTTGGGAACAAAGGGACTGTGGCCAGGCATTCCTCGCTGACGGTCCCTTGGACTGCTCTTAAGTACCCTATTAGTGGGTGTCAATGGCCCCATCTCGGGCCGCATTGTCCACTGTGTGAATGTCCGTTCAGCCTGCCATTGTCTCTGTTGAAGTCCTGCTTTGGGGTCTATTGCTTCGGTCTGCCCCTGCCTGCCTGTGGGGCTCTGAGTCACATCGATGATGTTAACTCCCTGATCCCTCGCCGCGTTAGAGGCAGAATTGAGTGCGTATATTATTTTTGTCTCTTCCTCCCCTGCCAAGAAAGTTTGAGCTAGCAACGCCACCGCTTCCAAGGTCAAATCCTTGGTCTCAATTAATTTGTGGAAAATTTCCGCATGATCGATGCCCTCGATAAAGAAGTCCCTTAGCATCTCCCCCATGCAGGCGTCTGTGAACTTACAGAGGCTGGCCAAACGCTGGAGGTCTGCTACGAAGTCCGGTATGCTCTGTCCTTCATGATGTTGGTGGGTGTAGAATCTGTGTCGGGTCATATGTAAGCTACTCGCCGGTTTGAGGTGCTCCCCGATCAATTTGCTAAGTTCTTCAAAGGTTTTGTCCGCCGGCTTTTCAGGTGCTAGTAAGTCCTTCATGAGCGCGTAAGTCTTTGGCCCGCAGCTGCTCAGGAGATGAGCCCTTCGCTTGTCGGCCGCTGCATCCCTCAGCCAGTCTTTCGTAACAAAGCTTTGCTGAAGCCTCTCAACAAAATCGTCCCAGTCTTCCCCAACACAGTACCGTTCCTCCGTGCCACCGGTAGCCATTCCCGTGGGTCGTAAATTCCCGTTTCTCGTCGCCAATGTAAAGCCCTTACTCTACAGCATGAAACCACACGAGGCACATTCTAGGGATAAGGTCACTCTGTGACCTGAACTCTTTATTCACAGGACTCCAAAGGCACTGACCCTGTGTGGGACCTCCCTTTTTATACCTGAGTGATCAGGTAAGGAGTGTCTCCCACAAGTTCACCCCTTGTGGTCAAGGTGTGCATCTAGATTGAATGTATACAGTAATACAGTGGTGTTACATTGTGGTTACATACATGACAGCCCCTTTGTGGCCGGGATATCTGGGATGGAATCATCACCTGTGGTCTCACTGGCTGGGCCGGCTGCATTTCTTGGGTGTGTGAAATGAGGAAGACACAAAGGTGGGGTTGTGCTGATGGGAGGGCAGGTATTAAATGGCGGAGCAGGCTTGAGGGGGCGTATGGCCTACTCCTATTCCTGCTGCTATTTCTATGTTCTTATGAAAGCAAGAGATGCATGCCAGAAGGAGGATAATGTACAAGGATACCAGCATCTTGTATCCTTTCAGCCCTGTCGCTGGCTAAGGGCTCGACCATGTCCCTGCCAACAATGGCGTGCACCACCTCCTCCAAGGGGGTGAGGTGAGGCTAGGAATGGGAGATGTGCCTCGTCATTGGTGCAGATTGTTGGTAGGTGAATGATTGAGCAGTGTGTGAAGCTAGTGGTGCAGTTGGTCAGAGACGGCTTTTAAAGATGCGTTCACTGGCCTTGACCCGTGGTCTGAGGTTATGAAACTTCTTTGGGCACTGGAGCCAGGCGGTGGGACGACACCACTGGCAGTGACGGCCTTCGTAATGTTCTTTCTGGAGGGCCTCCATGCTCCTCTGGGCAATGGACCTCTCTTGCAGTGTTGACCCCTGCACAAAGCTGGAGTGCTGTGTGTGAGACCCCTGGCTTGCTGAGCCATTTGTGTTAGTGCTGACGCAGTTTTCCCATTTGTTGAGGTTAGGAAGGTAATTCAGCTTTAAATGCTGAATATTCACATTTGGAATTTCTTTTAAATGTTGAATGTTAAAAGGCAGAAAGGCTGAAAAATGTATTGATTCACTGCATTTTATTTTGTGTTGCTTCAGTGTGCATGGCCCCTTTAATTCTCAGGCCTCCTCATTGCCCACAATTCCTTGCGAGATCCTCAGCGTCGCTCACAGAGGCTGCAACGCCGCACCTGGACGCAAACTTCGTCCCGGATCCCTCCAGCAACGCCACCAGGACGGCGTTGCACGGAAGGTGAGCGCTGTGCCACCTATCTCCACGTCCCCCAGACCAATTTGACTCAGTTAGCATTGCGGCCATTTCCAGCGGCCGTTAACTTGCAGTTGCCGGTTACACCAACAACTTTGCTGGCGGACACCAATGTTTCCCCCTTAGTGTCTTGGCTGAGTCATGAATGATATCTTCTGTGACTGGGACCTTGGTACATTATCCCTCCTAGAACTCCTTGACCTCTTTGCAGTGTTGGATACATTGATAGCACCATACCCCCCGCCATCGTCTCTGCTCCATTGTTCATCCCTGTGAAACTACCCTTGTGTGCTCATTGTGTGCTCATTATGTGGTCATTGTGTGGTCATTGTGTGGTCATTGTGTGCTCATTGTGTCCTCATTGTGTGGTCATTGTGTGGTCATTGTGTGGTCATTGTGTGCTCATTGTGTCCTCATTGTGTGGTCATTGTGTGCTCATTGTGTCCTCATTGTGTGGTCATTGTGTGCTCATTGTGTGCTCATTGTGTGCTCATTGTGTGGTCATTGTGTGCTCATTGTGTGCTCATTGTGTGTATTGTGTGGTCATTGTGTGGTCATTGTGTGGTCATTGTGTGCTCATTGTGTGCTCATTGTGTGGTCATTGTGCGCTCATTGTGTGGTCATTGTGTGGTCATTGTGTGCTCATTGTATGCTCATTGTGTGGTCATTGTGTGCTCATTGTGTGCTCATTGTGTGCTCATTGTGTGGTCATTGTGTGCTCATTGTGTGCTCATTGTGTGGTCATTGTGTGCTCATTGTGTGTATTGTGTGGTCATTGTGTGCTCATTGTGTGCTCATTGTGTGCTCATTGTGTGTATTGTGTGGTCATTGTGTGCTCATTGTGTGCTCATTGTGTGCTCATTGTGTGCTCATTGTGTGGTCATTGCCAGAGGCGCAGCGGCAGAAGCGCTACCAACGGGGGCGCGGCACTCCTGATTTTGCACCTCCGCTAACTCCTGTGCAACTTTGCGGGAGCCAGTAGCATCCCCCCCACCCCTCCCCCTCGTGTGAAAACACTTTTGCACCCCATTAGCACCTCCTAGAGGCACTAACAACACGGGCACTGCAGGGGAACTTCGCCCCCAAAGTGTCTCGCTTTCTCTTGTTGAAGACTGAGAGAAAGCGAGCAGAGGTGATGGACCTCCATTAAAAACCTGTAAACTAGATAGAGGACTTTCACTATGACTATGGATCAGCCCTGCCTTCTTAGTGATCCTTGCTTCGTCCCGTTCTATAGCAAGAGAAATGCAGGGGATTTCCAGAAAATCCCATACAAGTAGGGGATCAAAGTCCTCAGAAAACAGGGCAGGAGATGACCTACCTTGAGACATTACTGATTACAAGAGAGTTGATGGACCTGATCCATTATCTGTTTACAACAAATTACAACAACTTGCATTTATACAGCGCCTTCAACGTAGTAAAATATCTCAAGGTCCTTCACAGGAATGTAATCAAACAAAATTTGGCATTGAACCACATAAGGAGATATTAGGACAGGGCTTTGTCAAAGAGGTAGGTTTTGAGGAGCATCTTAAAGGAGGAGAGAATGGCAGAGAGTCAGAGAGGTTGAGGGAGGAAATTCAAGAGCTTAGAGCCTAGGCAGCTGAAGGCACAGCCACCAATTATGGAGCGAAGAAATTCGGGAATATGTAAGAGACCAGAATTGGCGGAGCACAGAGATTCCGGAGGGTTGTGGGGCTAGAGGAGGTTTGAGAGATAAAGAAGGGTGAGGCCATGGAGGGATTTGAAGAAACGGATGAACATTTTAACATCTGTTGCGGTGGTGCCTGTGGTGTTTGGATTGCAAGAGTGAAATGCACCAGATTCTTGTCTGCACATCATCCCGCTGATAGACCAGGTTTGTCGTGGTTCTGCATTGTGGTGCCAGGAGCTAGATTGCTCCAGATCAATGCAGGGAGTCAGTTTAGAGACACCAGTCTCCCTGAATTCAAACTGAGCAAGCTTCATGGAGGTTAATAACAGTACAAAAATAAGGGCCAGAGGGGGGAACCTTTAGTTCAGCAATAGAACCTAATTTGCAAATACCCTGCAGGAACTTTAGATTCTCATAAAGGAATCAATAACTGTGAGCGTTTAACCAGCGCGCTGTTAGATTGGAGGATGCATTTAACACAGGACTTTGTATTCTGTCTGTGATTCAATAATATTAACACGTTCCCATCAGGCCATTGTATCCAGGATTATCACAACGTAGAGGAATCAAGTGCTACTAATTCGTGTTTCAATTAATTCTATTTAACGTGCTTTAACTGACTCAACAAATGCAACAACGCAGACAGAATTTCTGCCGAAGGTTATGCTGGCTTTATACTCAGCGAGGTGACCAGGGCTTCATTAGCTCCTGCCAGATATTTTTGAGTCTGGTACTTGGCAGTCGGAAGAGAAAGGGAAAAAATATAAAAGTTACGGGGTAATTTTGCAAAATGTAGTCATGACGAGGCAACTCTTCCGATGGTTTAGTGGATGAATGCACTGAGCCACACTGACCAAGGAGGTCTGAGGGCCAGTCTGAGGGTCAGGCTGATGGTCAGTCTGAGGGTCAGGCTGAGGGTCAGTCTGGGGTTCAGTCTGAGGGTCAGTCTGGGGTTCAGTCTGGGGTCAGTCTGAGGGTCAGTCTGGGGGTCAGTCTGAGGGTCAGTCTGAGGGTTCAGTCTGGTGTCAGTCTGAGGATCAGTCTGAGGGTCAGTCTGGGGGTCAGTCTGAGGGTCAGTCTGGGGGTCAGTCTGGGGGTCAGGCTAAGGGTCAGTCTAGGGGTTGAGCCTGGGGTTCAGTCCAGGGGTCAGTCTGGGGGTCAGTCTGAGGGTCAGTCTGAGGGTCAGTCTGGGGGTCAGTCTGGGGTTCAGTCTGGGGGTCAGTCTGAGGGTCAGTCTGGAGGTCAGTCTGGGGGTCAGTCAGGGGGTCAGTCTGGGGGTCAGTCTGGGAGTCACTCTGGGGTTCAGTCTGGGGTTCAGTCTGGGGTTCAGTCTGAGGGTCAGTCTGGGGGTCAGTCTGGGGTCAGTCTGGGGGTCAGTCTGTGGTTCAGTCCGAGGGTCAGTCTGGGGTTCAGTCCAGGGGTCAGTCTGGGGTCAGTCTGAGGGTCAGTCTGAGGATCAGTCTGGGGGTCAGTCTGGGGTTCAGTCTGGGGGTCAGTCTAGGGTTCAGTCTGTGGTTCAGTCCGAGGGTCAGTCCGGGGTTCAGTCCAGGGGTCAGTCTGTGGTTCAGTCCGAGGGTCAGTCTGGGGTTCAGTCCAGGGGTCAGTCTGGGGTCAGTCTGAGGGTCAGTCTGAGGATCAGTCTGGGGGTCAGTCTGGGGTTCTGTATGGGGGTCAGTCTAGGGTTCAGTCAGAGGGTCAGTCTGAGGGTCAGTCTGAGGGTCAGTCTGGTGGTCAGTCTGTGGTTCAGTCCGAGGGTCAGTCTGGGGTTCAGTCCAGGGGTCAGTCTGGGGTCAGTCTGGGGGTCAGTCTGGGGTTCAGTCTGGGGGTCAGTCTGGGGTCAGTCTGGGGGTCAGTCTGAGGGTCAGTCTGAGGGTCAGTCTGGGGTTCAGTTTGGGGGTCAGTCTGGGGTTCAGTCTGGGGTTCAGTCTAAGGGTCATTCTGGAGTTCAGTCTGGGGGTCAGTCTGAGGATCAGTCTGGGGGTCAGTCTGGGGTTCAGACTGTTGGTCAGTCTAGGGTTCAGTCTGAGGGTCAGTCTGAGGGTCAGTCTGAAGGTCAGTCTGGTGTTCAGTCTGGGGGTCAATCTGAGGGTCAGTCTGAGGATCAGGCTGGGGATCAGTCTGGGGTTCAGTCTGAGGGTCAGTCTGAGGTTCAGTCTGGGGTTCAGTCTGAGGGTCAGTCTGAGGGTCAGTCTGAGGGTCAGGCTGGGGTTCAGTCTGAGGGTCAGTCTGAGGGTCAGTCTGGGGTTCAGTCTGGGGTTCAGTCTGAGGGTCAGTCTGAGGGTCAGTCTGAGGGTCAGTCTGGGGTTCAGTCCGGGGGTCAGTCCGAGGGTCAGTCTGAGGGTCAGGCTGGGGTTCAGTCTGGGGGTCAGTCTGAGGGTCAGTCTGGGGGTCAGTCTGGGGGGTCAGTCTGGGGGTCAGTCTGTGGTTCAGTCTGGGGTTCAGTCTGGGGGTCAGTCTGAGGGTCAGTCTGAGGGTCAGTCTGGGGTTCAGTCTGGGGTTCAGTCTGAGGGTCAGTCTGAGGGTCAGTCTGAGGGTCAGTCTGGGGTTCAGTCTGAGGTGCAGAGATAGCTGACCTCTGCTGAGATGGCGATTGGGGTGCTACCATTGAACTCATCATCTCTGAACTGGATAATAAAGAAAACACCAGCCATTGACCCCTGCGGTCCAGTGCCCCGCCTGTGAATACTCTGCTTCACGGACATTCTATTGCTTATTGCGGTACACTCACTGTTGTTCTGTGACTGAAATGAGGGGCTATTCAATGCATAGCAAGATCCCACAAATCCCCGTAGATCTATTTTTGGTGGTTAAGGTCGAGGGAGGAATGTTGACCAGGAGATCTCCCTGATCATCTCCTAATGTGCCATCTGTAGGTTCACCTCTACATGCTTAGCATCTCATCCGAAAGGAAGGCACCCCGAATCACGCAGCACTCCGTTAGTACTGTTGTGGAATGTCAGTCTAGGTTACGTGCTAAAGCCCTGGACTGTGGCTTGAAGCCACACCTCAGAGACAAAGGTGCCACCACCTGAGCCAATCTGCATCTTTGGGGGAAACTTGATAATGTTTGAACTCAAATGATCTACCCCTCCCCAGCCCCCCTATTTGTTGAGGGCGATTTTATCTGAGGCGGGATTGGTGCGTGTGGGAGCCAGGGCGAGTGGCAAGACCCCTGACCCTCTGCAAAGTGAGGCCGGGGAGATTTTAGCCCTCAGGCCTCATTTACACATAGAGCTCGTCCGCCTCCGGATTTCGGGGGGCAGGTGGTTGCCGGCAGGGAACCGCAGGAACAGTCCCTGGCACTGAGGTCGATTGAGTGAGGGGTGGGCAGGTGATCGAGGCGGGGGAGGGGAGGGGAGAAAGCCTGGGGCAAGAGGAGGCCCAAAGTTTCCTGGTGTGGCTCAGAGAATGATTCCCGCTCCTCCTGGCCCCACAAGGAAACTTCATATAAGCTTAGCCTTACTGGGCCCCTCCTGGCCCTTGATGCAGCTCCCCGTAGCTTTGGCCTGGCGAGGAACCACCATTGCTGCTCCCCACTCAGGCTGCAGTTAAAAATAGCAGTCAGACCCGAATGACATCATCAGAGCCCAATCTGCCTATTTACAGAAGGACCCCATTGCCTTCTGATGGGCGTCCTTTAAAATTGCAGTTGGCCATATTGGGGTGGGGAGGGAGTGTGGGTGAGTCCCTGTTCCATCTTAACTACCCTCCCTGCCCAGTTTCCACCAGTGGTTAAAATTCCCCCTTGTCTCTTACAGGTTCTTCACTGAGCTTGAAAGGCTTTTTTCTAGATGTGAGCCTTGGTTTAGTGGCAACACTCGCGCCTCTGACTCAGAAGGTTGCAAAGATTTGAGCACATAATCCCAAACACAGACCATCATCAGGTTGTTCAATTCACTGCTGTTTGTGAGACCTTGCTGTGCACAAAATGGCTGCCACGCCTCCCGACAATGGTTCAAAGGTTCCACATTGGTCATGAAGCGCTTTGAGACGTCGAGAGGTCTGCGCAAGGGGCGTTGTATAAATGCAAGTTCTTTCTTGCTTCGTTTCTAGGGGACATTACATCTTAAATCTGTTGTTTTATTTTATTTCTCAGCCCATCCCCAACCCATTATTCACGTGAGCCAAGCTTCCTACTCCAGCTACCCCAGGAGTTCAAACCACCGCCTCCGGGCCAGCTTTCAAGGATGCCGCAGCTACTCCGAAGTCAGTGATGCCAAAGTGTACCACCACACAATGCCGTCTCGATTGGCAGCAGATGACCAATCCTCGCCATCGCACAGGCGATACCTTGCCAACGATTACCTTAAGGTGCCCGATAGTGCAGACGATGGTCCCTTTCAGCAGCAGCTAGAGTCCGATGATGAGGATTGGATAACCCATAGCCCTCCCGGCACTTTGGACAGGGGAATGAGAAGCACATCCTCCTGCACGGCGCTTCCTATCCCAGAGAATCACATGAATAGGGATTCGACTGAATATTCCAGATCGGAGCACGCCCAGTCGTGGCCTTCCATCAATGTAGGTCTGCAATTATAATCATCCCAATCGGCCTCAACGTGATGTTGTAGACTCTCCACCAGGTTTGAGTTACACGGCAGTGTGGACTCAGTGTTATACTGGGTTGGGACATGCCCTTCATTTCTGGCAGCTTAGTTCTAATTCAGTCCAGATTTAGTGCGGAAAGGTGCAAAAAAGAAAATAGCAGTATTTTTGTTGTTGACTGGAACAGTAAAGATGAATGGGGCATTCGATAGAAGCTTGAACGGTGTGAAAGATTATTTGCACGCATTGGTGAATTGCTAACAAGGGGGGTTGCAGACTGAAGATTATGACTCGGCAAATTGACAGGGAAGTTAGAAGATGGTTGTTAGAACATGGAAGGGGTAGAGTTTCCATTTGGTTGCGTTGTTTTCTTCGGCGCAGTTCGTCTGAAATCGGCATAAGCTGCACAAAAGATTGCGGAATTTTAAGCGCAAATTCCGTTCAGCGTAAATCAAGTTTCCACGATCTTTTGCACTAGTTTAAAAGACATTGCGCTCGAAGGCAGCCACAGCCCACAAAACTGTCCACGCCCCCAGGGTGAATGAATCACCATTGGCAGTTGCCACTAATTGCACTCATTTGCGGCCCTTCGAGGAGGCTCTAAATATTAAGCTGGTTCTTTTGGGCGAAAGGACACTGACAGACACGTTTTAAAAGCTTTACGAATGTATTTTTTTAATTTACTAAGAAACTGACTACCTCAACATCACTAGCAAATGATTCTGTATATTTTTTAAAAGCCATTTTCAGTCATTTAGAATCAGGTTACTCACAGGTGGTGGACTGACACTGTAATTAAAAATACTTATTTTTTGTGTTAAACCCCGTTTTCAGTTAATCAAACTGCAACAAGTTACCACGTCTAATTATATCAAGGACTACTTTTTAAAGCACTTTTAAAAAAAAATTGAAATGCTGGCTGATTAGGCTGGTTCATGACAGATTTTGCATTCGAAGATATGCAAATGAGTCTGATCGGAAACTCGAGGGGGAAAAAAAACGCTTTTCAAAACAGGCACAATTGTGGGCGCACTTTGGGTCCGGATCGTCGAATGCACTCAAAGCGCAAACTCTACCCCTGAATAGTTTACCAGAAGTGGGAACTGCGACCGTAACATTGTTTAAAAGGGGATTGGATAAGGATTGGAAAACGAGGAATTTAATAGGACATGGGGAATGGCAGGGAATTGGGAATGGGAGCAGTGAGCCCTGTGTCACCAGTGACCTCCTTCGATGCTGTAAATTCGAGAAAAGGCAAAGAATGAATATCTCCTCTCTCTAGTACAACTTGATATTAGTTTGGTAGGATGCTAACACAGCACAGAACTGTGCCGAGATCTTCGCGTTGAACATCACATAAATCAGTATGTTTTTCGTTCAGCAAGGAAGGAGGTAGTACTTGCTCTAATTCTCAGTAAAGAAGTGGGGTAAGTTGGTAATGGGAGGGCAGGGCAATATCTAGTAACATAATTAGGTTTGGTATAAAAATTGGAAAGGAGAAGGTACAGTCTAAAGATAAAACTACCCGATAGGGGAGGACAAAATAGCTAAGTTCAGCAAGATGGAAAGGGAACTAACCCAAATAAGTTGGAACGATAAATTGTCAGACAAGACAGTGGACAAACATCAGGAAACTTTCAAACAGGAGAGACATGGGGGTGGAGATTCAGCTGCACCTCTGTTGCAACGTTAACCCGGGCAGAGCGGTAAATTTTACGCCGGGAAATGGTTTGCGTATCCAGCTGCAAAATTCACCAGCTGGGCCCTGAGTGTGGAGCGGGTGCTAAGGGAGGCGTTCCACACCTTGTTTAGGGCGCCAGGCCGGCTGAGCAAATGAAAATCCCGAGCTAAACAGCCGGCCTCGGAATACTCTAAGAGAGACTTCTGTGAAAAAAAACATTTGAAAAAAAACACCAAAAACATTCCCAATACTTTACTGACACCATAGCCACATGAATCACAAACATAAAAAAATAAAAAGCAATCAATGACCTCAGGTCGACATTCCTTGCCTCACTGTGGCCGCTACAGTGGGAAGCGCCCGCTTTCACAGTCGGTCCCACTAGGGGGCGCCGCGGGCCGCTACGGATTGGGCGAGTTTCAAGTTTCGAGCCGGAGTAGTAACCAGGGGCGTTGCACACCGGCTCGCTTCTCTCGAGCGGTAACGCTCCGCGCCCCGCAAACCCGCCACCAAATGTCCTGGTGGGGCACTGGAAGCTGGCTGCCCACCCGGAAATGTTTTCTGCCACCATTACCGCCCCTCCGGGGCCAAAACAGAAGTAGCAACGAACCAAAAATCCAGTCCTTACGATATAGTCTTACTACATATAGTCTGACAAGAATTAACGGAGGTGCTGCAAACTCTGGCGTTTCTTGGATGAGGAGGGAAATTAAAATTAAAATGAGTCAAAAAGAGGCACTTGATTGGGCTAATAATACAAAAGGAAATAAAAGGGGCCACAGAAAATAGAGAAGGGAAGGAAGAAAGGGTAGAACGACTAAGGCAATATGAAACACTGGCAGATAATAAAAAGCTACATAATAAAGGGCTTATAAACACATCAAAAGCAAAAGTATCAAAGAAAATATAGAAGGGATTAGAGATGGAAATGGAAACCTTCTTGTGGAAGATGAAGGGATGACAGATAAATTAATTATTTGCTTCGATTTCCACTGAAGAGTGTGATAGTGGGAACGAAAGAGTAAACGAGGAGGAGGTGGAGCAATAACGTAGGTTAGCGATAAAAAAGTTGCAGTGAAGAAGTTGTTGGAACTCAAAGTGGAAGCTCAAAGTGAGAGCTGCATCCTAGAATGCTGAGGAAAGTCAGAAAGGAGAGAGCAGAGGCTTTGGTTACAATTGTTCAAACATCCTTGGATAAGGCAGTTGTGCCAGAGGACTGAAGGATTGTCAGTGTAATACCTCAAGAAGGGAAAGTGTTATAAAGCAGGTAACTATAGACCCAGCAGTGTAAGACATGGGTTCATTCAGGGCAACAGCATAACAAAAGAAGGGAGAGGTTGGGAGAATGTTCTTTTGATGCATAAGGACATAGAATGTTGGGTCAAAAACTGGTGGATACAATGCTGGATAGCTTTTAAAAGGGATGTAGATCAATATTTGAGGAAGAAAAATTAAAAAGCATATCGGCAAAGGGCAGGAGAGTGGGACTAACTGGCTAGCTCTTGCAGCGAGCCAGCACTTTTGCGATGGGCTGAATGGCCGATGATTTGAGCACTGCTCCTCTTTCAGCCCCGAAGTGCCAGTGTCAGTCAGACAGACCATTAGTACAACTGAAGTGGGCAATGGAATTGTTGGCCTCTTGCAACGAGGGAGAAATGTTCCAAGCTTACGATGAAGGCACATTGGGACAGAGTCGAAGAAGCTTTATTAATTTTCACAAATTGACATGATTTCAAATGGTGGTAACTAAACACTATGACTAATGAGTCTTTGATTAGACCATTATAGAAACTAATTGTGAATGTTCTTTATTTTTTTCTTTCCTTATCTTCCTATCTTCTCTCCTATTTTCTTCCCTTAACTGTTCTGAAGTTGGTGATCCATGTTGAGGTATGATTTAATGATTGCCTACTGCACCTCACTCAAATCTTCCTTCAGCGTGAGACGAGCTGATGAGGTCAGGCGGGCTGTTTTTCTGTGGACGCGGCCTATCCTATCTTCAGCTGATACACATGTCCAGTCAGATCACTGGACAGTGTTCAGGAGCAGTAACCCTGGCTAATGTTTCGTCTCCCAAGCTCAAGGGTGTCAAGGGCAATTGTAGTACCCCATCTTAGATCAACAAACTTGACACAGACTGGGATTCTGCATGGCCTAGTGATTTAAGTTGGTTACTGAGAAGAAGGGGTTGTCTTATGAAGAAAGGTTGAGCATGTTGGGCCAATACTCATTGGGGTCTAGAAGAATGAGAGCTAATCTAATTGGAATATAGAAGATTCTGAGGGGGCTTGATGGGATAGCTGCAGAGAGGATGTTTCCCCTTGTGGGGGGAAATCTAGAACTAGGGGGCATAGTCTCCAAATAAGGAGTCGCCCATTTAAGATGGAGATGAGGAGGAATTTCTTCTCTCAGAGGGTCATGAATCTTTGGAATTCTCTGCCCCAGAGAGCTGTGGAGGCTGGGTCATTGAATATATTCAAGGCGGTGATAGACAGATTTTTGAACGACAGGGGTGTCAAGGGTTATAGGGAACAGGCAGGAAAGTGGAGTTGAGGCCAAGATCAGATCAACCACAATAAATGGCGGAGCAGGCTCGAGGGGCTGAATGGCCTACTCCTGCTCCTATTTCTTATGTTCTTATGATACACCATGTGGTGTATTTACCCATTAAGCCATCATCCCCAAATCTTAACAGGAACTAATCGTTTGAAGGTAGGAAGACTGTATTTGCAGTGTTGAAACTCAAGCCTTCTGCAAAGGAATGAACAGCCTTCAATGCTTATAGTTAGTCACCAATTAGTAACTTGCGTAGTTGATGTCAAGGCAAGAGATCTGCTCAAAAACAATTTAAATACTGAACATTTTACTGTTCTGTTCCTTTTCCCTGCCAGCTTTGGATGGAAACAGGAGACTCGGATATCCGGAGCTGTCCGCTGTGTCAGCTGGCCTTCCCCCTCAACTACCCAGATGACGCCCTCATAAAACACATTGATACCCATTTGGAAAACAGCAAGATCTGATAGATACACTCTTCACTGAATCATGGAAGGATTGAAGAAAATAAAGAAGCAAAGGAAAACTGATGAAAGTAATGATGACATTTTCTACTTAATAATCTGATTTTTTTGTGGGGGGAGGGGGGAATGCTGATTAATCTTGAATGAACCTAAGAAGAAAATAGAAATATTGACTGAAGACCACTCCCAATTTGAGGAAGGAAGATGAAAATGATTGATCAGTGACTGATAAACATGACAAATGATATGTCTTCCAGTGCAATCAGTTTACTTCCAAAAACAAATACTTGAACATTGGTCAATAGGAATTTGGTGGGGAAGTGTCTTACATAATGAAGAGAGTCAACTGAAGGGTCGTTAAGTTGGTCTTTGACACTGTTAACCGCGAGGGACTATGGAGCGTCCTCCTCCGTTTCGGCTGCCCCCAAAAGTTTGTCATCATTCTCCGCCTGCTCCACAACGACATGCAGGCTGTGATCCTGACCAACAGATCCACCACAGACCCAATCCACATCTGGACCACGGTCAAACAGGGCTGCGTCATCGCCCCAACCCTCTTCTCAATCTTCCTCGCTGCAATGCTCCATCTCAACTCAACAAGCTCCCCACTGGAGTGGAAATAAACTAGAACCAGTGGAAACCTGTTCAACCTTCATCACCTCCAGACTAGATCCAAGTCTGTGCCATCCTCTGTCATCAAACTACAGTACGGAGATGACGCTTGCGTCAGCGCACATTCAGAGGCTGAACTCCAAGCCATCGTCAACATCTTCACCGAGGCGTATGAAAGCATGGGCCTTACACTAAACATCCATAAGACAAAGATCCTCCACCAACCTGACCCCACCACACAGCACTGCCTCCCGGTCATCAAAATCCACAGCGCGGCCTTGGACAACGTGGACCATTCTCCATACCTCGGGAGCCTACTATCAGCAAGGGCAGACATCGACAACAAGGTCCAACACCCCCTCCAGTGCGCCAGCGTAGCCTTCGGTCACCTGAGGAAGAGAGTGTTCGAAGACCAGGACCTCAAATCTGCCACCAAGCTTATGGTCTACAGGACAGTAGTGATACCCGCACTCCTGTATGGCTCAGAGATGTGGACCATATACAGTAGATACCTTAAATCGCTAGAGAAATACCACCAACGATGTCTCCGCAAGATCCTGCAGCTCCCCTGGGAGGACAGATGCACCAACGTCAGTGTTCTCGATCAGACCAACATCCCCAGCAGTGAAGCACTGACCACACTCGACCAGCTCCGTTGGGCAGGCCACATTGTTCGCATGCCCGACACAAGACTCCCAAAGCAAGCGCTCTACTCGGAACTCCTACATGGCAGGCGATCCCCAGGTGGGCAGAAGAAACGTTTCAAGGACACCCTCAAAACCTCCTTGATAAAGTGCAGCATCCCCACCGACACCTGGGAGTCCCTGGCCAAAGACCACCCTAAATGGAGGAAGAGCATTCGGGAGGGCACTGAGCACTTCGAGTCTCGTCGCCGAGAGCATGCAGAAAACAAACGCAGGCAGCGGAAGGAGCGTGCAGCAAACCAGACTCCCCACCCACCCTTTCCTCTAACAACTGTCTGTCCCGCCTGTGACAGAGACTATAATTCCCGTATTGGACTGTACAGTCAACTGAGAACTCACTTTTAGAGTGGAAGCAAGTCTTCCTCGACTCCGAGGGACTGCCTATGATGATGTTGATGATGACGTTAAGTTGGGCAGCCCATTGTTTAATGGACCAGGTTAAATGGTATAGTGCATCATAGGAACAGTTTTCCTGTGGAGCAGTGGTGTCAATACAGTTGGCTTCCAGTTACTGAAGTATAACGAGAATATAATTACCATCAAGAAGTGATGAGATATAGAAAATAATCCATAGATTGACATTGGGAAGAAGCAGTCCATACACGCCTGAAGGACAAGTGTATCATGGGCTTCCCAACATCACAAATTGGCCTATTTTATATATCCCATTGATTCCAAGTTGGGAATTCTAGTTATGGTATTGCTCACCTTGATGTGGCACAGTAGAAAATAAAACACATTTATCTTTATTAATACTGGTGATAGACATGATCCAAAGTCATGTGACATCGTCGCATGCAAGTCTTTTATTCACAGTTCTTGGTACTTTACCATATACACAGAACTTGTCACAGGCCAGTGTAGGTTCAGCCTCTGCCTGGAAACAGTATTGTGATTTCCCTCAACCTTATTTAATGTAGCAGAAATTTCACATTTCCCATGTTTGTACATACACACACACACACACACACACATATGCAATGAAAAGCTCTGACGCCGTGTCCAGCAGCATATTGAACGTTTGTTGGTCTAAAGCCCCTTGTGATTGATCCCAAGGAGAGAGTCTCTAATTCAAGGATCAAAGAAATCATGGAATTTTATATTATATACATATATAATATATTAAAAGTCTTACACCTGCAAGCTTTCTATAATAAATTCCTATGTTTATATCTAGAATGGAAACTGTTTATATAAACTTGTCGCACTGGACAAGACTGTTCCTGTACGAAGCACTGTAGTCCCAGTATTGGCAAGGGGCCGTAATTACGGTGGGACAGGTTTTACATGGGCAGTTTCAAGTATAAGTGTAGACATAGGAATTTACAATGGAAATATAAAAATAAGAACAGAATGCGTAACTTTAAAGTGGGAACTGACTCCCGTTTGTGAGCCCTGGTGCAAATATTGCCAGTCACTAAACTCGCTTCATCAGCTGACTCCACTCGGTTTTGACTCCCTGTGTGAGGTGCACTGGGACATTTGTATATATGTCAGCTTTGGTTCAATGGTTGCACTCTCGCTTTTGGGTCAAAAAGCTGTGGGTTCAAGCCATACTTCAGAGACCGCACATAATCTAGACTGACACTCGTGGTGCAGTGCTGAGGGAGTGCTACACTGGCAGAGGTGCCGACTTTCAGATGAGACGTTAAACTGAGAGTCTGCCCTCTCGGGTGGACGTAAAAGATCCCGTGGGTCCATTCGAAGAAAAGCAGGGCAGTTCTCCTCGGTGTCCTGTCCCTCAACCAACATCACTAAACTAGATTCTGGTCGTTTATCTCATTATTCATTGTGGGAGCTTGCTGTGCATAAATTGGCTGCCGCATTTCCCTACATTTCAACAGTGACCACCACTTCAAAAGTACTTCATTGACTGTGAAGCACCATGAGACATCCTGAGGTCGTGAAAGGTGTCATATAAATGCAAGTTATTTCTATCTCTATCAGCATGAGTAGATTACCTCAGATTGGCACTGCGAGCTGCAGAAGCAATGAAATTAATGCCTAGAAGATCAGGAGCCCCACAAACTGAGTGTGTTAACCTCCACACGTGATTCTCTAATCCATGCTCTTTGATCCCCTTTGCTGGAAGTGGCGTCACTGGAATTTACCCCCTATATGTCTAAAATTTGACTGTGAGTGTGTATTGCAGAATAGTACATCTAAAAAGTGACTCCCCTCATACTGAGTAACTCAGGCCTGACTCACAAATTTAGGATCACGAGACTCAAGGCTGCCTCTCACTTCAGCTCAGTTGATTTTTTTCCTCATTTTCAGCCAGACTGAGCGCTGTTGATAAAATAAGACGTTATCCAGCTTTCCGAACTGGAATGACACACCCCTCCCCAGCCGGATATGTGGTGGCATTGATGTTGGGCACCAACCAAGTGTGTGGCTGAAGTGCCCTCACTGCCAGTCTGAGAAGTATGAAGAGACACAGAGAGAAAACCAGAAAAGAGAGAACTGGTAAAGTTCTCATCACATAAGAACATAAGAACATAAGAACATAAGAATTAGGAACAGGAGTAGGCCATCGAGCCCCTCAAGCCTGCTCCGCCATTCAACAAGATCATGGCTGATCTGGCCGTGGACTCAGCTCCACTTACCCGCCCTCTCCCCGTAACCCTTAATTCCCTTATTGGTTAAAAATCTATCTATCTGTGACTTGAATACATTCAATAGGCCAGCCTCAACTGCTTCCTTGGGCAGAGAATTCCATAGATTCACAACCCTCTGGGAGAAGAAATTCCTTCTCAACTCGGTTTTAAATTGGCTCCTCCGTATTTTGAGGCTGTGCCCCCTAGTTCTAGTCTCCCCGACCAGTGGAAACAACCTCTCTGCCTCTATCTTGTCTATCCCTTTCATAATTTTAAATGTTTCTATAAGATCACCCCTCATCCTTCTGAACTCCAACAAGTAAAGACCCAGTCTACTCAATCTATCATCATAAGGTAACCCCCTCATTTCTCGAATCAGCCTAGTGAATCGTCTCTGTACTCCTTCCAAAGCTAGTATATCCTTCCTTAAGTAAGGTGACCAAAACTGCACGCAGTACTCCAGGTGTGGCCTCACCAATACCCTATACAGTTGCAGCAATACCTCCCTGCTTTTGTACTCCATCCCTTTCGCAATGAAGGCCAACATTCCATTCGCCTTCCTGATTAACTGCTGCACCTGCAAACTAACTTTTTGAGATTCATGCACAAGGACCCCCAGGTCCCTCTGCACCACAGCATGTTGTAATTTCTCCCCATTCAAATAATATTCCCTTTTACTGTTTTTTTTCCCAAGGTGGATGACCTCACACTTTCCGACATTGTATTCCATCTGCCAAACCTTAGCCCATTCGCTTACTCTATCCAAATCTCCTTGCAGCCTCTCTGTGTCCTCTACACAACCCGCTTTCCCACTAATCTTTGTGTCATCTGCAAATTTTGTTGCACTACACTCTGTCCCCTCTTCTAGGTCATCTATGTATATTGTAAACAGTTGTGGTCCCAGTACTGATCCCTGTGGCACACCACTAACCACTGATTTCCAACCGGAAAAGGACCCATTTATCCCGACTCTCTGCTTTCTGTTCGCCAGCCAATGTTCTATCCATGCTAATACATTTCCTCTGACTCCATGTACCTTTATCTTCTGCAGTAACCTTTTGTGTGGCACCTTATCGAATGCCTTTTGGAAATCTAAATACACCACATCCATCGGTACACCTCTATCCACCATGCTCATTATATCCTCAAAGAATTCCAGTAAGTTAGTTAAACATGATTTCCCTTTCATGAATCCATGCTGCATCTGCTTGATTGCACTATTCCTATCCAGATGTCCCGCTATTTCTTCCTTAATGATAGTTTCAAGCATTTTCCCCACTACAGATGTTAAACTAACCGGCCTATAGTTACCTGCCTTTTGCCTGCCCCCTTTTTTAAACAGAGGCGTTACATTAGCTGCTTTCCAATCCGCTGGTACCTCCCCAGAGTCCAGAGAATTTTGGTAGATTATAACAAATGCATCTGCTATAACTTCCGCCATCTCTTTTAATACCCTGGGATGCATTTCATCAGGACCAGGGGACTTGTCTACCTTGAGTCCCATTAGTCTGTCCAGCACTACCTCCCTAGTGATAGTGATCATCTCAAGGTCCTCCCTTCCCACATTCCTATGACCAGCAATTTTTGGCATGGTTTTTGTGTCTTCCACTGTGAAGACGGAAGCAAAATAATTGTTTAAGGTCTCAGCCATTTCCACATTTCCCATTATTAAATCCCCCTTTTCATTTTCTAAGGGACCAATATTTACTTTAGTCACTCTTTTCCGTTTTATATATCTGTAAAAGCTTTTACTATCACGCCGCTCGAGTTCCAGTACAGCGGTGAGGCAGAACATTGAGAGAAAGTGAGCATGAGCAAGTTTCACATCCGGGGAAAAGCCACTTATTGGATACAGGAGTTGGCTGGCAGCAAGTTACAAGACTTCAAGTCGAATCAAGCGATTCTAATGCGATCATAAACATGAGGGTCGGTGTACGTGGTAGCAAGGTTCCTGAGTTTACATTACAGTCAGTAACATGCTCCCTGCCAACTGTTGTTTCCTATAATGTATGCATGACTGTGAGCGGCTTTAAATCTGAACAGTTGGCTGGTTTACCAATTCTCATCTTCCGCTCCACCGCCAAATGTTGCTGTTAGGGTTTCTGCCTTCCGTGCCCCCTGGGGAATTTTACCATTCGCTTTGCATCTTGCACTCTGCCAGAACATTTTTACTGTCCATTTTGTATCTTTTATTTCCGCTGCTTGCTTCTTAACTTCTGCTGTCAAGCGGATTGACGTATTGTGAAGGGAAAAGAGGCTCGATACACAATTAGAGTGATGAAAGCCTTCCATGTGAGACGGTAGCTCATGGAGATAGATGCAGGACATTTTTTGCTGCAGATGACACAGACGTTTATGGTATTGTACATGTTATATTGACGTAATCGTCTCCAGTTGAAGTGAGATAACATTCTGGCATTGACCAAAATGAGGTGACTAACAGATAACTTACTTACAGAAATTGATACTCAGTTCCTAAATGCACAGCGCAGTGCAGTCCTGCACCGTATAGACCAGGAATGGCCCAGGTCCGACCTTTGGTCTGTGCTGAGTTAACTGATCTTAGCTAAGGAGGTAGTTGGGACAGGTCAAATGGCCCTGAGCTGGGAATTGGGGCCAAAATTAAACCAATATTCTGGAAAATTGACATGAAAGCCATGTGTTTGTGCAATCAATTTTACTAACATCAGTTTGTAAATTCGTTTTTTTGTCAGTTTGCTCTTCATTTAACTTGAAGTAGGTTTCTGGAATTAACCTTTTCTATAAATATTTTCTATTTGTAACCTGTTAATGTTAAACGATTGGTCCCTCTCCATAACTCGAAGTTCCTGGGTTATAGAGATGCTGGGGGCAGAGGTACATTCCATTGTATAGACAGCATTTCCTATCATTTTTGACGACTGATCTCTGATGATTTTCTGATAGTGAAGAACACAAATATGGTGCACTTAAAATTGAGTGGATTGAGCTTCAGTGGCTTTGCTCTTTACTGTTTCATGATAATTATTACTTATTATTCTTTCTTAATAATTTAATGATACATGGGAAACATGGCACTGACAGGGGTGGAGAATCAGCTCACTTAACTCCCAATGTAGCTTTTAGCATTCAGAATCTTGAAAACTGAGAGAACTCTTTCTTCCTTAATCTTCAACCTTTGGGGTAGTCTTCTACCTATGCTTTTCTGCTTCCACTTCCTGTGACTATCTACATTTCTTTTTAGGACTCTCTCCATCTCTCTTGTTAAAGCAACTGTTTTCTGATCAAAGAAAAATGAATGTCAAGTTGAGTAGAATATTTCACTCAGCACGTGGCAACTAAGATTGGACAGAGTACAAGGTCGAGCCCTTGAAGACTCTGCCCAGGCTTCCACCTTTCCTTTGAGATGAGAAGTGAAAAAAACAACTTTTAGTCTTGGCTTTCATAGGAGGCCTTCGATTGTTCCCTCCGGTTGAGTGCAACATCAAGTCAGTTGGTTGGTTAATGTAGATTGCCAATGGCTACTCCTGAGTACATTTCCATCTAAATGCATCATGTTTAATCAACAAAGACTTGTATTTATATAGCGCCTTTAAAGTAGTAAAGCGTCTCAAGGTGCTTCACAGGAGTATTATGACAAAAATGTTTACACCGAGCCACCTAAGGAGAAATTAGGGCAGGTTGGTCAACGAGGTTGGTTTTAAGGAGCGTATTAAAGGAGGAGAGAGAGGTAGAGAGGCGGAGAGGTTTAGGCAGGGAGTTCCAGAGCTTGGGGCCTAGACAACAGAAGGCACGGTTGAGCGATTATAATCAGGGATGCTCAAGAGGGCAGAATTAGAGGAGCGCAGATATCTCGGGGGTGGGGGGGGCGGAGGGGTTGTGGGGCTGGAGGAGGTTATAGAGATAGGGAGGGGCGAGGCCATGGAGAGATTTGAAAACAAGGATGAACATTTTGAAATCGAGGCTTTGCTTAACCGGGAGCCAGTGTAGGTCAGCGAGCACAGGGGGTAATGGGTGAGCGGGATTTGGATGCGAGTTAAGACATAGGCAGCCGCGTTTTGGATGACCTCAGGTTTTCATAGGGTTTAATCAGGAGCCTCTTTTGCAAACTGCTCCTCCAAACCCTTTCTTTGGAATTTCTTTGGAAATGGTTTCATACAAACAGGAGCTGGCCATTCAGCCCCTCAAGCCTGTTCCGCTATTCAGTTAGATCATACCTCAACTCCATTTACCCGGCTTTTCTCCATGTCATTTGATACCCTAATCTAACAAAAATCTATTGATCCCATGTTTGAAAATTGCAAGGATTCACAGCCCTTTGGGGAAGAGAGTTGAAGATTTCTGCTATCCTTTGTGTGAAAAGGTGTTTCAAAAGAGAGTCTCTGACATACACACAGGTTCAGCATTGTCAAACATAAAGGGGTGAAATTTGGTACCGCCGTTTTTGAGGCGATGTCACCGCCTGAGTGCTGAATTTACCGCCAGGCGTTAGGTGCAGGCTCCAACTGTCAAATTCAGTTTTTACGGCCAAAGGTGAGAGAGCACGTGCTAAAATGTGGTGTTGCACACTCAGCCTTGGGCGGGAGCTCAGGATGCTGAGCTCCCTGAGGCTGCCTCCACACTAGCTGGAAAACGGGAAGAAAAGGGAAGAAAGAAAAAAACTTCAAACTTCTCCGACCCACACACAAACTTTCCCACTGTTGGAACTAATAAAACAATGAACAAAATAAAGAAAGATAAAAACTTACCTTGCTCTCTGGCTGATTCTGCCAGAATTCTGCTACTTACTCACCACTATTTTCAGGCTTAAGACCACATGTCAGAAAGGCCGACGTTCAAACTAAATATCGTGATAGAGGCACCAAGGAGGTGTTGCACACGCACTGACGTCATGATTTCCATGGCGTTAGCCGGCGGGATGTAATGTTTTAATGCCCTTAAATAACAATCACCGAATTTCGGGTCAGACGTGAACAGCACCCAGCGCCACTCCCAACCACTTATCTCCCAGTTAACACCTAACACCAGCGTTATCAGCTGGCGTTAGCAACCGAATTTCGACCCCAAACTGCCTAAAAACATTTTAAAATTTTCTTTCCCATGTTCTGCAAATTCTTAAGAATAATAGGCTTATTTAACCGGCATGGATATAAATTCTCCATCTGCTCATGAAGCCAGAATCCATTATCTTTGCAGATGAGTTAAGACCTTTTATAGATTGTTTTACTGGAGGGGGAAAATGGAATAATGCAAGAATAATAAATCTTGAAAGAAATTTTCTTTACTAAGAAAGGTTTTCTTTGGCAATGCAATTAGTGACACTCTTGAGCAGCCCTGATTATAATCGCTCAACGATTAGTGGCCGTGCCTTCTGTTGCCTGGGTCCTAAGCTCTGGAACTCCCTCTCTAAACCTTTCCGCCTCTCTACCTCTCCCCTCCTTTAATGCACCTGACCGACACATGGTAAAATGAAATGCTAGTTCAGAGCTGCATTCAGTGGGGCCCACATTAATTTCTATTGCCATTTTAAGCAATAATAATTGTTGTTCAGGTGAAGATATGTGCATCTCAGTGGGAAGCAAGCAGTGAACAAGGCCTGATGGACTGTATACTAATGTGAAACCAAACACACTTCAAATATTTATCATAAGAATTTTTAGAAACAGGAATAGGCCATATAGCCCAATAAGCCTTTCCTTTTTAGATAGCCTTACATACCCAGCTCCCGATCCTATCTCTCTCCAGAAAGCCATCTATTTGTTTTTGAACTCATTTATACTACCTGAGTTATTGACCTTGCCTCGTAACCTTTTGCACAAAGTCTATTACCTTTAGGGTGAAAAAGTTCTGCCTGACTTTCCTTCGAACTCTTAACCTCCTGCTATGTGACCGCTTCAATGTCCCTAACCTTTCATTGCTGAAAGGCGATGTCTCATCAGATGTTGAGTCTGTCAGGAGGTCTGGTATCTCAAACAATTTGTTTCATTCTCAACAAAAGGGCTGCGAGTGACAGTCGCAGGGAATCGTCAACCCAGTTCAAACATCTCGGCTTCACACGTTTTGCTCATTTGTGACAGGATCTCGTGACTCAGGAGAACATGTGAAGGCGATCTTCTTCAAAAGTAAGGAACGGAAAGAAAACTTTTATACGTCTCCTCCCGCTCAAATTCTTCTGCTTCCTGTATGACAGAAGAAAGGAAAGGTCCATCATCATTTGAATTGTGCCTCTTGTCTACTCTTCGCATCATTAACACTGATCATTCAGAAGAGTTGATGACCATTCTGGTAGGAAGACTCATGGTGGCAAGTGGTACACATCACAGAGGAACAGACCTCCATGGCCACAATATGCCAGTACTGGGGCTGCTTTCTGCAAGTGGCCGCTGGTTTTGTACAAAGCGAAATTGGGCAGAACTTGTAACCTTGGGAGTGAAAAAGGGAACTGTGTTGAACCGGGAACATTTTCCACAATATTTAAACTCTTCAGCATGATCCCCTTGTGTGTGACAAATCCGCCCGCTCTCCGGGAAATGTTTACATGTTTCAACCAAAACTTCACTGAAACCAACTCAAAATGAAAGTAGGAAGGAAACGAGGCTCCTGATTTTTTTTTCATGTTTCCAATGAGTTGGTGAAAGTCTTTAAAAAGACATTATATAAAGGCAGCTTTAAATTGTACTGAAATGCCAAAATATACTTGTTGGGCGCTGCCTACGAACTGTGATCATTTTTACAATTGTGCTAATATTATGCTAGCTAAAGACTCCACAACTCTGATTATGTTACTGTGAACTTTTTTCTCACTGCAGTGTGCAACAACCTGCTGGTATGTGCTTGCGGTAATATCAATATTATGAGGGGTTTACTCACCAGACTTTCAGGTCCAGTCTCTGACTGGGTAGATATCACAGGGACATTTTCTAGCAGTGGACGGCGGGTCCTGGGATAGAATGGATGTGTGTTTTCCAATTTTTATGCAAGTTTGGTAATTGCATAATGTGTTATCCTCACAGGCACTTGTAGTGTATTATATGTAGACTCATTTCATCAAGACTTGCTCTTTTCCAGTCTGGATGAGCAGGCTAAACAATGAGTAGCAGCAAGATACGGAGTTTATCCCATATCCAAGAAATGTTTTAAACTTAAAAACTAAGACATCCTCTATTTTATATACACATATGGTCTGACTAGGATCAGATCTTCAGATAGAGTTATTAAATTTTACACAAAGTGAGGTGAGACACACATTGAAGGTAGTTCAGCTCTTTATATTGTCAGGAACCAGCTATCACAAGAACATAATGCAAATGTTGGTCAGTCATCAATGTTATCTCACCAGGGTTCTCTATACATGCTTTGTTAAAGCTATGGAACTTCCTATGTAGTCTGAATATTTATTGTCTCTTTCTATTTTGTAACATGCAAATTCCTCCATTTTGGATCGACCAATGACATGTGCACAGATTTACCCATTTTAAAAATAGACCAAAAAAAGAAAGACTTGCATTTCTATAGCGCCTGAGCTGAGCTATGACCTGAGAGCATCCCAAAGCACTCTACGGGCAATGAGTTATTTTGAAGTGTAGCCACTGTTATAATGTAGGAAGCACGGCAGCCAAACATGCACACAACAAGCTCCCACAAGCAGCAAGGCGATAATTTCCAGATCATCTTGGGGTTTTTTAACGTAATGTTGGCTGAGGGATAAATATTGGCCAGGACACCAGGGAGTTCTTCTTAAAAATAGTGCCTTTTCCATCTACCTGAGAGGGTAGACGGGGCCTCGGTGTAATGTCTCATCCAAAAGACGACATCTCCGACAGTGCAGCACTCCCTCAGTACTGCACCGGGAGCGTCAGACTATATTTTGTGCTCAAGTCTCTGACTGGACTTGAACCCAGAACTTTCTGACTCAGAGTCTATCAGCCGATGTGGCTTTCAACCAGAAAGTTGGCTGAGTAATACAGGCACAGACATACCTAATCCTAAAACAACTAATCAACTACATCTTGACTTGCTTCTTCAAACCTGGTGGTATCCTGTACCTTGGGTCTTGGCCCTCGGCTTATAATCCTTAATAAGAAATAGCATCACCAAAATATCAGCTCACTTTTCACAATATCATTCCCTTCAATTAAAAACCCTCCTGATACTGAAGTGAACTGGAACACATCCCTTTCATCTCCAGGACCTTGTTTTGAAGTCAGACAGGGAGTGAATATTGACACCTGTGTGTGAGTCGTGGAGATGGGGAGGGACATATGGCAGGAATTATAGCAAACTCTACTTTACAGCAAACAGTCTCGATGAACTACAACAAACAGAACTCAGGAACAAAACTCTCCCGATAAAAGCAGGCTTATTTCCCCAGCCAAGTACAAGTGGAAAGTAGTTACACAGTACAGGTTACTCAAAAGATCAATCCCAGGCGTGATTGATGGGGGAATTACCCAATCATTTCCATTCTGGCCGGGACTTGTGGTGTCACGCTATGGGTGTTCCAGGCATCCTGTCTTAACAAGTCTGGTCTGTTTGGGTTGGGTTTTCCAATGGCTACATGAGACATAATGCATTCTGGTCCAGTCGCACAAGCACGGTTATTGCCGCGTTTGTGAAATATATTCGGTTACCAATTCAGCTCCAGAATTTTCTAGCCATTATTCATGAAGGGGTAACTAAAGTAAATGAAGTTAAATGGATTGCAGTTTGCAAAAGCAAGGTCACTAAATACAAATACAGATCAGCCATGATCTAATGAATGGCGGAACAGGCGCGAGGGATTGAATGGCCTACGAGTGTCAGCTGTGGCTCAGTGGGTAGCACACTCGCCTTTGAGTCAGAAGTTTGTGGGTTCAAGTCCCACTCCAGGGATTTGAGCACGAAAAATCTAGGCTAACACTCCAGTGCAGTGCTGAGGGAGTGCCACACTGTTAGAGGTGCCGTCTTTCTGATGAGACATTAAACCGAGGCTCTGTCTGCTCTCTCAGGTGGACGTAAAAGATCCCATGGCAGTATTTCAGAGAAGAGCAGGAGAGTTATCCCCAGTGTCCTGGCCAATATTTATCCCTCAATCAACATAACAAAAAAACTGATTATCTGGTCATTATCACATTGCTGTTTGTGGGAGTTTGCTGTGCACAAGTTGGCTGCCGCGTTTCTCACATTACAACAGTGACTACTGGAGCAGCAGAGCAGGTCTCCAGTCGTCTTGGATAACCCTTACCACTGGACCAAGACCTAGCTCTGTCAAGCTTGTGTAGTGGCTGGTGTGCAACGGCCACCATGCGTCTAAAAAATTCACACACAGGCATCTTCCACCCTTCAGGATGTAGTTCAGGATCTGGAATATTAGGTCCTTCATTGAAACACCTGTGAACTCATCCTTTTTTGGCGTGAAAGCAAGTCATCCTCATTTCGAGGGACTGCCTATGATGTTGATGACGCTTCAAAAGTACTTCAGTGGTCATGAAAGGCACTATATAAATGCAAGTTTTCCTTTTGCTGTTCCTATGTCCCAAAAAGCTGCTGGAATTTTCCTGCTTTGTTGCAATGAAAATGTTGCTTTTTGTTCCCTCGATATCATCAGTTACAATCAGGCATGCGCGTGTGTTTATGTCTGCGTACACATTCCAGCCTGCACACGAGCCCGTGTATTCCATCTCCACTTCCATGTGCCCATTCACCTCATATTATTATACTTTCTGATGATTTAACACAAGCCTCGTCTCAGCTGGTGCCGAATTCTCACACCACTGGGTGTGACTGCTATTACTGCAGTACCTGTGAGGGGGTAGATGCAGGCGGTGTCAGATGGGGTGCTAATGGGAATCATTTCAATAGGATCATTATCACAAACAAGTGTCAGATTCCTCGCTGGTGCTCTGGTGCGGAGCTGTCTGTTCCATATGGAACACCTGACTGCCCTCATTTTCAAAGATCTAAAGATGTCTGATGAAAGCAGATTAATTAACCATGTGGAGATGGTGTCCTTTTTGTAATCTTAAACGGGAAATGTTGGATTTCAAAAGTTGTGAGATTTCTCTCAAACTTTTTATGAACGGACGCAAATGACGGGCAGGAAATGACCAGCTGGTCTACCAAGCATGCCCCACACATGGAGCATAATAACTCGACACTTCCTAATCCCGCGTTGCTCTCCTTCACAACTCCCCACCACCGCCTTCCCCCCCTCACAGGTTTGTAATCTCCTGGGAGAGGCAAAAAAACACAGAAAAATACCCGGGGCCAATAAGGAAAAGAAAAGTCCGGAAAATTACTCTCCAATCCCCTCAGGCAATCGGAACCTGTCCACGAGATCCCATTGACCATGCTTTCTTGTGTCAGCTGTGGCTCAGTGGGCCGCACCCTCGCGCTCTGAATCAGAAGGTTGTGGGTTCTGGTCCCACTCCAGAGACTGGAGCACAAAAATTTAGGCTGACACTCCCATCATATCATCATCATAAGCTGGTCGAGTGTGGTCAGTGCTTTGATGCTGGAGATGTTGACCTGATAGAGGACACTAACGTTGGTGTGTCTGTCCTCCCAGGGGAATTGCAGGATCTTGCGGAGACACCGTTGGTAGTATTTCTCCAGCGACACTCCAGTGCAGTGCTGAGGGAGTGCTGCACTGTCGGAGGTGCTGGCTTTTGGATGAGATGTTAAACCAAGGCCCCTTCTGCCCTCTCAGGTGGACGTAAAAGATCCCATGGCATTATTTCGAAAAAAAGCAGGGGAGTTATTCCTGGTTTCCAGGCCAATATTTATCTCTCAATCAACATCACAAAAAACAGAATATCTTGTCATTATGACATTGCTGTTTGTGGGAGCTTGCTGTGCGCAGACTGGCTGCTGTGTTTACGATATTACAACAGTGACTACATTCCAAAAAGTACTTCATTGGCTGTAAATCGCTTTGGAACATTCAGTGGTTGTGAAAGGTGGTATATAAATGTAAGTCTTTTTCTTAGGCTAACTATTCATCCAGTTCCGTTTTATATGAAGCCATCTCTGCCCCAGCCAAGAACAGGTCCAGCTCCCACTGGAAGGCACACATCAGGCAGCAATGCTTTCCAGAGACTCACCATTCTCTGGGAAGGGAAGAATTGTTTAACATCTAGCCTATTTCTATTTCTGCGTAGTTTAAACACGTGTCCTCTGGTCCTCCACAATCTGTCAAACTGAAATAATCTGTCACTAGGGATTGTATCCCAAGTGTAGCAGGATTGTTTCTCCAGCAAAATGCAATGCGTGGAGCACAGCTACATAATACAAATGATGTGAATAAAATCAATCCCGTCACTTACAGCAGTGGGAGCTCCAGGCGTGATTGATGGCGGATTACCCAGTCATCTCCAATTCTGGCTGAGAGATGCGCTGTCACTCTGTGTAACCATAAAGTAAATAGGCCCAGCTCCTTAAGCCTTATTTACAGGTGCTTTTACAGTTAACCCACCCTCGGATTGGGTCACGAGAGACCAATGTCCGTGTGCGTGCTCCCCACTGCTAATTCTGGCCCCCTTATCCCAAAGGCAGAATCAGCAGCTGCGTGCTCATTGGCGTACTGCCCTGCTCGTGCAGCAAGCTCCTGATGTGTAGGTGTACTGCAATGGTGAAGACTGTTAGCTGAGATGACACAGTCAGAACAAGTGAGTCGGAATTAGTGATGTAAGCATGGGAGACGGTGTGCCGATGCCAGCCTCCTCCCATATCCTCTCCCTCACCAAGACCGCTTACTTCCACCTCTATAGCAATGCCCGTCTCTGCTCTGCCCTCACACCACCTGCTGTTCAAACCCTCGCCCATGATTTTCTTACGTCCAGACTCAACTATGAGAGCCCAATGCTCTTCTGTCTGGCACTCCCCTCCATAAACTTCAGCTCATTCAAAATTCTGCTGCCGTCACATTCACCCACCACTCCTGTGCTCGCTGACCTACAGAGGGTCCTCCAGCACTGCCATTTAAAATTCTCATACTGTTGGTCAAACCCCTCCAAGGGCCTCATCCCTCCCTATCTCTATAACCTCCTCCAGCCCTACAATCCTCCAAGAACTGTGCATTCCTCCAATTCTTGTCTCCTGTGCATCCCCACATTCTTCACCTTCAGCTGTCTAACATAAGACACAAGAAATAGGAGCAGGAGTAGGCCTTTCGGCCCCTCGAGCCTGCTCCGCCATTCAATAAGATCATGGCTGATCTGATCTTGGGCTCAGCTCCACTTCCCCACCAGCTCCCCATAACCCTTCACTCCCTTATCGTTCAAAAATCTATCTCCACCTTAAATATATTTAATGACCCAGCCTCCACAGCTCTCTGGGACAAATTCCACAGATTTACAACCCTCTGAGAGAAGAAATTCCTCCTCATCTCGGTTCTAAATGGGTGACCCCTTATTCTTAAACTATGCCCCCTAGTTCGAGATTGCCCCACAAGTGGAAACATCCTCTCAGCATCTACCTTGTCGAGCCCCCTCAGTATCTTATATGTTTCAATAAGATCACTTCTTATTTTTCTAAACTCCAATGAATTTAGTGAACCAGTTGGGCCTTTCTGACAATCCAGTAGTTTCATGATCACCATTATTGATACTAGTAATTTTTAATAATTCCATATTTATTTAATTGAATTTAAATTCTCCCAGCTGCCGTGGTGGGATTTGAACTTGCGTCCCTGGATTACTTGTCCAGTAACTAAACTACTTTGCTACCATACCCCTCCCATACCCCAATCTCTGGAATTCCCTCCTTAAACCTCCTCGCCTCTCTACCCCTCTCTCCTCCTTTAAGAGGCTGCTTCAAACCCACCTCTTTGACCAAGATTTTGATCACTTGTCCTAATGTAGCCTTCTTTGGCCAGGTGTCAATTTGTGTCTATTTATGCTCCTGTGAAGTGCCTTGGCACATTTTACTACGTTAAAGGTGCTAAATAAACTCAAGTTGTTATTGTAAGTATTAGGCAGTCCCTCATGTCGAGGATGTCCCACTTCCACACCAAAAAGGGATGAGTTCCCAGGTGTTTCCCGAACTACATCCTGAAGGGTGGAATATGCCTGTGCGTGAATTCTTTTAACGTGGGGTGGCCGTTGCACACCAGCCACCACACGGGCTTGACAGAGCTAGGTCTTGGTCCAGTGGCAAGGGTTAACCAAGATGACTGGAGGCCAAGCTCTGCTGCACGGACCTAGTGCACACACATACTCCTGCTGTCCATAATTCGCAGTGTGGGCTGGTCATTGCTGCATCTTCCCTGGGACCGGACCCTGCTGTTGTTATACGCTGCACCGCTCCCGGGCCTCTGCTGCGCTGATGGGCTCTTCGACCCCGACCCCACCACTCCTTGACCCCGACCCCACCACTCCTGGGCCCCGACCCCGCCACTCCTGGGCCCTGACCCCCACTCCTGGGCCCTGACCCCCAATCCTGGGCCCTGACCCCCACTCCTGGGCCCTGACCCCACCACTCCTGGGCCCCGACCCCACCACTCCTGGGCCCTGACCCCACCACTCCTGGGCCCTGACCCCGCCACTCCTGGGCCCTGACCCCCAATCCTGGGCCCTGACCCCCACTCCTGGACCCTGACCCCACCACTCCTGGGCCCCGACCCCACCACTCCTGGGCCCTGACCCCACCACTCCTGGGCCCCGACCCCACCACTCCTGGGCCCTGACCCCCACTCCTGGGCCCTGACCCCACCACTCCTGGGCCCCGACCCCACCACTCCTGGGCCCCAACCCCACCACTCCTGGGCCCCGACCCCCACTCCTGGGCCCTGACCCCACCACTCCTGGGCCCCGACCCCACCACTCCTGGGCCCCGACCCCCACTCCTGGGCCCCGACCCCCACTCGTGGGCCCTGACCCCACCACTCCTGGGCCCCGACCCCACCACTCCTGGGCCCTGACCCCACCACTCCTGGGCCCCGACCCCACCACTCCTGGGCCCCGACCCCACCACTCCTGGGCCCCGACCCCCACTCCTGGGCCCTGACCCCACCACTCCTGGGCCCCGACCCCACCGCTCCTGGGCCACCGACCCGAACTCTCGCTTTTGTTGGGCCCCGAACTCTCGAACCTCCTGTGCCCCAATCTTTCACCGCTCCTGTGCCACGATCTCTCGCCGCTCCTCTGCTGCTTGCCACCTTTCCTCCTACACCTGGATCCCGACCACGCTGATGGTGCTGCCCACACTCCAATCGGTGACCTGGATTCTGGTGACATCAATCCAGCCACCCTCCTCGAAGCCATCGCACTCCTGGAGCAGCTCATGCTGCTCCCCCTAGGGGGCGCTCCCGCTCTTATAGCCCCGACCTGAAGATGGTGTTCTGTCCCAGGTTGGGGGGTGCTGTTGTTGTACAAGTGCACAATATCCTCACTACTTTTCTAGCTCCGCCGATGATTCAGTTGCAAAATATGTTGCCCATCATATCATCATCATAGGCAGTCCCTCGGGATCGAGGAAGACTTGCTTCCACTCGTGAATTGAGTTCTTTGGTGGCTGAACAGTCCAATATGAGAGTCACAGACTCTGTCACAGGTGGGACAGACAGTGGTTGAGGGAAGGGGAGGGTGGGACAGGTTTGCCGCACGCTCCTTCCGCTGCCTGCGCTTGGTTTCTGCATGCCCTCAGCGATGAGACTCGAGGTGCTCAGCGCCCTCCCGGATTCTCTTCCTCCACTTAGGGCAATCTTTGGCCAGGGACTCCCAGATGTCAGTGGGGATGTCACACTTTATCAGGGAGGCTTTGAGGGTGTCATTGTAACGTTTCCGCTGCCCGCCTTTGGCTTGTTTGCCGTGAAGGAGCTCCGCATAAAGCACTTGCTTTGGGAGTCTCGTGTCTGGCATGCGAACTATGTGGCCTGCCCAGCGGAGCCAGTGCTTCAAAGCTGGGGATGTTGGCCTGGACGAGGACGCTGATGTTGGTGCGTCTGTCCTCCCAGGGGATTTGTAGGATCTTGTGGAGACATCATTGGTGATATATCTCCAGCGACTTGAGGTGTCTTCTGTACATCGTCCATGCCTCTGAGCCATACAGGAGGGCGGGTATTACTATAGCCCTATAGACCATGAGCTTGGTGGTAGATTTGACGGCCTGATCTTCGAACACTCCTTTCCTCAGGTGGCCGAAGGCTGCACTGGCCACTGGAGGTGGTGTTGAATCTCCTCATCAATGTCTGCTTTTGTTGATGATAATTCCTTACTATACAGTATAAATGCACACGAGGCTCATACTTGAGAGAAGGTCACTCTGTGACCAGTTACCTTTATTAGCCAGCACTGAAGTGATGAAGGTGGTGGAGCTTCCCCTTTGATATCTGAAAGTCCAGTTTAGGAGTGTCTCCCACAAGTTCACCACCTAGTGGTCAGTGTTCTCACGGTGTACAACTTTGGTCAGTTTATACATGGATTACAATGATAGTTGAATACATGACAGATAAGAGGCTCCCGAGGTATGGGAAATGGTCCATGTTGTCGAGGGCCACGCCATGGATCTTGATGACTGGAGGGCAGTGCTGTGCGGCGAGGACAGGCTGGTGGAGGACCTTTGTCTTATGGATGTTAAGCGTAAGTCCCATGCTTTCATATGCCTCGATGAATACATCGACTATATCCTGGAGTTCAGCCTCAGAATGTGCACAGACGCAGGCGTCGTCCGCATACTGCAGCTCAACGACAGAGGTTGGAGTGATCTTGGACCTGGCCTGGGGGCGGCGAAGGTTAAACAGCTTCCCACTGCTTCTGTAGTTTAGTTCCACTCCAGCAGGGAGCTTGTTGACTGTGAGGTGGAGCATGGCGGTGAGGAAGATTGAGAAGAGGGTTGGGGCGATGACACAGCCCTGTTTGACCCCGGTCCGGACGTGGATTGGGTCTGTAATGGATCCGTTGGTAAGGATCACGGCCTGCATGTCGTCGTGGAGCAGGCGAAGGATGTTGACAAACTTTTGGGGGCATCCAAAACGGAGGAGTACGCTCCATAGACCCTCGCGGTTGACAGTGTCAAAGGCCTTTGTAAGATCGAAAAAGGCCATGTATAAGGGCTGGCACTGTTCCCTGCATTTTTCCTGCAGCTGTTGCGCTGCAAACATCATGTCCATTTTGCCCTGTAGGGTCGAAATCCGCCCTGTGACTCCGGGCGGAGCTCTTCGGCCACAGGGAGAAGACGGTTGAGGAGGACTCTAGCGACGACTTTCCCAGTGACTGATAACAGGGAGATTCCCCTGTAGTTGCCGCAGTCGGACTTGTCCCCTTTTTTAAAGATGGTCACGATCACTGCATCTCTGAGATCTCCCGGCATGCTCTCCTCCCTCCAGATAAGAGAGATGAGGTCGTGTATTCGTGCCAACACGCCTCTCCGCCATACTTTAGCGCCTCAGCAGGGATTCCATCCACTCCCGTAGCCTTGTTCTTGAGCTGTCTTATGGATTTTCCTACCTCGTGTAACGTTGGGGTTTCACTGAGGTGATGGCGGGTCGCATGCTGCGGGATGGAGTTGAGAACACTCGAGTCAAAGGCAGAGTCTCGGTTGAGGAGATCTTCAACGTGCTCCTTCCAGTGGGCCCTGACAGCCCGGTGTCCTTAATGAGTGTCTCCCCGTTCTTGGCCAGCAGTGGGGTGTGTGCATTAACTCAATAGACTGAATACTGTAAACTCCGAACAGGTACAAACCTGGCTCTACTTTATTAGGGCCCAAAATGTTCACATTACAAGATGGCTGGCCTTTTATACCTGGGCCACACACACGCGCACAGCCCAATGACCTCCGACAGTGGCGCCACCTGGTGGCTAGTAAAACCAAGAATACATACATGACAATATCCCCTTTTAAGATATTAGTAACGGTCTTTTTACAAATTATAACAGTCCGGGGTTTTCTGCTCCCGAGTAAACGTCTCAGTTCCACTCCAGCACTGGGCGAGCGTTCTGAGTCTGTTATGACTGGGGGCTGGGTAGCCGATCTGATGGGAGTGGCAATGACCATATCAGGGATTGAAAGTCCAGATTCATTGATGACAGCGGAGTCCTCTGATGACTGAGGGTAGGTTGGTTGGTCACTGATTGTGACTTCCTCAGACTGTTCCGGTTCATCCGTGTGTCGCAGCTTTATCTGATCAACATGTTTCCTGCAAGTCTGCCCATTCTTGAGTTTGACGATAAACACTCTGTTACCCTCCTTGGCCGTAACAGTACCGGCGATCCACTTGGGACCTTGACCATAATTCAGTACATGCACAGGATCAATGATAGAAATGTCACGTGACACAGTAGCGCGATCATGATACCACTGCTGACTTTGACTTCTGTATTCAGCACGATGATTCAAGTCAGGGTAGACAAGAGAGAGCCTGGTCTTGAGATCTCTCTTCATCAATAGTTCAGCAGGGGAGACCCCGGTAAGCGTATGGGGTCTTGTCCTGTCACTAAGCAATATGCATGACAAGTGAGTCTGCAGTGAACCTTGAGTTATACGTTTCATACTCTGCTTGATGGTTTGGACCACACGCACTGCTTGTCCATTGGATGCGGGTTTGAATGGTGCTGACCTCACAGGTTTGATACCATTGAGTTTGATGAACTTTTGAAATTCCATACTGGTGAAGCAAGATCCGTTGTATACAACGATGTCAGGCAGGCCATGCGTAGCAAACATGACACGAAGGCTCTCAATGGTAGCTGTGGATGTGCTGGATGACATGATTATACACTCTATCCACTTGGAATATGCATCCACCACAACTATAAACATCTTTCCCAGGAAGGGACCTGCAAAGTCGATGTGGATCCTGGACCATGGTTTGGACGGCCACGACCACAGACTCAGCGGCGATTCCGCTGGTGCTTTACTAAGCTGCATGCAAGTGTTGCACTGATGCACACATGATTCCAGATCAGAGTCAATTCCAGGCCACCATATATGAGACCTGGCAATGGCTTTCATCATGACAATACTGGGATGCGTGCTATGTAGATCATGCACAAATTTCTCTCTGCCTTTCTGAGGTGTAACAACACGATTACCCCACAGTAAACAATCTAATTGAATGGATAGTTCGTCTTTGTGACGGATATAAGGTTTGGTCTCCTCACATATTTGCTTAGGTATGGCAGACCAATCACCAGTAAGCATACAACTTTTCACAACCGATAATATCGGGTCCTGGCTGATCCAGGTCTTAACTTGTTGGGCCGTGACAGGGGTTCCTTCACTTTCAAAAGCATCCATGACTAACAGTAGATCTGCTGGTTGTGGCGTTTCCACCTCCAGTGTGGGCAACGGCATACGGCTCAATGCATCGGCACAATTCTCGGTGCCAGGTCTATGGCGAATGACATAATCATAGGCAGATAATGTCAGTGCCCATCTCTGGATGCGGGACGATGCTTTGGTATTGATACCTTTATTTTCCGAAAACAATGAAATGAGTGGCTTGTGATCTGTTTCCAGTTCAAACCGAAGACCAAACAGGTACTGATGCATCTTTTTAACTCCATACACACAGGCTAGTGCTTCTTTCTCTACCGTAGGCTCTTTCCGCCTTTGACAAACTTTTTGAAGCATATGTAACAGTTTGTAATTTGCCCGACTCATTAGCTTGTTGGAGCACGCAACCAACTCCATATGATGAAGCATCACAGGCCAATACTAGACGTTTACACGGATCATAATGTACCGGCAGCTTGTTAGAGCAAAGCAGATTAGTAGCTTTCTCAAAAGCTCCATCTTGAGACGCATCCCAAACCCAATTGTCACCTTTTCTTAGCACCATGTGCAGTGGCTCTAATAAAGTGCTCAATCTAGGTAAGAAATTACTGAAGTAGTTGAGCAGACCAAGGAATGAACGCAGCTCCGTCACATTCTGAGGCCTGGGTGCATTTTTGATGGCCTTGATTTTTGAGTCCGTAGGCCTGATACCGTCAGCAGCAATTTTTCTCCCCAGGAATTCGACTTCCGGTGCCATGAAGACCACTTCGAGCATTTCAGTCTGAGTCCCACTTTGTCCAGACGATGTAGAACCTCTTCCAGGTTGTTCAGATGTTTGACGGAGTCACAACCTGTGACCAGTATGTCATCTTGGAACACGACGGTTCCTCTGAAATATGGCTGCAGCCGAGCGAATTCCAAAAGGACACCTGTTGTAGATAAACAGTCCTTTATGAGAGTTGATGCACATAAGTTTCTTCGACATGTCGACCAGCTCCTGTGTCATGTAGGCCGATGTCAGATCCAGTTTTGTGAACGACTTTCCCCCGGCTAGCGTTGCAAACAGGTCATCAGTCTTCGGTAAGGGTATTGATCCTGTTTCGAAACTCGGTTGATCGTAACCTTGTAGTCTCCACAAATCCTGACAGTGCCATCACTTTTCAACAAGGGAACGATGGGGCTGGCTCATTCGTGAAATTTGACCAATGATATGATCCCTTCACGCAGGCATCTGTCCAGTTCAATTTTGACCTTCTCCCTCATCATGTATGGAACTGCTCGAGCTTTATGATGGACGGGTCTTGCATCCGAATCCACGTGGATCTGCACCTTGGCTCCTGTGAAATTGCCGATGCCTGGTTCAAATAGCGAGGGGAACTTGCTCAGCACTGGAGCACATGGAGTATCCTCTTCCGACGACAATGCTTTGATCTCGTTCCTGTTCCATTTGATTTTTTCTAACCAGTTCCTGCTGAACAGTGTTGGACCATTGCTTGGAACAATCCATAATGGTAAATCGTGAACCGCACCATCAAACGACACCTTGATTACTGCACTGCCAATCACCGTTATGAGTTCTTTAGTGTACGTAAACAACTTGGCATTGACTGGACTCAGCTTAGGCCTTACAGCCTTAGTATCCCACAGCCTGTCGAATGTCTTCTGGCTCATTATTGATTGACTCGCACCCATGTCCAATTCCATCGTTACCGGCACACAATTAAGTTTTACATTAACCTTTATCGGTTGGCTCTTTGTTAGGAATGAATACAGTCCATACACTTCCTCCTCTGGTATCTCGGATTGCATATCCGGATCCGCGCTAGACTGGTCATCATCCTCCACGTGGTGTGTCGCAGCACGCTTGCTCAGTTGTGGACACATGCGCTAGAGATGCCCCACTCTCGAACAGCCTTTACAAATGTATTGTTTAAACCGAAACTGATGATGCCGATGATTTCCCCCACAACACCAACACGGTGATATCAGATTCATTCCCGTTGGTGAACTTTGAGCAGCCACAGGTCTCGTGTACGGAGTCGGGTAGGCCCTGCCATATGCAGCTCTGCCAAACGACGATACTATCTTGTTTACAGTACTTGCCGAGTTCCGATTTTTCAGTGACATTTGTTTTAAGCTTTTGTCCGTCATCATGCATGATTGGGCAATCGTGATGGCCTTGCTCAAATTCAGCGTCTCTGCCGCCAGTAGCTTACGCAGCATCACCGCGTGGTTGATGCCGATTACAAAGAAGTCCCGCAGCATGTCTGCCAACGCAGTTTCGAACTTACACGGTCCAGATAGACGCCTTAGGTCGGCAACGAATTCCAATTCATCCTGGCTCTCAGAACGAATGTGCGTATAGAATCGATATCTTGAGATGATGATGCCTTCGTCTGGTTTGAGATGGTCACGTACCAGAGCACACAATGTTTCGCAGTCCTTGTCCATTGGACTTAAGGGCGAGAGGAGATTCTTTATGAATCCATAGATTTTTGGACAGCAAATCGTGAGGAGGACCGCCCTGTGCCGAACTGCGTCTGTCTCTTGCTTCATTTTATTGGCCACGAAGTACTGGTTCAAGCGGGCCACAAAGTCTGCCCAATCTTCTCCCTCCACGAATCGCTCCAGAATTCCAATTGTGCTCATTTTTGCATGCGAAGGTTCTTGTTATCTCGTCGGCAAATGTTGTGCATGCAATAACTCAATAACTGAATACTGTAAACTCCAAACAGGTACAAACCTGGCTCTCCTTTGTTAGAGCCCAAAGTGATTACATTACAAGATGGCTGGCCTTTTATACCTGGGCCGCACACACGTGCGCACAGCCCAATGACCTCCGACAGTGGCGCCACCTGATGGCTAGTAAACCCAAGCATACATATATGACAAGTGGGGTGGGGCCTTGGGAGTTTGGATCATAGGTGGCCTTGACTGTGATAAAGAATCCTCGCACATCATGGCTGTCGGTCAGTTGTTGCATCTCCTGTGCTTTCTCCATCCACCACATGTTCTTTGGGTCCTAGGTTTTTTGTTGGACCTCAGCCTTGAGCCGCCTGTAATGTTGCTTTGCAGTTCCCAAGTTGGGCTGTTGCTTGAGGATCAGAAATGCTCTTCGCTTGTGATCTATTAGTTCTTAGATCTCCTGATCATTCTCATCAAACCAGTCCTGGTGTTTTCTGGTTGAGTGACCAAGTGTCTCCTTGCAGGCACTGGTTATGGAGGCCTGGAGGGCAGGCCAAGCACTGTGGGCATTCAGCATCTCAGGGTCATCAAGGCACGCCAGATTAGCTGTGAGGCGCTGGCTGTATAGGACTCTCTTAGCCGGGTCTTTAAGTGCCCCGGCATTGACTTTTTTGCGTCACTGCTTCTGCTGCCCCCTCTGCTTTGGGGCTTTGTTGATGTCGATGATGGATTGGATTAGGCGGTGCTCCACCCAGCAGCATTTTCCACTCTGTTAACATGAAGTTCTGGACCTGGAACATCAGGACCTTCATGGACAACTCCAACAGCGACAGGCCAGAACACTGCACCGCCGTAGTTGTTCGGGAACTTAGGCGCTTTGACATCGACATCGCCGCCCTAAGCGAGACCTGGCAGGCAGGGGAAGGCCAGCTCAAGGAACAAGGAGGTTACACCTTTTTCTGGAAAGGAAAATCAGAGGAAGAACGTCGCCTTCATGGAGTCGGCTTCGCCATCACAAATGAGCTGATCGACCGCCTCAAGACTCCCCCTGCGGGGTTAACGAATGCGTCATGACTCTTCGACTCACCCTATCCCGGAACCAATGCGCCACAGTCATCAGTGCGTACGCCCCAACACTCGATGCAACGGATGAGACCAAAGAGGTTTTTTATTCCAACCTCGAAACATCCCTGTCCTACGTCCCCGCGGGCAACAAACTGATCCTCCTCGGTGACTTCAACGCCAGGGTCGGCAAAGATATCGCCCTCTGGGGAGGTGTGATTGGCAGAGAGGGGGTAGGGAAAGCCAACTCCAGAGGTACCCTACTCCGAACAAAATGTCTAGAACATGAACTTCTCATCACCAACACCCTGTTCCGCCAGAGGGACAAATACAAGGCATCGTGGCTATTGTGTTCCTAACACAGACGAGGCTGCACACAGGGAGGTTAAAGTAACAGTGACCTCAGTCTTTAATAAGACACTCCAGAGTGAGGAACAGGCCTAAGGGGCTGGCTTATATACAGTGCTCCCAAGGAATGCTGGGATCCCTTGGGACTTTAGGGGATGAGCTCCTTGGTGGCGGAACATGGGAGTGCATGCTTTACAGATACACAACAGCGGCAACACCCTTGCTCCAAACACTGCTCGACTATGTCATCGTCTGAGCCAGGGATCGCAAGGATGTGTGCATCACCTGCACCCTGACAGGAGCTGACGACTGTGGTACTGAGTCACAAAGGTCACGAAGATCATGAGTCGATGCTGAGTTAACAGATTTCAGTCGGGTTGAGGGTGGCGAGTGCTGTTATTGGTTGACATTCCATTGGGATAGTAGAGGATATATAAGCCAAGGCTCCCACTCCAGATTGCTATGCAGCAACACCTGCTAGATAGTGTGTGGATGTTGGTTGCGAATAAAATGGGGCTCGGTTTAGATGCCCTCCATGTTTGAGCAGCTTGCTAACTCTTAAGGGGTCATTTTCCGGGGGGATCAGCGGGCGCGATCGATGGCGTGTCAGATGGGAAGGTGTTTTTTTTAATCACGGGTCGGAACCCCGCTGTCTACCCGCTGCCATGCTCCTTTCCCAAATGTCGGGTCTGTCAACACTGAGCAGATCCAACACGCAGTTTACAGCCACTTAATGGTTTTTCCCCTATTTTTGAATTTGACAGGTTGCTCTCCGGTTTCCTGCTGTGCCGAGACCTCGTCAGTGAAGCTGAGGCGGGAGGTCACTTGCCATCTTTTCAGCTGATGAGTTGACAGCTTCAAATGTCAAGTCAAAACCCCCAGCTGACTCAGCTTTCGTCCCTTTGTCACAAGCTTCTCTAAACTGCATTTCCATTACAGATTCAGAATGCTGCAAGTCTTTACACAAGTCTCCATCCAGTCTGACCACATTTCCTCTCCCACCATTGACAGATCACTTCTGTCATCTCCACTTCATCTGCCATCTATTGCATTACCATCGGTGCCCTTGAAACTCTCTCACCTTGGTCCTCAGAATCCCACCACAATCAGCTCCAACACCAGCAACACCAGGCACACCAATAATACCTACCTTCTCCGCAATCACCTGATGCTGCGCAGGATGCTGTATATCACCACCTGCCCACATTGCTGCCCAGGAGGCCAGGGATGGCCTCACCATGGTCACTTTTATTTCACTTGATGCTGTACACCCTGACTGCCACATGATGCGCCAAGTTGGCACCACCCCACACCAGCTCCATAAAGCATCCCTGCAATGTCTAACCCATTCCTTTCACACTCATTATGTCTCATCATTCACTGCAACTCACCAAGCCACTTCCAAAGGTGCAAACAAATCTGTCCAAGAACATAAAGTTTTGAAAATAAAGATTTCAATGTTTTACAGCACATTAATAGAATCTTTACATGAGCATTGCATAAACTAATTTAGTTAGTTGGTATTATTGCACAAGGATGAGGTTGAGTGTGAGAGGTGGCTAGTGAGATGGGGATGTGATAATGTAGACAGAGAGGGATGGGTGGAGGTGCAAGGTAAGTTGGTGTGATTACGGATCTGCAGGAGTAGGGTAGGGAAGACAGAGTGATGGGGATGTGATGAGTGGCACAGTAGGATGAGGGTGAGTGTGGCTGAGATGATTGAAAGGTTTGCATCACTGTAGGCTGGTCCTCCTGATGATATCCCTGCTGTGTTCTCATGTACAATGTGCAACCAGGCTGCATTGGTGTCCTGGAGAAGTCTTTTCCGTCCATGAGAGGGGAAGAGAAGCTCCCTGCAGGCTGTGACTCCCTCCATGGAGGGAGTCATGGGTGCAGCCGTGCACCTCAATGCTGTAGAACACTCACAACACAAATGTCAAAATTAATTTGCACATGGTGCCGTTAAGGAAACCTGCTGATGACACGTCATCAAATGCATCATCAGGACCCGCTTCCTTCAATTGACCGGGAAACGCGTTGGGCGAGCATAACCATCAGCGGAAGATCATTCTACACAATGGGCTGGAGCCAGCAGCAAGGCTGAGAACAGCCACTGACATTACCCGCCACAGGTGCACCGGGTTTGGTAAAATCCAACCCTTAGGGGGAGAAATTGTAAAGTATCGGTGGGCGCTACGCGACTGACTCCGAGGGCCGCGCTACCGGAAATGGAGGCTCTTTCCCTCCCTTAAAGGGAAGGACCATTGCTGCAGGGTCAGCATGAAGTCGATTCCATCGTCCCCGAAGGCAGCCGCGATCTGTGACGATCAGCCCCGAGAGTGCAAGGCTGATCAATCGTGGCCGAAGAAAATGCTGAAAAATTGACGTAAGGGATTCAGAAATTTTTTTTTATTGGCATAAACATCACCACCTTTAAATACCACTCCCCAAGCAGCCGGCCTCCCTAACAATGCCTCCTGCAGCTGGTGGTGTTGTCACCCGGCGATGCTGGAGCGGGCAGAACCAATGTTTGGGTCTGGAGCGCTACTGGGGCACAGCATGGCACGATGACATCACGAGCTCTATGCGCAGGAGATTGTGGCGCTAGGGGTTACCACCACCACAAACCTCCATGGAAATTTCATGGGCGTCGGTACTCGCGCGCGCTATCCGGAGGCGCTAATGGGGGGCGCAATGGAGACCAATTTATAGCCCTTAGTGCCTAGGTTCACACAAGAAGAATGTTCATTTGTGTGAGGTACCAGACAGTGGCTGACATCTGTCGAAGCTCAAATATGAGTTGGGCGGGGTGGGGGAGGTGAAGGAATCATAAAAGAAAATGGCTTGGAATTTCCTGATAGTGTCGGTGTAACTACAACGTAAGTAGGCTGTTTTTTCCTGAGGAAATTAAAGTGTAACTGATCTACGTTGGTTTTACGCTGAAACGTCACTACATGCAAATTTCCTCCATCGTTTGCAACACCTCCACCATACATCCGGCAAACCCTCTGCCACTCATTTATATAGCTCCGCCCCCATGCAAAAGGCCAGCTCCAGCGAGTTTCCTGCATTCACACAAATAATGCGCTGGCCTAGATTGATGTGACCAAAGATCCAGACTCAGCACAACCCAAAATCACGTGATATTGGCATAACTGAGATTTTTGGAGTTTGAAAATGACGTACTTCAAGATATTTTTCAGTTTCTCATACTGAGACCTGCACTATAGAAGTCCCAGTGCACCTACAGAAGACTTTTGGATTCGCCTTTATGTTAGCTGTCAATCTATTCTCATATTCACTCTTTGCCCCTCTTATTTCCTTTTTCATTTCCCCTCTGAACTTTCTATATTCAGCCTGGTGCTCATTTGTATTTTCAACCTGACATCTGTCGTACGCCCCCTTTTTCTGTGTCATCTTACTCTCTATCTCTTTCGTCATCCAGGGAGCTCTGCCTTTGGTTGCCCATTGTTTCCTCCTCATGGGAATGTACCCAGACTGTACCCGAACCATCTCCTTTTTAAAGGCAACCCATTGTTCAATTACCAAAATGTTTAGGGTTAGGCTTAGGGTTCATAAGGACGAAGCAGTTGAGTGGCTTTCCTTATGGGCAAACCCTTCTTCTGCATAATAATGGAAGCAACAGAGGCAAGAGGCTCTGAGAATCAGGGGCCATTGCAGTAGGCAGCAGCCCACTCACTATTACCCTTATTCATGACATTGCATTTATGTTTGTTTTGGTGCCAGTTATATGTTCTGGCGAAGGCAAGTGAGCTTAGCAGGAAACTTCAGCCTAAGTTTCAATCGGTACATTTGGCACAACAACTGGTGTAAACTTTGGCATAATTTCTTCTTGATCAGTACATTCCCGGCCCAATGAAGAAGGAGGCATGGCTGAATCTGGTTCTGGGGAATGAGATAGGTCAAGTGGAGCAAGTGTCAGTCAGGGAACATTTAGGGAACAGTGATCATAGTACCATAAGGTTTAGATTATCTATGGATAAGGACAGAGAGAAATCTAGAGTAAAAATACTTAATTGGTGGAAGATCAATTGCAGTGGGTTGAGAATGGATCTGGCCATTGGAATTAAAGATTACTAGGCAAAACGGTAATCGAACAATGGGCTGCCTTTAAGGAAAAGATGGTTAGGTTACAGTCGAGGTATATTCCCACGAGGGGGAAAGGTAGAGCAACCAAAGACAGAGCTTCCTGGATGACGAAAAAGATAGAGAGTAAGGTGAAGCAGAATGACAGATGTCAGGTTGAGAATACAAGTGAGTACAAGGCTGAACATAGAAAGTTCAGAGGGGAAATGAAAAAGAAAATAAAAGGGGCAAAGAGTGAATATCAGAATAGATTGACAGCTAACATAAAAGGGAATCCAGAAGTCTTCTGTAGGCATATAAATAATAAATGCAGTAGTAAGAGTAGGGGTGGGGCCAATTAAGGACAAAAATGGAGGCCTACACATGGAGGCAGAGGGTTTGGCTGAGATACTAAATGTGTACTTTGCATCTGTCTTTAACAAGTAAGAAGATGCTGCCATAGACATAGTGAAGGAGGAGGTAGTTCAGATACTGGATGGGATAAACATTGATAAAGAGGAGGTACTAGGAAGGCTGGCTGCAATTAAAGTAGATAAATCACCAGGACCAGATGGGATGCACCCTAGGATGCTGAGGGAAGTAAAGATGGAAATTGTGGAGGTACTGACCATTATCTTCCAGTCCTCCTTAGATATGGGGTGGTGCCAGAGGACTGGAGAAGTGCAAATGTTACACCCTTGTTCAAAAAAAGTGTAAGGATATACCCAGCAACTACAGGCCAGTCAGTTTAACCTTGGTAGTGGGGAAGCTTTTAGAAACGATAATTTAGGACAAAATTAACAATCACTTGGACAAGGGTAGATTAATTAAGGAAAGCCAGCATGGATTTGTTAAAGGCAAATCGTGTTCAACTAACTTGATTGAGTTTTTTGATGAGGTAACAGAGGGTTGATGAAAGCAATGCCAGTATACATAGTATACATGGACTTCGAAAAGGCGTTTGATAAAGTGCCACATGATAGACTTGCCAGTAAAGTTGAAGTTCATAGAATAAAAGGGACAATGGCAGCATGGATACAAAATTGGCTAAGTAACAGGAAACAGAAAGTAGGGGTGAACAGCTGTTTTTCAGGGAAACAGTGGTGTTCCCCAGGGGTCGGTACCAGGACCCCTGCTTTTCTTGATATATATTAATGACTTAGACTTTGCAGATGACACAAAACTTGGAAGTATAGTGAACAGTAAGGAATAGGACTAAAGGTGGATGACCCTGATGGCCCACATTCTAGGGTCTTAAAAGAAGTGGCTGCAGAGATAGTGGAAGCATTGGTTAAAAGCTACCAAAATTCCCTGGATTCTAGGGAGGTCCCAACAGATTGGAAAACTGCAAATGTAACGCCCCTATTTAAAAATGGAGGCAGACAGAAAGCAGGAAACTATAGACCAGTTAGCCTAACATTTGTCATTGGGAAAATGCTGGAATCCATTATTAAGGAAGCAGTAGCAGGACATTTGGAAAAGCATAATTCAATCAAGCAGAGTCAGCGTCATTTTATGAAAAGGAAATCATGTTTGACAAATTTGCTGGAGTTTTTTGAGGATGTAACGAGCAGGATGGATAAAGGGGATGTGGTGTATTTGGATTTCCAGAAAGCATTCGATAAGTTGCCACATAAAAGGTTACTGCACAAGATAAAAGATCACGGGATTGGGGGTAATATATTAGAGGATTGAGGATTGGCTAACTAACAGAAAACAGAGAGTCGGGATAAATAGGTCATTTTCTGGTTAGCAACCAGTAACTAGTGGGGTGCTGCAGGGATCGGTGCTGGGGCTTCAACTATTTACAATCTATATTCATGACTTGGATGAAGGGACCGAGTGTAATGTAACCAAGTTTGCTGTTCACACAAAGATGGATGGGAAAGCAAATTGTGAGAAGGACACAAAAAATCTGCAAAAGGATATAGACAGGCTAAGTGAGTGGGCAAAAAAATGGCTGATGGAGTATAATGTGGGAAAATGTGAGGTTATTGGCACAAAAAATAGAGAAGCAAATTATAATTTAAATGGAGAAAAATTGCAAAGTGCTACAGTACAGAGGGACCTGGGGGTCCTTCTGCATGAAACATAAAAAGTTAGTATGCAGGTACAGCAAGTAATGAGGAAGGCAAATGGAATGTTGGTCTTTATTGCAAGGGGGATAGAGTATAAAAGCAGAGAAGTCCAGTTCCAACTGTACAGGGTATTGGTGAGGCCACACGTAGAGTACTGCGTACAGTTTTGGTCTCCGTATTTAAGGAAGGATATACTTGCATTGGAGGCTGTTCAGAGAAGGTTCACTAGGTTGATTCCGGAGATGAGGGGGTTGACTTATGAAGATAGGTTGAGTAGTTTTGTCCTATACTCATTGGAGTTCAGAAGAATGAGAGGTGATCTTATCGAAACATATAAGATAATGAGGAGGCTCGACAAGGTGGATGCAGAGAGAATATCTAGGGGGCATGATCTTAGAATAAGGGACCGCCCATTTAAAACTGAGATGAGGAAGAATTTCTTCTCTCAGAGGGTTGTAAATCTGTGGAATTCTCTGCCCCAGAGAGCTGTGGAGGCTGGGTTATTGAAGACGGAGATAGACAGATTTTTGAGCGATAAGAAAATAAAGGGTTATGGGGAGCGGGTGGGGAAGTGGAGCTGAGTCCATGATCAGATCAGTCATGATCTTATTAAATGGCAGAGCAGGCTCGATGGGACAAATGGCCAACTCCTGCTCCTATTTCTTTTGTTCTTATAGTGATAGACTTCAAGAAGACAGACTGGCTGGTGGAATGGGCGGACTCGTGGCAGATGAAACTTAATGTAGAAAAGTGCAAAGTGATACCTTTTGGTAGGAAGAACAAGGAGAGGCAATATACACTAATGGGTCCAATTCTAAAGGAGGTGTATGAACAGAGAGATCTGGGGTATATGTGGATAAATCATTGAAGGTGGTAGGGCAGTTAGAGTGCGTTAAATAAGCATACGGGATCCTGAGCTTCATAAATAGAGGCATAGAGTACAAAAGCAAGGAAGTTATGATGAGCCTGTATAAAACACAGGTCTGACTTCAGCTGGAGTATTGTGTCCAATTCTGGGCCCCGCACTTTAGGAAGGATGTGAAGGCCTAAGAGAGGGTGCAGAAAAGATTGACGCGAATGGTTCCAGGGATGAGGGATTTCAGTGACGTGGATAGACTGGAGAAGCTGGGGTTGTTCTCCTTGGAGCAGAGAAGGTTGAGAGGAGATTTGATCGAGGTGTTCAAAATCATGAGGTGTCTGGACAGAGTAGAGAGAGAGAAACTGTTCCCATTGGTGGAAGGGTCGAGAACCAGAGGACACAGATTTAAGGCGATCGGCAGAAGAACCAAAGGCGACATGAGGAAAAACATTTTTACGCAGCGAGTGGTTAGGATCGGGAATGCGCTGCCTGAGAGGGTGGTGGAGGCAGACTCAATCGTGGCTTTCAAAAGGGAATTGGATAAGTACCTGAAGGAAAAAAAATTGCAGAGCTATGGGGAAGGGCGGGGGAGTGGGACTAGCTGAAGTGCACTTGCAGAGAGCTGGCACGGGCTTGATGGGCCGAATGGTCTCCTTCTGTGCTGCAACCATTCTGTGATTCTATGGTTCTAAATGCGATCCAGAAAACTCAGGGCTAATGTTTTAGTGAACCTCCTGTTTTTTTTTGGTATGGAAGCATGATGCGATGTCCTTCGATTTTGTCCCCCTGATCTCCCAGCTCCAACGTGCCACTTCTCAGTCCGCAGAGCAAGCGGGAAACCCGCTAGCAAGTGGCTGCACCTATTGCTACAGACATAATTGCCTGTGTCTGTGCTGTCATGCTTACAATATTGTACCTCTCTCAGCTAGCCACCAGGAGGCATGCATGAGCAACTTGCTTGTTACAAGCCGAACATGGAAGCCCAAAATGGTGCAATGTCATCTCCATTACTTCCGAGAACAGTCATTTCTCACCAAAGCGGTGACACAGACCTAACCCCTAATGAAATGAGCTTCAAACCCATTAACCAGCCGACTGATTTCTCTTTTTTTGAGGAGGGGAGGGGGGTGATCGGGCAGGGTGGGTGGAACATTTTCACACATCCATCTCAGTTTGACAATGTTTCAGATTTTATACTGCAAGACACACTGTCATCTCATTTCAAAACCAAATAGTGAGATAAATGTCCCACAGCGACCTGTGGAAACCCCCTAACCCACACAAGGCTCTTTATAGTTCTTTGGCTTCAGCCAGTGATTACGATTAAACAAGGCTGTAGGCAGCAAATTTATAATTGACCCCTCTCAAGCCTGTTCAATGACAGACATTTCTGTGAGGTACCTTGAGCACACTCCCTTGGAAAATGTTGAATTTTTATATTATAATGGAGACATTCTGATTAATTTTTTTCATGGTTTTCAATCTAGAAAAATTGATGGAAAATTCACACTTGTCCATATTCAACTGAGCGACCCAACCCTTACTTGCCCAAAAGCATAGTCACTTTAGCTCACTCCCCCTGAACAGCAGTCCTATGCTGATCTCCAGCCTTCACAGTGAGAGTCCTCTGTCTTTACAATGGCAGACTCTCCATTTCCCTTGAAGATTTTTGGTGCCTTCGCAGCTGTGGCTCAGTGGGTAACACTCTTGTCTCTGGGTCAGAAGTTTGTGGGTTCAAATCCCACTCCAGGAGCTTGAGCACAAAAATCTTGGCTGACACTCCAGTGCAGTGCTGAGGGAGTGCTACACAGTCAGAGGTGCTGCCTTTCGGTTAAACCAAGGCTCCGTCTGCTCTCTCAGGTGGACGTAAAAGATCCCATGGCACTATATTGAAGAAGCGCAGGGAGCTATCACTGGTGTCCTGCCCATATTTAAAAAGCAGATTATCTGGTCATTATCACATTGCTGTTTGTGGGAGTTTGCTGTGTTCAAGTTGGCTGCCACATTACAACAGTGACTACACTCCAAAAGTACTTCATTGGCTGTAGAGCGCTTTGAGATGTCTGGTAGTCATGAAAGGTGCTATATAAATCCAGGTCTTTCTTTTCTTTCAGACTCTCCCTTTCTCCCCCCAACCCCTCAACCACCCCAGTTCAAAGAGGCTATGGTAGTGACTTTGACCTTTGGACTTTGATCTGTGCGCTGATTGGCTACCCACCCCAGCGGCAAAGAGGCGGCGACTATTTTGAGACCCCGGCCTCATTTACATTGAAGCAATGGGTTGTGGGATCGGTGCAGCTCGCGGGATTAAGACCGACCAATATCGGGCTGCTGATATGTACGAGGGAGTGGTGTAGGGGGGAGTTGGTTGTGATGACAGAGAAGGGACGGGGGTTCCCGCCCCCAGGGTGCCAAAGGCCCAGGTTATTTTTGCAGGGTTCTCCTCCTCCTCGAGGCCTCTCAAAAATAACTACAAGCTTCCCTTTGCTTTGAAGTCAATTGAAATAAAAATGGGAATAGATGTAAAATGTGCTGCTGACTCACCATCACCAATTTTGTAATACCGCACAAAGTCAAATTCTACACCTATGCCTCTATTTATAAAGCCAAGGATTCCGTATTTTTTTTTTTAACAGTTTTGTCAAATGGTAGAAGTTGTTGAGGGGAATGAAATGTTTGACATGAAAGAGGAAATTGAGAAGATTTAGCAATGGCATCAGATTAAACATGGCCAAGGAAACCTCCCGCTGATTATACCCACCCTCAGCTCCTCAGCTAATGAATCAGTACTGCTCCATGTTGAACACCACTTGGAAGAAGCATGGAGGGTAGCAAGGGCACTGAACGCAATCTGGGTGGGGGACTTCAATGTCCATCCCCCAAGAGTGGCTCCGTAGCACCACTATTGACCAAGCTGGCTGAGTCCTGGGATACCAGGCATACCTGAAAATGAGGTGCCAACTTGGTGAGGCTGTAACACAGGACTACATGCATGCTAAGCAGCAGAAGCAGCGTGCTATAGATAGAGCCAAGCGATCTCACAACCAATGGATCAGATCGAAGCTCTGCAGTCCTGCCACATACAGTCGTGAATGGTAGTGGACAATTAAACAACTACTGCGAGGAGGAGGCTCCATGAACAACCCCATCCTCGATGATGGCGGAGCCCAGCATGCAAGTGCAAAAGACAAGGCTGAAGCGTTCGCAATAATCTTCAGCCAGACGTGCCGAGTGGATGATCCATAATGGCCTCCTCCAGAGATCCCCACTATCACAGAAGTCAGTCTCCAGCGAACTCAGTTCACACCACATGGTATCAAGAAGCAGCTGAGCACACTGGATAGAGCAAAGTTTGATGGGCCTCAACAACATCCCGGCTGTCATGCTGAAGACTTGTGCTCCAGAACTATCTGCACCTGTAGCCAAGTTGTTCCAGTACAGCTACAAAACTAGCATCAAACTGGCAAAGTGGAAAACTGCCCAGGTATGTCCTGACCACAAAAAGCAGGACAAATCCAATCCAGCAATTACTGCCCCATCAGTCTACTCTCAATCATCAGCAACCTGATGGAAGGTGTCGCCAACAGTACTACCAATAACCTACTCGCTGAAGCTCAGTTTAGTTTCTGCCTCCAGACCTCATTACAGCCTTGGTCCAAACATGGACAAAAGAGCCGAATTCCAGAGGTAATGTGAGAGTGACTGCCCTTGACATCCAGGCAGCATTTGACCGAGTGTGGCATCAAGGAGCCCTAGTAAAATTTAAGTCATTGGGAATCAGGGGGAAAACTCTCCACTGGTTGGAGTCAGACCATGTAAAAATGTGGTTGTTAGAGATCAATCGTCTCAGCCCCAGGACATCGCTGCAGGAGTTCCTCAGGGCAGTGTCCTAGGCCCAACCATCTTCAGCTGCTTCATCAATGAACTTCCCTCCATCATAAGGTCAGAAGTGGGGATGTTCGCTGATGATTGCACAGTGTTCAGAACCATTCGCAACTCCTCAGATAATGGAGCAGTCCGTGCCCGCATGCAGCAAGACCTGGACGACAACCAGGCTTGGGCTGATAAGTGGCATTTGTGCTACACAAGTACCAGGCAATAACCATCACCAACAATACAGAGTCTAACCACCTGCTCTTGACATTCAACAGGATTATCATCATTGAATCCCCCACCATCAACATCCTGATCACCATTGACCAGAAACTTAACTGGACCCACCACATAAATACTGTGGGTACAAGAGCAGGTCAAAGGCTGGGTAATCTGTGGCAACTGACTCACCTCCTGACTCCCCAAATCTTTTTCACCATCTACAAAGCACAAGTCAGGAGTGTGATGGAATGCTCTCCCTTGAGCTTCTTGAGTGAACCTCCAACAACACTCAAGAAGCTCGAGACCATCCAGGACAAAGCAACCTGCTTGATTGGTCCCCATCCACCATCTTAAACATTCACTTCCTCCAGCACCGGCACAACATGGCCGGCGTGTACACAATCGACAAGATGCACTGCAGCAACTCGCCAAAGCTACTTCAACAGCACTTCCCAAGCCCGCGACCTCTACCACCTAGAAGGACAAGGGCAGCAGGCGCATGGGAACACCACAACCTCTCTGTTCCCCTCCAAGGCACACACCATTTTGACTTGGAAATGTATCATCGCCGGGTCAAGATCCTGGAACTCCGACCCTAACAGCACTGTGGGAGAACCGTCACTTCACGGACTGCAGCGGTTCAAGAAGGTGGCTCACCACCAGCTTCTCAAGGGCAATTAGAGATGGCCAATAAATGCCGGCCTTGCCAACGACGCCCACATCCCATGAATTAATAAATTATAAAAAATGAAAAAAGTGGAGAAGTGGGAGTGACAATTGTGGCTAAGAATGTCAAAGACAATATGGGAGGAGGCTTCATAGGGAAAGATATGAGCAATTGGTTGGAATAATGAGAGCCTTGAAGAAACTGATTCCAAAATTTAAAAGAACATAGTAGGAAATAATTGTCTGTGTTATGGGCTGGACAGCAGTGTGTGGGACCAGCTGGTATTTCACTATAACCGTATTGAAATAAATCGGCAAGAACCAGGCCACAGAGAAACACAACAGTCGAGATCTGAAACATTTCCCCAGATTGCAGGAACATTGGATACGGAGCAGCAAGGTGCCACACAGCATGTATTTTACAATAGAGCTGTAATTAGGAACAAATCAAAGGCTCCAGATCATTTTTCCTTCTCCCCGGTTTCCAGGCCAATCTTTATCCCTCAACCAACAGCACTATAAAAAATACCCAGATTATCTGGTCATTGTCACATTGCTGTTTGTGGGAGCTTGCTGTGCGCAAACTGGCTGCCACGTTTCCTACATTACAACAGTGACTACACTTCGGAAATACTCCATCGGTTGTAAATCACCTTGCAACATCCTGAGGTTGTGACAGTTCTAAACAAATGTAAGTTTCTCATTCCTTTCATAGACAGAGAGCTGGCAGTGTTCCATTCCTGTGGATGAAAGCCAGTCATTTGCATAGGTCTCCTATAGACATCCCAGCAATGCTGCTCAACATTTATCTCTCAACCAATACCTAAAACAGATTATCTGGCCATTTATTTCATTGCTGTTTGTGGGAGCTTGCTGTGCACAAATTCGACTACCGTGTTTCCTACATTACAACAATCACTACACTCCAAACATGATTCATTGGCTGCAAAGTGCTTTGGTTGTGAAAGGCGCTATATAAATGCAAGTTCTTTCCTTACTTTAGCATCGCACCACCCACCGTCAGGGGCTGGCACCACTGGTATGGCACTGGGGGCTGGTACCACTGGTATGGCACTGGGGGCTGGCACCACTGGTATGGCACTGGGGGCTGGCACCACTGGTATGGCACTGGGGGCTGGCACCACTGGTATGGCACTGTGCCCAGTATAAAGGCAGCTTCAAGCAACCCATTTATTAACCGTGGTATTAGTCGAATTCCTCAGTTAGACCAGAGTCTCCCATCACAGTTCTAATAATCTAATCTTCTGTGTTTCAGCGTTTCAATAACCATTTCCAGTACTTTGTTTTTAACCGTATTTTTGTTTTCGCTAAATCTGGAGTTTTGTTGATGCTTTCCAGTTGCGTTTCATTTTTAAAAATAGTTAATTTCAGAGTAAAACCAGAAATGTAAATTTGAGGAAGAAACCCTTAGCTCAGGGGTTTCGTGATGCTCCCGAGCAGATAGACAATAGTTTACATTTGGAATCAGATTGGGGCGAGCAATTAGTTACTGCTCAAGACCCAGTATTTTCACTGCCCACAGAAGTTTCCATGACAAATTGTGGCACTTGGCTTGCAAATCATGCAATGTGCATTAAATTGAGAAATTTACAGGATATTTTGTGCTGTACTATACCCCTCGCCCAAAAGCTTATGATGTTCCCACGACGTAACTAAATTCCACCCTAGTGTTAGATATTCTACCGATCCTTGTTACCTTGTTACCTCTGTAGGCTTTGTGTGCGGACTGAACATTTCCCTGCCTGGTGCTAGCTGGTTGGAGTTTGTCGGTTATTTTGGGGAAAGCCTTTGGCTTTGTGTTAGCATTCCCACCTCTGAGTCAGAAGGTTGCAGCGTTCAAACCCTGCTCCAGACAGTCTCGAGGAGTGAAGACCAGAGCTCTGGCTCTGAATTCTAGGTTGATATGTTTCGGGATACTTGGTGGGTGTGAATGGGTTGTGGGAGCTCTAGAGTGGGACTTGAACCCACAATCTTCTGACTCAGAGGTGAGTGTGCTGCCCACTGCCTTATCAGCTGGTTACAGATGATTACAGCCATGGAAGAATGATTCACGTTGTGGCCTGTTAGACCTTTAATCAGCAAATCCTTCCACTATTTCACGATACTCTCCAAGGGAGGAGTGTGAAGGTACAACAACAACCACGAATGGGAAACTGGGGCTGGGGTTAATGGGTGGAAAATCATGGGTAGTGAGCAAATAACCTCAGCCCGTAAGTGTATCTTACGTTATAGTTCTCTGTATTTAGTTATTGCAAAAACTTGCGATTAGCACAGTGCCAGTGACGTGATGGTTCTGGCCTCACCCTTATCTTTGCTAGCGTATCACCTTCGTCAATCAGAACATTCATGTCTTTCCCACATCATCACAGCAGCATCAGTGAGTAATCTGGACTCAGTCCGACTCTAACCAGTTATTATGGTAAATCGTACGTTATCAAGAGCAAAGACCCAAAGCACGCGGCAGTCGCTGAATTTTAGGGCTGTGATTATGTGAGAAACTGTCAGAGCAGACCTCCCTGTTTCAACCCATGCTTTGTAGCCCATCTTCAGTCATCTGTTAATGTGTGTATAGATTACATCTAAACAAAGTAAGAATTAAAATCAGTCCACAAACAAAGCAATTTCTAGCTTACAACCAAACAAAAACCAATAGGAACAAATATTGGGGTTGTTGTGAAGAAACTTGTGTTAAATGCAATCTGAACTCGGAAACAGCCTCGCACCTTCCGTTAACACTCCACCCTGCTGGTGCCTCTCTCAATGAGTCATCATCATAGGCAGTCCCTCGAAGCGAGGATGACTTGCTTCCACGCCAAAAAAAGGATGAGTTCATAGTGTTTCAATGAAAGACCTAATATTCCAGGTCCTGACCTACATCCTGAAGGGTGGAAGATGCCTCTGTGTGGATTTTTTTAACGTGTGGTGGCCGTTGCACACCAGCCACCACACGGGCTTGACAGAGCAAGGTCTTGGTCCAGTGGCAAGGGTTAACCAGGACGACTGGAGACCAGCTCTGCTGCACAGACCTAGTGCTCACACATATCTCAGTGTGGGCTGACCCGTGCTGCCCCTGGGCCCTCGCCTCTTCTGGCCCCGAACTCACGCCTCTCCTGGGCCCCAATCACATCCCTCCACAGTCTCTTACACCTCCTTCACCCCGACCTCGCTGCTCCTGCTGTACCTGCCCACGCTCCAATCACCGACCTGGACCTTGATGACGTCACTCTTCGCTGTCGTTGCCCTCCTGCACCAGCTCGCGCCGTACCTTGAAGTGGTACACTGCCATGCTGTCCAGGGTCGCCGCTCAATAAGTAATGCACTGGCGGCTGTGACTGTTAGAAAGAGGTGCTGGCCTTTGAGTGGTGAGTGAGGTTTTCGCCACTGTCTCCTGCAGTTTAATTCTCAATAAACTGGCAATGACTGGGCTGCCCCGATGGGTCAACTGACAAATTCGCCACCTTGTGTGGCACCAAGCCACCCAGACCAGGATGGTTCAAAGTTCAACTCCTTGATCTGAGCTCAAATAGGGGGTGGTGGTGCAGTAATAACTCATCATCATAGGCAGTCCCTTGGAATCGAGGAAGACTTGCTTCCACTCTTAACATGAGTCCTTAGGTGGCTGTACAGTCCAATACGGGAACCACAGTCTCTGTCACAGGTGGGACAGATAGTTGTTGAGGGAACGGGTGGGTGGGGAGTCTTGTTTGCTGCACGCTCTTTCTGCTGCCTGCGCTTGATTTCTGCATGCTCTCGACGACGAGACTCGAGGTGCTCAGTGCCCTCCCGGATGCACTTCCTCCACTTAGGACGGTCTTTGGCCAGGGACTCCCAGGTGTCGGTGGGGATGTTGCACTTTATCAAGGAGTCTCATTGAAGGGAGAAATCAGCAAGCGGTCCTGCTCCCAATGACTAGAGTAAGTGATTTTGATCAGAAAACGGTACTTTTCCTGCTATAGGGACCTTTAACGTAAGACGGCGCTACTCAAGCAGTAAATGACATCACACGTTTGGTAAGGTTACCGACTCTGCTTGGATGCATTCTGAGAGGTTTGACCAAATAAGCGTCCACCTCTAAATGCCCCACCCCCATGCTCCCGTACCTCTGCAAGAGTCAGCTCCTTCGGGAGAGGAGGGGAGGAACATAGGAATAGGAGCAGGCCATTCAGCCCCTTGAGCATGTTCTGCCATTCAGTTAGATCAAGGCTGATCTGTATCTCAACTCCATTTACTCGCCTTAGCTCCATATCTCTTGATAACTTACCTAACAAAAATCTATTGGTCTCAGTTTTGAGAGCTCCAACTGTCCCAGCATCCATAGCCTTTCGAGGCAGAGAATTACAGATTTCTGCTACCCACGGTGTGAAAGAAACGTTTCCTGATTTCCCTTCTAAATGTCCCAGCTCGAATTTTAAAATTATATCCCTTCATTCTTGATTCCTGCATCGGAGGATACTACCCTATCGAATCATAGAACCACAGAATGATACAGCATCGAAGGAGGCTATTCGGCCGACCATAGCTGTGCCAGCTCTTTGATAGAGCTATCGAATTAATCCCACTTAACATTTTAACCACCTCGATCAGATCATCCCTCAATCTTCTATATTCAAGGGCACACAAGCTCGGCTTACGCAATTTGTCCTTACAATTTAAGCCTCTAAGACCGCGCTATCATTAGTAGAGGGATGAAGCTGGTGCCAACTGTGGCTCAGTGGGCAGCACACTTGCTTCTGAGTCAGGAGGTTGTGGGTTCAAGTCCCACTCCAGGGACTAGAGCACATAAATCCAGGCTGACACTCCAGTGCAGTACTGAGGGAGTGCTGCACTGTTGGAAGTGCCGTCTTTCAGATGAAACGTTAAACCGAGGCCCTGTCTGCTCTCACAAGTCAATATTTATCCCTCAATCAACATAACAAAAAAACCAGATTATCTGGTCATTATCACGTTGCTGTTGTGGGAGCTTGCTTGTACGCGAATTGGATGCTGCGTTTCCCACATTACAACAGTGACTACACTACAAAAGTACTTTGTTGACTGTAAAGTGCTTTGAGACATTCGGTGGTCGTGAAAGGTGTTATATATAAATCCAAGTCCAAGGGGTTGAAATTGCCGTGGGAGGCGGCTAACAGGCGGTAAAGTCTTACCGTCGGTGGTAAGCGATGTCCACTCCTCCGGAGAAATTCTGTTGGGTCTTTGGTAGAGGCAGCAAGAGGTTACACTGCCCCCTCTAATGCCACCCACGTGGTGAAGTCATCCAGCATGCATCACCCCCTTGGCACCGCTGTCATGATATTTGGTCTCAACGGCAGCCGTTCTTACAGCCTGAGAAACATGGTAAGCACATAGCGGATCTCGGGCGCAATCGCTCAGAGAGCAAGGTTTGTTTTTTTCTTTATTTATTTCTGCATGTTTTCATTAGTTGTAACAGTGGGGCAGTATGTGTGTGGGTTGGAGAATTTCTAGTTTTTTTGTTGTCTTACCGAGCATGCCAGCAGTTCGAAATTCAGTCGGCCTCCTGAACTCCCGCCCCTTTGGATGAGTGTGCAATGCCACTTTTTAGTGCTGCTCCTTCATGTTTGTGCGTAAAACTCAACTTGGCAGTTTGAGCCGGCACCTAACGCCTGGTGATACAAAATCCTCTCAGGCAGTGACACCTCCTTAAAATCGTCGATACCGACCTTCGAGCCCCTAACCCTAACCCCAACCCTAACCCTAACCCTAACCCTAACCCCAACCCTAAAGACAGTAAAACAAAAGCATAAACATTGTTGAAATGTATTTATTTTCAGTGTACAGTGTACTTGTTCCTTATTAGGATATGATGTATAGTAAGCTGTGCAGTAGTGCAGAACTGGCAGAAACAAGATGTACTCACATAACCGGACTTGAAACTAACAGGACTGCAAGAATGCAGTGAAGGGCTGATAACAATCTTGTTAATAGGGCCAAACTATACCACGATCAAAAGGAACTAACGATCTTATCAGCCTGGCCCCAGATTACACCAAGGTGGGTGGGGGTTTTCAACATCATAATATAAAGTATTTTATGATATTAAGCGATGTGATCTTATCAGCTTTCGAATGTGCTGCTGATTGTGTCAGCGCCATCATCCGAGCTTGACAACAAAAGTTTAGACCCACCAGCTCTCACTCTCACCCGAAACGACTTGAATTACGGAAGGTTCTTTCACGAATGCCCAGTCAGAAGTATTTCAAGTTGAAGTGGGCATGTCCCTTAAACAAAGTGGCAGAAAACATGCCTTCATTTTGAACTGGGGGTGACAAGCCAGCAAGTCAGCAACTGACATGTAAGAGGCCACAAGTATTTATGAGGCCACAGCAATGAAGCTTTTCTTTGCTCCTCTCCTGATGCAGTGAGTGTCAGTGATCCATTCCTTTGAGCGGGGAGGTTGTGGGGAGGGGTGGGGGGGAGAACATCATATCTCAGCCTGCCCACCCAAACATCTGCGCGTGTGTATACCTTTCAGCGGGGGGGGTCACCGGACAGAGAACGTGGGAAGCCTGGCTGACTCTAACGCCCCTAACAGTGGCCAGCTAACAACATAAAGATAGAACTTTTTTCCTTTAAAAAGTTTCTCCCCTACCTACTCCTCTCATAGAGGCACTGCTGCCCTCAACTGCTGAGGTTGGGTTCCATGCTGCCCCATGTACTTTGCCTCAAGTGGTCAACCTTCATGTAGGAGCCTAGGCTGTTTTTTTTCCAATTTAGTTTTTTACTTCCATGTGTATACAAAACTAGATGATTCACTTTGACTTCTGGCTTTGTGCTTGTGCCTTCAGCACTTTCACGACTATCTTGTTCCTCAATAAGGAAGGCACGTTTGCTTCTGTCGCACACACACTTGGCGCACATGGATCCACATAGGCTCTGCTGACGTGCTTCTTGGTCTTTGACAATCTCATTAGAACCTTGGGTCGAATAGCCCGAATACCACGGGACAGATGCCACACGCGGACTTTGGTGTCTTGTCGACCTTCTTGGTGTACAGGAACACAATGTGGTTACCGGGCTTGCGAGACAATCTTTTCTTGTTGGAGGTAGTGTTGTAGGACAATTTACGACAGTATGTCAGACGCTGAACCATCTTTCAAAGCTGCATCACAGCTGAGACTGATCTTGCTCTTATCCAATCCTATCCTCATCTGATATCCACTCATTCACACTTCCTGCAGAGGTCACTGGATAGGAATTAGAAGCAGCTTTTCTGGGCAATTTGCCTCCTCACTGGCCATCGGGCACTGAAGCCAATTGTGGTACCCCAACTGCTGTCCCAGTGGAGATCAGCTAATGCAGCACCGACAAGGGATTGAACCCAAGACTTTGCTAGTTTGTTAGGACTCAACTACTCATTGGATAAACTCGAGCCATTGGGGAATTCTCATATCCACTCTTCGAATGGTGCTCGAAAGATGGTGCTAGGAAGGTGTGGCTTAAGATAGTTTGCATGTTAACCTTTCCTCCCTCTCTGTGGGAAAGCACCTAATGATTGTCTAATGGCTGAGATTTTGAAAACCACCGGATAGGGAATGTTAAGTGTGAAGCCTCCTCCTACCACAATACTCAAGGTGGAGATCTGAATTGTGTGGTTGAGGCAGCAGAAGTTAGCATTGTATTGTATAAACCTGTGAGCATACATTACAAATATCAAAGCTGAAATACATCATAAATAGATAATTAATTCACCTTAAGGTCTGAAAGCCATTGGGTAATGGTCGGAGACTTTACGGTGGCCTGGGACAGGGGGTTAGAATCATAATACTGATAGCTCTTGTACCAAAAGGTGCACCTACGCCAACAGCCCCTGCAAGAAGGAGAAAGCCCTCTTGACATCTCAGGTCTGACAGCAAACGGATATAGACATGACACCCGCAAGGCCTGACCTCATTAATCCAGCAGCTCCGAATCTCATTCCACACTGTCCTGTCATTCACATAGCATGATGATCCCCCACCCCCCACACTCAGTAACCAGTTTCTTAACCTGGGAAAATAACCTGGAGGCCATGGGGGCAAAATTGCCCCTCTCCTTAAGGCCTGTTACCACCGCAAATCGGCAGCCACGCTGCAGAGTGGAATGGCCGACGACTTTTCGTGGAGTGATCGCTGATAGCCCAATTGCCCTCCCGGGTTTTCTCAGTGGTGCCCCAATCACCCCCCCACCCACCACCCCGCTGATGCCGATCCGTCTTAAGTGTGTCACCACCGTGTGCACTGCCGATCTACCCCCCGACAGCAACATTCCCCTCGGAAAATCTTTGTCCCGCCCGGCGGTGCCAAAACCTGTTTTCTCCCAGTGGTCCAGTGAGGCTGTGGCCTTCTGCAGCAGCGCCCTCTTGGGTGCCAGGCTGCTGGCCCGGCCAAAAACCTTCCTGGTAGCCAAGTGGGCCCAAGTTTTAAAATGGCGGTGGCTCTCCCCTTTAAGTGAAGGGGAGAGCCATGGTGACGTGGCTCCGTGATGATGTCATCGCGGTGGTCACTCCGCACCGCCCCCAACTTCCGCCCCTCTCATGTAGACACTGCCCCCGTTAAAGCAACTTCCGGATCCCAATTAAAAAAACAACAAAGAGCGGAATTTCGCTCAAGAGGTGACCTCAACCACAGCTGCAGTAAAAACCATTGAAACAAGGTGCGTGCACCCCATTTCGGGCGGGGGGCAATTTCTACCCCCAGGATTTTACAGAGGAAGGAGATACTGGCCAGAGTTCGGAACATCTGTTGGACCCTTGAGGTTATCCTGAACTGAAATGAATCCTAATCCAAATATGACACAATTGTGCTTTAAGTGCTCGCTATTTAAAATATAAAAGGAGTAGAGGTATGGTGGCCCGGGAACAATGTGAAGGCCACGTCAGGGAGCAGTGCGAGCTGGTGCAGGAGAGTGACGACTTGGAGGAGGGCGACTGGATTGGACGTCACCAAAACCCAGGTCGCTGATTGGAGCGTGTGCAGGTACAGCAGGAGAGGAGGCAAGCAGCAGAGGAGCGGCAAGGTTGGGGTGAAGGAGCGGCGAGAGTTTGAAGAGCGACGTGATCGGGGCCCAGCAGAGGCAAGGGCCCAGGGGCCCAGGGGAGGCGAGAGTTCGGGGCCCAGGGGAGGCGTGAGTTCGGGGCCCAGGGGAGGCGTGAGTTCGGGGCCCAGGGGAGGCGTGAGTTCGGGGCCCAGGGGAAGCGTGAGTTCGGGGCCCAGGGGAGGCGTGAGTTCGGGGCCCAGGGGAGGCGTGAGTTCGGGGCCCAGGGGAGGCGTGAGTTCGGGGCTCAGGGGAGGCGTGAGTTCGGGGCCCAGGGGAAGCGTGAGTTCGGGGCCCAGGGGAGACGTGAGTTCGGGGCCCAGGGGAGGCGTGAGTTCGGGGCCCAGGGGAAGCGTGAGTTCGGGGCCCAGGGGAGGCGAGGGCCCAGGGGCCCAGGAGAGGCGAGGGCCCAGGGGCAGCATTGGCCAGCCCACACTGCGATTGTGTGCGCATTAGGTCCGTGCAGCAGAGCTGGTCTCCGGTCGTCTTGGTTAACCCTTGCCACTCGTACCCTTCAGGGAAAGGGATCTGACATCTTGACCCAGTCTGGCCTCCTTGTGACTCCAGACCCACCTCACCTGATAGACTGGAAACGCTTTGAGGGCTGAAAGCTACCATGGTCAAGCGACAAGTTACGCCAGATAATCGCTCACAGAGAAGTTCCCGCCATCACCATCTTCTCAGGGCAACAAGAAACGACTGTGGCCTTGCCAGTACTGCCCACATCGTGAGAAAAAACAGAAACAAATCCACACATTTTATGAGACGCAAATAGATGTATCGCAGCTGACCTTTTGGAGAGCGTCTGAAATATGTAGTAAATGTATTTTTTGCCATTTTATTTGTTGTTAAATTCGGACAGTAATGAGCTGTTGATGAAATTCTAATCATTGGGTTTTTTCTTCACCATTCTCAGGCTGTACTTAAAACACATCAAAATCCACCTCTGCAGCACAAAAAACACTTTTCTTTATGAGGACTATAGATAAAATGTTGCACCAAAGTAAAAAAAACGCAACAAATTTTGGGGTTTATTTCAAGAGTATATATTTGTATTGTGATCAAACAAACCACATGTGGAACAGTAGGACGCACCTACTCTGTAACAGCATCGTTTCACCCCCTCCGATTTTCTCTCTTTTTCTCATGAGGTGTGATTCTTCACTGGGCAGGATATCCACACGCACCACCCTCCAGTACCTCAGCCAAGATAGGGTAGATAGAGAGAAACTCTTTCTGCTGCTGGGGAAGTCTAGGATAATAAGACATGTAATGTCTGTAAGCTTATAATGTTTGTAGCTCCACATTATGGATGTGGACATATTGTGTACTGCACTTGCACAGTTAATAATTAAACAGAACCAGGCAGATTTCCGGAGGCTTCCGAGAGAGCTGCCTGCCATGTAGGAAGCTGTGTGTGCTGTGCTCTGTGAATATATCACATTTGGCGATGAGATGGGAATTTTTCGGATGATTTAAAGCTTAAATTTTGTTGGGGAAGGATTCAGCCAGCCAACAGAGAGACTTTGGAAGTTTCTGTCTTTGGAAAAAAGCTACAAAATCTGAGGTAAAATACAGCACATGGTGTGAACAGCTCGAGATTAAAATGGCAGGTGTAATCGGACATTTGGGGGAATATAGACACGACCGGGAACATTTTAAAGTGTATGTGGATCGGCTAGAAATGTATTTCAGACAGTTCCAGACAATGCAGTCCAGAACCAGGCTGTGTTGGAACGTAAGAAAGCGATCTTCTATTGGAGGCGGGTCCGACATTATACGAAACCCTTGTAAATCTGCTTGTGCCTGACGAGCCAAAGGACACAACACTTAAAGAGATTTTAATGAAACTGGAGCAGCACTATAACCCCAAGCCATTAGAAATTGCTGAAAGCTATCGTTTCGGGATTCCCGATCAAAAGGCTGATTAAAGTATCAGTGATTATATTGCAGCATTAAAAAAGCTATCGATGCATTGTAATTTTGGAAACTTTCAAAACGAGCATTACGGGATTGTTTTTTGTTTGTGGGGTGAAAAATGATGCGATCAGAAGGAAGTTATTGACGACGGATGACTTGACTTTTGAGATTGCTTGTCAGACAGCGAGGTCGATGGGCATGGCCGAACAATATTCCCGAGAATTAAATAATGATTACGATCGTCAGTCAACCGAGGTTAATCACCTGCAGGTTCAAAGTAAAAGATGGTGGGGGCCCAAAGTCTCAGAAGCTGGAAATTCTAACAAAGCGTCGAAGTTGTGATATAGGTGCCTGGGACAACACATTGCTCAAAGTTGTCCATACGTGAAGGCAGAGTGTTTCTTCTGCAGGAAGACTGGGCATCTTGAGAAGGCATGCCGACTAAAGGGTAAACCAGCTTTTAAAGCTATGAGTCCAGCGTTCAAAGCTATGAGTAGAAATCCCAAGAGACTACATAGCATGGAAGAACAACAGGACGAGGAGATGTTAGAGTTACACGTCATCAGGAGCACGAGGTTAACGGACAGCGATTCGGAAAGCATCAAAATTCACATAGATGTTGTGGGATTCAAGATACCAATGGAAATTGACACGGGTGAATCCGTGAGTGTAGTACCGGAGTCGCTTTACCTCGACAAATTGCATGATTTCCAACTGGAGAAATCCAAGATAGAGCTGTGAGGCTACTCGGGAGAGAAAATTCCTGTGGTAGGTCGTATCACCGTACCAGTGAAATATAAAGATCAATTTCAGAACTTGCCTCTAATAGTAGTGAAAGGAGACAAGTCTGCCTTACTTGGAAGAAATTGGTTGAGCTCATTGAAGCTGGATTGGAGTAAGATTTTCTGTGTGGAAGCGAGATTTTCATCAACGGATGAGGTTATCAAGAAGTATCTGAAGGTATTCTGCAAAATGGGCAGTTCGATCCAAGGCTTCAAGGTGAGTGTCAGGGTACAGAAGGACGCTAGATCGGTTTACTACAAGCCACGTTCCGTATCATATGCATTCAAGGAGAAAGTTGAGCAAGAACTCAAAAGACTAGAGACTGAGAACATTATTTGTAAGATACATCGATGTAATTGGGCTACACCCATTGTTGTTGTACCTAAGTCCGATGGTAAGGTAAGATTGTGTGGTGATTATAAAGTAACCGTAAACCAGGTTCTAGAGGGTAATGTCCCCAATACATTGCCGAATATAGAAGATTTGTTTACAACACTGACAGGTGGTCAGATTTTCTCAAAACTGGATCTTACGAATGCCTACTTACAGCTTGAACTAGATGAGGAATCCAAGTCATGTTTGACTATAAATACTCATCTAGGCCTAAATCAATTTAATAGGCTACCGTTTGGAGTGTCTTCCACCGCTGCCATATTCCAAGGGGTGATGAACCAGATTTTGAAAGGTATTGAAGGGGTAGTATGTTATTTGGAAGACATACTAATTTCAGCACCAAATAGGCAAATTCATAATAACATATTGAATGAAGTCCTCAAATGGCTAGAGAAGTACAGATTACGAGTGTCTGCTCGTAAGTATGAGTTATTTAAAAACTCAGTGGAGTACTTAGGGTACAGAGTAGACAAAGATGGTTTACATCCAACCATGGAAAAATTGGATGCAATCAGAAATGCACCCACTCCCAGGAATGTCACTGAACTTCGTTCATTCTTGGGTCTTTTGAACTATTATGGGAAGTTCCTACCAAATTTGGCTACAGTATTACATCCACTGAATGAACTTTTGAAAAAACAGGTCAATTGGAAGTGGTCAAAAGAATGCGATACAGCATTCAAAGAGTGTAAAAGCAAATTGGTAGTGAGCACCATGTTAGTTCACTATGACATATCTAAGGAGATTAAGCTAACATGTGATGCCACTCTGTATGGAGTTGGGGCAGTAACCTCTCATGTATTACGTAGTGGGGAGGAGAGACCAATTGCTTTTGCTTCACGCACTCTCAGTGCCAGTGAGAGTAATTATGCGCAAATTGAAAGGGAAGCTTTAGCATTAATTTTTGGGGTCAAGAAGTTTCACAAATACTTGTATGGTCATAAGTTTACCATTGTCACGGACCATAAGCCCCTAACAGCAATCCTCCATCCAAAGTCCCCAGTTCCAACATTAGCTGCAGCCCGAATGCAGAGATGTGCTTTGATTTTGTCAGCATATACATATGATATTGAATACAGACGATCAGCTGATCACAGTAATGCTGATGCAAAGTCTAGATTGCCTTCCCCATCACAAGTTACACCCAATAGGGAAGAAGTGTTTTATTTTTCATACATTCATCAACTGCCAATCACAGCTGAAGAGATTGGTAGAGCAACCAAACGTGACCCAGTGATGTCAAAGGTGTATGAGTATATTGCAAATGGATGGCCAAACCAAATAATAGACAAAGATACACATCCATTCTTCATTCGTGGGAATGAATTATCAGTCGATAAAGATTGTATCATGTGGGGTGCAAGAGTGGTTATACCAAATAAATTCAGGTCCAAATTATTAGGAGACCTCCATGACCAGCACCTGGGAATGTGCTTGACCAAGAGTTTTGCACGCAGTTATTTATGGTGGCCAGGTCTTTATAAAGATAGAGAGTACATCGTGAGTCAGTGTACGATATGTCAATCGGTAAGCAAACAACCACCACCAGTACCATTACAGCCATGGAAATGGCCTTCCAGGCAATGGTTGCATATTGATTATGCTGAGATAGAAGGACAACAATTATTCATTGTGATTGATAGCCATTCGAAGTGGGTTGAGGTGTTTCCAATATGGAAAATAACAACAAGTAAAACATTGGACATTTTGCAAAAATTATTTTCTTCATTTGGCCTCCCTGAAGAGATTGTTTCGGATAATGGACCACAATTTCATTCAGAAGAATTTGCACAATTCACGAGCAAAAATGGTGTGAAGCATACCAAGGTTCCATCATATCATCCTGCTTCAAATGGTGCAGCAGAGCGTACTGTACAAATTTTAAAACGTGCCCTCATAAAACAAATGTTCGATCCAAATCCAAGGAAACGACAGTTGTCATTGGATCACAAATTGGCAAATTTTTTGATTACATATCTGTAAAGTCCTGTCCCCTCAGTACAGATTCACACGAGGCATGTAGTGAAGTCAAGGTCACTCTGGACCTGCACCTTTATTTCACAGCTCTTGAATGCTGCACTTGCCTGAGACCTGCCCTTATATACCTGTCTCTTGCAAGTGCACCCCTGGTGGTAAGGTATGCTGGTGGTTACAGGTCATATCTTATTACAGTCATGTATAGCATGTTAGGATACAGTTATATATAATAATGTAAGATACATGACATCACCCTCCGCCAAGGTCTTATTGTCTTTATAGGTTCAGTCTCTCAGGTGGTCTATGCTCTCGCGTGGAGCGTCTGAGTTGTGGTTCAGTTGTTTGCCTTGGTGTCTGTTTTTCTTGGGTGTGGTTGCTGGTATCTCGCCTGGGTTCTCTGTTTCGATTGGTGTGATTGTTGTTGACTCGCCTGGGCTGTCTGTTGGGATTGCCCTTTCCTCAGGTTGTTCCCTCTTTCTGTCCACCAGGTGTGGTGCGAGTTCCACATTGTAGTCTGCCTCTGGTTCCGCAGTGTTGTTGGTAAATCTGCTTTTGACTTGGTCTACATGCCTCCGGCAGGTTTTGCCATTGGCCATTTGTACTACCAGTAGCCTGTTTCCTTCCTTGCCCATTACTGTCCCTGCAAGCCATTTGGGACCCCTGCCATAGTTTAGTACAAACACTTTGTCCCCTATCTCATTCCATCTCCCCCTCGAATTTCTGTAATGGTACTCAGTCAGCTTACGGCGCTTTACCTCAACGATTTCGTGAATGTCTGGGAGGATTAATGAGGGCCTTGTTTTTAAAGTCCTTTTCATCAACAGTTGCGCGGGGGGGATCCCAGTCAATGTGTGCAGGCGAGATCTGTATGCCAGCAGCAGTCGCGACAGGTGACCCTACAGCGTGGGACCTTGGATTTTAAGCAAGTCTTGTTTAATGATTTGCACTGTTCTCTCCACCTGGCCGTTGGAGGCTGGCTTGAACGATGCCGTCTTGACGTGATTTATGCCGTGGTCAATTATAAAGTCTTGGAATTCTGCGCTGGTGAAGCACGGACCATTGTCACTGACCAATATGTCAGGGATTCCGTGCATTGCAAATATGGTTGCAAGGCTCTCCACAGTGGTGGAGGTTGTGCTCGAGTTTAAAATGGTGCATTCGATCCACTTTGAAAATGCATCTACAACTACAAGGAACATTTTGCCCATGAATGGGTCCGTATAGTCTATGTGCACCCGCGACCACGGTTTGGTAGGCCAGGGCCAGGGGCTCAGTGGAGCCTCCCTGGGGGCATTGCTGAGTTGGGCACAAATGGTGCACCTTCGGACGCAGAGCTCCAAGTCCGCGTCAATACCAGCCCACCAGACATGGGATCTGGCTATGGCTTTCATGAGAACGATCCCCGGGTGCTTGCGGTGGAGCTCCCGGACAAATGCCTCTTTGCCTCGCAGAGGCATGACTACTCGGCTGCCCCACATCAGGCAGTCTGCTTGTAGTGATAGCTCATGCATGCACCTGTGAAAGGGTTTTAATTCCTGGGGGCAGGCATCGCGAGCCTCTGCCCAGTCACCGGTTAGGACACATCTTTTTACTAAGGATAACGTGGGGTCGCTGGCCGTCCAGGCTCTGATTTGGCGAGCCGTCATGGGCGAACCTGTGGACTCAAAGGCATTGATTGTCATGACTATCTCACAGTCTTGTTCGTCAGACCCTTCCGTGGTCGCCAGGGGTAGCCTGCTGAGCGCGTCGGCACAGTTGTCATGTGCCTGGTCTGTGCCTTATGGTATAGTCGTAGGACGCCAGCATGAGTGCCCACCGTTGAATTCACGCCGAGGCGTTGGCGTTTATTGTCTTGCTCTCGGATAGGAGGGACATGAGGGGTTTGTGGTTGGTTTCTAACGCGAACTTGGCCCCGAAAAGGTATTAGTGCATCTTTTTGACACCGTACACGATCGCGAGCTCCTCCTTCTCTACCATTCCGTACCTGCGCTCCGCCCGCGAAAGTGACTTGGAGGCATAAGCTATGGGTTGTAATTTGCCCGCACTATTGACATGTTGCAAAACGCATCCGACCCCATACGCTGATGCATCGCATGTGAGAACTAGCTTTTTACCTGGGTCAAAGAAAGTCAAAACACTGTTGGAACACAGAAGGTTGCGTGCCTTATTGAAGGCGCGTTCCTGGGCGTCCCCCCAAAACCAATCGCACCCCTTCCTGAGTAGCACGTGGAGAGGGTCCAGCAGCGTGCTTAAGTTCTGCATAAAGTTCCCAAAGTAATTGAGTAGCCCGAGAAAGGCGCGCAGTTCTGAGACATTCCGGGGCCTGGGTGCCAGGCGAATTGCTTCTGTTTTGGTCTCTGTTGGGCGGATTCCATCAGCGGCAATCCTTCTGCCCAAAAATTCAACCTCGGGCGCGAGAAACAGGCACTTGGATTTCTTGACTCGTAGGCCTACCCGATCCAACCGCTTTAGTACTTCCTCCAAATTACGAAGATGGGAGTCGGTGTCCCTGCCTGTGATAAGTATGTCGTCTTGAAATACAATCATCCCCGGGATGGACTTGAGCAGACTCTCCATGTTGCGCTGGAATATGGCAGCTGCCGACCTGATGCCAAATGGGCATCGATTGTACATGAAAAGGCCTCGATGTGTGTTGATGTTGGTGAGTAGCTTGGATTCCTCGGTCAATTCTTGCGTCATATACGCAGATGTGAGGTCTAATTTTGAGAAAAGTTTACCTCCAGCCAATGTGGCAAATAAGTCCTCCGCTCTGGGCAGCGGGTACAGGTCCTGGAGGGAGACTCTGTTTATGGTAGATTTGTAGTCCCCACAGATTTGTACGGATCCATCAGGCTTCATGATTGGGATGATGGGACTTGCCCAGTCACTAAATTCCACAGGTGATATAATGCCTCCCCGCAGAAGCCTGTCTAGTTCGTGTTCAATCTTTTCCCTCATCACATAGGGTACAGCTCTGTCCTTGTGATGGACCAGTCTAGCATCCTGTGTGATGTAGATTTTGACTTTGGCCCCTTTGAAAGTGCCCACACCTGGCTGAAAGAGATGTTCAAATCGCTTTATAACTGTTGAGCAGGAGGTCCGTTCCTCTAATGACATGGCATGGACATCATCCCATTTCCAGTTTAGTATTGCCAGCCAGCTTCTCCCCAGCAGTGCTGGGAGGTCTCCGGGGACAATCCACAGGGAAAGTCGGTTCACTGTCCCTTTGTGTATGACAGAGAGCATGGCGCTGCCGAGGACTGGTATGATTTCTTTGGTATAGGTCCTTAGTTTGGTGTCGACCCTTGTGAGTTTTAGTCTGTCTCTTTTATGCGGCCACAGTTGTTCAAATTGTTGAGCGCCCATGAGAGATTGACTCGCTCCCGTAACCAGCTCCATGTTGACAGATATCTCATTGAGTAGGACCCTCATCATTATAGGAGGCGTCCTGTTGTAGGAGCAGCAGCCATTGATCGTGTTGACCCGCTGTATATCGGTGTCCCGGGTACTGTCCGCACCATCTTCTGGTCTGCTTTCCGACCCATCCGATTCGTATACCAGCTGAGTTGCCGTTTCTTTGCACATGCGGGCCAAATGCTCTGTACATTCACAATTTCTGCACACAGCCTGCTGAAATCGACATCCCCTTGACGAGTGCCCACCCCCACACCTCCAGCACAGACCTGTTCCATTGTTCAAAGTGTTCCCAAAGAATGAGTTGTGTCTGGCTGATCTCTCTTGAGCTTCTCTCAGTTTGTAGTTGATTGCTCGCAGTGTGGGTTGATGAGGTGTGAACGGCCGTTCCTGTGACCCTTGATGGCTTCTGCCTGCTGTCGAGAGCTTGTTCTCCCGGTTTTGTCTGTGTGTGGGGGTAGCAGCTTGTTTAGTGCTGTGAACTTCTTGTTCCAATATTTCGTTAGTTGTCATACCTGCATTGTAAATCAACCTCGTTTCTTCTTTCCCGACCAAGAATGTCTGTGCAACCAGTGCTGCTGCCTCTAAGGTCAGGTTCTTGGTCTCTATGAGCTTTCGGAATATGCCCTGCGTGGCCTATTCCTTCAATGAAAAAGTCTCTCAGCATTTCTCTCCTCAGTTCATCGGAGAACTCACATAAACTAGCCAACCTCCGAAGTTCCGCCACGAAGTCGGGTATGCTCTAGTCCACACAGCGTCTGTAGTTGTAGAACCTGTGTCTGGTCATGTGTAGGCTGCTCGCTGGCTTCAGGTGGTCTCTTACCAGTTTGCTCAATTCTTCAAACAACTTGCTTGCTGGTTTCTCGGGTGCCAACAGATCCTTCATTAAAGTGTATGTTTTCGAGCCACAGCTGGTCAAGAGATGGGCTCTTCTCTTGTCTGCCTTATCATCGCCTAACCAGTGTTTGGTTACAAAGCTTTGCTGGAGCCTTTCTATAAAGTCCTCCCAATTGTCTCTCGCATTGTACTTTTCATCTGATCCGTTGTTCGCCATTCTGTGGATTCTGTAATCCCGTAACCCGTCGCCACTGTAAAGTCCTGTCCCCTCAGTACAGATTCACACGAGGCATGTAGTGAAGTCAAGGTCACTCTGGACCTGCACCTTTATTTCACAGCTCTGGAATGCTGCACTTGCCTGAGACCTGTCCTTATATACCTGTCTCTTGCAAGTGCACCCCTGGTGGTAAGGTATGCTGGTGGTTACAGGTCATATCTTATTACAGTCATGTATAGCATGTTAGGATACAGTTATATATAATAATGTAAGATACATGACAATATCGAAATACCCCTCATACAACTACTGGTAGAACACCAGCAGAGTTGTTTCTCAAACGACAGCCTCGAACCAGATTCTCGTTGTTGAAGCCAAACTTGGCACAGTCCGTAGAAGAGACACAATTAAGACAGAAAGAGAATCATGATAGAGGTAGAGAAAAAGAAAGAAGTATGAAATTAAACCAGAATGTGAGAGTGAAGAACCATCACCATAAATGGTTAAAGTGGTTACTAGGAAGAGTGGTGAAGATATGTGGTCCTCGCACATACTTGGTAAAGATGTTTGATAATGGACAGGTTAGGTTTGTTCATATTGATCATATTTTACCTACAGACACGGAAGGAGTTGAAGGGGGAATGATTCAATTATTTCTGACTCATCAGATAGTTTTGATACACCAGTAGCAAATCCTAAATCCAATGTACTGGAAACAAATCCAGGAAAGAATCAGAATGAAAGTCTGAGTCCGAGTCAGGAAAACAAAGAGCCTGAAGTTAGTGAGTTCAAATGAAAATCATGGAAATTCCGTGGAGGAAAACGTTCCTCAGGATGAGCCTTGAATGAGTTTAGATTCGACACCATGTTTGGATGGTTCTGTTCGAGAGTGAAGGTATCCTCTTTGAAACAGAAAACAAGTGGTAAAGTTAAATTTGTAAATATGGAAAAAATAAGTTTATATCCTGTGCTATGTATTAACATGAAAGTTATGTATGATGTTTATTATAATAACTTCTTCATTAAGAAGGGAGAAGTGTAATGTCTGTAAACTTGTAATGTTTGTCGCTCCACACTGTGGATGTGGACGTATTGTGTACTGCAAGTGCAGGGTTAATAATTAAACAGAACCAGGCAGATTTCCGGAGGCTTCCGAGAGAGCTGCCTGCCATGTAGGAAGCTGCATGTGTTTGTGCTCTGTGAATATATCACAAGACATAACCTTCCGTGCTCTGGGAAGGGTCATCGACCTGAAACGTTAACTCTGTTCCTCTCTCCACAGATGCTGCCTCACTTACTGAGTATTACCAGCACTTTTATCTTTATTTCAGCCTCACTTGATGTCCAGCTACATCCTAACCATCAGCGATACACTAGATCAGAAGCAGGAACACTGGCTGACTTGCTCTCGTCCCCCTACCTGAGAGCAGTTAACTTTGCACAAGCCAGTGACTTTCCAGCTCTGTATGGCTCTGCCCCACACTGAGGAGTGCGTCTACCAACTGAGCCTTTGAGCGCTCTTAAACATGCTCCCTTTTCTTTCAATCTCACAATTATTTCATAGAATCATAGAAATTTACAGCACGGAAGGAGGCCATTTCAGCCCATCGTGTCCGTGCTGGCCAATAAAGAGCTATCCAGCCTAATCACACTTCCCAGCTCTCGGTCCGTAGCCCTGTAGGTTACAGCACTTCAAGTGCACATCCAGTACTTTTTAAATGTGGTGAGGGTTTCTGCCTCTACCACCCTTTCAGGCAGTGAGTTCCAGACCCCCACCACCCTCTGGGCAAAAAAAATTCCCCTCAGATCCCCTCTAAACCTTTTACCAATTACTTTAAATCTATGCCCTGATTGTTGACCCCTCTGCTAAGGGAAATAGATCCGTCCTATTGACTCTATCTAGGCCTCTCATAATTTTATACACCTCAATAAGGTCTCCCCTCAGCCTCCTCTGTTCCAAAGAAAACAAATCCAGCCTATCCAATCTTTCCTCATAGCCAAAATTCTCCAGTCCAGGCAACATCCTCATAAATCTCCTCTGTACCCTCTCCAGTGCAATCTTGTCCTTCCTGTAATGCGGTGACCAGTACTGCATGCAGTACTCTAGCTGTGGCCGAACTAGTGTTTTATACTGTTCAAGCATAACCTCCCTGCTCTTGTATTCTATGCCTCGGCTAATGAAGTCAAGTATTCCGTAGGCTTTCTTAACCAATTTATTACAAGTTGTGAGTGTTCAATGCTTCAGTTAGTCTGAAGAGAGACTGAACAAACGATGTGGTGGGCAGTGTAGTGCTGCCTAATGCCGTTTACATGTGCGCACTTTCTGCTCTCAGGTGCTTGAACAAAAAGCAACAGGAATCCTCCCTGGTCCGCAGGCACCCAGCAGCGGTACCTTGACTGTCACCCTGGCCGCGATCAGCGAGCTCCGTGCAAACCAAGGCTGGAAGTGGGACTTTCCTAGTCTGTGTGGCTCGCTGCCACACTGCCCACTTAGTACAAAAAGTACAGAAAGAATTCTGAACTAGGGTCTTTGGGGGTGACTTTCGATGGCTCGTTCAGGCACTAAGCAGCCTCCGAGCTGATCCACATGGGATCTTGAGCTGCAACGCCAGTTTAGCCCGCGTTTAACGCAAGACACCATCTTGATAAAGGAGTTGAAGCTTGCAGTAGGCATGGCTGCCAGGAGGGTAGTTAAGGGTCTGATTGCAACTTAAATTGCCTGTTAGCACTCAGTGTCAGCTGTGGCTCAGTAGGTAGCACTCTCACCTCTAAGTCAGAAAGTTATAGGTTCTGGTCCCATTCCAGGGACTTGAGTGCACAAATCCTAGCCTGACACTCCAGTGCAATACCATGGGAGTGCTGCACTGTTGGAGGTGCCACCTTTTGGATGAGACGGTAAACCGGGCCCCGTCTGCTCCCCCAGGTGGATGCAAAAGATCCCATGGCAGTATTTCAAAGAAGAGCAGGGAAGTGACCTGGCCAATATTTATCCCTCAGTCAAAGTCACTAAAACAGATTATCTGGTCATTATCACATTGCTGTTTGTGAGAGTTTACTGTGTGCATTTTGGCTGCCACGTTTCCTACATTACAACAATGACTACACTCTAAAAAGTACTTAATTGGCTGCAAAGCGCTTTTGGATGTCCGATGGTTGTGAAAGGTGCTACATAAATGCAAAACTTTCTTTACTTTTTATTAAAGAGGCTGCATGTATGGCATTTTGGTGAATAGAATCATAGAATCACAGAATCACAGAATGGTTCAGCCATTCACAGCCATTCAGCCCCTCGAGTCTCTGCTGGCTCTCTCGCCCTTTCCCCGTAGTCCTGCAATTTTTTTCCTTTAAGACTTATCCAATTCCTTTTGAAAGCCTCGATTGAATCTGCCTCCATTCTTTCAGGCAGTACAATCCAGATCCTAACCACTCACTGTGTAAAATAAATTTTTCTCATGTAACCTTTGGTTCTTTTACCAATCACCTTAAATCTGTGTCCTCTGGTTCTCGACCCTTCTGCCAATGGGAACAGTTTCTCTCTCTCTACTCTGTCTATAATAAAGGTACAGCAGTTATCATGGACGACTTTAATCTACATAGAGATTGGGCTAACAAAACTGGTAGCAATACGGTGGAGGAGGATTTCCTTGACTGTATTAGGGATGGATTTCTGGACCAATATGTTGAGGGACCAACTAGAGGGCTGGCCATCCTAGACTGGGTGATGTGTAATGAGAAAGGACTAATTAGCAATCTTGTTGTGCGAGGCCCCTTGGGGAAGAGTGACCATAATATGGAAGAATTCTTTATTAAGGTGGAGAGTGACACAGTTAATTCAGAGACTAGGGTCCTGAACTTAAGGAAAGGTAACTTCGATGGTATGAGATGTGAATTGGCTAGAATAGACTGGCGAGTGATACTTAAAGGGTTGACAGTGTATAGGCAATGGCAAACATTTAAAGATCACATGGATGAACTTCAACAATTGTACATCCCTGTCTGGTGTAAAAATAAAATGAGGAAGGTGGCTCAACCGTGGCTAACAAGGGAAATTAAGGATAGTGTTAAATCCAAGGAAGAGGCATAAAAATTGGCCAGAAAAAGCAGCAAACCTGAGGACTGGGAGAAATTCAGAATTCAGCAGAGGAGGAAAAAGGGTTTAATTAGGAGGGGGAGAATTGAGTATGAGAGAAAGCTTGCTGGGAACATAAAAACTGACTGCAAACGCTTCTATAGATATGTGAAGAGAAAAAGATTAGTGAAGACAAACATAGCTCCCTTGCAGTCACATTCAAGTGAATTTATAATGGGGAACAAAGAAATGGCAGACCAGTTGAACAAATTCTTTGGTTCTGGCTTCACTAAGGAAGATACAAATAACCTTCCGGAAATACTAGGGGACCGAGGATCTAGTGAGAAGGAGGAACTGAAGGAAATCCTTATTAGGCAGGAAATTGTGTTAGGGAAATTGATGAGATTGAAGGCCGATAAATCCCCGGGGCCTAATAGTCTGCATCCCAGAGTACTTGAGGAAGTGGCCCTAGAAATAGTGGATGCATTGGTGATCATTTTCCAACAGTCTATCGACTCTGGATCAGTTCCTATGGACTGGAGGGTAGCTAATGTAACACCACTTTTTAAAAAAGGAGGGAGAGAGAAAACGGGCAATTATAGACCGGTTAGCCTGACATCAGTAGTGGGGAAAATGTTGGAATCAATTATTAAAAATGAAATAACAACGCATTTGGAAAACAGTGACAGGATCGGTCCAAGTCAACATGGATTTATGAAAGGGAAATCATGCTTGACTAATCTTCTGGAATTTTTTGAGGATGTAACTAGTAGAGTGGATAAGGGAGAACCAGTGGATGTGGTGTATTTGGACTTTCAAAAGGTTTTTGACAAGGTCCCACACAAGAGATTGGTGTGCAAAATTAAAGCACATGGTATTTAGGGTAATGTACTGACGTGGATAGAGAACAGATTGGCAGACAGGAAGCAGAGAATCAGGATAAACGGGTCCTTTTCAGAATGGCAGGCAGTGACTAGTGGGGTGCGGCAGGGCTCAGTGCTGGGACCCCAGCTATTTACAATATACATTAATGATTTGGATGAAGGAATTGTGTGTAATATCTCCAAGTTTGCAGATGACACTAAACTGGGTGGCGGTGTGAGCTGTGAGGAGGACGCTAAGAGGCTGCAGGGTGACTTGGACAGGTTAGGTGAGTGGGCAAATGCATGGCAGATGCAGTATAATGTGGATAAATGTGAGGTTATCCACTTTGGGGGCAAAAACACAAAGGCAGAATATTATCTGAATGGCGGCAGATTAGGAAAAGGGGAGGTGCAACGAGACCTGGGTGTCATGGTACATCAGTCATTGAAAGTTGGCATGCAGATACAGCAGGTGGTGAAGAAGGCAAATGGTATGTTGGCCTTCATAGCTAGGGGTTTTGAGTATAGGAGCAGGGACATCTTACTGCAGTTGTACAGGGCCTTGGTGAGGCCTCACCTGGAAATTGTGTTCAGTTTTGGTCTCCTAATCTGAGGAAGGACGTTCATGCTATTGAGGGAGTGCAGTGAAGGTTCACCAGACTGATTCCTGGGATGGCTGGACTGACATATGAAGAGAGACTGGATCGTCTGGGCCTGTATTCACTGGAATTTGGAAGGATGAGAGGGGATCTCATCGAAACATATAAAATTCTGACGGGATTGGACAGGTTAGATGCAGGAAGAATGTTCCCGATGTTGGGGAAGTCCAGAACCAGAGGACACAGTCTAAGGATAAGGGGTAAGCTATTTAGGACTGAGATGAGGAGAAACTTCTACACCCAGAGTGTTGTTAACCCTGTGGAATTCTCTACCGCAGAGAGTTGTTGATGCCAGTTCATTGGATATATTCAAAAGGGAGTTAGATATGGCCCTTATGGCAAAAGGATCAAGGGGTATGGAAAGAAAACAGGAAAGGGGTACTGAGGTGAATGATCAGCCATGATCTTATTGAATGGTGGTGCAGGCTCGAAGGGCCGAATGGCCTGCTCCTGCACCTATTTTCTATGTTTCTATGTTTCTAGACCCCTCAGGATTTTGAACACCTCTATCAAATCTCCTCTAAATCATCTCTGCTCTAAGGAGAACAACCCCAGCTTCTCCAGTCTATCCATGCAACTGAAGTCCCTCATCCCTGGAATCATTCTTGTAAATCTTTTCTGCACCCTCTCTATGGTCTTCACATCCTTCCTAAAGTGCAGTGCAAAAGTTGGACACAATAGTCCAGTTAAGGCCGAACCAGTGTTTTATACAGGTTCATCATAACTTGCTTGCTTTTGTACTCTATACCTCTATTTATGAAGCCCATGATCCCATATGCTTTTTTTTAACAGCTTTCTCAACCTGCTCTGTGACCTTCAATGATTTGCGCACTTATACCCCTAGGTCTCTCTGTTCATGCACTCGCTATAGGATTGTACCCTTTAGTTTATATTGCCTCTCCTCATTGTTCCTACCAAAATGTATCACTTCACATTTTTCTGTGTTAAATTTAATTTTCCATGTGTCTGCCCTTTTCACCAGCCTGTCCATGTCCTCTTGAAGTCTATCATTACCCTCCTCACTGTTCATCAAACTTCCAAGTTTTGTGTCATCTGAAAATTTTGAAATTGTGCCCTGTGCACTCATGTACAAATCTATCAAGAATTTCAGTGGCCCTAGTACCGACCCCAGGAGAACACCATTGTGTACCTTCCTCCAGTCCGGAAAATAATTGTTCATCACTACTCTTTGTTTTCTGTCATTTAGCTAATTTCGTATCCATACTGCCACTGTCCCTTTCATTCCATGGGCTTCAACTTTGCTGGTAAACCTATAAGCGCCTGACCTAATGCCCTCTCCTAACAGCAACCAGCTGATTGAGAATAAACAAGGCGTTGCAGAGGATTTCGAGCCTTACTTAAAAGTATATCACCGTTTACTGTTCACTTGCTGCTGGAGGTTTGAAGAGGACTTTTGAAACACATCGGGAGATTTTCTGGGACACTTTGTCAAGACTTCATCAACACTCTATCAACATTTATTCTGGAAATTCTCTGAAGACTTCACCTAAAAAGGGTGAGTGCTGTGCCATTCTAACTGATTGGACACCTTATAGGAGTTGCCAGGAGAAAGGGAATACTTGGTCATGGGCATCTTGCTAGGGGTCCCCCTTGGTCTACAGGAGGAATGGGAGGAGGACACGAGGCCAGGCAGAGCAGCACCAACTGCTGCAGGAGAGAGGGGCAGGAGGGACAGGAAGCGAGGTGGACTCCTCCCCCGCAGGTACAGGACATCCTTCCTCCTCTGGACCTCCTCCACCAAGACCTCCAGTGCCGTGTCCGAGAACCTGCCCACCCTCTCTGGTCACTGAGCCATCCAGAAAGGTGCTGCTGTGTGCCAGCCAGCGCACTGCACACCTTCAGTGGAGGTGGATGCGAGGAGCCCAAACATGCTGCTCCACGAAAACTGCTTCCGATCAGCACTCGAGTGCTAAACCTGTGGGTGTCTGTTTTTGCACCTCCAGGCTAATTCAGATTATGGCAATCAGCAATTAGGACCAAAGCTTTGTGCTAAAACCAGACTTTCAAACAGGCGTGTCTTATTAACACAGCATTCATTTAGTGCCTGTTTTCACTCTTGCACCAAAATAAACCCTTATTGTATAATACTGTTCTGATTAAATGAATTATTGCAATTAAAAAATAATCAAGACATTCCTCCTCTCACCTTGGGTTATAAGTTTCAGCCTTGGCTCAATTTCTAAATCTGAAGGTTGTGGGTTCAAGCCCCACTCAAGTAATTTAAGCACATAATCTAGACTGACAGTGCAGTGCAATACTGAGGGATGCTGCACTATTGGAGGTACCATCTTTTGGATGAGATGTTAAACTGCAGCAAAGTTCCCTTTCATTTTTTTTTGGGGGGGGGAGGGTGGCGGCCCCTTTAACGGGCTGCAAGGCCCATTCAAAATTCCGCACATGCCCAGTTTGTCCACTTAGAAGCCGGTGAGGCGGCTGTGTGGGACTTCCAGAGTGCTGCCTGGCCGCGCAGCTTAAAGGGAACATTGAATCACTGCCCTGTCTGTCCTCTCCGATACCCACGGCACTATTTGAAGAAGAACAAGGGAGAACTGCCAATGGCCTGGCCAAAAATATATTCCTCAAGCAACACCTAAAACAGATGATCTGAGTTCTGAAGAAGGGTCATCGACCCGAAATGTTAACCCTGCTTCCCCTCCACAGATACTGCCTGACCTGCTGAGATTTTCAGCAGTTACCGGACATCCCGATCTGATTTTGATCTGATCTCATTGCTATTTATGGGACCTTGCTGTATGCAAATTGACTGCCTTGTTTCCCTATGTTGCAACAGTGACTACACTTCAAAAGTACTTAATTTGCTGTAAATTGTTTTGGGACACCCTGAGGTTGTGAAAAATGCTATATAAATGCCCATTTTTTCTTTACACGAGTCTGTTGTATATATAACAGCTACATGTGTACATTGGCAGATTTTCAGGAAATGATGTAATGGGACCTCTCCTTTTCGGAAAGTTAGTAAAACGGAGACTTCAGCAGGTGTCTGAGCATTAGCATCGTTTATTTCCTTATCTCTTGCAGTGTGGTTGTATTATGTAGATCAGGAATGTAAGAACTGCACACCATGCCAGTTATCATCACACGTCTGTGCTGCACTTTACTGATCAGATCGCAATGTTACAATAAAGGTGGCAAGAGTTTCTCAGCAGAGATTGTGCGAGCTGAGCCTTGTTTCAAAGCTGCAGCGATGCAAGTAGCAAGAATTTGAACGTTATATGAAATGTCCCCAATCGGCCCAGGAGCAAATTCCCTCTTTTCCATCCATTCATACACATGGGTGTTCAATTCTTGTGTTTAAACCACTTCATTCTTAAGCAGGTGCCTTTCTCTGCAGCCATTTGAGTCACGTCAAGCAAACCTCTAGAAAACTGCCCCTCATAATCAACTAGCAACTAGTCAACACATTTAGTCTCTAGGCTCTTACATTACAAACAATGATTTTGGGTGGAACCATGGATCACGGACTCCGGGACAGGTTGGGAGAAAAGTGAGAATAAAGCCTCCTTATCTCAGCATCAAACCTCGGAGTATCATCCCCTCCTGCACCAGAGTGTTATATCCATTTCCAACACTCGCCTCATGCTGTGCCTGTGTGATGTTGCCAACCTTGTGCTGAGGTGGGAGCACACTTTGTGCTGCTGGGCCACACCCACTAGGAACTGTGCTGAAACTGCCCAAACTCAGGTGACATGGGATACTCGGAGCTAACGGAGGAAGAAAACATTCATTCCATCAATCTGGGAAGGATTTGAATCCAAGTCACATAGAAACATAGAAACATAGAAAATAGGTGCAGGAGTAGGCCATTCAGCCCTTCGAGCTTGCACTACCATTCAATATGATCAAGGCTGATCATGCAACTTCAGTACCCCATTCCTGCTTTCTCTTCAAACCCCTCGATCCCTTTAGCTGTAAGGGCCACATCTAACTCAATTTTGAATATATTTAGTGAATTGGCCTCAACAACTTTCTGTGGTAGAGAATTCCACAGGTTCACCACTCTCTGAGTGAAGAAGTTTCTCCTCATCTCGGTCCTAAATAGCTTACCCCTTATCCTTAGACTGTGACCCCTGGATCTGAACTTCCCCAACATCAGGAACATTCTTCCTGCATCTAACCTGTCCAATCCCGTCAGAATTTTATATGTTTCGATGAGATCCCCTCTCATTCTTCTAAATTCCAGTGAATATACGCCTAGTTGATCCAGTCTTTCTTCATTTGTCAGTTCTGCCATCCCGGGAATCAGTCTGGTGAACCTTCGCTGCACTCCCTCAATAGCAAGAAAGTCCTTCCTCAGATTAGGAGACCAAAACTGTACACAATATTCAAGGTGTGGCCTCACCAAGGCCCTGTACAACTACAGTAAGACCTCCCTGCTCCTATACACGAATCCTCTCGCCATGAAGGCCAACATGCCATTTGCCTTCTTCACCGCTTGCTGTACCTGCATGCCAACTTTCAATGACTGATGTACCATGACACCCAGGTCTCGTTGCACCTCCCCTTTTCCTAATCTGTCACTATTCAGATAATATTCTGCCTTCCTGCTTTTGCCACCAAAGTGGATAACCTCACATTTATCCACATTATACTGCATCTGCCATGCAGTTGCCCACACACCTAACCTGTCCAAGTCACCCTACAACCTCTTAGCATCCTCCTCACAGCTCACACTGCCACCCAGTTTAGTGTCATCTGAAAACTTGGAGATATTACATTCAATTCCTTTGTCTAAATCATTAATGTATATTGTAAATAGCTGGGGTCCCAGCACTGAAACGTGCGGTACCCCACTGGTCACTGCTTGCTATTCTGAAAAGGACCTGTTTATCCCAACATGGGGGGCTTCCTAATGGGGGCACTGGGGGGTATGAGAACATAAGAACATAAGAAATAGGAACAGGAGTAGGCCATCTGGCCCCTCGAGCCTGCTCCGCCATTTAATAAGATCATGGTTGATCTGATCTTGGCCTCAACTCCACTTCCCTGCCCGCTCCCCATAACCCTTTACTCCCTTATTGCTCAAAAATCTGTCTATCTCCGCCTTAAATATATTCAATGACCCAACCACCACAGCTCTCTGGGGAAGATAATTCCACAGATTTACAACCCTCTGAGAGAAGAAATTCCTCCCCATCTCAGTTTTAAATGGGCGGCCCCTTATTCTGAGACTATGCCTCTAGTTTAGATCACCTCTCATTCTTCTGAACTCCAATGAGTATAGACCCAACCTATCTTCATAAGTCAACCCCCTCATCTCCGGAATAAACCTAGTGAACCTTCTCTGAACAGCCTCCAATGCAAGTATATCCTTTCTTAAATACAGAGACCAAAACTGCACGCAGTACTCCAGGTGTGACCTCACCAATACCCTGTAGCAGGACTTCTCTGCTTTTATACTCTAGCCCCCTTGCAATAAAGGCCAACATTCCATTTGCCTTCCTGATTACTTGCTGCTGGAGACCTAAGGGTCACATGTACACTAAGTATAAAAGGGAGCTCACCTCTTGGTGTCCTCACTCTAGGAGCTGCAATAATGGACAACAGTCTGTACAGTTCAAGTGTCATACCTCTCCCTCGTGGAGTCATTAACAGAGTGCTTACATACACAATAACTGGCGACGAGGTTACGAATTCCATGTCTAATCTCAGCAACTTCCAACAATTCACTGATGGGGAAGATTGGGACGCCTTTGTGGAAAGGTTAGCACACTTCTTCCTCGCGAACGACCTGGATATACTACCGGCCACGATGGCGAACAAGCGTAGGGCCATCCTGCTTAGCAGTTGTGGGCCCACTATCCATGGCCTCATCAGGTAGCTGCTAGCCCCAGCGAAGACAACAACCAAGAACTATACGGAGCTCGTTACTTTAATACAAGAGTAACTGAAACTCAAAGAGAGCATCCTCACAGCCAGGCTGTTTTACACTCACCGGCGGCCCGAAGGTCAAGAAATTGCTAAGTATGCTGCAGATCTAAGAAGGTTGACTGCACCGTGTGATTTTGGCAACCACCTCACTGAAGCCCTAAGGGACATTTTCGTTATTGGAATCGGCCACGGAGGGCCTCCTCCATAAATGGCTCTCGGCAGACATCACAGTCACCCTGCAGAAGGCAATCAAAGTGAGCCAGGCCTTCATGATTTCGGTCTGTGACTCCAAACAAATGATGATCCACACCCAGGATTCTAAACTGACGAGCGCAGTGAACAGAATGGCGACTTTCAGAGGCAAGAATGCTGCCCCAAGTCCCGCAACCCTGAGTCCGCCACATGGGGCCAACCGGCTAGCCCCGTGCTGGCACTTTGGAGGAAACCACAGGGCCCACCTCCGCCGATACAAAGAGTACACCTGCAACACGAATGGTCTCCTTCAGCGAATGTGTAGAAAAAGCTTTACTCACCGCGTCGCTGAAGAGTTGGCCGATCACCTGGGCTCCGATACTGATGAAGACAAAGCTGCTCAGCGCCTAGAAGAAGAATATGGAATATATACCTGCTCCACTGAGAGTTCCCCGTGGAAAATGGAAGTGGTCATCAGCAGGGTTCCAGTTTCGATGAGATCAACACAGGGGCGAGCCAGTTGTTGACGAGCCAGATGGCCTTTGAAAAACTCTGGAACAATCCCGTCGAACGACCAAAATTGTCCCCAATCAAGGCAAAGCTGTTCACTTACACAAAAAGCACCACCCCAGTCGTTGGCAGCGTGGAGGCCCAGGTGTCCCATCGCAGCGCGATGTACAAGCTCCCCTGTGGATCGTTGCCAGTGATGGTCCAACGCTGCTGGGTAGAAGTTGGATGAAGCAGGTCCAAATCGGTTGGAGTGACGACGGCCTCCGGGCCCCAGCGATCAACATCCCAAGCGGCCCCAAACTTGGATCCATCACAGCACCTAGAAATCCTACCGTCCAGCTCGACCGCGTGGCGATGTCACAGGCTGCACAACACCATGGCGAGATCATCCAACCTGAACGTCCAGACCTCACCTTCCAGGCCATGGCAGGACTCTGAGGGAAGAAGATCGGTGAAAAAGGTGGATTCCCGACATCCGTGGCCAAACCTGGGGAGAAAAGAATCACCACAGCCTACCTCGAGGAGAGCGAGAACATGGCGGCCACACCACAAGGTGAAGAACCTGGAATCAAAATGGCCGCGACCAGACCACGAGGGGCAGCGTTGGAGGAGCGACACGTGGCACCGAGCGGCGAACTGGATTGGAAGGCCCTCTTAAAGGAGACCGGCAACCCAGGGCAATTAAAGGGACAGTTCCACTCTAGGCACAGCGATGCCAAGGACATTAAAGTTAAAAGTGCAGTAAGCGAATGCAGGTATGTAAATGTAATGTTAAATGGTGATGCCGGATTAACTAATGGAAAAATTGTAATAAATGTTTTTAAAAGTGATGTAAGCAACAAGTTTGTACTGATAAAAGATGATGCCAGAAATGCTAACATGATAAATGTAACCCTGTATGGAGACACCGATACACAAGAAAGTGTTGTAAGTGCTAAATGTGATAACGTGAAGAAAGATATCAGTGTAGAGTCGACTAGTTGCGATCGGAGCCAATGTGTCATGCATATAAAAAGTAGACTGTTAAAGGACACCGGGTTCTACAGGGACAATGTAAATGCCAGAGGAATCCCCCCGTGGGAGACCCCCAGGTCCAGCGGGCTATCTGACCATGTAGCCTGGACTTTTGGGACAAATATGATGCCCCAGGAAGGGCTCACACACACCCAGTGGGAGCAGACCCACTGCAGGGACTGTGGTCAATGGGCAGCACAGCCACCACCACTGGCAACCTGCCCCAGGTCCTACACCCCCTGGCCACCAGGGGCAGCACCGGGAGCGAGAGGCCAATACCCTCCAGCTTTCCCAGCAGACCCGGGGATGACCAAACTTCCACCACCAATGGAGGACAAGGACCCCACACAGCCCTGTGGCCCTGCCCACCACCAAACACCACCACCTACCCATTCTACAGTGTATGTACCTTACCCATTGCACTGGCTCCACCACTGAGGAATCCTCCATCAGTGACACCCACATGGTCTGTGTGTGAGGGGGGTAAATGGATGAGGGCAGCTGCAAGCACAGGGATCACACCTGGCACCCACACAACCCTCACCACAACCTCCCATAGCCCACTACTGATCACCTCCCCATGTCATGGCAATAAGGACTTGGAAAAGGCTTAGGGGGGAGTGTTGTTATGTATGCATGTCAATGATGTACTGTAACACTAGACCTGAATGTACCTACACCCTGTATATACCATACCTGTACCACCAGAGGGTGCTGCTGCTGGAGACCTAAGGGTCACCTGTACACTGCAGGTAACCCAGTATAAAAGGGAGCTCACCTCTTGGTGTCCTCACTCTAGGAGCTGCAATAAAGGACTGAGGTCACTACAGATCAAATGTCATACCTCTGCCTCGTGGAGTCATTCACAGAGTGCCTACATACACAATACTAACTTTTTGTGTTTTATGCACAAGGACCCCCAGGTCCCTCTGTACTGAAGCACTTTGCAATTTTCCTCCATTTAAATTACAATCTGCTTTTCTATTTTTTCTGCCAAAGTGGATAACCTCACATTTTCCCACATTATACTCTATCTGCCAAATTTTTGCCCACTCACTTAGCCTGTCTATATCCCTTTGCAGATTTTTTGTGTCCTCCTCACACATTGCTTTTGTATCATCAGCAAACTTGGCTACATTACACTCTGTCCCTTCATCCAAGTCATTAATATAGATTGTAAATAGTTGAGGCTCCAGCACCGATCCCTGTGGCACCCCACTAGTTACAGTTTGCCAACCTGAAAATGACCCGTTTATCCCGACTCTTTGTTTTCTGTTAGTTAGCCAATCCTCTATCCATGCTAATATATTACCCCCAACCCCGTGAACTTTTATCTTGTGCAGTATCCTCTCTGCATCCACCTTGTTGAGCCCCCTCATTATCTTCTATGTTTCGATAAAATCACCTCTCAGTCTTCTGAACTCCAATGAGTATAGGTCCAAACTACTCAACCTATCTTCATAAGTCAACCCCCTCATCTCCTGAATCAACCTTCTCTGAACAGCCTCCAATGCAAGCATATCCTTCATCAATCTGGATTGTATCCAGGGCCGTTTTACCTTAACCTGGGGCGTTCCAGCTAGTATCAATATTGAGTTAACTGGGGAACAAATTGGGGACCTTTTTAGTCTCACAGATGGTGCCTCTAAACCATGAAAGGTGTGTGTGTGTATGGGGGGGTGGGGGCGGGGGCGGGGTGATGTGATAACTATTTTCTTGTTGAAATATAACACACATTCGCACATACTGCTTCACACGGCCTCATTGTGTGTGTTAACCTGTGACCTTTCGCTAAACTTGCACTGGTAACTCTGCCAGGTACCAATGGAGCAATCAACTTGCCGTGGCCAACACAAAATTGGCAGCATCCAGTACTGGGTGTGGCAGCCAGTAACATTCACTGCTGGCTCAAGAGGATCCCTGGAAGGGTTAATAGTGCTGCCTCACTGTGCTACTGTTGAAGTCATGGCTGTTGGCAGTGGTAGATCTATCAGTCTCCAAATTCCTTGGCAGTCTGGTCGAATTTGTGTTTCAACATCTGGGCAGATGACCATATCATAGAATCTTACAGCACAGCAGGAGACAATTCAGCCCATCGTGCCTGTGCTGGCACATTGAAAGAGCTGTCCAAATAGTCTCACTCCCCTGCTCTTTCCCCATAGCTCTGCAAATTTCTCCTTTTTAAGTATTTATCTGCCTCCCTTTTGAAAGTTACTATTTAATTTGCTAACACCACCCTTTCAGGCAGCACGTTGCAAATCATAAAAACTTACTGCATAAAAATATCCTCCTCATCGCCCCCCTGGTTCTTTTGCCAATTATATTAAATCTATGTCCTTTGGTGACCAATCCTGCTGCCCATGGAAACAATTTCTCCCGATTTACTCTATCCAAACCCTTCACCATTTTAAACACCTCTATTAAATCTCTCCTTAATCTTCTCTGTTTTAAGGAGAACAATCCCAGCTTCTCCAATCTCACCACATACCTGAAGTCCCTCATCGCTGGTGTTAATCTCCTATGCATCGTCTCCAAGGCCTTCACATTCTTCCTATAGTGTATTGCCTAGAATTAGACACAGTTGGGCTAGAAATTCGCTATCACCCACTTTGAGGTGGAGATGCCGCTGGGACACTACCTTTAGTGCCGGGCGATGTCTACCTCCTCAAAGTGGGATATTTAGTTGTATCACACCAAGAGGAGAGTGGAACACTAAGCAAAGTGTTGCACAATCCTCTTAGGGCGTTAAAGGCCCATCACGGGGCAGTAGCGCTTCTCAAGTTGAGGCGCTGGGATACTGGCGTCGTAACGCCTAAAGAGGGGGTGAGATCGACCATGTGAAACCTGCAAAAAAATGGAAGGGAGGCTACCAACAGCCTTCCACAGGTAAGAGAGGTAAGTAATTGTTAAAAATTTGACTCTCAACACGTACCTCTTCATTCCCCGTGATATCACCCCGGGACCCTCTGTGCACCATCTGCTTCCCCCGGTCGGGAACAGCGCCAGGTGCTACGGCAGGCGGAAGCAGTCAATTTTGGAAACACGTCGCAAAGGAGGCATTGCACACTCCTGACATCACCAAGGGGTGGCGCTAGAGTGCGCAGCGCTAAATGACAGCACCGCCGCAAAACCACCGGTGAAGTTCGCGGCAGGCTGTCATAGCGCGGCTTTCGGGCGGTAGGCATTCAGCGGCCCCTTAGCATCCCTCTCTGGTGCTAAACCGAATTTCTCCCCCAATGGATGCGATGGTGGGCCCATATGTATAATTCCCCAGTGGTAGAGGGGGAAGAGTCAATCTACGTGGTCAGCAGAGACTCACACTGACCTGCAGTGATCGGGAATGAAGCGACATCCTTTCGACACCAAAACCCCTGAAATTAAAACGAAAACTAATTTGTGCTCAACGGAAAAAAAGTACAGGGAACTCCCGATTATCCGGGTCCCTCGGGGATTGGGCTATGCCGGGTAAACGATTCCATTCGCGCGAGTTGACATTATAAAGTTAAAACTTCAATGAATAAAACAGTAACAAGGCAGTTAAGTATGGACATTACCAGCAGGTGGCCTCGAGGAGGAGATTGTCTAGCTCTGGGGTTCCAGAGTGCGCTGCCTTCCCAGGCCGAAAGGATTCCGACATCAGCGGCAGCCACGAGAGACAGCAGCTGCAGCAGCGCGCACACATGCGGAATTTTAAATGCCGTTACACCGTTTTCCCGTTGCATCCGTGTGCGGATAATCGAGAGTTGCCTCTAATTAACAAGTTTTACATAAATAGAATATGTAGTGGGAAAGTGTAAAAGCTGGGGCCTAACCAGAGATTTATAAAGGTTGAGCATAACTACTTTTGTTTCCTTGTGGTGCAACAGCGGTTCCTTATCTAACTCTCTTGGAAGTCTGGTGGCTCTGTTCTGCTTGCCTTGAATCTTGCATCTGCCTAACCAACAACCTGATAGTAGATGGCTTGTGGTGGGTCTTTGCTGGAATGCCTGATGATCTAGCTGTGGATACAAGTCCAATTGCAGGTGGAGAGTCTACATCTAAAATGGCCCCAGTCTAAAACAGGACTAACGTGGCAGCTCCCTTTGATAAGGGTCGCACAATAAGAAGTAAGACGAATAACCAGTTTTGCTGTTGTTAGTTGCAGGATAAATATTGGCCAGGGCACCAAGAGAACTATTTTCCAATCATTCCATGGGATCTTTAAGGCCCATCTGCAAATCAGGACAGACATACGAGATATCAGTTTCAAATCGCTTGTGGAAGACATTGCAGCACTCTCTCAGTGCTGCACTGAAGTGTCAGCCCAGAAGATGCCCTCAAGTGCTGGACTGGGTCTTGGAACCCACTGGCCCAGAGGTGACAGTGCTACCAATTGACCAAGCTGACATCGTGACATAGTGGGCATGTGGCTGAATACCTGGGTTGGGGGGCGAGGGAATGGTGGGCCCACACATATAATTTCCCAGTGGTAGAGGGGGAGTCCATCTCTGTGTTCTACACTGACCTGCAGTGATCGGGAATGTAGCGACATCCCATAGGCACAAAACCGTGTGAAATTAAAAATAAAACTAATTTCTGCTTAACAGCAAAATGATTACTTAATTTAAAAAAAGTAATTAACAACTTTTACATAAATAGAATATGTAATGGGAAAGTGTGAAACACGAGTCCCTCATGACTTGTGAGCTAATCTTCACCTGTGCAATATAAATAGCTAATCTTCACCTGCTATTTTTGTGTCCAATTTTATACAGTAACAGGACTGCATATTGCCTTAATCAAAATATAAATCTCCAAAATTATAAAAGATAGGAGCAGTATGCCAAGAGAATGTGAAAATAGCTAAGAGTGGCCAGCAAGGTACCTTTAAGATTCAAATATATTCCTAACAACACGTCGGCTTGAATATTTGGGAGTGCCCATTTATTTGCATATACAAGGGGCCTAATGCCTGCTTCACGCACGATAAAGGACACCACTTGTTGGTCCTCACCCAATATGGCAGATGGCACACTTCTGGTATCTACCAGACTAAATGTTCAATGCAAATTGCTAGAATGTATGGCAGAATATCTCTCTCCTGACCACAGACTGTGTACTCCTCTGTAATTATAATGGATACAGTAATGTAGAGGTTCTGTGATTGAAGGACATGGGTTCAATTCCTACCTGGGCAAGTTGGAAAATTGAATTCTGGTAATTTGTGGCTAACAACAGTGACGTGCTGGATTGTTGTAAAAACTCAAATGACTCTTGTCCACACAACATGATTGACTCCTAATGCCTGGTAAACCGCCTAGTTGTACAAGGAAGGCCCAAGATCACCTTCCCAAAGATGGGCACTAATATGACCATGTCACATTACAAAAAATGAAGATAGAGATTAACTCTGGAAAAGTCAAATGATTAACTTTTGCGTTAATGAGAAACCATTGCTGTGGCAAGCAATGAGAGAGAAAAATACTCCAAACTTTCGCTACATTGCGTAGAATTTTATTATTTTTCTCCTGTACCCACCTCATGCCCAAGCACCTGCACTTCAAGAGAGGGTCACTGGAGAGCGATCAGAAACAGAAACCCTGCTTGTTCTCTTCTTCCAGCCTGGGGATATTCAAGTCAATTGCCGTGCCCCAAGGTGGGCAGAGGAAACGTTACAAGGACACCCTCAAAGCCTCCCTGATAAAGTGCAACATCACCACCGACACCTGGGAGTCCCTGGCCAAACACCGCCCTAAGTAGAGGAAGCGCATCCGGGAGGGCGCTGAGCACCTCGAGTCTCGTCGCCGAGAGCATGCAGAAATCAAGCACAGGCAGCGGAAAGAGCGTGCGGCAAACATAGAAACATAGAAAATAGGTGTAGGAGTAGGCCATTCTGCCCTTCGAGCCTGCACCACCATTCAATAAGGTCATGGCTGATCATTCCTTCAGTACCCCTTTCCTGCTTTCTCGCCATACCCCTTGATCCCTTTAGCCATAAGGGGCATATCTTTTGAATATATCCAATGAACCGGCATCAACAACTCTCTGCGGCAGGGAATTCCACAGGTTAACAACTCTCTGAGTGAAGAAGTTTTTCCTCATCTCAGTCCTAAATGGCCTGCCCCTTATCCTAAGTCTGTGTCCCCTGGTTCTGGACTTCCCCAACATCGGGAACATTCTTCCCGCATCTAACGTGTCCAGTCCAGTCAGAATCTTATATGTTTCTATGAGATCCCCTCTCATCCTTCTAAACTCCAGTGTATAAAGGCCCAGTTGATCCAGTCTCTCCTCATATGTCAGTCCAACCATACCTGGAATCAGTCTGGTGAACCTTCGCTGCACTCCCTCAATAGTAAGAACATCCTTCCTCAGATTAGGAGACCAAAACTGAACATAATATTCCAGGTGAGGCCTCACCAAGGCCCTGTACAACTGCAGCAAGACTTTCCTGCTCCTATACTCAAATCCCCTTGCTATGAAGACCAACATACCATTTGCCTTCTTCACCGCCTGCTGTACCTGCATGCCAACTTTCAATGACTGATGAACCATGACACCCAGGTCTTGTTGCACCTCCCCTTTTCCTAATCTGCCGCCATTCAGATAATATTCTGCCTTTGTGTTTTTGCCCCCAAAGTGGATAACCTCACATTTATCCACATTATACTGCATCTGCCATGTATTTGCCCACTCGCCTAACCTGTCCAAGCCACCCTGCAGCCTCTTAGCGTCCTCCTCACAGCTCACACCACCACCCAGTTTAGTATCATCTGCAAACTTGGAGATATTACACTCAATTCCATCATCTAAATCATTAATATATATTGTAAAGAGCTGGGGTCCCAGCACTGAGCCCTGCGGCACTCCACTAGTCACTGCCTGCCATTCTAAAAAGGACCCGTTAATCCCGACTCTCTGCTTCCTGTCTGCCAACCAGTTCTCTCTCCACGTCAGTACATTACCCCCAATACCATGTGCTTTAATTTTGCACACCAATCTCTTGTGTGGGACCTTGTCAAAAGCCTTTTGAAAGTCCAAATACACCACATTCACTGGTTCTCCCTTGTCCACTCTATTAGTTACATCCTCAAAGAATTCCAGAAGATTTGTCAAGCATGATTTCCCTTTCATAAATCCATGCTGACTTGGACCAATCCTGTCACTGCTTTCCAAATGCGCTGCTATTTCATCCTTAATGATTGATTCCAACATTTTCCCCACTACTGATGTCAGGCTAACCGGTCTATAATTACCCGTTTTCTCTCTCCCTCCTTTTTAAAAAAGTGGTGTTACATTAGCAACCCTCCAGTCCATAGGAACTGATCCAGAGTCGATAGACTGTTGGAAAATGATCACCAATGCATCCACTATTTCTAGGGCCAATTCCTTAAGTACTCTGGGATGTAGACTATCAGGCCCTGGGGATTTATCGGCCTTCAATCTCATCAATTTCCCTAACACAATTTCCCATCTAATAAGGATATCCTTCAGTTCCTCCTTCTCACTAGACCCTCGGTCCCCTAGTACATCCAGAAGGTTATATGTGTCTTCCTTTGTGAAGACAGAACCAAAGTACTTGTTCAATTGGCCTGCCATTTCTTTATTCCCCATTATAAATTCACCCAAATCCGACTGCAAGGAACCTACATTTGTCTTCACTAATGTTTTTCTATTCACATATCTATAGAAGCTTTTGCAGTCAGTTTCCGGTAAGCTTCCTCTCGTACTCTATTTTCCCACTCTTAATTAAACACTTTGTCCTCCTCTGCTGAATTCTAAAATTCTCCCAGTCCTCAGCTTTATCTGGCTAAGTTGTATGCCTCTTCCTTGGAAGTAATACTATCCTTAATTTCCCTTGTTAGCCACAGTTGAGCCACCTTCCCCGTTTTACTTTTACTCCAGACAGGGATGTACAATTGTTGAAGTTCGTCCATATGATCTTTAAAGATTTGCCATTGCATATCCACTGTCAACCCTTTAAGTATCATTTGCTAGTCTAATCTAGCTAATTCGCGCCTCATACCATCGAAGTTACCTTTCCTTAAGTTCAGGACTGTTAGTGTTAGTGTTTGTCAGAAGAATCACTCAACACTCAGAGTCGATTCCAACGCCACTGCGGCCTTTATTTACGCCAGCGGGGAGGAAATCACAAGACTGAGTCCAGGCTTCTCTCCGCTGAACAAAGGGTTTCATGGATCTTTATATGTTTTACAACAGTTTACTACAGTTACATACAACAGTTTACTACAGTTACATTAGACCAATAGCGTTAGTCTCTAAACATAAAGTGGCTCATGTGTTGCTAAGGGGTGTGTTGCTAGGGATGACTCACATGTCTTGTAACATGGCCTGGGCCTCTTTTATCTTACTGTCCTTGGATGCTGGCATTGGGTAGCCTCCTTATCTCCATCCTGCTACAGAGCCGTATTGTTACTAGAACATTTGGTCCTGAGGCCTAGCTGATTAGAGACACCTGCAGAGCTTGCTTGCTGGTCCTGTGTGTGGGAAACAACAAGTATCAGTCTCCAGGAATGCGGTCTATTTCAGCTAACATAAATCCCTTGAGGCTTCACTGGTAGCCATTTTATGGTACAAGTTACATATTTAATTCTAACCTTATCCTACAGGTGCCGTTGCCCTAGGGTGCCTAATACCTACAACAATTCCCTCCTTTCAGTAAGGGGACTAGTCCTAGTCCCCCTTTAACCGACCGCCCTACTTATGTTAGATTTTGTGCACGGTCCGGTACTCCCTGCCTCAACGTGCTGGCCAGTCACACGGTTTCAGGAGTCCCGGTTGCTTAGATCAAATTAACTAAGGTCAAATGGTGTCTGCATGCCTGGCAGGCCATTATGCCCCATGTTATTGCTAAGATTGTATCCCGACCAGTACGTGTGAAATTATACGAATCCAAGGATGGATGTTCACATTTATTCCCCAGTCCCAGACCTTACTCCACCAACTCTGACTTTGTAAGTCTACATCGATATCTTCTTCCAGTACTTTGATTTTAGTTTGCAGTTGGTGATAGAGCTTTATGAATTGACCCACTCTGAGCCTCAATTCTCATAATACTTCGGTTAGATGTGGGATAGGGACCTGATCTGGCTCGTCATAATCCTGTAAATGATCATGGAGCTGATCGGTTACCTCAATAACTTCGGACTTCCGGCGCCTAACCTGGGTGATATGCGCTTGCCCGATCGTGACAGGTCATAGTGGCGTAAAGCAAAAGTTTGGCTGTGGTATAGGGCATTGCAGGTCATTATACTGGTATGAACGCTCTGTGCTAGAGACGCAGTATCTTCCTTTTCCTCCATAACCTGACCTCGCGAAGTGCCTGTGTGCGGGCACTATTTCTAGTACACACCCGTCGGTTCGGTTAAACCCGCACTCGTCTAGCTCACCTCGGCCTACCGGGTGAGGGCATACTGTGATCCCCCCCCCTTTGCTTGCAATCTGTTAGAGAAATCCCGATAAGTATGTTGTTTCGACGAACGGCGGAGGTGGTGGTCAGATAGTAACGCATGGAGACATTACTCCGATATTCTCTAGTTGGTACAGGGGGAACGGCCCTGAGTCCGGCGTGGCTATAGGGATCATCAGGACTATCCCTATCCCAGTATTCCTACCCATCTGGCAATCTGGAATTACTGGGTATACTCGGGTCAGTCCCTTCAGAGTACAATTATCCAGTGTCCCCCTCTGGTTTGCCAACTGAGCCAGATGTGAACTGTCTGTCCAATCGGGTACTTCCCCGCGTTGGATCTGGTCGAGATTGTGGCGGATCTGTCCCACCATCCACAGACCATAAGCGTGACAGAGTTGCCCCTGTCTTTGCTTTCCTGTATCTTCTTTTTCTCTATCAATGAGGTGATTGATGGTTTTGGCGTGAGCTTCCAGGACTGAGATGCCATCCAACTGGATTTTGGCACCCTCCTTTCCTAGGTTGGCTTGGTCTTCCTGGTTTTGCTCTACCCTCTCTAATAACCCCTTCATCACCCCTCTAAGCTGTTCTACCCTCTCATTTAATCCTTGTAAGTCTATCGAGTTTACTACGGAGGTCTCTGTATTGAAAACGGTAGCAATATCATGTTTTAGTTTCCTCTTTGTCCTGGGGGCTGACCCCTATCCTCGGAATCTTCTGGCACTCGTTGCATCGGCAGCCTGTTGCATTACAACTTTACTTAATACATTGTACATTTTCCTTGACTGTTCTGTACAGTATTCCGGCATCTGGATGCCTGAAATATTGATCAGAACAGGCACAATTTCATGTTTAACATTATCATACAATAATTCCCCTTCGTTGTACATTACAATCCCATTTTCTGGTCCCTTAGTAGTTATGGGACAAGGCAGTTCCTCGGGCAATGTAGTGTTTCTTATGGGGCGCGGTGTCGGAGGGGGTGAGAAGCATACATACAATGATATTGCAGCCGCCCCCACCTCCTCGTAGTACCCACACAGCCCCACTCCCTTTTTGCGGATGACTGATTGCTGGGATTGTCCCGGAGGCGCGCAAATTATGCCAAAAGTACATTCATCGGGCCCTTTGACATCCCTCCGTTCAATGCAGCTGCTCCTTATACCCGTGGAGCACTGTACACATACTCTTATTCTTATTAGGATTCTTATTAGGATTCACTTGTAACCATGCATTAAAATAAGTCCTGTCCTTGCTCCAGTCCTTGGCTGCTGGGATGCACATTCCGTCCGTTAAATTAAACAAGACTCCATAGTTCATGTAGTTGTTTATTTCCTGAGTGCGCTGCAATCCGTCGGTGTTGCCCAGGGTACGTGCCTGTCGCAGGGCTATCCATATTACGAGTAGCAACGTTCGTATTCCCATTCCGGTAAGTATTATCTGTAATTTTAAACAGAAGCCTGGTCGTCACCAGGGGTTAGGTTTTGCTCTACGAGTATCCCTGTCACCCTGCGAAATCAGAAGCACAAGGTTATAATTGAACCATTTCGAGTTGAATCTGTGGGGCGTGCGCCCGTGTCTTTACCCACTTAAATATTACCCAAACTCCTATTATGACCAAGGCCAAAGCTATTCCTCTGAACATCATTGTTTGCTTTACCGTTAGGTTGGGTTTGTGGACTACACCTACCCAGCGTGGGGTACATTGGCTCTATTGCCAGAGGTGATGGTGCTATGGCTGCGCACTGCACTATCCGTCTAGTCCTGTTATCTCTTCCAGCCTGTTTATCTTAGCTTTTAACTCTTCAATTTGTTTTGTTTGAGTATCTATTTCTTTATTGTATCAGGCAAGTATTATTACATAAGCTAGTTCTGTTTTTATTTCATGTTTCCTCTGTTAGGTGAGTCTTTTTTTTCTATTAAGAAATCCAAACTAATAATGTTCAGTATCTTAAACGGCTGTCAATGGAAAGGGTTAACTCCTTTCCAGGTTTGTAAGAAGACCTGATGTCATTACGTGACTTCACGTAATCATCTGAAAAAAAAGTCTTTGTGCCTTCAAAACTTACTTAGAAATTAGGAATCCGTTAAACAGCATAAATAATAATAATCTTCTCATCAGGGAAGACGGCATTTTAGGGTAAACTCCAATGTTTTCTTAACTTCTAATTCAAGTACTTGCCAAATAAATTTTTTTTTTAATTGATATAAAACGAGACCACACATTTTTAATAGCAATTTTGTTTACTGAAATTCAATTTTGTTTTTTTTAAATTTCTCTCTCAGCACAAAATCTAAACTTCTGTGCCAGTTCCATTTTCTATAAGAATTTAAGAATTCAGTAAGATTCTCTAATTCCCAGTTTTTTTTTCTCTGTGCTGAGTTCGCATAGCTTAGATCTTCAAAACCCTCCTGCTTGTTTAGACTGTTCGGGACTTTTCTTGATAAACACTGTCCATTTTGGAAATCTTTTCAAACTGCATTGAAACTTTCTCATAATTTAAAATCATTATCAATGTTGAGTATTTTTTACCTCTTCCAAATTTTTTTTTCTTTTTCTAATTAAACCAATATCTTTTTCACAGCAAACATCAACTAGTATTTAGCAAGTTATGTCTTTTTCCATCACAAACATATTTTGTTTACTTTCAAAGTGGCGTCTTTATTTTCTGTGCCTTCTCTGAATATCTCAAAATCCCAATTAAAACTCTGTAATTTCAATCTTTATTTAAAACCTTTCTTTTTTGCTAGAAGCTCTTTTTTTTTTTAAAGCATTCTTTATCTCATTCTGAGACTAAATTTATGTCTTTCAACCCAATCAATCATTGCATGTTTTCTTTCGACAAGTAAATTCTTTTTTTTTAACCACCGGGACCACTATATTTTTTATCTTTTGCTCAACAAACCTATCCTTTGTACATTTCCTAGCTCCGTAACTTATCATCCGAATCATCCGAATAAATCCACACCTGCGTTTCTAACTTAAAATGTCTTAAAACTTCCCACATACAGGACAACACTACAAAGGGTTAGCTAAAATAAACAGACACTTGCATTCCTCTTCCAACCAGGCTTTCAGAAACATGACAACATAAAAATTCATTCCGCAGTCACAAAATCACACAGGCACTTCTCATTTAAAACAGACGTTCACAAAAGTCTCTCTTCTTTCCTATTGTTTTGGCCGTCTCTATTCCTCTTCCATACTTCACTCAAGACAATCACCGTCAGTTTTTTTTATCATAGCTTCCTATGTTAATTTACATGGGCTCACAGTATCAAGACCACAGCCTTTTTTTCTTTTTGACTTTCCGTTCCTTCTCCCACCATTTTCTCGATTAGTTTCTTTTGCTTTTCCACCAGGTGGCGGGTAATGGACCCTTCTGATCCCCACTCGAGGTTACTTGCTTTCATGGCCATTCCTGGGTAGGACTAGATCCGTTAGGTATCTACTCTCAGAGGTCCGCTTTCTACCTAGCGTAACTTGTAGTAAACCGTCTCCTAGCTACTGTCAGGTCACAAGTTCTGCTGTTACACAAACTTATACAATTCTTAAAACGCGTTTAAGCAATTCCCGCAGTGCTTACGTTAACCTTAACGACTATCTACCACCGCTCAGCCCGTTGGTCCGACCCTGTTCACAGGTTTGGATTCCGTTAGCCGCTGTACACCGCTTGGTTCTACCCCGGGGTATATCTCAAATTACACTACTGGGTCCGGAAGATGTCTTTCGGTATCACGATCCCACGGTCCAAGTGTGTTCCCGCAACCTACTTAATTCCTGGCCGTCACGTGGGACTAAAGGCCTCTTAATTCAGGCTCAGGCTAGGTGTTTGAGATATTGGACCGTCCCCTCGTGTCGATCAACCAGCTTCCACCTTCCGCACCCTTTATAATTAAAAATCGTTTTGTATACTCACCCGGGTTTTTCCAAGGGCGCCCAGCAACCCCGAAATCCTGTTCGTGACGCCACTGTTAGTGTTAGTGTTTGTCAGAAGAATCACTCAACACTCAGAGTCGGTTCCAACGCCACTGCGGCCTTTATTTACGCCAGCGGGGAGGAAATCACAAGACTGAGTCCAGGCTTCTCTCCGCTGAACAAAGGGTTTCATGGGTCTTTATATGTTTTACAACAGTTTACTACAGTTACATACAACAGTTTACTACAGTTACATTAGACCAATAGCGTTAGTCTCTAAACGTAAAGTGGCTCATGTGTTGCCAAGAGATGTGTTGCTAAGGGGTGTGTTGTTAGGGATGACTCATGTGTCTTGTAACATGGCCTGGGCCTCTCTTATCTTACTGTCCTTGGATGCTGGCATTGGGTAGCCTCCTTATCTCCATCCTGCTACAGAGCCGTATTGTTACTAGAACATTTGGTCCTGAGGCCTAGCTGATTAGAGACACCTGCAGAGCTTGCTTGCTGGTCCTGTGTGTGGGAAACAAGTATCAGTCTCCAGGAATGCGGTCTATTTCAGCTAACATAAATCCCTTGAGGCTTCACTGGTAGCCATTTTATGGTACAAGTTACATATTTAATTCTAACCTTATCCTACAGGTGCCATTGCCCTAGGGTGCCTAATACCTACAACAAGTATCCTAGTTTCTGAATTAACTTTGTCACTCTTCATCTTAATAAAGAATTCTACCATATTATGGCCACTCTTCCCCAGAAGGCCTCGCACAACAAGATTGCTAATTAGTCCCTTCTCATTACACATCACCCAGTCTAGGATGGCCAGCTCTCTGGTTGGTTCCTTGACATATTGGTCTAGAAAACCATCCCTAATACACTCCAGGAAATCCTCCTCCACTGCATTGCTACCAGTTTGGTTAGCCCAATCAATATGTAGATTAAAGTCGCCCATGATTACTGCTGTACCTTTATTGCACACATCCCTTATTTCTTGTTTGATGCTGCCCCCAACCTCACTACTACTATTTGGTGGCCTGTACACAATTCCCACTAGCATTTTCTGCCCTTTTGTATTCCGTAGCTCCACCTGTACCGATTCCACATCATCCAGGCTAATGTCCTTCCTTACAATTGCATTAATTTCCTCTTTAACCAGCAACACCACCCCGTCTCCTTTTCCTTTCTGTCTATCCTTCCTAAATGCTGAATACCCCTGGATGTTGAGTTCCCAGCCTTGGTCACCCTGGAGCCATGTTTCCGTGATGCCAATCACATCGTATCCATTAACTGCTATCTGCGCAGTTAATTCGTCCACCTTATTCCGAATACTCCTCGCATTGAGGCACAGAGACCTCAGACTTGTTGTTTTAACACACTTTGACCCTTTAGAATTTTGCTGTAAAGTGGCCCTTTTTGTTTTTTGCCTTGGGTTTCTCTGCCCTCCACTTTTACTATTCTCCTTTCTATCTTTTGCTTCTGTCTCCATTTTATTTCCCTCTGTCTCCCTGCATAGGTTCCGATCCCCCTGCCATATTAGTTTAACCTGTCCCACCCACCCCTTCCCTCAACGACTATCTGCCCCACCTGTGACAGGGACTGTGGTTCTCGTATTGGACTGTACAGCCACCTAAAGACTCATTTTAAGAGTGGAAGCAAGTCTTCCTTGATTCAAGGGACTGCCTATGATGATGATTTGCCTTCCTGGCTGAGATCATTAAGTCAGCACGGACCAGGGGTTGAATCTCCAACATATGGCTCAGTGTCGCATCACGCAGTGCACTTACCCCCTAAGCCATTGCGTGACTTACTTAACCTTTCAGAGAAGCTGTAATGTGTTTATTTTTTCTCTCTCAAAGCTTCCGCAGGCACTCGGATCACCAGCTTCTCACGCTGGGACTGCCTTGGTTTGCTAAATGCTACCTGATTCACACCTGATAGAGAGGTGTCAATGTCTAAATTATTCATATAGAAATTGATACAAGCAGTTTTTGCAGGCATTGAATTATTGTCTCAAGAAAGATTTGCATTGGTTTGAACTTCCTTCCTGGAAAATGATCTTGTTTATCGCGATAAAAAAAGGCATAGTATCAATAGAAAGATGAGAAGCATTGCCTGCCCCAGTGAATGAGTAAATATGTTTTTCACACCAACAAAATAATCAATAGTCAAGTGTGGATTTAAAGTGAGAGTTGATCAGAAATGTGCGTCATTCTGTGTTAATGTTAAAGAAAGACAAAGAAAGAATTTACATTTATCATTGGCAGTCCCTCGAAGCGAGGATGACTTGCTTCCACGCCGAAAAGGGTGTTTTAATGAAGGACCCAATATTCCAGATCCTGAATTACATCGTGAAGGGTGGAAGATGCCTGTGGGTGGATTTTTTTAACGTGGGGTGGCCGTTGCACACCAGCCACCACACGGGCTTGACAGAGCGAGGTCTTGGTCCAGTGGCAAGGGTTAACAAAGACGACTGGAGACCAAGCTCTGCTGCACGGACCCAGTGCGCACACATATCGCAGTGTGGGCTGGCCCGTGCTGCCCCTGGACCCTTGCCTCTCCTGGACCCCGAACCCTCGCCTCTCCTGGGCCCCGAACCCTCGCCTCTCCTGGGCCCCGAACCCTCGCCTCTCCTGGGCCCCGAACCCTCGCCACTCCTGGGCCCCGAACCCTCGCCTCTCCTGGACCCCGAACCCTCGCCTCTCCTGGGCCCCGAACCCTCGCCTCTCCTGGGCCCCGAACCCTCGCCTCTCCTGGGCCCCGAACCCTCGCCTCTCCTGGGCCCCGAACCCTTGCCACTCCTGGGCCCCGAACCCTCGCCACTCCTGGGCCCCGATCACATCCCTCTACGAACTCTCGCCGCTCCTTCGCCCCGACCTCGCCGCTCCTGCTGTACCTGCCTGTACTGCAGTCAGCCATCACCCTCCTGCAGCACGCGCTGCTCCCTGTAATGGCCCCGGCCAGGACTGCGCCAATTTCCAGGCCGGACCACCGCACGCTGCTCCCTCAGTTATAAAGTGCTTTTCACAACATTACTGTTGTAATATAGGAAATGTGGCAGTCAATTTGTGCACAGCAAATTCTCACTATCAGCATTGAGATAATGACCAGATAGAGATGTTGGTTGAAGGATAAATGTTGGCTAGTTCATTAGGGAGGACTCCAATGCTCTTTTTCAAAATAGGTGGGATCTTTTACATCCACCTGAGAGGGCAGATTGGTTTAACGTTTGATCGGAAGGATGGCACCTCCGACAGTGCAGCACTCCCTCAGCACTGCACTGGGGAGTCAGCCTAGATTTTGGGATTAAATCTCTGGAGCGGGACTTGAACCCACAACCTTCCGACTCAGAGGCGAGGGCTGACACAATTACAATTACAGGACAAGCGTGTGCAATCCCGTGTAGCCTGAAAACTAGTGTTGCCAATGATAACATGGTCATATGATAATTCTTTGTCCACTATTTTAATGCAGGATCCCATTTATTTGAAATGGTATAATAGTTACACTTAAAAAGCAGACAAAGAGAGTTCAACTCAGCACATTAAACATTGGCCCTACAGCAGAGCGGTATACTGGCTACAGTCATTTCTAGTTTATCAGTAAGTGCTTTACAAAATGAAATTATTTGATGTCTGCGATTTTACTTCCTCTGGTTAACAATAAATGGATTTTCAGGGATATTAACTCCCAACGGAATTTTACCTCAATGTGTTAATCAGCACCAAAGGAAATTAGTCCCCACCCAGTCTACTTCCATTGTTACTGATATGTATTTAACCCCTTGTAACCTGTATTACACTACCACCGAGGGCCTACCTGTCGGAGTCCCAAGGGAGCCCAGCATCCCTTGGGAGCACTGTATATAAGCTGGCCACCCACGAGGTACCTGCACTCTGGAGTCTTATTAAAGGAGCTAAGATCACACTTGCACATTGTACACAGTACTCAGTTTCATCCTTTACTACGAGCATAGCAGTTACCTCATACTTTCAATCCAATCATATCCAATAAAATATTGCAATAAAATAGCTGTTATGTGAAATCAGTCTACGCACTAAACAAAAGTCGACAATAAATGGCTTGAGATGATTGTTTTGTGATAATAGCATAGGAACACAGCACATTTGTATGATACTCTTCTGCTATTTTAATGGAGGTGTTACCCTGTTTTAAATGAAGTGGCACTTCTGTTAAAATAACTGAGGAATATCTGCACAAAAGTGCTAAGTGTTTGTACACCAATATCGCTAACACTGATTTCTAAACTCCACAGAATAATGGATAGCTGGGAATAAGGTGCAGGACTGTAATCGAAGTAGGGTTGCCAACGCTGGTTGGGTGCATTCCTGGAGGTCTCATCACGTGACCTCCTACCTCGAACCACCCGGTCCCCACACTCCCGCCATTGGTTCGTCCACCGGGTGCACTGTCTTCCCACGGCCAATGGGAAAGGGAGCAGACTCTTTGTTACCCAATTGGATTCATCATGACTCTTGGTGAAATAGCCATTTATTCCCCCATCTTCAATATTTTTATAACCAGAAAATGAAAGAGTTTGAAGAAAATGAAAAATAAACACAATTCGGTTTAATGCCCTGATGTTTTTTTCTCCTGGATTGCTCGCAGCAGTCTCCTGGAGATTAACTTTCAATTCCTGGAGACTCCAGGGCAATCCTAGAGGGTTGGCAACCCTGAATCTAAGCAAGGCCTCTCTTTTTCTTAAGAAGTCCCTGTGAAGGGCCAAGACCCAATAATGATAAAAGCTGGAGATAACAGGAAGTAAATGATAAAGTAATGGTTAAACTTGGCTTTTAAAAGTTTATAGATTGGTTGATGTACGAGATCATGAGAGTGAAGTGTTTTTTTTTCCATTTACTTCCTTCTCCTGATACTCCAGTTCTTCTGGCTAGTGGCCATTCCAGAACTATTCTGAGGCGCTATGCTTCATGTGAGGATGGCAGTGAGCTAGTCAACCATGTAAGGAATCACAGACAACAAGGGGGCTCATTTTAAGGAATTCAAAACAATTATATGATTCTTAAGGTTCGATCACAGCTGTGATCTCTTTTAGTGTCTAAACTTGACTATTCCAATATTCTCCTGGCCGGCCTTCCATCTTCCAACCTCCATAAACTTGAAATCATCCGAAGCTCTGCTGCCCGTATCCTAACTCGCACCAAGTCCCGTTCACCCATCACCCCTTTACTCGCTGACTTACATTGGCTTCTGGTCTGGCATCGCGTTAAAAATTCTCTTCCTTCTTTTCAAATCCCTCTATGGCCTCGCCCCTCCCTATCTCAGTAATCTCCTCCAGCCCCACAACCCGCCGAGATCTCTGTGCTCCTCCAATTTTGGCCTCTTGCGCACTCCCGATTTTAATCGCTCCACCATTGGTGGCCGTGCCTTCCGCTGGCATGGGCACTAAACTCTGGGTTTTCCTCCCCAAGTCTCTCTGCCTCTCTAACTCTCTGTCCTCCTTTAAAACGCTCCTTAAAACCTAACTTTTTACCTGTCCTAATATACCCTTTTGTGGCTCGGTGTCAAATTTTGTTTGCTAAACACTCCCGTGAAGCGCCTTGGGACATTTTACCATATTAAAGGTGTTATATAAATGCAAGTTGTTGTTGTTTTATTTAACATTTTGAAAGACTAGTGGATCTCCCATGCCCTTGCTCGTTGGAAGGACAGGGCTATTATATCACGCTGTACACAATGTATTATTATGCTACTAAAGTGGAGCTGTGTGTAGCTGAAGGATCAAGTTGAAGTCAGTCCAGGGCCTACTGTTCTGACTCAGGTTATTTAAGAGTTATTTTCTGTTGCTAGGGACCTTTTCCAGCTGATTAACCTCGACTTGTGTACCCGCTTCTCACTAAGGTCAAAAGAAACCAGCAGGAAATGACTGGCTTTCCTTCTCCATTTTAACATGTTTTTAAGTGTGGCACATAACTTTGCGTGTGTGCGGCTTGAACTGCGATGGACTCACCTCAAAATAATTAGATCTGTGGATTTCATTCCATTTTCAGTCGTAGTTTGTGCTTCTATTTATTACCGTGCTTCTTCATATATGAAGATTTTTACAAAACGACTTTTGAAGTTTGATTAAAAATCTCTTTAATGACTTTTGTACAATATTTAGTGTAATATCTATTTCAGATTTCCAGCATCCGCAGTATTTTTTTAGTGTTTAATTCACTGCAAGTTCTCTTCCAGGCTCCACAGACGCTGCCCGACTTGCTGAGTGATTCCAGTATTTTCTGTTTTTATTTCAGATTTATGCCAAAGTATTTTGCTCTGGCTTCAATATTCAGTGTATATCGGGGCAGAGATTGAACCTCCTTGCACACATTTTATGGGCATAAAACAGACGCAACGAAGGCCAATTTCGAGGACAAAGTCCTGCAGCCAAAGGATGCCTGAAAGACATCGAACCCAATATTAGGTCGGGCCATTTTTCAGGCATCCCTGGCAGTCACCTAAAACAGGTGTGCTTGCCAGCTAAGTTCAAGGTCCAGCACAGACTGCGGATCCAACCTGGGATCTTTCTGCTCTGCAGAGTTCAGCTGCCCAATGGAGAGATTCTCTGAGCTGTTAGGGTAGCTGTTACTATATTAAATATAGTTCATTCCATCTTTTGAAAGAGGCGTCTCAGATGGACATAACAGATCCGATGGCACTATTTTGAAGAAAAGCAGGAGAGTTATCGCTGGTGTCCTGGCCAATATTTATCCCTACATACTAACAGAACAAAAACAATTTATCTGGTCATTATCACATTGCTGCTTACAGGAGCTTGCTGTGCGCAAATTGTCTGCTGTGTTTCCCACATTACAACAGTGACTACCCTCCAAATGTACACTCTGAAAATTTGACAGATGGAGTATAATGTTGGAAAGTGTGAGGTCATGCACTTTGGCAGAAAAAAATCAAAGAGCAAGTTATTATTTAAATGGAGAAAGATTGCCAAGTACTGCAGTACAGCGGGACCTGGAGGTCCTTGTGCATGAAACACAAAAGGATAGTGTCATGTATTCAACCAGCATTGTAACCCATGTATAAACTGACCTAAGTTGTACACTGTGAGAACACTGACCACTAGGTGGGAGACACTCCTAACCTGGACCTTCAGGTATAAAAGGGGAAGCTCCACCCACCTTCATCACTTGAGTGCTAAGGAATAAAGGACAGGTCACAGACTGACCTTCTCTCAAGCATGGGCCTCGTGTGCATTTATACTGTGTAGTAAGGACGTATCAATGGTGACAAGAAACTGGGATTTAAACCACGCGAGCATGGCCACTAGCAGAACAGACGAGAGGTACTGTGTTAAGGAATGGTTGGGACAGAGATTCAACATTGTTAAAGCAGCACACTGTTCTCCAGGCAGACAAGGGCAGTCAGGCATGCCCCAACATGTAGTCGAGCCCAGAGGGGGAGTTCGACAGAGACAATGGCAAGCTGAACAGCTATTCACGCCATTGCAAGGGACAATGCGGCCAGTAATGGGGCCATCAACACCTGTTAATGGTGCACTCAAGGACAATAACAGGGGCAGTCAGGGACGATCGACTGGCAAGGGACCTTTTGTTTCAAACCGCAACTCATGCTGGAGGCATGGAGGCATACATTCAGCCGGAGTTTGCAAAGATGAGCAAAATACCTGCAGAAATTGCAGAAATGGACACTGGGGGAAATCGCTGGAAGCTGAAGTTCAGCGAGTTCATGTGGAGCACGTATACAGTTCATACACCAGGACGCCACCGATAATGATAAAAGTGCTCCTCAATGGCATCCCAGTATCAATGGAATTAGACACGGGTACCAGCCAGTCCCTGATGGGTATCAAACAGTTCGAAAAGTTGTGGGCATCCAAGGCCAGGAGGCCAAAATTATTGCCGATTGACGCACAGCTACGGACTTACACAAAGCAGATAATTCCGGTGCTAGGCAGCGCCACGGTAGTCGTGACCCACAAAGATTCGGAGAACAGGTTGCCACTCTGGATTGTCCCAGGGGACGGTCCCGCACTACTGGGGAGGAGTTGGCTTGCTGTCATGAACTGGAAATGGGGCGATGTCAATGCAATTTCCTCTGTGGAGCGAGTATCATGCTCACAGGTCCTGGACAGATTTGACTCATTATTTCAACCCGGCATTGGCACTTTCATGGGGGCCAAGGTAGTGATTCACATAAACCCGGACGCCAGACCAGTACACCAGAGCAATGCCGTACGTGATGCGGGAAAAGATAGAAGGCGAATTGGACCGCTTGTTGAGGGAAGGCATCATCTCGCCAGTCGAATTCAGTGACTGGGTGATCCCGATTGTGCCAGTGCTCAAGGCGGATGGGTCGGTCAGGATATGTGGCGATTACAAGGCCACCATCAATCGTGTGTCACTCCAAGACCAGTACCTGCTACCGAGAGCGGAGGACCTCTTTGCGACGCTATCCGGTGGCAAACTTTTTTCAAAATTGGACCTGACCTCAGCTTACATGACCCAGGAGCTGGCGAGTGAGTCGAAGAAGCTGACCACCATCACGACACACAAGGGGTTGTTTGAGTACAACTGATGTCCGTTCGGGATTCGCTCGGCCGCCGCGAACTTCCAACGAAATATGGAAAGCCTCCTCAAGTCGATTCCAGGGACGGTGGTTTTTCAGGACGACATCTTCATTACGGGTTACGATACTGAAGAACACCTCCACAACCTGGAGGAGGTGCTACGCAGACTGGACCGGGTAGGTCTGCGACTGAAAAAGGCGAAGTGCGTCTTCCTAGCTCCAGAGGTAGAATTCCTGGGGATGAGGGTAGCAGCAGACGGGATGAGCCCTACTGCATCCAAGACGGAAGCGATCCAGAGAGCACCCAGACCCCGTAACACGACGGAGCTGTGTTCGTTCCTGGGGCTCCTGAACTATTTTGGTAACTTTTTTCCCAAATTGAGCACGCTGCTAGAGCCGCTACACATGCTCCTACGCAAAGGTCGCGAATGGTTCTGGGGGGACAGCCAGGAAAAGGCTTTTAATAGAGCACGCAATTTGTTATGTTCCAACAATCTATTAACGCTATATGACCCATGTAAGAAACTTGTGTTAACGTGCGATGCGTCGTCCTATGGTATCGGGTGTGTGTTGCAGCATGTCAATGCCAAGGGTCAGTTACAGCCGGTAGCTTATGCCTCCAGGAGTCTGTCTCAGGCAGAAAGGGGCTACGGGATGGTAGAAAAGGAGGTGCTCGCATGTGTATATGCGGTAAAGAAAATGCACCAGTACCTGTTTGGCAGGAAATTTGAGCTGGAGACAGATCACAAACCCCTAACGTCCCTTTTGGCCGACAACAAGGCCATAAATGCAAACGCATCGGCCCGCATACAGAGGTGGGCACTCACGTTAGCTGCCTATGACTACACAATTCGGCACAGACCGGGCACCGAAAACTGCGCCGATGCACTCAGCAGGCTCCCACTAGCCACCACTTAGGGGGCTACCGAGCATGGTGCTGAGATGGTCATGGCTGTTGAAGCTTTCAGAAGCGAAGGCTCACCCGTGACAGCCCGTCAGATTAAAGTCTGGACAAATAGAGACCCGCTATTGTCTCTAGTAAGAAATGTGTCCTGAATGGGGACTGGGCAGCCACGTACAGGGCATGCCCTAAGAAATTTAAACTATTTCACAGGAGCAAGGATGAACTCTTGATTCAGGCCGATTGCCTACTGTGGGGAAACCGCGTAGTCATGCCCCAGATGGGGAGAGAGGTGTTCATCAGAGAACTCCACAATGGGCACCCGGGCATTGTCACGATGAAGGCAATTGCCAGGTCACACGTTTGGTGGCCAGGGATAGACACAGATCTGGAACTTTGTGTTCGCAGGTGCAACACGTGTGCCCAGCTGGGCCATGCGCCCAGGGAAGCCCCCCTTAGCCCCTGGCCATGGCCCGCCAAGCCTTGGTCACGCATCCATGTGGACTACGCAGGTCCTTTCATGGGAAAAATGTTTTTGGTTGTAGTAGACGCCTACTCCAAATGGATCGAGTGTGACATTTTAAATTCAAGCACATCCTCTGCCACGGTAGAAAGTCTACGGGCAATGTTCGCCGCCCACGGTCTACCGGACATCTTGCTCAGCGACAATGGCCCGTGCTTCACAAGCACTGAATTCCAGGACTTCATGGCAGGCAATGGAATTAACCATGTTAGAACGGCACCGTTCAAGCCGGCCTCAAACGGCCAGGCAGAACGAGCAGTGCAGATAATCAAACAGGGGATGCTCAGATTCCAAGGGGGTTCCCTACAAACCCGCTTATCACGCCTCCTGTTGGCCTATAGATCCCGACCACACTCGCTCACAGGGGTTCCACCCGCAGAGCTGCTAATGAAAAGGACGCTCAAAACCCGATTATTCCTTATACACCCCACCATGAAAGAAATTGTCGAGAGCAGGTGCCAGTCACAATATCACTACCATGACAGGAATGCGAGGGCGCGATGTATTGATGTAAATGATCCTGTTTTTGTCCTCAACTACGCTGCAGGGCCCAAATGGCTCGCAGGCACTGTGGTTGCCAAAGAGGGAAATAGGATTCTGGTAGTTAAACTTACCAATGGACAAATCTGCCGCAAACACGTAGATCAAACAAAAAGGAGGTTCAGCAACCCCATAGAAGAAGCAGAGGACGAACACGATGTAAAGTTCACTCCACCACAGGTGACCGAACACCGGAACCAAAGGGAGGAGAGCCCAGTCACTGTGGGCAGTCCGGACAGGCCTGAGGCACCGCAAACAGCAGACACTCAGGCCAGCGCCCAACAACCGGAGCCCCAACTCAGGCGCTCTACAAGGGAGCGTAAACCACCAGAGAGACTCAACCTGTGATCCCAATAAGACTTTGGGGGGGGAGGTGATGTCATGTATTCAACCAGCATTGTAACCCATGTATAAACTGACCTAAGTTGTACACCGTGAGAACACTACCACTAGGTGGGAGACACTCCTAACCTGGACCTTCAGGTATAAAAGGGGAAGCTCCACCCACCTTCATCACTTGAGTGCTAAGGAATAAAGGACAGGTCACAGACTGACCTTCTCTCAAGCATGGGCCTCGTGTGCATTTATACTGTGTAGTAAGGATGTATCAGATAGTATGCAGGTACAGCAAGTGTTCAGGAAGGCCAGTGGAATCTTGGCCTTTATTGCAAAGGGGATGGAGTATAAAAGCAGGGAAGTCTTGCTACAGTTATACAGGGTATTGGTGAGGCCACACCTGGAATACTGGGTGCAGTTTTGGTTTCCATATTTACGAAAGGATATACTTGCTTTGGAGGCAGTTCAGAGAAGGTTCACTAGGTTGATTCCGGGGATGAGGGGGTTGACTTATGAGGAAAGGTTGAGTAGGTTGGGCCTCTGCTCATTGGAATTCAAAAGAATGAGAGGTGATCTTATCGAAACATATAAGATTATGAGGGGGCTTGACAAGGTGGATGCAGAGAGGATGTTTCCACTGATGGGGGAGACTAGAACTAGAGGGCATGATTTTAGAATAAGGGGCCGCCCATTTAAAACAGATGAAGAGAAATTTCTTCTCTTAGAGGGTTGTAAATCTGTGGAATTCGCTGCCTCAGATGTGGAAGCTGGGACATTGAATAAAGTTAAGACAGAAATAGACACTTTCTTAAACGATAAGGGGTTATGGGGAGCGGGCGGGGAAGTGGAGCTGAGTCCATGATCAGATCAGCCATGATCTTATTGAATGGCGGAGCAGGCTCAAGGGGCTGTATGGCCTACTCATGTTCCTATTTCTTATGTTCTTATGTTCTTATATATTTCATTGGCTGTAAAGCGCTTTGAGACGTTTAGTGGTCATGAAAGGCACTATGTAAATGTAAGTCTTTCTTCTTTTATTAACAGATCTCATTAAAAATGGAAACACTTTACTGAAGGAAGGATTTACTTGATCAGTTTGCCAGTCTGTCCTCACTAATGTAGGGTTCCAACGGATCCGAACTCCTTCTCATTCACTTCCATGATATCGAGCCCCAGTGACTGGAATTTAAGTACAGATGGCGATGACAGGAGCACCAGCTTTTCATAGTTGACACGGCGACGCTATTTTTCAGTAAAATCTGTCTGTTCAGGTTTTCTCACAAGCATTGTAGAAACTCAGAGAAACTGCGAGAATATTCAGAGACTTGGATTGACTGAAACACTGGGAGACTCCCTGTTAAATACAGCAAGCTGGCATTTCTGATTGCTGGCCAAATACTGTCTAAGGCATAAGGCTCCTGACTGTTGGGAACACAGAAATGTCGTAAAGGAAATAACCTGCCTTTATATAGTGCATTTCACTCTCTCAGGACATCCCAAAGTGCTTAATAACCAATTAAGTACTTTTGAAGTGAAGTCCCTGTTATAATATAGGAAACTTGGCAGCTGATTCACACACAGCAAGCTCCCACAAACAGCACTGAGTTAATGACCTGCCAATCTGTTTTAATGAGGGATAACTATTGACCAGGGCTCCAGGGAGAACTCCCCTGCTTTTCTTTAAATAGTGCCATGGGATCTTTTAATTCCACCTGAGAAGGCAAAGGGTCTATGGTTTAACGTCTCATCCGAAAGACAGTGCAGCACTCCCTCACTACTGCACTGAAATGTCAGTCCAGATTACGTGCTCAAGTCTCTGGAGTGGGGCTTAAACCCACAACCTTTTGACTCAGTAGGCAAGAGAGCTACCAACTGAGCCATAGGATTTCCGACAAATGGCTTGAAAGGCAATTTTCCTGTGCTTGTTCCAGGGACAACTGGGTCTCCTGGGTGCAGGGAGTGCAGCAACATTGGATGGGCCGCTTGCCCACGAGGAAGCCCATCCAAATTTAAACCAGTGGTTAGAAAAATATTGGTTGGATACCATTAGGGGTGTGTCCTCATCCCGCCAGATATTCCCGTATCTGGGAAATCTGCTCCAAGTGTTTGTGTGCCAATATTCCTATCACCATTCACCAACCACAACAACAACAACTTGCATTTATATAGCGCCTTTAATGTAGTAAAACATCCCACGACACTTCGCAGGAGTGTTATCAAACAAAATTTGAAACTGGGCCACATAAGGGGATAATAGGGCAGATGACCAAAAGCTTGATCAAAGTTTTAAGGCGTGTCTTTAAGGAGGAAAGAGCGATAGAGAGGTGGGGAGGTTTAGGGAGGGAGTTCCAGAGCTTAGGGCACGATCGCCAATGGTGGAGCGATTAAAACTGGTGATGCACAAGAGGACAGAATTGGAGGAGAGTTGCAGGGTTGGCGGAGGTTACAGAGATAGGGAGGGGGAACAAGGGCATGGATTACTAATCTGCTACCATTCCGCAATCCAAAATATTTTCCTCCTGCTCTCAGTGGAACCATTTCAAGGAAGGATGCTGTCAACTGCACAAATCATTTGAGAAACATTGTTAAACTGATTGATTAGGAATGGGAATGAAGCCTGTAACATTATGAGTTGCGATCTTCCCGTGTTAATGCACAGTGTGAATTATCAGCGCTGTTATTTTCCTCTGAGCGTTTAAAGAGGCTTTTTTTTGGATTGGAAATAAACTGTGCTTTCCTGGTTCCTCAAAGGCCATTTAACTTCCTGCAGCGATGTGATGAACAGAGTGAGAGAAAGTTTTTAACTCTATTTTGAATTGTATATTTTATGATTGTTAAAGCATATGTAGTAGGATCTGTCATCTGTCGTGTTGAGATTTTATCTGGCCTGGTTTGTTGAACAGCAATGATTTAAGAAGAAGGCACAACATTGACACAGAAAAATAAAGCGGAAAGGCACCTTGACACCTTCTGACACAAGATTCCTTTGAAAGTCAAAGATATTCAACTCGAGCGTACCATGCTAAATTGTACAGCATCACAATCGACAAATTTCAGCATAAACCTGGCCAAATGTCGGGATTGTTGAGAAAACACTCCATTTTAATTGTCAATTTTCTCTTGCACAATTTACAGGCACATTTATGTTTTGCGTGGTGTCTGTTTCTAAGATATTCCCCCCATCCCCAAGAATCCTCTGATGGCTCTACACGGCCAAGTGTCCTACTGAACCGTACATGCCAAGAAGGCCACCGGTTTAATCTCAGCTTTGTACAAGTAGCTGATTACACCTGATCCACTGTGGCTTTGCTGCGTTTTTTGCTTCAGTGTCCTGTGCTGGAGTGGACAAGGCAATCAGCCAGGTCTTCTGCGTGTCATCACTGCTGGAAAGTGTGTGGCTGTCAGGTGAGGGTAGGGCTGATCATCGATACAAGGTGCCTCATGCTGAAAGCCTCATCCACGCCTTTGTTACCTCTAGACTTGACTACTCCAACGCACTCCTGGCTAGCCTCCTACATTCTACCCTCAGTAAACTAGAGGTGATCCAAAACTCAGCTGCCCGTGTCCTAACTCGCACCAAGTTCCGCTCACCCATCACCTCTGAGCTCGCTGGCCTACATTGACGTCCGGTTAAGCAATGCCTTGATTTCAAAATTCTCATCCTTATTTTCAAATCCCTCCATGGCCCTCACCCCTCCCTATCTTTGTAATCTCCTCCAGCCCCACGACCCCCGAGATGTCTGCGCCCCTCAAATTCTGCCCTCTTGAGCATCCCTGATTATAATCACTCAACCATCGTTGGCCGTGCCTTCTGTTGCCTAGGTCCCAAGCTCTGGAACTCCCTCCCTAAACCTCTCCGCCTCTCTTTCCTTCTTCAAGACACTCCTTAAAACCTACCTCTTTAACCAAGTTTTGGTCACCTGCGCTAATTTCTACTTATGCAGCTCCGTGTCAAATTTTTATCACATAACCCTCTTGTACAGCATTTGAGCCATTGGTGAAGCAGCCCTTATTTTCTAAATGAAATATTTCCTAAAATGTAAATGTTAAGAGTCATCTGAAGCATCATAACCCGTCTTTTCTCTTTCTAGACTGCCTAACCTGCTGTGTCTCTCCAGTATTTTCTGTTTTCAGTGCAGGCTTTCATCATTTGCAGCTTCCCCCTTTTTTATTTTAACGTCAAGAGAACATTTGGCTAAAAAAGAAAAGAACCACTGAATCGCTGCTGAATCTTCTGGCAACACAGACTGAGAATACCAGGATCATCTCACTGACATCTGTACCTGTTACTTGCCGCCTAGTGAGAAATTGCCGCAGAACCGTGCCAACAATACTTAGACAGGAAATGCAACCAATCCTGGCAGCTTTCAGTAACCATTTGCGTTACTTAAGTTACTGCTGAAACCTGACAGCAATTTGATATTTTAATTGCTTTTTAAAAAAATTTCAAGTTAAATTCTGAAGTAATCGATATCACTACTTAATACTGTCTAACTTTCTATAGTGTCTGCTCTAATATATGTGTTAATGTAATACAGAAGGGAACGAGGTCAGAATCAAGCACAGAGCCACTGTTTAAATCTACGGTACATAACAGGGGTGAAATGCAGTTTGACTTGTCACCACTTGCAGTGGATGGGAATTCTAAGTGGTAACCCAACATCTGTGTAACAAGTAGACATATATATGTACTTAGGAATATAAGAACATAGGAGGCCATTGAGCCCCTCGAGCCTGTTATACCATTCAATGAGATCACGGCCGATCTGGACCTAACTCCATTTGCCGCATATCCCTTAATACCTTTAGTTAGCAGAAGGAGTTAGATGTAGTCCTTACTACTAGGGGGATCAAGGGGTATGGCGAGAAAGCAGGAATGGGGTACTGAAGTTGCATGTTCAGCCATGAACTCATTGAATGGCGGTGCAGGCTCGAAGGGCCGAATGGCCTACTCCTGCACCTATTTTCTATGTTTCTATGTTTCTAAATCTACCAATCTAATAAACACCGTCATGGACCAGTTGAGCCAAATGGCCTGTTTCTGTGCTGTAAATTCTGTGGGGCCAACATTGATGGCCTTACTGCCGACTGCTGCTGAGATCCACTGACATTCCTCTTCGGGTTCCGCCCTGGGCCAGTTTGTACTTGAGCTGGAGCGAGCGGGAGGGGAGAATCGCCGGGAACCGCCCACTGCCAAGTGGCGCAAGCAACCTCCCGCCCGCCGAGATGCCAGATTGGTGCTGGTGGGAGTCGGCACCAGAACGGGGAAGGACCGTTGTGTGGAGGCTGGTCTATCCCCGACGGTAGGTAGGAAGACCTGCAAAAAAAGGTTAGTGAGCATTTTTTTTAAATTTTTGCTTCCAGCAACTTACCTGCATGGGGTCCCCTGAAGGTGTTGCAGGTTTTCTTTGCGTTGATTTTTCTTTTCAGCTCTTCGACCCTCCGTGGGCACGACTCCATCCTCGGCGACACTTGGGCGGCAAGACCCTTTGCCGGCGAGATTGGGAGCTCCAGCCCACTGCCGCCCAGGTTGACGGCATAAGTCCCTCTTTTGCCGCCGGGCGCCCTTTCAAGGACCTTTTTGTTGAAACTCCCGCCCAAAGTACCGTCAGGTATCTCGGAGAACATCGGCGGTCCTTTGGGCAGCCCTTGGCCTTCACCAATTTCAGCCCCTATGAATATAAATACTCTAGATTCCTTTCTGTTTGAAACAAAGGACTAGGAATTCGTTATAGCCAAGAAATGGGCAATGTTTAGCCTAAAAATGGTTCAGTAGCCACCTGAAAATCATCTAAAATGCACTCAAAATTCGTCCTCACAGCTCATTATAATAATTGCAGTCATGATTCTAGTCTGTAAACCCAAGGTCATTGGCTTTACACTGAAAAGATGGACCACTATCAGGGACAGTCTAAATGCAAGTAATGATTGCCACAGGGTTTTTTCACTTCTTAAGGTTCATTGATGCTGAAACACCTCATTCTCAGCATTGTTGGGTGTGCAGAGGTTTTCGGATGAAGCTTTGGAGGCATTGGTTTTAGCGGTGGAGAGAAGGGGGTGGACCTGTACCAGCAACTGGCAGGAGGCCCTCACCACAAGTCTGCCACACCCTGTGGAGGGAGGTGGCAGACCACGTCATGGGCAGCACTATGGTCCCTAGGACCCACGCACAATGCAGGAAGAAGTTTAACCACCTCACACGGGTGGTTAGGATGAGTGAATCCTTCACCAAATGCTGCATACCACCATCTGTACCACAAGCTTCACACACTGCTCAATGCATCACGCCCCAGAACTCACCCACCAGCAACCTGTACATTCTAACACACCACACCTTGCACACAATGACAGCTATTCAACTATAGCAGGCACATGGGTCATTAGTTCTTAGAATTCATGTCATATGTGTGGTATGTTTATAGATAAATTTATTAAGTGTGTTTGGAATAATTGGTGGTCTCTCTCATTTCACCTTTGTGCCCAGGAGGACGCTGTGATACGCCATGAGACAGGGATTGTACGATGTGGTGAGCTACGGGGATCTGGGGTTCCATTGATGTCAGTCGGAGTCTGATGAGCCGGTTACAGACAGCCTGTCCAGAAGGCCGATGGTCTTGCTGCTTCCGCCCTCCCTCCTGTTCCTCCTCCTCCTCGTCCTCCTCAGCCTGCTCATCCTCCTCGTCCTCGTCCTCCTCCTCGTCCTCTTCCTCCTCGTCCTCCTCCTCCTCCTCGTCCTCTTCCTCCTCCTTGTCCTCCTCCTCCTCCTCCTCCTCCTCCTCGTCCTCCTCGTCCTCTTCCTCCTCCTTGTCCTCCTCCTCCTCCTCCTCCTCGTCCTCCTCGTCCTCTTCCTCCTCCTTGTCCTCCTCCTCGTCCTCGTCCTCCTCCTCGTCCTCCTCCTCGTCCTCCTCCTCCTCCTCCTCCTCCTCGTCCTCCTCGTCCTCTTCCTCCTCCTTGTCCTCCTTCTCGTCCTCGTCCTCCTCCTCGTCCTCCTCCTCCTCCTCCTCCTCGTCCTCGTCCTCCTCCTCCTCCTCGTCCTCGTCCTCCTCCTCCTCCTCGTCCTCGTCCTCCTCCTCCTCCTCGTCCTCCTCGTCCTCCTCCTCCTCCTCCTCCTCGTCCTCCTCAGCCTGCTCATCCTCCTCGTCCTCGTCCTCCTCCTCATCCTCTTCCTCCTCGTCCTCCTCCTCCTCCTCGTCCTCCTCGTCCTCCTCCTCCTCATCCTCCTCAGCCTGCTCATCCTCCTCGTCCTCGTCCTCCTCCTCGTCCTCGTCCTCCTCCTCCTCCTCGTCCTCCTCGTCCTCGTCCTCCTCCTCCTCCTCAGCCTGCTCATCCTCCTCGTCCTCGTCCTCCTCCTCATCCTCCTTGTCCTCTTCCTCCTCGTCCTCCTCGTGCTCCTCGTCCTCCTCGTCCTCGTCCTCCTCCTCGTCCTCGTCCTCCTCCTTCTCCTCGTCCTCCTCGTCCTCCTCGTCCTCGTCCTCCTCCTCCTCCTCAGCCTGCTCATCCTCCTCGTCCTCCTCCTCATCCTCCTTGTCCTCTTCCTCCTCGTCCTCCTCGTGCTCCTCGTCCTCGTCCTCCTCCTCGTCCTCGTCCTCCTCCTCGTCCTCCTCATCCTCCTCGTCCTCCTCCTCCTCGGCCTGCTCATCCTCCTCGTCCTCGTCCTCCTCCTCATCCTCCTTGTCCTCTTCCTCCTCTTCCTCCTCGTCCTCCTCGTCCTCCTCGTCCTCCTCGTCCTCCTCGTCCTCCTCAGCCTGCTCATCCTCCTCGTCCTCGTCCTCCTCCTTGTCCTCTTCCTCCTCTTCCTCCTCGTCCTCGTCCTCCTCCTCATCCTCCTTGTCCTCTTCCTCCTCTTCCTCCTCGTCCTCCTCGTGCTCATCCTCCTCCTCATCCTCCTCTTCCTCCTCGTCCTCCTCGTGCTCCTCGTCCTCCTCGTCCTCCTCGTCCTCCTCGTGCTCCTCGTGCTCCTCGTCCTCCTCGTGCTCATCCTCCTCCTCGTCCTCCTCGTGCTCCTCTTCCTCCTCGTCCTCCTCGTGCTCCTCATGCTCCTCGTCCTCCTCGTCCTCCTTGTCCTCCTCGTCCTCCTCCTCCTCCTCAGCCTGCTCATCCTCCTCGTCCTCGTCCTCCTCCTTGTCCTCTTCCTCCTCGTCCTCCTCGTGCTCCTCATCCTCCTCGTCCTCCTCCTCCTCCTCCTCCTCCTCAGCCTGCTCATCCTCCTCCTCGACCTCCTCGTGCTCCTCTTCCTCCTCGTCCTCCTCCTCCTCCTCCTCAGCCTGCTCATCCTCCTCCTCGTCCTCCTCGTGCTCCTCTTCCTCCTCGTCCTCCTCGTCCTCCTCCTCCCCTTCCTCCTCTTCCTCCTCGTCCTCCTCGTCCTCCTCGTCCTCCTCGTCTTCCTCCTCCTCTTCCTCCTCGTCCTCCTCCTCCTCGTGCTCCTCATCCTCCTCGTCCTCCTCGTCCTCCTCCTCCTCCTCAGCCTGCTCATCCTCCTCGTCCTCCTCGTCCTCCTCGTGCTCCTCGTGCTCCTCTTCCTCCTCCTCCTTGTCCTCCTCCTCCTCCTCCTCCTCCTCCTCCTCGTCCTCCTCGTCCTCCTCGTCCTCCATGTCCTCCTCCTCCTTTTCATCTCCTCCTTTGCCTCGTCGTACTCCTGAGGTAATCCCACAATTGCACAGCTCCCATGACTGTGGGGAAGTGTGAGCAGAAGCCTTCAACAGATAATGAGTGACTTCTGCACTTGAATCAACACTCCCTGTCACCAAAAAAATGAAAGAGAGCTGTTTCAGTTGCAGAAAGTAGCAAACAGGCAGTGAAACTGCAAATCCTTATCGGGTGCAGCTGACTGGGGACGGTGCAGCCTGCTTCCTGCTGGTCAATGCCAGCTCTTCCTGCTCTTGTTCTGCGCGGCCGTTAAGGTAAGTGTCTGTAACGAAGTTGGGAGATCGGACGTCCAGTGAGCATTGCACATTCACCGATGTCACGGTCTCCATGATGGAGAAGTCCCTGCCGATCGAGTTTACTGGCAGCGCTACAGGCAACACCGATATGGTGTACGGCACTGGAATCGGCATCAGCTGTCATTGGAGTTTTCGTGCCATCTTATGGAGCTGACATGTGGCACAAATCACATGAATTTCTAGCCCAAAACGTTTGAAATCTCCTCCACCGAAGCAGTCCCATGGGGCAGATTTAGACTTTTTGGGGGGGCCATCCATTCCGGTGGTGAGGCAGTCCACCATTTAAATTCTGTGGGACTTGTCAGATTGAAACCTGAAAATGTGTGTGAAGCTGCTGGCAGCAAGGTAAGGTACGTGGGTGGGGGTCGCGATCACAGAGGGTGGGGGTCCCGGGGGCAGCAGCAATCTCAGATTATTTTTCTGGGCCCGTGAGGTGCACGCCTGATGTCCCAGAGACCACAGAAATAGCTGGAACCGTTACCTTTGGCGGACCTCTTCACTTTCAGCACCCGAGAAACTAGTTAGAGTCTGTACCGCACAAGCCCTGACCAGTTCCTACCTAAAATGGCAATCCTATTCATGTCATAGGACCCTGATTTCTGTATGAAAAGGGGCCGGCTGCCTGAGTCAGGTGGCAGCTCCACACAAATTTTCAGTTTTCAATCTGACAAGTCCCAGAAATTAAATGGTGGACTGCCTCACCACCGGAATGGCTGGCCAACCATTGAGTATGCCTTTGAGAATGGAGCCTTCTGCATCGCCGGTGTTATCAGGGGCAGTAAGGCTCACGGCCCTATTTTAATGCCGGTATTATCCCTTTAAAGCCACTTAAAGACACTCAAAATCGATCCCATGCTCTCAGATGTCCTTCCTCCAGGCCCCACTGAGATATTAATTGTAATGTATTTGCTTCATGGGTTCTTTGCTTAAGAATTCATAGTAACACATTGCTATTAAGAATGTGTTGGTTTATTAGCAAAGGTTCAACAATCACACTGCACATTACCAGTTCAACGAGTTTAGTTGTGCACTTTAAACAAATGCCCCTACAAGGGGGGGGTCACACGCCAAAATCATTTTTTTTCCCAAAAAATGCCCCTTTTTTTGGGGGGGGAGGGATTTAGGGCACTAAAAACAGAAATTATACAAGTGCCCCCTGGCTAAAAGTGGGGGGGGGGAGGCACTAAAACCGGCAAATTAAACAAATTAAACTTTAAACTTAAATGATCAAATTAAAATTTGGTTGCCGGGGGTGATGGTGCACTCCAGTCCCTCCGGCGCCCACCTCTTGCGGAAGGCCGCGTACCAGGCTCACAACCACCTGCCTCATCATGGATTCCCCAGACCCAACTGGCTGGGGTTTTATTGAGTCTTGTGAACATCACGTGATTGGCTAAGCCACTCCCAACTCAACAGCTCTGTGTCCTTGCTACTCTCAGTGCTTCTTCCAAGTGGTGTTCAACATGGAGGAGAATGGATTCATCAGCTGAGGGAGGGCAATAAGTGGTGCTCAGCAGGAGGTTTCCTTGCCCACGTTTGGCCTGATGCCATGAGACTTCATGGGGTCTGGAGTCAATGTTGAGGACTCCCAGGGCCCCTCCCTCCTGACTGTATATCACTGTGCTGCCCCCAGCATCTGAGGCAATGGAGATTTAGCAAATGTTTATCACCATTTATTCTAGGAGCTTTCCCTCCTAACACGTTTTTCAATTCTAAACGATCTCCCCCCCGCCCCCACCCCAAACAACATCAACGTGCATATGTAGAAAAACATCTCAAGGCACTTCACAGAGATGTAATAAAAAAGTTAGACACCAAACCGCAGAAAGAAATCTTAGGCGGTGTTACCAAAAGATTGGTCAATGAACTGGGTTTTAAAGAGAGTTTTGGAGGAGGTTGGCTATAGCCTCAGTTAGCGGCCAGAGGGGGCATTAATGCAAGCATTAGAGCTTAGCGACCGGGAGCGCAGCTTTTAGTGCCCTGATGGAAAATTCTTTAGAGGCTCACCGGAGGGGCAAACCAATAGCGCCTGACTGCTGACGATCGCTCCGATCATGACATATTCCTGGTGCAACGCGCACACTTGCGCCTCGGTCGGTAAATTTGGTGTGTGCACCTCATTGAGCACCTGCCAATAACAACGCCTGGAAAAACAGTGGGTACAGGCTTGCAGAATCGTTAATTGGTGGCTACTTAAAAGGATGAGGAAACGCTTCCCTCAGAGGTCACAGTCAATGCAACGTTTACACACAGCACGGTGCGTGAGCCTCCGAGACTGCAGTGGCAGACAGACATAACAGTGCAGGTTGAAAGCAAGTGATTTTGAAAACATCAATGGGTGCATTACTATGCCGTGCCTTTAGGACTCGGCTTTTCCCAGGGTGCCCAGGATTCAGAGTAACGTGCATGTGCGACGGCTCTGCAAAATGTACTGACCAAATTTCCGTTATTGCCCTCCAGCTCTGGTGTGCAATAGTTGATTTATCGCCCATGGCAACTCTTCGACCGATTCTGACCAATTTCTAGGTGGGAGGCAGAAACATTTTCAAGGTGCTAAAAGTACCGCTCCGCCTAGATTAGTGCCACAACAGACGCGTGACCGAATTTCTCCCCTGGGGTGTTTTAGAGAGTGCGGGGCTCAGGAGGCTGAAGGCAAGGCCGGTAAAAATGTAAGATGAATAAAGAAAGAAAGACGTGTTTTCCACATTACAACAATCTGTGGAATTCTCTACCCCAGAGAGCTGTGGAGGCTGGGTCATTGAATATATTTAAGGTGGAGATAGACAGATTTTTGAAAAATAAGGGAGTCAAGGGTTATGGGGAGCGGGCAGGGAAGTGGAGTTGAGTCCATGATCAGATCAGCCATGATCTTATTGAATGGCGGAGCAGGCTCGAGGGGCCAAATGGCCTACTCCTGCTCCTATTTCTTATGTTCTAACCGCTCTCTGAGTAAAGAAGTTTCTCCTGAATTCCTTATTGAATTCATTAGTGACTACCTTATATTTCTGACCCGTAGATTTAGATTTCTCTCCAAATATGTCCCATTGTCCTTCAGTTTTGTATCAACCATGGAACGTAACCACTAAATGTAATAGATTTGTGACTTGCTTTCTCTTCAAGACAAAAAAGGGGGCCGGTCTTTTTTTAAAATCAACACAGCTGTAATAACTTAACTGGGGCACTTGGGTTGCATGAGACACAAAGCCCTCATTGAAAACATCTGGAGGAACCAAGCCACTGTGGGCTGAGCAGCTCCATGTTCCAGGTGTGGTGGCTGAATAGTTGCACTTACTGCAGCTGTACCTTCCCCCACCCCATAGTGATGCGCATTGGTTTCTTAGCTATAGTGCGTATAAATAATTTACGTTAAACATACAATACCACCATTATGGCCGGACTGAAATGTAAGCACAACATTAGCAAACTAGGCCATCTTGAAAGTCTCACAACCATGCTACAAGGCTGTAAAATAGTCAAAATGCTGACAAATCCTTTCTGTGCATGTTTCCCTCGCGAGTTAAGTTACAAGAACAATAACCACTTCTCCCTTGTATCTTTCTTTCTGCCCCCAGCTTGTCCCTGTTTGACCGTCGCAGTTGTGCAGCTTGCCTGAGGAAAGGTGAAGTGTCGGTACTGTTCTAATGCAGGGAAGCATAGCCGCCAAAGAACCAGGAGATAAATGACCAGATCATCCGTTTTCATGATGTTGGCAGAGAGACAAAAGTTGGCTTGAACACCAGGAGAACACCCCTGCTCTTCCTCAAAAAGAGCCTCGCGATATTTTGTACTCTCTTAAGAGGGCACTTGCTTTAGCATCTCAGCCAAAAGACGGCACCTCCAACAGTGCAGCACTCTCTCAGCACTGCTCAGAAGTGTCAAGTTGGTCTTGGGAGGTTTTTCGCCCATTGATATAATGCGGGGAATATCCCAGCTCCTTTGGTCGATACCCGTTTTTCTTTCCCTGATTAATTTCTTCACTGAGCAGACTTTCAGCTAAGAGGAAGCTATTTCAATTTTAATCATTTTATTTTCAGTGTAGTCGACTAACAGTGATCCTGCCCCCTGTGTTGAGGTGATTCACAATTCAGCTCTTGTGATGACTGGAATTCGGGCTGCGGCTCAGTGAAATTTCATTGAAGTCAACTTCTGGATTCTTTCACTGGCTTGACTCTCCAAAGCCAAAATTTAGGTCACATTAAGTCCAAAGCTGTTTCTAGGCCTCGATTTTAACTCCAGGCAGATTCCCAGCTCAGGCTTGAGTTAAAATTATAGTCAGGTCTCAATGATGTCATCGCGCTGCAATGTGCATATGTAAAGAAGGACCCTATTGCTCAGGAGAACAGGTTAAAATTGCGATCAAAGCGGACCAAATCTCGGATTCATTAACGTCAACTGCTGGGAAGGCCTGCTATTTCTTTCCAGATTGTCTCACCAGCCAGCTTTACCGAATGCAGCAAGTTCATTCTGGGGTTGCTATCGGCTTCGCGAGATCTGTGCATTCGGAGCTGATGGTATCAACAGATTGCAAACACAGACCCAAGTGCCCATCCCTGATATTCTGCACTACATAACCGATACCCGCAGTTACATAATAATCAATACAATCAGAGGTGTTATGAGGAGGTGAGAATAAGATGCTGTGCAACATTCAATCAGTAAACCACGCCTGGGAGAAGCACTTCTGCAATATAAGAGCACGACGGCCAACTTCCTGCCAGGACTGATATGATGCTGGTGGTTGGATTGCTTTTTACAGATGATTCTGCTCAGAATCAAAATTAGGATCAGTGAGAAGATGAACATTTTCAATAAAAGAGCAATTGCTCTTCTACCACCTACTGACGCCACTCTCGGGGTGAAGTTTCTCCTGAATTCCTTATTGGATTTATTAATGACTATCTTATATTTATGGCCCCTAGATTTATATTCCCCCAACTATGTCCCATTGTCCTTCAGTTTTGTATCAACCATGGAACGTCACCATAACCACTACATTTCATCATCATCATCATAGACAGTCCCTCTGCATCGAGTAAGACTTGCTTCCACTCTTAAAATTGATTCCTTAGGTGGCTGAACAGTCCAATGTGAGAACCACAGTCCTGTTGCAGGTGGGACAGACAGTCGTTGAGGGAAGGGGTGGGTGGGACAGGTTTGCCGCATGCTCTTTCTGCTGCCTGCGCTCGATTTCTGCATGCTCTCGGCGATGAGACTCGAGGTGCTCAGCGCCCTCCCGGATGCACTTCCTCCACTTAGGGCAGTCTTTGGCCAGGGACTCCCAGGTGTCAGTGGGGATGTTGCACTTTATCAGGGAGGCTTTGAGGTGTCCTTGTAACGTTTCCTCTGCCCACCTTTGGCTCGTTTGCCGTGAAGGAGTTCCGAGTAGAGCGCTTGCTTTGGAAGTCTCGTGTCTGGCATGCGAACAATGTGGTCTGTCCAACGGAGCTGATCAAGTGTGGTCAGTGCTTCAATGCTGTGGATGCTGGCCTGGTCGAGGACGCTAATGTTGGTGTGTCTGTCCCCCCCAGGGGATTTGTAGGATCTTGCAGAGGCATCGTTGGTGGTATTTCTCCAGCGACTTGAGGAGTCTACTGTACATGATCCATGTCTCTGAACCATACAGGAGGGCGGGTATTACTACAGCCCTGTAGACCATGAGCTTGGTGGCAGATTTGAGGGCCTAGTCTTCAAACACTCTTTTCCTCAGGTGGCCGAAGGCTGCACTGGCGCACTGACCTCCCAGAGTCACTACTACATTTAATAGATTTGAGACTTGCTTTCTCTTCGTGAATATGTTGTCCAAACTGAGACAGATGTCCAAACCTCAGTTACATAAGAACATAAGAAATGGGAGCAGGAGTAGGCCATTTGGCCCCTCGAGCCTGCTCCACCATTCAATAAGATCATGGGCGATCTGATCTTGGTCTCAACTCCACTTCTCCGCCCATTCCCCATAACCCTTGACTCCCTTATCTTTCAGCAATCTGTCGATCACCACTTTAAATATATCCAATGACCCATATGGAGGGAGTCACAGCATGCAGGGAGGTCCCCTTCCCTTCCCATGGTGGATGAGACCTCCCCAGAACCAACACAGCCTGGTTGCATATTGCAGAGGAGGTCATAAGCAGGGATGTCATCAGGAGGACCTGGGTGCAGTGATCTCATTAGTACAAAACCACACTCACCTTCAGCCTGCAGTGTCTCTCATCATAGCCACATCACTTCGCCTTCCCTACCCAACTTATGCACAACCTTACACCAACTTACCTTGAACATACACCCATCCCTCTCTCTCTATTTACATTATCACATCCCCATCTCACTAGCCACCCCACACACTCACCCTCATCCTACTAACAGCACACAAGAGTAACCATTTGTTTTATCCAATGTTCATGTAAAGTTTCTGTAAATGTGATGACAAACATTGAAACCTTTGTTTTCAACACTTTGCGTTCTTGGACAAATTTGTGTGCACCTTTGGAAGTGCCTTAGCGAGTTACAGTGAATGGGGAGACATAACGGTACTCCTGCAATGGTGGTGAGTGTGAAAGGGATGTGTTGGACATTGTAGGAATGCTTTATGGTGTTGTTATGGGGTGGTGCCAATCTGCCACATCATGTGACAGCCAGGGTGTAGAGGGTCAAGTGAAGTAAATGTGGCCATGGTGAGACCATCCCTGGTGTCCCAGGCAGCAATGTGGTCGGGTGCTGATGCCCTGTGTCCGGTGCAGCATCAGCTGATTGCGGAGAAGGTTGGTGTTGTTGTTGGTGCTGCTGATGTGCCTGGTGCTGCTGGTGTTGGGGCTGATTGTGGTCAGATTCTGAGGACCAAGGTGAAACAGTATAAATGGTACCCATGCTGATAGAATAGATGGCAGGTGAAGGTGAGATGACAGAAGCAATCTGTCAATGGTGAGAGAGGTTGCGCTAATGAGGTGACACTGGGTAGAGAGTTTGCTCCAAACTCTTGTAGCCTGCATAAAGCTCAATCTGTATTCCACATGGAATAAGCAACAGCTTCTGCACTTGGAAAGTGAACAGCAGTGAGGTGGGAGCTTTTATAGTACATTTCAAGTTGTCAACTAATCAGCTGATTCAATGGTCATTCAACTCCTGCCTCAGGTTTACAGACGTGGTCCCCGAACAGCATGGACCCTGTGGGCGAGCAGTTAAAGTTAAACAGTAAGGTTAAAATGATTGGCGATCACACTTGCATCATTGGGAAAGGTATGATGCAGAGGGGTCCCAACCCGTTGAGTGCAGGGAAAATGTGGCTGTCAATTTTCAAACAGCAAGTTCTCAACAACTGTAATGAGATAAGTTACTAAACTATCTGTTTTCGAGTGATGTTGGTTGATGAAGGATAAACATTCGCCGGGACAGCCCATGACCCTCCTTCCTCCGACCCAATTACCCATTGCCTCTAACAGTTGCCCCACCAGTGTCATTGAATTCACCACTTTCTCTCTTGTTCAATTTCACATCACTGAGTGCTCACCCAAACCCCACAGCATCATTGTGTGCATTAGTTGTAGGTATCCCGGTAACGTGCTTGTTCTGCAATGAACGTTTTATCTATCTCTACCAATGGCCATTAACCACTAGAAATAGATTACTTTTGGTCCATCATTGAGAACAACAGTAAAAATTACTTGACACAATACTTTTTGCCCCCAGTCACCTTGCACCCCTTCCTCCCCCACCCCCTCTCCCTTTTCTCCCCTATCCTACAGACACTCGACTAGATTTTCTATCTATTCATGCATGAGGAAAATCTAGCCCACTAAGGTATCAGCTCCCTTCCAGTATCTCTTCCAAGTAGTCATTCTTCGCCTGTGTAGTGAGTATTGGCAATTTATTTGTTGTTGTGGGGGCATTACAAGAAAAACAATTTCATTCTCACCCAATATCCATACAGACGTGCCTTCCAGGAGGGATCGCCACGCACTGACATTTATGACGGGAATAAATTGGAAAGCCATTTCATGGTAAATGTTTCTTTTATAAGAGTGACACATAGTAAAATATCTGAACATTTTTAAACCAAATGGTCTGCTTTTTTTAAGTATGAATGAGTGATGCTTGCCAGGTAAGTCTGTTCGAGCTTTGAGTGCATATTTGAACTGTAATACGCCACAATCACTGCAGGCAAAGTTCCAGCTCTTGTCAACACATGCTCATTCCCCAAGATTCAGTTAGAATGCTTTGATTTTACCAGAGTTACACTCCTGTGAAGTGCTTGGGACATTTTACTATGTTAAAGGCACTATATAAATACAATTTGTTGTTGTTGTTCAAACAGTTATAAGGCTCCCCCCCCCCCCAAAACCCAACCCTTGAAAGCATTGACTCAATTGTAAAATGAATCTGGACCTACTGACTTGGCACTTTTGGGCCTTGGATGCTAGAGTCCTCAAAGCTGTCTATTTTTTCACAAGGATCTCAAAGACGTATTCGTCAGGAATTTCCTTGGGGTGGGGGGGTGGATTTCTCCTGATTGGCTGCCGTAACTTTGGTGGAAAGCACAGAAACAACACATAAATGGGGTTTCTGCCAAAGTTACACCAGGTGACTAGGAGAACCGACCACCCCCGAGGATATTCTTGGTGTTTGTCTCGGCACTGCCCATTGCGAAAGTTAATCATTGCAGAGCAGGAAGCTCCCCAGTTCAATCCCATGTGGGTGGGTGAGTGGGCTCATTTCAGCCAGAGCGGCTGTAAAATTGCTGCAATTGGCCTCAGGTCCCCAGGCTCGGGAGGGCAAAATTTCAGTTAGGGTATTTGCTCCTTATTGGTATCCTGTTGTATCTGCACGAACGTTGACTTGATCAGGTTTGGCTCTGATGTCCTTCCATATTTGAATAGATTGCTGATTTTCACCGTTTTGACCTTCATGCCTGCAGAACGGCTGTTTGGCTGAGATATCGGAGGCTGCAAGAGCCAGGGCCAACAGTAGAGGAGAGTAGAAAGAAGGACAAGGTAAATTTAGGAAATGCCTGTGCATTCTGAGCACTGACTTCCAAACTATTTCTCAGGTGTCAGCCTTGGTGCAGTTGGAAGCACTCTAACTCCGAGTCAGGAGCTTGTGGATTCAAGCCCTACTCCAGACGTGACTACATACTCTCGGCTAGCACTTCAATGCAGTGCTGAGAGATTGCGGCACTGATATATAAAACGGAAAAGAATGACTAAAGTAAATGTTGGTCCCTTAGAAGATGAGAAGGGGGATTTAATAATGGGAAATGTGGAAATGGCTGAGACCTTAAACAATTATTTTGCTTCGGTCTTCACAGTGGAAGACACAAAAACCATGCCAAAAATTGCTGGTCACGGGAATGTGGGAAGGGAGGACCTTGAGACAATCACTATCACTAGGGGGGTAGTGCTGGACAGACTAATGGGACTCAAGGTAGACAAGTCCCCTGGTCCGGATGAAATGCATCCCAGGGTATTAAAAGAAATGGCGGAAGTTATAGCAGATGCATTCGTTATAATCTACCAAAATTCTCTGGACTCTGGGGAGGTACCAGCGGATTGAAAAGCAGCTAATGTAACACCTCTGTTTAAAAAAGGGGGCAGACAAAAGGCAGGTAACTATAGGCCGGTTAGTTTAACATCTGTAGTGGGGAAAATGCTTGAAGCTATCATTAAGGAAGAAATAGTGGGACATCTAGATAGGAATAGTGCAATCAAGCAGACGCAACATGGATTCATGAAGGGGAAATCATGTTTAACTAATTTACTGGAATTCTTTGAGGATTTAACGAGCATGGTGGATAGAGGTGTACCGATGGATGTGGTGTATTTAGATTTCCAAAAGGCATTCGATAAGGTGCCACACAAAAGGTTACTGCAGAAGATAAAGGTACGCGGAGTCAGAGGAAATGTATTAGCATGGATAGAGAATTGGCTGGCTAACAGAAAGCAGAGAGTCGGGATAAATGGGTCCTTTTCGGGTTGGAAATCGGTGGTTAGTAGTGTGCCACAGGGATCGGTGCTGGGACCACAAATGTTTACAATATACATAGATTACCTGGAAGAGGGGACAGAGTGTAGTGTAACTAAATTTGCAGATGACACAAAGATTAGTGGGAAAGCGGGTTGTGTAGAGGACACAGAGAGGCTGCAAAGAGATTTAGATAGGTTAAGCGAATGGGCTAAGGTTTGGCAGATGGAATACAATGTCGGAAAATGTGAGGTCATCCACCTTGGGAAAAAAAACAGTAAAAGGGAATATTATTTGAATGGGGAGAAATTACAACATGCTGAGATGCAGAGGGACCTGGGGGTCCTTGTGCATGAATCCCAAAAAGTTAGTTTGCAGGTGCAGCAGGTAATCAGGATGGCGAATGGAATGTTGGCCTTCATTGCGAGAGGGATGGAGTACAAAAGCAGGGAGGTCCTGCTGCAACTGTATAGGGTATTGGTGAGGCCGCACCTGGAGTACTGCGTGCAGTTTTGGTCACCTTACTTAAGGAAGGATATACCAGCTTTGGAGGGGGTACAGAGATGATTCACTCGGCTGATTCCGGAGATGAGGGGGTTACCTTATGATGATAGATTGAGTAGACTGGGTCTTTACTCGTTGGAGTTCAGAAGGATGAGGGGTGATCTTATAGAAACATTTAAAATAATGAAATGGATAGACAAGATAGAGGCAGAGAGGTTGTTTCCACTGGTCGGGGAGACTAGAACTAGGGGGCACAGCCTCAAAATACGGGGGAGCCAATTTAAAACCGAGTTGAGAAAGAATTTATTCTCCCAGAGGGTTGTGAATCTGTGGAATTCTCTGCCCAAGGAAGCAGTTGAGGCTAGCTCATTGAATGTATTCAAATTACAGATAGATAGATTTTTAACCAATAAAGGAATTAAGGGTTACGGGGAGCGGGCGGGTAAGTGGAGCTGAGTCAACGGCCAGATCAGCCATGATCTTGTTGAATGGCGGAGCGGGCTAGATGGCCTACTCCTGTTCCTAATTCTTATGTTTTTATGTTCTTATGTTCTGGCAATCTTTTGGATGAAAGGTTAAACTGAGGCCCAGTCTACCCTTTCAAGTGCTCTTTTTGAAGAAGAGCAGGGACATTCTCCTGATGTCCTGGCCAACATTGATCCCTCAAACAACACCTAAAACACACAATCTGATGATTTATCCCATTGCTGTTTGTGGGAGCTTGCTGTGCGCAAATTGGCTGCCGCATTTCCTACATTATAACCGTGACTACATTTCAAAAGTACCTCATTGGCTGTAAATTGTTTGGGATGTCCTGAGGTCATGAAAAGCGCTATATAAATGCAAGTCTTTCTTTCTTTTCTTTCTCTTTTCGCGTTTTTAACCAGAGCTGCTGTGAAAGGGGACAGCAGCAATTCCCGAAACAGGGTGAGACTACTAGTTTGAGGGAAAAGGGCCTTGGGTCTTTCCACTCCGTTAAAGGCGGCATATAAATGCAAGTTGTTGTTGTAGTTGTCGAAATTCAGATCTACTTGCCAGGATATATCGGCAGATCAAAATAAAAGCAGAAAATGCTGTAAATACTCAGTTGATTAGTCAGTCCCGGACGAAAAAATGTAAAAAGAGTGGGAGCAGAGCCAGAGCGACAGAGCACTTTATAAACAACAAGCAACAAGGAGTGATGTCACTTGACAGCTGGTAGGTGATTGGTTGGTGAGTATTACTGTTTTTTTTCTCTAAGCTAGGACAGTGGTTTAAATTAAGAGCGGGAAACTATAACGTACTTTATCAAATTAAAAACTTAACTAGAGAACTAATTAATAGAACTATAAATAAATCGTTGAATAAAGACTTTAACTAATTAAATAAATAAAACAAGTTTAGACTAAGATATGGCAGGGCAGGTTGTGTGTCTGGACTGCAGTATGTGGGAGTTTGTGGACAGTGAGACCCATCCCGAGCGGACACGTCTGCAGGAGATGTCTCTGTCTCAAATCGCTCCGGCTCAGAGTCATTGAACTGGAGTGCGAGTTGGAGACGTTCCAACACATAAGGGAGGGGAGAAGTATCTGGACAGTTTGCTCCAGACCTCGTCACACCACGTAGAGGAGTTCAGGCTCATTACGGGGTTGGTGAGACTGATAGTGTGTAGAGTAAGGGGAACCTAGGTAAAAAAGGAAATGAGGATCCACAGAAACTGATCCTTTCCAACGGGTACAATGTACTTGCTACCTGTGAGAGTAAGGATAAAGACTGTCGGAAGGACAGGCACAATGCAGAACATGGTACTTTGGAGCAGGAGGCTGTCCTAAAGGGGGAGGAGGAGGAGAGAAAGCATAATGTTGTATTTGTAGGGGTTTCTAGAATTAGCGGGACAAATAGCAAGATTGAGAGTCCCACATGGTATGTTGCCTACCTGGTACCAGGATGAGGGGCATCTTGAACCAGCTTGAAAGGCTATTGGAGAGGGAGGGGGAATATCCAGTCATTGTGATCCATGTTGGAACCAACAACATCAGGAAGAGTAGGCAAGAGGTCCTGTTTGAGGAATACCAGGAACGAGCAGCTAAATTAAAAAAACAGAACCTCAAGGATTATAATCTGCATTATTACCTGAGCCACGTGCAAATTGCCATAGGGATAACCTGATTAGGGAAGTGAACACATGGCTAAAGGAGTGGTGTGGGAAAGAGGGATTCCATTTCATGGGGCACTGGCACCAGTAGTGGGACAGGAAGGAATGGTACAATTGAGACGGCTCTTCCTGAACTGGTCTGGCACCAGGGTCCCAGCGGAAAGGATAAATAGGGCAGTCACAAGGACTTTAAACTAGAAAATGGGGGGAAGGGCTCAGGTGGAAAGTGTAGTACAAATAGCAGTTCAAAAACAAAGGAAAGGGCGGAGAGTAGAGTATCAATCAGAAATTCTGTTTTAGGCACACAGGTAAAGGGAAAACTAAAACTTAAACCAGGAGAGAGAAATAAGAAACATGTGAGTAAACCATTAGAACTGAAGAAGAGGCTAGAGTGTGTGGCCCAAATAAGCGTTCTTATACAAATGCACAGAGTATGAGGAATTAATTGAATGAACTGCAGGTGCAAATTCAAATTGGAGGGTATGACATTGTAGCCATTACTGAGACATGGCTGCAAGAGAGTCAGGACTGGGAACTAAGGGCTAGAAATTGCCCTTTGTCCCGATTGGGGCCGGTAACCTTCTGGAGCCGGGACTTCTTATGCCCGACACGGAATTGGACCGTACGCCCTTCGAAGGAAGTGGAGTACTGTCTCCGACGCTCCGCATCCTCTGAGGGACGTTCCTGGGGCTGAACCATATAGTGCTGATTAAAGGGGAGGGTGGCTGCACACTCTGCAGACCCTTTAATGGCCACCACTGGACAACGAGGGAAGTGATCAACCAGGCCAAAACGGAGTGCCGGGCTGCGCCAGGTGGCCCAGTCGACATGACGGCTGCCATTGTCGGGCCGACCCAACAGTCAGCTGACAAATAAAGATGGTGGCCCGGGGCGCTAAAGGCCTCCCCTTCAAGGGGCGCCCCGGCGTGGGAAGTCTGCCAGCTTCACGATCCACGAAGTTGGCATTGATATCCGCCCAGGCCAGCCTCACAGCCCGTGGGGCAATTTCCCCCCATGGGTCGGTGAGGGGTCGGTGCGGGGAGGTGAGGGGTTGGCGCGGGGTCGGTGAGGGGTCGGTGCGGGGAGGTGAGGGGTCGGCGTGGGGTCGGTGAGGAGTCGGCGCGGGGAGGTGAGGGGTCGGCGCGGGGTCGGTGAGGGGTCGGTGCGGGGTCGGTAAGGGGTGAGGGGTCGGGGCAGGGAGGTGAGGGGTCGGCGTGGGGTCGGTGAGGAGTCGGCGCGGGGAGGTGAGGGGTCGGTGAGGGGTCGGTGCGGGGAGGTGAGGGGTTGGCGCGGGGTCGGTGAGGGGTCGGCGCGGGGAGGTGAGGGGTCGGCGCAGGGTCGGTGAGGGGTCGGTGCGGGGTCGGTAAGGGGTGAGGGGTCGGGGCAGGGAGGTGAGGGGTCGGCGTGGGGTCGGTGAGGAGTCGGCGCGGGGAGGTGAGGGGTCGGTGAGGGGTCGGTGCGGGGAGGTGAGGGGTCGGCGCTGGGTCGGTGAGGGGTCGGTGAGGGGTCGAGGGGTCGGCGCGGGGTCGGTGAGGAGTCGGCGCGGGGAGGTGAGGGCTCGGCGCGGGGTCGGTGAGGGGTCGGTGCGGGGTTGGTGAGGGGTGAGGGGTCGGTGCGGGGAGGTGAGGGGTTGGCGCGGGGTCGGTGAGGGGTCGGTGAGGGGTTGGCGCGGGGTCGGTGAGGGGTGAGGGGTCGGTGCGGGGAGATGAGGGGTTGGCGCGGGGTCGGTGAGGGGTCGGTGCGGGGTCGGTAAGGGGTGAGGGGTCGGGGCGGGGAGGTGAGGGGTCGGCGCGGGGTCGGTGAGGGGTCGGTGCGGGGTCGGTAAGGGGTGAGGGGTCGGTAAGGGGAGGTGAGGGGTCGGTGAGGGGTCGGTGAGGGGTGAGGGGTCGGTGCGGGGTCGGTGAGGGGTGAGGGGTCGGTGCGGGGTCGGTGAGGGGTCGGCGCACACACCAATGCCACCATCACCGATTGCACACCAGCCCAGGGTGCTAACCACGGAGCACGTCGCTGCCGGGACTGCGCACCCCCAAACCTCCAGGACAATTTCCCGGGAGGTAGGAGCACCCCTTCCCCGGGAGAAAACGCCATTGTGCCCTATTAGCCCCTCCCTGGGGGTGCTGACGGGGCTATAAAATGGGCAATTTCTCCCCATATATACCAGGTTATAAGATCTACAGGAAAGATTGGGGGGAGTAACCTTAATGATTAAGGATGAAATGACTTCAATGATGAGAGGATATAAAGAGTGGTAAGCAGGCAGTAGAGACTTTATGTGCAGAATTAAGAAACAAAAAATGATTTTAGACTATAGTGGGAGCTGTGAATAGGCTCCTGGTAACAGCTGGGAAGTGCTAGATTGTATAAATGCAGAGATTAGACAAACGTGTAGCAAAGGCACAGAGGTTTAATGGGGATTTTAACTTCCATATAGAATGGGATAAGCAGACGAGCACCTGTCAGAAAGGTAATGAATTTCTTGACTGTGTCCGGGATAGTTTCTACAACAATATGTCCTCGAGGCAACAAGGCGCAGGCCATATTAGATTTAGTAATAAGTAATGAGCCAGATTTAGTTAACAGCATAACTGTGCGTGAACATTTATCCAATAGCGATCACAACATGATCGAGTTCAACATAATGTTTGAAAGGGATAAAATGCGAAACCGCTACTAAGATTCTAGATTTAGGTAACGCCGACTTCAACAGGATGAGGCAAAGACTGCCCACAGTAAACTGAACAAATCTGTTCATGGGTAAAATGACAGATCAGTGGGAGGTGTTTAAAAAACAATTTCATGTGATACAGATCCAGTTTAGATCACTGAGGGGCAAGTGCTCTACTTGCCAAAATAAACAGCCACAGACAACTAAAGGGGTAAGAGACAGCATGAACCTAAAAGAAAAAGCATACAAAAATGCAAAAATTGGCACAGATCCCGGTGAGTGGGAAAGATACAAAGGACAGCAAAGGGTGACACAACAGATAGTAAGAGCTATAAAAAGGGAGAATGAAAAGAAAGTTGCAAGGGATATCAAAATCAATACGAAGAATTTTTACAATTACATTAGGAAAAAGAGGCTGGCCAGGAGCAATGTTGGCCCGGTAAAAACTGAAAGCAGATTTTGTCAATGATAAAAAGGAAATAGCAGACATGTTGAGTAATTACTTTGCATCAGTATTTACAGTAGGAGAAGAGGATAGCATGGCAGAAATCCCAAGGGAATTAAGATTGAATCAGGGACAGGGACTCAATAAAATTAACATCAGTAAAATAACACCTAGAGTACTGCATACAGTTTTTGGTCTCCGTATTTAAGGAAGGATATACTTACATTGGAGGCTGTTCAGAGAAGGTTCACTGGGTTGATTCCGGAGATGAGGGGGTTGACTTATGAGGGTAGGTTGAGCAGGTTGGGCCTATACACATTGGAGTTCAAAAGAATGAGAGGTGATCTTATTGAAACTTATAAGATGATGGCCCCAAGTTTCCACACACGGTGAAAAAGGCGCATCTCAGAGCTGGGTGCCTGTTTTTCGCGCCGAAAACGGCGCCTGAAAAAAAATGCGGTATTCTTGAGCTCCTTGGAGCTCGATGTCTGCTTGGCGCGGCGCACAGGGGGCGGAGCCTACCACTCGCGCCGATTTTGTAAGTAGGAGGGGGCGGGTACAATTTAAATGAGGCTTCTTGGTGCCGGCAACCCTGCGCGTGCGCGTTGGAGCGTTCGCACACGCGCAGTCTGAAGTAAACATTGGCACTCGGCCATTTTTAAAAGTGCTGCAGAAAAAGTGAAGATTTGTTTCTTGGACCCCTGCAAAGGCTTGTATTTTAATTTTCTTGATATTTCTGTGTGTGAGGGAATGCTTTTAGCAGCACTGCTGAATAAATCACCTGCTGAAATCAGTGAGTTCAGCTTTTCACTGCTAAACTTGCAGAACCGGTGCCTGCAAATTAAGGACTGTGTGTTTGGAGAAATAAAAGTGGCAATTCAACTTTGCAATGGATCAACTTCCACCAAGAACAAAGAATTTCTTGCATGAGGAAGCAAACCATTGCATAATATGTGGTGCACCCATTCTGCAAATTTAAATATAAAGATGTTGATGTGGCTGCCTCTCCCTGTCCAAATGGCCTCAGTCAGTCCCCCTCACAGCTCGAAGGCTGCTGCTGCTCCCGACCAGCCACTGACGCCGCTGCAATCCCATGGCCGAATGGCCTCACGTCCGTCCGGGTGCTGCATCTTCGCGGGGAATGAAGGCCTGCCTCAAGCACCAAGGCTGCTTGCTGCCGTCGAGACACTGACGCCACACCGCTGCCTGAAAGGCCTGCCTGAAGCACTTTCACACAGGTAGGAACATGGTTTATTTAATCTTTTCTTTGCTTATAAATTTTTATTCAGGTTGAATTTATTTGTATAGTATTTGTATAAGTATAACTAAGGATTTATTGTAGAATTTAATGACTTCCCTTCCCCCCCCCCCCCCACCTCGTTCCCGACGCCTAATTTGTAACCTACGCCTGTTTTTTAAAGTGTAGACAAGGTTTTTTCAAGCCTACAAAAATCTTCACTTGCTCCATTCTAAGTTAGTTTGGAGTACGTTTTCACTGTGGAAACTTTCAAATCAGGCGTCAGAGGCCGGACACGCCCCCTTTTGAAAAAAAAATTCTGTTCCAAAGTGAAACTGTTCTACCTGACTAGAACTGCAGAAAACTAAATGTGGAGAATTCCGATTTCTAAGGTACTCCGTTCTACACCAGTTGCTCCTAAAAATCAGGAGCAAATCATGTGTAAACTTGGGGCCAATGAGGGGGCTTGACAAGGTGGATGCAGAGAGGATATTTACACTCATAGAGGAAATTAAAACTAGGGGGCATAGTCTCAGAATAAGGGGCCGCCCACTTAAAACTGAGTTGAGGAGGAATTGCTTCTCTCAGAGGGTTGTAAATCTGTGGAATTCAATGCTCCAGAGAGCTGTGGAGGCTGGATCATTGAATATATTTAAAGCGGAGATAGACAGATTTTTGAGCAATAAGAGAATAAAGGGTTATGGGGAACGGGCAGAGAAGTGGAGCTGAGTCCATGATCAGATCAGCCATGATCTTACTAAATGGTGGAGCAGGCTCGAGGGGTCAAATGCCTGCTCCTATTTCTTATGTTCTTATGTTCTTAACAGTAATGAAGAAAATAATGGCACTAGAGTGACAAACCCCCAGGACCCGATGGTTACCAGTCCAGGGTTTTAAAGGAAGTAGATGAGCACATTGCAGATGCCCTAACTATAATCTTCCAAAGTTCTCCAGATTCAGGAACCGTTCCTTTAGATTGAAAAATCGCTCATGTCACTCCACTATTTAAGAATGGCGAGAGAGGGACACGGAATTATAGACCAGTTAGCCTAATATCTGTTGTCGGGAAATGGCTAGAGTCTATAATTAAGGATAGGGTGACTGAACACGTTGAAAACTTTCAGTTGATCAGAGAGAGCCAGCAGGATTTCTGAAAGATAGGTCATGCCTGACAAACCTGATTGAATTTTTTGAAGAGGTGACTAAAGATGTGGACAGGGGAATGTCTATAATGTTATTTATATGGACTTCCAGAAGGCATTTGATAAAGTCTCACATAAATTTCTGTGATCTAAGGTAGAAGCCCACGGAATTGAGGGCAAATTATTGACCTGGTTAGGAAATTGGCTGAGCGGGAGGAGACAGGCAGTAGCGATAATGGGCTAGTACTCTAATTGACAGGAGGTGACAAGTGGTGTCCCGCAGGGATCTGTGTTGGGGCCTCAACTATTCACAATATTTATTAACGACTTAGATGATGGTATAGAAAGTCATATAATCCAAACTTGCCGATGACACAAAGATAGGCGGCATTGTAGGCAGTGTAGAAGAAAGCATAAAATTACAAAGGGATATCAATAGGTTAAGCGAATGGGCAAAATTGTGGCAAATGGATTTCAATATAGGCAAATGTGAAATCATCCACTTTGGACCTAAAAAAGATAGAACAGGGTACTTTCTAAATGGTGAAAAGCTAAAAACTGTGTAGGTTCAAAGAGACTTGTGGGTCCAGGTACAGAGTTCATTAAAATGTCATGAACAGGTACAGAAAATAATCAAAAAGGCTAATGGAATGCTGGCCTTTCTATCTAGAGGACCAGAATACAAGGGGGTAGAAGTTATGCTGCAGCTGTACAAAGCCTTGATTAGACCACACCTGGAGCACTGTGAGCAGTTCCGGGCACCACACCTTAGGGAGGGTATATTGGGCTTAGAGGGAGCGCAGCCTGGGTTTACCAGAATGATACTCGGACTTCAAGGGTTAAGTTATGAGGGGAGATTAGACAAATTAGGGTTGTATTCCCTAGAATTTAGAAGGTTAAGGGGTGATCTGATCGAGGTTTTCAAGATATTAAGGGGAAAAGATAGGGTAGATAGAGAGAAAGTATTTCTGCTGGTTGGGGAGTCTAGGACTAGGGGCATAGTTTAATAATTAGAGCCAGACGTTTCAGGAGTAAAATTAGGCAACACTTCTACACACAAAGGGCCCAAGTTTCGGGCCGCGCCTAGAACAGCGCAGCCCCGACCTGGACGCCCGTTTTTCGCGCCAGAAAGTGCGCCTAAAAAATATCTGCAGATTCTCCGGCTCCCTGCTGGTCCTCTGGAGCTGGGCGCAGCACGAGCTGTGGGGGGAGGAGCCAGGTCCCTGCGCTGAAAACAGTGCCGGGACCTCTGCACATGCGCGCTACAGTGGGCACGCATGTGCAGTAGCTCCAGGCGCCCAAAACTGTGTGGGAGGGGCCCAAAGCATGCAGCCCCTAGCCCTGGCCGAATAGCCTCACTGGGGCTGCGAGGATCAGGCTGACTCCCACGCCAGCTCCTGCTCTGGCTCCAGCTTCCTCCCCTGTTCAGCTGGCTCTCTCAACCCCAACCCAGCTCCCGCTCCGCTCCCCCCGGACCCCCCCACCCAGCTCCCGCTCCGCTCACCCCGGACCCCCCCCCAGCTCCCTCTCCTCTCCCCCTCCCTCCCCTCGCCCCCTCCCTCCCCTCTCCTCTCCTCTCCCCCTCCCTCCCCTCTCCTCTCCCCTCCCCTCTCCTCTCCCCCTCCCTCCCCCTCCTCTCCCCCTCCCTCTCTCTCCTCTTCCTCCCCTCCCCTCTCCCTCTCCCTCCCTCCCTCTCCTCTCCCCCACCCCTCCCCTCCTCCCTCCCTCTCCTCTCCTCCCCTCCCCCTTTCCTCTCCCCCCTCCCCCTCTCCTCTCCCCCCTGCCTCTCCCTCTCCCCCTCTCCTCTCCCCCCCTCCCTCTCCCCACCCCTCCTTCCCTTTCCTCTCCTCTCCCCCTCTCCTTTCCCTCTCCTCCTCCATCCCTCCCCTCTCCTCTCCCTCCCTCTCCCCACCCCTCCTCCTCCTCCCCCCTCCTCCTCCCCTCTCCCCTCCCCTCGCTGTCAGAAACACATGGACACTGACAGCAGAGAGAGAGAGACACTGACACAGACAGACAGACAGAGAGAGAGACACACAGACAGAGACACACTGGGGGGACCATCCCAGCACGTTGTTGGAGGGCTCCCGGTGTTGCAGTCGGTGAGTAGAATTTTTTTTATTTATTGATTTTTTAATTTTTTTAATTTTTATTAATTTTTTTGATTGATTTATTGGTTGATTTATTGATGTATTTATCATTTATTATTGATGATGGCTCTTTTTTGTAAAACTGAAGTGTTTAATGTTTGTAAACTTCCCTTTAAACCCCCCCTCCCCCATTCCCTACGCCTGATTTTCTAAGTGTAGGCAAGGTTTTTCTGAGCGTACAAAAATCTACACTTACTCCATTCTAAGTTAGTTTGGAGTAAGTTTTCACTGCCTAAACTTTCAAAACGGGCGTAAGTGGCCGGACACACCCCCTTTTGGAAAAAAAAATCTGTTCCAAACTGAAACTGTTCTAACTGACTAGAACTGGAGCAAACTAAATGCCGAGAATTGCAATTTCTAAGATATTCCATTCTAAACCAGTTGCTCCAAAAAAACAGGAGCAACTCAGGCTGAAACTTGGCCCCAAAGGGTGGTAGAAGTTTGGAACTCTCTTCCGCAAATGGCAATTGATGCTAGATCAATTGTTAATTTTAAATCTGAGATTGATAGATTTTTGTTAAGGTATTAAGGGATATGGGCCAGAGGCGGGTATATGGAGTTAGGCCACAGATCAACCCTAATCTCACTGCATGGCGGAATGGACTAGAGGGGATGAATGGCCTATTCCTGTTCCTATGTTCCTATCCTGTTTGTTCTCCTTCAGTTGCTGACTGGCTTGCTAAGCATTTCCAGCATTTTATGGTTGCTGCTAAATCTCATATTTCCAGTGCGCACAATTTATTATCGACACTGGCAACGCATCGAAATCAGCTGGGTCGAGACAACCTCCACTCCTCCCAATACCATCGGTGTCATTGACAGCGATGTTAAATTTCAAATGAATTAATTGGGTAGTTCAACAGCAAGCAGAGATTGGATTTGTGGCCGAATCCAGTTCTCCCTTTTACAACAACGATTGGATTTAGGCAGAAGAAATATCTGAGGATAATTTACCCGAGGGAGAGAGGGGAGATGGTGAGCCGAGGATACAGATTAATACTGCTACTTCGTGTGGGTGCTGTAGATGCAGAGCAACAACTATAATTTTACATTTGGGTGGTTAAGCCAGATAATTGCGTCAGGAGTAGCGGAGTGTATTGTTGTGATGTCTCCTTCATATTTGTGAATCTGGCATTGAGTCTGTTCTGGGTGACCACAGTCGCACACTGGAGAGTTTTTAATTCTGCATTAGTGCATCGAGTATCTACACTTGCCATGGTTTATGCGGATGTGACATAGAGTTGCCCCTAAGCTTTGTGGAAAGAAAGAAAGACGTACATTTATATAGCACCTTTCATGACCACCGGACGTCTCAAAGTGCTTTACAGCCAATGAAGTACTTTTGCAGTGCAGTCACTGTTGGAATGTAGGAAACACGGCGGCCAATTTGCACACAGTAAACTCCCACGAACAGCAATGTGATAATGACCAGATAATCTGTTTTTGTTATGTTGATTGAGAGATAAATATTGGCCAGGACACTGGGGATAACTCTCCTGCTCTTCCAAATAGTGCCATGGGATTTTTTACATCCACCTGAGAGGGCAAACAGGGCCTCAGTTTAACGTCGCATCCGAAAGACGTCACCTCTGACTGTGCAGCACTCCCTCAGCCCTGCACTGGAGTGTCAGCCTAGATTTATGTGCTCAAGTCCCTGGAGTGGGACTCAAAGCCACAACATTCTGGTTCAGAGATGAGTGTGTTACCCACTGAGCCACAACTGACACAGGAAGATCAAAGCCAGGAATCATCTGCATCGCGTCTTTCATGAGGTGCTTGTTTGTGACTTCTTGAGAACGCTATTTGACTTTCCAAGCATCGTCAGGGTTGAAATCACATTGTCGAAGGTTAAGTGCGAGGTTAATAAGGAAGATTGTCAAAGAGAGGCTTCTAACAACAGCTTTAACAAAACCTTTTTTTCTGTATTGAGATTTCAGGCTTTACTAAAATCTGCAGTTTAACTTCTGAGATTTTTCTCATTTCTAAAATTAGATTTATTAACAAAAACACTTTACCTGAAGGTGCCACATTTTTAAAGATTTGTATGCCAGTTGTTTCTGCTTCACACCACTGGCCTGTTCCACTTTTGGAGTATCAGATTCACACCTGATAGCTAAATGTACTGAATTATTCACAGAAAGATTGAGATGAGTAGATTAGACGTATTGTTTCAAGATTTGCATTGATTGGAGACGGCCTTCTTGGAAAACTTTCTGCTTAATTATAAATGTTGTTTCCTTTTTTGCAATTAAAGATGGGTACTGATTCTAAAACTTTTTTTGGGTGGTTTGGGGAATTAAAAATATAATTACCGTTGGCAAGGTTAAGTAGAAGTGATTTGGCAAAAAATTAAAGTAAAAGCTTCATTATGTTAGGTGGGAAGTCATGTGGGTTCAAACTCCACTCCAGAGACTTGAGCACAAAATCCAGGCTGACACTCCCAATGCCTTACTGAGGGAGTGCTGCACTATCAGAGGTGCCATCTTATGGATGAGTTGTTAAACCGAGGCTTCATCTGCCCTCTCGGGTGGATGTAAAAGTTCCAATGGTACTGTTGTGAAGAAGAGCAGGGGTGTTCTCCGTGGTGTCCTGGCCCATATTTATCCCTCAACTAACACCTAAAACAGATGATCTGGTCATTATCTCAGTGCTGTTTGTGGGATCTTGCTGTGCGCAAATTGGCTGCCACATTTTCCGTCATTACAACAGTGACTACACTTCAAAAGTACTTCATTGGCTTTAAAGCACTGTGGGACATCTTGAGGTCGGGAAAGGTGCTATATAAATGGATATTATTTTTCTTGCTTTCATGCCTGTTATAGCAATTTTGAGCATTTAAATCTATAACCAAAAAGAACCCTGTCATGTCAATTTGGGATTACTGTGACTATCCTTTATATGCATACGAAGACTTTATCAATTTCTACATAGGTACTTTATTTCTACGCCCTCTGCATTTCTACATTCTCAAAAATACATTTTCTTTTCCCTCTGGTGGTTGCTCACCTAAAGCCTTGCCCTATCTTTTCTCCATCAGATGCTGACAGTCCTGCTGTATATTTCCAACATTTTCACCTTGTATTTTCTCCCCTATAATTTTCTCCCCATCTTCCCTGGAGGCACTGTCTCATCATCCATAGATCTAGTCCTTTGTACAAGTGACCATTCATCATGTGTGAGCCTAGACAGCAAGTGTCAGCAAGCTTATTGATCGTGGGTAGGGAGGGGTACAAAGGGGGCCATGGAAAGCTGTCACAGCTGAACTTGCTCTTGGTCACATGCATGCTTTCTAGTTGATAGAAATGGGAACTATAGTTTGAATTTTTCCGCTCTACACAAATTACCCTCATGGTCTCCAAAAGGCCCTCCCCTTTCTTTAGTTATCCACTTGCTCTTAATATATTTGTAGAACATCTTTGGGTTTTCCTTGATTTTACTTGCCAATAATTTTTCATGCTCTCTCTTAGCATTCCTAATATCCTTTTTAATTTCACCTCTGAACTTCCTATATTCCTCCAGAGATTTAGTGTTTAGCTGTCGGTATATGACATAAGCTTCCCTTTTTTTCTTTATCCTCCCTTGTAAGTCCCAGGGGGCTCTAGAATTGTCATTCCCACCCTTTTTCTTTTAGAGCACATGTTTGGCCTGGGCCTCTGGATCTCCTCCTTGAATGCCTCCCCTGTTCCGACACTGATTTACCTACAAGTAGCTGTTTCCAGTCCACTGTGGCCCAATCACTTCTCAACTTAGCAAAGTTAGCTTTTTCCCAATTTGGGACTATTCTTCCTTGTCCTTATCCATAACTACCATGAATCTGACTGAATTATGGTCACTGGCACCCAAGTGCTCTCCCCCTTCCACCTGCCCAGCTTCATTCCCCAAAACTAAATCCAGAACCGCCCCCTCCCATGTTGGGCTTGTTACATACCAACTAAAAAAGTTCTCTTGAATGCATTTTGGGAATTCCGCACCCTCTATACCCTTCACACTATATTTGTCCCAATCAATATTAGGATCGTTGAAATCCCCTACTATTACTGCCCTATGATTTTTGGACTTCACAGAAATATGCCGACATATTTACTCCTCTATCTCCCTCCCACTGTTTGGGGGTCTATAATACACACCCAGCAGTGTGATCACCCCTTTTTTATTTTTCAGTTCAACCGAAATGGCCTCATTTGATGATCCCTCGAACATATCATCCCTCCTCACAGCTGTAATAATTTCTTTAATTAATACTGTGGCCCCCCCTCCCCCTTTTTACCCCCCTCTCTGTCCTGTCTAAAAATTCTGTAACTAGGAATATTGAGCCCCTCTTTCTGCCATGTCTCTATAATGTCATACTCCCAAGTGTCTATCTGTGCTCTCAGCTCATCTGCCTTATTCGCTATACTCCTTGCATTGAAGTATATACCATTTAACACAGGAAGACCTCCTTGATTACTACTTACTAACCCTTGTTTCCTCTGTCTTACAGATTCACTTTCTACATTCTTGCTTTCCAATTTCAGCTTTACTTTCTTCCCTGTTGAATTTGTTCTCAGGTTCCCATCCCCCTGCCAAGCTAGTTTGAACGCTCCCCAACAGCATGAGCAAATCTCCCCGCGAGGATATTGGTCCTGGCGCTGTTGAGGTGCAACCCATCTGGTTGGTACAGGTCCCATCTCCCCCAGAAGCAGTTCCAATGCCTCAGGAATTTAAAGCCCTCCCTCCTGCACCAACTCTCCAGCCACGTGTTCATCCTCTCTATCCTTCTGTTCTTGTACTCATTAGCACGTGGCACCGGTAGTAACCCGGAGATTACTATCTTTGAGGTCCTACCCTTTCATTTTTCTCCTCGCTCCCTAAATTCTGCCTGCAGGATCTTATCCCTCTTTCTACCTATGTCATTGGTCCCGATATGGACCACGACCTGTTCACCCTCTCCCCCCAGAATGCCCTGCGTCCGCTCTGTGACACCCTTGACCCTAGCACCAGGGAGGCACCATACCCAGAGTCATGACTATGGCTGCAGAAACTCCTCTGTATTTCTCTTACTATTGAATCCCCTACCACTGAAGCTCTTTTATTCTTTGTCCCTCCCTCCTATGCAGCTGAGCCACCCATGGTGCCTTGGACTTGGCTCTGGCTGCCCAGAGGCACCATCGCCCTCACCTGAAGGCAGCAGGTTTTGAAGCTTTGTATTTTGTAATTAAATTCTGCTTAGATGAATACTTAGAGAATGAGGTGCTGCTCTTCCAGTAGCCCAATAAGTTTATCCAGAATGTAACTGTGCCACACAGACCTGGAGGTTCCAACTTTCAATGTCTGATAGGGCAGATGTAGTCCTGATACAATTACCCATTTTACCCCTGGGTTAGGAAGGAGAAAACTTGCCAGGGTACCTACCCTTGCTTGCTCTCCAGTGACCCCGACTGGAAAGAGGCTGTCATGTGAGGACAGGAATAGGCTATTCTGTGAAGACCTGCAAAGCGAAATATCATCCCACCGAGGTTCACAGTTATGAAATTTTGCTTTAGTTATTCTTTCAGGTTCAGCACCACTGGTAACTCCCATAAGTGGAGGGTAACACATTTGTTGCAGTGTATATGGATTTTAGCAAGGATTTTGATAAGGTCCCACATGGCAGACTGGTCACAAAAGACAAAGCCCATGGGATCCAGGGCAATGTGGCAAGTTGGATCCAAAATTGGCTCAAAGGCAGGAAGCAAAGGATAATGGTCGATGGGTGTTTTTGTGACTGGAAGGCTGTTTCCAGTGGGGTTCCGCGGGGCTCAGTACTAGGTCCCTTGCTTTTTGTGGTACATATTAATGACTTAGATTTCAATGTAGGGGGTAGAAGTTTGCAGATGATACTAAAATCAGCTGTGTGGTTGATGATGAAGAAGAAAGCTGTAGACTGCAGGAAGATATTAATGAACTGGTCAGGTAGGCAGAACAATGACAAATGGAATTCAATCCGGAGAAGTGTGAGGTAATGCACTTGGGAGGGCTAACAAGGCAAGGGAATACACATTAAATGGTAGGACACTGAGAAGTGTAGAGGAACAAAGGGACCTTGGAGTGCAGGTCCACAGATCCCTGAAGCTGACGGGCCAGATAGATAAGGTGGTTAAGAAGGCATACGGAATACTTGTCTTTATCAGGCATAAAATACAAGAGCAGGGAGGTTATGCGTGAACTATATAAAACACCAGTTAGGCCACAGCTAGAGTATTGCATGCAGTTCTGGTCAGCACATTACTGGAAAGATGTGATTGCACAAGAGAGGTTACAGAGGAGATTTATGAGGATGTTGCCTGGACTGAAGAATTTTAGCTATTGGGAAAGATTGGCTGACTTGTTTTCTTTGGAACAGAGGCGACTGAGGGGAGACCTTATTGGAGGTGTATAAAATTGAGCGGCCTAGATAGAGTGGGTTGGAAGGACTATTTCCCTTAGCAGAGGGGTCAACAACCAGGGGGGATAGATTTAAAGTCATTGGTAGGAGGTTGAGAGGGGATTTGAGGGGAAATATCTTCACCCAGAGGGTGGTGGGGGTCTGGAACTCACTGAGGCAGAAACCCTCACCACATTTAAAGGGTACTTGGATGTGCACTTGAAGTGCCGTAACCTACAGGACTATGGACCAAGAGCTGGAAAATGGGATTAGGCTGGATAGCTCTTGGTCGGCCGGTGCGGACACGATGGGCCGAAATGGCCTCCTTCCGTGCTGTAAATTTCTATGATTCTATGATTCATGTTCTATACGATCTGGAGCGCACTGTTTGCTGCTAGTTAAATGACAGCATGATCCATGGATCATAACATAGACTGAAATGCTGCATGAGCTGCCACGAATAATCTCCTCTCTTTATGGAAGGCAGAAGATTGGAAGGAAACAATTACAAGAAGAGCATTTTAATTGAGATGAGGCACAATTTTAAGTTAATAAAGTTGAAGCAAATTGTGTTAACTGATCTATAGGGGTGCACTAATAGACCTCAGGATCTGAGTTAGTAAAAAGGGAAATCAAACAGGATTTCTGCTTGTGATCACTGATGCTCATGAGTGTAGCTATGGATGCCAAATATGGATGACACGTGAAGACAAACTAGCTTGGCTGTGGGGCCATGCCCCTCCTCCCCCTTCCCCATATCACACAGCCTTATCACACTCACTGGCAAGCTTCATGTAATGGCCAAGTTGCTGGGAAAATTGATGAAAACACACAAATCAGAGTAGAAATCGCAGGATAGCGCAGATGAATACGTGGCTTGAGCAGTGGTGCAGCAGGGAGGGATTCAAATTCCTGGGGCATTGGAACTGGTTCTGAGGGAGGTGGGACCAGTACAAACCGGACGGTCTGCACCTGGGCAGGACCGGAACCAATGTCCCAGGGGGAGTGTTTGCTAGTGCTGTTGGGGAGGAATTAAACTAATATGGCAGGGGGATGGGAACCAATGCAGGGAGACAGAGGGAAACAAAAAGGAGACAAAAAGCAAAAGACAGAAAGGAGATGAGGAAAAGTGGAGGGCAGAGAAACCCAAGGCAAAGAACAAAAAGGGCCACTGTACGGCAAAATTCTAAAAGGACAAAGGGTGTTAAAAAAACAAGCCTGAAGGCGTTGTGTCTTAATACAAGGAGTATCCATAATAAGGTGGATGAATTAACTGTGCAAATAGATGTTAACAAATATGATGTGATTGGGATTACAGAGACGTGGCTCCAGGATGATCAGGGCTGGGAACTCAACATCCAGGGGTATTCAACATTCAGGAAGGATAGAATAAAAGGAAAAGGAGGTGGGGTAGCATTGCTGGTTAAGGAGGAGATTAATGCAATAGTTAGGAAGGACATTAGCTTGGATGATGTGGAATCTATATGGGTAGAGCTGCAGAACACCAAAGGGCAAAAAACGTTAGTGGGAGTTGTGTACAGACCTCCAAACAGTAGTAGTGATGTTGGGGAGGGCATCAAACAGGAAATTAGGGGTGCATGCAATAAAGGTGCAGCAGTTATAATGGGTGACTTTAATATGCACATAGATTGGGCTAACCAAACTGGAAGCAATACGGTGGAGGAGGATTTCCTGGAGTGCATAAGGGATGGTTTTCTAGACCAGTTATGTCGAGGAACCAACTAGGGGGGAGGCCATCTTAGACTGGGTGTTGTGTAATGAGAGAGGATTAATTAGCAATCTCGTTGTGCGAGGCCCCTTGGGGAAGAGTGACCATAATATGGTGGAATTCTGCATTAGGATGGAGAATGAAACAGTTAATTCAGAGACCATGGTCCAGAACTTAAAGAAGGCTAACTTTGAAGGTATGAGGCGTGAATTGGCTAGGATAGATTGGCGAATGATACTTAAGGGGTTGACTGTGGATGGGCAATGGCAGACATTTAGAGACCGCATGGATGAACTACAACAATTGTACATTCCTGTCTGGCATAAAAATAAAAAAGGGAAGATGGCTCAACCGTGGCTATCAAGGGAAATCAGGGATAGTATTAAAGCCAAGGAAGTGGCATACAAATTGGCCAGAAATAGCAGCGAACCCGGGGACTGGGAGAAATTTAGAACTCAGCAGAGGAGGACAAAGGGTTTGATTAGGGCAGGGAAAATGGAGTACGAGAAGAAGCTTGCAGGGAACATTAAGACGGATTGCAAAAGTTTCTATAGATATGTAAAGAGAAAAAGGTTAGTAAAGACAAATGTAGGTCCCCTGCAGTCAGAATCAGGGGAAGTCATAACGGGGAACAAAGAAATGGCGGACCAATTGAACATGTACTTTGGTTCGGTATTCACTAAGGAGGACACAAACAATCTTCCGGATATAAAAGGGGTCGGGGGGTCTAGTAAGGAGGAGAAACTGAGGGAATTCCTTATTAGTCGGGAAATTGTGTTGGGGAAATTGATGGGATTGAAGGCCGATAAATCCCCAGGGCCTGATGGACTGCATCCCAGAGTACTTTAGGAGGTGTCCTTGGAAATAGCGGATGCATTGACAGTCATTTTCCAACATTCCATAGACTCTGGATCAGTTCCTATCGAGTGGAGGGTAGCCAATGTAACCCCACTTTTAAAAAAAGGAGGGAGAGAGAAAACAGGGAATTATAGACCGGTCAGCCTGACATCGGTAGTGGGTAAAATGATGGAATCAATTATTAAGGATGTCATAGCAGTGCATTTGGAAAGAGGTGACATGATAGGTCCAAGTCAGCATGGATTTGTGAAAGGGAAATCATGCTTGACAAATCTTCTGGAATTTTTTGAGGATGTTTCCAGTAGAGTGGACAAGGGAGAACCAGTTGATGTGGTATATTTGGACTTTCAGAAGGCTTTCGACAAGGTCCCACACAAGAGATTAATGTGCAAAGTTAAAGCACATGGGATTGGGGGTAGTGTGCTGACGTGGATTGAGAACTGGTTGTCAGACAGGAAGCAAAGAGTAGGAGTAAATGGGGACTTTTTAGAATGGCAGGCAGTGACTAGTGGGGTACCGCAAGGTTCTGTGCTGGGGCCCCAGCTGTTTACATTGTACATTAATGATTTAGACGAGGGGATTAAATGTAGTTTCTCCAAATTTGCGGATGATACTAAGTTGAGTGGCAGTGTGAGCTGCGAGGAGGATGCTATGAGGCTGCAGAGCGACTTGGATAGGTTAGGTGAGTGGGCAAATGCATGGCAGATGAAGTATAATGTGGATAAATGTGAGGTTATCCACTTTGGTGGTAAAAACAGAGAGACAGACTATTATCTGAATGGTGACAGATTAGGAAAAGGGGAGGTGCAACGAGACCTGGGTGTCATGGTACATCAGTCATTGAAGGTTGGTATGCAGGTACAGCAGGTGGTTAAGAAAGCAAATGGCATGTTGGCCTTCATAGCGAGGGGATTTGAGTACAGGGGCAGGGAGGTGTTACTACAGTTGTACAGGGCCTTGGTGAGGCCACACCTGGAGTATTGTGTACAGTTTTGGTCTCCTAACCTGAGGAAGGACATTCTTGCTATTGAGGGAGTGCAGCGAAGGTTCACCAGACTGATTCCCGGGATGGCGGGACTGACCTATCAAGAAAGATTGGATCAACTGGGCTTGTATTCACTGGAGTTCAGAAGAATGAGAGGGGACCTCATAGAAATGTTTAAAATTCTGACGGGTTTAGACAGGTTAGATGCAGGAAGAATGTTCCCAATGTTGGGGAAGTCCAGAACCAGGGGTCACAGTCTAAGGATAAGGAGTAAGCCATTTAGGACCGAGATGAGGAGAAACGTCTTCACCCAGAGAGTGGTGAACCTGTGGAATTCTCTACCACAGAAAGTTGTTGAGGCCAATTCACTAAATATATTCAAAAAGGAGTTCGATGAAGTCCTTACTACTAGGGGGATCAAGGGATATGGCGAGAAAGCAGGAATGGGGTACTGAAGTTGCATGTTCAGCCATGAACTCATTGAATGGAGGTGCAGGCTAGAAGGGCCGAATGGCCTACTCCTGCACCTATTTTCTATGTTTCTATGTTTCTATGTTTCAATCATACAAAGCAGTTGTCTGTGCTGAGTTAACTGATCACAGCCAGGATAGTAGTGAGACACTACTGTTGGCACCAGTATCCCTGGATTAAGATGTGTGTGCATGTGCGTGTGTGTGTGTGTGCGTGTGCATGCGTGTGTGTGTGTGTGCGTGTGCGTGTGTGCATGCGTGTGTGTGTGTGTGTGTGTGTGTGTGTGTGTGCATGCGTGTGTGTGTGTGTGCGTGTGTGTGCGCGTGTGCGTGTGCATGCGTGTGTGTGTGTGCGTGAGTGTGTGTGCGCGTGCGTGTGCGCGTGTGCATGTGTGTGCATGCGTGTGCGCGTGTGTGCTTTTGCGTGCCTGTTGGGGGTAGGGGCGGGGGTGTCGTGAATGAAGAGTTGGGTTTGCCTCTGATACTCCACAAGGTTTAACTCATGTGAAGAATGACCACTTAGACAAGGTACCAGAGGGCAGGTGATGGCTCTAATGGAATCGTACGTCAACTAGAGTCACTGTCTTTAGGAGAGGAGAAAATGGTGGTAAAAAAATTGTGATCAACTCGATGCTTACTCTACTTTCTAATAACTTTAAATAAAAACAAGGTAACTACATTTAACAGATCCCTTAGACCATTGTATTGAAGTAATAGCAAAGAAACCCATAAGAAAAAGGCCATGTTGCCCATTGAAGTTTGCTCAGTTCACCTAGCCTAGCATTCAATCACAATTTTGAATGCCCTTAATGCCTTAATCGCAATGCCATGACTCAGTTGGTAGCACTCTGAGTCAGAAGGTCGTGAGTTCAATCAACACTTCAGATCTTGAGCACTGAAACTAGATTGACACCTTTGGATGCTCATCTGCTTGTTCCAGTAGGTCACATAAAGATCCAATGTCACCAGCAAAGAGACTGTCCTGGTCAATTATGTTTACATAGGATTACATGGGATATACAACACAGAAACAGGCCATTTGGCTCAACCAGTCCATACCCTCATTTATGCTTCACTCAAGCCTTCTCCCGTCTTTCCTATCAGCATAACTCTCATTGGCTTGTCCAGCCTCCCCTTAAATGTATCGATACTATTCGCTTCACCAACTCCCTGTGGCAGCGAGTTCCACATTCTCACCACTCTTTGGGTAAAGAAGTTGCTTCTGAATTCCCTATTGGATTTCTTGGTGACTATTTTATATTGATGGCCTCTAGTTATGCTCTTCCCCACAAGTGAAAACATTCTCTCTGTACCCACTCTATCAAAACCTTTCATAATTTTAAAGACCTCTATTAGGTCACCCCTCAGCCTTCTTTTTTCAAGAGAAAAGAGACCCAGCCTGTTCGTCCTTTCCTGATATGTATACCCTCGCATTTCTGGCATCATCCTTGTAAATCTTCTCTGTACCCTCTCCAGTAGCTCTATATCCTTTTTATAATATGGCGACCAGAACTGTACGCAGTACTCCAAGTGTGGTCCAACCAAGGTTCAATACAAGTTTAGCATAACTTCCCCACTTTTCAATCCTATACCTCTAGAATTACCCCTCGTGCTTGGTTTGCTTTTTTTATGGCCTTGCTAACCTGTGGCACAACTTTTAGTGATTTGTGTATTTGTACTCTGAGATCCCTTTGTTCCTCTACCCCACCCAGACTCTCACCCTCCCAGTAATAAATCACCACCCTCTTCTTCCTACCAAAATGTAATACCTCACATTTATCTATGTCAGCCTGCTTGTCCGATACTCAGTTCTGGATGGGCAGACATTTTCTCCAATTGAATATTGGGAAGACTGAAGGCATTGTTTTCGGTCCCCGCCACAAACTCCGTTCCCTAACCACAAACTCCGTCCCTCTTCACAACTTCTCTCTGAGGCTGAACCAAACTGTCTGCAACCTTGGTGTCATATTTGATCCTGAAATTAGCTTTTGACCACATATCCGCAGCATAACTAAGACCACCTATTTCCACCTTTGTAACATCGCCCGTCTCCGCCCTTGCCTCAGCTCATCCACTGCTGAAGCCCTCATCCATGCCTTTGTTAACTCTAGACTTTACTTTTCCAACGCACTCCTGGCTGGCCTCCCACATTCTACCCTACGTAAACTAGAGGTGATCCAAAACTCAGCTGCCCGTGTCCTAACTCGCAACAAGTCCTGCTCACCCATCACCTCTGAGCTCATTGACCTACATTGGCTCCCAGTTAAGCAATGCATTGATTTCAAAATTCTCATCCTTATTTTCAAATCCCTCCATGGCCCTCGCCCCTCCCTATCTCTGTAATCTCCTCCAGCCCCACAACTCCCCGAGATATCTGCGCTCCTCTAATTCTGCCCTCTTGAGCATCCCTGATTATAATCGCTCAACCATCGGTGGCTGTGCCTTCTGTTGCCTGGGCCCCAAGCTCTGGAACTCCCTCCCTAAACCTCTCCGCCTCTCTCCCTCTCTTTCCTCCTTCAAGACGCTTCTTAAAACCTACCTCTTTCACCTGCCCTAATTTGTACTAATGGGGCTCGGTGTCAAATTTTTAAATCTCATAATACTCTTGTGAAGCACCTTGGGATGTTTCACTACGTTAAAGGCGCTATATAAATACAAGTTGTTGTTGGATAAGTATAAGTTATTACTTGTCCAGTAGATTATTCAGAGTATTGAGTGGAGAATTTATTTTCTAGGATCAGATTTAACTTTACTTTCTAATATTTCAAGTTGATGTCCGGTTCCCGTATTAGCCTAATTTTCCTTGAAGTGATCCTCTCGGCTCGCCTTGTTCATACTGTTTAATTATATTTTTAAGCACCTAAATGCAGATGCAAATACCATGATTGTCCTCTTGAGTTAACCCTGATCAAACCCAGCTTGAAAGGTATAACAGTTTATGCTCCGGTGAGCAGGCTTGGAAGCTTTGGAGATGACTTGTGACAGTCCTGTGGGATTCCCTTCCCCATTACTGTGGCACAGAGACAACCATCGTGACATTCCCCCTGCCCTCACTACACCGAAGGAAAGCAGCAATCTGAAGGGCAAGGGTTCATGAAAACAAATGAAAGGCTTAGAAATGCTATTTTCTGATCTCCCTTCTACGGAAACTATGATAATACTTGACTACAGCCTAACATGGAATAAGTAAAGCACTCTTAAAGAAATCTATGGGTGAAAAATATAACCTCCCATCAGTGGAAATTGTGACAGTATTGCCTGTAAAGGCAAAACAGTACCTTGCATCGAGAAATCTTTAAGGGTTACAGAGTTAATCTGAATAAACGGCAAATGTATGATATTGGAGGGGGGGAATTTATATAGTTACCAATAAAATGGATATAGGCCTCTTTAATTTCCATATTTTCATTCTGAATGAACTATGCAAAGTGACACTTGGCAGCAAATCAAAAGCACAGCCTGACCTCTTGGTGACCTCGAGACCCTGTTAAAAAAAATCCCTATCATTGACTTGCTGGTGTAAAACGATTTGAACCTCGATGCATGGAGGCGTATAAAATCTGGTTGTACATAGTCACAGCAGGATAAGGCCACGAGCAAGTATTAGTGGAGACAGCAGAGATAAAGGGCCATGTGCCAGCACTATGCTTAATGCACCCTATGGTATAAGATGCAGACATGTGCTCGGGTGGGGCAGTGACCTGGTTTCCCCCTCTGTTTATCGGGACGTCTTCTTGGCATATATATTAATGATCAGTATAAATGGCGGCTGAGTTTGATTCATTCCGAAGATGATCAAGCCTGTTCATTAATCTGTTGCCATTTTGAGGAGAGGCCTTAGATGTTCCAGGTGCTGCTAATGTACCCGGGCACTGGGGAGACTAGATCCTCCACTGTTGATCTTGCCAATTCTAAACCTCGTTGGCAATGAGTGGGGTGGGAAAAAATTAAATCGGTCCTCATTACAAAAATCAGGTAAATCTTTACTTTTAACCTTTCCCTTTTATGGTTGCAGCATTAGCTTGGGGGTATGAGGAACCGCTGCCTCGTAGCAGTCTGTTAGATTAAGCTGTCGAATGCTTGACTGCCAACCAGAAGGTAACTGAACTTAAATTCGAAGAGTGGCCATCACTCAAACCCCATGCTCCAAGTTTCACTGCATCCCAGCCTGTCCATTGAATTCAGCACCATGGGGATCAAACAGGGGCATTGGGGCGGGAGGGGTGATTGGCTGACATCGCTCGACTCACACCACTAAGAACGCGTCTTCTGTTCGCCCATTAGGATGTAGCATTGAGGGGCAGAAAGACAAATGTTCTTCAAACCCAATCAACGCCCCACCTCCTCACCTGCTACAGCTTCGACACCAGCGACCCACATGCTGAGGGAGGAAAGGCAAGGCAGATTTGAAAGAAAACAATGGAAAAAAGGATGTACAATTTGGTTCCATTTTATCTCATAACTGTGACCTTATCAAGCCAAAAACCTCGTGTGCACCTCACAGGGTGGGACTCTTTCCACAATTACCACAACAAGTTCCAATAGATTGTGAATGCAGATATGACCGATAACAGCGTTAATATGCAAGTGCACAAACTGCATTCATTAGAAGAAAGGACTAAAATAGACTGCAAGTAATCAGAGGTTGGTTGCTTGCATTAAATTGCACAGAATACTTTATTTAACAAAGCTACCTAACTAGGGCATAGGTCACTTTAACCGATAAAACCTTGATTTTTTTTTAAGAAGCCTGTACAGTTGAGAATAATAACAATAACTTTTAATTATATAGTGCCTTTAATGTAGTGAAATGTCCCAAGGTGCTTCACAACAGTGTTATAAGACAAAACAGATAAATTTGATACCCAGCCACATAAGAAGCAATTACGGCAGATGACCAAAAGCTTGGTCAAAGAAATAGGTTTTAAGGAACGTCTTAAAGGAGGAAAGAGAGGTAGAGAGGCGCAGAGCCACAGCTTAGAACCCAGGCAGCTGAAGGCACAGCCACCGATGGTTGAGCAGTTATAATCAGGGATGCTCAAGAGGCAGAATTTGAGGAGCTGGGGGTTGCGTGCCTGAAAGAGATTACAGAGATAGGGAGGGGGTGAAGCCATGGAGGGATTTGTAAACAAGGATGAGAATTTTGAAATCGAGGTGTAGCTTAACCAGGAACCAATGTAGGTCAGCGGGCCCAGGGGATAATGGAGTGAATTCCTGTATTACAACAGTGACTACACTTCAAAAGTAATTCATTGGCTGTGAAGCACTTTGGGACGTTCGGAGCACTGTGACAGATGCTATATAAGTGAAAGTTATATCTTTCTATTTTTCTTTCCTTTTTGCCTTTCTTTCTCCCTGTGATGTGTTCTTTTTCTTTTTAGCGTTGGTACACATACAGTACATTGCCCACATCTTTTGCTTTTCCGATCCTGCTCACCCGCTGTAACTTTGACGTTTTCTCTGGGATTTCTGTGGCTCTGCCGTGCAGTTTCAGTGGATGAGCAAATTGATAGAAAGAAAGAGGGAAAAAGATAGAAGGAAAGAACTTGCATTCATATAGTGCATTTCACAAGCTCAGAATGTTCACAGCCAATGAATTGATTTTGAAGTGTAGTCACTGTTGTAATGTACCCTGCCACCCCCAGCCCCCCGCCCACGATTTTAAGGGTTATGGGGGTAGAATTTGACTTGGGCGGTAATGCTAAACAGTGGTATCGCAAAGCCCGCCTGCACCCCAACCCCCGAACATTCAATTCTATTGATTGCAGTGGAACTGAACATCCAATTGATATATTTTGGGAGAAAGAAAATTCAATGATCCTCCAGGTGGGGAATGGTGGATGGATCCTCACTGGATGGGAGCAGGCATTAGTGATAGAACCACGACTGTACCCCGATTCTCCATCCGACAGTCCCTTGGTGCACAGCTCTCTGCTGGAAATGCGGGATCACTTAATTTCTTACCTTTATACTTTACTTAATATTACTTATTTTACTTGTGGGCCTTAGCCAGGTTGGAGTACTACAATTCATCATCATCATAGGCGGTCCCTCGAACGAGGATGACTTGCTTCCACATGAGTTCACAGATGTTTCAATGAAGGACCCAATATTCCAATCCTGAACTCCAATTGAAGGGGTGGAAGATACCTGTGCATGGATTTTTTTAACGTGTAATGACCGTTGCACACCAGTCACCACACGGGCTCGACAGAGCGAGACCTTTATCCAGTGGCAAGGGTTAACCAGGACGACTGGAGACCTGCTCTGCTGCACAGACCTAGTGCACGCACACATATCGCAGTGTGGGCTGGGCCCGTGCTGCCCCTGGGCCCTGTACCCTCATTCGCCACACCTCCTCCACGATTTCTCGCCACTCCTCCGCCACAAAAACACTCGCCACACCTCCGCCACGATCTCCCGCCGCACCTTGAATGCAATACTCCGATGTAGGTCCTGAGGCCTTGTTTCCCACTGCTGATCTGTTTTTTTCGTGGGGTCCTGGCCACGATCGCTCAGCCCTCAATACAACTGTGCTTTGTGCCAATAGACCAGGATAGGGTCAATAGATCAGCCAAGGCTCCTGACCGTTATCCAGTGTGAATGTCACATGGGGACAAGATTGAGCTTGCCAGCGAGGTGACTACGTTCAAATAGCCTGGCAAAAAATTCTATTGAATGGGCATTAAATTCTGGAAACAGTTGTGGAAAAGAGTGAGCATGAACGAGACAAGGTAAACGAAAGAAAAAGAAAAAAAGATAGATTTGCCTTTTACGATCACCGGACATCTCAAAAGCGCTTTACAGCCAATGAAGTACTTTTGGAGTATAGTCACTGTTGTAATGTGGAAAACGCGGCAGCCAGTTTGCGCACAGCAAGCTCCCACAAACAGCAATGTGACAATGACCAGATAATCTGCTTTTGTTATGTTGATTGAGGAATAAATATTAGCCAGAACACCGGGGATAACTCCCCTGCTTCTTCGAAATAATACCATGGGATCTTTTGCGTTCACCTGAGAGAGCACACAGAGCCTAGGTTTAACGTTTCATCTGAAAGACGGTACCTTCGACAGTGCAGTGCTCCCTCAGCACTGCACTGGAGTGTCACCTTGCTTAATGTGCTCAAGTCCCTGGGGTGGGACTTGAACCCACGACCTTCTGACTCAGAGACGTAAAAGAGAAAGTAAAACGGAGAGCAAAAGGGAAAGAAAGAAAGATAGAGTAAAATACAGAGAGAAAGAGAGGAACAAAATACATCTGTTTCTTTAAACCTGACAAGGAAGCTCTGCCATTACAGGAAAAGAGGTCGCTGGTCTTCAGCTGAATTGGGCCTTATTTTCCTGCTTTAACTCTCTCAGTGTTGATACTCACTGACAGGCTGCAAGGTTTAAAGATATTTCTTCTTGTGTAATACTTGGTCATCCCATTTGATTCCCATTTCCTGACTCCATCTCTCTCCCTGGCAACTGTCTGAAGTTGAACCAGACTGTTCGCAACCTCGGTGTCATCACTAAGACCGCCTTTTTCCACCTCCATAGCATCGCTTGACTCCACCCCTGCCTCATCTCATCTGCTGCTGAAACCCTCGTCCATGCCTTTTGCTACCTCGAGACGTGACTATTCCATTGCATTCCAGGCTGATTTCCAAAGTTCTACCCTCCCTAAACTAGAAGTGATCCAAAACTCTGCTGCTCGTGTCCTAACTTGCACCAAGTCTCGCTCACCCATCACCCCTGTGCTCAATGGCTCCCGGTTATGCAACACCTTGATTTAAAAATTCTCATCCTTATTTTCAAATCCCTCCATGCCCTCGCCCCTCCCTATCTCTATAATCTCCTCCAGCCCCACAACCCCCCCGAGATATCTGCGCTCTTCTAATTCTGGCCTCTTGAGCAACCCCGATTTCAATCGCGCCACCATTGGTGGCCATGCCTTCAACTGCCACGGCCCAAAGCTCTGGAACTCCCTCCCTAAACCTTTCTGCCTCTCTACCTCTCCTGCTTTAAGACGCTCCTTAAAACCTATCTCCTTTCTGTCCTGATATCTCCTTATGTGGCTCGGTGTCAAATTTTGTTTGATAACGCTCCTGTGCACTGCCTGGAACATTTACTACATTAAAGGCGCTATATAAATACAAGTTGTTGTTGTTGTTGAGGTCAAATCATTTAACACGTCAGTCCACGTCTATAGTCTCCCCGGTGGAAAACTGTTTTAAAGGTGGGCGAGACTTGCTTCGCATTTTAATGCAGAATTTGCAGGTTGACTATTGCTATTTCTTTTCTCGCTACCATATTAAAAATGGAATCCTTAAAACAAGAACTATCAGTTAAGGTGACTCTGAAATCAGGGCTCACACTTTTCCGGAGACTCAGCACGCTGATCAAGTGGACAGTTGAGCCCCATGCACCAAGAGGATTGCTGGTCTGAGCCTCAGTTTGTGCAGAGCTAACATACCTCAGCTGCTTGGCAGATGGAGCCTTAGAATTGGTCTCAGTGGCCTTGGTTAGGTACGGGGAGAAGGCTAGAGTTCCCACTTGCTATCACTGCTGGACATCACACCTTTCGACCTCAGGCATGAGGCGTGATTGACACCCCTTGCAGTTGAATAGTCTGCCAAAGATCACTATCAAGGTTCATCATCATCATCATAGGCCGTCCCTTGGAATCAAGAAAGACAGGTGGGACAGATAGTCGTTGAGGGAAGGGGAGGGTGGGACAGGTTTGACGCACGCTCCTTCCGCTGCCTGCGCTTGATTTCTGCATGCTCTCGGCGATGAGACTTGAGGTGCTCAGCGCCCTCCCGGATGCACTTCCTCCACTTAGGGCGGTCTTTGGCCAGGGACTCCCAGGTGTCAGTGGGGATGTTGCACTTTATCAGGGAGGCTTTGAGAGTGTCCCTTGTAACGTTTCCTCTGCCCACCTTTGGCTTGTTTGCCGTGAAGGAGTTCCGAGTAGAGCGCTTGCTTTGGGAGTCTCGTGTCTGGCATGCGAACAATGTGGCCTGCCAAGTGGAGCTGATCAGTGCTTCAATGCTTCATACCTGGAGAATGGCTGCATGGTTGAGGTAGAGGAAGGCTGCTGGCTCTCTGGAACAGTACCTCATGAGGTAGTACCTCCAGGAAAGGAGAATATTGTGTTTTTTAACTTGGGAATAGTCACTATGGGGGCCATTTGAATCTAACCCGCCCAACGGAAAGCAGACTCGCTCGGGTTGGTCGTCCATTGCAGTCAATGGAGAATAAATTCGGGTGGGGTGTAAAACAGGCAGCTGACCCAATCCCATCAGTATTTCGCCAGGTGTCTCTTTATGTTTTCAGGAGGGGCAAGAGCCCAGGAGAGGCCCACCTCACATTCAGCACATCGCACGTTCTGCGTGCACATGGCATCATTGCGACACAAGTTGCCCCGCTGTGCCACCAACCACATCGCCCCCATTGCATGCTATGAAAACGTGACACAGCACTCAGCTCAACCCTGCAAACAAATGGACACTGCAGAGAAACAGAAAGAGCTGAAGTTGCATGCTAGCAGGGAATCTGATCATCTGTTTTTTTCCTGCCGGTGGGGCTTGGATCAGTTTAAGTCCTTTCATTCTTTGCCATTTGGCAGGTTATGGCCACCTTCAGGAGTCAGCGCTGAAGCCCGAGAAACATTTGCACAAGCAAAACTGCTTTGAACTTTGAGCAGAGTTGTTTAGTGCCCATAATTTAGCGCTGCTTAGAACATTTTAGCACCTTTAGTTTTAACAAGATTCGAACTAACAAGGATGGTAGGTGTGAACTGACGATGTTAACCACTGTTGCTGTGAGAAATTAGGATATCATACCTCTAAAACAAATATATAATACAGAGGTCCAGGTGTCTTCATTTGAGTCATCGAGCTCAGGCGGATTAGGACTTCTGGAATACAGCACTACAACTTTTTAAAGTGCAGTGTTAACGTTACAGATTTACAGTTTTTGTATCACAGCGGAGAGCAAGGCTACTAAAGGAAAGGTGGGTGAAGTTACTACTGGTATGGTCAGTCATTACTGAACAGATTCTTTTTAACCTCTGAACAGCACCTTTAAAATTGTGACTGATTGTCCTTAAAGTTATGAGTTAGAGAAGGGATTGAAATACAGCAGTGATACACGGGTTTAACTGGCTTGTGACTGTATAATGCTGCTGTGTATTACATATTTATCATAGAATCATAGAATCTCAGCACAGAAGGAGGCCATTCGGCCCATCGTGCCTGTGCTGGCTCTTTTGAAAGAACTCCCACTCCCCTGCTCTTTCCCCACAGCCCTGCAAGCTTTCCCTTTTCATGTATTTATCCAATTCTCTTTTGAAAGTTACTATTGAATCTGCTTCCACCGCCCTTTCAGGCAGTGCATTCCAGATGATAACAACTCGTTGCGTAAAAAAAATTCTCCTCATCTCTTCTCTCCCCCCCACTCCCACCCGACCCCTGATCTTTTGCCAGTCACCTTAAATCTGTGTCCTCTGGTTACAGACCAGCTTTGCCAGTGGAAACAATTTCTCCTTATCTACTCTAACAAAACTTTTCACATTCCTTCAGATCTTCGATTAAGTACTCACTGCTCGATCTGACTGTGCAGTTGTGGGGTCCTATATGAAAGCCGCAACAATAAAGACAGACATTTTACTCACCTGTCGCTAATGTTCATTAACCTAGAGCTGCGTTAAGCAGGGGCGGATAGGTCGTTAGTGCTTTCTGCTGACGTGGCCGGCACTCATGTCTACTTCTTTACTAAAATTAGTTCGGACAGCAACGTTAGCCCATAGATTTTATGGTTCTGACCTACTGTATACAGTACAACTCCATTGTACAGAAAACTCATGCCAGTTAGCATATTCTGACATGAGTGAGATATCCATAGCATGTTGATGCCCGAAGGACATTGTTGTTTCCAGTCAGATGCCCAATGTCAAACAACAACTCTGATTGTTCCTATTTTTGACAAGTTTCGGCTCCTGACTCGAGCCATTATATTTCATATTTAAAAACAACTGACAGATTAACAATGATAAAGAGAAAGTCCATTGGACCTTGGATGTATTTCTAAGCTATATAAGGGCATTTTTGCTGATGGGCGTTACAGCTAAAAGCGGATTGTGGCATCATACACTGAGGTGGGGAAATTTCAGTTAATCATAAAGATTTGCCCTCAAGAAGTCAAAATGATTGACAGAATTAATCTTATCATTTTAAATAGTGTCAAAATGGTAGGCTGCCCTGCAGGCTCCACAGCATGCTGGAGCTGTGATGGAAATATGGAATAACGAAGGGCTAACACAGGCAAATCTGCCACAAAATTCATTTTAGTATGTTAACAAAACACATGGATTACAATTGGACAGATGACCAGCAATGCTGTGTACTGTGAACAATCTGCTTAAAACCACAATACATTAGACACGAGAAATGCTATAGCTGGCTATTATTGGGAAACCAATGCAAAGAGTTGAGGACCACTGTCCAGCACACTGTGAAACTTGGAGGAATTTGATACAAGGTCTTATCATGTGTTCAGGGATTCCCAAAGGACTTTGCATCCAATGAATTTCAAAGTTTAACCACTGTTGTTATGTGTAGTTCATTTGCACAAAGCAAGATGCCACAGACAGCAAATTAATTTAATGACCAGCTAGTCCATGTCCAAGTATCCATGCCAGTTATACGTCAGCATGGTACCTGTGTAGAACAAGCTGCAGTGGACATAATGGGAGCTTGCTGGTAACAAAGTTAACATGATCTTAACAAAGGGCAAGTTTTGAAACAATCATCATCATAGGCAGTCCCTCGAAATGAGGATGACTTGCTTCCACGCCAAAAAGGGATGAGTTCACAGGTGCTCAATGAAGGACCTAATATTCCAGGTCCCGAACTACATCCCGAAGGGTGGAAGATGCCTGTGTGTGGATTTTTTTAACGTGTGGTGGCCGTTGCACACCAGCCGCCACACGGGCTCGACAGAGCTAGGTCTTGGTCCAGTGGCAAGGGTTAACAAAGACGACTGGAGACCAGCTCTGCTGCACGGACCTAGTGCGCTCACATATCGCAGTGTGGGCTGGGCCCGTGCTGCCCCTGGGCCCTCGCCTCTCCTGGGCCCTGATCACATCCCTCTATCATTTCTCGCCGCTCCTACTGTAGCAACATGAAACAATCAACCTGGCAGTGACAAGGATGATTAGCATAGAGCCAGTTTACTTTGACTCCTTCCCTGATCAGTGATTCACATCCGGGAGTTGCAATTAGACAATTTAGTTTTGCCTTCTGGCTGCCAAAGTCAAAAGGGAAATTAAAAATAAACATTAGCTTTCTGCAGATGAAAAGTTGTTTGTACAATAAGAATCATTTCCCGTGTTATTTATTTAAAAAAGAAACACTATCATTTTCCTTTACAAGCGGAATATAATCAGTGTTGTAAATATGTGTTTTATTTATATCTTTTTCCCTCCTGATTATTTGCCAAAAGAATTGGAAATGCCACACCCAGGAAGCAAGTTATTATTGAATATATTATAAAACTAATCAGTACTGGGAGAGAAGTGCAACAGGTACTGTAATACAAGAACAGGTACTGTAATACAAGAACAGGTACTGTAATACAAGACAAGGCTTGATTAGAGATGTAAATGAGAATCATAATCAGAGATTATCATTTGCAAATCCCTATTAGAAATATAAAGACTTGTATTTATGTAGTGCCTTTCACAACCTCAGGATGTTTAGAGCACTGTACAACCAATGAAGTATTTTTGGATTGTAGTCACTGTTGTAAAGTAGGAAACATAGCACCAATTTGCGCACAGCAAGCTCCCACAAACAGCAATGTGATAATGACCAGATCATCTGTTTTTTAGTGACGTTGGCATAGTCCACTTTTTTTCTCAGGTAAATAATAACTTGCATTTCTATAACATTCTTCCTGTACAGTAATACATTTCAAAAACTTTAATTGATACTCTTATATTCACATCATATTAGTCTTTGAATAAAATCTTTAAAAAAAGATGGGGAAAATTAAACATTAATTTTCAATTTTAGATTATATGATTTTTAATTTCAATATTAATATGGTATTTTGGTTCCACTATATTGTAAAACATGGTTTCACGACTGGGATCAAACTGTGATTGTTTTTCAAAAACCTGTTTAATTTAAGTAAGGAACTAGCCTGCTTTATTAGTGCATTTCTAAACAGAAATGTTGTTAGGATGTGGGCGATGTGAGCGATGCTGGCATTTATTCCCCAACTTGAGACAGTGAGTGGGCTAACTCAACGCTAACTCATAACGCTAACTCAACGCTAACTCATAATGCTAACTCAACGCTAACTCAACGCTAACTCAACGCTAACTCATAACGCTAACTCAACGCTAACTCAACGCTAACTCATAACGCTAACTCAACGCTAACTCATAACGCTAACTCATAACGCTGACTCATAATGCTGACTCATAACACTGATTCATAACACTGACTCATAGCGCTAACTCATAACACTGACTCATAACGCTGACTCATAACGCTAACTCATAACGCTGACTCATAACACTGACTCATAACGCTGACTCATAACGCTGACTCATAACGCTGATTCATAACGCTGATTCATAACGCTGACTCATAACACTGACTCATAACACTGACTCATAACACTGACTCATAACGCTGACTCATAACGCTGATTCATAACGCTGATTCATAACGCTGACTCATAACACTGACTCATAACGCTGACTCATAACGCTGACTCATAACGCTGACTCATAACGCTGATTCATAACGCTGATTCATAACGCTGACTCATAACACTGACTCATAACGCTGACTCATAACACTGACTCATAACACTGACTCATAACACTGACTCATAACGCTGATTCATAACGCTGACTCATAACACTGACTCATAACACTGACTCATAACACTGACTCATAACGCTGACTCATAACACTGACTCATAACGCTGACTCATAACACTGACTCATAACATTGACTCATAACACTGACTCATAACGCTGACTCATAACGCTGACTCATAACACTGACTCATAACACTGACTCATAACACTGACTCATAACACTGACTCATAACGCTGACTCATAACGCTGACTCATAACGCTGATTCATAACACTGACTCATAACACTGACTCATAACACTGACTCATAACACTGACTCATAACACTGACTCATAACGCTGACTCATAACACTGACTCATAACACTGACTCATAACACTGACTCATAACACTGACTCATAACGCTGACTCATAACGCTGACTCATAACGCTGATTCATAACACTGACTCATAACACTGACTCATAACACTGACTCATAACACTGACTCATAACGCTGATTCATAACGCTAACTCATAACGCTGACTCATAACACTGACTCATAACGCTGATTCATAACACTAACTCATAACGCTGACTCATAACGCTAACTCATAACGCTGATTCATAACACTGACTCATAACACTGACTCATAACACTGACTCATAACGCTGATTCATAACACTGACTCATAACACTGACTCATAACACTGACTCATAACGCTGATTCATAACACTAACTCATAACGCTGATTCATAACGCTAACTCATAACGCTGATTCATAACGCTAACTCATAACGCTGACTCATAACGCTAACTCATAACGCTGACTCATAACGCTAACTCATAACGCTAACTCATAACGCTGACTCATAACGCTAACTCATAACGCTGACTCATAACGCTAACTCATAACGCTAACTCATAACACTGACTCATAACGCTGATTCATAACGCTAACTCATAACGCTGATTCATAACGCTAACTCAACGCTGACTCATAACGCTAACTCAACGCTGACTCATAACGCTAACTCATAACGCTAACTCATAACGCTGACTCATAACGCTGACTCATAGCGCTAACTCATAACGCTGACTCATAGCATTAACTCATAACACTGACTCATAACACTGACTCATAACGCTAACTCATAACGCTAACTCATAACGCTAACTCATAGAAACATAGAAACATAGAAAATAGGTGCAGGAGTAGGCCATTCGGCCCTTCTAGCCTGCACCGCCATTCAATGAGTTCATGGCTGAACATTCAACTTCAGTACCCCATTCCTGCTTTCTCGCCATACCCCTTGATCCCCCTAGTAGTAAGGACCTCATCTAACTCCTTTTTGAATATATTTAGTGAATTGGCCTCAACAACTTTCTGTGGTAGAGAATTCCACAGGTTCACCACTCTCTGGGTGAAGAAGTTCCTCCGCATCTCGGTCCTAAATGGCTTACCCCTTATCCTTAGACTGTGACCTCTGGTTCTGGACTTCCCCAACATTGGGAACATTCTTCCTGCATCTAACCTGTCTAACCCCGTCAGAATTTTAAATGTTTCTATGAGGTCCCCTCTCATTCTTCTGAACTCCAGTGAATACAAGCCCAGTTGATCCAGTCTTTCTTGATAGGTCAGTCCCGCCATCCCGGGAATCAGTCTGGTGAACCTTCGCTGCACTCCCTCAATAGCAAGAATGTCCTTCCTCAGGTTAGGAGACCAAAACTGTACACAATACTCCAGGTGTGGCCTCACCAATGCCCTGTACAACTGTAGCAACACCTCCCTGCCCCTGTACTCAAATCCCCTTGCTATGAAGGCCAACATGCCATTTGCTTTCTTAACCGCCTGCTGTACCTGCATGCCAACCTTCAATGACTGATGTACCACGACACCCAGGTCTCTTTGCACCTCCCCTTTTCCTAATCTGTCACCATTCAGATAATAGTCTGTCTCTCTGTTTTTACCACCAAAGTGGATAACCTCACATTTATCCACATTATACTTCATCTGCCATGCATTTGCCCACTCACCTAACCTATCCAAGTCGCTCTGCAGCCTCATAGCATCCTCCTCGCAGCTCACACTGCCACCCAACTTAGTGTCATCCGCAAATTTGGTGATACTACATTTAATGCCCTCATCTAAATCATTAATGTACAGTGTAAACAGCTGGGGCCCCAGCACAGAACCTTGCGGTACCCCACTAGTCACTGCCTGCCATTCTGAAAAGTACCCATTTACTCCTACTCTTTGCTTCCTGTCTGACAACCAGTTCTCAATCCATGTCAGCACACTACCCCCAATCCCATGTGCTCTAACTTTGCACATCAATCTCTTGTGTGGGACCTTGTCGAACGCCTTCTGAAAGTCCAAATATACCACATCAACTGGTTCTCCCTTGTCCATTCTACTGGAAACATCCTCAAAAAATTCCAGAAGATTTGTCAAGCATGATTTCCCTTTCACAAATCCATGCTGACTTGGACCTATCATGTCACCTCTTTCCAAATGCGCTGCTATGACATCCTTAATAATTGATTCCATCATCTTACCCACTACCGATGTCAGGCTGACCGGTCTATAATTCCCTGTTTTCTCTCTCCCTCCTTTTTTAAAAAGTGGGGTTACATTGGCTACCCTCCACTCTATAGGAACTGATCCAGAGTCAATGGAATGTTGGAAAATGACTGTCAATGCATCCACTATTTCCAAGGCCACCTCCTTAAGTAACGCTGACTCATAACACTGACTCATAACGCTAACTCATAACGCTAAACCATAACGCTGACTCATAACACTGACTCATAACGCTAACTCATAACGCTAACTCATAACGCTGACTCAACGCTAACTCAACGCTGACTCATAGCGCTAACTCATAACGCTGACTCATAGCGCTAACTCATAACGCTAACTCATAACGTTGACTCATAACACTGACTCATAACGCTAACTCATAGCGCTAGCTCATAATGCTGACTCATAGCGCTAACTCATAACGCTAACTCATAACGTTGACTCATAACACTGACTCATAACGCTAACTCATAGCGCTAGCTCATAACGCTGACTCATAGCGCTAACTCATAACGCTAACTCATAACGTTGACTCATAACACTGACTCATAACACTGACTCATAACGCTAACTCATAACGCTAACTCATAACGCTGACTCATAGCGCTAACTCATAACGCTGACTCATAGCGCTAACTCATAACGCTAACTCATAACGATAACTCATAACGCTAACTCAACGCTAACTCATAGCGCTAACTCATAGCTCTAACTCATAGCTCTAACTCATAACGCTAACTATAGCACTAACTCAAGCTCTCAATCCCATCTCTAGACCCACAAGGACCGAGAGCCACCATTCTCCTGCATTGCAACAATAAAGTCAATGAAGTTGAATTGAGTGAGCTGTTTGACTGTCAACCAGGAATATTGAGCTGGAAATTCCACCCCCCCACCCCCCGCCCCCCCCCCCGTTTTGACTCTCAGTATCTGGAGAGCAGCCTGTTAATTATTTGGGATGTCCGCTGATGTCAAGTATAAGCTGTTTTGACATTGTGCTGAGATCTAGCATGTGGTACCCGTGCCCAACACACAGCCCATTGCACAGTTCGCTGCAACCCAATCGCCTTTGTGAATTCGGGCAATTTAAATTTTGGGTTGCAGCTGCTTGCCTGAGGGGTCTCACTAGCTTCGTCATTTATTGAATCATAGAATCATAGAAATTTATGGCACACAAGGAGGCCATTCGGCCCATCGTGTCTGTGCCAGCCGAAAAAGAGCTGTGCAGCTTATTCCCCCTTTCCCGCGCTTGGTCCATAGCCCTGTAGGTTACCGCACTTCAGGTGCACATCCAAGCACTTTTTAAATTCGACGAGGGTTTCTGCATCTACCACCCTTTCAGGCCGTGAGTTCCAGACCCCCACCACCCTCTGGGTGAAAAAAGTTCTCAACTCCCCTCTAATCCTTCTACCAATTACTTTAAATCTACGCCCCCTGAAATTACCCCTTTATTTAAGCCACTGACAGACTGGTCTGTGGTCCCAGGAGTACCGACATCGCTCTGGTACCCTACCTAACTTGCCTTTATTCCAAGGCCATGTGAGCCCTGGCAGTTAGCGTTGTCGAGCTCTTGTAGCCGTGTTGAGGGCGCCACAATTGAACTTGATTTCACATACATATAGATAGATATTTCAACTGGAGTCAGTCAGAAAATCTCAACCAACAGATAGGCAAACGTAGCCCTGTGGGTTACGGCACTTCAGGTGCACATCCAAGTACTTTTTAAATGCGACAAGGGTTTCTGCCTCTACCACCCTTTCAGGCAGTGAGTTCCAGACCCCTACCACGCTCTGGGTGAAAAAAGTTCTTATACTTGACATCAGTGGACATCCCAAATAATTAACAGGATGCTCTCCAGATACTGAGACAACAACAACTTATATTTATATAGCACCGTTAATGGAGGGCGCTGAGCACCTCAAGTCTCGTCGCTGAGAGCATGCAGAAATCAAGTGCAGGAAGCCAGTCCCACCCACCCCTTCCCTCAACGACTGGGACAGAGACTGTGGTTATCGTATTGGACTGTTCAGCCACCTAAGAATTTATTTTTTAAGAGTGGAAGCAAGTCTTCCTCAATTCCGAGTGACTGCCTATGATGATGATGATGATGAAAATGTCCCAAGGTGCTTCACAGGAATGATTATCAAACAAAATTTGACACCGAGCCACAGGAGGAGATTATAGGACAGGCGGCCAAAAGCTTGGTCAAAGAGGCAGGTTTTATGGAGCATCTTAAAGGAGGAAAGAGAGGTCGAGAGGCGGAGGGGTTTTAGGGAGGGAGTTCCAGAGCTTGCGGCCTAGGCAGCTGAAGGCACGGCCACCAATGGTGGAGTGATTAAAATTGGGTATGCTCAAGAGGGCACAATTAGTGGAGTGGTTCTAGGCCCAGAAGCAAAGTGCACTGTTTTATCATCACTGACCAGAGTTTTGTACTGAACATCTATCAGGAATCATGGGGATGAAAATTGCCTTGGGCTGTGGCGCAATACAGGAGATAGCAAATCAGCTGCTCATTTCACTCTGCCTGATTTCCTTTTCCATGTAAAACGGGTTCCCGATTCGCTACCCAGCGAATTCCCTACCGCCCAAGAAGAATTTCACCCCGTATAAACCTGACAAAATAAACACCAGAAATCTCATTTTAGCTTATACTGAGTAATCGGGACATGCAATAATAAATACTGTAACATGCACTTCGAAGGTTAACCCAATTATAGCTGACAAATAACAGGAACTCTATATGGTAATTAACACGACTGGTTACTTGCTGAGCACAAGGGTTAATCATTATCTTGATGAATAGACAGGAAACCTAACTTGGAAACGCAGCAAATGCTGCAGCGAGCTTTTTAATGGTTAAAGTGCTGCGTAAACTCATATTTCGTCACAAACACTACATAATCTGACATAGGAGATACTAGGGACAGATGACCAAAAGCTTAGTCAAAGAGGTAGGTTTTAACAACAACAACAAATACTTGTATTTATATAGCACCTTTAACGTAGTAAAACATCACAAGACACTTGACAGGAGTGTTTTAAGACAAAACAAATAAATTTGACACCAAGCCACACAAGAAGAAGTTAGAGCAGGTGACCAAAAGCTTGATCAAAGAGGTAGGTTTTAAGGAGTGTGTTAAAGGAGGAAAGAGAGGTAGAGAGGCGGAGAGGTTTAGGGAGGGAGTTCCAGAGCTTCGGGCCCAGGCAACAGAAGGCACGGCCACCAATGGTGGAGCGATTATAATCAGGGATTCTCAGGAGGGCAGAATTAGAGGAGCGCAGACATCTCGGGGGGGGGTTGTGAGGCTGGAGGAGATTACAGAGATAGGGAGGGGCGAGGCCATGGAGGAATTTGAAAATAAGGATGAAAATTTTGAAATCGAGGCGTTGCTTAACCGGGAACCAATGTAGGTCAGCGAGCACAGGGGTGATGGGTGAGCGGGACTTGGTGCGAGTTAGGACACGTCCTGCCGAGTTTTGGATAACCTTGTTTACATTAAGGAGCATCTTAAAAGGAGGAGAGAGAGAGAGCAGTGTTCCATTTAAGCTGTGTGGCCACACGTTTGCACAGCACTCTAGGGGTCCCGAGCAGTCGGTGAGCCGGCTCTTAAATTGAACAAACGGACAAGCGCGGAATTTTGAATGGGTCGCGCAGCCCGTTAAAGGGGCTGCGTGGCCCAAAACAAATTGCAGGTAACATTGGTAGAGAGGCGGAGAAGTTTAGGGAGGAATTTCCGGAAATGAGTGCCTTTGAAGCTAAAGGCACAGCCACCAATTGTGGGGCAATGGAAATAAGGGATGCTCAAGAGACCAGAACTGGTTAGGTGTGCAGAGACCTCGCAGGGTTGTAAGGCTGGAGGAGGTTACAGTGACAGAGAGATGTGATGCCACAGAGGGATTTGAACACAAGGAAGATCATTTTAAATTCAGGGCATTGCCAGACTAGGTGTCTGTGGTGTCCCTACACCATATTATAAACTCACACGAGGCATGTACTGCAGACACTGTCACTACGTGACCTTAACTTTTATTCCCCAGGACCAAGGAGTGTCGACCCTGGGTGGGACCTCCCCTTTTATACCTGGAAACCCAGGTGAGGAGTGTCTCCCACAAGTTCACCCCCTGTGGTCAGGGTGTGCATTTCTAGGGTATAAATACAGTGTACAGGAGTTGCATGAAGGTTACAGTTACATGAAGATTACCGTTGCATGATGGTTACCTACATGACATCACCTCCCCCTTACGTCTTTTTGCGTCAAAGGTTAAGTCTTTCAGGTGGTCGACACTCTCTCGTGGCGCGCCGCAGTTGTGGCTCTGATGGTTGAGCCTCAGCACGCGTCTCTGTCACCTGAGGTGATTCCGGCCTGTCCGGCCTGGCCGCAGGGACTGTGCATGCTGTGGATTGTCCTCGATGCTCGTCCACTGGCAGTGGTGTGGGTGACATCTCATGCTCTTCTTCAGGTTCCTCAGTGTCTATGCTGAACCTTTTCTTTACTTGGTCCAAGTGTTTGCGGCATATCTGCCCATTGTTCAGTCTGACCACTATGACCCTATTCCCTTCTTTGCCAATTACACTGCCCTCAAGCCACTTGGGTCCCAAAGCATGGTTAAGAACAAATACCGGGTCATCCATTTCTATACACCTCCCCCTTGAGCCTCGATCATGGAGCTCGGTTTGGGACTGGCGCTTGCCCTCAACAATGTCTGCCAGGTCTGGGTGAATGAGGGACAGCCACATTTTAAGCGTGCGTTTCATGAGAAGTTCCGCTGGAGGGACTCCCGTGAGTGAGTGCGGGCGGGTCCTGTCGTCCAGCAGGAGGCGCGATAGGCGGTACTGAAGGGAGGGTCCTTGGATGCGTAGCATGCCCTGTTTTATGACTTGCACTGTATGTTCCACCTGGCCATTGGAAGCCGGCTTGAACGGCGCTGTCCGGATGTGTTTGATACCATTGCCCGACATAAACTCCTGGAATTCATGGCTGGTGAAACACAGGCCATTGTCGCTGACCAGGATGTCCGGCAAGCTGTGGGTCGCGAAAACCGTACGCAGACTCTCCACAGTGATGGATGTCGTGCACGAGTTCAATATGATGCACTCGATCCACATCGAGTATGCATCGACAACGATCAGGAACATTTTCCCCATGTACGGGCCCGCATAGTCTACGTGAATACGTGACCATGGACTGGTGGGCCAGGGCCACGGGCTGAGTGAGGCCTCCCTGAGGGCATTGCCCAGCTGAGCACACGTCATGCACCTGCGAACACAATGTTCCAGGTCTGAGTCAATCCCTGGCCACTATACATGTGACCGGGCAATGGCCTTCATTAACACGATGCCAGGGTGCTCGCTGTGGAGTCCCCTGATAAACGTTTCCCTCCCTTTCTGGGGCATGACTACCCGGCTGCCCCATAGTAGGCAGTCGGCTTGGATGGAGAGTTCATCCATCTGTCTCTGAAACGGTCTGACCTCCTCGGGGCACGCCCTGTGTGTGGGCGCCCAATCCCCAGTCAGGACACATTTCTTTATCATGGATAGGAGGGGGTCTCTGTTGGTCCAGAGTTTGATCTGTCGGGCTGTGATGGGGGAGCCTGCGGTATCAAAAGCCTCAACGGCCATGACCATCTCAGCGCTTTGCTACGCTGCCCCCTCAGTGGTGGCCAGTGGGAGCCTGCTGAGCGCGTCAGCGCAATTTTCGGTGCCTGGCCGGTGCCGTTTGGTGTAGTCATACACAGCCAGCGTGAGAGCCCATCGCTATATGTGAGCTGACGCATTGGCATTGACAGCCTTGCTATCGGACAACAGGGATGTTAACGGCTTGTGGTCCGTCTCTAGCTCGAACCGTCTACCGAAAAGGTACTGGTGCATCTTTTTCACACCGTACACACACGCGAGTGCCTCCTTCTCGACCATGCCGTATCACGCTCTGCCTGGGAGAGCGACCTGGAGACGTAAGCCACCGGTTGGAGTCGGCCGTCATCGTTACCCTGCTGCAACACACACCCAACCCCGTAGGATGATGCATCGCACGTTAAAATCAGTTTTTTACAGGGGTCATACAAAGTCAACAGTTTGTTAGAACACAGCAGGTTCCTCGCCTTATTGAAAGCCCGTTCTTGACAGTCCCCCCAAAACCATTCACAACCTTTACGCAGGAGCATGTGTAACGGCTCCAACAATGTGCTTAAGTTCGACAGAAAGTTCCCAAAATAGTTCAAAAGTCCCAGGAATGATCGCAACTCCGACATGCTGCCGGGCCTGGGCGCCCGGCGGATTGCCTCCATTTTTGATTCGGTAGGCTGGATCCCGTCTGCGGCAACCCTCCTGCCCAAAAACTCGACCTCTGGGGCCAAAAACACACACGTGGCCTTTTTCAGCCGCAAGCCTACCCGATCCAATTGGCGTAGCACCTCCTCCAGGTTGTGGAGATGTTCCTCGGTGTCTCGACCCGTTATAAGGATGTCATCTTGGAATACGATCGTTCCAGGAATGGATTTGAGCAAGCTTTCCATGTTTCGCTGAAAGATAGCTGCTGCCGAACTAATGCCAAACGGACACCTGTTGTAGATAAATAATCCTTTGTGTGTCGTGATGGTGGTCAGAAGCTTGGATTCTTCAGCCAGTTCCTGAGTCATGTAGGCCGAAGTGAGGTCCAGCTTCGTGAACAGCTTGCCACCTGCCAGCGTGGCAAAAAGGTCCTCCGCTCTCGGGAGCAGGTACTGGTCTTACAGTGACACTCGGTTGATGGTGGCTTTGTAGTCGCCACAAATCCTGACCGAGCCGTCTGCTTTAAGGACAGGAACGATGGGACTTGCCCAGTCGCTGAATTCAACGGCTGAAATTATGCCCTCTCTGAGCAGCCTGTCCAATTCACTTTCAATTTTCTCATGCATCACGTACGGCACCGCTCTGGCTTTGTGGTGCACTGGTCTGGCGTCCGGAGTGATGCGTATCACTACTTTAGTGCCCTTGAACATTCCGACACCGGGTTGAAACAGTGACCTGAATTTTTATAGGACCTGTGAGCATGAACTTTGCTCCACAGATGGAATGGCGTGCACATCTCCCCATTTCCAATTCATCTCGGCTAGCAACTCCTCCCTAAGAGTGCGGGGCCATTTCCTGGGACAATCCAGAGTGGCAGCCGGTTCTGTGATGCATTATGTGTTACCACCAAGTTTGCAGTGCCTAGCACTGGGATGATCTCTTTGGTGTACGTCCGTAGCTGCGTGTCAATGCGTTCCAGTTTGGGCCTGCTAGCTCTGTGTGGCCCTAGTCTCTCAAGTTGTTGGGCGCTCATAAGTGACTGGCTAGCTCCCGTATCCAGCTCCATGCGCACCGGGATGCCATTCAATAAAACTTTCATCATCATGGGTGGCGTTTTAGTGTATGAGCTGTGGACGTCAGCCACGTGAACCCGCTGAACTTCAGCATCCATGGCTTTTCCCCAGGCATCAACCTGCATTGCAGACCCCTCGTCTGGTTCCTCTGTCTCGCAGATTAGCATCACCACAGCCTTTTTGCACATCCTGGCCAAGTGTCCACTGACATTACAAATCCTACAGGTATATTGCTGAAACCTGCAGCTTTTCGCAGTATGTCTACCCCCGCACCTCCAGCATGAGCTGAGATTGTTGTTAACAAAGGGACTGTTACTAGGCATTCCTCTCTGATTGCCCATTTGGTTGTTTCTAAGCACTCTGATGGTGGGTGTTAATGGTCCCATCACGGGACGCATTGTTCCTCGTGATGGCGTGAATTGCCGATCCCCTTTCCATTGTCCCTGTTGTGGGCCCACCCTAGAGTCTGTTGCTGCCTGGGCGGTTTTGAAATGCCCTTGCCTGCCTGCGGGGTCCCTAGCCACGTTCACAATGTTAACTCCCTGGTCCATCGCTACGTTGGGACCAGGGCTGCGTGCGTAATTTAGCTTGGTCTCCTCTTCCCCTGCCATGAAGGTCTGAGCTATCAACGCCACCCCTTCTAAAGTCAAGTCCTTGGTCTCTATGAGCTTCCTGAAAATCCCGGCATGATTAATGCCCTCAATGAAAAAGTCCCTTAACATCTCCCCTCTGCAGGCGTCTGTGAACTTAGAGATTGGCCAAGCGCAGGTCTGCAACGAAGTCTGAGATGTTTTGACCCTCCCGACGCCGGTGTGTGTAGAACCGGTGCCGGGCCATGTGTACGCGACTCGCCGGCTTGAGATGCTCACTGATCAGCTGGCTGAGCTCTTCAAAGGACTTGTCCGCTGGCTTTTGGGGTGCGAGCAGGTCTTTCATAAGCGCATACGTCTGTGGACCACAGCTGGTCAGTAGATGCGCCCTCCGCTTGTCAGCCGCTGTCTCTCCCAGCCAGTCCTATGTGACAAAGCTCTGCTGGAGTCTTTCCACAAAGTCGTCCCAGTCCTCACCCACACAGTAACATTCCTCTGTGCCACAGGTGGTCATCCTCGTGGTTCGGTGATTCCCGTTTCTCGTCGCCAAATGTGGTGTCCCTGCACCTTACTACAAAATCATACGAGGCATGTACTGCAGACACAGTCACTACGTGACCTTAACCTTTATTCCCAGGACCAAGGAGTGTCGACCCTGGGTGGGACCTCCCCTTTTATACCTGGAAATCCAGGTGAGGAGTGTCTCCCACAAGTTCACCCCCTGTGGTCAGGGTGTGCATTTCTAGGGTATAAGTGCAGTGTACAGGAGTTGCATGATGGTTACATACATGACGGTTACCGTTGCATGATGGTTACATACATGACAATGTCAGCGTAGGTCAGTGAGCACAGGAGTGATTGGCGAACGGAACTTTGTGTGAGTTAGGATGTGGGCAGCAGATTTTTGAATGAGCGGAGGTTTATGAAGGATGGTACGTGGGCGGCTGGTCAGGAAAGCATTGGAATAGTCAAGTCTGGAGGCAACAATGGTATGGGTGGGGGTTTCAGCAGCAGATGGGTGTTATTACTGAGATGGGAGTAGGCGGTCTTAAACATTGAGAATTTTGAATTTGAGGCGTTGGGACTAAAGCCAAAAACGACACAACATTAATTAACATGATCCCCTTTTCAGCAATATCTCCATTTTGTGTAAATATTTTTGTGAACTCACAGGATGTTCTGTCTTTAAAAAAAAATCTTATTAGGTAAAGGGCCAAATGTAAAAAAGACTGCAAGAATAAAAATATGCTGTCATGTAGATCTAATTTCTAAAGATGTCTGACAGATAAGGTTACGACTGCAGGAAGCATGCTCCTCTTTCAGTACTGTCCCTGGCTCGTTAAGAAGCTGTCAGCATCTTAATTGGCAGGTGCAGAATCATTTTAACGGCTCCAGAACCACATCAAACATATTCATTATCAACACTTCCACCCTCCCAAGAAGAAAGACCTTTACACAAATCAATATTTGGAGACAATATTTCCTCTGGTGGGGGAACCCAGAACATAGAAACATAGAAACATCGAAAATAGGTGCAGGAGTAGGCCATTCGGACCTTCGAGCCTGCACCATCATTCAATAAGATCATGGCTGATCATTCACCTCAGTACCCCTTTCCTGCTTTCTCTCCATACCCCCTGATCCTTTTAGCCGTAAGGGCCATATCTAACTCCTTCTTGAATATATTCAATGAACTGGCCTCAACAACTCTCTGCGGCAGGGAATTCCACAGGTTAACAACTCTCTGTGTGAAGAAGTTTCTCCTCATCTCGGTCCTAAATGGTCTATCCCTTATCCTTAGACTGTGTCCCCTGGTTCTGGACATCCCCAACATCGGGAACATTCTTCCTGCATCTAACCTGTCCAGTCCCGTCAGAATTTAATATGTTTCTATGAGATCCCCTCTCATCCTTCTAAACTCCAGTGAATACAGGCCCAGTCGATCCAGTCTCTCCTCATATGTCAGTCCAGCCATCCCGGGAATCAGTCTGATGAACCTTCGCTGCACTCCCTCAATAGCAAGAACATCCTTCCTCAGATGAGGAGACCAAAACTGTACACAATATTCCAGGTGAGGCCTCACCAAGGCCCTGTACAACTGCAGTAAGACCTCCCTACTCCTATACTCAAATCCTCTAGCTATGAAGGCCAACATACCATTTGCCTTCTTCACTGCCTGCTGTACTTGCATGCCAACTTTGAATGACTGATGTACCATGACACCCAGGTCTCGTTGCACCTCCCCTTTTCCTAACCTGCCGCCATTCAGATAATATTCTGCCTTCGTGTTTTTCCCACCAAAGTGGATAACCTCACATTTATCCACATTATACTGCATCTGCCATGCGTTTGCCCACTCACCTAACTTGTCCAAGTCACCCTGGAGTCTCTTTGCATCCTCCTCACAGCTCACACTGCCACCCAGTTTAGTGTAATCTGAAAACATGGAGATATTACACTCAATTCCTTCATCTAAATCATTAATGTATATTGTAAATAGCTGGGGTCCCAGCACTGAGCCCTGCGGCACTCCACTAGTCACTGCCTGCCATTCTGAAAAGGACCCGTTAATCCCGACTCTCTGCTTCCTGTCTGCCAACCAGTTCTCTATCCATGTCAGTACATTACCCCCAATACCATGTGCTTTAATTTTGCACACCAATCTCTTGTGTGGGACCTTGTCAAAAGCCTTTTGAAAGTCCAAATACACCACATCCACTGGTTCTCCCTTGTCCACTCTACCAGTTACATCCTCAAAAAATTCTAGAAGATTTGTCAAGCATGATTTCCCTTTCATAAATCCATGCTGACTTGGACCGATCCTGTCACTGCTTTCCAAATTTCATCTTTAATCATTGATTCCAACATTTTCCCCAATACTGATGTCAGGCTAACCGATTTATAATTCCTTGTTTTCTCTCTCCCTCCTTTCTTAAAAAGTGGTGTTACATTAGCTACCCTCCAGTCCATAGGAACTGATCCAGAGTCGATAGACTGTTGGAAAATGATCACCAATGCATCCACTATTTCGAGGGCTACTTCCTTAAGTACACTGGGATGCAGACTATCAGGCCCCGGGATTTATCGGCCTGCAATCCCATCAATTTCCCTAACACAATTTCTTGCCTAATAAGGATTTCCTTCAGTTCCTCCTTCTCACTAGACCCTCGGTCCCCGAGTATTTCCGGAAGGTTATTTGTGTCTTCCTTCGTGAAGACAGAATCAAAGTATTTGTTCAACTGGTCTTCCATTTCTTTGTTCCCCATTATAAATTCACCTGAATCTGACTGCAAGGGACCTATGTGTGTTTTCACTAATCTTTTTCTCTTCACATATCTATAGAAGCTTTGCAGTCAATTTTTATGTTCCCAGCAAGCTTCCTCTCATACTCTATTTTCCCCCTCGTAATTAAACCCTTTGTCCTCCTCTGCTGTATTATAAAATTCTCCCAGTCCTCAGGTTTGCTGCCTTTTCTGGCCAATTTATAGGCCTCTTCCTTGGATTTAACACTATCCTTAATTTCCCTTGTTAGCCACGGTTGAGCTACCTTTCCCGTTTTATTTTTACTCCAGACAGGGATGTATAATTGTTGAAGTTCATCCATGTGATTTTTGAATGTTTGCCATTGCCTATCCACCATCAACCCTTTACGCATCATTCGCCAATCTATTCTAGCCAATTCACGTCTCATACCATCGAAGTTAAGTTCTTTCTTTAAGTTCACCCTAGTCTCTGAATTAACTGTGTCACTCTCCATCCTAATAAAGAATTCTACCATATTATGGTCACTCTTCCCCAAGGGGATACAATCTTAAAATTAGAGCCAGGCCCTTCAGGAGTGAAATTAGGATGCACGTATTCACACAAATTGTAGGGGAAAATCTAAAATCCCCCCCCCCCCCACCACCCGCCCCCGCCTCCCAACAGGCTGTGGATGCTGGGGGTTAATTGAAATTTTTAAGACTGTGATCGTTAGATTTTTGTTCGGTAAGGATATCAAGGGATATGGATCAAAGGCGGGCAAATGGAGTTGAGGTACAGATCAGCCATGGTCTGATTGAATGGCAGAACAGGCTTGAGGGGTTGAATGGCCTGCTCCTGTTCCTATGTGTGCTCAGAATCAACACTGCCAACCAAAATTACAAGCCTGCTCCATGGTAGTGGATTACACAAGGATGGATGTAGGCTGGACTCAGGGGTGCTATCCAGCTGCTCATCCATTTTCTTGCATCTGGGTGTTTATGTACACTTTCAGGAGCAAGTTGTACATGACTATCAGCTATATGCACAATTGACATGGACCTCAGCAGCTGTCCCTTTGAGAAGAGTGCGTGAGACATCTTTGGGTCATAGTCTGTGGAAGAAGTAGGGGAGGCATAGTGCCACCATCCATGCCTTTATTACCTCTAGACTTGACTATTCCAACACACTCCTGGCTGGCTTCCCACATTATATCCTTCTTCAAATAGACATGAGCCAAAACTCGGCTGCCCGTGTCTTAACTCGCACCAAGTTCCGCTCACCCATTGCCCCTGTGCTCACTGACTTACATTGGCTCCCAGTCAAGCAACGCCTCAATTTCAAAATTCTCATCCTTGTTTTCAAATCCCTCCATGGCCTCGCCCTTCCCTATCTCTGTAATCTCCTCCAGCCCCACAATCCCCTGAGATGTCTGCGCTCCTCCAATTCTGCCTAATGAGCATTCCTGATTATAATCACTCAACCATTGGTGGCCGTACCTTCTGTTGCCTGGGCCATAAGCTCTGGAATTCCCTGCCTAAACCTCTCCACCTCTCTACCTCTCTTTCCTGCTTCAAGATGCTCCTTAAAACCTACCTCTTTCACCTGCCCTAATTTCTCCTTATGTGGCTCGGTGTCAAATCTTTTGTCTCATAATACTCCTGTGAAACGCCTTGGGACATTTCACTATGTAAGGATGCTATATAAATACAAGTTTTTGTTCTTGCTGTTGTGATATACAAGGTATCACAATTGTGTGGGACAGGTTGGGTGGACCAGAGGGTCTTTACCTGTCCGTCATTGTTCGTATATGTTCGTACTTCATTGGCTCTACTTTGCAACATCCTGAGGTCATGAAAGTCACTATATTAATGCTTTCTTTTATCTTTCATAGACAGAGGGCTCGCAGTATCCAATTTCTGTGAATGGAGGCCAATCATTGGCACAGAACTCCTATAATGCTGATCATTATCATCATAGGCAGTTCCTCGAAATCGAGGAAGACTTGCTTCCACTCTAAAAGTGAGTTCTTAGGTGAGTGAACAGTCCAATACGGGAATTACAGTCTCTGTCACAGGTGGGACAGACAGCAGTTGAAAGAAAGGGTGGGTGGGGAGTCTGGTTTGCTGCACGTTCCTTCCGCCATCTGCTCTTGGTTTCTGCATGCTCTCAGCTCTTCCTCCACTTTGGGCTGTTTTGAGCCAGGCACTCCCAGGTGCCAGTGGAGATGTTACACTTTATCAAGGAGGCTTTGAGGGTGTCCTTGAAATGTTTCCTCTGCTCACCTGGAACCCGCTTGCCATGTAGGAGTTCTGAATAGAGCAGTTGCTTAGGGAGTCTCGTGTCGGGCATGTGGACGATGTGGCCTACCTAACAGAGCTGGTCGAGCGTGGTCAGTGCTTCGATGCTGAGGATGTTGACGTGGGCGAGGACACTGACGTTGGTGCGTCTATCCTCCCAATGGATTTGCGGGATCTTGCGGAGGCAGCACTGGTGGTACTTCTCCAGTGCTTTGAGGTGTCTGCTGTATATAGTTCATGTCTCTGAGCCACATAGGAGGATGGGTATCACTACTGCCCTGTACACCATAAGCTTGGTGCCAGATTTGAGGTCCTCGTATTCAAACACTCTCTTCCTCAGGCGATCGATGGCACACTGGAGGCGGTGTTGGACCTTGTCATCGATTTCTTGTTCCGTAAGAGGGACAAGTACAAGGCATCATGGCAACACCCTCGCTCCAAGCACTGGCATCTGCTCGACTACGTCATCTTCTGAGCGAGGGACCGCAAGGACGTGCGCATCACCCGCGCCATGACAGGAGTCGACGACTGCTGGACAGACCACCGCCTAATCCACTCCGTCATTAACATCAATATAGCCCCAAAGCAGCGACGGCAACAGAAACAATGCTGCAGAAAAATCAACACCGGGGCACTCAAAGACCCAGTTAAGAAAGCCCTGTACAGCCAGTGCCTCACTGCCAACCTGGCGACCCTCGATGACCACGAGACGCAGAGTGCCCACAGCGCCTGGTCTGCCCTCAAGGCCTCCATAACCAGCGCTTGCGAAGAGACACTTGGTCACTCAACCAGGAAACACCGACTGGTTTGACGAGAACGAGAGAGAGACCCAGGAGCTAATAAGCCGCAAGCGCAAGGCTTTTCTGAACTTAATGCTGATACCCATAAACAGATAGGTAAGCTACTCACTTTTAGTGAACCCCTTGCTGAAGGGAATTATTCATATCAGTCCTTTTGACAGTCGAGGAGGCGAGGGATTTGCACTAGGAACCCAGATCAAAAAACTCCAACACCTAACCACGGGATCACACCAACTGTGTTCCATAGTGCTTCTGCAGCTTTGTTTGATAGGGTCTTAAGTGCTCAGAAATCATTAGGGGATGACCTTCTTGTATAGTGTGCATCACACCGACTACTCAGCTTGTCTGAAAACTACTCTTAGCTTTGGAACTTTAAAAATACTTCATCGTTGTCGCATTGTGCATCTGCAAAAAACTTGTACGGTTCTACAGTATTTAAACTACAGCAGTTATTGATGGTGTCCCAACAACAACTTATCTTTATATGCAATTTATATTGCATCTTGACCAACTTCATCTTTTCTTATAGTGAATGGCAGAAAATTCAGCCTGAAACTATTCTCCAATCACAGTTGCAAAATTTCAATTGTCAATTGACCCCAGTTGAGTCTGGAGTCATTGGATAATGATCCCAAACCTGCAACCTCTAACACCTAGAAGGACAACAAACAACAACTTGTACTTATACAGCGCCTTTAACATAGTGAAATGTCCCAAGGCTCTTCACAGGAGTATTATGAGATAAAAATTTGACACTGAGCCGCATAAGTAGAAATTAGTGCAGGTGACCAAAAGCTTGGTCAAAGAGGTCGGTTTAAAGGAGCATTTTGATATAGTAAAGAGAGGTAGAGAGGTGGAGCGGTTTAGGGAGGGAGTTCCAGAGTTTAAGGCCGAGGCAGCTGAAGGCACGGCCACCAATGGTTGAGCGATTATAATCAGGGATGTTCAAGAGGGCAGAATTAGAGGTGCGCAGACATCTCGGGGGATTATGGGGCTGGAGGAGATTACAGAAACAGGGAGGGGTGAGGCCATGGAGGGATTTGAAAATAAGAATGAGAATTTTGAAATCGAGGCATTGCTTAACCGGACAAGGGCAGCAGGTGCATGGGAGCACCACCACTAGCCAATTCTATCTCCCTTCCACCAACCAACCAACTGCAGTGTTTCCCAATCATGAGGAGAGATGAAAAATCAGGGCCAAAAATGGTCAAAATCTTGTCGGCATTCCTTTCAAGTGTCCCTGGTTGTGTGTGGTTGTGAAATCAGATTGTTCTGGTGAATCGGTAGTCCATGTTGCACTCTGACCAATTTTCTTTTGCATTGTGGAAAACGGTCAGTTGATTTGCTATCGCCTGCTTTGTGCTACCCTCTGAGACAGATTCCTCCTTGCGTTTCTCCTGGGGGAGGAGCTGTTACTTTCACTGCCATTACTAACCTTTCACCTATAAACACGGCTCTGTACCAGGCTGTGTGCTCTCTGCCATAATGCCATTGTCTGTAACAATAGCCAAAAATACATTCCCCCAAAAAATAAATATGGCAAATGTATATATATATATATATATAAAAATTATGCAACTGGCTGGTAATTTAACTGTAAATTAATTCCTGAGTTAAACTGATATTGATGAACCGTAATGACAGATTACATTATTAGAGCATTTCAACTGAATAAAGGACCTATAACTCATACCCTGTTGTCTCTAAAAACAATAGACTTTGAAAATTTAAAACCAAACCATAACAGCCTAGAAGGTCCCAGGACTGAGCCCCCAGTACGTTGAATTAGCAGATCTCAGCTAGGCCAACACATGTCCTCATAAGTTTTGGACAACCACCTGCATTTATATAGAACCTTTAATGGAGTAAAATGCCCTCAGGTGCTTCACTGGAGCGCTATCAGACAAAATATGACACCGAGCCACATAAAGAGATACAAGGTCAGGTGACCAAAAGCTTGGTCAAAGAGGTCGGTTTTAAGGAGCGTCTTAAAGGTTGGGAGAATGGTAGAGAGACTAAGGAGGGAGGGTGGGGGTTTGGAATTTAGACAGTGATCTTGCTCCTGATTACCATCCAGTGACTCCTGGTAGGAAGTGGCCTTGTGCGGATGTCAGGTGAGAGCAGATGCAGGCTCAACTGCCCCCACCAGTCAACTAGCCATTATAGTACATCATTTGAGTGACAAACTTCAGAAAAAGTTGCCATGGTTGCATAGGATTAAATGACCACTAGTTAGAATGTAGGGAAACCTTCTCCCAATCACAGAGGCCACCTTGGAGGTGCAGCAAAGGAGGGCGGCCTTCTTTGGAGTGGAAGACCAAGTTGAGGTCCAAGCTACTTGGATGGTTGGCCAAAAAGTAAATTCAATTTCCCAGATCTAAACGTGAGGAGGTGACACTTGACCTGTTTGGCCCTAAACCAGTAACAGTGGGAAGTGAGAAGTTGGAGACATGTTGGAAGTCCCCTTTTAATAAGCTCATTGTTAGTCTTACTCATGCTGTCTGTCATGCAGTAACACAGAGGTATGCATTGCACAACATTCTACAATATATAATATTGGCAGCATACCTGTTAATTGTCATTCCACCCTGAACCCATTCTAAAAGACCTTTTTCTCAACCAGATTTCATTCGATAAGGTGTCACATAAAAGGTTACTGCACAAGATAAAAGTTCACGGAGTTGGGGGTGATATATTAGCATGGATAGAGGATTGGCTAATGAACAGAAAACAGAGAGCCAGGATAAATGGTCATTTTCCAGTTGGCAAACAGTAACTAGTGGGGTGCCGCAGGGATCGGTGCTGGGCCTCAACTATTTACAATCTATATTAATGACTTGGATGAAGGGACCAAGTGCAATGTAGCCAAGTTTGCTGATGATACAAAGATGGATGGGTAAGCCAACTGTGGAATTCTCTGCCCCAGAGAGCTGTGGAGGCTGGGTCATTGAATATATTTAAGGCAGAGACAGACAGATTTTTGAGCGATAAGGGAATAAAGGGTGATGGGGAATGGGCGGGGAAGTGGAGCTGAGTCCATGATCAGATCAGCCATGATCATATTAAATGGCGGAGCAGGCTCGAGGGGCCGAATGGCCTACTCCTGCTCCTATTTCTTATGTTGTTATGTTTAACCTCTGGGCTCTTTCCAAGATGTGTTGGCATTGCCTGGTGGCAGCCAGGAACAGAGTACCAAACTGCAGATGGATTCACACATTATACCCTGGCACAAGCACCTTGAGCAGGTAGAAGCTGATGAAACATGGACCTTTAGTGAAGAGGAGCCAATGCAGACTGTCATGTATCTCACACTACATGACTGTAACTAGAGATGACCTGTAACCACCAGCATACCTTACCACAAGGGGTGCACTTGCAGGAGACACTGGATACCTGTCCCAGACAGGTATATAAGGACAGGTCTCAGGCAAGTGTGGCATTCGAGAGCTGTGTAATAAAGGTGCAGGTCCTGAGTGACCTTGACTTCACTATGTGCCTCGTGTGAATCTGTACTGAGGGGACAGGACTTTACACACATGACACCTGAGAAACAGCAAGTAGCTGCCCAGGCTTCCAACTCAATGCATTCCTATATGGGCAAGGGCTGGTTGGCCTTCAGAAGGGAATTAATCAATGGCCAAAAATACGTCATGGCCTCTTTCGGTGCAACACCGAACACCCTCCAAAGGTTGTTGGTGAATGTGTAATACTGCATATCCAATCTTTTTTCAGCAATGTGTTGTAGTATTTCTGCAACTACTGAGCATCCTGCAGTGCATGTCAACCTTATGGGCATCTGCAGGGGTGGCCCCAAGAACAGAGGGACAAAGCACAAAAATAGTTTCCCTCACGAATGCTGCAACTGGAGCTAAATGACACCTTGGTCTTGAAATTACAGGACTCTGTCACAGCTGCATTGGGGATTGCCTCAATAGAGCTTCATCTCAGTAATATCGTACAGTTTATTCTCAGGTAGATCACCGACTATGCTGCAAGGGTGCCCAGAGCCTGCGTCATCACAGGAGAAGTGGTAGATGAGGTAGCTTCCCCTCAGGGCAACTGCATGTCCATCAATCCAGCCAGCCCTTTCTGAGGATTGAAGAAGCGGCAATTAGTGCCGGCAACCACTGCCTACTTGGGCATGGTTCCAGTTGTAGCAGAGTTATTTCATGGCACTGTACCTCCAATGGCCTACAATGACCAGCCTTGTTTGCTCCTTCCACTCAGGGAGCATATTGTCATAGCAGCAGGCCAGGCACGTGAAGAAGCACAGCTTATAGGGTCCTGAATGGGAGGCACAGTGTTAGGTAATAGAAGCACTTCATGATGCAAATATCACTTAGCAATTTTGAGCATTTTATCTCTTCTCAGTACAGACCATTTCTATTGGAAAGAGCCATGTCGCGTTCCAAGGAATACTAAGCTAGTACAAGATGGCAGTTAAGTTAGAGGAGATGCAAATGTTCAGCACCTGTTTGTGGGGTGGTTCATTCATCTGCAGTACTTGTGCAGGAGCCAGATCTGGGAATTTCTGGGAATGAGTGAGTGACTGCCAAACCGATCTTCTTGGGTGCAGCTCTGCTGCCCCTGTGCCGCTGTGGAACTATACGCTTCCTGTCTGTCCTGCTGCACGCTTACTTCTTCGTGTATTGCAAAGTAATGCAACCCGCAGCAAACCAGGGTTATTTTGGAAAGCTTTGCTGGCCTATAGGGAAGGATCTGTTTGAATGGCCCGAATGTAGCCATTGTTGGAGGCGCCATCCTTTGGATGAAATGTTGAGCCAAGGCTCTTTCTCCCTGGCCACGTAGACTTTAAAGATCCCACATTAGAAAAGCATGGAGTTTTCCTAGTGTTTCGGCCAACACAACCCAAACAGGAATGCAACTCATCTGAAAGACAGTAGCTCCGGCAGTGCACTGGAGTGTCAGCCGACATTATGTGCTCAAGTCTCTGGAGTGGGGCTTGAACCCACAACCTTTCTGACTCACCGGTGAAAGTACTCCTGCTGAAGCAAGCTGAGACTAAAGTACAACTTTCACCTTGTTCCCCCAACCCCCAAATAAATAAATAAAGGGAATCAAACTGAAGCCGCAGGGTCATGATGGTAAAACCGCAAAGCATATTTTGCAAACTGCAAGGACACTGAATAATCGAAAGGTTCAAAGCTGCGGTAACTCTTTCCTGAGTCTTTATGTAGGCTTCATTTGTCTGAAACTTGCAGGAGCGTTTCTGTTTCTTTATATGAAGAAAATGCAAGAAAGTCTGAATGTGCAGATCTGGGGCTCAGTGGTTTACCAAAAAAATTAACCGCCGAGTGATTCTGGGCTAATAACTCCCCAGGTCTGAAGGGCTGCTTGATTGAAACGGGCCTGACTAGCTCAGTGGTTTATTTTTTTCGATGCACTGCTTGGTTCCCACCACGTATCTTTCTCGTACCACACCTGGGCTGATTTGACGAGTTTACTCTTTGCAAAAAGTTTGAGGGAAAATCGTGGCTTTATTCTGTGGAGGGGGATGGGCCCTGTTGCTATGAAACAGCCCCCCCCCTCCCCTCCCCCCCTCTCACTGCCCGATGTTTAGGAGTTATTCAGCTTGTCACACAGCAGTTGGTGAGTTTAGTCCGGAGAGAGACTGACAGGAGCGGTGAAAATAATATAGTGGTGTTGCTGTCAATAAAAATAAAACAATGATCATTGTCAAGAAAAGGATATTGTGGTAAAGATGAACTAAATGTGGTGTTCTCTCCCGATGGCCTTGTTGGTAAGTGCGTTACCTGTGGTGGAATTGAGTCACACAGACCAGGAAGAGCTTGGGCTTGATTCCCAGCTGATGTAGCTGATCTTGGTCCTGAGCAGGGGGCAGGGAGGGGAGCTCGGGAGGAGGGACCCCCTGCTGGAATTGCCCGTCTGTTGGCCTTGAGTGAGGACAGGAGCAAGGTTAGCTATGAAGTTCCCTCTTAGTCAACCATCGATTTCTTGAAGTTCAGTCCTGAGTAATGGTCACATTGGCAATCGGACGGGGCTTGACGGGGTAGATGCAGACAGGATGTTCCCCTCATGGGGGAATCCAGAACTAGGGGGCATAGTTTGAGAATAAGCGGCCGCCCATTTAAAACAGAAATGAGGAGGAATTTCTTCTCTCAGAGGGTCGTGAATCTTTGGAATTCTCTGCCCCAGAGAGCTGTGGAGGCTGGGTCATTGAATATATTTAAGGTGGAGTTAGACAGATTTTTGAATGATAAGGGAGTCCAGGGTTACAAGGAGCGGGCGAGGAAGTGGAGTTGAGACCAAGATCAGATCAGCCATGATCTTATTGAGTGGTGGAGCAGGCTCGAGGGGTGCAGAGGTTGACTCCTGCTACTATTCCTTCAGTGCTAGGGGGTCACTGGCACCCAAGGAACTGTACCCCACCAAACAAGGAATAAAGAAAAAAAAGAAAAAGGGGCAGATCTTGACTATGGGCAACAGTGTAAAACGACGATCGCAAGTTGGAAGCCCATTTTACATCTCTCCCCATTTTTACTTCCATAAAGTCAACAGAAATAAAAACAGGGAGAGCTGTAAATTGGGCTGCAATTCGCTGTTGCCCGTTTTACACTATTGAACAAAGTCCAGATCTACCCTAAAAGGTGTGGCTGTAAAAATCCACGAGAATGTGTCTGGTGTAAGAGTTAATAGGCAAGGTAGAACAATAGGGTATGATAGCATATATATATATATATATAGCCTTGGAAATAGCGGATGCATTGACAGTCATTTTCCAACATTCCATTGACTCTGGATCAGTTCCTATGGAGTGGAGGATAGCCAATGTAACCCCACTTTTTAAAAAAGGAGGGAGAGAGAAAACAGGGAATTATAGACCGGTCGGCCTGACATCGGTAGTGGGTAAGATGATGGAATCAATTATTAAGGATGTCATAGCAGCGCATTTGGAAAGAGGTGACATGATAGGTCCAAGTCAGCATGGATTTGTGAAAGGGAAATCATGCTTGACAAATCTTCTGGAATGTTTTGAGGATGTTTCCAGTAGAGTGGACAAGGGAGAACCAGTTGATGTGGTATATTTGGACTTTCAGAAGGCTTTCGACAAGGTCCCACACAGGAGATTAATGTGCAAAGTTAAAGCACATGGGATTGGGGGTAGTGTGCTGACATGGATTGAGAAATGGTTGTCAGACAGGAAGCAAAGAGTAGGAGTAAATGGGTACTTTTCAGAATGGCAGGCGGTGAGAAGTGGGGTACTGCAAGGTTCTGTGATGGGGCCCCAGCTGTTTACACTGTATATTAATGATTTAGATGAGGGGATTAAATGTAGTATCTCCAAATTTGCGGATGACACTAAGTTAGGTGGCAGTGTGAGCTGCGAGGAGGATGCTATGAGGCTGCAGAGCGACTTGGATAGGTTAGGTGAGTGGGCAAATGCATGGCAGATGAAGTATAATGTGGATAAATGTGAGGTTATCCACTTTGGTGGTAAAAACAGAGAGACAGACTATTATCTGAGTGGTGACAGATTAGGAAAAGGGGAGGTGCAACGAGACCTGGGTGTCATGGTACATCAGTCATTGAAGGTTGGCATGCAGGTACAGCAGGCGGTTAAGAAAGCAAATGGCATGTTGGCCTTCATAGCGAGGGGATTTGAGTACAGGGGCAGGGAGGTGTTGCTACAATTGTACAGGGCCTTGGTGAGGCCACACCTGGAGCATTGTGTACAGTTTTGGTCTCCTAACCTGAGGAAGGACATTCTTGTTATTGAGGGAGTGCAGCGAAGGTTCACCAGACTGATTCCCGGGATGGCGGGACTGACCTATCAAGAAAGACTAAATCAACTGGGCTTGTATTCACTGGAGTTCAGAAGAATGAGAGGGGACCTTATAGAAATGTTTAAAATTCTGATGGGTTTAGACAGGTTAGATGCAGGAAGAATGTTCCCAATGTTGGGGAAGTCCAGAACCAGGGGTCACAGTCGAAGGATAAGGGGTAAGCCATTTAGGACCGAGATGTGGAGAAACTTCTTCACCCAGAGAGTGGTGAACCTGTGGAATTCTCTACCACAGAAAGTTGTTGAGGCCAATTCACTAAATATATTCAAAAAGGAGTTAGATGAAGTCCTTACTACTCGGGGGATCAAGGGGTATGGCGAGAAAGCAGGAATGGGGTACTGAAGTTGCATGTTCAGCCATGAACTCATTGAATGGCGGTGCAGGCTAGAAGGGCCGAATGGCCTACTCCTGCAACTATTTTCTATGTTTCTATGATAGCATCATGGTTATGGACCATGTACAGCAGACACCTCAAGTCGCTGGAGAAATATCACCAATGATGCCTCCGCAAGATCCTACAAATCCCCTGGGAAGACAGACGCACCAACATCAGTGTCCTCGACCAGGCTAATATCCCCAGCATTGAAGCACTGACCACACTCGATCAGCTCCGCTGGGCAGGCCACATTGTCCATACGCCAGACACTAGACTCCCAAAGCAAGCGCTCTATTCAGAACTCCTTCATGGCAAACGAGCCAAAGGTGGGCAGAGGAAACATTACAAGGACACCCTCAAAGCCTCCCTAATAAAGTGCAACATCCCCACTGAGACCTGGAAGTCCCTGGCCAAAGACCACCCTAAGTGGAGAAAGTGCATCCGGGAGGGCGCTGAGCGCCTCGAGTCTCATTGCCGAGTCCATGCAGAAAACAAGCGCAGGCAGCGGAAGGAGCGTGCGGCAAACCAGTCCCACCCACCCTTACCCTCAATGACTGACAGGGACTGTGGCTCTCATATTGGACTGTTCAGTTACCTAAGGACTCATTCTAAGAGTGGAAGCATGTCCTCCTCGATTTCGAGGGACTGCCTATGATGATGATGATGATGATGGTTAACGTACTGGACCAGTAATCCAGAGGCCTGGACTAATGATCCAGAGATATGAGTTCAAATCCCACCATGGCAGCTGGGGAATTTAAATTCAGTTAATTAAATGAATCTGGAATAAAAAGCTAGTGTCAGTAATGGTGACCATGAAACTACCGGATTGTCATAAAAACCCATCTAATTCTCTAAAGTCCTTACCCGGTCTGGTGTCCAGACCCACAGCAATGTGGTTGCCCTCTGCAGTTCAAGAAGGCGGCTCACCACCACCTTCTCAAGGGCAATTAGGAATGGGCAATAAATGTCGGCCTTGTCAGTAACGTCCACATCCTGTGGACGAATTTTTAAAAAACTAGCATTTGTCTAAATGGTTAGGTTATAATAGTAGGAAGGGTCAAATGAGATTAAATCATTCTCCAGCCACAGAGAGGTACAAGGCCCAGCAGTTAGCCTGATGTGAGAATGGGATGTTAATTGCTGGATTAACGCCGGAGTGTCGGAGAATCAGGAGTGGTGTGTGAAAGGAGAACGAGACTCTCTTTAGATAAAGAAGTGAAGGCTATCAAGGACAGGTGTAGTCATTTATGTGTGAGGAATGTTCAGGGTACAATAACCAGATATTAACAGTTCTGAGCTTGTGTGGGAAGGGGGAAGTGATCCATGAATCTGCTAACAAGATTACGTATTAACCATGTGTACTCACGCATTAACCATACGTAGTAGAAACTCACTCACATATTAACCTCTCGCTCACCTTACGTAATTAACCATATAAAGGTAATGTACACCAGTGCACTTCAGAGATTCTTGCACAGGACTACCATCAGCAGGCAAAGGACAGTGGTTGCAAATTCCTGAGGAGTTCATTACTCGTGAGCATACTTGGAACCAATCTTATGAGGACTGCATGTAATTGGTTATATTTATATGTTTATCAATAAAGATTATTAATGAGACATCTCTCTATATCTCGGGTCTACATGCCTGTATTGTAAGGATAAGGATTAGGATAAAGATTATCCTAAACTCAATTGTTGGGAAACATTGAGCTCCAAAGCAGTAGTAAGTGGCCAGGTGATGTCAGATTGGGGACTGGGAGCAGGCAAGGGGCTCTCTCGGAGAAAGGGAAGAGAGAAAAATGGCATGGGAGAATGGCATTGTGACTGGTGTCACAGGGAGGTGACACATGATTTGCATCCAAAGTATTCTGTACGATTGGTATGGGATGGAGACCAACAGTGTTCTCACTCAGTGAAGGAAGAAATCAAAATATAAGCCAACCTTCACTGAGCAGTTGATTTGTGAAGACCAGCTGAGGAACAACAGAGGTCTTGGAGCAGATTTTCTGCCTCTTCCAAACCCCTCTCCGCACGAACCACAGAACAGCAAGTGGCAGAGTAAGGGAGAGTTTAGAAAAATAAATTCTTCGAAGAGACTAGTGTGAAGTGGCTCTTTTCCCATTATTGTGTTCCCTTTTCTCCTTAATGCTTGACCCGCAAAATAAGAAAGACTCAACTGGAACCAGTAGCTCCTGGGATCTTACACAAATGGCCATTTTTCATGAGTAATTCTGGATGGCAAGTATTAACCATGTGCGATGGCGAGGGTGGGGATCACAGCCCAGCTCAGTGCTGAGTTCACCAGCTGTCCACACACACCGCACACGCACACACACGCTGCAGGTACACACATCGCACGTACACACACATCGCACGTACACACACATCGCACGTACACACACACCGCAGGTACACACACCGCACGTACGCACACACACACCGCACGCGCACACACACGCCGCAGGTACACACACACCGCACACGCACACACACGCCGCATGTACGCACACACACACCGCATGTACACACACGACACATGCACGCACACACATCGCATGTACACACACACATACCGCGCACACACACACACCGCATGTACGCACACACACCGCATGTACACACACGATGCATGTACGCACACACACCGCATGTACACACACGACGCATGTACGCACACACACCGCATGTACACACACACCGCATGTACACACACACCGCATGTACGCACACACACCACATGTACGCACACACATACCGCGCACACACACACCACATGTACACACACACGCCGCATGTACACACATGCCGCACACACACACACATGCTGCACACACGCTGCAGAGCAATCAGGAGCAGGAACCTGATCTGTTTTTTCGCATACTTAAGTGAGGAATTTGAGCCAAAGTATATGACCCGCTACCGCTGCCCTGATGGGGAGAATGCAGCACAGAAAGGTTAGTTTTATTCCCTGTATGGTGAATAGCAGATTATATAATGTAAATGAAAACAAGAATGTCCTATGTTTGTTTTTTTGCTTCAGAACTACAGCCCTATATCTATCTAAATGTGCACAGAGTGCAATTTGAAAACCACAGGAGTAATTGATTCCAGGTATTTATCAAATGAAGTTACTGTGGGAGATAACACACTCGTATCAAGCACCCCCGCCGTTATTTTAACAAAGGTGTTGACCCATTTAAAATAAAATGGTGAACATCTCACTTAAAATAGCAGAGAAAGGAATTTGATACAAGTGGGCTACAAGAACAGTAGTTTCCAGGCTCCAATTTATGTCCACACACACACATATAGCCACGCACCCCTTGGAACAGGGAGTAAAGCAGTAAACAGTTGGACTTCCTGCTTCAGTGCCCCCCCCCCCCCGGAAAGTGCACGTGTGTGAATGTTGGGGGAGGACAGGTTCAGGTTTGGCTGCGATGCCGTCACAGTTGAATAGCCCACCAGCATTCACATCTATAGACCCAGATGTGAAGAATGGCCGCTTGGGTGAGTCCCTGGAGAACTAGTGTATGTGGAATCGTACCTCACCCTAAAAAATAAGAACCTTCAGAGAAGGTTCACTAGGTTGATTCCTGAGAAGAGCGGGTTGACTTATGAAGATAGGTTGAGTAGGTTGGGCCTATACTCATTGGAGTTCAGAAGAATGAGATCTTATCGAAACATACAAGATAATGAGGGGGCTCGACAAGGTGGATGCAGAGAGGATATTTACACTCATAGGGGAAACTAAAAATAGGGGGCATAGTCTCAGAATAAGGGGCCGCCCATTTAAAACTGAGATGAGGAGGAATTTCTTCTCACAGTGAGTTGTAAATCTGTGGAATTCTCGGCCCCAGAGAGATGTGGAGGCTTGGTCATTGAATATATTTAAGGCAGAAATAGACAGATTTTTGAACGATATGGGGAGCGGGCAGGGAAGTAAAACTGAGTCCATGATCAGATCAGCCAATGTCTTATTAATTGGCGAAGCAGGCTCGAGGGGTCAAATGGCCTACTCCTGCTCCTGTCTCTTATGTTCTTATGTTCTCCCTCTGATGGCTATCCCATACTCCTCTGGTTGGTCCATCCCTGTGAATGGTGGACAGAGACAGCATTAAGCTTGGTTGTGATACCGGACTTGCCCCTCCCTGCCCACCCACCCCCCATGGTCGAATTGTCTGGCAAAACTGCCTCGGCTCACTTTAGAAGAATGGTCACTTGTGCGAGGTACAAGAGGCTGGCTAGCATCTGGATAACCTTACCTCACCAACGGCAACACCTTCAGGCAAGAGGAAGAGACAGTTGATTATACAGGCCCGGCCCTAGTAATGCTTGCAGTTTATTAGACAGTATTATTACTGAACGTTACTCTCAGTGTCGCCTCCTCTCGCCCACCTGCATCTAATTTGTGCAGCAGCCTTTCCACTAACCAGAGAAGCCGATAATTAGCAGTGTCAATATTTGCGGAGAGATACAAGCAGAGCCGCCTGTCTCCCCACCCCCCCTAATCCCCCAGAGCACTAAATCAAGCTAGAAAATGTTGATTTTGACCAAATTACTCGGTCGATATTTTATTTAAATTGACAGGTTTATTCAGGTCTGGCCACTGGGGAGATTTTCACACACTCACTGGGGGAAAAAAAAGTTCCACTTGTCCTTTTTTTCTTTTCCGAATCGCTCCTCTCCTGAAGCTGCTGACTGAATGCTGGGACCCAAACAGCGATTGTTCCTGTGGGGAGTCCAGGCGGTGAGGGTTAACGGGGTATGCAACAGTGAGAGATAACAACAGCGGAGTCTGACCCTTGTCTCAGCTGGCATCCGAATACACCTTCCGGTAGGGGTGACTGGACAGAGGTCAGGAATGGGAATCATCTTCAACCCGACTAAAGCCCTACCTGTAGTCCCAGCTGACTTCAGTCAACCCAGCCCAAGCCTCGGATAAGGGAGACGGATTTTGTAGAGTAAACCCTTCAGTCAGTTATGGATGTCAGTATTCTGGAATCTGAATTAGAACAAGGTCAATATAAGCATAGTGATCGACTGTGATCAACGGCCGTCACAGGCATGATGGGCCGAATGGCCTCCTTCTGGGCTGTATCATTTTATAATTCTATAACTTCTGCTGAGATTTGGTTTCTCGGCCAAGAGGCCATCCCCCAGGGCCCTGGTGAGACCGCACCTGGAGTATTGTGTACAGTTTTGGTCTCCTTACCCAAGGAAGGATATATTTGCAATTGAGGGAGTGCAATGAAGGTTCACTAGACTGATTCCTGGGATGGGGGGATTGTCCTATGAGGAGAGCTTGAGCAGACTGGGCCTACATTCTCGAGAGTTTAGAAGAATGAGAGGTGATCTCATTGAAACATACAAAATTCTTACAGGGCTTGACAGGGTAGATGTAGGGAGGATGTTTCCTCTGGCTGGGGAGTCTGGAACCAGGGGTCACAGTCTCAGAATAAGGGGTTGGCCATTTAAAACTGAGATGAAGAGAAACTTCTTCACTCAGAGGGTGGTGAATCTCTGGAATTCTCTGCCCCAGAGGCCTGTGGAGGCTCAATCTTTGAGTATATTCAAGACGAGATCGATAAATTTTTGGATATTAAGGGAATCAAGAGATATGGGATAGTGCAGGAATGTGGAGTTGAGGTAGAAGATCAGCCATGATATTGACTGGCAGAGCAGGCTCGAGGGGCCAAATGGTCTACTCCTGTTCCTAATTCTTATGTTCTTAGGTCTGTGATCGAGACAGCGAGTGTGAGCAGGTCTATTTCACCTTGGGCAGGTCTGCCATCACATCGCCGCCCACGTGCATGTACTGGGTAGCAGTCCAGATAACTGTGGGAATGGACCCCTGGTGGATTTTCAACCCCCTCCTCCCCTTCTCTAATTCGGTGATGCTGACCAAGTTGTAACATCTTTGCCGCTGTACCAACTGAAGTCAACTAAATCTACACAGGCCAGGGACCCAATCTCGGCCATTCCAGGTCCACATGGCTCACTTTCACAGTGGACAAAGCGCTCTATGAAACCCCTATTTTTCTCCTCTGTTCCCTGAGCCACACGCTGAATACAGCTGGGATGGCAGATGTGCATCTACCCACGCTGAAGGTGTGGGAAAGCAGCCGAGCCTCTGATTCTCCCCCTCCACTCTGTTCCTGGTCAATGAATAACCTTCTTGTCATAGTATTATATTTCATTAGGTGTCATCATCATTATAGGCAGTCCCTCGAAATTGAGGAAGACTTGCTTCCACTCCAAAAGTGAGTTCTCAGGTGTCTGTACAGTCCAATACGGGAATTACAGTCTGTCACAGATGGGACAGACAGTCGTTGAAGGAAAGGGTGGGTGGGGAATCTGGTTTGCCGCACGCTCCTTCCGCTGCCTGCTCTTGTACATAAGAACATAAGAAATAGGAGCAGGAGTAGGCCATACAGCCCCTCAAACCTGCTCAGCCATTCAATAAGATCATGGCTAATCTGATCATGGACTCAGCTCCATTTCCCCACCCGCTCCCCATAACCATTAATTCCCTTATCGTTTAAGAAACTGTGTATTTCTGTCTTAAATTTATTCAATGTTTCAGCTTCCACAGCTCTCTGAGGCAGTGAATTCCACAGATTTACAACCCTCTGAGAGAAGAAATTTCTCCTCATCTCAGTTTTAAATGGGCGGCCCCTTATTCTAAGATCATGCCCTCTAGTTCTAGTCTCCCCCATCAGTGGAAACATCCTCTCTGCATCCACCTTGTCAAGCCCCCTCATAATTTTATACATTTCGATAAGATCACCTCTCATTCTTCTGAATTCCAATGAGTAAAGGCCCAACCTACTCAACCTTTCCTCATAAGTCAACCCTCTCATCCCCGGAATCAACCGAGTGAACCTTCTCTGAACTGCCTCCAAAGCAAGTATATCCTTTCGTAAATATGGAAACCAAAACTGCACGCAGTACTCCAGGTGTGGCCTCACCAATACCCTGTAAAGCTGGAGCAAGACTTCCCTGCTTTTATACTCCATCCCCTTTGCAATAAAGGCCAAGATGCCTCGGCGACGGGACTCGAGGTGCTCAGCGCCCTCCCGGATGCTCTTCCTCCACAGGGCGGTCTTTGCCAGGGACTCCCAGGTGTCAGTGGGGATGTTGCATTTTATCAAGGAGGCTTTGAGGGTGTCCTTGAAATGTTTCCTCTGTCCACCTGGGGCTTGCTTGCCGTGTAGGATTTTTGAGTAGAACGCTTGCTTTGGGAGTCTTGTGTCGGGCATGCGGATGATGTGGCCCGCCCAACGGAGCTGGTCGAGTGTGATCAGTGCTTCGATGCTGGGGATGTTGGTCTGATCGAGAACATTGGAAGTACTCACATATCAGGCATCCAGCCCGTGCCTCAATAGATCAATGAATTTGTGGTGTGGAACTGAACCATACAGTAAAGGGAGTCCCAGATTTGACTCCTAGTCTATAATAAGCTGTGTTCCTTGGCTAATGAAGGGCAATCAGTCAAGGTATCTAATATCCCATTCTGGAAAGAATGGCGATTAAAAAAAATTAATTCTCGGGACATGGTTGTCGCTGGCAAGGCCGGCATTTATTACCCAGCTCTAGTTGCCCCTGGAGAAGGTGTTAGTGAGCCGCCTTCTTGAACCGCTGCAGTCTGTGTGGTGAAAGTACTCCCACAGTGCTGTCAGTGAGGTTGTTCCAGGACTTTGACCCAGCAACGATGAAGGAACGGCAATAGGTGTCCCAGTCAGGGTGAAGGGGAACGTGAAGATGGCGGTGTTCCCATGCGCCTGTGACCCTTGACCTTTTAGGTGGTGACGGTCACGTGGGCAAGGACAGGAGTGGGGTCGGCGATGAGAACCTCCATGGGAAAGGTGGCCTCCTCACACCCATTGTCTAGGTTCAGGCATGAAGAATGGACACCTGGGAGAGCTGCCAAAACTCATGGAACTCCACTTCAATGGGCTTTACCTCCTTCAGGAGAAAATAGGAAAATTGGGTTAAAAAGGAATTTATTATTAAAAATTGTGGAGCATTTCCAAAATGTAAACTTTTTCAGATTCCTTTTAATTTACTATATTTTGATGGATTATTGTTACAGCTGAGCAAAACATAACAGATTTAAAGTAATTTAAGGCAAAAAAGGACTGGAATTTAGATGAATTTAGAATCAAGGTCATTTCTTTAACAGAAGTGAAGATATAGGGTGAGGACAGAAAATGATTGGGGGGATTCTCAGTCAATCACTTTTGACAAGCCTTCATTTATTGCTCATCCCGAGTTGCCCTGAGAAGATGGTGATGGGCCTTCTCCGTGAACCTTGTGGTGATGGTGTTCCCAAATGGTGTTGGGTCGGGAATTTCAGCATATTGGCCCAGCAACGATGAAGGAAGTTGGAGGGTTCCTGGAGGTGATGGTGATCTCATGATATTGCTGCTCTGGTCCTTCTGGGTGGTAAAGCTTGCCGGGGAGGGAGGTGCTATCGAACCAATTGTGGGGGGAGACGGCACAAAACTGCCAATCGCCAGCAGCAGATCACAACGGGCCCTGGAACATCATGGGCCGCCCCGGCCTGTGTGAGAACACCACCGCAGGTCGGGGCTATAGAGCTGGAGCGCGGGCCCTGGAACATCATGGGCTATAGAGCTGGAGCGCGGGCCCTGGAACATTGTGGGTGGAGGTGCGGCGAATGAGGGTACGGGGCCCAGAAGAGCCGAGGGCCCAGGGGCAGCATGGGGCCTACCCACACTGCAATATGTGTGCACACTAGGTCCGTGCAGCAGAGCAGGTCTCCAGTCGTTCTGGTTAACCCTTGCCACTGGACCAAGACCTAGCTCTGTCAAGCCCGTGTGGTGGCTGATGTGCAACGGCCACCCCACATTAAAAAAATCCACGCACAGACATCTTCCACCCCCTCAATTAGAGTTCAGGACTGGAACATCGGGTCCTTCATTGAAACATCTGTGAACTCGTGTGGAAGCAAATAATCCTCGTTCGAGGGACTGCCGAAAATGATGGGGGGAGACCAATACTAAGCGCTATAAATGTAGGATAGTCACTAATAAATCTAGTTGGGAATTCAGGAGAAACCTCAGAGTGGTGAGAATGTGGAACTCGCTAGCACATGGAGTAGTTGAGGCCAATAGCTTAGATGCAATTAAGGGGAAGCTCGATAAATGCAGGAGAGAGAAAGGAATAGAAGGATATGTGGATGAAGTAAGGTGGGAGGAGGCTACGTGGAGCATAGACCAGTTGGGCCGAGCAGCCTGTTTCTGTGCTGTACATTCTATGAAACCACAGGAAACAGCATCCAGTGTCACAGCAGAAGATGTCCCCAGTAACACTGCCACTTCCAGTATTGCCTCCAGGAGCCCTCTCTTCACTAGGGCTGCCTCGCTTACATTACACGCCCACCATCATCATCATCATAGGCAGTCCCTCATAATCGAGGAAGACTTGCTTCCATTCCTGGTGAGTTCTTTGGTGGCTGAACAGTCCAATACGAGAGCCACAGACTCTGTCACAGGTGGGACAGATAGTGGTTGAGGGTAAGGGAGGGTGGGACAGGTTTGCCGCACGCTCCTTCCGCTGCCTGCGCTTGATTTCTGCATGCTCTCGGCGATGAGACTCGAGGTGCTCAGCACCCTCCCGGATGCACTTCTTCCACTTAGGGTGGTCTTTGGCCAGTGACTCCCAGGTGTCAGTGGGGATGTCGCACTTTATCAGGGAGGCTTTGAGAGTGTCCTTGTAGCGTTTCTGCTGCCCACCTTTGGCTCGTTTTCCGTGAAGGAGCTCCGAGTAGAGCACTTGCTTCAGGAGTCTCGTGTCTGGCATGTGGACTATGAGGGCGGCGATGTCGATATCAAAGCGTCTAAGTTCCCGGGCAACTATAGCGGTGCGGCGTTCCGACCTGTCGCTGTTGGGGTTGTCCATGAGGGTCCTGACATTCCAGGTCCCGAACTTCATGTTCACGGAGTGGAAGATGCCTGTGCGTGAGTTCTTTTAACGTGGGGTGGCTGTTGCACACCGACACCACACGGGCTGAGCTGAGCGAGGGCTTGATCCAGTGGAAAGGGAGTTCAAGATGACTGGAGACCAGGCACTATTATATGGGTCTAGTTGTCTACGGCGAGATGTTGGCCGCAGGCTCAGCACTGGGTAGCGCCCTTGGTGGTTGATGGTCCAAGGTTTGGTTGGGGGCAGGCATTGGGAGGATCAGAGGCCACCCAGAGCTGCTGAGAGTGGTGATGTGTGATATAAAGCGGCTATTAAATAGGACTGAGTTTATTTTTGAGAAGGAATTAATCTTCCAGCCCAAGATTGTGCCTGTGGCCTCCTTTGAGACTTGCAGAAATAGTTTCCACCACTTAAACTCAACCATTTATTATAAATGATAAATGTCACAGTGCTAACTACAGCAAAAATAGTTCATGATCACTTGTTCCATTGTAAACTGAAGGAAGTTGTCTCATTAAGTACACTTTTCTATGAGTTACTTGAGGAGGAATCATATTTTATTAAACTGGAGAGAAAACGAGAGCAAAATGAAATCTTTTTGCTTCCCCATCGCAGTCCCAGTTCTGGGCTCCACGTGTGGAACTGAAACTACTGTGGCTCTACCACCCCCCTGTCATACTGCTCACTCAGTGGGGCAAATTGTCAGCTGTGACTCGGTGGGCAGCACTCTCGCCTCTGAGTTAGAAGGTTGTGGGTTCAAATCCCACTCCAGCGACATGAGCAAATCTAGGCTGACACTCCAGTGCAGTGCTGAGGGAGCGCTGCACTGTCGGAGGTGCCATCTTTCGGATCAGATGTTAAACCGAGGCTTCATCTGCTCTCTCTCTCGAGTGAACGTAAAAGATCCCATGTCACTATCGTGAAGAAGAGCAGCGGCGTTCTCTCCGGTGTCCTGGCCAATATTTATCCCTCAACCAACATCACTTCAAAAAAGATCTGGTCATTGTCACAGTGCTTTCTGTGGGAGCTTGCTGTGTACAAATTGGCTGCTGCATTTCCTACATTACAACAGTGACTACATTTCAAAAGTACTTCATTGGCTGTAAAGAGCTCTGGGATGTCCTGAAAGGTGCGATATAAATACATGTGTTTCTCTCAGCAGAGCAGGGCAACATGTTCCCGATCTTATTTCTGGCACGTGGAGAGGGGGAGGGCCTAATTTTTTAAACTGTTGGATGTTCCACTGGTGTCTTCCCAAATCTGTGCTCAGGAAGGAGGAAGGGCGAAGTCACCGTGGTTCCCATCCCTGATCCGGCGATCCCGGCTGGAAGTCCATCTGGGACTCGGCCGCGATGGTCTCCACAGTCAAATAGCTCGCTGATTCTCAGTGTCTGAGCATGCAGATGAGGAATGGCCATTTGGGTTGAAGTTAAGGAGGGCACACGTGCAACTGAACCCCAGCATGAGTTAGCACCTACAGGAAGCCATAAAAAAGACACCAGCTCCTGTCTCTCACACGCACAGGTGTAGGTCTACGGCAGTGTCAACGGAGTCACATAATGAGGTTATAATCACAAAGTCCGCCATTATTTCATTGTAATGATCGTAATCTGCAAAGTCTGAAGGGAATTATTACTATATTCCTGAACAATTAATGTAACCTAGATTCAAATCAACGCTGGTTCATTATACCAATTTCCTTTCCTTTATTCTGTAACTCATAACACAGGATAATTTTTTCATGAGCAATCTTTTTAGTTTGGTCACTCTTTTTAGTTTGTCGTTTTTATTTTTCCTTCCTATTTTCATGCAGCACCCACATTTTGTATCGCACTCTGACATTGATCAGCCGTGGCTCAGTGAATAGCAGTCTCACCTCTGAGCCGAGAACATCGTGGGTTCAAGACCCACTCCAGAGACTGGATCACATAATCTAGGCTGACACTCCAGTGCAGTGCTGAGGGAGCGCTTTGCTGTCACCATCTTTCAGATGAGATGATAAACTGTCCTCTCAGCTGGGCGGTGCTGTTTTAAGAGTAGGGATGTTCCCTCACTGTCCTGGTTAACTTCACCTCACAACTAACAGATTCTTTCATTGCTGTTTGTAGGAGTTTGCTGTGTGCAAATTGGCTGCTGCGATTCCTATGTTACAACAGTACTTCATTGGCTGTAAAGTGCTTGGGATGTTGTGAAAGGAGCAATGTAAATGCAGATCTTTCTTGTCCCTGGCCTCCCCCATTGCCTCTTTATAGGTAGTCAGCAGAATCGACATGAGTGGGGCATCCCCCAAATCCCCTCACGCTCACTGCAAGGACAGAGAGCGGGACTCACCACGTGAGGAATCATGGTAGGAGCCCGCACCTGGACACTCTGCCACCTTGGACTCTTCAAATAGCCTTCAGCCCTTAATTATACACCCATATAAAAAGTGTGTATCTCCACCTTAACTGGGCTGAACCCCCTCCTCCGTGTACAGTGTACAACAGCACACTCAGTCTGACTGGATTATTACTCTTGTATATATTACAAGATAATGGAATATATCGTGTTGACAGGGAGATTCTGACATTCGCCCCAGGCTCAGAAACTAGATCTCAGTCTTTAGGATTGCAACTTGAATGCTTAAAACATTATGCCTCAAGAACTCTATACAGTGGAAGGGAATCAGAATTGTTTTAGTCCATTGGAATTCGACACAATGAAAGTGAGATCGAACCAAAGAGGTTTACAGCATTCAAGGAGGACATTTGGCCCATCGTGTCTGTACTAGCACTTTGCTAGAGCAATCCAAAACTGATCCCACTGCCTAGCTCTCTCCCTGAAGCTCTGTATCTGGGACCAACTCTACTTTTGCTCCAGGATGTACCACAGGTCTCAAAGTCTTTGTGAACAGCCTGTTAACGTGGTGTCCGAGAGTAGAAATGATTTGACGATGGTGCCTCCATCTTGCTGGTTTAATTTTAGCCAATTTTACATGAGTTTGCTAAACATTCACAGTTTTACTGCTGAAATTACATAGGAATTGCTAGACAAAGACCAAGGTTGAGAGAGCAAGAGAGAAATTTTAACTCTACTCGTCAGCGGAAACCTGGTGGTTGGGCGGTTAAAATCGCCCTGGTTCTTACCTGAGCTGCCAGCAAGGACACGTGCCCGGTGACATCTGCAATTTTAACTCAAGCCTGAGCGGGAATCCACCTGGAGTTGAAATCAGGGCCAAAGACTTACATTTATATAGCGGCTTTCACGACCTCAGGACGATCCAAAGCACTTTAGAGCCAATTAAGTACTTTTGAAGTGTAGTCACTGTTGCAATGCAGGAAATTGCCGTCTAATTCTGAGAATTAGAGTAATTCTTAAATCCTCATGGAGGACGTGGGGTGGATTGAACTGCAAAATCAATGGGGGGAGGTGAGGAGAGTGGGGGGGAAGAGGGGTGGGAGGAGGGGGAGGGGGGAGAGGGAGGGGAGATGGGGGGAGTGGGGAGGAGGGGGGAGGAGAGGGGGAGGGGGGAGGAGATGGGGGGAATGGGGAGGAGGGGGAGGGGAGGGGGGAGGAGAGGGGGGGCGGGATGGGGGAAGGGGGGAGGAGGGGAAGAGGGGTGGGAGGAGGGTGGAGGAGGGGGAGGGGGAGAGGGAGGGTAGATGGGGGGAGTGGGGAGATGGGGGGAGGAGAGGGGGGGAGGGAGGGAGGGGTGGAAGGGGGAGGAGGGAGAGGGAGGGGAGAGTGGGGAGGAGGGGGGAGGAGAGGGGGGAGGAGAGGGGTGGAGGGGTAAGGGGGGGGAGGGGTGAGGGGGGGAGTGGGGGGGGAGGAGAGACAAAGATTGACAGAGGTTACGCTCTGAAATTGTTGAACTCGATGTTGCGTCCAGGAGGCTGTAAAGTGCCTCAGCGAAAGATGAGGTGCTGTTCCTCGAGCTTGCGTTGAGCTTCACTGGAACAGTGTCGGAGGCCGAGGACGGAGAGGTCAGAGTGGGAATGGAGTGGAGAATCATCGACCCGGAACGTTAACGCTTTTCTCTCCACAGATGCCGCCTGACCCGCTGGAGATTTCCAGCATTTTCTGTTTTTAGTACAGATTATCTTGACATTGTCACGTTGCTGTTTGTGGGAGCTTGCTGTGCCCAAATTGGCTGTTGCATTTCCTACATTACAACAGTGACTGTACTTCAAAAGTACTTCATTGGCTGTAAAGCACTTTGGGACATCCTGAGGTTGTGAAAAGCACTATATAAATTAAGGTCTTTCTTTCTAGGGAAGATTTTCTATATTAAAGATGCGATATAAATGCAAATTATTTTTTTGCTGCTTAATTATAAAAATCAGCACTATTACAATCTCCAAATGTGACAATATGTTATCAGAAACATGCAAGTGCAATAGTGTTTGTTCATAGAGGTAATTTAATAAGGTGCCTTTTTAAAATCGTGCCATAAAAGGCCTGGAGATCAACCCTGCGACCGAGTTGCCCTATAAAGACACCTTATTCGCTTTTTTAAAAATGAAAATTGAAAAGGATGAAACGACTGCAGTGAGCTCTTGGCTCAGGCTGCCTGACCTTACTGCTCACTGGCCTCTCACCCTGTCACCGAAACAAAACGATGGCTGCCAAGGGTGTGGACCAAACCACACAGCGATTTGCAACATTATGAACAAAGGCTCACAAACCACGTACAATGGCAAACTCTGCGCTGTCCCCACTCAGCACACCAACACCGCCACAGCAATGGAGCTGTGTGGAAGCTTTTGAAAATTCCGATAAAAACTTGCTCAGTGTGCACAACCTGTTTGGTAGAAAGGTCAGCGAAAGTGAATTTGAGTGTGAGGGAGAGAGCGAGAAATTAGATCCCTCCTTTGTTAACTTGGTGAGATAATAAAGGAAGAAAGACTTGCATTTATAGATGTCTTAGGCAGTCTCTCGGAATCAACTTGCTTCCACTCTAAAAGTGAGTTCTCAGGTGACTGAACAGTCCAATACAGGAATTACAATCTCTGTCACAAGTGGGACAGACAGTGGTTGGAGGAAAGGGTGGGTGGGGAGTCTGGTTTGCCGCACGCTCCTTCCGCTGCCTGCGCTTGGTTTCTGCATGCTCTCGGCGATGAGACTCGAGGTGCTCAGTGCCCTCCCGGATGCACTTCCTCCACTTAGGGCAGTCTTTGGCCAGGGACTCCCAGGTGTCGGTGGGGATGTTGCACTTTATCAGGGAGGCTTTGAGGGTGTCCCTGTAACATTTCCTCTGCCCACCTGGGACTCGCTTGCCGCGTATTAGGAAGATGGCGTATGGGATAGCAGTTCCCTCGGGAGCTCTCCCCGAACAACCCTTCCCTCTGGCCATCTGCTGACATCCTGCAACTTTCCCTCCCTCAACCTTCCCCTCCCACTGTCTAAGCCCCTTCTGGCTCTAACTTCGACCCCCCCCAAAGTACTTCCCTATCCCTAAAACCCGTGCTGCAAGGGCCCAGTGCCCACCCCCATCCCCCAATCACGACTCACCTTCCAGGTCGACCTCTCTATTACCAAGGGCCCTCCAACAGGTCTCTCGCTCCGCACTGGCCGACTCAGCTGCTCCGACATTTATATAGCGCCTTTCATGATCCCGGGATGTCCCAAAGTGCTTTACAGCCAATGAAGTACTTTGTAAGTATAGTCTGTAATGTAAGGAACATGGAAGCCAAATTATGCACAACAAGCTCCCACAAACAGCAATGTAATGATGACCAGATAATCAGGTTTTTTTTAGGCATATTGTTTGAGGGATAAATATTGGCCAGGACACCAGGGAAAACTCCCCTGCTCTTCTTCAAAATAGTGCCATGGGATTGTTTTCGGCCACCTAAGAGGGCAGAGGTCCTTGCTTTAATGTCTCATCCAAAGGACAGCACCTCCGACAGTGCAGCACTCCCTCAGTACTGCACTGGAGTGTCAGTCTAGATTTTGTGCTCAAGCCTCTAGAGTGGGACTCGAACCCACAACCTCAATGGGGATACAGTGGATATGTGGGAGCAAGTTACTGGTAGTGATTCCACCAAGAGATCCAGTATGGCAAATAATGGATACCTGTGACTAACAAGAAAGTTGAAAGCTGTTCAAATGATGGTTTATGTAACGAATAATGGATAGCAGGGAATGGCTTTCAAATGTAATCTAAGGAAAGAAAGAACTTGCATTTATATAGCGCCTTTCACGACCTCGGGATGCCTGAAAGTGTTTTACAGCCAATTAAGTACTTTTGAAGCGTAGTAACTGTTGTAATGTAGGAAACATAGCAGCCAATTTGCGCACAGCAAGCTCCCACAAACAGCAATGAGATAATGATCAGATCATCTGTGTTTAGTGACGTTGGTTGAGGAATAAATATTGGCCAGGACACCAGGTAGAACTCCCCTACTCAAGAGTCATGGAGGATTTCGGAGACCAAGAACAAATCTCAAGAGGTGTTTAACTCTCATTTGAACCCTCAATCTTAAATGTTAAAGTCATCCCACCCTCCCCCCACCCCTCGATACAGGTTTTAACTGCTTCAATTTCCAGCGATGCCTTTACTCTGTTTCTTGGCAGGTTTTCTTCGAGCAGCAGAGACGCTGGCTATCTACGCACTCTTTGCCCATGACACATTTTGCTGTTCACGCACGAATTAATGATTGCAACATTGCTACCACGGGGTTACTGAGAAAGCCTGCAGTTGATTAACAGGAAGTTCTACCTTCAGCATATAGAATTCAGTACTGCCTCCTTTATCACAATAGAATATAACACACATAATATAAACAGCTGCTCAATAGCCTGGTATCCCACAACAACAGATAAACTTTCTGCCCAATATGATTGATACCATTTGCTTATCTCAAGGTCTTTTACATGCACTCGGCGCGATCACTCAGCTTTAAGTCACCATAAATTCAGAACTTCCACACAAACAAAAATATCTTTTTTTAAAGGCAGAAAGATTGTAGGAGAGTCGGAATTCCCTCCTTAAACCTCTCTACCCTCCTTTAAGATAGTCCTACCTACCTCTTTGACTAAGCTTTTGGTTACCTATCTAATATGTGGCTTGGTGTCACATTTTGTCTGATAACGCTCATGTGAAGCGCCTTGGGATATTTTACTACATCAAAGGTGCTATATAAATGCAAGTTGTTGTTGTTGTTGGTGTAGGGAGCTAAAATAAACCATCGGGGTTTCGATAACCTTTTTCATCAAGAAACCACATTACAGGAAAGATGTGCTTGCACTGGAGAGGGTACAAAGGAGATTTACGAGGATGTTGCCTGGACTGGAGAATTTTAGCAATGAGAAGAGATTGGATAGGCTGGGTCTGTTTTCTTTGGAACAGAGGAGGCTGAGGGAGACCTTATTGAGGTGTATAAAATTCTGAGGGGCCTGGATAGAGTGGATAGGAAGGACCTATTTCCCTTAGCAGAGGGGTCAACAACCAGGGAGCATTGATTTAAAGTAATTGGTAGAAGGTTTAGAGGGGATTTGAGGGGAAATGTTTTCACCCAGAGGGTGGTGGGGGTCTGGAACTCACTGCCTGAAAGGGTGGTAGAGGCAGAAACCCTCACCACATTTTAAAAATACTTGGATGTGCACCTGAAGTGCCGTAACCTACAGGGCTACGGACCGAGAGCTGGATAGTGGGATTAGGCTGAAAAGCCATTTGTCAGCCAGCGCGGACACAATGGGCCGAAATGGCCTCCTTCCGTGCTGTAAATTTCTATGATTCTATTCTAAAGCCTAAGGCTCACCAAAAGTGGGAGCAATAGGATTGAAAATGAGATAAAGAAAGAAATAATGATGATAAGCTTGGGTTTTAAAACTGAGAGAGGGTGGGAGGAATGGAGAGACTTAGGAGGTCTGCAGATTTAAGATCTCAGGAAAGACTGAATGGGAGTAGGAATAGGGGGCTGTAATTTTCAACTTCGAGCCTGCGCAGTAACCTGGCGGAGCAGATCACATCTTGTAAGGCTTCGTAAACTTGAGCTCATCCAATACTCTGCTTCCCATATCCAAGCTCACTGATCCACATTAGGTTCTGGTCAAGTTCTGGTCTGGCATCGCCTCGATTTTAAAATTCTCATCCTTGTTTTCAAACCCTCTAAGACCTCACCCCTCCCTATCTCTGTAATCTCTTGCAGCCCTACAAGTCTCCGAGATATCTGCACTCCTCCAATTCTGACCTCTTGCGCATCCCCCATTTACATCGCTCCACCATTCGGCTCAGCTGCTGAAGCGTAAGATCAGGAATTCTCTCCCATAATCTCTCTCTCCCTTTACAGTGCTCCTTAAAGCTACCTCTTTGACCAAGCCTTTGGTCACCAGTCCTAATATCTAATTACGTGGCTCGGTTTCAAATTTTGTTTGATTATCGCTCCTGTGAAGCGCCTTGGGACATTTTACAACATTAAAGGTGCTATATAAATGCAAGTTGTTGTCAAAGTCACCCAATTCTCACTTCATTCATTCCGGTGGAAGGGGAATTAGGCGCATTCTGCAGCAGGTGGGTGGGCTGCTTTGTCAACCTATTCCCCAGCGTGTTGTGTTTTGACTTTGAAACAGCAAGGGTGCAGGGATGAGCGATGAAGTAATGGGCATAAAGTAGGATCACTTCATCCTCTCCATTGTGAAACGACCTTGAAACTCTCTCCATATCCGTCCTGTGTGTCTGTAGCTCCTTGACTGGAAGTCGGTAGGTAAGCCAATAAATATAAATTGCTTTTGTACTTACAAAACAGTAATGGCACCCACTGTGTGTCGAAGGACTAATCTCTCATCTTCATGCGTTAGACCTATGAAGACACAAGAGGGAAGATTTTCCTCTTCATCGACTGGGCAGTAACCTGCCCATGATGGAATCTGCCCGATTTTCATTCCATTGAGATCAATAATTGTTCAATTTGAAATACAATTAGTGCAATTAAAGCATCAGCACATTGGCTGAAAGAAATTAGACATAAGAAATGTTGCCAGTGGAAGAATTTGAATATAAGATTGCAAGGTGTAACAGGAAAGGTGACCGGAAGAATGACTTCGGTAGAACTAAATATTGGGTGGGGCGTAGAACAGGTGCCCAAAGTGATGCCGCCCAGTTTGTGCTGCCGCCCATGCCAAATAGCTGCACCAATGCTTCTGACAATGCAGAGGGTGGAACCAACTGAGCCAGTCAAAAAGAAAAAACATGACTTGCATTTATATAGCACCTTTCACCACCACTGGACGTCTGAAAGCACTTTACAGCCAATTAAGTACTTTTTTGGAGTGTAGTCACTGTAGTATACATTTACAGTAAAAACAAAAATACTTGTCACATTTACTCATTGCTTCGTTTAAAAACCAGAGGACACAGATTTAAGGTAATTGGCAAAAGAACCCGTAGGGGAAATGAGAAGATTTTTTTAAGCAACGAGATGTTATGAACTGCCTGAAAGGGGGTGGAAGCAGATTCATTGGTAAGTTTCAAAAGGGAAGTGGATAGATACTTGAAAAGGAAAACTTTGCAATGGGGAATGAGCAGGGGAGTGTGACTAATTGGATAACTCTCTCAAAGAGCCGGCACAACCAAGATGGGCTGAATGGCCTCCTTCTGTGCTGTAAGATTCTATGATTCTATCTGGACTGAAGTATTTGGCAAACCTTGTTTCATTTTGTTTTCGAACACACAATACCTCTTGAAACACGTTGTGGTGTTACTTGGGAAAACATCATTACGATAAATTAATATCACACTTCTTCCTCCTACACAAAAAAATACTGCTCCTTTAATTGTGTACTGGTTGTGGCCAGTTGTTAAATGGTCCTCCCTATCTCTGTAATCTCCTCCAGTCCTATAACCCTCTGAGATCTCTGCACTGCTCCAATTCTGGCCTCTTCAGCATCCCCGATTGTCATCGCTCCACCATTGGCGGCCGTGCTTTCAGCCGCCAAGACCCTTAGCTCTGGAATTCCCTCCTTAAACCGCTCCACCTCTCTACCTCTCTTTCCTCCTTTAAGACGTTCCTTTAAATCTACCTCTTTGGCCAAGCTATTGGTCATCTGCCCTTATGGGCCAAAAATTGTGCTGGGAAGCTTCCCGCGGGCGCACACCTCCGACCAAAATGTTTTTTTAACGAGAATGCCTGGTGGTCCCGGAGGAACGTACACTTGCGCTCTGAGGTCTAGCTGCACAGCCCAGCGTAGGGGCCCACGTATTCCAGGAGCATATGCGTATTGTGGGATCACATGGGCCTGGAGCACCAATCACACTGCAGTGTTCTCATTCATAGTAGTGGGTGCTCTGAGCTCCTATTACAGTACCATCAATGAGAATACCCCTAAAATCAAATAAAACAAACATACATTTTAAAAAACATTTTTTTTTAAATAGAAATTGCATTAAATTAAATGTTTGAGGAAAATTTAGTTTTTGAAGTTATAAACAAATGTTTTAATAATGTTAAAAATAAACTTACCTTCATTGATAGGGTTTATAATATAAAAAGCAGTAATATTTTTTTTTTCTATCTATTAAAACTCTTACGCTGATAAAATCAGGCCTTCCACCTGCTTTTACCAGCTGTTAGAGTTTGAAGGATATTTGCTGTAAGGCAGTGAGTTCCAGACTACCATTACCTTCTCAACTCCTCTCTAATCCTTCGACCAATTACTTTAAGACTATGTCCCCTGGTTATTGACCTCTCTGCTAGGGGAAATAAGTTCTTCCTAACCACTATTTCTCGGCCCTTCATAATTTTATACACCTCAATCAAGTCTCCCCTCAGCCTCCTCTGTTCCAAAGTAAACAACCCCAGCCTATCCAATTTTTCCTCATTGCTAAAATTCTCCAGTCCAGGCAACATCCTGGTAAAGCTCCTCTGCACCCTCTCTCATGCAATCACACCTTTCCTGTAATGTGGTGACCAGAACTGCACACAATACCCTTGCTGTGGCCTAACTAATGTTTAATGCAGTTCAACCACTGTGTTAAAGGCGCTATATAAATACACATTGTTGTTAGCAAGCGTTGACATCAATTAGTCGATATTTTGAAATATTTTTCATTGCTTCGGTTGTAATGAGGAATATCACCCTGAGTTATAATAACAAGTGGGTTGAAGCATTTATAAGAAAATGATCATGTTGAGCAGCTCAGATAATGTGATAAACTGTAAAGCAAAGCTGAAGTGTACCTGAAACCAGAGATGAGACTATTTTCATCATAAACACTCCCACACACAAATTCTTTATCACATATATGCAAAAGTGTTATCTTACACCATAAAAGCAAGTTTAATCTGTTGTTGCCATGGAGAAGGTATTTACCTGTGTCCCTTTTCACCCACCATAGTAAGTTTCATGGCTGACATCGACACCCGATACAGTCCATTGCTAAAACCTGTGGAAACATACTCACTGGAAAATTAAACTCTTCATTTACTTGCTATGGAATTTAATCTGCAGTGCATTTCAGGGAAGTGGCACAGGGTTAGATTGTGTAACACTACATTTGCGAATCAGCCACCCATTATAGAAGCTGCCCGCTTTACACTTCCACAACTTAAAGGAAAATTGGGCGCTTGCTATCACGGGTAGCTGATCTACCATGTCTGCATCACGCCCAGGTAGCAAGTTGAAAATCTCTCCCTTGTCTGCAGTGTGTACCATCTACAAAATGCACTGCAGCAGCTCACTAAGGTCCCATCGACAGCACCTCCCAAACCCACGGGCAGCAGGCACATGAGAACACCACCACCTCCAAGTTCCCCTCCGAGTCATACACACTGACGTGGACATATATCACCGTTCCTTCATACACGCTGGGCCAAAATACTGGAACTTCTTACCTAACCGCACTGTGGGAGTACCTTCACCACACGGACTGCAGCGGTTCAAGAAGGCAGCTCACCACCATCTTCTCAAGGGGCAATTAGGGATGGGCAACAAATGCTGGTCACAGGGACGCCCACATCCCAGAACAAATGAAAAAAAAGTCCTCAGCTTTCATTCGTTCAACGTCTTTCAATGAAAGTAGTGTCAGCCAATGTGATGTGAGATGTAACAAGCCCAAGAAAATTTAGTACAGACTCAAAACTTTCTATTTTATTATATATTAAAATTAAAATTAGACATTAAGTATATTTTGAATAAAAAGTGTTCCCCTACACCTTCCTTCCTTTAATGTAGCCAGTTCTAATGTTTTAACACCTTAAGCAACTATGAGCACACAATGAGGAAAACATAAACAGAAACTGCTGGAAATACTCAGCAGGTCAGGCAGCATCTGTGGGGAGAGAAACAGAGTTAATGTTTCAGGTCGATGACCTTTCATCAGAACTGGAACGTGTAACCGGTTTTAAGCAAGTGCAGAGGCAGGGAAAGGGGCAGAGAGGAGGAAAGAACAAAAGGGAAGGTCTGTGATAGGGTGGAGGGCAGGAGAGATTAAATGGCCAAAGGGATGATGGTGCGAGGGAAAAGGGGATGGAAATGGGACATGTAAAGAAACAAAAGATGGGTCTAGAGGGGTGTAAATGGTGCAGGAGGGCGATAGCAGCGAAGGGTGGCGTCATCAAGGTCCAGGTCGCTGATTGGAGCGTGGGCAGGTACAGCAGGAGCAGCGAGGTCGGGGCGAAGGAGCGGCGAGAGACTGTAGAGGGACGTGATCGGGGCCCAGGAGAGGCGTGAGTTCGGGGCCAGGGGCCCAGGGGCAGCACGGGCCCAGCCCACACTGCGATATGTGTGCGCACTAGGTCCGTGCAGCAGAGCTGGTCTCCAGTTAGTCTTGGGTAATCCTTGCCACTGGACCAAGACCTTGCTCTGTCAAGCCCGTGTGGTGGCTGGTGTGCAACGGCCACCCCACGTTAAAAAAATCCACACACAGGCATCTTCCATCCTTCGGGATGTAGTTTGGGATCTGGAATATTAGGTCCTTCATTGAAACACCTGTGAACTCATCCCTTTTTTGGCGTGGAAGCAAGTCATCCTCATTTTGAGGAACTGCCGATGAGGATGAGGATAATGAAATGGCAACAGCAGAATCGTGAGCAGCCCCACTGCCCGAATCAATGGGAGCAGTGGTTATGATCTGAAATTGTGAACTTGATGTTGCGTCTGGAAGGAGAACATGATCATTTAAAGGAGGTAAAGTATGATGTATAGGTCTCACAGGGGAGGGGTAGGCTGGCATTTGCGAGGGCTACAATTGGCCTCAGTCTCCCTGGGCTAGGAAGACCACAAACAAATTAGACAGAGTTCTTGCTGCTGATCGCTAACCAGTGACCTCTGCTGGACAGTGCTGGCATGGCCGCTAGCATCAGGCTTGATTGTGTGTCCCCTGTCGTCAGATTGCTCATTATCGAGGCCCCCAGGGGAAGATTGGACAAGATGCAGGAGGGCTACCGTTGCCTCTGGAACCTGAGCAAGAGTACAACATCACTCGTGAAACTGCGGTGAATCTCTCCCGAGTGTTTATTCAGTTGTGAGCAGAGCAATTCACAGCAGGACTCAGATAGAATTTGATTTAAAATGATGAAGTGGCAAAGGTGTGCCCAAAAACCCAAAGAATGGCCCTATGTAACCGGAAAATACTTCCCATCAAAGCCCTACTCACCCGAGCACAAGATCCAGTGCTGAGGGAGTGCTGCACTGTCAGAGGTGCCGTCTTTCGGAGGAGACGTTAAACCGAGGCCCCGTCTGCTTTCTCAGGTGGGCGTAATAGATCCCATGGCAGTATTGGAAGAAGAGCCGGGGAGTTCTCCCCGGTGTCCTGGCCAATATTTATTCCTCAACCAACAGCATTAAAAGCAGATAATCTGATCATTTATTTCATTGCTGTTTGTGCGCAAATTGGCTGCCGTGTCTCCCTCGACTATAACAGTGAAAACACTTCAAGAGCACTTCATTGATTGTAAAGCACATGGGGACATCCTGAGGCCATGAAAGGTGCTATATAAATGCAAATCTTTTCTTTCATTTTTATGAGTTTATGCCCCTCCTTGAAAACCAGGGGCTCAGGGGCAGTGGCGGATTAACCCTGGGGGGGGATTAACCCAGGGGGGATTAACCCTGGGGCGGATTAACCCTGGGGTGGATTAACCCTGGGGTGGATTAACCCAGGGGGGGATTAACCCTGGGGTGGATTAACCCAGGGGGGGATTAACCCTGGGGTGGATTAACCCAGGGGGGGATTAACTCAGGGGGGGATTAACCCAGGGGGGGATTAACCCAGGGGGGGATTAACCCTGGGGCGGATTAATCCTGGGGCGGATTAACCCTGGGGCGGATTAACCCTGGGGCGGATTAACCCAGGGGGGGATTAACCCAGGGGGGGGATTAACCCAGGGGGGGATTAACCCTGGGGCGGATTAACCCTGGGGCGGATTAACCCAGGGGGGGATTAACCCAGGGGCGGATTAATCATGGGGCGGATTAACCCTGGGGGGGATTAACCCAGGGGGGGATTAACCCAGGGGGGGATTAACCCAGGGGGGGATTAACCCAGGGGGGGGATTAACCCAGGGGGGGGATTAACCCAGGGGGGGATTAACCCTGGGGCGGATTAACCCTGGGGTGGATTAACCCAGGGGGGGATTAACCCAGGGGGGGGATTAACCCTGGGGGGGATTAACCCTGGGGCGGATTAACCCTGGGGCGGATTAACCCAGGGGGGGATTAACCCAGGGGGGGGATTAACCCAGGGGCGGATTAACCCTGGGGCGGATTAACCCTGGGGCGCATTTACCCAGGGGGGGATTAACCCAGGGGGGGATTAACCCTGGGGCGGATTAACCCTGGGGCGCATTTACCCAGGGGGGGATTAACCCAGGGGGGGATTAACCCTGGGGCGGATTAACCCAGGGGGGGATTAACCCAGGGGGGGGATTAACCCAGGGGCGGATTAACCCTGGGGCGGATTAACCCTGGGGCGCATTTACCCAGGGGGGGATTAACCCAGGGGGGGATTAACCCTGGGGCGGATTAACCCTGGGGCGCATTTACCCAGGGGGGGATTAACCCAGGGGGGGATTAACCCTGGGGCGGATTAACCCTGGGGGGGATTAACCCTGGGGGGGATTAACCCTGGGGCGGATTTACCCAGGGGGGGGGATTAACCCAGGGGGGGATTAACCCAGGGGCAGATTAACCCTGGGGCGGGTTAACCCTGGGGTGGATTAACCCAGGGGGGGATTAACCCAGGGGGGGATTAACCCAGGGGGGTTTAACCCAGGGGCGGATTAACCCTGGGGCGGATTAACCCTGGGGCGGATTAACCCAGGGGTGGATTAACCCAGGGGGGGATTAACCCTGGGGGGGGGGATTAACCCAGGGGGGATGATTAACCCAGGGGGGGATTAACCCAGCGGCGGATTAACCCTGGGGGGGATTAACCCAGGGGGGGGATTAACCCTGGGGGGGGATTAACCATGGGGGGGATTAACCCAGGGGGGGCGGATTAACCCTGGGGCGGATTAACCCTGGGGCGGATTAACCCTGGGGCGGATTAACCCAGGGGGGGATTAACCCAGGGGGGGGTTAACCCTGGGGCAGATTAACCCTGGGGCGGATTAACCCTGGGGTGGATTAACCCTGGGGCAGATTAACCCTGGGGCGGATTAACCCTGGGGCGGATTAACCCTGGGGCGGATTAACCCAGGGGGGGATTAACCCAGGGGGGGTGATTAACCCAGGGGGTGTGATTAACCCAGGGGGGGATTAACCCAGGGGGGGATTAACCCAGGGGGGGGTTAACCCTGGGGCAGATTAACCCTGGGGCGGATTAACCCTGGGGTGGATTAACCCTGGGGCGGATTAACCCAGGGGGGGATTAACCCAGGGGGGGATTAACCCAGGGGGGGTGATTAACCCAGGGGGTGTGATTAACCCAGGGGGGGATTAACCCAGGGGGGGATTAACCCAGGGGGGGGTTAACCCTGGGGCGGATTAACCCTGGGGCGGATTAACCCTGGGGTGGATTAACCCTGGGGCGGATTAACCCAGGGGGGGATTAACCCAGGGGGGGATTAACCCAGGGGGGGTGATTAACCCAGGGGGGGTGATTAACCCAGGGGGGGTGATTAACCCAGGGGGGGATTTGGTGCAACCCCAGGCCCACCAAAGAACATCGGCCCACCAAATAAATGTAGAAAAAATATATAAGTCCTCCAAAATAGGCTGAATAGAATAAACAATAAGAGAGGAAAAACAAGACTGAGGAAAGTAAATTAACTTTTATACCTATATACATAAATATCTATATACACTAATGTACCTATATACAGAGTATCTATATACATTAATGTACTGATATACAGAAGCACCTATATACACTTATATACCGATATACAGAACAGAATATGTACTAGCTTGTTTTATTTCTCATGTTATTGAGAGAAATTTGCATATATAAGAACATAAGAACATAAGAATTAGGAACAGGAGTAGGCCATCTAGCCCCTCGAGCCTGCTCCGCCATTCAACAAGATCATGGCTGATCTGGCCGTGGACTCAGCTCCACTTACCCGCCCGCTCCCCATAACCCTTAATTCCCTTATTGCTTAAAAATCTATCTATCTGTAACTTGAATACATTCAATGAACTAGCCTCAACTGCTTCCTTGGGCAGAGAATTCCACAGATTCACAACCCTCTGGGAGAAGAAATTCCTTCTCAACTCGGTTTTAAATTGGCTCCCCCGTATTTTGAGGCTGTGCCCCCTAGTTCTAGTCTCCCCGACCAGTGGAAGCAACCTCTCTGCCTCTATCTTGTCGATCCCTTTCATTACTTTAAATGTTTCCATAAGATCACCCCTCATCCTTCTAAACTCCAACGAGTAAAGACCCAGTCTACTCAAACTATCATCATAAGGTAACCCCCTCATCTCCGGAATCAGCCTAGTGAATCGTCTCTGTACTCCCTCCAAAGCCAGTATATCCTTCCTTAAGTAAGGCGACCAAAACTGCACGCAGTACTCCAGGTGCGGCCTCACCAATAGCCTATACAGTTGCAGCAAGACCTCCCTGCTTTTGTACTCCATCCCTCTCGCAATGAAGGCCAACATTCCATTTGCCTTCCTGATTACCTGCTGCACCTGCAAACTAACTTTTTGGGATTCATGCACAAGGACCCCCAGGTCCCTCTGCACCGCAGCATGTTGTAATTTCTCCCCATTCAAATAGTATTCCCTTTTTTTGTTTTTTTTCCCAAGGTGGATGACCTCACATTTTCCGACATTGTATTCCATCTGCCAAACCTTAGCCCATTCGCTTAACCTATCTAAATCTCTTTGCAGCCTCTCTGTGTCCTCTACACAACCCGCTTTCCCACTAATCTTTGTGTCATCTGCAAATTTTGTTACACTACACTCTGTCCCCTCTTCCAGGTCATCTATGTATATTGTAAACATTTGTGGTCCCAGCACTGATCCCTGTGGCACACTACTAACCACCGATTTCCAACCCAAAAAGGACCCATTTATCCCGACTCACTGCTTTCTGTTAGCCAGCCAATTCTCTATCCATGCTAATACATTTCCACTGACTCCGCGTACCTTTATCTTCTGCAGTAACCTTTTGTGTGGCACCTTATCGAATGCCTTTTGAAAATCTAAATACACCACATCCATCGGTACACCTCTATCCACCATGCTCGTTATATCCTCAAAGAATTCCAGTAAATTAGTTAAACATGATTTCCCCTTCATGAATCCATGTTGCGTCTGCTTGATTGCACTATTCCTATCTAGATGTCCCGCTATTTCTTCCTTAATGATAGTTTCAAGCATTTTCCCCACTACAGATGTTAAACTAACCGGCCTATAGTTACCTGCCTTTTGTCTGCCCCCTTTTTTAAACAGAGGCATTACATTAGCTGCTTTCCCATCCGCTGGTACCTCCCCAGAGTCCAGAGAATTTTGGTAGATTATAACGAATGCATCTGCTATAACTTCCGCCATCTCTTTTAATACCCTGGGATGCATTTCATCAGGACCAGGGGATTTGTCTACCTTGAGTCCCATTAGCCTGTCCAGCACTACCCCCCTAGTGATAGTGATTGTCTCAAGGTCCTCCCTTCCCACATTCCTGTGACCAGCAATTTCTGGCATGGTTTCTGTGTCTTCCACTGTGAAGACCGAAGCAAAATAATTGTTTAAGGTCTCAGCCATTTCCACATTTCCCATTAGTAAATTCCCCTTCTCATCTTCTAAGGGACCAACATTTACTTTAGTCACTCTTTTCCGTTTTATATATCTGTAAAAGCTTTTACTATCCGTTTTTATGTTTTGCGCAAGTTTACCTTCGTAATCTATCTTTCCTTTCTTTATTGCTTTCTTAGTCATTCTTTGCTGTCATTTAAAATTTTTCCCAATCTTCTATTTTCCCACTAACCTTGGCCACCTTATACACATTGGTTTTTAATTTGATACTCTCCTTAATTTCCCTGGTTATCCACGGCTGGTTATCCCTTCTCTTACCGCCCTTCTTTTTCATTGGAATATATTTTTGTTGAGCACTATGAAAGAGCTCCTTAAAAGTCCTCCACTGTTCCTCAATTGTGCCACCGTTTAGTCTGTGTTTCCAGTCTACTTTAACCAACTCTGCCCTCATCCCACTGTAGTTCCCTTTGTTTAAGCATAGTATGTATAGGAATCTCGTATTGCAATGTTACCAGAATATCTACCTACTTGATACAGAATATAACCTTTCATTGTTGAATATACCGGCCTATGTTTTCATACTCAGAATTAGAATCAGATACGTAATGTAATGAACATGAACAAACATAACTATGGGCCCATTTGGGTCAGTTTGCCCCAGGCCCATCGGGCCCTTAATCCGGTTCTGCTCAGGGGAACGGAAGCGCCGTTACTGCCGGGATCAGCGATCTCAGCACGGGCCGGGAATCAAACCAGACTTTTCAGTGGAAGTATTCAGCATGCTGCTGCTGACACTCGCACTGGCTGAGACTCTGTGTGGAATGTGTGCAGGTTCATCTCTCCACCTTCAAGCTGCGGATATCCGTCTTATTTTGGCCGTTGTGGATTACTCGAGTGTGAATCATATCAAATTTACACGACGGGTGTTACATAACGGATCGACTTCTTCAAACTGTCACAGGTACGGTGGGCCAAGCACTTACAAGAACTCCCAAATGGAGCCAAAACCGCAAAAATACCTCAAGATTCCAGATACACTAAGGGCAGAAGCCAAGATTTTTTTTTTAAAAACAGCCACAGAGAAGGTTAAGTGAAGATTTGATAGAGGTGTTCAAAATCATGAAGGGTTTTGATAGAGTAAATAAGGAGAAACTGCTTCCAATAGCAGAAGGGTCTGTGACCAGAGATTTAAGATCATTGGCGAAAGAACCAAGAGCAACACGAGGAAACATTATTTTAGGCATCGAGTTATGATCTGGAATGTGCTGCCTGCAGTGGAAGCAGCTTCAATAGTAACTTTCAAAAGGGAATTGGATAAATACTTGAAAAGGAATAATGTGTACAGCTCTGGGGAAAGAGCGGGGTAGTGGGACTAATTGGATCGATCTACCAAAAAGCCAGCACAGGCATGATGGGCCAAATGGCCTCCTTCCGTGCTGCATCATTCTACGATTCTATAATTCTATGATTTGATCATTGAAGAAATTTTTGAAGCAGTGAGTAATATGAAGACTGGAAGTGTACTGAGGGCTGTCAAAAATCACAGCAGTCATGATCAAGAATGCTGGAGATATGTCAAATGAGACTGTGTGCCCATAAAAGTATGGGTACAAGAGTACGAACCCATAGACAGGAAGAAAGGATTCACAACAAAGCTACCAAAAGGCGAGGGCTGTGAGGTTGTAATAACCGGATGGACTGACTCTACTGTCAGTCCCACGAGAGATTTGACATCATGCTGCTGGATAGGATTAGTAAGGGTGGAGTGATGGGAATGTGTGAAGAACAAGCAGGGTTTTGCAGCAATAGATCGTGCAGCACTCAGATCTTTAAACTTACCGATATTGTAGAGAAAACTACAAATAAATTATTAATTGCATTCATTTTCAAAGAACTTTGATACCCTGGATGAACTTACACTCTGGAAAACTTCACACTGTTACGGATTTCCTCAGAACTACATAAAAATCGTGAAGAAGTTCTATGATGGAATGTTATGTTAAAGTGGAGGAGACAACAATGGGGTGGTCCCAAATAAGGACTGGCGTCTCTAATCATTGGGTTAGTGTTAAGCCTGACGTATTGGAGAGGAAAGAAGAACAGTAGACTCAGATAGAGGCAACACTTGGGGATTCAAGAGGTTATTTCGCACAATGCCGCTGCAGACAAATGAACACTCACTGGCAGCAAGAGCAAGTTGAAGAATTGGGGCACCAACAGGTATAAGCCAATGCCCAACTTGTGATTACATCTGGCGAGTCTCCACATTGGGGTAATGGATCCTCACAATATAAACCCTATCGATTTCAGCAGGAATGCAAGGAAAAGAATTTGCAGGGCTCCGGGGAAAGGGCGGGGGAGCGAGACTGGCTGAAGTGCTCTTACAAAGAGTTGGCACGGATTCGACGGGCCGAATGGCCTCTTTCTGTGCTGCATCCATTCTATTATTCTATCAACAATCTGGACTAAAGGGGTGGATTTTCCTGTTTGGAAAGAAAGAAGAAAGAAATACTTGCATTTATAAAACACCTACCATGACCACTGGAAGTCTCAAAGCGCTTTACAGCCAATTAAGTACTTTTTTGGAGTGTAGTCACTGTTGTAATGTGGGAAAAGAGGCAGCCAACTTGAGCACAGCGAACAACAACAACAACTTTTATTTATATACCGCCTTTAACGTAGCAAGATGTCCTAAGGTGCTTCACAGTAGTGATGTAAGACAAACAGATAAATTTGACACTGAGCCACAGAAAAATAAATTACATCAGATGACCAAAAGCTTGTTTAAAGAGGTAGGTTTTAAGGAGCGTCTTAAAGGATGAAAGAGAGGTAGAGAGGTGGAGAGGTTTAGGCAGGGAGTTCCAGAGCGAAGGGCCCAAGCAGCTGAAGACACGGCCACCGATGGTGGAGCGATTATAATCAGGAATGCTCAAGAGGGCAGAATTTGAGGAGCGCAGCTATCTCGTAGGGTTGTGAGGCTGAAAGAGATTACAGAGATAGGGAGGGGTGAGGGCCATGGAGGGATTTGTAAACAAGGATGAGAATTTTGTAATTGAGGCGTTGTTTAACCGGGAGCCAATGTAGGTCAGGAGTGATGGGTGATCGTGGCTTGGTGAGAGTTAGGACACGGGCAGACGAGTTTTGGATGACCTCAAGTTTACGTAGTGTAGAATATGGGAGGCCTGCCAGGACAGTGTTATAGTAGTCAAGTCTAGAGGTAAGAAAGGCATGGATGAGGGTTTCAGCAGCAGAAGAGCTGAGGCAGGGGCAGAGGCGGGCAATGTTATGGAGATAGAAATAGGTGGTTTTAGTTATACTGTAGATATGTGGCCAGAAGCTCATTTCAGAGTCAACTATGACATCTAGGTTGCAAACAATATGGTTTAGCCTCAGATAGATGCTAGGGAGAGGGATGGAGTCAGTGTCTAGGGAATGCAGTTTGTGTCTGGGACCAAAGACAATGGCTTCGGTCTTCCCGATATTTACTTGGAGAATATTTCTGCTCATCCAGTACTGGATGTCGGACAAGCAATCTGACAATTTAGAGACCATGGAGGGGTCGAGAGAAGTGGGGGAGAGGTAGAGCTGGGTGTCGTCAGTGTACATGTGGAAACTGACTCTGTGTTTTTGGATGATATCGCCAAGGGGCAGCATATAGATGAGAAATAGGAGGGGGCCAAGGATAGATCCTTGGGGGACACCAGAGGTAACGATGCGGGGGCGGGAAGAGAAGCCGTTGCTGGAGATTTTCTGGCTACAATTAGATAAGAATGTAACCGGGCGAGTGCAGTCCCACCCAGCTGGACAATGATGGAGAGGCGTTGGAGGAGGATGGAGTGGTCAACCGTGTCAAAGGCCGCAGACAAACAGCAATGTGATAATGACCAGATAGTCTGTTTTTGTTATGTTTGAGGGATAAATATTGACCAGGACACCGGGGATAACTCCGCTGTTCTTCTTCGAAATAACGCCATGAAATCTTTTATGTCCACCTGAGAGAGCAGATGGGACCTCGGTTTAACGTCCCAACCGAAAGACGGCATCTCTGACAGTGCAGCACCCCCTCAGCACTGCACTGGAGTGTCAGCCTAGCTTTTTTTGTGCTCAAGTCACTGGAGTGGGACCTGAACACACAACATTCTGGCTTCGAGGCGAGAGTGCTGCCCACTGAGCCACGGCTGACACTTGGAATGGAATAGCAGTGGGCAGAAATTTCTGCCTGCCCTTCCGACTCCGCCCTGACCCATTTTTCTGGGTCGGGCACCATTTGCAGTGCACAGCGGGTACCCAGCAGGATTCCTGCTGCCAAGAAGGACCCAGTCTGTCGCAACAATGAGAGCGCTGCAACAGGATAGTCACGGCACCATCAGCTGAAGTGGCGAGGAATATTAAAGGAGCTCAAAAGCCCCGTAGATGAAGCAGCCCACTTGTTTGTAGGTTGCCTCGGCAGAGAATTTGGTCTACAAAGGTAACTGCTGGGGGCTCTAAGTTGGAGGGAGAGGAGGGCCAAGACTAAACCCTGTCCCTCCAGCAGGAGTATCTGGGACCAATATCACCACAACCCAGGTACTTATCATCATCTTTCTCCAGACAATCTGGCACAGTGGCAGTAGGGCAAATGGAAAGAAATTCTATTGGGAACATGAGTCTCAACTTATCACCAGTATTTGCATATGGCGGCCAGCGGAGAGATTGCCAGCGACAGTCCCAGCAGGGATAGGAGACCAAAGTCCAAGTTGGGTGGGGAAATGGCATTAGGCTGCATTACCCCATTTTCCCATTATTTCCATCACTGTTCTACACAATGTTAGGCAGCATAGCAGTGGAAAATCCAGCTAAAGATCTCTTGGAAGGAAACAAAGATCAGGACAACTTGGATGGATGTCACCAATGGTAACATCATCATCATCATAGGCAGTCCCTCGGAATCAAGGAAGACTTGCTTCCACTCTTAGAATGAGTCCTTAGGTGGCTGAACAGTTCAATACGAGAACCACAGTTCCCATCACAGGTGGGACAGATAGTCATTGAGGGTAAGGGAGGGTGGGACTGGTTTGCCGCACCTCAGAAGAGAAACACCACAGGATGTAGACCACTCACCAATCTTGCCAATACAATATGCAGCGATGCTAACATTGGAAGTGAGGTATAAGCTAGATATAGCAACGCTGTTATTGCTTTTAACGGACTAGCTGAATGCTAGTGTGAGACTAGAAGTGTCAGCTGTGGGTCAGTGAGTAGCACCCTCGCCTCTGAGTCAGAAAGTTGTGGGTTCAAGCCCCACTCCAGAGACTTGAGCATAAAATCTAGGCTGATGCTCCCAGTGCCAGTACTGAGGGACAGCTGCACTGTTGGAGGTGCCGTGTAAACTGAGGTCCAGTCTACCCTCTCAGGTGGATGTAAAAGATCCCATGGCAATATTTTGAAGAAAAGCAAGGGAGTTCTCTCCAGTGTCCTGGCTAATATTTATTCCTCAACCAACATCACTAAAAAAAAAAGTTAATTCGGTCATTATCACGTTGCTGTGTGTGGGAGCTTGCTGTGTGCAAATTGGCTGCCGCATTTCCCACATTACAACAGTAACTACACATCAAAAGTACTTAGTTGGCTTTAAAGCGCCGTGGGACAATCTGAGGTTGTGAAAGGCGCTATATAAATGCAAGACTTTCTTACTAAAATGTCCATCAAAACAATCAGACAACACAACACCAGCATTGTATTCATCTTCCTCTGTGGTACCAAGACCTGGTTAATGGCAAAAGCTATGAAGAAGAAAACATAGAAACATAGAAAATAGGTGCAGCAGTAGGCCATTCGGCCCTTCGAGCCTGCACCGCCATGCAATATGATCATGGCTGATCATTCAACCTCAGTACCCCACTCCCGCCTTCTCTCCATACCCCCTGATCCCTTTAGCCGTAAGGGCCACATCTAACTCCCTTTTGAATATGTCCAATGAACTGGACTCCACAACTTTCTGTGGCAGAGAATTCCACAGGTACACAACTCTCTGGGTGAAGAAGTTTCTCCTCATCTCGGTCCTATATGGCTTACCCCTTATCCTTAGACTGTGTCCCCTGGTTCTGGACTTCCCCAACATCAGGAACATTCTTCCTGCATCTAACCTGTCCAGTCCCGTCAGAATTTTATATGTTTCTATGAGATCCTCTCTCATTCTTCTAAATTCCAATGAATATAAGCCTAGTCAATCCAGTCTTTCCTCATATGTCAGTCCTGCCATCCCAGGAATAATCTGGTGAACATTTAATATAAAATTAATATAAAAATACTTTCAACATCAAATGTCTTCACAAATTATTCAGAATCAGTTGTTAAAGTGAACTATCACATTACTAAGTGCTGGGTCATGAAAGTAAATATTACTTTGTTAATCATTCTGTATTTGAAGTATGTGATTTAATGTTTCTCCCTCCCAAGTTACATCAGCTAGTTCTCTTCATTCTGCTCAGACAACAGCTTCAGGTGCTACATTCTCCCAGTGAGGACAAATCAAATTCATCAGGTACTCTTGGTCTACAATCGGCCCCGTTAGAAAATGGAGTCTCAGAGCAAAAGAGAGAAATTATTTTCGTTACTGAATATAAAAAGCAAAAAAAAACATTTTCTCATTTTGAAAGAAAGAAGCCAAACTTTGGGATGAGGTGATGGACGTCGAAACCAAAGTTCCATTAGAGCCTAGATGACTATATGAAAGTCTGTCAGCTGCAAGTGTTGAAAGAGAAATGAGTGTGGAGAGTCTCAACCCAGTTTCTCATGGGTGCGAATATGCGGCAGAAATTTGCCCATAAATTGACACTAAATTGATCATTTTACTCAGCCAGGCCACAGAACGGCTAGTATGGGAGACCGAAATAACTCATGCTGGCACAGTAGGGGATACTTTTCTAAAGTTGTGGTTTAAACACGCTACTGGGGATGACTGCTTCCCTCAGGAGACTGAGTGGATTGATAGGGACCATGCAGGGCAAATTATACTCAAACTGTGACGCATTTGAGATGTTATGTAAATGCAAATCTACCTCTTTTAGAAAAAAGGAAATAACCTAATGGACTTTACTCATTTAATATTTACTTATGTAGAGTAGGCTTGAGCACATAAAATAGGCTGACACTTCCGTGCAGTACTGAGGGAGTGCTGCACTGTCAGAGGTACCGTCTTTCAGATGAAACATTAAACTGAGGTCCCGTCTGCACTCTCAGGTGCACGTAAAAGATCCCAAGGCACTATTTCGAACACGAGCAGGGATGTTCTCCCCGGTGTCCTGGCCAATATTTTTCACTCAACCAATATCACTTAAAAAAAAGATTATCTGATCATTATCTCATTGCTATTTGTGCCTAAATTGGCTGCCGCATTTCTTACGTTACCACAGTGGTTACACTTCAAAAAGTACTTCATTGGCTGTAAAGCACTTTGAGACGTCTGGTGGCCATGAAAGGCGCTATATAAATCCAAGTCTTTCTTTCATTTTTATATAAATGCAAGTTCTTTCTTTGGAAGAACTCGACTTTCTACATGGCCATGTTATACATAAGAATTAGCAACAAGAGTGACAGTGCTTGATGCTGACAACAGGGCTTTGAAATTATGCTTTACACAATTGCCTGAAATACCTCTCTCTGCTGTTTTAGCACTTAACGCAGGTTAAATGTGTTAACATCTGTGCTAAACTAGTGGAGAGAAGCATTTCAGACCAACATGTTAAGTTTTGCATGCTAATATCCCACTTCATAATTCTAGGGTGCTAAAACTGTAAAGTGCTCAATTCCCAGTTTATCTTAAAAGTACCAAAAAGTAATTAAAAACAGTTCAGTTCCATGCTGATAATTTTTTTGTTAATATTATTTTTGTATTCCAAGTTGCAATTTGTCTTTTCAGCTTTGACTGCAGTGAAAAGCAAAGTTACTGACCAACTTCTGTATCTTTTATTTCTTTTTTCGGATTCATTACCTTAAATTAAAGTTCTGTTTTTTTCTCCTGAAGAGAAAATTAATTTAAGTTTTTTTTTAAAAAAAGGTCCTGTTCACCAAATAGGTGATTACCTTGAAACACATTTTCTCCGCGTTGATGCAAGATATTGACTGACGTCCTAAGTCAATGAGGAAAAAAATGAGACATTTAATTCCTGTTCACTGACGTCTGGCTTATAACCTGGGGATATTCTGAACAGCAGTGAGTCATCAGAAAGGCCCAGCTTCACATGGAGGAGAGCGAAAGAAAGGGAGGGAGGAAGGGTGTAACAGCCACTAATTTATACACAGTACACGCCGGTTAATGCAGAGCAGTTCTTCTGACATTTCGTAGCCCTAATTTGAAGAAATGATTCAGTATTTTCCATAGTTCTGGCGCACACCCCGGATCCGTATGGAGCAGGCCGCTCCAATATGGCAGGCGGCACACTTCTGGCTCACAATGAGCACGCACTCCCTGCCGCCGCATCGGATGCTTCAGCACAGGTTTGGCGCCTGAAAAACGAGCATTTCACAGCCCATCGTGTCTGCGCCGGCCGACAAACAGCTATCCAGCCTAATCCCACTTTCTAGCTCTTGGTCCTTAACCCTGCAGGTTACAGCACTTCCAGTGCACATCCACCTTTTAAATGTGGTGAGGGTTTCTGCCTCTACCACCCTTTCAAGCAGTGAGTTCCAGACCCCCACCACCCTCTGGGTGAAGAAATGTCCCCTCAAATCCTCTCTAAGCCTCCTACCAATTACTTTAAATCTAAGCCCACCGGTTGTTGACCCCTCTGCTAAGGGAAATCGGTCCTTTCTATTCACTCTATCTAGGCCCCTCATAATTTTATACACCTCAATAAGGTCTCCCCTCAGCCTCTGTTCCAAAGAAAATAACTCCAGCCTATCCAATCTTTCCTCATAGCTAAAATTCTCCAGTCCAGGCATCATCCTCCTAAATCTCCTCTGTGCCCTCTCCAGTGCAATCACATATTTCCTGTAATGTGGTGACCAGAACTGCACGCAGTACTCTAGCTGTGGCCTAACTAGTGTTTTATACAGTTCAAGCATAACCTCCCTGCTCTTGTATTCTATGCCTTGATTAATAAAGGCAAGTATTCCACATGACTTCTTAACCACCTTATCTACCTGGCCTGCAACCTACTTTCAGACCTCCCTCTACAATCTTTTGGACTGTTGTTGGCAGAGCACAGTTCCTAACCTGGTGGTGCTGGTAGGTTTGTGGTTGCTACATTCGCAGGTAGCAAAGGCATATTGGGAGAATCAATAACCAGCTTATGTCCTCTTCATTGGACGAGATGATCTCCACCGTATCTGATGGCTTTTTGCTAAATGAGCTGCCCGTGTGATATGCAACATATCAGAGCAACATCTTCATTCAGAGGGTTGTGAATCTTTGGAATTTTCTACCCGAAAGGGCTTTGGGTGCTGAGTCGGTGAGTATATTCAAGGCTGAGAGGTAGATAGATTTTTGGACTCTAGGGGAATCAAGGGATATGGGGATGGGGTGAGAAAGTGGAGTTGAGATCGAAAATCGGCCATGATCTTATTGAATGGCGGAGCAGGCTCAAAGGGCCGTATGTGTGAGCTGCGAGGAGGATGCTACGAGGCTGCAGAGTGACTTGGATAGTTTAGGTGAGTGGGCAAATGCATGGCAGATGAAGTATAATGTGGATAAATGTAAGGTTATCCACTTTGGTGGTAAAAACAGAGAGACAGAATATTATCTGAATGGTGACAGATTAGGAAAAGGGGAGGTGCAATGAGACCTGGGTGTCATGGTACATCAGTCATTGAAGGTTGGCATGCAGGTACAGCAGGCGGTTAAGAAAGCAAATGGCATGTTGGCCTTCATAGCGAGGGGATTTGAGTACAGGGGCAGGGAGGTGTTACTACAGTTCTACAGGGCCTTGGTGAGGCCACACCTGGAGTATTGTGTACAGTTTTGGTCTCCTAACTTGAGGAAGGACATTCTTGCTATTGAGGGAGTGCAGCGAAAGTTCACCAGACTGATTCCCGGGATGGCGGGACTGACATATCAAGAAAGATTGGATCAACTGGGCTTGTATTCACTGGAGTTCAGAAGAATGAGAGGGGATCTCATAGAAACATTTAAAATTCTGATGGATTTAGACAGGTTAGATGCAGGAAGAATGTTCCCAATGTTGGGGAAGTCCAGAACCAGGGGTCACAGTCTAATGATAAGGGGTAAGCCATCTAGGACCGAGATGAGGAGAAACTTCTCCACCCAGAGAGTGGTGAACCTGTGGAATTCTCTACCACAGAAAATTGTTGACGCCAATTCACTAAATATATTCAAAAAGGAGTTAGATGTAGTCCTTACTACTAGGAGGATCAAGGGGTATGGCGAGAAAGCAGGAATGGGGTACTGAAGTTGCATGTTCAGCCATGAACTCATTGAATGGCGGTGCAGGCTCAAAGGGCCAAATGGCCTACTCCTGCTCCTAATTCTTAGGTTCTTATGTTCAAAGTGGAAAATTGCTTCACTAATGGTAAAGAAACAGATGCCAAGCCATTGAGGCAGAGATTAAGGGCCCAAGTTTCGGCCTCAGTTGCTCCTGATTTTTTGGAGCAACTGGTGTAGAACGGAATATTTTAGAAATTCAAATTCTCAGCATTTAGTTTGTTCCAGTTCTAGTTAGTTAGAACAGTTTCACTTTGGAACAGAATTTTTTTTTCAAAAGGGGGCGTGTCCGGCCACTTACGCCTATTTTCAAAGTTTCGTCAGTGAAAACTTACTCCAAACTAACTTAGAATGGAGTAAGTGAAGATTTTTGTACGCTCGAAAAAACCTTGTCTACACTTTAGAAAATCAGGCGTAGGTTACAAATCAGGCGTAGGGAATGGGGGGGGGGTTTAAAGGGAAGTTTACAAACATTAAACACTTCAGTTTTACAAATAAAGAGCCATCATCAAAAATAAATGATAAAAACATCAATAAATCAACCAATAAATCAATCAAAAAAAATTATTAAGAAATCTTTTTTTTTTAATCAATAAATAAAACATTTTCTACTTACCGACTGCAGCACCGGGAACCCTCCAACAGCGTGCTGGGATGCCCCCCTCAGTGTGTCTCTGTCAGTGTCTCTATCTCTCTGTCTGTCTGTGTCTGTGTTTCTGACAGCGAGGGGAGGGGGAGGAAGGGGGTAGAGGGGGAGAGAGGGGGGGGCAGGGAGAGGGCAGGGAGGGAGGCAGAGGGGGAGGGAGAGAGAAGGGGGGGAGGAGAAGGGGAAGGAGAGATGAGGAGAAGTGGGGGGGAGGAGGAGAAGGGGGAGGGAAAGGGGGGAGCAGGAGAAGGGGGGGAGGAGAAGGGGGATGGGGAAGAGGAAAAGGGAGAAGGGAGAGGAGAAGGGGGAAGGGAGAGGAGAAGGGGAAGGGGGAGGAGAGGAGAAGGGAGAGGAGAGGAGAAGGGGGGGGGAGAGGGGAAGGGGGGGGAGAGGAGAAGAGGGGGGAGAGGAGAAGGGGGGGAGAGGAGAAGGGGTGGGAGAGGAGAAGGGGTGGGAGAGGAGAAGGGGGGAGAGGAGAAGGGGTGGGAGAGGAGAAGGGGTGGGAGAGGAGAAGGGGTGGGAGAGGAGAAGGGGTGGGAGAGGAGAAGGGGTGGGAGAGGAGAAGGGGGGGAGAGGAGAAGGGGTGGGAGAGGAGAAGGGGGGGGAGAGGAGAAGGGGTGGGAGAGGAGAAGGGGGGGAGAGGAGAAGGGGGGGAGAGGAGAAGGGGTGGGAGAGGAGAAGGGGGGGGAGAGGAGAAGGGGTGGGAGAGGAGAGGAGAAGGGGGGAGAGGAGAAGGGGGGGGGAGAGGAGAAGGGGGGGGAGAGGAGAAGGGGGGGGGGAGAGGAGAAGGGGGGGGGGAGAGGAGAAGGGGGGGGGGAGAGGGGAAGGGGGGGGGGAGAGGAGAAGGGGGGGGAGAGGGGAAGGGGGGGAGAGGAGAAGGGGGGAGAGGAGAAGGGGGGGGAGAGGGGAAGGGGGGGAGAGGGGAAGGGGGGGGAGAGGGGAAGGGGGGGAGAGGGGAAGGGGGGGAGGAGAAGGGGGGGGGAGAGGAGAAGGGGGGGGAGGAGAAGGGGGAAGGGGGGGGAGAGGAGAAGGGGGGGGGAGAGGAGAAGGGGGGGGGAGAGGAGAAGGGGGGGGAGAGGAGAAGGGGGGGGAGAGGGGAAGGGGGGGAGAGGGGAAGGGGGTGAAGGCTGAACGACTTCGGGCAGGGCCCGTCCCCAGCACCAGATTTACAGGTAGGTGGCGTTGGGTCAGGTCGGGTCCGGGGTTGGGAGCGCGGGTCAGGTCGGGGGGGCGGAGGGAGGTCAATTCGGTTCGTGTCGGGGGCGGGGGGAGGGAGGTCAGATTGGGTTGGGTCGGGTCCGGTCCGGGTGGGGGGAGGGCGGTTCGGGAGTCGGGAGCACGGGTCGGGTCGGGGAGGTGGTGGTGGGAGGGAGGTCAGGTCGGGGGGGCGGAGGGAGGTCAATTCGGTTCGTGTCGGGGGCGGGGGGAGGGAGGTCAGATTGGGTTGGGTCGGGTCCGGCCCGGGTGGGTCGGGAGTCGGGAGCGCGGGTCGGGTCGGGGAGGTGGTGGTGGGAGGGAGGTCAGGTCGGGGGCAGGGGGGGGGGGGGGAGCGCGGGTCGGGTCGGGGGTGGGGGGGGGGGATGTGGCGGGAGTCGGGTCGGGGTTGGGATCGGGTCCGGTCTGGGAGCGGGGGGGGGGGGGGGGAGGTGGGAGCGGGAGTCGAGTCGGGTCGGGAGGAAGCAGGGGCTGGGCGTGGGAGGCAGCCTTATGCACGCAGCCCCAGTGAGGCCATTCGGCCAGGGCTAGGGGCTGCGTGCTTCGGGCCCCTCCCACACAGTTTTGGGCGCCTGGAGCTACTGCACATGTGCGCCCACTGTAGCTCTGCCCCCTACAGCTCGTGCTGCACCGCGCCCGACTCCAGAGGACCTGCAGGGAGCCGGAGAATCTGTAAGTTTTTTTAGGCGCACTTTGTGGCGCGAAAAACAGGCGTCCAGGTCGGGGCTGCGCCGTTCTAGGCGCGGCCCGAAACTTAGGCCCTAAGGGAGGAACCAAATGTTTAATCAAAAAGATAGATTTTGAGACAGTTTATATAAGGAAGAGAGAGAGGTGACGAGGCATTAGGATTTAGAGAGGGATTTCCAGAGAGAAGGGTTGAGGCTGTACTAATAGTGGACAATGGAAGAGGGGAGGCACCAAAGGACAATTTTCGGACCAGGAAAGTCCTAGGTTTGATACTTAGTTTACACTGTTAGCTGTTCTCAATGGAGTTTGTGGTAAGGGTTAGCCTCCACTGCTCGGGACTTGATGGAGGAGTGTGAGGAATCAGCCAGGGCTCCTGCTCCTGATTACTATCTAGTGGCCCATGTTGCAAAATGCATGGCAGGTGAGGACAGGATTGAGCTCACCTTGTGATAGCCTTCATGTTCAAACAAGGTTGGAAACACTAACCATCAAGTCTCGGGCACTAAACACTGCCACGTCAAGGCTGCTGACATTCCTGGAACTGGACCCTAGGATGAGTTCGGGCCTTTAGGAGAGGAGGAGACAAAAGAAGGAGATAACCAAAGAAAAGTACAAAGCGGATTCCGTTAATGTTTACCCAGTAGGTCATTCAGTCAGCTGTACACCTCAATCATGTAGTATTGCCTAGAATTACATAGAAATGACAGCACAGAAAGAGACCATTTGGCCCAACTGGTCTACACCGGCGTTTATGCTCCACACGAGCCTCCTCCCACCTTACTTCATCTCACCCTATCAGCATATCCTATTCCTTTATTTGTAATATATACCGAGACAATTCTTTTGCTCTGTAATGTGGACCAAGTAACCTTCAATGGGGTTAATGTTACGGATCATATTGTTGCCCCTATAACACTTCAGTTTAAATGCGATACAAACCACAGGAGTCCGCTCCTATCTTCACCTTCAGTGAGATGTGGTGGTGCTGAATACAATCTGCAGCACAAACCTTTCCTTCTTTTAGACGATTACCATAAATGTCGGCCGAATATTCAAATGTGGATGCTGAGCGGGACCTGTTCCTATCTGATGTCCACACTCGCACATTTTGCAGTGGGAGTCGCTGGATAATAATAAAGAGCAGGGCCTCTGGGTGACCTCAGGCGCAAGGACACTGAGGCCAATTGCAGAGCCGCCCCACCCCCCACCCCCGAACGCTGGGATCAGCACAGATCAGAATCCAACCTGAAACTTTTGCTCTGTATCATCCGAAAACACAGCGTCAGTTTCCACATGTACACTGACGACACCCAGCTCTACCTCACCACCACTTCTCTCAACCCCTCCATGGCTCTAAATTGTCAAACTGCTTGGCCGACATCCAGTACTGGATGAGCAGACATTTTCTACAATTAAATATTGGGAAGACTGAAGCCATTGTCTTTGGTCCCCGCCACAAACTGCGTTCCCTTGACACTGATTCCATCCCTCTCCCGAGCATCTATCTGAGGCTAAACCAGACTGTCCGCAACCTAGTCATCATATTTGACCCTGAAGTGAGCTTCCGGCCACATATCCACGGCATAACTAAAACCGCCTATTTCCACCTCCATAACATCACCCGCCTCCGCCCTTGCATCAGCTCATCTGCTGCTGAAATCCTCATCCATGCCTTTGTTACCTATTGACTTGTCTACTCCAACACTGGTCTTCCACATTCTACACTACGTAAACTTGAGGTCATCCGAAACTCAGCAGCCCATGTCCTAACTCACACCAAGTCCCGCTCACCCATCAGCCCTGTGCTCGCTGACCAACAGTGGCTCCCGGTTAAGCAATGCCTCGATTGCAAGATTCTCATCCTTGTTTACAAATCACTCCATGGCCTCACCCCGCTCGATCTCTGTAATCTCCTTCAGTCTCACAACCCCACGAGATATCTGCACTTCTCAAATTCTGCCCTTTTGAGCATCCCTGATTATAAATGTCATGTATTCAACTATCACTGTAACCCATGTATAAGCTGACCTAAGTTGTACACCTTGAGAACATTAACCACAATGGGGTGAACTTGTGGGAGACACTCCTAAGCTGGACTTTCAGATATAAAAGGGGAAGCTCCACCCACCTTCATCACTTGAGGTCTTGGTAATAAAGGTAACTAGTCACAGAGTGACCTTCTTTCAAGTATGGGCCTCGTGTGCATTTATACTGTATAGTAAGGACATATCATTGGAGATGAGAAACTGGGATTTAAACCACGCGAGCATGGCCACTAGCAGCACAGAAGAGAGGTACTGTGTTGGTGATGATTGGGACGACTTTATTGAGCGACTACAGCAAAGTTTTGTCACTAAGGAATGGTTGGGACAGGATTCGGCCGACAAACGCAGGGTTCATCTCCTGACGGTTTGTGAATCCAGAACGTATTCCCTGATGAAGGACCTTCTAGCGGCAGAGAAGCCGGCGGACAAGACGTTCGAAGAGCTCAGTAAGTTGATCGGGGAACACCTTAAACCGGCGAGCAGCATGTACATGGCGAGACACCGGTTTTACATGTACCGCCGGTGAGAAGGGCAAAGCGTTCCAGACTTCGTGGCAGATCTCCGGCGACTGGCGAGCCTATGTAAGTGCCCAGATGCATGCAGAGTGGAGATGCTGCGAGACTTTTTTATTGAGGGCATCGGGCACGCTGGGGTTTTCAGGAAACTGATTGAGACCAAAGACTTGACCTTGGAAGTGGTAACTCTGATAGCCCAGACATTTATCTCAGGGGAGGAAGAGACCAGAATGATGTATGACAAAAATCTTGGCTCAAATGCGGCAAACGACCAGGGAGTCAACATTGTTAACATGACATACAGTTCTCTAGGCAGACAAGGGCAATCGGACATGCCCCAGCATGTAGTCGAACCCAAAGGGGGAATTCAACAAAGACAATGGCTAGCTGAACGGCGATTCATGCCAATGGACAATGCGGCCAGTAATGGGGCCATCAACACCTGTTAATGGTGCACTTAAGGACAGTTACAGAGACAGTCAGAGATGATCAACTGGTAATGGACCTTTTGTTTCCAACAACGGGGCCTCCAGCTCATGCTGGAGGTGTGGAGGCAAACACCCAGCCAGAGCTTGCAGGTATCAGCAAATACCGGCAGAAACTGCAACATCAGCAGTCACTTGGCACGTATGTGCAGGAAGCCTGCAGACAGGTTGATGTACGAGGAGGACGGGCCCGATGTAAGCCCTACGGGGCCAAATGAATACTGGGGGAAATCGCTGGAAGCTGAAGTTCAGCGAGTTCATGTGGAGCACATATACAGTTCATATACTAGGATGCCACCGATAATGATGAGAGTGCTCCTCAATGGCATCCCAGTATTAATGGAGCTAGATATGGGGGCCAGCCAGTCCCTGATGAGTATCAAACAGTTCGAAAGGTTGTGGGTGTCCAAGGCCAGGAGGCCAAAATTATTGCCGATTGATGCACAGCTACGGACATATAAAAAGGAGATCATTCCGGTGCTAGGCAGCGCCACGGTAGTCGTGACCCACAAAGATTCGGAGAACAGGTTGCCACTCTGGATTGTCCCGGGGAATGGTCCCACACTACTGGGGAGGAGTTGGCTTGCTGTCATGAACTGGAAATGGAGCGATGTCAATGCAATTTCTTCTGTGGAGCGAGTATCATGTTCACAGGTCCTGGACAAATTTGCCTCATTATTTCAACCCGGCATCAGCACTTTCATGGGGGCCAAGGTAGTGATTCACATCAACCCGGACGCCAGGCCAGTACACCACAAGGCCAGAGCGGTGCCGTACGTGATGCGGGAAAAGATAGAAGGCGAATTGGACCGCCTGCTAAGGGAAGACATCATCTCGCCAGTCGAATTCAGTGACTGGGCGAGCCCGATCGTGCCGGTGCTCAAGGCGGATGGGTCGGTCAGGATATGTAGTGATTACAAGGCCACCATCAATCGGGTGTCACTCCAAGACCAGTACCCGCTACCGAGAGCGGAGGACCTCTTTGCGACGCTATCCGGTGGCAAACTTTTTTCAAAATTGGACCTGACCTCAGCTTACATGACCCAGGAGCTGGCGAGTGAGTCGAAGAAGCTGACCACCATCACGACACACAAGGGGTTGTTTGAGTACAACAGATGTCCGTTCGGGATTCGCTCGGCCGCCGCGATCTTTCAGCGAAATATGGAAAGCCTCCTCAAGTCGATTCCAAGGACGGTGGTTTTTCAAGACGACATCCTCATCACGGGTCACAATACTGAAGAACACCTCCACAACCTGGAGGAGGTGCTACGCAGACTGGACCGGGTAGGGCTGTGACTGAAAAAGGCAAAGTGCATCTTCTTAGCTCCAGAGGTAGAATTCCTGGGGAGGAGGATAGCAACAGACTGGATCCGACCCACTACGTCCAAAATGGAAGCGATCCAGAGAGCACCCAGACCTCGTGACACGATGGAGCTGCGTTCGTTCCTGGGGCTCCTGAAATATTTTGGTAACTTTCTTCCCAAATTGAGCACGCTGCTAGAGCCGCTACACGTGCTCCTACGCAAAGGTCGCGATTGGGTCTGGGGGGACAGCCAGGAAAGGTCTTTTGATCGAGCACGCAATTTGTTATGCTCCAACAAACTGTTAACATTATATGAACCGTGTAAGAAACTTGTTTTAACGTGCGATGCGTCATCCTATGGGGTCGGGTGTGTGTTGCAGCATGTTAATGCCAATGGTCAGTTACAGCCAGTAGCTTATGCCTCCAGAAGTCTGTCCCAGGCAGAAAGGGGCTACGGGATGGTAGAAAAGGAAGCGCTAGCATGTGTATATGCAGTAAAAAAAATGCACCAGTAACTGTTTGGCAGGAAATTTGAGCTGGAGACAGATCACAAATCCCTAATGTCCCTTTTGGCCGACAACAAGGCCATAAATGCAAACGCATCGGCCCGCATACAGAGGTGGGCACTCACGTTAGCCGCCTATGACTATACAATTCGGCACAGACCGGGCACTGAAAACTGCGCCGATGCACTCAGCAGGCTCCCACTTGCCACCACTGAGGGGGCAACTGAGCATGATGCTGAGATGGTCATGGCTGTTGAAGCTTTCGAAAGCGAAGGCTCACCTGTGACAGCCCGTCAGATTAAAGTCTGGACAAATAAAGACCCGCTACTGTCTTTAGTTAAGAAATGTGTCCTGAATGGGGACTGGGCAGCCACGTACGGGACATGCCCTGAGGAATTTAAACCGTTTCATAGGCGCAAGGATGAACTCTCAATTCAGGCCGATTGCCTACTGTGGGGAAACCGAGTAGTCATGCCACAGATGGGCAGAGAGGTGTTTATCAGAGAACTTCACAATGAGCACCCGGGCATTGTCATGATGAAGGCAAGTGCAAGGTCACACGTTTGGTGGCCAGGGATAGATGCAGACCTGGAACTTTGTGTTCGCAGATGCAACACGTGTGCCCAGCTGGGTAACGCACCCAGGGAAGCCCCCCTTAGCCCCTGGTCCTGGCCCGCCAAGCCATGGTCACGCATCCAGGTGGACTACGCAGGTCCTTTCATGGGAAATATGTTTTTGGTTGTAGTAGACGCCTACTCCAAATGGATTGAGTGTGCCATTATAAATTCAAGCACATCCTCTGCCACGGTAGAAAGTCTACGGGCAATGTTCGCCGCCCATGGTCTACCGGACATCTTGGTCAGTGACAATGGCCCGTGCTTCACAAGCACTGAATTCCAGGACTTCATGGCAGGCAATGGAATTAACCATGTTAGAACGGCACCGTTCAAGCCGGCCTCAAATGGCCAGGCAGAATGTGCAGTGCAGATAATCAAACAGGGGATGCTCAGATTCCAAGGGGGTTCCCTACAAAGCCGCTTATCACGCTTCTGTTGGCCTATAGATCCCGACCACACTCGCTCACAGGGGTTCCATCCGCAGAGCTGCTAATGACAAGGATGCTCAAAACCAGGTTATCCCTTATACACCCCACCATGAAAGAAATTGTTGAGAGCAGGCACCGGTCACAATGTGACTACCATGACAGGAATGCGAGGGCGCGATGTATTGATGTAAATGACCCTGTTTTTGTCCTTAATTACGCTGCAGGGCCCAAATGGCTCGCAGGCACTGTGGTTGCCAAAGAGGGGAATAGGATTCTGGTAGTTAAACTTACCAATGGACAAATCTGCCGCAAACACGTTGATCAAATTAAAAGGAGGTTCAGCAACCCTGTAGAAGAAGCAGAGGAAGAACACAATGTAGAGTTTACTCCACCACAGGTGACCGAACACAGGAACCAAAGGGAGGAGAGCCCAGTCACTGTGGGCAATCCGGACAGGCCTGAGGCACCGCAAACAGCAGACACTCAGGCCAGCGCCCAACAACCGGAGCCCCAACTCAGGCGCTCTATAAGGGAGCATAAACCACCAGAGAGACTTAACCTGTGATCCCAATAAGACTTTGCGGGGGAGGTGATGTCATGTATTCAACAATCACTGTAACCCATGTATAAGCTGATCTAGGTTGTACACATTGAGAACATTGACCACAAGAGGGTGAACTTGTGGGAGACACTCCTAACCTGGACTTTAAGGTATAAAAGGGGAAGCTCCACCCATCTTCATCACTTGAGGTCTTGGTAATAAAGGTAACTGGTCACAGAGTGACCTTCTCTCAAGTATGGGCCTCGTGTGCATTTATACTGTATAGTAAGGACATAGCAATAACTGCTCAACCATTGGTGGCCGTGCCTTCAGCTGCCTCGGCCGCAAGCTCTGGACCATCCTCCCTAAACCTCTCCACCTGTTTGCACTCCTCCTTTAAGACGCTCCTTAAAACCTACCTCTTTGACCAAGCTTTTGGTCAACTGCCTTAATTTCTTCTTATGCGGCTTGGTGTCAAATTTATCTCTTTTCTCTTATAACACTGTTATGCGCCTTGGGATGTTTTACTATGTTAAAGGCGCTATATAAATAAAAGTTGTTGTTGTTGTACAGCTGACAGCAACATCAGACGGTGTACCCACTAGGCTAGTTAGGAGTTTGTTTCTTGGAGATTACACATTTTCCAGGCTTTGGATGACATATGACGAGCTGTTCAAGCTCTGGTACCATTAAACCCATCATTGTGTTACATGTAGTTTATACATTATTGTGTCTGTAGCTTCCTCAATCATATGTACTATTTATAAATTGAGAAACTTCATCATCATTATCATAGGCAGTCCCTTGAAACGAGGATGACTTGTTTCCACGCCAAAAAGGGATGAGTTCACAGGTGTTTCAATGAAGGACCTAATATTCCAGATCCCGAACTATATCCTGAAGGGTGGAAGATGCCTGTGTGTGGATTTTTTTAACGTGGGGTGACCGTTGCACACCAGCCACCACACGAGCTTGACAGAGCTAGGCCTTGGTCCAGTGGCAAGGGTTAACCCAGACAACTGAGTACCTGCTCTGCTGCACAGACCTAGTGTGCACATATAATCACAGTGTGGACTGGCCCGTGCTGCCCCTGAGACCTCGCCTCTTCTGGGCCCCGGTCACTTTCCTCTACAAACCCTTGCCGCTCCTTCACTCCTCCTGCTGTGCCTGCCCGCACTGCAATCAGCGGCCTGGCTTCGAGCCATCGCCCTCCTGCAGCAGCATGCACTGCTCCCTGCAGTGGTATACCTCCACACGCTGCTCCCTCCAATGGCCCCGGCCTGCTGATGGTCTTGATCTTGAGAAACCTATAGGAAAGGTCAAGGTCCATAGTGTAAGACACTGCACAGAAAAGAGTAGAAAAGATGACAAGGTGATGCCAAACTTGGGTTTAAAACAGCCATAGATTGTAGGACAGGAGGAAGGCCGAGGGAGTTAAGAAGTTCCACAGTTCTGAGGCCCTGGGAAGATAGGTATTCCCTCCCACATATTTATTATCCTTTATACGTTATACTACTGCCGTCAGCTGTGGCTCCATAGATAGCACTCTCACCTCTGAGTCAGAAAAGCATAAAATCAAGGCTGACACTCCAGTGCAGTACTGAGGGAGTTCTGCACTGCTAGAGGTGCTGTCTTTCAGATGAGACATTAAACCGAGGCCCAGTCTTTCCTCTCGGGTGGAAGTAAAATATCCCATGGCACTTTGAAGACGGATATGGGAGTTCTCCCCACCCCCTGTCCCTAGGTGTCCTACCCAACACTTATCCCTCAACTACCACCACTGAAAACAAATGACCTGGCCAGAATCATATTGGCATGACTAGATCCTGACTAATGACCAATGATAGTCCCAATTTCAGTAAAGAGCATAAGATGTAATTTCTCATTTCGGATGAGACGTTAAACCGAGGCCCCGTCTGCGCTCTCAAGTGGACATAAAAGATCCCATGGCACTATTTTGAAGAAGAGCAGGGGAGTTATCCCTGGTGTCCCGGTCAATATTTATCCCTCGAATCAACATTACAAAAAAACTGATGATCTGGTCATTATCACATTGCTGTTTGTGGGAGCTTGCTGTGCACAAATTGGCTGCCGCATTTCCCACATTACAGCAGTGACTACACTTTAAAAAGTACTTCATTGACTGTAAAGCGCTTTGGGACGTCTGGCGGTCGTGAAAGGCGCTGTATAAATAAGAACATAAGAACATAAGAACATAAGAACATAAGAATTAGGAACAGGAGTAGGCCATCTAGCCCCTCGAGCCTGCTCCGCCATTCAACAAGATCATGGCTGACCTGGCCGTGGACTCAGCTCCACTTACCCGCCCGCTCCCCGTAACCCTTAATTCCCTTATTGGTTAAAAATTTATCTATCTGTGATTTGAATACATTCAATAAGCTAGCCCCAACTGCTTCCTTGGGCAGAGAATTCCACAGATTCACAATCCTCTGGGAGAATAAATTCCTTCTCAACTCGGTTTTAAATTGGCTCCCCTGTATTTTGAGGCTGTGCCCCCGAGTTCTAGTCTCCCTGACCAGTGGAAACAACCTCTCTGCCTCTATCTTGTCTATCCCTTTCATTATTTTAAATGTTTCTATAAGATCACCCCTCATCCTTCTGAACTCCAACGAGTAAAATCCCAGTCTACTCAATCTATCATCATAAGGTAACCCCCTCATCTCCGGAATCAGCCTAGTGAATCGTCTCTGTACCCCCTCCAAAGCTAGTATATCCTTCCTTAAGTAAGGTGACCAAAACTGCATGCAGTACTCCATGTGCGGCCTTACCAATACCCTATACAGTTGCAGAAGGACCTCCCTGCTTTTGTACTCCATCCCTCTCGCAATGAAGGCCAACATTCCGTTCGCCTTCCTGATTACCTGCTGCACCTGCAAACTAACTTTTTGGGATTCAGCCGCTTTCCTTTGATGGCTCAGTTGGTAGAGCGGAGAACTGTAGTGGAATACTCAGCAAAGTCATCCTTAGGTTGCTGGTTCAATTCCGGCTCGAAGGAGCTCGTGTAATTTTTCCTAAAAGAGTTTCATGCACAAGGACCCCCAGGTCCCTCTGCACCGCAGCATGTTGTAATTTCTCCACATTCAAAAAATATTCCCTTTTACTGTTTTTTTTCCCAAGGTGGATGACCTCACACTTTCCGACATTGTATTCCATCTGCCAAACCTTAGCCCATTCGTTTAACCTATCTAAATCTCTTTGCAGCCTCTCTGTGTCCTCTACACAACCCGCTTTCCCACTAATCTTTGTGTCATCTGCAAATCCAAGTCTTCTTCTTCTCTCCCCAAAGCAAGGGGAACTACCAGAATTAATGTTTAGCTGGACCTCCCGAAGCCAACATAAACACTGCTGCAGGCTTTGCAGCCTGGGTGCTCAGTGCCCATATACAGGCCAGTGTTGTCTCCAGTCTGTGTTCTTCAACCACACTGCGCACAGTCCAGCAGCGGAAATAAAGCCACACGGACAACTTGCATGTTGCATGTGTTTGTGCTGTGAAACCCTCACCACAACATAAAGCAAAGCTGGATTCACAGCACCAAAGAATCCGGAGAGCTCAAGGTGGTTCTGTAATATAAAGAGGGCATGCGACCCGATCCTGGAAGTTACCGCTGGTGATATTAGTGAACAAACACTAACCGCATTCATAGGGCATTCCTTTCTCAATTGTTCTAAACCAAGCATCAAATGTTTAATTTTAACTGAGTTAATACCTCTGATAAAACACAACGGAGGCATGTCATGAAACATCTTACACCGCAAATATTGGCAAGTTATTTACATTAAATTGCCTGGAATTTACAGCAAAGAAACAGGCTATTTGGCTCAACAGGTCCATGTCAGAGTTTATGCTCCACACGACCCATCCTTACTTCAAATGACCTTATCAGCATATCTTTCTATTCTTTTCTCCCTCATGCGCTTATCATATTTCCCCTTAAATGCTTCGATGTATTCGCCTCAGCTACTCCATGCGGTAGCGCGATCCACATTCTAACCACTCTCTGGGTAAAGAAGTTGACGGGGCTGAATGTCCAGAGTGGGATTCGAACCCACGCCTCCAGGCGAGACTGGGACCTGAACGCACCATTCGGCCATCATGAATTTCTACATTGTCTGGATAGAAAAGCTCAGTTAGTCGCATGATGAAGGAAAAGTTGGTGTATTCCCTGCAAAGGTTAACGGTCTCCCTTTGGCAGATAGGAAAGACTCACACAGCGGCCATATGTTAAAACCACAGTGGTTATGAATGAGAAGACAGTGGAGAATGTTTCATGGAATCCAGACGGAGCCCATCTTGTCTGCCATCTCCCCGTCTGCAGCCACAGTGGGCTTTCATTTCTCAAATGCACAGACCATTTTCAAGAAAAAGAAATTGCGTGTCTTAAAAAAAATAATAAAAGAAGAGACATTCGCTTACCATGATTGAGCGAGGGAGTGCGCTGCTTCTATTTGGGTTCTTTCCATTCAACCTCTGCGGTCTAAAACTCTCCACCAAATTCAAAACAAAACTCGGGGGTTAACCACAAACCTTCATCTTTTCCAATAACAGTCAGACCCTCACAGATTGAGAAGGTTTTTATAAGAAATGAATCAAATTTGTGAAGGCTTTTCTTGAAAATTGGTTTTTCAAATATGACAAAAACAAAAATTAAGGAAAAATCACCCCCGTTCAACAGACCTGACCTAGAAAATTTCAAGCTGTCCTTTACTTCCTGTTCATGGAGACTGCCAGTGAAGTCCTGCTCTTTGAGTTTGGGACACTTTACTTTAACCAGCTGTTGGCTGTAATGGTTCTGTTGAAGATATCGTCACTATAGCAGAAAATTACATCACTAATTTCACCAGTGCCAAGGACCCATTGACTCAGGAGCCAAAGAGGACAATGATGTTCTGCTCCACTGTCCCATGAGTGAAACCACATTTTGGAATTACCCCCATCACAGGTGAGGCATTCTTTTTCTTTATGGGATCAGTCACCTTTGGGGTGAAGTCATAATGCTCAGCCTTAGCTTCCACTGTGGCTCAGCGAGTAAAATGCACTGCTCAGTGTAGTGCTAAGCCACAAAGACCACAGACGTCTCCGCTTCAATCCCTGGCCTGCGACCACTGTGGCTGATCTCAATTGGGATGGAAGTAGAGATGTGACCGTTGGTCTTTGTGCCTCTGGATTAGGGAGATGGCGGGCGGGGGTGCAGGCGGAGGGAGATCAGCTCCCTGCTGTTATCCAGTGATTATTGTTCATTATTCCCCTGTGTGTGCACATCAGGTGGGAAGAAGATCAGGCTCGGGTATCCTCAATGCTTGAGTAGCCCACGGACACTCACTATCCAGGTTCACCCAGGAATTTGCAACTTGGCTTGGAGCACAGAGATTTGGAACTCTCTCTTTCAAAGAGCTGTTGAACTGTGTGTCAATTGAAAATTTAAACAACAACAACTTGTATTTATATAACGCCTTAACATAGTAAAACTTCACAAGGCACTTTACAGTTTTAAGACAAAATAAATACATTTGACACCGAGCCTCATAAAAAGTAATTACGGCAGGTGACCAAAAGCTTGGTTAAAGATGTAGATTTTAAGGAGCGTCTTAAAGGAGGAAAGAGAGGTAGTGAGGCGGAGAGGTTTAGGGAGGGAGTTCCAGAGCTTGGGGCCTAGGCAACAGAAGGCACGGCCACCAATGGTTGAGCGATTATAATCAGGGATGCTCAGGAGGGCAGAATTTGAGGAACGCAGACATCTCAGAGGGTTGTGAGGCTGAAGGAGATTACAGAGATAGGGAGGGGGCGAGGCCGTGGAGGGATTTGTAAACAAGGATGAGAATTTTGAAATCAAGGCATTGCTTAACCGGGAGCCAATGTAGGTCAGCGAGATGGGTGAGCGGGACTTGGTGCGAGTTAGGACACGAGCTGCCGAGTTTTGGATGACCTCAGGTTTACGTAGGGTAGAATGTAGGAGGCCAGCCAGGAGTGCGCTGGACTAGTCAAGTCTAGAGGTAACAAAGACACGGATGAGGGTTGAAACTGAGATCAATAGATTTTTGCTGGGTAAGGGTAATGAGGGATATGGAACCAAAGACCAGTAAATGGAATTAAGATACAGATCAGCTGTAATCTAATTGAATGGCAGATAAGAAGATGGAGGGACTGAATACCCTATTCCTGTTCCTATGTTGTTAAGTGTCAGACCATCTGAGCAAGAGGGGAAGAAAACTCCTCCACACTTCAGTTTGAAATGCTTGAATTGACGATTAGGGACAAAGAAGAAGAACTTCTGTGGAGGGACTGAGGGACTGAGGTACTGAGTGAGTGCTTTGCATTTCTCTTCACTAAAGAGGATGAAATTAACATCGCAATAGAGGAGGAGGGAGTAGAGATATTCGATAAGATAAAAATAGATAGAAAGGAGGTGTTAATTAGGTTAGCAACACTCAAAGTTAACAAGCCACCTGGTCCAGATGGGATGCATCCTATGTTGCTGAGGTTGATAGATAGCAGAAAGTCTGACCACAATCTTTCCATCCTCCTTGGATGTGGGAGTGGTGCTAGAGCACTGGACGATTTTTAAAATATTCGTTCATGGGATATGGGCGTCGCTGGCAAGGCCGGCATTTATTGCCCATCTCTACTTGCCCTTGAGAAGGTGATGGTGAGCCGTCTTCTTGAACCACTGCAGTCTGTTTGTTGAAGGTATTCCCACAGCGTTGTTAGGGAGCGAATTCCAGGATTTTGGCACAGCGATGATGAAGGAACGGTGATATACTTCCAAGTCAGGCTGGTGTGTGACTTGGAGGGGACCTTGGAGAGGATGGTGTTCCTGTGCACCTGCTGCCCTTGTCCTTCTAGGTGGTAGAGGTCGCGGGTTTGGGAGGTGCTGCCGAAGAAGCCTTGGCAAATTGCTGCAGTGCATCTTGTAGATGGTACACACTGCAGCCACGGTGCGCCAGTGGTGGAGGAAGTGAGTGTTTAAGGTATTTATTTGATAGAGTACCACATAACAAACGTATTTGGAAAATAGAAGCACATGGGATTGAAGGGATGGTAGTAATTGGCTAATGGATAGGAAGTAGCGTGCAGTGGTGAATGGATGAAGAGAAGTATGCAGTGAGGTCCCCCAATGGTATTAGTACCATTGCTTTTCTTGGGATGTATGTCTATCTATCTAATAACATGAACTTGAAGTACAATTTTGACGTTTGCAGATGATGCAAAACTTGGCAACATTGTAGTGAGGAGGATATTAGTAGACTTAAGGAGGACAGAGACAGACACATAGCAGATGAAAATTTAATGCAGATAAGTGTGAAGTGATGCACTTTGGATGGAACAACGTGGAGAGGCCGTATAATCTAAATGTTAATCCAAAAGCAAAGCACTGAGGATGCTGGAATCTGAATTAAAAACAGAAAATGCTGGAAATACTCAACGGGTCAGGCAGCATCTGTGGAGAGAGAAACAGAGTTAACGTTTCAGGTCGATGACCCTTCGTCAGAACTCTATTTCTCTCTCCACAGATGCTGCCTGACCTGCTGAGTATTCCCAGCATTTTCTGTGTTTATAATCTAAATGGTACTATTGTGAGGGGGTGGACCTTAGGGTGCTTCTTCACAGATCCTTGCCGGAGGCAGGGCAAGTAGATAAGGCAGTGAAGAACGCATAGGGGATACTTGGCTTTATAAATAGGGGCATTGAATCCAAAAACAAGGAAGTCATGCTCAAACCTTTACAAATCACTGGGTAGGCCTCAGCCAGGGTATTGTGTACAATTCTGGGCACCACATGTTAGGGGGAATGCCGAGGCCTGGAGAGGGTAGAAAGGAGATTTACCGAATTGATCCAGGGTTGAGGGGCTTCAGTTACGTGCAGAGATTGGAGAAGCTGGGATTGTTCTCTTTAGAGCAGAGAAGGTTAAGGGGAGACCCAATAGAGGTGTTCAAAATGATGACGGGTTTTGATGAGCAAATAGGAAGAAAATGTTTTCTCTGACAAGTGGGTTGGTAACCAGAGATCATAGAATTAACACAATTGGCAAAAGAACTAGCGGGAAAATGAGGTGAAGGTTGTTAAGACCTGGAACGCACTACCTGAAAGGGTGGTGGAATCAGATTCCATCGGAAATATCAAAAGGAAATTAGACATGTGCATGAAATTACTAATTTGCAAGGTTATGGGGAGAAAGTTGCCGGGTGGGACTAAGTTGGACAGCATCTTCAAAGAGCCGGCACAGGCACGATGGGCCGAATGGCCTCCTTCTGTACTCTGAGATTCTATGGTTTGAACTTGTTATTGCAGAGCTCCCGTCCCCAAGGCTTCCAAATCCCATCCTCTGATAAACACCTTCATTTTTCAGTATTGTGAAGAAGTAAGAACATAAGAACAAAAGAAATCGGAGCAGGAATAGGCCATTTGGCCCCTCGAGCCTGCTCCACCATTCAATAAGATCATGGCTGATCTGATCATGGACTCAGCTCCACTTCCCTGCCCGCTCCCCATAACCCTTTACTCCCTTATTGCTCAAAAATCTTTCTAACTCCGCCTTAAATATATTCAATGACCCAGCTTCCACAGCTCTCTCGGGCAGAAAATTCCATAGATTTACAACCCTCTGAGAGAAGAAATTCCTCCTCGTCTCAGTTTTAAATGGGCGACCCCTTATTCTGAGACTATGTCCCCTAGTTTTAGTTTCCCCTATGAATGGAAATATCCTCTCTGCATCCACCTTGTCAAGCCCCCTCATTATCTTACATGTTTCGATAAGATCACCTCTCATTCTTCTGAACTCCAATGCATATAGGCCCAACCTACTCAACCTATCCTCATAAGTCAACCCCCTTATCTCCGGAATCAACCTTGTGAACCTTTTCTGAAAAGCCTCCAATGCAAGTATATCCTTCCTTAAATATTTCCTTGAACAATTAGAAGCAGTGTGGGACACTGTGAGTCACGGCATATCTCAGGGATCCACCGACATTTCTAACATTATCTCAACCCTTTATATGTCACTAATTTGCAATATATCAAAGATCTCTCATTTCTATGTGTTATTCAGCCACACCCGGAAACTGGTTCGACTGAGGAACTAAACCAGGTGAGCACAGTATAGCTGGCAGAAGGACCTTCCTGTTGGGTCCATGACAACAAAGCATGTGGTATAGAATCATAGAATGGTTAAAGCACGGAAGGCGGCCATTTGGCTCATCGAGCCCGTGCCAATTCTCAGCTGGTCCCACTCCCCCGCCCTTTCCCTGTAGCCCTGCAATTTGTTTGCCTTCAAATACTTATCAAACTCCCTTTTCAAAGATAAAATTGAGTTTGCCTCCACCAAGGTACTCAAGGGAATAACATAAGCACAAAGCAGCTTGTGATTGGACACCATGGAAAGTTTTTAAGCGAAATCATTGTAATATTTTCCTCATCTTGGGACACCTTACTACATTAGTTTTGCTGTCATCAGGCCACTCAAGGAGTTGCTCTTCACTCACAAAGTACGCTGGTTGCTGAGAAAGAAAAGGAAAAGAGTGAGGTATGTTCATGAGAGGCCCAGGTCACTGGCAGAAGAACCAGAGGCGACATGAGGGAAAAAAATTACCACAGCGAGTTCCAGCCTGTCCTCGCCGCACAGCACTGCACCCCCGCTCCCCCCCCCCCAGTCATCATAATTCACGGCGTGGCCCTCGGCAACGTGGACCATTTCCCATACCTCGGGAGCATCTTGTCAACAAAGGCAGACATTGATGCGGAGATTCAACATCGCCTCCAGTGCGCCAGTGCAGCCTTTGGCTGCCTGAGGAAAAGAGTGTTCGAAGACCATGCCCTCAAATCTACCACCAAGCTCATGGTCTACAGGGCTGTAGTAATACCCGCCCTCCTGTATGGATCAGAGGCATGGACGCCTTACAGAAGACACATCAAGTCGCTGGAGATATCTCACCAACGATGTTTCCGCAAGATCCTGCAAATCCCCTGGGAGGACAGACGCACCAACATCAGTGTCCTCGCCCAGGCTAACATCCCCAGCATTGAAGCACTAACCACACTTGATCAGCTCCGCTGGGCAGGCCACTTGGTTCACATGGCAGACACGAGACTCCCAAAGCAAGTGCTCTATGCGGAGTTCCTTCATGGCAAACGAGCCAAAGGTGGGCAGCGGAAATGTTACAAGGACACCCTCAAAGCCTCCCTGGTGAAGAGCGACATCACCACTGACACCTGGGAGGCCCTGGCCGAAAACCACCCTAGGTGGAGAAAATGCATCCAGGAGGGCGTTGAGCTCTTCGAATCTCAACGCCGTGAGCGTGAAGTGGTCAGGCGCAGGCAGCAGAAGGAGCGTGTGGTAAATCAGTCCCACCCCCACCCACCTTCTCCCGACGAAAATCTGTCCCACCTATGACAGTCTGTGGCTCATGTATTCGACTGTTCAGCCACCAAAGAACTCACTTTAGGAGTGGAAGCAAGTCTTCCTCGATTCTGAGGGACTGCCTATGATGATGATCTGGAATGCACTGCCTGAAAGGGCGGTGGAAGCAGATTCAATAGTAACTTTCAAAAGGGAATTGGATAAATAATTAGAGAGGAAAAATGTACAGGGCTAAGGGGAAAGAGCAGGGAAGTGGGACTAATTTGATCACTTGTTCAAAGAGCTGGCTCAGGCATGATGGGCCGAATGGCCTCCTTCTGTGTTGTATCATTCTATGATTCTATGGTTTTAGGTCACTGTAATCCAAAGCTCATTGGCATGTTTTGGCGTGGTGGTTCACTGCTATTGGTGAGGCCACACCTGGAATACTGCGTGCAGTTTTGGTTTCCATATTTATGAAAGGATATACTTGCTTTGGAGGCAGTTCAGAGAAGGTTCACTAGGTTGATTCCGGAGATGAGGGGGTTGACTTATAAGGAAAGGTTGAGTAGGTTGGGCCTCTACTCATTGGAATTCAAAAGAATGAGAGGTGATCTTATCGAAACATATAAGATTATGAGGGGGCTTGACAAGGTGGATGCAAAGAGGATGTTTCCACTGTTGGGGGAGACTAGAACTAGAGGGCATGATCTTAGAATAAGGGGCCGCCCATTTAAAACTGAGATGAGGAGAAATTTCTTCTCTCAGAGGGTTGTAAATCTATAGAATTAGCTGCCTCAGAGAGCTGTGGAAGCTGGGATGGACGTTAAATAAATTTAAGACAGAAATAGACAGTTTCTTAAACAAGGGGATAAGGGGTTATGGAGAATGGGCAGGGAAGTGGAGCTGAGTCCATGATCAGATCAGCCATGTTCTTATCGAATGGGGGAGCAGGCTCGAGGAGCCATATGGCCTACTCCTGCTCCTATTTCTTATGTTCTTTGTGTGAGTGGAGTGGCCAGAAGAGTGGAGCAGGCGGAGGACACAGCCACCGAACGGAATGAGGAAAGAGCGCAAGAGGCAGAAAATTACAGAGCAGAAAACAGGATGGAGATGGTGGAAAAGGACAAAGTCAGCAGAGGACATCACGGGTCAGGGACAGAGTCGAGCCATAATATGGCTCGCCTTCAGGTGTCGGTGGGGGGAGCAGAGGCGGGTGCAAGGTGCGGGGTAAATGTAAGTACTCCAAAGAGAGATGGGGTGCTGTACATCTTGGGGAGCAGGAGGGGGCAAGACCAAGAGAGGGTGCAAGAGGCAGGCGCGTTAAAGAGGCAGCAGGACGAGAGCGGGGAGACAAAGACGCCAAAAGGGAGCAAGATGGGTGGAGATGCGCCATTGTCCCAGAGAGAGAAGAAACGGGGAGCAAGGGTCAGCGGTGGAGGTGAGGCCGAAGGGAGTGGCACTGTTGGAGAAACCAGGTTAGCAGGAAGACTCTCTCAGGGAGATTCTGTACCCGACGGGGAACAGGGACGGGAGATTACAGAAGAGCTCAAGAGTGAGGAGTTAGAGAGGATGGAGACATAGAATTTGGGGGTGGGAGGTATCATGTGGAAAGGGAAAGGTTAGTGAGGGGCAGTTCCGTGGCCTAAATTTAATGTAAGGAAGAGGCTGAAATTGCAGGGAAAGTTCAAACAGGAGGTGAAAAAGAGCCGGAGGCTGCAGGAGAAAACAGCAACTGCCCAACAGGTTGGGAAGGAGCCTGAGAGGAGGGAAGGGCCAGAGATTCAATGACGGGGGGATTATCAGGCACACTTCTTTTATTAGGAGCAAAGATTACATTGGTCTCGATTAATGTGAACGGATTGAGGGGGGGGAGAAAAAATTGCAGCAGTTGTTGCAGTGTTTTAAAGGCACTGACCTATTGTGTCTGCAAGAAACATTTTGGCTTAAGGATATCCTAGAAAGGGTTCGGAAGGTTTGGAAGGGAGAAGTGTTTGCAAGTTGCGCAAATAATAACCGTAGAGGGGTGGCTGTTTTTGTGAGTTTGTCCATAAAAGAGAATGTTGCATTGGTGGACAAGGACACTGAGGGGAGATTTTTACAACTAAAGGTACAAATGGATGAATTGAATTGTGATCTCTTTAATATCTATGCACCGAATGACCATTGCAAGCGGCGTGCGTTTTTTTGCTGGTTATTCACAAAAGTGGCAGAGGTGGAAAACCTGTGTGTAATGGGGGATTTTAATGTATTTTTATCTCGGATGGACATTTCAGCCCAGATAACCTTTAAGGATGATAACTCCAGAGAGATGATTATAAAAATGAGGGCAAATTTAAATTTGAGAGACTTATGGAGGGATCGGAACCCCAAAAAAAGGGAGTTCTCCAGAAGAGGTTGTGTGAGTAATGTTTTAAAACAGAGCCGAATAGATTTTGTGTTAATGCGGGAAGGATTAAGTTCTGAGGTGATGGAGATTTATTGTAAAAAAGTATTTTTTAGTGACCACTCGGCTTTGGTTCTTAAAATTAGGAACAGCAGAGTTAAGGGGTGTGGATTTTAAACAATCAGTACCTGAAAGAAATTGCTATTAAAGAAGGGATTTTAAATATAACAAAGAATGCTCAGAAGGAACCTTTATAAAAAAAAAGAATTTGGTGGGACAATTTCAAACATGAGGTAAAAGTTTTTTCGGTACGTTATGGGAAAGAAAGAGCAACAGCTAACCGACATCAAGAAGAGAATATAAACAGAAGGTTTACAGATATCTGTAAAGCAGTTGACGGAGGGGATAAGGCAGCGGAGACTAAGTGGAAGGTTTTAAAAGAAAAGTGGGAATTATTGCAAGCTGAAAAATGCAAGATGGCCATTCTCCGAGCAAAGGCTAAAGATGCATTGGAGGGAGAAAGATACACTCGATATTTTCTGGAGCAAGACAAGTTGCGACAAAGGTTATCATTAATTGGAGAGTTGAAGGTTTGGGAAAAGATCATTAATGAAAGTGGAGAGATTATGGAGGCAGCTAGTAGCTTTTATCAAGAGTTATATACAAAAGAAGACATTTCTAAATTAGCGATGGAGAAGTTAGTGCTTTTATTGACGGGGGTTTAAAGGAAGATGAGAGAAGCACGTGTGACAAAGAGGTACGATTAGCGGAAATAAAAGTAGCAATAAATGGAATGAAGGGGGGGAGGGAAAACCCAGGGTCCGATGGACTAAGTGCAGAATTTTATAAAGAATTTTTAAAGATTTTAAGTCCATTGGTCTTAGAAGTTTTTAAGGAGATTAAAACTGAGGGAAGCCTAGCCCCATCTATGAGGAGAGGTATCATAAGCTTAATATAAAAATAAAGGGGATAGAAGGGACCTGAAGAATTGGAGGCCCATCACATTATTAGTTAAGTTTGCTGATGATACAAAGATGGGAGGAAAAGCAATGTGTGAGGAGGACACAAAAAATCTGCAAAAGGACATAGACAGGCTAAGTGAGTGGGCAAAAATTTGGCAGATGGAGTATCATGTTGGAAAGTGTGAGGTCATGCACTTTAGCAGAAAAAAATCAAAGAGCAAGTTACTATTTAAATGGAGAAAGATTGCAAAGTGCTGTAGTACAGCGGGACCTGGGGGTACTTGTGCATGAAACACAAAAGGATAGTATGCAGGTACAGCAAATGATCAGGAAGGCCAATGGTATCTTAGCCTCTATTGCAAAGAGGATGGAGTATAAAAGTAGGGAAGTCTTGCTACAGTTATACAAGGTATTGGTGAGGCCACACCTGGAATACTGCAGCAGTTTTGGTTTTCATAGTTACAAAAGGATATACTTGCTTTGGAGGCAGTTCAGAGAAGGTTCACTCGGTTGATTCCGGAGATGAGGAGGTTGACTTATGAGGAAAGGTTGAGTAGGTTGGGCCTCTACTCATTGGAATTCAGAAGAATGAGAGGTGATCTTATCGAAACGTATAAGATTATGAGGGGGTTTGACAAGGTGGATGCAGAGAGGATGTTTCCACTGATGGGGGAGACTAGAACTAGAGGGCATGATCTTAGAATAAGGGGCCGCCCATTTAAAACTGAGATGAGGAGAAATTTCTTCTCTCAGAGGGTTGTAAATCTGTGGAATTCACTGCCTCAGAGAGCTGTGGAAGCTGGGACATTGAATAAATTTAAGACAGAAATACACAGTTTATTAAACGATAAGGGGATAAGGGGTTATGGGGAGCGGGCAGGGAAGTGGAGTTGAGTCCATGATCAGATCAGCCATGATCTTATTGAATGGCGGAGCAGAGTCGAGGGGCCATATGGCCTACTCATGTTCCTATTTCTTATGTTCTTATGTAAATGTGGATTATAAGATCTTGGCCAGGGTATGAAGGGAGATGATGACGCAGATAGTTTCGCCCTCTCAGTCCTATGGAGTCATAGGCTGGGACATCGCTGACTCTGTGGTCTCAATCCGAGATTCGATAGAACTCATGGAAGAGAGTGGGAGGGAAGCTTATGTGCTAAAGATGGATCAAGAGAAAGCCTTTGATAGAGTCTCTTGTGAGTTTTTATTGACGGTTTTGGAGGCATTTGGTTTGGGGAAAATTTTCATTGCGTGGATAAGGATTTTTTATTCAAACTGTTGTGTATCTGTAAAGCATGCACTCCCATGTTCGGCCACCAGGGAGTGCATCCCCTGAAGTCCCAAGGGATCCCAGCATCCCTTGGGAGCACTGTATATAAGCCGGCCCCTAAGGCCTGTTCCTCACTCTGGAGTGTCTTAATAAAGACTGAGGTCACTGTTACTTTAACCTCCCTGTGAGCAGCCTCTTCTGTGTTAGGAACACAATAACTGGTGACGAGTATACGAATCCAACGCAAAGATGCAGCAAACTGTGGGCATCCTGGAGAAGTTCTCGGAGGGTGAGGACTGGGAAGCCTATGTCGAATGGCTAGACCAGTACTTTGTAGCCAATGAGCTGGACGGAGAAGGAAGCGCTGCAAAAAGGAGAGCGGTTCTCCTCACGGTCTGCGGGGCACCGACCTACAGCCTCATGAAGAATCTTCTGGCTCCAGTGAAACCCACAGATAAGTCGTATGAGGAGCTGTGTACACTGGTTCGGGAGCATCTTAGCCCGAGGGAGAGCGTGCTGATGGCGAGGTATCGATTCTACACGTGCCAGCGATATGAAGGTCAGGAAGTGGCGAGCTACGTCGCCGAGCTAAGGCGACTTGCAGGACAATGTGAGTTTGATGGCTACCTGGAGCAAATGCTCAGAGACTTTTTTGTACCGGGCATTGGCCACGAGACCATCTAACGAAAACTTTTGACTGTAGAGACACCGACCCTCAGTAAGGCCATTGCGATAGCACAGGCGTTTATGTCCACCAGTGATAACCCCAACACATCTCACAGCACACAAGTGCTAGCAATGTTCATCAATTAACTGGAACTGTGTGTGTAAGCAGAAATGTACAGGGCAGAAACCACGAGTCTGCAACTGCCAGCAGGCCTCAGGTGACCCAGATGACTCAGAGTCCGCAACAAAGGATGAATGCAAGGCAATTCACACCTTGTTGGCGTTGTGGAGGTTTCCATTCAGCCTATTCATGTTGCTTCAAAAGGTATGTTTGCAAGAGCTGTGGAACAATGGGGCACCTCCAATGAGCTTGCAGACAAGCTGCAAGCTCTGCAAAACCTGCTAATTGCCACGTGGCAGAGGAAGATCGGTTCATGGTGGATCAAAGCAATTTTGAGCCTCAGAGAGAGGACACAGATGCTTAAGTACATGGGGTGCACACATTTTCGATGAAATTTCCACCTATAATGCTAAATGTAAAATTGAATGGCTTACCCGTAGCCATGGAACTGGACACTAGCGCTAGCCAATCCATCATGAGTAAAAAGATGTTTGAGAGACTGTGGTGCAAAAAGGCATTCAGACCAGCCCTGAGCCCCATCCACATGAAACTGAGAACGTACACCAAAGAGCTTATCACTGTCCTGGGCAGCGCCATGGTCAAGGTCACCTACGAGGGCACGGTGCACAAACTGCCACTCTGGATTGTCCCGGGCGATGGCCCCACACTGCTTGGAAGGAGCTGGCTGGGCAAAATCCACTGGAATTTGGATGAAATCTGAATGCTATCACATGTCGATGAGGCCTCATGTACCAAGGTTCTTAACAAATTTCCTTCCTTTTTTGAGCCAGGCATTGGAAACTTTTCCGGGGCGAAGGTGCGGATCCACTTGGCTCCAGAGGCACGACCCATTCACCACAAGGTGCGAGTGGTACCTCACATGATGAGGGAGAGAGAGGAAATCGAGCTGGACAGGCTGCAATGCAAGGGCATCATCTCCCCAGTGGAATTCAGCGAGTGGGCCAGTCCGATTGTTCCAGTACTCAAAAGTGATGGCACAGTCAGGATTTGCGGCGATTATAAAATAACTATTAATCGTTTCTCACTACAGGACCAATACCCGCTACCTAAGGCAGACGACCTATTTGCGATGCTGGCAGGAGGCAAGACGTTCACCAAGCTCGCCTGACTTCAGCCTACATGACGCAGGAGCTGGAGGAGTCTTCGAAGGGCCTTACCTGCATCAACACACACAAGGAACTGTTCATCTACAACAGATGCCCGTTTGGAATTCGATCAGCTGCAGCGATCTTACAGAGAAGCATGGAGAGCCTATTCAAGTCGGTACCACACACGGTGATTTTTCAGGACGACATGTTAGTCAGGGGTCGGGACACTGCCGAGCACCTACAAAACCTGGAGGAGGTCCTCCAGCGACTGGATCGCATAGGGCTGTGGCTGAAGAGGTCGAAATGCATCTTCATGGCAACAGAAGTGGAGTTTTTGGAGAGAAAGATCGCGACGGACGGCATTCGGCCCACAGACGCCAAGACAGAGGCTATCAGGAACACACCCAGGCCACAGAACGTCACGGAGCTGCGGTCGTTCCTGGGACTCAACTATTTTGGTAACTTCCTACTGGGGTTAAGCACCCTCTTAGAGCCCCTAAATGTTTTATTGCGCAAAGGTGAGAACTGGGTATGGGAAAAAAACAAGCAATTGCTTTTGAGAAAGCCAGAAACATTTTATGCTCCAACAAGCTGCTTGTATTGTATAATCCGTGTAAAAGACTTGTGCCAGCATGTGATACGTCATCGTACGGAGTCGGGTGTGTATTACAACAAGCTAACATTGCGGGGAAGTTGCAATCTGTCGCCTATGCCTCCAGCAGCTTGTCTAAGGCCGAGAGGGCCTACAGCATGATTGAGAAAGAGGCATTAGCATGTGTGTTCAGGGTAAAGAAAATGCATCAGTTCCTGTTTGGCCTCAAATTTGAGCTGGAAACCGATCACAAGCCCCTCATATCCCCGTTCGCTGAAAACAAGGGGATAAATACTAATGCCTCAGCCCGCATACAAAGGTGGGCATGCGCGCTATCAGCGTATAACTATACCATCCGCCACAGGCCAGGCACCGAGAACTGTGCGGATGCTCTCAGTCAGCTACCATTGCCCACCACGGGGGTGGAAATGGCGCAGCCTGCAAACTTGTTGATGGTGGCGCAGCCCACAGACTTGTTGATGGCCATGGAAGCGTTTGAAAATGATAAATCACCTGTCACGGCCCGCCAGATTAGGACTTGGACCAGCCAAGATCCTCTGCTGTCCCTAGTAAAAAACTGTGTACTGCATGGGAGCTGGGCCAGCATCCCCGTTGAAATGCAAGAGCTAATCAAGCCGTTCCAGCAGCGAAAGGACGAGCTGTCCATTTAGGCAGACTGCCTGTTGTGGGGTAACCGCGTAGTGCTACCCAAAAAGGGTCGGGAGACGTTCATCTTGGATCTCCACAGCACACGCCCAGGTATAGTAATGATGAAAGCGATAGCCAGATCCCACGTGTGGTGGCCCGATATCGACTCTGACTTAGAGTCCTGTGTACGGCAATGCAGCGTGTGTGCTCAATTGAGCAACGCGTCCAGAGAGGCACCACTAAGTTTGTGATCCTGGCCCTCCAGACCATGGTCAAGGATCCATGTCGACTATGCGGGCCTGTTTCTCGGTAAAATGTTCCTGGTGGTGGTGGATGCTTTTTCAAAATGGATTGAATGTGAAATAATGTCGGGAAGCACTGCCACCGCCACCATTGAAAGCCTGAGAGCCATGTTTGCCACCCACGGCCTGCCTGACATACTGGTCAGTGACAATGGACCATGTTTCACCAGTGCCGAATTTAAAGAATTCATGACCTGCAATGGGATCAAACATGTCACCTCGGCCCCGTTTAAACCAGCCTCCAATGGGCAGGCAGAACGGGCAGGACAAACCATCAAACAGAGCCTTAAACGAGTCACAGAAGGTTCACTCCAAACCCGCCTGTCCCGAGTACTGCTCAGCTACCGCACGAGATCCCACTCGCTCACAGGGGTGCCCCCGGCTGAGCTACTCATGAAAAGGACACTTAAAACCAGACTCTCACTGGTTCACCCCAAACTGCATGATCAGGTAGAGAGCAGGCGGCAGCAACAAAATGTAAACGATGGTCGCGCCATTGTGTCACGGGATATTGATCTGAATGACCCTGTGTATGTGCTAAACTATGGACATGGTCCCAAGTGGATCGCGGGCACGGTGATAGCTAAAGAAGGGAATCGGGTGTTTGTAGTCAAACTAGACAATGGACAAATTTGCAGAAAGCACCTGGACCAAACGAGGCTCTGGTTTACAGACTGCCCTGAACAACCCACAGCAGACACCACCTTTTTCGAGCCCACAACACACACCCAAAGGATCAACGACACCACCCCGGACCAGGAAATCAAACCCATCACGCCCAACAGCCCAGCAAGGCCAGGTTCACCCAGCAGCCCTGCAGGGCCAACAACACGCCAGCCCAGCGAGGGCACAGCCAACACACCAGAACAGACATTTGTACCGAGGCGGTCCATCAGGGAAAGTTTCCGACCGCCTCACCTTGTAAATAGTTTCCACTTTGACTTTGGGGGGGGAGTGATGTTGTATATCTGTAAAGCATGCACTCCTATGTTCTGCCACCAGGTAGCGCATCCCCTGAAGTCCCAAGGGATCCCAGCATCCCTTGGGAGCACTGTATATAAGCCGGCCCCTAAGGCCTGTTCCTCACTCTGGAGTGTCTTAATAAAGCCTGAGGTCACTGTTACTTTAACCTCCCTGTGTGCAGTCTCAGCTGTGTTAGGAACACAATACAAACTGTGTTAAATGTAATCGTTTTTAATCCAAGTATTTTCCAATGCAGAGGTCAGTGAGACAGGGTTGTCCTGAGTCCCCATTGGTAGCAGAACCATTAGGTTACATGATGCGAAAGGAACAAGGCGTAGTGGGGATTGCGGTCCCCAGTTCCGGGCAGGTGTCGGTGATACACCAATATGCAGATGACACGACCTTAACATTGAGAGATGGAGAGTCAGTGAGGAAACCTTTGGAGTAGTGGAGGAGTATTGTAGAGCTTCAGGAGCTAAAGTAAATGATAGTAAGTCCCAATGGCTGGTTATGGGAAGCAGTAGGGGGAATGGTTGGAGGAAAGCCCTGTTAAGGTGGTGGAGGTTTTAGAAGTTATGGGGGTGCATATGAGGTGCAAGAAGGATAGGGATGAAGTGGCTCGACTAAATTGGGAACCGAAGTTATGAAAATTTAAAAGATTTTGGGAAGATGGGATAGAAGGTGGTTGAAAGTGCAAGGAAGAGCCACAGTGGTGTCAGCTCTCCTGCTTTCTAAACTATGGTACTTATTGACAGTTGATGATATTCCTGAGTGGGCAGCAAAGTCTATCCGAGAGGCTTGTGTAAAGTTTTTATGGGAGGGAAATCAGCCATGATTGCTTACAATACCATCATTGGACAGCAAAATCAGGGAGGACTCAATTTCCCAGACATTGGGCTCAATTTTCCCCAATGCTGTTTTTGGCGTATTGGCCCCAACTACTCCAAAAATATAAGTAGCAATTTTCCCCTTTCTAATTCTTGAAATTGGCACCGTGCAGCCTGTCCTGTATCTTCGGGGGGTGGAGCCTAATGTCTGCGCCGAAAAAACGTTCACCCCCCTCCTCCCCCCCCTTCTGCGCATGCGCGGGAAAAAAAGGAAGTTTTTGAGGTGATTCCTATGGGCGCGCATGCTCAGTACAGCTCCCGGTCTGCAATCAGCCATTTTTAAAGAGTCAGTTGTGTGTGAGAACTTGAATTCTCATTGGAAAAATCAGAGCTGCAATACAAGATGCAACGTGGCTCAAGGACCAAGAATTTCTCACAGGATGAAGTGGAGGCACTGGTTACTGTGATTGAGGCCAGGTGGCACGAGCTGGACACCAGCAAAGGTCACATAAAAGTTTCACCAAAAGAAATGAAGAAACACTGGAACCAACTTGCAGAAGATTACTGCCCAATGGTGACCACCCCGAGATCTGCAGGCCAGTGCAAAAAGTGGCAGGACCTTGGTCAAGTAGTTAGTGTAAGTAATATTTTCATTTATTCACTGGAATTGCAATTGTAAAAGTGACCATCTGTTTATGTCCCACCCAGCAGAAAGACACCCTCTCTAAAAAGTTATATTTTCATCTTTGCAGAGGAAGGTGGCACACAACAAAAGGGAAAGAACTCGAACAGGAGGAGGCCCGGTAAATCTTCACCCAATGACACTGCTGAAAGAGAGGGTCGCTGCTTTCATGGGTCCTGCCTGGAGAAAAGCAACCACCACTGCACAAGCTGGGCCCACACTCGAGGGAGAGGGTAAGTCCTGCAAATTCCACAGTCTGGCTTTGCTAAATGTTTAGTACTATGTGAGCCAGCCATGCTTCAGTTCCTGGGGATGTCTCTGTCAGCTACACTTCAGTTGATGCAATGTGCTATCATTCATCGTGGTCCTTCAAATGAGCCTGCTGCCTGCACTGTGTGAGCCTACTCATACCACCCACCCTGGCCCCTCCTCTGCTGATAACCATTTGTCTGTTCTGTTATATTTTGCAGAACTTGAGGCCAACTGTGACAATGCAGAAGATGATTCAGACGAGGACAAGCCTGAAGAGAAGAACATCTTCTAGACCAAGAGCATGAGGATGAGGGAGAGGGGGAGGTGATGGATGAAGCCCCCACTGTTGTTCTCATTCTGGAGGAGGTGCAGGTGCCACCCATTGAGGTGCCAGCCCCTTTCCTGAGTGGTCCGAGTGTTGCTGGGACATTCCAGGGTTTCCCACAGTCCGAGGCTGTGGGTCCCAGTGGGGTGCAGCGAGGCACACCCAGAGCCCCCCGTCGGAGGCTGCGGGTCCCAGTGGGTGAGGAGGGGAAGGAGAGCTCGACAGCGCTCTCCTGAGGTGCAGGATCTAGCAGATGTGGTTCACATGATGGCAATGAGTGCGGAGAGCATTGACCTTACCCGATCACTCCTGGACATCATCAGTGGGGTGGGTGATGAGGTATCGGGACTGTCGGGAGAAGTAACAACACTCTCACAAGAAATGGGAACACTGTTTGGGAACATGAGGGAGGGAATGTCTCTGGCAGCGGATACAATGTCGGTGCACGAGGGAGGGAATGTCACAGGTAGCTGATGCGCTGGCAGTGAACATGAGGGAGGGAATGTTGCAGGTAGTTGACACACTGTTGCTCAACATGAGGGAGGGCATGTCACAGGTAACCGAGACACTGTTGGCGAACATGAGGTAGAGAATGTTGCAGGTAGCGTACGGGAGGATGAAAACCCCTCATTTTACCTAGAAGGAAAAGAGCTGTGGGATCTGTCTGTGCCGCAGCAGGCCAGTGTCCTGGAAGGAACAGGGAACCCAGAACCAGATGTGGATTGAAACCGAGACGGTGTGGCCTTGGCAGGGCAGTGATTGGACGGGGGAGGGCACCGGAGGGCCAATGGTGGGACAGAGTCAGCCCGAAGCAAGGGACTCCAAGCCAATGGGAGTGCCCTTGCTCGAAAACTCGGGGCTGACTCATCTCCGATACTGGGCTATTGTCTCCCCCACGTTTACACTATGGAGGGATATTATGCAGGCCTTAAGAAAACTAGGGAACCCAAAACAATGGCTACAGGAGGCCCATAGCCTGCCAACCCAATTAACACCTACTCAACCCTTGATTAGGTTATCAGGGATGGCCAGTGGAAAATCCCCACGAAATCCAAACACTGCTGCATTTTTCAAAAATCACAAGCCCACCAATGGGAAGGATTTATTTCAGCACGAAAGTCTGGCTGGATAACTGGATATAAGGGCTTTCTGCCCCGACAAGTTGTTCCGTTCTTATGTTCCAGCAAGCAGTTAGCCTTTCGACACAGAAGGAAGACCAGTGTCCGAAGACACCGAAGACACAAGAAGCAATCCACCATCCCGAGACGGCATCAGTTCAGCCTCCTTTCGCTACTGGAGACTGAACCGTTGCTTTTTCCACAAGGGTCTTCCCCTGAGAGCTGAACTCAGGCAGATCCACAGCAACAACAAGACGCAACAACAACCACGTTTCCAAGAAAATCACAATCGATAAAGTAACTTCAAGATCCTGAAGTTAGCAAAAAGAGAACCCCGAAACCAAGTTTTGACCTGGAAAGACTGTAAAGGCTGTGGTGAGTATAATCTCTGGTCCCCAGAACTCCCAACTCAGTTAGGTCAGGAAGGTGGGAGGTTGGGCATTGTACTGCTAAACTTGTGTAAAAATTTTCGTTGTGTCCGTTTAGTGGGATTTAGGGGGATTGTTTTGTTGGTGTATTGCTGTTTGTTGAGATACACTTTGTCAAATAAATTGGAAGCTTAAAGTTCCTCTTGGAATCGCCTCGTCTCAGTTCTGTTGTATTGCATCTCCTGATCATGAGTCTTGTGTCAGAACAGTGTAAGGGAAGCCAGGAGCGCCTCGAAAATGCTCAATTGTGTGCCACAGGCTAGGGAAGAAAGGGGTTAGGAGTGTTTGACACTCACAGGTGCCTCACAGGCTAGTCATAAGCTGTGGGGACGCACGAGTCTCAAAACCCCCTTTATGAGCTGTGGACACGGTCTCTCCAGGAGTGCTCTTGCAGCACTCAGGGTACCTCACAGGCCAGGCATAAGCTGTAAGGGCGAAGCCCAGAGAGACACACCCAAGGCACAACACTCCCCAGAATCCCTTACAGTAGTTGACACACTGTCAGAGCACATGAGGGAGGGCATGTTGGAGTTAGCTGCTGCAATAAAGGAACATGCCCAGACCTCACACCCATTAACAGAATGAACTGCCACTCCCACTCTGATCCCTAGACCATTACCGCCTGTCCCCTCCCCCTCGCCCCCATCAAGAATTGCACATTACCAGAGATGTTTGAAAGAATAAGCTTGGTACCAACCCGAGAAATGTTGCACCGCTGCCTGCGGGCAGGGGTGGAGTTAACAAGACTGAACGCAGCGGGCGGTCTTAGAATAAGGTGGAGGAGAGATGGGTGCAGCCCTTCTTTGTTGCTGCTGCTGTTGTTGTTATTATTATTGTTACTGTTGTAACTGTTCTCAAATTAAAAGTTTTTGTAAGTGATGTAAACTTTCAAGTTTAAAAGTTTGTAAGTGATCTTAGAGTTTGTAAGTGATGTTAAAGTTTGTAAGTGATCTTAAAGATTTTAAGTGATCTTAGAATTTGTAAGTGATGTTAAAAAGTTTGTAAGTGATCTTAACTGAAAACTTTAAAGTTTGATACAAGAATATTTTTATTAAAGTTAAGTACAAACAAATGTTTGTTAAACTTTTGAATAAAATATATTTTAAATTATAACTGAATCATTTACATTATTTGTTCCATTATTAACACAACATTTTGAACTAAAGAAGAATCATTTCCATTTGTTCCATTAACACAACACAACATTACGGATCAGGTCCAAACATAAACATGGTCCATTTGGAATAGTTGCCGCTGAGCCTTCAGGCAGCAAAGCGTTCACGGATGAGCTGCTGGCGCAAGGCTCGAGCAATCGTTAAAGGGGCACGACAGCCCGGCCTCCTCCACCGTCGTGCTCTGGGTTCAGGTAGTTGCATGGCTTCCTCGTCTTCCTCCTCCTCCTCGTCATCTGCATCTTCCTCCTCATCATCTGCCACTCTCACCTCAGGTGGGTCTTCTACTACCAGCTGCTGCTGCCACATGATGGCTAAGTTATGCAGCATGCAGCACACAACAGTGAACTGACCGACAATCTCAGGGGAGTATTGCAAGTTGCCTCCGGAATGGTCCAGGCATCGGAAACGCTGTTTCAAGATGCCAATGGTCCTCTCTAGTATGCTGCGCGGCGCAATGTGCAACATGTTGTATTCCTGGTCAGCTTCCTTGAACGCATCATGGGTGCACCCAGAGTATCTTGCATCAACTGACATGGTGCGGTGCATTTCATCACACACGCGTTGCACATTAATGGAGCGGAAGCCTTTTCTGTTCCTGTAAATCTCGGAATCCTCCAAAGGTGCTCGTAAGGCGATGTGGGTACAATCAATGCAGCCCTGTACCTTTGGGAAGCCGGTAATCCTGGAGAACCCCACATTCCTTTCACACCTTGCCTAGGCGATCATGGGGAACTTTATGTCGTCATTCCTCCAGGCATATAACGCAGCAGTCACCTGCCAAATACAGATATGTGTTGCATATTGAGAAATGGCGCACACATCCCCAGTTGTGGCCTGGAATGATCCAGATGCATAGAATGAAAGTGCAGCTGTAACCTTCACTTTAACTGATAAAGCAGCCCTCCTGACGCTTCTAGGTTGCAGGTCTGCTTTTACTAACTCACAGATCTCAGTTACAACTTCTTTGGGGAAACACAGCCTTCTGACACAGTCTGCATTACTCAGGTGCAAGTACGAATGCCTGTCTCAATATACATACATAAGGACATAAGAACATAAGTATTAGGAACAGGAGTAGGCCATCTAGCCCCTCGAGTCTGCTCCGCCATTCAACAAGATCATGGCTGATCTGACCGTGGACTCAGCTCCACTTACCCGCCCACTCCCCGTAACCCTTAATTCCCTGATTGGTTACAAATCTATCTATCCGTGACTTGAATACATTCAATGAGCTAGCCTCAACTGCTTCCTTGGGCAGAGAATTCCACAGATTCACAACCCTCTGGGAGAAGAAATTCCTTCTCAACTTGGTTTTAAATTGGCTCCCCCGTATTTTGAGGTTGTGCTCCCTAGTTCTAGTCTCCCCGACCAGTGAAAACAACCTCTCTGCCTCTATCTTGTCTATCCCTTTCATTATTTTAAATGTTTCTATAAGATCCTTCTGAACTCCAATGAGTAAAGACCCAGTCTACTCAATCTATCACCATAAGGTAACCCCCTCATCTCCAGAATCAGCCTCGTGAATCGTCTCTGTACCCCCTCCAAAGCCAGTATATCCTTCCTTAAGTAAGATGACCAAAACTGCACGCAGTACTCCAGGTGCGGCCTCACCAATACCCTGTACAGTTGCAGCAGGACCTCCCTGCTTTTATACTCCATCTCTCTCGCAATGAAGGCCAACATTGCATTCGCCTTCCTGATTACCTGCTGCACCTGCAAACTAACTTTTTGGGATTCATGCACAAGGACCCCCAAATCCCTCTGCACCGCAGCATGTTGTAATTTCTCCCCATTCAAATAAAATTCCCTTTTACTGTTTTTTTCCCCAAGATGGATGACCTCACATACCCGACGTGGGTAAGGCCTCCTTGCCCATCATCCTACTTGCTCTGATGTTCTTCATGCGATTACGTCGAATCAATTGTCTCCTCTGCAGCACCATCATGCAGAAGGCTTGCACAAGGTATGGCATCGTCAGTATTGCCCCCATGATTAAATTCTACCTTTGCGAGAAGCTCAAAACGGCAGGCAGGACAAGGTTCTTTGTTCATTCTCTCCCCAAGATTGACACCCTAGTATGGACCAGGTCTGAGCAGGTGCAATGATCATGAGGAGCCCTCCCGACCCCACACTCGCTCCCCGGGCTTCATTTGATGCATAGTGGCAAAGTTGTAAGGCTTCTCATGCCTTCATTTCACCTTCCACACCCCCCGGGCACCTTTTCAAGCCTGGCCACAAGCTCATGTGTCCAGGCAAGGGATCAATTCTGCCGGCCGATGATCCAACCCTCGAGCCCGGTTTGGAGTCGTTTGGTGGTAACGTGGCACTTTCAGAAAAATCAAAACTTAAAGAATTCCATTAAACTTCCATTTTCTGCATTTTAAGTTTGAAAAATGTAAGCTTGATGATGCATATTTATGTGTTCTTGACTCCTTCCAAAACTTCACATAAAAACAATGTCGTCATTCTGCGTGAATTTTTCGATGTGCGCTGGTTTTTCTTAAGTGCCCAGAAGGTTTTTCAGGAGTGGTCACATACACCATCCTAAGAGAAATGTAAGTTGGCCAAACTTGCAGAAACGTGAAAAACTGACGCGGACATCACGTTACGCTCCTGATGACGCAAAAAAAAAATGAACCTAAAAAAAAACCTAACTAACTGAGTTTCGTGGCGCACAATCGTTGGGGAAACTTAGATTTTTTATTTTAGGCCAAAAAAAGCGGCACGTGACAGAAAAATGCGCAAATCACTGGGGAAAATTGTGGCCTTTAGATTTACATGGGTGAAGAGATTTCTTCAGAAGTCAAATACAAGTTTTTGGAAGAGTTGTTTCCAGCATTTTTTTTAATTAACTGGGATAGGAGGACCGCAAATATTTTATATGGAATACAGCAATATGTTTTTGAAATCGATTAAACCTCTCCCTAGGTTTTAGAAGTAGACACTTGGGCCCAATTTTTTTTAAAGTGTACAGTTTATGCCCAAAGGTGCTGAGGAATTTTTAAAACAGCCCTTATTTTTGTACAGGTAGATCAACATTGAAGGAGAGGTGTTATTTAATCGAGCTTTTATAAAAGCTGGTATTATATATGTGAAAGAAGTCCCTGTATTATAAGAGGTAATTCCAGGTTGGTTGCTGGAAGCGATAGCGAGGGACATGGTTTGGGAGGATCAGGAGGTCGAGGTAAACGCAATTCAGATCATGCATGAGAAGATTGTGAGGGCAATGCCACAGGATTGGATGGAAGAAATAAATACGCAAATCTCCAAAGGAGGTATAATGCGTCCCGCTTTTCCAAGCTTTCCGCTGGAGAAAGGGGAGGAGTTGGTCCAAGTTGACAACAATAATGCTCGAGATTTCTATGGGCTATTTAGAGAATGGAGATTTAAGACACCTGCTGGTCAGGAGTTTTGGCAGAATATATACCCACAGCTGGACTTCAACAGTGTGGGCGAATTTTAAATGTCCAGAGTGGATTGAACTGGATTTCAAATTGGCTTATAACCAGATTTTTACCTAGATAGTCTTATGTAAGAATGGGCGAGTAGAGGTGGCAACTTGTCTGTCATGTATCTTACATTATATATAACTGTATCCTAACATGCTATACATGACTGTAATAAGATATGACCTGTAACCACCAGCATACCTTACCACCAGGGGTGCACTTGCAAGAGACAGGTATATAAGGACAGGTCTCAGGCAAGTGCAGCATTCCAGAGCTGTGAAATAAAGGTGCAGGTCCAGAGTGACCTTGACTTCACTACATGCCTCGTGTGAATCTGTACTGAGGGGACAGGACTTTACATTGCCCAGTGTGTGGGACGCGGGATGAGACTCTGTCCCATTTGCTAGTGTTATAAGAAATAAGAAATAGAAACAGGAGTAGGCCATTTGGCCCCTCGAGCCTGCTCCGCCATTCAATAAGATCATGGCTGATCTGATCATGGACTCAGCTCCACTTCCCTGCCCGCTCCCCATAACCCTTTAGTCCCTTATTGCTCAAAAATCTGTCTATCTATGCCTTAAATATATTCAATGACCCAGCCTCCACAGCTCTCTGGGTCAGAGAATTCCATAGATTTACAACCCTCTGAGAGAAGAAATTCCTCATCTCAGTTTTAAATGGTCGGCCCCTTATTCTGAGACTATGTCCCCTAGTTTTAGTTTCCCCTATGAGTCCTTATCGAACCCCCTCATTATCTTAAGTTTCGATAAGATCACCTCTCATTCTTCTGAACTCCAATGTGTATAGGCCCAACCTACTCAACCTATCCTCAGAAATCAACCCCCTCATCTCCGGAATCAACCTAGTGAATCTTCTCTGAACAGCCTCCAATGCAGTATATCCTTCCTTAAATATGGAGACCAAAATTGCACGCAATACTCCAGGTGTGGCCTCACCAATACCCTGTACAGTTGTAGCAGAACTTCTCTGCTTTGAAACTCTATCCCTCTTGCAATAAAAGCCAACATTCCATTTGCCTTCCTGATTAATCGCTGTACCTGCATACTAACTTTTTGTGTTTCATGCACAAGGACCCCAGGTCCCTCTATACTGCAGCACTTTGCAATTTTTCTCCATTTAAATTATAATTTGCTTTTACATAAGAACATAAGAAGTAGGAACAGGAGTAGGCCATACGGCCTCTCGAGCCTGCTCCGCCATTCAATAAGATCATGGCAGATCTGAACATGGACTCAGCTCCACTTCCTTGCCCGTTCCCCATAACCCCTTATCGTTTAAGAAACTGTCTATTTCTGTCTTACATTTATTCAATGTCCCAGCTTCCACAGCTCTCTAGGCCAGCGAATAAATTTCTCCTCATCTCAGTTTTAAATGGGTGGCCCCTTATTCTAAGATTAAGCCCTTTAGTTCTAGTGTCCCCCATCAGTGGAAACATCCTCTCTGCATCCACCTTGTCAAGCCCCCTCAAAATCTTATATGTTTCGAGAAGGTCACCTCTCATTCTTCTGAATTCCAATGAGTAGAGGCCCAACCTACTCAACCTTTCCTCATAAGCCAACCCCCTCATCTCCGGAATCAACCGAGTGAACCTTCTCTGAACTGCCTCCAAAGCAAGTGTATCCTTTCATAAATATGGAAACCAAAACTGCATGCAGTATTCCAGGTGTGGCCTCACCAATACCCTGTATAACTGCAGCAAGACTTCCCTGCCTTTATACTCCATTCCCTTTGCAATAAAGGCCAAGATTCCACTGGCCTTCCTGATCACTTGCTGTACCTGCATACTATCCTTTTGTGTTTTGTGCACAAATACCCCCAGGTCCCACTGTACTGCGGCACTTTGCAATCTTTCTCCATTTAAATAATAACTTGCTCTTTGATTTTTTTTCTGCCAAAGTGCATGACCTCACACTTTCCAACATTATACACCATCTGCTAATTTTTTTCCCACTCACCTCGCCTGTCTATGTCCTTTTGCAGATTTTTTGTGTCCTCCTCACACATTGCTTTTCCTCCCATCTTTGTATCATCAGCAAACTTGGCTACGTTACACTCGGTCCCTTCTTCCAAGTCGTTAATATAGATTGGGGTCCCAGCACTGATCCCTGTGGCACCCCACTAGTTACTGATTGCCAACCTGAGAATGTTTTCTGTTAGTTAGCCAATCCTCTATCCATGCTAGTATATTACCCCCAACCCCATGAACTTTTATCTTGTGCAGTAACCTTTTATGTGGCACCTTGTCAAATGCCTTCTGGAAGTCCAAATACACCACATCCACTGGTTCCCCTTTATCCATCCTGTTCTTTACATCCTCAAAGAACTCCAGCCAATTTGTCAAACATGACTTCCCCTTCATAAATCCATGCTGACTCTGCCTGACCGAATTTTGCTTTTCCAAGGGGTCTTGTTCGCCTTTAGTCCCATTATTTTACCTAGGACTACTGATAATGATTGTATTAAGTTCCTCCCTCCATATAGCCCCTTGATTATCCACTATTGGGATGTTCTTAGTGTCTTCTACCGTGAAGACTGATACAAAATATTTGTTCAACTTCTCTGCCTTTTCCCTGTTCTCCATTATTAATTCCCCAGTCTCATCCTCCAGAGGACCAACATTTACTTTAGCCACTCTTTTCCTTTTTGTGCACCTGTAGAAACTCTTACTATCTGTTTTTCTATTTCGTGCTAGTTTACTTTCATAATCTATGTTCCCTCTCAATCATTTTTTTATGTCCGCAGTTAATAGATTTTAAGTACTATGTTCGACAGTTGTGTGAGGTTTCCTTGCCGGGGGAGGACCGAAGAACAAGAATGGCAATCCCGTGTGACTCAATTTTGAGCTGGGGATTGCAAGAAAGTCTGCCTGAGTCTAGTGGAGTGGCAATTAATGTAATGTTAAGTTTGGCTCGATTTGTGATTATGCAAAGAAGGAATGCTCTGTTTTATTTAAGGGGAGGAGAATAAACCTAAAAGAGTGTTTTAAATATAAACTAAAAGATTATAAGGCTCTGTGGATATTTAATTCATGAAAGAATTTAAAGATAGTATTTTATGATAAATTTGTAAAGTACAATAGATTATTATATGTTACAGAAAAAAAAATAAACTTCAAGTTTTAATGTTAATATGTGTTGGAGGAGCGGCTGTGCAGAGGGGCGGAATGGATTTATATGATACAATGGAATGATCACAATGTTGTAAATGCTCTTCATGTTCAATAAATATTAATATTTTTAAAAAGTGGGTAATCAGAAGGTTGTGGGTTCAAGTCCCACTCCAGGAACTTGAGCACATTAAAAAAAAATCTAGGCTGACACTCCAGTGTAGTGCTGAGGGAGGGCTGCACTGACAGAGCTACCGTCTTTGGGTTGGGACATTAAACCGAGGTTTACCGTCTGCTCTCTCAGGTGGATATAAAAGATCCCATAGCACTATTTTGAAGAGTTCTCCCCAGGGCCAATATTTATCCTCAATCAATATAACAAAAACAGATTATTTGGTCATTATCACATTGCTGTTTGCGGGAGCTTGCTGTGCTCAAGTTGGCTGCTGGGTTTCCCACATTACAACAGTGACTGCACTCCAAAAGTACTTCATTGGCTGTAAAGCACTTTGAGATGTCTGATGGTTGTGAAAGGCGCTATATAAATGCAAATCTTTCTTTCTTTTCATATGGCACTGTCGCGTAATACGCTGATACCCGTTAGTGTCTGCGTGGTGCAGTCCCAATCCAGGTGTCGCATACTCCAAGCCCATTTGTTGTGCTTTTGAAAACACTGTTGAACCACAGCGGCTACTGTTCAGACCAGTCACGTTTGTGTGCACTGATGAGACACTTCAGGAAGCTTGAAACCATGTGTCTCGACAGCGCTCGATTCTGACTGATGTGGTGGGAGTTGGAAAGGTCAGTGCCAAGAGGCTAAAGGTCATTCTTGATAAAACATGGATGTGGGCAACTAGAGAATGAGCTACCACCTCCAACATCCTGTAGATGGAGGGCTTGGGTGGGGGCGGTGGAGGCGGGCAGAGAAGGGAATTGGGTTAGCAACCCATTTATAGAAGGAGAAAAGCTATTGCGGTAGATAGGAACAGATAAACAGAAGCTTGGTGCGGCCTCCCGCCTCTTGACAGTGGTGACTCACTCTGGCAAAAAGGTACCCAACAACTGGCCACACTATCAGTGGCCTCAACATCAGTATACACGAGGTTGGAACAGCATTTTCTGGCTTATGGCCAAACACCTCACACATACATCCCAGCATTTGATTAGCTTTGTAGCTAACATAGAAACATAGAAACATAGAAAATAGGTGCAGGAGTAGGCCATTCGGCCCTTCTAGCCTGCACCGCCATTCAATGAGTTCATGGCTGAACATGCAACTTCAGTACCCCATTCCTGCTTTCTCGCCATACCCCTTCATCCCCCGAGTAGTAAGGACTACATCTAACTCCTTTTTGAATATATTTAGTGAAGTGGCCTCAACAACTTTCTGTGGTAGAGAATTCCACAGGTTCACCACTCTCTGGGTGAAGAAGTTTCTCCTCATCTCGGTCCTAAATGGCTTACCCCTTATCCTTAGACTGTGACCCCTGGTTCTGGACTTCCCCAACATTGGGAACATTCTTCCTGCATCTAATCTGTCTGAACCCATCAGAATTTTAAACGTTTCTATGAGGTCCCCTCTCATTCTTCTGAACTCCAGTGAATACAAGCGCAGTTGATCCAGTCTTTCTTGATAGGTCAGTCCCGCCATCCCGGGAATCAGTCTGGTGAACCTTCACTGCACTCCCTCAATAGCAAGAACGTCCTTCCTCAAGTTAGGAGACCAAAACTGTACACAATACTCCAGGTGTGGCCTCACCAAGGCCCTGTACAACTGTAGCAACACCTCCCTGCGCCTGTACTCAAATCCCCTCGCTATGAAGGCCAACATGCCATTTGCTTTCTTAACCGCCTGCTGTACCTGCATGCCAACCTTCAATGACTGATGTACCATGACACCCAGGTCTCGTTGCACCTCCCCTTTTCCTAATCTGTCACCATTCAGATAATAGTCTGTCTCTCTGTTTTTACCACCAAAGTGGATAACCTCACATTTATCCACATTATACTTCATCTGCCATGCATTTGCCCACTCACCTAACCTATCCAAGTCACTCTGCAGCCTCATAGCATCCTCCTCGCAGCTCACACTGCCCCCCAACTTAGTGTCATCTGCAAATTTGGAGATACTACATTTAATCCCCTTGTCTAAATCATTAATGTACAGTGTAAACAGCTGGGGCCCCAGCACAGAACCTTGCGGTACCCCACTAGTCACTGCCTGCCATTCTGAAAAGTACCCATTTACTCCTACTCTTTGCTTCCTGTCTGACAACCAGTTCTCAATCCATGTCAGCACACTACCCCCAATCCCATGTGCTTTAACTTTGCACATTAATCTCTTGTGTGGGACCTTGTCGAAAGCCTTCTGAAAGTCCAAATATACCACATCAACTGGTTCTCCCTTGTCCACTCTACTGGAAACATCCTCAAAAAATTCCAGAAGATTTGTCAAGCATGATTTCCCTTTCACAAATCCATGCTGACTTGGACCTATCATGTCACCTCTTTCCAAATGCGCTGCTATGACATCCTTAATAATTGATTCCATCATTTTACCCACTACCGAGGTCAGGCTGACTGGTCTATAATTCCCTGTTTTCTCTCTCCCTCCTTTTTAAAAAGTGGGGTTACATTGGCTACCCTCCACTCGATAGGAACTGATCCAGAGTCAATGGAATGTTGGAAAATGACTGTCAATGCATCCGCTATTTCCAAGGCCACCTCCTTAAGTACTCTGGGATGCAGTCCATCAGGCCCTGGGGATTGATCGGCCTTCAATCCCATCAATTTCCCCAACACAATTTCCCGACTAATAAAGATTTCCCTCAGTTCCTCCTCCTTACTAGACCCTCTGACCCCTTTTATATCTGGAAGGTTGTTTGTGTCCTCCTTAGTGAATACTGAACCAAAGTACTTGTTCAATTGGTCTGCCATTTCTTTGTTCCCCGTTATGACTTTCCCTGATTCTGACTGCAGGGGACCTACGTTTGTCTTTACTAACCTTTTTCTCTTTACATATCTATCGTAATGTTCCCTGCAAGCTTCTTCTCGTACTCCATTTTCCCTGCCCTAATCAAACCCTTTGTCCTTCTCTGCTGAGTTCTAAATTTCTCCCAGTCCCCGGGTTCGCTGCTATTTCTGGCCAATTTGTATGCCACTTCCTTGGCTTTAATACTATCCCTGATTTCCCTTGATAGCCACGGTTGAGCCACCTTCCCTTTTTTATTTTTATGACAGACAGGAATGTACAATTGTTGTAGTTCATCCATGCGGTCTCTAAATGTCTGCCATTGCCCATCCACAGTCAACCCCTTAAGTATCATTCGCCAATCTATCCTAGCCAATTCACGCCTCATACCTTCAAAGTTAGCCTTCTTTAAGTTCTGGACCATGGTCTCTGAATTAACTGTTTCATTCTCCATCCTAATGCAGAATTCCACCATATTATGGTCACTCTTCCCCAAGGGGCCTCGCACAACGAGATTGCTAATTAATCCTCTCTCATTACACAACACCCAACTTTATATTGACATGGGAACTTTCATAAAAATGACAAATAATCACACCCAGATAGAGTTCCTTTTCCACTTTTTGTCATTTACACATTTCCTGTTCTAGCGCATGTTGCTTTCCGCAGAAATAACTCTTCATTAAAATCCATCTGGCACTGCCTATCCCCCCTTCTCAATCAGTGCAGATCTCTTAAAACTGACCACCCGGCCATATCATCGGGCCATTCTATAACAGTGCGAGACCAATCAAATGCATAATCACAGTCTCTAGCTCTCCAACTTAATTATCGGAGATTTACTGTTATTATCTATTTAATCTTCATAATTAATAGTTAGATTAAAACAATAAACAGGGTGAATAATTCTCTATTGACTGCCTAGTCACATCTCCGAGCTCAGCAGAACATGTTTCAGTTGGTCCATCAGTTATTATTAAGGGCTGTAGCCCGCTCAACGAGCAAACTGTTCCTCTCCTCAAACGCACAGACTGGCACCAAGAGAAAATAAAAAGGGAAGTATTTATCAAAGCCCCCCCCCCACGCCTCACCCAGAATGCACCCTTAACTAATGGAAAAATTTAGTCAACAGTAAATGATCTGTGAGAACGCCGTTTCTGGCTGCTCAACAAGTTGCTGCGAAGGATGCAGTCAACTGATGACAAAGTAACCAGTTTTCCAACTCGATAGAGTTGCACCAACATTTGTTCAAATAAGGCTGTGTGCAGTTCTGGTCACCACATTACAGGAAAGATGTGATCGCACTGGAAAGGGTGCGGAGGAGATTTACGAGAACGTTGCCTGGACTGGAGAATTTTGGCTATGAGGAAAGATTGGAGATGCTGGGTCTGTTTTCTTTGGAACAGAGGAGGCTGAGGGGAGACCTGATTAAGGTGTATAAAATCATGAGGGGCCTGGATAGAGTGGATAGGAAGGACCTGTTTCCCTTGGCAGAGGGGTCAACAACCAGGGGGCATAGATTTAAAGTAATTGGGGGAGGTTTAGAGGGAATTTGAGGGGAAATCTCGTCACCCAGAGGGTGGTGGGGGTCTGGAACTCACTGCCTGAAAGTGTGGTAGAGGCAGAAACCCTCACCTAATTTACAAAGTACTTGGATGTGCACTTGAAGTGCCGTAACCTGCAGGGCTACGGACCAAGATCTGGAAAATGGGATTAGGCTGGATAGCTCTTGGTCAGCCGACACGGACACGATGGGCCGAAATGGCCTCCTTCCGTGCTGTAAATTTCTATAACAACGTCTGCCGCCTCACAGAGCTTCACAGATGATGGAATGGAACAGGCTTTACATGAGGAAGAGGAAAGGTGACCAAAAGCTTAGTCGAAGAGATGGGTTTTCAGATAGTAGGATCAAAGATTGAGAGACAGGGGTAGTGGGGGTGTGGTTTAGGATGGCCTTCTCGAAGATTAAGTCAGTGAAGGCACTGAGTATGGTTCTGAGCTCGAAACACCAGGACCGTCCGCACCATATTGAATTAGCTGATCTCAAATGGGAAAACATCAGGGGTTCTACAGTTAGTCTCAGCACCCTCGGGTTAGCGAGTAAATAACATAGCCAGTTCTCACACCCAATGGCTATCTGCTGACCCCTGCTGGAAAGATTGTCCTGGCCAATATTTATCCCTCAATCAACTTAACAAAAACAGATTATCTGCTCATGATCACACTGTTATTTGTGGGAGCTTGCTGTGCACAAGTTGGCTGCCGCGTTTCCTACATTACAACAGCGACTACACTCCAAAAGTACTTCATTGGCTGTAAAGCGCTCCGAGATGTCCAGTGGTCGTGAAAGGCACGATATAAATCAAAGTCTTTCTTTCTTTTATGGATGTCGGATGAGCACAAGATTGGGCTTGAATGTGATGCCCCATGACCCTACTTCACCCTCCATGGTTGTATAGTCAGCCAGTAGTCAATATCTATTTCTTTACTCATCCCAGCATTGATGGCCCATCGCTAATTATCCATGAGAAGGTGGTGGTAAGCCATCTTCTTGAACCACTGCACTTGGTGAAGTGATTTCCTACCGGTATGATGCAACTGAGTGGCTTGCTAGGCCATTTCGGAGTACAATTAAAGTCAACCACATTGCCAGGTAAGGACAGTAGATTTCCTTCCCTAAAGGACATTAGTGAACCAGAGGGATTTTTATGACAATCCAGTAGTTTCATGGTCACCATTACTGATACTAGCTTTTTTATTATAGATTTATTGAATTGAATTTAAATGCCCCAGCTGCCATGGTGGGATCTGAACTCACGTCTCTAGATCATTAGTCCAGGCCTCTGGATTATTAATCCAGTAACATAGCCACCACTAAGTTTTGCCAAGAGCCTGGGGCTTGAGTTTTGCTCTCAGGTCACTGCCAGCACTCCTGTGTGACAGGTTTCTAGCCATCTGGTACGATGCCACAGATATCCTGCTGAATCCTGCAGAGGAGTTTTACCAGAATGGTACGTTTCAAGGACACCCTCAAAGCTTCCTTGATAAAATGCAACATCCCCACCGACACCTGGGAGTCCCTGGCCATAGACCGCCCTAAGTGGAGGAAGAGCATCCGGGAGGGCACTGAGCACCTCGAGTCTCGTCGCCGAGAGCATGCAGAAAGCAAACGCAGACAGCAGAAGGAGCGTGCGGCAAACCAGACTCCCCACCCACGCTTTCCTTCAATCACTATCTGTCCCACCTGTGACAGAGACTGTAATTCCCGTATTGGACTGTACAGTCACCTGAGAACTCACTTTTAGAGTGGAAGCAAGTCTTCCTCGATTCCGAGGGACTGCCTATGATGATGATGATGACCAGGATAAAAGACTTCAGTTACGTGGAGAGACTAGAGAAAGTGAGGTTGTTCTCCTGAAATAAGAGGAGCTTATAGGGAGATCTGAGAGAAGTGTTCAAAATAGTGATAGAGTAACTGAGGAGAAACTGATTCCAGTGGCAGAAGGGTTGGTAAACAGAGGACACAGATTTAAGGTGATTGGCAAAAGAAACAGAGGCATGCGAAAAAAAAATGATGCAGCGATTTGTTGTGATCTGGAATGCACTGCCTGAAAGGATGGTGAAAGCAGATTCAATAATACATTTCAAAAAGGAATTTGCTAAAAAATTGAAGGGGAAATTGGACAACTCTTTCAAGAGCTGGCACAGGTATAATGGACGGAATGTCCCTCTTCTGTGCAGTACGATTCTATCATTCTATATGTTGCCCAACTAACCCGGCCATCCTGTGTGCTTCAACATCCATCACTTACTTCAAGTGCTTCCTGGTCTCCACACCTACGTTCGGGCTTCCTGCCCCACTGCTCACCCATCCCAAGTGGCTGCCAGCTCGCCCGCCTACCTGTGCAGCATTGTTTTCTGCCCCAACTACTCGCCCACCCATCAACCCGCAGAACCCCACTTGTCTCTCCACCCACACTGCCTCCTTGCATGCCTGACCCCAGAGCTTTGTTCCATGGTATGTGGGGCCTCACCAGTGCCCTAGCGTCTCCCAAAATCGATCTGATGCTCCTCTCATAACTGTTCTGTTTCCTAGATTTGAATCCAATTCCTTCCCTCGTTCTGCCATCTACCCTGAATTCTAATTAATATTCCTTTACTTCGGACTAATTTGAGATGAATCTTCCATCACTGTACCCGCTGCCCTGTACACCTCCTTCCTGGTTTATTTCAACAATGCCATTTAGATGCCTCCTGACACATGGAGATTAAGGGGCTGATACTCCCCAGCTGCTAAAGATAAGAAGGAAGACAATTAATACTGAGCTAATGATCCATTAGCAGCACTCCAGTATTACCCAGGCCTTCCCCAAAGGGGCAGACCTGGGCCTGGACCTAAGTCCGTACGCGTTCCCATGGAAACGAGGCAGCAGGGAGGCATTCCTGGCTCTTCAGCCCCCTTAAAATAAAACCATTTCAATTCTTGGGGTAATTCTCAACTAAGGATTCGTTCTTTTATTTACTCACAACCTGAAGCCACTCTTTGTCTCCTCAATGGCTTTTCCTTGATATTGTGAAGAAGAATGACCTTTGTTTACAGATTTCAATTCTTAAATTCATCAAAAAGATTCAGACCAATTTACAAACTGATTCACAAATAGGCCAGACCTAGGTAAAGGTGGCAGATTTCCTTCCGAAAAGGATTATTCACTAATAATAAAAGGACATTAGTGAACCAGCTGGGCTTTTACAGCAATCCGGAAGTGTCATGGATAGCTTTTTAGATGTATTTAATTAACTGAATTTAAATTCCCCAGCTACTGTGGTAGGGTTTGAACATGTCTCACGGATCATTAGTCCAGACTTCAGTAACATAACCACTCTGCGACTGTTCCCAGAGGCACCCACATAAAGGATCGCCCACCAGGCAAGGTACCAGAGGGTTGCCCTGGTACCCTGCTGCTCCGAATTCTTCATAGAATCATAGACTCATAGAATGGTTATAGCACGGTAAAAGGCCATTCGGCCCATCGAGTCCGTGCCGACTTTCAGCTAGTCCCACTCCCCCGCTCTTTTCCCTGCAAATTTTTTTCCTTCAGATACTTATCCAACTCCGTTTTGAGAGATAAAATTGAGAGAATGCTCTGCCTCCGCTCCTCTTTCAGGCAGTGCATTCCAGATCCCAATCACTCACTGCGTAAAAACCTTTTCCTTCTGTCGCCTTTGGTTCTTTTGCCAATCACCTTATATCTGTGCCCTCTGGTTCTCAATCCTTCTGCCAATGGGAACAGTTTCTCTCTATCTACTCTGTTCAGAACCTGTGTGATTTTGAACACCTCTATCAAATGCCCTCTCAATCTTCTCTGCTCCAAGGAGAACCCCAGCTTCTCCAGTCTATCCACGTAACTGAAGTCCCTCATTCCAGAAATAATTCTCGTAAATCTTTTCTGCACCTCGTCTAAGGCCTTCACATCCTTCCTAAAGTGTGGTGCCCAGAATAGGACACAATATTCAAGTCGGGGCCGAACCAGTGTTTTATAAAGAAAGAAAGACTTGGATTTATATAGCGCATTTCACGATCACCGGACATCTCAAAGCGCTTTACAGTCACTGTTGTAGATATGTTGATTGAGGGATAAATATTGGTCAGACCACCAGGGAGAACTCCTCTAATCTTCTTTGAGATAGTGCCATGGGAACTTTTACATCCACCTGAGAGGGCAGACGGGGCCTCGGTTTAACGTCTCACCCAAAAGACCTCTGTAATGTCCTTACACACACTATAAATTCACACGAGGCACATTCTGCAGACAAGGTCACTCTGTGACCCGAACCTTTATTCACAGGACCAAGAAGTGATGACCATGCGTGGGACCTCCCTTTATATACCTGGATGACCAGGTGAGGAGTGTCTCCCACAAGTTCACCCCCTGTGGTCAAGGTGTGCATTTCTTAGGTGTATACAGTATGCTGTGTTGTTACATGAAGGTTACAGTTACATGAAGGTTACATACATGACATCATCTCCCCCCCCACAATGTCTAATGGGGTCAAAGATTAAATCTTTCGGGCGGTCGACGTTCTCTCGTGGAGCGCCGCAGTTGGGGCTCTGGTTGTTGGGCCTTGGCATGCGTGTCTGTCCCCTGTGGTGATTCCGGCCTGTCCGGGCTGACCGCAGGGACTGTGCATGCTGCTGAATGTTCTTGTTGCTCGTTCACTGGCGGTGGTGTGGGCAACATCTCATGATCTTCCTCAGGTTCCTCAGTGTCCATGCTGAATCTTTTTTTTCTTGGTCCAGATGCTTGCGGCATATCTGTCCATTGTTGAGTCTGACCACTATGACCCTATTCCCCTCTTTACCAATTACAGTACCATCAAGCCACTTGGGCCCCAAAGCGTGATTAAGAACAAATGCAGGGTCATCGATTTCTATCCATCTCCCCTTTGAGTTATGGTCATGGCACTCATTTTGGGACTGGCGTTTGCCCTCAACAATGTCTGACAGGACTGGATGAATGAGGGACAGCCGAGTTTTAAGTGTACGTTTCATGAGTAGTTCTGCGGGCGGGATCCCAGTGAGCGAATGCGGTCGGGACCTATAGGCCAGCAGGAGGCGCGATAGGCGGCATTTAATGGAGGGTCCTTGAATCCAGAGCATGCCTTGTTTTATGATTTGGACCGCACGTTCCGCCTGGCCATTGGAGGCCGGCTTGAACGGTGATGTCCTGACATGTTTGATGCCATTACCCGACATGAACTCCCAGAATTCATAGCTAGTGAAGCACGGGCCGTTGTCGCTAACAAGAATGTCCGGCAAGCCGTGGGTCGCAAAGACCGCACGCAGAATCTCCACAGTGTCGTGCACGAATTCAATATGATGCACTCGATCCATTTCGAGTACGCATCAACAACAATGAGGAACATTTTTCCCATGAACGGGCCCGCGTAGTCTACATGAATACGTGACCATGGCTTGGTGGGCCAGGGCCACGGGCTGAGTGGGACATCCCTGGGGGCATTGCCCAACTGGGCACACGTCGTGCACCTGCGAACACAGTATTCCAGGTCTGAGTCAATTCCCGGCCACCATACATGTAACCGGGCAATGGCCTTCATTAGCACAATGCCTGGGTGCTCACTGTGGAGTTCCCTGATGAATGCTTCCCTTCCCTTCTGGGGCACGACTACCCGGCTGCCCCATAGTAGGTAGTCGGCTTTGATGGAGAGCTCATCCATCTGTCTGTGAAATGGTCTGACCTCCTCGAGGCATGCTCCGTGAGCGGGCGCCCAATCCCCAGTCAGGACACATTTCTTAATCAGGGATAGGAGGGGATCTCTGTTAGTCCAGATTTTGATCTGGCGGGCTGTGATGGGGGAGCCTGAGCTGTCAAAGGCGTCAACAGCTATGACCATCTCAGCGCTTTGCTCCGCTGCCCCCTCGGTGGTGGCCAGTGGAAGCCTGCTGAGCACGTCAGCGCAATTTTCGGTGCCTGGCCGGTGCTGTATGGTGTAGTCATACGCAGCCAGCGTGAGATCCCATCACTGTATGCGAGCTTTGGCATTGACAGCTTTGCTGTCTGACAACAGGGATGTTAACGGCTTGTGGTCCGTTTCTAACTCGAACCTTCTGCCAAAAAGGTACTGGTGCATCTTTTTCACCCCGTAGACACATGCGAGTGCTTCCTTTTCAACCATCCCATAGCCCCGTTCTGCTTGGGAGAGCGACCTGGAGGCATAAGCCACAGGTTGGAGTTGGCCCTCATCATTACTCTGCTGCAACACGCACCCAACCCCATAGGATGATACATCACATGTCAAAACCAATTTCTTACAGGGGTTGTACAGGGTCAACAGCTTATTCGAACAAAGTAGGTTCTGCGCACGATTGAACGCCCGTTCCTGACAGTGCCCCCAAAACCAATCGCAACCTTTACGCAGAAGCACGTGTAGCGGTTCCAACAATGTGCTTAAGTTTGGTAGAAAGTTCCTGAAATAGTTCAAGAGTCCCAGAAATGAACGCAATTCCGATGTGTTGCCGGGCCTGGGCGCACGACGGATCGCCTCCATTTTGGATTCGGTAATCTGCCCAAAAATTCGACCTCTGGGGCCAAAAACACACATTTAGACTTCTTGAGTCGCAGGCCTACCCGGTCCAGTCGGCGTAGCACCTCCTCCAGGTTGTGGAGGTGTTCCTCGGTGTCTCAACCTGTGATAAGGATGTCATCCTGAAATACGATTGTTCCAGGGATGGATTTGAGCAGGCTTTCCATGTTCCTTTGAAAGATCGCGGCCGCTGATCGAATGCCAAATGGACACCTGTTATAGACAAACAGCCCCTTGTGCTGGTGGTCAGTAGCTTGGATTCTTCGGCCAGTTCCTGGGTCATGTAGGCTGAAGTGAGGTCCAACTTGGTGAACAGCTTGCCGCCTGCCAGCATGGCAAAAAGATCCTCCACTCTTGGAAGCGGGTATTGGTCTTGTAGTGACACTCGGTTGATAGTGGCCTTGTAGTCGCCACAGATCCTGACCGAGCCATCCATTTTTAGGACAGGGACGATGGGGCTTGCCCAGTCGCTGAATTCAACAGGCGAAATTAGGCCCTCTCTTAGCAACCTGTCCAACTCACTCTCAATTTTCTCCCACACCACATACGGCACAGCTCTGGCTTTGTGGTGCACTGGTTTGGCATCCAGGGTAATGCGCAACACTACTTTGGTACCTTTGAAAGTCCCGACACCAGGTTGAAATAGTGACTCAAATTTCTGTAGGACCTGTGAGCATGAACTTCACTCCATAGATGAAATGGCGTGCACATCCCCCCCCCATTTCCAGCTCATCTCGGCTAGCCAGCTCCTCCCCAAAAGTGCGGGACCATTTCCCGGGACAATCCAGAGTGGCAGCCGGTTCTCTGATCCATTGTGTGTGACCACCAACATTGCACTGCCTCGCACTGGGATGATCTCTTTGGTGTACGTCCGTAATTGCGTGTCAATGCGTTCTAGTTTGGGTCTGCTAGCTCTGAGTGGCCACAGTTTCTCGAATTGTTGGACACTCATAAGTGACTGGCTGGCCTCTGTGTTCAGCTCCATGTGTACCAGGATGCCGTTTAATAGGACTTTCATCATCATAGATGGCATTTGGTATATGAGCCGTGGATGTTTGCCACATGAACCCGCTGAACTTCAGCATCCATTGCTTTGTCCTAAGCATCAACATGCCTTGCAGACCCCTCTTCTGGTTCATCTGCCTCGTAAATTAGCCTTGCTGTGGGCTTCCTGCACATTCTGGCTAAATGTCCACTGAAGTTACAATTTCTACAGATAAATTGTTGAAACCTACAGGTTTTTGCAGCATGTCTGCCCCCGCACCTCCAGCATGAGCTGAGATCATTGTGAACAAAAGGGCTGTTACCAGGTGTTCCTCTCTGATTGTCTCTTTGATTACTCGAGCACTCTGTTAGTGGGTGTCAATGGCCCCATCCCGGGACGTATTGTCCCTTGTGATGGTGTAAATGTCCGTTCAACCTGCCATTGTCTCTGTTGCGGACCCACTCTAGAGTCTGTTACTGCCTAGGTGGTGTCGAATTGCCCTTGCCTGCCTGTGGGGTTCTGAGTCGCGTTTACAATGTTAACTTCCTGATCCATCGCCACGTTGGAAGCAGAGTTGCGCGCGTATATTATCTTGGTTTCCTTCTCCCCCGCCATAAAGGTCTGAGCCATCAATGCCGCCGCTTCCAAGGTCAAGTCCTTGGTCTCAATTAGCTTTCTGAAAATCCCGGCATGACCAATGCCCTCAATAAAGAAATCCCTTAACATCTCCCCCCCCCCGCAGGCGTCTGTGAACTTAGAGGCTGGCCAAGCGCCGAAGGTCCGCAACGAAGTCCGGTATGCTTTGTCCTTCCCGACGTCGGTGTGTATAGAATCGGTGTTGGGCCATGTGTATACTGCTCGCCGGTTTGAGGTGCTCACTGATCAGTTTGCTGAGCTCTTCAAAAGGTTTTGTCCGCTGGCTTCTCAGGTGCGAGCAGGTCTTTCATCAGCGCGTACGTCTTAGGTCCACAGCTGGTCAGTAGATGCGCCCTTCGCTTGTCAGCCGCTGCCACTCCCAGCCAGTCCTTCGTGACAAAGCTCTGCTGGAGCTTCTCAACGAAATCGTCCCAGTCCTCACCAACACAGTACCGTTCCTCTGTGCTACCGGTGGCCATTCTCGTGAGTCGTTGATTCCCGTTTCTTGTCGCCAAATGTAATGACCTTACACACTACTATAAATTCACACGAGGCACATTCTGCACTCAAGGTCACTCTGTGACCCGAACCTTTGGACCAAGAAATGATGATCCTGCGTGGGACCTCCCTTTATATACCTGGATGACCAGGTGAGGAGTGTCTCCCACAAGTTCACCCCCTGTGGTCAAGGTGCGCATTTCTTAGATGTATACAGTATGCAGTATTGTTACATGATGGTTGCATACAGGACAACCTCCAACACTAGCACTCCCTCAGTGCTGCATCAGTCAGCATAGATTTTTGTGCTCAAAGTTTCTGCAGTGGGACTTGAACCCACAACCATCGGATCACAGGCGAATGTGCTATCCACTGAGACACAGGTTGATCATAATTTCCACTTTTTGTACTCCATATCTCTATTCATGAAGCCCATGATCCCGACAGGCTATGTTAGGTTCCAGGCGCACGGAATTAAGTTGCAGCATGAGTCAACAAGTTTACGGGAGGAGGAATAAGGCGAGACAGATCAATGGGAGAAAAAAGAAAAAGGTTGTAAACAACATGTGAGGCTGTTTGGAAGTAAATGGTAATCATCTGTTGCAAAATCTTTGCTAGCTTTCAATAATCCCTCTGTCGAGCTGACCCTAAAGACTGAGAATGGTTTTCCAGTCTCCTCATTCAGTTTCTCTCGTTCCGGGTCAGTTACACGCGCGCTGGTCTGTTGCAATTACGCTCAAATAACTTCACTCCTCATCCTCACCCTACTCCTGCCGCAGGCCTCGTATTCCGTGGATCACAGCTCTATCCCGTCACCTTTCCTTCTACCAAAGCGTGAACAGAAAAACTTGTTACATCTATTAGCACTTTCAGCGGAGTGTGAGGTGCAGAACCTGGCGCCGGCATATACTGCAATATGCTCTGCAGTTTAATCCTCGAGAGAGATAGGGGGGTTCGACTGTCAGAACACATCATCCCGAAACCAAGTCGGAGGTATTGGCAGACTCGTTTATGCAGTCCATGCTGGCTCCTAATCCCTCTGGACCCATGGGTCCTTCATACACATCGGGTTTCCCTGCCACGGTGCCGAGACCGAGAGAGACTTTACTATCAATTAAGATGCTCAGGCTCAACATTAAACAGCACAATCTGGGGAGGAGAGACGCCTACTTAATCCAGCGTTCTCCACAACAGAATTGTTAAAGTACTATTCTAATTCACTCTTATTGTTTAGACAGCCTGGTCCCAGCACAAACCAGACACCATTTCATGGCAAATTAATGATATGCCCTTTCTAATCCAAAGAGACGCACATTATTTTGCTACCGGAGGAAAGATTGTTATTGCTACCAATCATTCTCAATGAACCCTGGGAGACGGAATCATCTTTGCAGCATTTGAAAGGCATTTTATTTTAACTGACAAACCGAGGGAAAGTGCCAGGACGCCATGAAAAAGGAAGAATGGAAGATGGGTCAATCAGGAAGTCGTGTTTTAAAAGGCTGTAGATTGTAGCAGCCTTGAGTTGGTATAATGAAGAAAGACACACTTTCATTTATATAGCGCCTTTCATAAGCTCAGTATGTCCCAAAGTGGCTGTACAGTTCTGTTTGAAGTACTGTTGCAATGTAAAGAAAGAAGGACTTGCATTTATATAGCGCCTTTCACGACCGCCGGATGTCTCACAAAGTTTTACAGCCAATGAAGTACTTTTTGGAGTGCAATCATTGTTGTAATGTGGGAAACATGGCAGCCAACTTGCGCACAGCAAGCTCCCAGAAACAGCAATGTGATAATGACCAGATAATCTGTTTTTGTTATGTTGATTGAGGGATAAATATTGGCCAGGACACCGGGGATAACTCCCCTGCTCTTCTTCAAAATAGTGCCATGTGATCTTTTGCATCCACCTGAGAGGGCAGACGGGGCCTCGGTTCAACATCTCATCCAAAAGGCGGCACCTCCAACAGTGCAGCACTCCCTCAGCGCTGCACTGGAATGTCAGTCTGGATTTTTGTGCTCAAGTCCCTGGAGTGGGACTTGAACCCACAACCTTCTGACTCAGAGGCCAGTGCACTACCCACCGAGCTACAGTTGACACAATGTAGGAAACGCGGCAGCCAATATGTGCACAGCAATGTGATTGTGGCCAGATAATCTTTTTTTTTAAAGTGATCTTGGTTGAAGGATAAATATTAGCCAGAAGAATGCCACAGGAGGCTGGCGTACGAAGATCCAGTGTCCACTGGGCGGCAGGAAGCCAGGTCACACCCATCTCTCGCCAGGCAGAGAGTTCCTAATTTAAGGCCTGGCTCGCTCTAGGAATCACTGAGCAGAGGTTAAGGTGCTTTCCCAAAACTGAAGAACCAGTAACTGGACCCAGTGATCAGCCAGCGTAGGCAGGGGTGTGGGATGAGGTGGACTGTCTGTCTTCACTTGGAAGTGACATAAAGGACCCGAGGAGAGTAGGGGGAGGTTTCTTGTTCTCACCCTACTTACTTTTGGAGTGTAGTCATTGTTGTAATGTAGGAAAAGCAGCAGCCAATTTGTGCACAGCAAGCTCCCACAAACAGCAATGTGAGCATGACCACATTGGATGAATGGATGAAAAAGGTCAGGAAAAGACCACCTGGTGCATAAAGCCTGTCCCACCCAGCCATGTTGTAGCCCATGTGCACCATCAAATCACACACGCAGTCATGCAATCTCCTTGGGAGGCAGAAAGCAGAGATAAAAATCCGAGGCCAATTTTGGAAAATCCTTGGGAAATCCCTCTCTGATGCCCAAAGGTGATCAATCATGCTGCAGGGCATCTGGGTAACTCGTAGCGATAATCCCAGCGTGATGGACCCGCTGGCCTTTTCTTGTCCATCATTTTCCTATTTACCGTCTATAACTAGAGAAAGCCCCCATCATCATAGCATCATCATAGGCTGACTTGCATCCAAAAGAGTTCACAAATGTTTCAACGAAGGACCCGATGTTCCAGTCCTGAACTCCAATTGAGGGGGTGGAAGATGCCTGTGCGTGGAATTTTTTTAACGTGTAGTGACCGTTGCACATCAGCCACCACACGGGCTTGACAGAGCTAGGCCTTTATCCAGTGGCAAGGGTTAACCAGGACGACTGGAGACTTGCTCTGCTGCACAGACCTAGTGCGCACACATATTGCAGTGTGGGCTGGCCCGTGCTGCCCCTGGGCCCTCAGCTCTTTGGTTTGGTCTCATCACACATTTCCATACGTATAGCATACCAATCACTACTACATAAGAACATAAGAATTAGGAACAGGAGTAGGCCATCTAGCCCCTCGAGCCTGCTCCGCCATTCAACAAGATCATGGCTGATCTGGCCGTGGACTCAGCTCCACTTACCCGCCCGCTCCCCGTAACCCTTAATTCCCTTATTGGTTAAAAATCTATCTATCTCTGATTTGAATACATTCAATGAGCTAGCCTCAACTGCTTCCTTGGGCAGAGAATTCCACAGATTCACAACCTCTGGGAGAAGAAATTCCTTCTCAACTCGGTTTTAAATTGGCTCCCCTGTATTTTGAGGCTGTGCCCCCTAGTTCTAGTCTCCTCGACCATTGGAAACAACCTCTCTGCCTCTATCTTGTCTATCCCTTTCATTATTTTAAATGTTTCGAAAAGATCACCCCTCATCCTTCTGAACTCCAACGAGTAAAGACCCAGTCTACTCAATCTATCATCATAAGGTAACCCCCTCATCTCCGGAATCAGCCTAGTGAATCGTCTCTGTACCCGCTCCAAAGCTAGTATATCCTTCCTTAAGTAAGGTGACCAAAACTGCACGCAGTACTCCAGGTGCGGCCTCACCAATACCCTGTACAGTTGCAGCAGGACCTCCCTGCTTTTGTACTCCATCCCTCTCGCAATGAAGGCCAACATTCCATTCGCCTTCCTGATTACCTGTTGCACCTGCAAACTAACTTTTTGGGATTCATGCACAAGGAACTCAAAAGAGTTTCATGCACAAGGACCCCCAGGTCCCTCTGCACCGCAGCATGTTGTAATTTCTCCCCATTCAAATAGTATTCCCTTTTACTGTTTTTTTTCCCAAGGTGGATGACCTCACACATTTTCCGACATTGTATTCCATCTGCCAAACCTTAGCCCATTCGCTTAATCTATCTAAATCTCTTTGCAGCCTCTCTGTGTCCTCTACACAACCCGCTTTCCCACTAATCTTTGTTTCATCTGCAAATTTTATTACACTACACTCTGTCCCCTCTTCCAGGTCATCCATGTATATTGTAAACAGTTGTGGTCCCAGCACCGATCCCTGTGGCACACCACTAACCACCGATTTCCAACCCGAAAAGGACCCATTTATCCCGACTCTCTGCTTTCTGTTAGCCAGCCAATTCTCTATCCATGCTAATACATTTCCACTGACCCCACGTACCTTTATCTTCTGCAGTAACCTTTTGTGTGGCACCTTATCGAATGCCTTTTGGAAATCTAAATAGACCACATCCATCGGTACACCTCTATCCACCATGCTCGTTATATCCTCAAAGACTAAGGACACAACATTTTACAACCAATAAAATCAGATCCTGTCTGGTCCAGATCCTAACTTGTTGAGCAGTGACAGGGGTTCCTTCACTCTCAAAAGCATCTGTAACTAACAGTAGATCTGCAGGTTGTGGCATCTCCACCTCCGGTGTGGGCAAAGGCAGACGGCTCAGTGCATCGGCACAATTCTCGGTGCCAGGTTTATGGCGAATGACATAATCATGGCACATAATGTCAGCGCCCACCTCTGGATGCGGGACGATGCATTGGTATTGATACCTTTGTCTTCCGAAAACAATGAAATGAGTGGCTTCTGATCCGTTTCGAGTTCAAAACAAAGACCAAACAGGTACTGATGCATCTTTTTAATCCCATGCATGCAGGCTAAAGCTTCTTTTTCTACCATGCTGTAGGCTCTTTCCGCCTTTGACAAACTTTTCGAAGCATACGCAACAGGGTTGTAGTTTACCCAATAGCCAATCCCATATGATGAAGCATCACAGGCCAATACTAGACACTTACACGGATCATAATGTACCAGCAACTTGTTAGAGCAAAGCAGATTTGTAGCTTTCTCGAAAGCTCTATCTTGAGACGCACCCCAAACCCAGTTGTCGCCTTTTCTGAGCAGCATGTGCAGTGGCTCTAATAAAGTGCTCAATCTAGGTAAGAAATTATCGAAGTAGTTGAATAGACCAAGGAATGAACGCAGCTCCATCACATTCTGAGGCCTGGGTGCATTTTTTGATGGCCTTGGTTTTTGAATCCGTAGACCTGATGCCATCAGCAGCAATCTTCCTCCCCAGAAATTCGACTTCCGGTGCCATGAAGATGCACTCCAAATGTTTCAGCCTGAGTCCCACTTTGTCCAGATGATGTAGAACCTCTTCCAGGTTGTTCAGGTGTTCGGCAGTGTCACAACCTGTGACCAGAATGTCATCTTGAAACACGACAGTTCTAGAGACGGACTTCAGTAGACTCTCCATGTTCCTCTGAAATATGGCTGCAGCCGAGCGAATTCCAAAAGGACACCTGTTGTAGATAAACAGACCTTTGAGTGTTGATGCACGTAAGTTTCTTCGACGTGTCGACAAGCTCCTGTGTCATATAGGCCGACATCAGATCCAGTTTAGTGAACGACTTCCCATCGGCTAGCGTTGCAAACAGGTCATCAGTCTTCGGTAATGGGTACTGATTCTGTTTCAAAAATCAGTTGATCGTGACCTTGTAGTCTTCACAAATTCTGATCGTGCCATCACTCTTCAACACAGGAACAATGGGGCTGGCCCATTCGGTAAATTCAACCGATGATATGACCCCTTCACGTTGGAGTCTATCCAACTCAATTTTGACCTTCTCCCTCATCATGTATGGAACAGCCTGAGCTTTGTGATGGACAGGTCTTGCACCCGAGTCCAGGTGAATCTGCACCTTGGCTCCTGTGAAATTGCCGATGCCTAGTTCAAACAGCGAGGGAAATTTTCTCAACACTTGAGCACATGAAGTGTCATCCACCAATGACAACGCTTTGATATCATTCCAATTCCATTTGATGTTTTTCCTGCCGAAGTGTTAGACCATTTCCTGGAACGATCCATAACGGTAGATCATGAACCACAGCATCATACGACATCTTGACTACTGCACTGCCAATCTCCAGAATGAGTTCTTTGGAGTAAGTACGCAATTTGGCATTGACTGGACTCAGCTTAGACTTTACAGCCATAATGTCCCACAGCTTGTCGAATGTCCTTTGGCTCATTATCGACTGACTCACACCCATGTCCAATTCTATCGCTACCGGCACACATTTAGTTTCACATTAACCATTATCAGTTGGCTCTTTGTCAGGAATGAACACAGTCCATACACTTCCTCCTCGGGTATGTCGGGTTGCATATCCAGGTCCGTGCTGGACTGGTCGTCACCATCTACGTGGTGAGTCGCAGCACGCTTGCTCATTTTTGATGCCCCACTTTTTAACAGCTTTTACAGATGTACTATTTCAAACACTGATGATGCCGATAATTGCCTTCACAACGCCAACAGGGCAAAATTGAATTCGTACCCATTGGCGGACTTTGAGCAGTTACAGGTTTCGCATACGCAGTCGAGTAGGCCCTGCCATAGCAGCTCTGCCATACGACAACACAATCTTGTTTACCGTACTTGCCGTGGAGTTCCGACTCTTCGATGATATCTGCCTTAAATTATCACCCGTCGTCATGCATGCCTGGGCAATCATGATGGCCTTGTCCAAATCCAGCTTCTCTGAAGCCGATAACTTCTGGACGATCACCTCGTGGTTGATTCCTATTACGAAGAAATCTCGCAGCATGTCTCCCAACACGTCTTCGAACTTACATGGCGCAGAAAGACGTCTTAGGTCGTCAATGAATTCCGACACATCCTAGCCCTCAGAACGAACATGTGTGTAGAATCGATAGCGTGACATGATGATGCCTTCTTTTGGTTTGAGATGGTCACGTACCAGAGCACACAATTCCTCATAGTCCTTGTCCGTTGGACGTGCAGGCGAGAGGAGATTCTTTATGAGGCCATAGATTTTCGGACCGCAAACAGTGAGGAAAACCGCCCTGCGCCTAACTGCGCCAGTCGCTTACTCCATTTTGTTGGCCACGAAGTATTGGTCCAGGCGATCGATAAAATCCGACCAGTCCTCTCCCTCCACAACTCTCTCCAGAATGATGCTCATTTTGCATGCAAAGGTTCTTGAGTTATCTCGTCGCCAAATGTTGTGTATGTAATAACTCGATAGACTGAATACTGTAATCTCACTCAGGTGCAAACCTGGCTCAACTTTATTCAGGCCCAATGTGCCCACATTACATGGTGGCTTGCTTTCTATACCTGACCTGCACACACGTGCGTACAGCCCAATGACCTCCGACTGTGGCGCCCCCTGGTGGCTAGTAATCCCAAGCATACACACATGACATCACCAAACTTCTTGGGGCCATTAAAGGTGACATTGCAGCGGCGGTTTGGTTACCTACAGTGACATCACCAGTGACATCATTGCTGACATACCCATCGATTTCCAGTTACATCATAACGATGTCACTTCCCTCTGACCTCACAATGCAAGCACATTGGGGAATTTATCATGGTCAGTCTGTGCAAGTGTGTTGTAGCAAGGCCCACAGATACAGCTGGTCCAGAAGGAAATGTGGGAGAGCAGCCATTGTAGCAAGACCCGGGCTGCAATGTAAAAGTAGCTCTAATCACTCACCTTACATGGTCACGGCTGTTCATAGTTTAAGCATATCACACCGAGATTTTATAATAAGATAAAGGCAGACACAACAATAAAGTGTGATAGTGGAACGGGGGAGCTGGAAAAATCAAATCCCATGGGCGATTTTACCCCAACTCATTCAGCACAAACCCGGCGGGTGCAGTTAAAATCGCCTTGGCTCTTACCTGTCCAAAAGCCACCATGATCGCAACATCTGCAATTTTAATCTGCTCTCCTGAGCAGGCAGCAAGGACAGGCACCCAGACCCAGCAGGGTCCTTCTTTACATGTGCATGTTGTGGCCTGATGACATCACTGAGACCTGACTGTAATTTTAACTTGGGCCTGAATGGGGATCAACTCCAGCTTCCTCTTTAGTGACAGACTTGTGTAAAGTGCAGTCCTCGCTGGAGTACACCTAACCAGTGCAAGAGTAGAATGAACAGTCTATCCCACATCGCAAAATAACCGCCATTCAGAGACTTTCAATATCAGGAACATTTTAGGAATGAGATTTACAACCAAAGAGAATGAGACAAATCTCCAATCTAAAAAACGCTCGTGTTGTGATAACGCTGTGCATCATCATCATCATAGGCAGTTCCTCAGAATCGAGGAAGACTTGCTTCCACTCTTAAAATGAGACCTTAGGTGGCTGAACAGTCCAATACGAGAACCACAGTCCCTGTCACAGGTGGGACAGATAGTCGTTGAGGGTAAGGGAGGGTGGGACTGGTTTGCCGCACTCTCTTTCCATTGCTGTGCATGAGTAATGAATACATTAATATGTTCACATGAAGCTCTTTTATCGACTATTTAAGAAACCCGTTAACCTGCTTAAATTAAACAGCTTAGTGGTTCCGGTAAAGTAGCGGACCAGAGGAATGTCATGCGAACACATAAACATGCATATGGACACAGTGGAGCTGTGCGTATTGTTTAGAGCGAAATACCTCAAAGTGGGTCACGTAGTTAAAGCAAGATGAATGAGTCTCTCTGCAATGAATGCGACCTGACAGGTCCTGATCATGTTTGAGAAGCTGTACCAATCTGATTTTTCTTTAAGGCTTTGACAGCAACTGAGCTGGAATTTTGAGAACGAAATTCAGGAAGTTCAGCTGAGCTTGGAAAACATTATCAGTTACTGTATTCAGCGTCCAGGATTGTGGCAGGATTTCGTCTCTCACCTCCATCCTCTTTCCTGGTCACTGAATGTCGTGGCTGTAAAATCTTTAAAATGATGTTTGTTTTGAGGCATTCTTCTCCTCTCCCGCCACATACATTTATACAAATTGACTTGTAATCCTTTGAGTGTAGAAGATAGCAGGGCGATCTGATCAACGTGTTTAAAATGTTAAAAGGCTTCGATAGCGTGTAAATGAAGAAACTATTTCCCCTGGTGTGGGAATCAAGAACAAGGGGACATAATCTTAAAATTAGAGCCAAGAGCAAAATCAGAAAATATGTTTTCACACAAGCGGTAGTAGAAATATAGAATTCACTCCCAAAAAAGGCTCTGGAGCTGGGCCAATGAGTGCTTTCAAGACTAGGTAGACAGATTTTTGTTAGGTAGGGCAAAGTCAGGTAAATTGAGTTGAGGTACAGATCAGCCATGATCTAACTTGAATGGCGGAGTAGACTTGAGGGGCTGAATAGCCTACTCCTAATGTCACACATTGTCACACACACACATATCATCATCATAGGCAGTCCCTCTGTCATGTATGTAACCATCATGCAACTCCTGTACACTGTACTTATACCCTAGAAATGCACACCTTGACCACAGGGGGTGAACTTGTGGGAGACACTCCTCACCTGGGTTTCCAGGTATAAAAGGGGAGGTCCCACCCAGGGTCGACACTCCTTGGTCCTGGGGAATAAAGGTTAAGGTCACGTAGTGACTGTGTCTGCAATACATGCCTCGTATGATTTTGTAACAAGGTGCAGAGACACTACATCTGGCACCGAGAAACGGGAATCACTGAACTACGAGGATGGCCACCGGTGGCACAGAGCAACGTTACTGTGTGGGTGAGGACTGGGACGACTTCGTGGAAAGACTCCAGCAGAGCTTTGTCACAAAGCACTGGCTGGGAGCAACAGCGGCTGACAAGCGGAGGGCGCATCTACTGACCAGCTGTGGTCCACAGACGTATGCGCTGATGAAAGACCTGCTCGCACCCCAAAAGCCAGCGGACAAGTCCTTTGAAGAGCTCAGCCAGCTGATCAGTGAGCATCTCAAGCCGGCGAGTCGCGTACACATGGCCCGGCACCGGTTCTACACACACCGGCGTCGGGAGGGGAAAAACATCTCAGACTTTGTTGCGGACCTGCGGCGCTTGGCCAATCTCTGTAAGTTCTCCGATGCCTGCAAGGGGGAGATGTTAAGAGATTTCTTCATTGAGGGCATTAATCATGCCGGAATTTTCAGGAAGCTCATAGAGACCAAGGACTTGACTTTAGAAGGGGCGGCGTTGATAACTCAGACCTTCATGGCAGGGGAAGAGGAGACCAAGCTAATTTATGCATGCAGCCCTGGTCCCAACGTGGCGATGGACCAGGGAGTTAACATTGTGAACACGGCTAGGGACCCCGCAGGCAGGCAAGGGCATTTCGAAACTGCCCAGGCAGCAACAGACTCTAGGGTGGGCCCACAACAGGGACAATGGAAAGGGGATCGGCAATTCACGCCATCACGAGGAACAATGCGTTCCGCGATGGAGCCATTAACACCCACCATCAGAGTGCTTAGAAACAACCAAATGGGCAATCGGAGAGGAATGCCTGGGAACAGTCCCTTTGTTAACAACAATCTCAGCTCATGCTGGAGGTGCGGGGGTAGACATACTGCGAAAAGCTGCAGGTTTCAGCAATATACCTGTAGGATTTGTAATGTCAGTGGACACTTGGCCAGGATGTGCAAAAAGGCTGTAGCGAGGCTAATCTGCGAGACAGAGGAACCAGACGAGGGGTCTGCAATGTAGGATGATGCCTGGGGAAAAGCCATGGATGCTGAAGTTCAGCAGGTTCATGTGGTTGACGTCCACTAAAACGCCACCCATGATAATGAAAGTTTTATTGAATGGCATCCCGGTGCACATGGACTGGATATGGGAGCTAACCAGTCACTTATGAGCGCCCAACAATTTGAGAGACTAGGGCCACACAGAGCTAGCAGGCCCAAACTGGAATGCATTGACACGCAGCTACGGACGTACACCAAAGAGATCATCCCAGTGCTAGGCACTGCAAACTTCGTGGTAACACATAATGGATCACAGAACCAGCTGCTGCTCTGGATTGTCCCGGGAAATGGCCCCGCGCTCTTGGGGAGGAGTTGGCTAGCCGAGATGAATTGGAAATGGGGAGATGTGCACGCCATTTCATCTGTGGAGCGAAGTTCATGCTCACAGGTCCTACAAAAATTCAGGTCACTGTTTCAACCCGGTGTCGGAATGTTTAAGGGCACCAAAGTAGTGATACGCATCACTCCGGACGCCAGACCAGTGCACCACAAAGCCAGAGCGGTGCCGTACGTGATGCATGAGAAAATTGAAAGTGTATTGGACAGGCTGCTCAGAGAGGGCATAATTTCAGCCGTTGAATTCAGCGACTGGGCAAGTCCCATCGTTCCTGTCCTTAAAGCGGATGGCTCGGTCAGGATTTGTGGCGACTACAAAGCCACCATCAAGCTAGTGTTGCTGTAAGACCAGTACTTGCTCCCGAGAGCGGAGGACCTTTTTGCCACGCTGGCGGGTGGCAAGCTGTTCACGAAGCTGGACCTCACTTCGGCCTACATGACCCAGGAACTGGCTGAAGAATCCAAGCTTCTGACCACCATCATGACACACAAGGGATTATTTATCTACAACAGGTGTCCGTTTGGCATTCGTTCAGCAGCAGCTATCTTTCAGAGAAACATGGAAAGCTTGCTCAAATCCATTCCTGGAACAATCGTATTCCAAGATGACATCCTTATAACGGGTCGAGACACCGAGGAACACCTCCACAACCTGGAGGAGATGCTACTCCGACTGGGTCGGGTAGGCTTGCGGCTGAAAAAGGCCAAGTGTGTGTTTTTGGCCCCAGAGGTCGTGTTTTTGGGCAGGAGGGTTGCGCAGACGGGATCCGGCCTACCGAATCAAAAACGGAGGCGATCCGCCTGGCGCCCAGGCCCGGCAACACGTCGGAGTTGTGATCATTCCTGGGACTTTTGAACTATTTCGGAAACTTTCTGCCGAACTTAAGCACATTGTTGGAGCCGTTACACATGCTCCTGCGTAAAGATTGTGAATGGTTTTGGGGGGACTGTCAAGAACGGGCTTTCAATAAGGCGAGGAACCTGCTGTGTTCTAACAAACTGTTGACTTTGTATGACCCCTGTAAAAATCTGGTTTCAACATGCGATGCATCATCCTATGGGGTTGGGTGTGTGTTGCAGCAGGGTAACGATGAAGGCCGACTCCAACCGGTGGCTTACGTCTCCAGGTCGCTCTCCCAGGCAGAGCGTGGATACAGCATGGTCGAGAAGGAGGCACTCACGTGTGTGTACGGTGTGAAAAAGATGCACCAGTACCTTTTTGGTAGACGGTTCGAGTTAGAAACGGACCACAAGCCGTTAACATCCCTGTTGTCCGACAGCAAGGCTGTCAATGCCAATGCGTCAGCTCACATATAGCGATGGGCTCTCACGCTGGCTGCGTACGACTACACCAAACGGCACCGGCCAGGCACCGAAAATTGTGCAGATGCGCTCAGCAGGCTCCCACTGGCCACCACTGAGGGGGCAGCGGAGCAAAGCGCTGAGATGGTCATGGCCGTTGAGGCTTTTGACACCGCAGGCTCCCCCATCACAGCCCGACAGATCAAACTCTGGACCAACAGAGATCCCCTCCTATCCATGATAAATAAATGTGTTCTGACTGGGGATTGGGCGCCCACACACGGGGCATGCCCCAAGGACGTCAAACCGTTTCAGAGACGGATGGATGAGCTCTCCATCCAAGCCGACTGCCTGCTATGGGGCAGCCGGGTAGTCATGCCCCAGAAAGGGAGGGAAGCGTTCATCAGGGAACTCTACAGCGAGCACCCTGGCATCGTGTTAATGAAGGCCATTGCCTGGTCACATGTATAGTGGCCAGGGATTGACTCAGACCTGGAACACTGGGTTCGCAGGTGCACGACGTGTGCCCAGCTGGGCAATGCCCCCAGGGAGGCCCCACTCAGCCCGTGGCCCTGGCCCACCAGTCCATGGTCACATATTCATGTAGACTATGTGGGCCCGTACATGGGGAAAATGTTCCTGAACGTTGCCGATGCATACTCGATGTGGATCGGGTGCATCATATTAAACTCGTGCACGACATCCATCACTGTGGAGAGTCTGCGTACGGTTTTCGCGACCCACGGCTTGCCGGACATCCTGGTCAGCGACAATGGCCTGTGTTTCACCAGCCATGAATTCCAGGAGTTTATGTCGGGCAATGGTATCAAGCATGTCCGGACAGCGCCGTTCAAGCCGGCTTCCAATGGCCAGGTGGAACATACAGTGCAAGTCATAAAGCAGGGCATGCTACGCATCCAAGGACCCTCCCTTCAGTACCGCCTATCGCGCCTCCTGCCACTCGCTCACGGGAGTCCCGCCAGCGGAACTTCTCATGAAATGCACGCTTAAAATGTGGCTGTCCCTCATTCACCCAGCCCTGGCAGACATTGTTGAGGGCAAGCGCCAGTCCCAAACCGAGCTCCATGATCGAGGCTCAAGGGGGAGGTGTATAGAAATGGATGACCCGGTATTTGTTCTTAACCATGCCTTGGGACCCAAGTGGCTTGAGGGCAGTGTAATTGGCAAAGAAGGGAATAGGGTCATAGTGGTCAGACTGAACAATGGGCAGATATGCCGCAAACACTTGGACCAAGTAAAGAAAAGGTTCAGCATAGACACAGAGGAACCTGAAGAAGAGCATGAGATGTCACCCACACCACTGCCAGTGGACGAGCATCGAGGACAATCCACAGCGTGCACAGTCCCTGCGGCCAGCCCGGACAGGCCGGAATCACCTCAGGTGACAGAGACGCGTGCTGAGGCTCAGCCACCAGAGCCACAACTGCGGCGCTCCACGAGAGAGCGTCGACCACCTCACAGACTTAACCTTTGACACAAAAAGACGTAAGGGGGGAGGTGATGTCATGTATGTAATCATCATGCAACGGTAACCGTCATGTAACTGTAACCTTCATGCAATTCCTGTACACTGTACTTATACCCTAGAAATGCACACCCTGACCACAGGGGGTGAACTTGTGGGAGACACTCCTCACCTGGGTTTCCAGGTATAAAAGGGGAGGTCCCACCCAGGGTCAGCACTCCTTGGTCCTGGCAAATAAAGGTTAAGGTCACGTAGTGACGGTGTCTGCAGTACATGCCTCGTGTGAGTTTGTAGTAAGGTGCAGGGACACCACACCTATCGAGGAAGACTTGCTTCCACTCTAAAAGTGAGTTCTTAGGTGACTGAACACTCCAATACAGGAATTGCAGTCTCTGTCACAGGTGGGACAGACAGTGGTTGAGGGAAAGGGTGGATGGGGAGCCTGATTTGCCGCACGCTCCTTCCGCTGCCTGCATTTGGTTTCTGCATGCTCTCGGCGACGAGACTCGAGGTGCTCAGTGCCCTCCCAGATGCTCTTCCTCCACTTAGGGCAGTCTTTGGCCAGGGACTCCCAGGTGTTGGTGGGGATGTTGCATTTTATCAAGGAGGCTTTGAGGGTGTCCTTGAAACGTTGCGTTGGGAGTCTTGCGTCGGACATGCGGACAATGTGATCCGCTCAACGGAGCTGGTCGAGTGTGGTCAGTGCTTCGATGCTGGAGTTGTTGGCCTGATCGAGAACACTGACATTGGTGCATCTGTCCTCCCAGGGGATTTACAGGATCTTGCAGAGACATCGTTGGTGGTATTTCGGCAGCGATTTGAGGTGTCTACTGTATATAGTCTATGTCTCTGAGCCATACACATCACACACACACACACACACACACACACACACAGAGTCTCACACACAAACACACAGGGGGCGGGAAATTCGGTTCCGCCCGCTTTGAGGCAGTGACGACGCTGGGGTGCTACCTTTAGTGCCGGGCCGTGTCTACCGCCTCGAAGTGCGATGTTCATTTGTATCGCCCCAAGAGGAGAGTGGAGCACTAAGGGAAGCACTCAACACTCCTCCTCGGGCGCTAACAGAGCGATTGCGCGTGAGGCCGACTCAATTTTTTGCCGCTAGGTTACCGGCATCCTAGCGCCTGAATATGAAAAGAAAATTCCCAGTGAAAAATTCAATAAACTTCACCCACAGTTCCCCACTACTGCAACAAATAAATAGAAGTTGAAAAACTGAAATTTCAGCACTAACCTTGCACTGCGGACAATATCGCCCTGGGATCGACGCTGGACCGACTGCTTTCCCCGGCCATCTCACCACTAGGCGCGAGCGCAGGTGAAAGAGTAAATTTTGCAAATGCGGAACTACGGGAGTGTTGCACACTCAGTGACATCATCAAGTGGGCAGGGCTAGCGAGCACAGCACCAACTGTCAGCGCCCCCGCTAAACCTTCACTGAAGTTCGCGGCAGGAGCTGACAGCACGGCGCTCGGGCAGGAGATATTGGCACCCCTCACTGGCGCTAATGGTGGTGCTAAACTGCCGAATTTCTCCCCCTTGTCTCTCACACACAGAGGGCCTGGATGTTCGGCTTTGCTCATTTCGGGGCGGTAAAGTTTGCGCCTCATTCAGCAAAATTGGGCAGTTGGGCCCCGAGTGTGGGAATTGGAGGCATTGCACACCTCTCAGGGCGCTAGGCCAGCTGAACTTGCCAAAGTCCCAAGTTAAACAGGCGTCCTCGGAGCACTCTGAGAGAGGCCTGGGGAGAAAAATAAACCTGAAAAAGAACAGCCAAAACATGCCCGATAAATAATTCACACCACCACAACATAAATCGCTAAACAATAAAATAAAAACCAACCACACTTACCCGAGGATGGCATTACTTCCCTCACGGCAGCCGCTACAGCTCAGACCGCCCGCTTCCACAGGCGGTCCCACCAGGGGGCGCTATGTGGAGCGTTACGGATCAGGCAGGAGTCAAAAATTGAGCCTGGGGCACTGTTCACCTCTTCAGGTGTCATGTGACATATCTGTAAATGACCCAGTGTATGTACTTAACCATGGCCAAGGGCCCAAGTGGCTCCCGGGCAATGTTACGGATAAGGAGGGTAAGTTGTGGTGTATGAAATGATACAATGAACTCCGTACTGTGAGCCAGTGACTAGGTGTAACCTGGTCAGTCTTTAATGGCTTCCAGAAGAGAAGATACAAAGGTGAAGTTCAAGTTATATACCGGGCCCAGTACGAGTATGACCCAAGGACCTCCAATGATAGTGCCCCCTGTTGGTGGGCAGACCTTATGTACATACATTACATCATTCCCCTCCCCCCCCCCCCAGTTCTTGGCACAAGTCCATATTACAAGTTCAGACAGTCCGGAGCCCTTCGCTCCCTGGTTGACCGTCTCAGTACAATCCCAGTGCTTTCCAAGTCTCTCACAACTTGGGGCTGGGCATTGACCACAGTGGGTTCTTCTGATGGCTGGACGTGAGTTGGTTGGTCGTCTAAGCTCGCGGTGTCTTCTTCCAACTGTTCCGGTTCATCAGTGTGTCTCAGCTCGATTTGATCAATGTGTTTCCTGCACATCTGCCCATTCTTGAGCTTAACCATATACACCCGGTTACCTTCCTTATCCGTAACATTGCCCGGGAGCCACTTGGGCCCTTGACCATGGTTAAGTACATACACTGGGTCATTTACAGATATGTCGTGTGACACTGCGGCGTGGTTGTGATACCACTGCTGGCATTGACATCGGGTTTCGACATGATTGTTATGGTCAGGATGGACTCGGGAGAGCCTGGTTTTGAGGTCTCTCTTCATCAATACTTCCGCAGGCGGAACCCCGGCGAGCGTGTGTGTGGCCTTGTCCTGTAAGTGAGCTCACCTCTCCCAGGTCCGCAAACCCCAGCGGGGCGCTGGAAGCTGGCTGCCCGCCCGGAAGAGCTCACCGCCACCATTGCTGCCCCTCCGGGGCAAAAACAGAGGCGACAACGAGCTGAAATTCCAGCCCAGTCTCACACACACACACACACACACATACGCGTATTGTTCTAATATAGCTGATGCAGGACTCTGAAAGTGATGTCTAATAAACAAAGGCTGCCCGAATCTGTGTGTGTCGGGAGGCCCTCTATCCACCATCTGCCTGGACAGATTGAGTAAGGATTGATGTGACGTGGAGGTGACACTTCCCAGCCCCTGGGCAGCGAGCTTGCAAAAAAAATAACGATTCCAGTTCATCTGGAGTGACTGATCTGGAGATGGAATGGTGACAGCATTGAAACTCTCAAACATCTCGGCACATGACAGGTTACAAGCTCAGAGTGCACTGACAGGTCAAGGTCCAGCTGACTTCAAAAGCAGCGTCCAACCGAGGCGTTTACTGCCAATAAGAATTAGAGGAGGCGGCAGCTAATTAACGAGCGAATATCGGGCCAGAAATAAGCAGTCTTTAAAAGAAAAGGCATTTTAAATAGCTGTAAATATAGACATAGAGCTCTGAACATATATTTTGTTGCTTTATATATAACGGGTCAGATTTTGCGGTCTACAGCGTACCTACAGAGTACACCGCCGGCAACTGAACAGAATCCAATCTTACGTGACGGGGACACTCCTTTGTGAACTTGCTGTTTGACGCTGCGTAACGGTCTCACGGATTCCAGGGGCTGCGTGTGTGGAAGTCTACCTGGGATCACATGGGCCTGTGCTCCAATCACTGGGAGTGCCAAGTTTTCTCTCAGTGTGGACAGATAGGTGGGAACCATTGCATCAGGCTTATCGGAGAAAGAAGGCTGCAGACTGGCGCCTGACACGCTGAATGTTGCATTAAAAGCTTTAATGTCAGGAAGTAAGATGTAAATATATAGGTTTAACATTTTGTTCTTTATTTGGGGTTTAATATCAGTTCAGTTCAGTCCATCACAACCACATGAGGTACAGAGAACTGAACAGTTACATTCAGATTGCCCCACACAAAAGGAAACTGGTGAATGACAGAACCAAGCTTCAACATCAGCAATTCAATAATAGAGATTAAATGTGTAAACACTAAACCAAACTAACCCAAAATAGCTCTTCACAATTCCACAAAGCTCACGGCTAAATTATTCAAACGGAGCTCAGGTGCCTCCACCTGTTGCAACGCTCCAATTGCTAAACGATGCTTTGGATCTTTTGAAGTATCCCCTTACACTGATGCAAACAAACCCTGTGCCCGTTTGCATCAGCTGTAAAATCTTCGGATGTAACTGCAGGGCAATTAACGAGGGTTTTCCCGCCGGTGCGGATCATCTGTCAAGTCGTACCGTGACAGATCGGCAAGTTCGGGATTTAGCGGAAATCCCGAGCTCGCGGTCCGTTTCAAAGGCAGTTTGACGACATAATTTGGGAGTTCGCCATCAAACCTACCGCAAATTCTAGTCCTATGTTTCACTATGTTAAAAATGCTATATAAATGCAAATTTCTTTTATAGTCACTCAAAAGAGGAATTTGTGTTCATATAGCACTTTTTATATGTTCAGGACTTTCCAAGTGCCTATTTTTTAATTCATTCTGGAATGTGGGCATCGCTGGCAAGGCCGGCATTTATTGCCCATCCCTAATTGCCCTTGAGAAGGTGGTGGTGAGCCGCCTTCTTGAACCGCTGCAGTCCGTGTGGTGAAGGTGCTCCCACAGTGCTGTTAGGGAGGGAGTTCCAGGATTGTGACCCAGCGACGATGAAGGAACGGCCGATATATTTCCAAGTCAGGATGGTGTGTGACTGGGAGGGGGACGTGGAGGTGGTGGTGTTCCCATGCGCCTGCTGCCCTTGTCCTTCTAGGGGGTAGAGGTCGCGGGTTTGGGAGGTGCTGCCGAAGAAGCCTTGGCGAGTTGCTGCAGTGCATCTTGTAGATGGTACACACTGCATCCACGATGTGCCGGTGGTGGATGGGGTGCCAATCAAGCGAGCTGCTTTGTCCTGGATGGTGTCGAGCTTCTTGAGTGTTGTTGGAGCTGCGTTCATCCAGGCAAGTGGAGAGTATTCCATCACACTCCTGACTTGTGCCTAGTAGATGGTGGAAAGGTTTTGGGGAGTCAGGTCTCTCTCTCTCTCTCTCTCTTAGGCAGTCCCTCGGAGTCGAGGATAACTTGCTTCCACACTAATATGAGTTCTCAGGTGACTGATGAGTCCAATGCAGGACCTTCAGTCGGGTGGGTGGGGTGCTTGGGTTGTCGTGCACTCCTTCCACTGTTTGCGCTTGGCTTCCGCGTGCTCCCGGTGAAGAGATTCGAGGTGCCTTCCCAGATGCTTCTCCTCCAATTTGGGCGGTCTTGGGCCAGGAATCCCCAGATGTCGATGGGGATGTTTTTCAAAGAGGCTTTGTGGGTGTCCCTGAAGCGTTTCCGCTGCCCACCTGGAACTCGCTTGCCATGTTGGAGCTCTGAGTAGAGTGCTTGTGTTGAGAGTCAAGTGTCGGGCAGGCAGGTGATGTGGCCTGCCCAGCGGAGCTGATCGAGTGTGGTCAATGCTTCGATGCTGGGGATGTTGGCCTGAGCGAGAACACCGACGTTGGTGCGCCTATCCTGCCAATAGATTTGCCGGATCTTGCGGAGGCAGTGTTGGTGGTACTTCTCCAGTGCTTTGAGGTACCTGCTGTACATAGTTCATGTCTCTGAAGCATATAGGAGGGTGGGTATCACTACTGCTCTGTAGACCATGAGCTTGGTGCCAGGTTTGAGATCTTGGTTTTCAAACACTCTCTTCCTCAGGCTGCACTGGCACACTGAAGGCGGTTTTGGACTTCATCATCGATGTCTGCCCTTGTTGACAGCAGGCTCCCAAGGTATGGAAAGTGGTCCATGTTGTCCAAGGCCTCGTGGCTAGGATAGATTGGCAAATGATACTTAAGAGGTTGACTGTGGATGGGCAATGGCAGACACTTAGAGACCGCATGGATGAACTACAACAATTGTACATTCCTGTCTGGCGTAAAAATAAAAAAGGGAAGGTGGCTCAACCGTGGCTATCAAGGGAAATCAGGGATAGTATTAAAGCCAAGGAAGTGGCATACAAATTGGCCAGAAATAGCAGCGAACCCGGGGACTGGGAGAAATTTAGAACTCAGCAGAGGAGGACAAAGGGTTTGATTAGGGCAGGGAAAATAGAGTACGAGAGGAAGCTTGCAGGGAACATTAAGACGGACTGCAAAAGCTTCTATAGATATGTAAAGAGAAAAAGGTTAGTAAAGACAAACGTAGGTCCCCTGCAGTCAGAATCAGGTGAAGTCATAACGGGGAACAAAGAAATGGCAGACCAATTGAACAATGACTTTGGTTCGGTATTCACTAAGGAGGACACACACAACCTTCCGGATATAAAAGGGGTCAGGGGGTCTAGTAAGAAGGAGGAACTGAGGGAAATCCTTATTAGTCGGGAAATTGTGTTGGGGAAATTGATGGGATTGAAGGCCGATAAATCCCCAGGGCCTAATGGTCTGCAGCCCAGAGTACTTAAGGAGGTGGCCTTGGAAATAGCGGATGCATTGTCATTTTCCAACATTCCATAGACTCTTGATCAGTTCCTATGAAGCGGAGGGTAGCCAATGTAACCCCACTTTTTAAAAAAGGAGGGAGAGAGAAAACAGGGAATTATAGACCGGTCAGCCTGACATCGGTAGTGGGTAAAATGATGGAATCAATTATTAAGGATGTCATAGCAGCGCATTTGGAAAGAGATGACATGATAGGTCCAAGTCAGCAAGGATTTGTGAAAGGGAAATCATGCTTGACAAATCTTCTGGAATTTTTTGAGGATGTTTCCAGTAGAGTGGACAAGAGAGAACCAGTTGATGTGGTGTACTTGGACTTTCAGAAGGCTTTCAACAAGGTCCCACACAAGAGATTAATGTGCAAAGTTAAAGCACATGGGATTGGGGGTAGTGTGCTGACGTGGATTGAGAACTGGTTGGCAGACAGGAAGCAAAGAGTAGGAGTAAATATGTACTTTTCAGAATGGCAGGCAGTGACTAGTGGGGTACCGCAAGGTTCTGTGCTGGGGCCCCAGCTGTTTACATTGTACATTAATGATTTAGACGAGGGGATTAAATGTAGTATCTCCAAATTTGCGGATGACACTAAGTTGGGTGGCAGTGTGAGCTGTGAGGAGGATGATATGAGGCTGCAGAGTGACTTGGATAGGTTAGGTGAGTGGGCAAATGCATGGCAGATGAAGTATAATGTGGATAAATGTGAGGTTATCCACTTTGGTGGTAAAAACAGAGAGACAGACTATTATCTGAATGGTGACAGATTAGGAAAAGGGGAGGTGCAACGAGACCTGGGTGTCATGGTACATCAGTCATTGAAGATTGGCATGCAGGTACAGCAGGCGGTTAAGAAAGCAAATGGCATGTTGGCCTTCATAGCGAGGGGATTTGAGTACAGGGGCAGGGAGGTGTTACTACAGTTGTACAGGGCTTTAGGTGAGGCTACACCTGGAGTATTGTATACAGTTTTGGTCTCCTAACTTGAGGAAGGACATTCTTGCTATTGAGGGAGTGCAGCGAAGGTTCACCAGACTGATTCCCGGGATGGCGGGACTGACCTATCAAGAAAGACTGGATCAACTGGGCTTGTATTCACTGGAGTTCAGAAGAATGAGAGGGGATCTCATAGAAACTTTTAAATTTCTGACGGGTTTAGACAGGTTAGATGCAGGAAGAATGTTCCCAATGTTGGGGAAGTCCAGAACCAGGGGTCACAGTCTAAGGATAAGGGGTAAGCCATTTAGGACCGAGATGAGGAGAAACTTCTTCACCCAGAGAGTGGTGAACCTGTGGAATTCTCTACCACAGAAAGTTGTTGAGGCCAATTCACTAAATATATTCAAAAAGGAGTTAGATGTAGTCCTTACTACTAGGGGGATCAAGGGGTATGGCGAGAAAGCAGGAATGGGGTACTGAAGTTGCATGTTCAGCCATGAATTCATTGAATGGTGGTGCAGGCTCGAAGGGCCGAATGGCCTACTCCTGCACCTATTTTCTATGTTTCTATGTTTCTATGTCATGGATCTTGATAATTGGGGGACAGAACTATGTGGCGGGGGCAGGTTGGTAGAGAACCTTTGTCTTATGGATGTTTAATGTAAGTCCCATACTCTCGTATGCTTCGGTGAAAGCGTTGACGATGGTTTGGAGTTCGACCTCAGTGTGCGCAAATGCAAGCATCATCTGCAGACTGTAATTCAATGACAGAGAATGGGATGACCTTGGATCTGGACTGGAAGTGACTGCGGTTGAACAATTTCCCATTTGTTCTGTAGATTAGTTCCACTCCAGCGGGGAGCTTATTGAGGGTGAGATGGAGCATTGCAGCAAGGAAGATCGGGAAGAGTGTTGGTGTGGTGCCATAGCCCTGCTTAACCCCGGTCCGTACGTGTATTGGGTCTGTGGTGGGTCTGTTGGTCAGGATCATGGCTTGCATGTCATCATAAAGCAGGCGGAGGATGGCGACAAACTTTTGAGGGCAGGCGGATATGAGGAGGACACTCCATAATCCCTCACGGTTGACAGTGAAGGCCTTTGTGAGGTTAAAGAAGGCCATGTACAGAGGTTGATGCTGCTCCCTGCATTTGTATTGATTTGACGCACGGTGAAGATCATGTCAATTGTGCCCCTTAGTGGGCGGAATCCGCACTGCGACTCTGGGAGAATTTCTTCGGCCACTGGGAAAAGGCGATTGAGGAGGCTTCTTGCAATGACTTTCCCTGTGGCAGACAGCAGGGAAACTCCTCTGTAATTACTGCAATCAGATTTATCACCTTTCTTAAAGATGGTCACAATCTTCACCGCACGGCAGATCCCCTGGCATGCTCTCCTCCTTCCAAATAAGAGAAATTAGTTCATGGATTCGCACCGATAGTATTTCTCCGCCATGCTTTAGTGCTTTGGCGGGGATTCCATCTGCTCCTAAGGCCTTGTTGTTCTTCAGTTGTCAGTCAGGTGGTGAGACACTCGTCGCAGAATACCCAGCCTCTGACCCGCTCTTATGTGTCTGGTCCAGTTAAGTTTCTGGTCAATGGAGATCCCTTGGATGTTGATGGTTATTTACGCAGTTACTGTTGTTATGTGGGGAAAATGGCAGCCAATTTTACGCAGCAAGATCCCACAACAGCTAATAAGACGAATGACCAGTTAATTTTGTGGTTTTTTTTGGTGGCTTTGTTTGAGAAATGTCGTCCAGGAACTAGGAGAACTTCCCAATGCAAAGTGTCAAAATATAATCGCAGTGCGAGAGAGAAGGGCATGAGCTGGACTTTGCTCTGCCCACTCTGTACTGTGCTCAACCTCTACCAAGTGAGGAAGTGAGGTGTTTCCAGTCAGTGACCCCCACGTGAGACTGGTGGGGAGGGTGTTACGGGGGAAAGACAGAATCAGAGAAAGGGAAATCTAAAGGCCTTGAGTTTTCTACAACCTGCGAGCACCAGAGAACAAGTTTCCCACTGGATGTTTCTGGCCTAGTAAATGACGTAAATTGAGAAAAGGATGAAAAGAGAGGGAGTTCTTATGTTTTTAAACTTATCCCAACACTGTGTGAATATAGTAAATAATGAGGAGGGTAGTAACAGACTTCAGGAGGACATAGGTAGATTGGTAAAATGGGCAGACACATTGCAAATAACATTTATCACAGACAAGTGCAAAGTGATACATTTTGGTAAGAAGAATGAAGAGAGGCAATATAAACTAAATACCTGTCATACAATTTTGAAGGGAGAGACCTGGGGTCTGTGTACACGAATCATAAGATGGTGGGACAAGTTTAAAAGGGTGTTAAAAAAAGTATATGGGATCCTTGGCTTTCTTAATAGAGGCATCGAGTACAAATGCAAAGAAGTTCTACTAAACCATTATAAAACAATCTTTCAAGGCAGTTCAGAGATGGTTCATTAGGTTGTTTCCTTAAATGAAGGGGTTGTCAAATGAAGAAAGGTTGAGCAGGTTGGGCCTATACTCATAGGAGTTTCGAAGAATGAGAGGTGATCTTATTGAAACATAGTATTGTGTTCCTAACACAGGTGAGGCTGCACAAAGGGAGGTTAAAGTAACAGTGACCTCAGTCTTTAATAAGACACTCCAGAGTGAGGAACAGGCCTTAGGCTTATATACAGTGCTCCCAAGGGATGCTGGGATCCCTTGGGACTTCAGGGTATGAGCTCCCTGGTGGCGGAACATGGGAGTGCATGCTTTACAGATACACAACACATAGAAGATTCTGAGGGGGCTTGACAGGGTAGATGCAGAGAGGATGTTGCCCCTTTGCGGGGAATCTAGAACTAGGGGGCATAGTTTCAGAATAAGGGGTCGCACATTTAAAATGGAGATGAAAAGGAATTTCTTCTCTGAGGGTTGTGAATCTTTGGAATTCTCTGCCCCAGAGAGCTGTGTAGGCTGGGTCATTGAATATATTTAAGGTGGAGATAGACAGAATTTGAACTACAGGGGAGTCAGGGGTTATGGGGAATGGGCGGGAAAATGGAGTTGAGGCCAAGATCAGATCAGCCATGATCTTATTGAATGGTGGAGCAGGCTCAAGGGGCCAAATGGCCTACTCCTGCTCCTATTTCTTATATTCTTATATTTAGGCCTCAGCTGGAGTATTATGTTCAGTTCAGGGCACCACACTCCAGGATGTCAAGGTCTTAGATAGGGTGCAGAAGAGAATCACTGGAATGGTACCAGGGACTTTAGTTCTGTGGAGAGACTGGAGAAACTGAGGATATTCGCCTCAGAGCAGAGAGATTAAGAGATTTGATAGAGGTGTTCAAAATCATAAATGGTTTTGATAGAGTAAATAAGGAGAAACTCTTTCCAGTGGCAGAAGCATCAGTAACCAGAGGAGCTGGATTTAAGGTGATTGGCAAAAGAACTAGAGGCAACATGAGAAAAAAAAAATTATGCAGCGACTTGTTGTGATCCGGAATCCATTGCCTGAAAATGTGGCGGAAGGAGATTCAATAGTAACTTTCAAAAGGGAATTGGATAAATATTTGAAGGGGAAAAATTCACAGGGCTATGGGGAAAGAGTGGGGTAATGGGACTAATTGGATAGCTCTTTCAAAGAACCGGCCCAGTCATTAGGGGCCGAATGGCCTCATTCTGTGCTGTAAGATTCAGGGCTAGAAATTCGGCAGTTTAATGCCACCATTAGCGCCAGGGGCTGCTAAACACCTCCTGCCCGAGCGCCGCGCTATCAGCTCGTGCCGCAAACTTCAGTGAAGGTTTAGCGAGGGCGCTGACAGTTTGCACTGCGCTCGCTAGCTCCGCTCACTGGGTGATGTCACTGAGTGCAACGCCCCCGTAGTCGTGCGTTTGGAAAATTTACTCCTTCGCCTGCGCTAGAGCCTGGCGCCAACACCGGCCGGGGAAAGCAGTCGGTCCAGCATCGATCCCAGGGCGATATCGTCCGGAGTGCATGGTAAGTGTTGAAATTTCAGTTTTAAAACTTCTATTTATTTGTTGTAGTAGTGGGGAGGTGTGGGTGAAGTTTATTGAAATTATCACAAGGATTTTTTTTTCAGTCTCTGTCGCGAGGATGCCGGGAACCTAGCGGCAAAAAATTGAGTCGGCCTCCTGCGCTATCGCTCTGTTAGCGCCCCACTCTACTCTTGGGGCAATACAGCTGAATATCGCACTTTGAGGCAGTAGACATTGCCCGGCGCTAAAGGTAGCGTCCCAGCGCTGTATTTCGAACCCGTTGATCCTGTGATAAAAGAACAGAAAGGGAGACAATTTGGGGGAGGTAAGGGGATATACGCAGAAAAGTCAATTAAATTGAAAATATTCTATTGTAGCACTTTGAATACAAATAAGGAAAACCAGCAAAAGGAGCCATTTACATTTGTAACCGCAGAGACGAGAGAACATTTTAAAAAATAGTACACAGAGTATTTGAGGAAACTGGTCTCGTGTTATCTGCCAACTGAAGTTTGTGGTCTGAGGAATGGAGGTTTAACATAGAAACATAGAAACATAGAAAATAGGTGCAGGAGTAGGCCATTCGGCCCTTCGAGCCTGCACCGCCATTCAATGAGTTCATGGCTGAACATTCAACTTCAGTACCCCATTCCTGCTTTCTCACCATACCCCTTGATCCCCCTAGTAGTAAGGACCTCATCTAACTCCTTTTTGAATATATTTAGTGAATTGGCCTCAACAACTTTCTGTGGTAGAGAATTCCACAGGTTCACCACTCTCTGGGTGAAGAAGTTCCTCCGCATCTCGGTCCTAAATGGCTTACCCCTTATCCTTAGACTGTGACCCCTGGTTCTGGACTTCCCCAACATTGGGAACATTCTTCCTGCATCTAACCTGTCTAACCCCGTCAGAATTTTAAATGTTTCTATGAGGTCCCCTCTCATTCTTCTGAACTCCAGTGAATACAAGCCCAGTTGATCCAGTCTTTCTTGATAGGTCAGTCCCGCCATCCCGGGAATCAGTCTGGTGAACCTTCGCTGCACTCGCTCAATAGCAAGAATGTCCTTCCTCAGGTTAGGAGACCAAAACTGTACACAATACTCCAGGTGTGGCCTCACCAATGCCCTGTACAACTGTAGCAACACCAATAAAATATGACCACTGTAGATCATGTGGTGCAGGTAACCTAAAACTCACTAAAGCATATGTTGAGAGTCCAAAGAACTGAAAAAACATATAGGGTATAAATAGAATACTATGCATATGTGGTTTTGTTGAAAACAAAATTCAGAACAACGCCACCAAAACAGCAATCGATGTCCCCTGTGCTCAGAGGCAGAGCAAAACCTCACCTTCGCTTGGGCCAGGCACCAGAGAACAGACCAGTGCAGCACCTGAGGCACAGACTGTCCATCACAACTGTGTGGCAATGATCCAACCGGAACAACCTAAAAGTACCTTCCCGGCTCCAGTGGCAGGACTCCTGAAGAGGAAGATTGAATTTACAGGCTTCCAGCTTTTGTGGCAGAATCGTGGGAGAGAAGGATCAAGGCAGTCAACCTCGAGGACAGAGGCAAGATGGCGTCCCTGCTGCAGCGAGGTGCAGCGTGGCTGAAAGAAAATATGGCGCGGCCAGATCACGAGGTGCAACGCTGAGGGACCAACACGTGGTGTCTAACAAAGGATCGGATTGGGGTAAAGCCAGCAGGGTTCTCTTAAAGGAGACCTGCAACCAACTGAACTTAAAGAGACATTGTATGCATGGCAATCAATGTAACAAACCGATTAAGATTGTGAACAAAATGTTGTTGCGAGATGTCGGGAATAGAGTGTCCCCAAAAGTAGCAAGCGAGCGAACTCGGGAGAGTAAAGGCGCTGATCCTGATACCCTGCCCCAGGTGTCTCCACAAGTTATAGGCCAGCGACCTCAGGAGGGTGAAGGCACTGATCCTGATACCCTGCCCCAGGTCTATCCCACACTGCAGGCACCCGATGGCACGATTCGCCACGGACCTGGAAACAAAAATGGCGCCAAAACGCACAGTCGGCCGCCAATGCCCACCACCCGGGTGGAGACAGTGCAGCCCCCAGACCCAGTCACTACCTCGGCCATGTCTGGGAGCGAAAGGTCTGAACCAATGAGTTCCCCAAATGGGACCTGGAACAGCCAGGTTCCCAACACCGTTAGAGAGCAGGCAGAAGATTCTGCAACCCTCAAAGGAGGACAGGGAGGCCACACACATCTGTGGCTCTGCCCACCACTAGGCAACGGCAAAGGCCCTGAGTCCTGGCTAGGTGAGCGAACCAAGCCCACCCCACTAGCAGGGGGCACAGCGCCGCCATCAGACGACTAGGACCCCGTCCGATTACTCTGGAACCTGCGTCCTCACATACCTGTACATACCTCAATACTGACCATGACTGAACCATGAATGCAATCTACTCAATCCTGGCGCATGACCGTAAAACGTAACGAATGTAAGTCACTGAACCAAGGTGTCACGATACAAACTGTAACTTCCTCTCTTTGTACTTGCTCTGTGTCTGATCCTGTATGTTAATGTAACGGGCCAGCTGCATGATCTCGCTGTGGGAGGTGGAGGGAAATGGATGTATGTAACCATGGACACACACATGGATCACACCCAGAACCCACTGGAACCTCCATTGCATCATCAAACCATCCAAACTGGTAACCACTACCCAACGTTGTGGCAAAAGGACCTGGGGGTTAACAGGGAGAGAGCCAAACCAAAGCACAGCCAAGGTGCAAGGGCTATTGGCACCTAAGTCTGGGGCGAGCTAAGCCAGAGCACATAGTGCAAAGGTTATCGGCACAAAGGTCTTGGGGGAAAGTGATGTTATATATGCAGACTACTGCCTGGGGCCTAAGCTCTGGAATTCACTCCCTAAAGCTCTCCAGCTCTAACCTTTCTCTCCTCCTTTAAGATGCTGCTTAAAACCTACCTCACTCTGTCCTACTATCTCCTTTATGTCGCTCGTTATGACATTTGTTTGATAGCACTCATGTGAAGTGCCTTGGGACTTTTTACTGCATTAAAGATACTATATAAATATAATTTGTTGTTGTTGCTGCTTCTCCCACCAGCCCAGCTAACTGGACCTTTTATAAAAAATTCATTCTCGGGAGGTGGGCATCATTGGCAAAGTCGGCATTTATTACCCATCCCTAAATGCCCCAGAGTAGGTGATGATGGGCCGCCTTCTTGAACTGCTGCAGTCCCACAATGCTGTCGGGTAGGCAGTTCTAGTAACGATCATGTAACGGCGATATGTGTCCAAGTCAGGATAGTGTGTGACTTGAAAGAAAAAGAAAGATTTGCATTTCTATAGCGCCTTTCATGACCTCAGGACGTTCCAAAGCGCTTCACAACCAATGAAGCGCAGTCACTGTTGTCGGAATGTAGGAAACGCGGAAGCCAATTTGTGCACAGCAAGCTCCAACAAACAGCAATGTGATAATGACCAGATAATCTGTTTTTTAGTGATGTTGATTGAGGGATAAATATTGGCCAGGACACCATGGATAATTCCTCTGCTCTTCTTTGAAATAGTGCCATGAGATCTTTTATGCCCACCTGATAGAGCAGATGGGGCCTCGGTTTAACATCGCATTCAAAAGACGGCACCTCCAACAGTGCAGCACACCCTCAGTACTGCAGGCTAGATTTTTGTGTTGAAATCGCTGGAGTGGGACTGGAACCCACAACCTCCTGACTCAGTGGCAAGTCTGCTTGTTACCCACTGAGGATTTGGAGGTGATGGTGTTCACATGCAACTGCTGCCCTTGCCACAGGAAGTGGAGGCTGCGGGTTTGGGAGAAGCTGATGAAGACTCCTTGGCCTGCAGCCACAGTGTGTTTCCTGTGTGTATTACCCAATATCAAAGTGGATGGTGCGCTATGGGGAGTGGTCACTGAAATATATTTTAAGAGCAACCAGAATGATCCCAAATGTAAAATGAGTGCATTAGTCAGAGATTAGAGAAGCTCAAACTCAACACACTAAAGAAAAGGTAGCAGAGGGAGGTTAGATGAAGGAGGGGTGGGAGGTGGCTGATGTGGAGTATAAACAGCGGCACGGACCTGTTGAGCCGAATAGCCTCTTTTTATGCTCTAAATACTTCGTAATACTTTGATCTGTGATCCTCGGGCACCTCTTTGTGGCAGTGTTTCGACGGGGAGAGGTGTGCCGACGTGCAACAAAGCAGATTGCGTTTGCCTCGCACTTTTGGCTCTCTCCTGACCCTTACGCCACACCCAGAATACCGACAGGGTCAAACCTGTCCGTGCAGCCTGCCAGCAGCACTCAGTATGAAGAGCTGCAAAAAAGGTAAGTTAAAGTTTTTATTTTTTAATAACTTTTCAGTGATTTAGTAGGTAAAGGTTTTGTGAATGTTTGTTGATCCCCTGCCCCCCCCCTCCCAAGGCCTCTCTCGCAGCACTGCCAGCCCCGGACTAAAAATGCTAAAAACTCGCGGATTGAGCTGCAAGTCCTCGTGCGATGCCGATTTTACCCATGGTGCAGATGTAAAGGCCGAAAGTTAGGCCTAAAAACGGTAGCACAGTGAAAACAGTCATTTTGGCGTAAAACTATCGTTTTTGGCGAAAACTGAAAATCTAGCCTATAGAATATCAAAGCTGGGAGGTTATGCTTGAACTGTATAAAACATTAGTTCGGCCACACCTGGAGTACTGCGTGCAGTTCTGGTCACCACATACAGGAAAAATGTCACAGCACTAAAGAGGGCACAGAGGAGATTTACAAGGATGTTGCTTGGACTGGAGAATTTTAACTTTGAGGAAAGATTGGATAGGCTGGGGTTCTTTTCAGAGGAGGCTGAGGGGAGACTTAATTGAGTTGTATAAAATTATGAGGGGCCTAGATAGAGTGGATAGGAAGGACCTATTTCTCTCAGCAGAGGGATCAACAACCAGGGCGCATAGATTTAAAGTAATTGGTAAGAGGTTTAGAGAGGATTTGAGGGAAATGTCTTCACCCAGAGGGTGGTGAGGGTCTGGAACTCACTGTCTGAATGGTATAGGCAGAAACTCTCATACCATTTAAAAAGTAATTGGTTGTGCACTTGAAGTGCTGTAACCTACAGGGCTACGGACCGAGAGCTGGAAAGTGGGATTAGGCCGGATAGCTGCTTGTCGGCCGAATGGCTTCCTTCTGTGCTGTAAATTTCTATGATTCTCTGATTATGCAGTGAGTTCTGATGATCTGGAATGCACTGACTGAAAGGGCGGTGGAAGCAGATTCAATTGTAACATTCAAAAAGGAATTGAATAAATACTTGAAAAGGAAAGTTTGCAGGGCAGTGGGGAAAGAGCAGGGGAGTGGGACTAATTGGATAGATCTTTCAAAGAGCCGGCACAGGGACGATGGGCCGAATGGCCTCCTTCTGTGCTGTATCATTCTCTGATTCTATGGTTGGGGCTGTTCTGCCAATGCTACTGGTACATTGTATCGGCACTGAAATCGGTTTGTACTCATCATCATCATAGGCAGTCCCTCGAAATCAAGGAAGACTTGCTTCCACTCTTAGAATGAATCCTTAAGTGGCTGAACAGTCCAATACGAGAGCCACAGTCCCTGTCACAGGTGTGACAGATAGTGGTTGAGGGAAGGGGAGGGTGGGACAGGTTTGCTGCACGCTCTTTCCGCTGCCTGCGCTTGATTTCTGCATTCTCTCGGCGATGAGACTCGAGGTGCTCAGCACCCTCCTGGATGCACTTCCTCCGTTTAGGGCAGTCTTTGGCCAGGGACTCCCAGGTGTCAGTGGGGATGTTGCACTTTATCAGGGAGGCTTTGAGGGTGTCCTTGTAATGTTTCCTCTGCCCACCTTTGGCTCGTTTGCCATGAAGGAGTTCCGAGTAGAGCGCTTGCTTTGGGAGTCTCGTGTCTGGCATGCGGACAATGAGGCCTGCCCAGCGGAGTTGATCAATTCGGTTTGTACTGCAGGTCAGTGGTAACAACGGTCAGTCCCAAGAGCTGTCAGTGTTCAGTTGTTTTTGCACACAGTCTCGAAAATCCATAGCTGCGGGTGTTAACTGCTCAGCATGAAGTGTGTTGGCCTGACCTATTTTTAACATTTGATCGCTGCACAGAGGCTAGTTCCTGAGGGGCTGCACTGTCTGTCCTGCATCGTGTCAGTCACTGGAAAGGGAAGGTTTATCGGGTTATTTGCAGAGCACCTTTAACTCTCGGTGTACTGGATTTCCTGTAAGTCCGCAGGTCAAACAGAAAGAGGTGCTTCTTTCTCTCTCCGCAACTTCCTCTCTTCCGTTACTGTCCTGTAGACCCTACTCTCACTGATGCGATAGCCAATGAGTTGGCAGCGGGGGGGCGGGACTTACGGCCGGCAGGACTTACAGCCGAGCAAGTGTATTTTAACACAAGCTAAGCAAACAGTGAAGCAAACAAAGTCTATTTACAGATTCTATATAAAAAGACTCTCTATGAACTGCAGCAAACAGAATTGGTGCGAAAAATCAATCCCAGTCACTTACAGCAGTGCAGTCTCCAGCCATGATTGACAGGGTAACCAATCATCATCATCATAGGCAGGTCCTCAGAATCGAGGAAGACTTGCTTCCACTCTTAAAATGAGTCCTTAGGTGGCTGAGCAGTCCAATACGAGAGCCACAGTCCCTGTCACAGGTGGGACAGATAGTCGTTGAGGGTAAGGGAGGGTGGGACAGGTTTGCCGCACACTCTTTCCGCTGCCTGCACTTGATTTCTGCATGCTCTCGGCGATGAGACTCGAGGTGCTCAGTGCCCTCCTGGATGCTCTTCCTCCACTTAGGGCAGTCTTTGGCCGGGGACTCCCAGGTGTCAGTGAGGATGTTGCACTTTATCAGGGAGGCTTTAAGGGTGTCCTTGTAACGTTTCCACTGCCCACCTTTGGCTCATTTGCCGTGAAGGAGTTAGGGGGAGCTCTATATTACACAGAGGATCACTTCAGTCAGGGCAGTAGGTTAGCAAATGTAGAATTCTGCACACTCCTTCCCCCTTTCAATTCATACAGGCAATCTCCTTCCTTAAAACCCCTCCATATCAAAGCACCAGCCTTTGCTTCTTCCTCTATCTCGAAAAGACAGTTCCAAGCTTCTCTCCTTCTGTACTGAGCACTGTTCTGAGCTTCTCCTACAGCAAATGTTACTCACAATTTCTCCCCTCTCTCCACCAAGTTTCTCCCCACCCTCCAAAAGTGCTCCTAGCGACTCTTCCTCCTTCTCTCCCACCTAAAGGTGCTGCTCATGGCTTCTTAGCCCCGCCTCTTTTTCCTAAGGGATCTGCACCCAGCTCTCCCTTCTCACCCCAAGTTTCTATCTCCTGGCAATCATGCTATGATCAATGCCGCCACACACACTGGATAGGCTTTCCCAATCGTATCAGAATTCCCATGGTGCACACCAGGTACAGCAGGTGGGAGCTCCGGGGCTGTACTTGGGGGAGGGGCCCAGCGCCACACACATTATCATCCACCAACACATACAGGGCCCCAAAATACTAACCCTCTGCGCTCAGTGCAGACAGCTGGCACATATAGGGGACCTGGGATTATTTTTCTCTTCCAGCACAGCTCTGGAATCCCGCGCTAAACCTCCCCGCCTCTCTACCTCCCCTTCACTCCTTAAAACCTACCTCTTTGACCAAGCTTTTCATCATCTGTCCTAGTATCTCCACAAGTGCCTTTAGTTTGGTAGTGCTCCTGTGAAGCACCTTGGAATGTTTCACTATGTTAAAGGCACTATATAAAAGGCAAGTTGTTGTTGTTGATGCCGTCTAGGCCTACAACAGCTAATTCAGAACACACCAGGGTTTGTCATTGTCTCTGGTTGAAAGACACTGGGGTAGATTTTCAACTTGCTTCTTGGGCTTAATACTGGCAGATCTGCTGCCCGTTAGAGAAAACGTCAGATTTTCACCTCCATTGATTTTGATTTTATACCAGGCAGCGTTGGAAATCTACCCTATTACCTCCAAGCCAAGGGATTCACAGCAAGTTTTAATTGAACATCTACAAGATAGGACATTTTAGGAACACAAATATGGAGATGTTCAAAATTATGAGGGGTTTGATTTAGTAGGTAGGGAGAAATTGTTTCCACTGACAGGAGGGTCGGTAACCAGAGGACACACAGATTTAGGATAATTGGCAAAAAAGCCAGAGGGAGATGAGGAGAATTTCTTTTTGCGCAGCAAGTTGTTATGATCTGCAATGCGCTGCCTGAAAGGGCGGTGGAAGCAGATTAAATAGTAACTTTCAAAAGGGAGATGGATAAGTACTTAAAAAGGAGAAATTTGCAGAGCTACGGGGAAAGAGCAGGGGCATGGAACTGTTTGGATAGTTCTTTCATAGAGCCAGCACAGGCACGATGGACCAAATGGCCTTCTTCTGTGCTGTATAATTCCATGATTCTATTTAAGGAAGGATATACTCGCATTGGAGGCTGTTCAGAGAAGGTTCACGAGGTTGATTCCGGAGATGGGGGGGTTGACTTATGAGATAGGTTGAGTAGGTTGGGCCTCTACTCATTGGAGTACTAGGGGGCATTGTCTCAGAATAAGGGGCCGCCCATTTAAAACAGAGATGAGGAGGAATTTCTTCTGTGGGACTCTCTGCCCCAGAGAGCTGTGGAGGCTGCGTCATTAAATATATTTAAGGCGGAGATAGACAGTTTTTTGAGCGATAAGGAAATAAAGGATTATGGGGAGTGTTGTGTCGGCATGCCTGTTTACTGTGTGATGTCTGTAACACTGTTATGCCACACTGAATGTACCCTTATACTGCACACACCTTACCGGTACACCAGAGGGTGCTGCTGCTGGAGACCTAGGGGTTGCCTGTACACGGCAGGTAACCCAGTATAAAAGGGAACTCACAGCTTTTTGTCGTCACTCAGGAGCTGCAAATAAAGGACTACAGGTCTTCACAGTTTAAGTATCATACCCTGCCTCGTGGAGTTATTACTAAAGGTGCCTACTTACACTACAGGGAGCGTGCAGGGAAGTGGAGCTGAGTTCATGATCAGATCAGCCATGATCCTATTAAATGGCGGAGCAGGCTCGAGCGGTCAAATGGCCTAATCCTGCTCCTTATGATTTCTTATGATTCTATAAACTGGGCCTTTAGGCCCAAGCAGCCTGTCCTTAACCCCACTTACTGCATTCTTACTATGGGATGCAATTCAGCTTTGTTGTTTGTGTATAACGGGCGGTAGCGGAAAAGGAAATTGGACGTGTTTTGCATCTCTACCAAAGTTGAATTCCCCTCTTTTTTCCCAGCTGAAGTCACTTGGCTAGGCATAGAGCATAAGGACTCACCGTGGGATCTTTCTGCTCTGTACCACCGTGAGTAGTGATTTTACTCACAAGGCTATAGTGGCAGCTCACAACATCAATCTATCGGGAATTCTCGAGACATCACCTTGTTCTCCATTACCATCCACAGAACAGTGCCCCAGTTCCTTGAATGGTTGGCATTTCGGATGAGACGTTAAACCGAGGGCCAGTCTGCTCTCTCAGGTGGACGTAAAAGATCCCATGGCACTATTTCAAAAATGAGGAGGGGAGTTACCCCCAGTGTCCTGGCCAATATTTATCCTTCAATCAACCTAACAAAAACAAGATTATCTGATCATTATCACATTGCTGTTTGTGGGAGCTTGCTGTATGCAAATTGGCTGCTGCATTTCCCACATTACAACAGTGACTACACTCCAAAAGTACTTCATTGGCTATAAAGCACTTAGAGACATCCGGTGGTCATGAAAGGCGCTATATAAATGCAAGTCTTTCTTTCTTTACACATAGCTAAGCTGGGATGGCTGCTACACTTTCGCCCTGTGCTAGGTCCCGTTGGCCCGAGGCAGAGGCTAGCAGTTGATACTGGGCGGTGACCTCTGCCCTCAGAAAAATAACACATGTTCCATTTACCAGCCTTTCTGAGCAGTCAGCCCACATCATAGCAACAGCACAGAGTGCGACAGGCAGAACGCTGGGCACCCCGCAGCCAGGCAGCACTCAGCGCTGCCGTGGCGACCAGCTGTCCCTGTTACAGCAGGTTTGGAGAGCGTTCCAGGAGATATTGTAACACCTCGCAAAAACCCTTGTTCAGATAAATCAAATTGTGTAAAACTGTGACATGATATTGCAAAGTGCATTTAAATTGATTTTTTTTTTAAAACATGATTGTCAATGATCTTTGCACTTTGATTTTCTGCAGTGGTTAAGGGGGAAGTGTTTGGCAGTGCTGGTCTTTACCTTTGTTAGCAGATGATTTCAGCTTCAGCACATTCAGCAGTAGGGATTTCACACTCGATTAACTGTAGAAGATTCTGGCTCCTTCAAAATGAGCTATGCACCTCCATGGAAACTGCAGCCTCACTGCCTGGCTTATGGGGGGAGAGGGTGCAGGATGTTGAATTTCCTTGGGACCAATTCCAGCTGCTGCCGTAACGTCGGCGTAGGTTCAGTCGTAATCCCAGTCATCCGTATAAACTGGGATCCCATCGAAGTTACAGCAGTAAAGAGGGGAGAATCCCCGAGGAAATTCACCACCCCCCCTCCCTTTGACTTTGTTGTAAAATGATTCTTTTTCAAAGGGAAGAAAAACTTGCATTTAAATAGCGCCTTTCATGACCTCGGGTTGTCTCAAAGCGCTTCTCAGCCTCTGAAGTACTTTTGAAGTGTAGTCACTGTTATAACGTATGAAATGTGGAGTCAATAACCAGGGAGCATAGATTTAAAATAATTGGTAGGAGATTGAGAGGGCATTGGAGGGGAAATGTTTTCACCCAGAGGGTGGTGGGGGTCTGGAACTCACTGCCTGAAAGGGTGGTAGAGGCAGAAACCCTCACCACATTTAAAAAGTACTTGGATATACACTTGAAGTGCCGTAACCTACAGGACTACGGACCTAGAGCTGGAAAGTGGGATTATACTGGATAGCTCTTTGTCAGCCGGCGGGGACACGATGGGCCGAACGGCCTCCTTCTATGCTGTAAATTTCTATGATTCTATGTGGCAGCCAATTTGTGCACAGCCAGCTCCCGCAAACAGCAATGAGATAATGACCAGATAATTTTTTTTTAAAGTGATGTTGATTGAAGGATAAATATTGGCCAGGACATGGAGCTAACTCCCCTGCTCTTCTTCAAAATAGTGCCATGGGATCTTTTACGCCCACCTGAGAGAGCAGACAGAGCCTCAATTTAACATCTCATCCCAAAGACGGCACCTCCAGCAGTGCAGCACTCCCTCAGTGCAGCACTCCCTCAGTGCAGCACTCCTGCACTGGAGTGTCAGCCGAGATTTTTGTGCTCAAGTCTCTGGAGTCTAGCCTCCCTCCACCCTCCTAAAGGTGGCGGCTCAAACTGGGGTCGAGTTATGGTCACCAATCAGCCAGGATGGTCCTCAAGGAATTTGACAGATGTGCTTTGCCATGATAGATGGATTAAAAGGCTGATCTCGCACTTTCCTCAGGTGCTGATTTCAGACTTGCTACTGCTCTGCACCTACTAGTCCTTGGTCAACATTGGTACTTTCGTAGCATTCCTCACATCAGAAAGACCTCTCGGAAACTTCACAGAATAAAAACCGGAAGGAAGAACAAATGGAATGGAATTGCAGATGGGACAAAAAAGGTGTGTGAAGTGAAAGTAACTTACATTTATGTCGCGCCTTTCAGGACCACAGAATATCCCAAATGCTTGACATAGAAACATAGAAAATAGGTGCAGGAGCAGGCCATTCGGCCTTTCAAGCCTGCACCACCATTTAATATGATCATGGCTGATCATGCAACTTCAGTACCTCATTCCTGCTTTCTCTCCATACCCTTGATCCCTTTAGCCGTAAGGGCCACATCTAACTCCCTTTTGAATATATCTAATGAACTGGCCTCAACAACTTTCTGTGGTAGAGAATTCCACAGGTTCACCACTCTCTGGGTGAAGAAGTTTCTCCTCATCTCGGTCCTAAATGGCTTACCCCTTATCCTTAGACTGTGACCACTGGTTCTGGACTTCCCCAATATCGGGAACATTCTTCCTGCATCTAACCTGTCCAATCCTGTCAGAATTTTACAACCTATGAAGAACTTCTTTTGAAGTGGAGTCACTGTTGTGATGCAGGGGAACATGGCAGCCAATTTGGACATAGCAAGATCCCAGAAACAGCAATGAGATAATCAGATAATCCATTTCATTCGATGCGTGGGCAGCCAATCAGGTTTTGGATAGAAGAGTGTGGGCCTTAGCCTTGGGCTGGTAGCTAAGATGCGGCAGGTCTGCTTTCTTGCAGTTAGAATGTGGCTGGAAAGAAAGATAATGCCAATAACAAGGAAGACAGAATATTATCTGAATGGTGACAGATTAGGAAAAGGGCAGGTGCAAAGAGACCTGGGTGTCATGGTACATCAGTCATTGAAGGTTGGCATGCAGGTACAGCAGGCGGTTAAGAAAGCAAATGGCATGTTGGCCTTCATAGCGAGGGGATTTGAGTACAGGGGCAGGGAGGTGTTACTACAGTTGTACAGGGCCTTGGTGAGGCCACACCTGGAGTATTGTGTACAGTTTTGGTTTCCTAACCTGAGGAAGGACATTCTTGCTATTGAGGGAGTGCAGCGAAGGTTCACCAGACTGATTCCCGGGATGGCGGGACTGACCTATCAAGAAAGACTGGATCAACTGGGCTTGTATTCACTGGAGTTCAGAAGAATGAGAGGGGACCTCATAGAAACATTTAAAATTCTGACGGGGTTAGACAGGTTAGATGCAGGAAGAATGTTCCCAATGTTGGGGAAGTCCAGAACCAGGGGACACAGTCTAAGGATAAGGGGGAAGCCATTTAGGACCGAGATAAGGAGGAATTTCTTCACCCAGAGAGTGGTGAACCTGTGGAATTCTCTACCACAGAAAGTTGTTGAGGCCAATTCACTAAATATATTCAAAAAGGAGTTAGATGAAGTCCTTACTACTAGGGGAATCAAGGGGTATGGTGAGAAAGCAGGAATATGAACCATGAACTCATTGAATGGCGGTGCAGGCTAGAAACATAGAAACATAGAAAATAGAAAGGGCCGAATGGCCTACTCCTGCACCTATTTTCTATGTTTCTATGTTTCTATGAAGCCAACCCACGAAAAGGACGGGACGTGTGATTTATTGTTTGTTCTCCTCTTTCGAGGAGGGAAGTGAAATTGTGTGGAGAAAGCTGTCCCATGCCTTTTCTCTCCCAAATCTCCTCACTTCCACTGTTCAACAACAACAACTTGCATTTATATAGCACCATTAACGTAGTGAAACCTCCCAAGGCGCTTTACAGGAGTATTATGCGTTAAAAATTTTACACGAACTGAATAAGTAGAAATTCGGGCAAGTGACCAAAAGCTTGGCCAAAGAGGTGTGTTTTAAGAAGCGTCTTGAAGGAGGAAAGAGAGAGAGAGAGAGAGAGAGAGACACGGTTCAAGTTCCCCATGTGCCGTAAGTTGGTGCATTTTAGCCCTCATCATCACAGGCAGTCCCTCGGAATTGAGGAAGACTTGCTTCCACTCTAAACAGGAGTCCTTAGGTGGCTGAACAGTCCAATACAAGAACCACAGTCCCTGTCACAGGTGGGACAGATAGTCATTGAGGGAAAGGGTGCGGGGGGAACTGGTTTGCCGTACGCCCTTTCCGCTGCCTGCGCTTGATTTCTGCACACAATTTTAGCTCTAACTACAAATTAATTATATAAACTGCCATTACCCATCCCCCACCGCAGCTCTCTGCTTCTCACTGAGCTGCTGAATTCTCTTCTCAAATTTGGTTTCTGAATTCCTGGACATCAAGACAACGCTTCTGCATTGGACTGCACTGGAAGACTCATCTGATGTATCTCTTTTAAATTAATTTAAATAACTTTTGGCCACCTTTCCCCACTGCAGCTATTTCTCAGCTGAGCTGGGTGACTCGTTCCACTGGCTTTTCAGCTTTCTTGGTCGCTGGCTCGTGGTTTTACATTTTCTCCACCAGTTCTGATCTACGGTGGCCTCCAACTTCGCGTTGACTTCGCCATCATCGTTCTGCACGGCAACCGATTCTCATTCTGACGGAAATAACCTCCATCCTCCTATTCTCTACCTGTCAAACAGCTTCTGGATTTCACTTCCCGCTAGACCTGTCTCCGCACTTGGACAACAGTTCGTCGATGCTCCTTGCTGTCACCATGTTAACTTTTTTCCTCCAAGGGACCTCTGACTTTAACTCTCGACTCCCTATTATTGTGTCCAACCCATTTCCTGGTACTGCCAGGAAATATATATCTCAATAATTGCTACATGAACAGGCCTATATGACTTGAATCTTTCTCTGTGTCCACTCGTGTGTGAATTTTGGCTGCACCTGAGCCAATCACTTCAGTTTCCACATTGTTCTCCCCTTTCTCTTTTCCTTCGATCCCTCCCTGACTGATCTCTCCTGTCGTCATTCCTCCTTTCATCTCTCCTCTCTCGGATAATCTGGCCTCCCAAAACCCTACCCTAACCTTTCATTACCCTTCGACCTTCCTACTCTCCTGCCGCCTTCCAAGGCTTGCCTCCCTCCTAGACAAGCCTACAGCTTCCCGCTATGTCTCTCTTGGCATTCTCCAATGGGCCCATCGAGGCACACATCACTGCCTCCTCACAAGGGCAACGCCAACTGTCCCATCCTACTCTCTCGCCGACCTCTCCACCCAGCGCGTCTGCTAGGGACTAACCTTGCCAATCTCCTCCGCATCCAACTCACCCCCCCCAGCGCTGACCCTGTGGATGCTGACAGTGGATCAGCCGCCACTGGCCCTCTCCGTATCTCCCTGTAGAATGTCCGTTCACTTGCGAACAAGGCCCTGGCCATCGATGAGCATATAGTGGATGATTGCATCGACATCCTGGCCCTGACAGAAACCTGGTTGAGGGGCGATGACACCTTACCCTTAAATGACCCCTCCCCTCCTGGCTATACCTTCCACCACTTGCCCCGCCCAGACCGCCGTGGTGGCTGTGTGGCTCTCATCACCAAATCACACCTTGGTCTGTGCCCCTACACCTCCGGCACTTTCTCCTCCTTTGAGCATCTCGCCTTACTCCATCCCTCTCACATCTCATTTAAAATTCTCATTCTCCTCCGCCCACCCAAGTACCATAAAAATGTAATTACCGAGATATCTTCACTGCTTTCCTCCTTCACCCTCTGCACCGAGCGACTTCTCATCCTCAGTGATTTCAACCTCCATCTCAATTCATCACGCTCTCTGTCCTCTGAGTTCACTAGCCTCCTGTCCTCCCTTAATCTTTCCCTCTGTGTAAACTCCCCAACCCATATTCACAGTCAGCCCCTCGCTACTCCCATCGTGTCAATCACAGATAAGGCCATCTCTGACCACTTCCTTGTATCGCTCCCCGCCCACATCCCCTCTCTGCCCCTTCCTTTCCTGGCTCCCATGTTAACTGACATTGTTAGTGGTTCTCTCTCCTCAGGTACGGTCCCCCTCTCCTTCAAATCTACCGTCATCACCCCTCTCCTCAAAAAAAAAACCCTTGACCCCTCCGTCCTTGCAAATTACTGCCCCATTTCCAACCTCCCTTTCCTCTCCAAAGTCCTTTAATGTCCTGTCGCTTTCCAAATCCGTGCCCATCTTTCCCGCATTTCCATGTTTGAATCCTTCCAATCAGGTTCCTGCCCCGGCCACAGTACCGAAACGGCTCTCATCAAAGTCACAAATGACATCCTTTGTGACCGTGACAAAGGCAAACTATCCCTCCTCAACTTCTCAACCTGCCTGCAGTCTTTGACATGATTGACCACTCCATCCTCAACCAACGCCGCTCCACCATGGTCCAGCTGGGTGGGACTACGCGCATGGTTCCATTCTTATCTATCTCATTGTAGCCCGAGAATCTCCTGCAACGGCTTCTCTTCCCGCCCCCGCATCGTTACCTCTGGTGTCCCCCAGGGATCTATCCTTGGTCCCTCCTATTTCTCATCTACATGCTGCCCCTTGGCGACATCATCCAAAAACACAGCATCAGTATCTACATGTACGCTGACAAAACCCAGCTCTACATCACCACCACTATTCTCAACCCCTCCACCGTCTCCAAATTGTCAGACTGCTTGTCAGACATCCAGTACTGGATGAGCAGACATTTTCTCAAATTAAATATCGGGAAGACCGAAGCCATTATCTTTGGTCCCTGCCACTGACTCCGTTCCCTAGCCACTGACTCCATCCCTCTCCCCAACTTCTGTCTGCGGCTGAACCAGACTGTTCGCCACCTGGGTGTCATATTTGACCCTAAAATGACCTTTCGACCACATATCCGCAGCATAACTAAGACCGCCTATTTCCACCACTGCAATATCACCCATCTGCGCCCCTGCCTCAGCTCATCCGCTGCTGAAGCCCTCATCCATGCCTTTGTTACCTCTAGACTTGACTATTCCAACGCACTCCTGGATAGCCTCCCACATTCTACCCTATGTAAACTTGAGATCATCCAAAACTCAGCTGCCCATGTCCTAACTTGCACTAAGTCCCGTTTACCCATCATTCCTGTACTCGCTGACCTGCATTGGCTCCCAGTTAAGCAAGACCTGGATTTAAAAATTCTCATCCTTGTTTTCAAATCCCTTTATGGCCTCACCCCTCCCTATCTCTGTAATCTTCTTGAGCCCCACAACCGTCCACCCCACCACCCAGAGATATCTGCGTGCCTCCAATACGGCCCTCTTGCTCAACCATTCATGGCCATGTCTTCAGCTGCCTAGGCTCTAAGCTCTGGAATTCCCTGCCGAAACCTCTCCACCTCTCTTTCCTCCTTTAAGACGTTCTTTCAAACTTACCTATTTGACCAAGCTTTTTGTCATCTGCACTAATTTCTCCTTGCGTGGCTCGGTCAATTTTCTTTCCTTATAGCACCCCTGTGAAGCGCCTGGCGATGTTTTACTACCTTAAAGGCGCTATATAAATACAATTTGTTGTTGCTGTTTCAGTAAAGTTGGTTGAGAGACCAGAAGAACTCCCCTGCTCTTGTTTGAATAGTACTATGGGACCATTTCCATCCCCCTGAGAGGAGAGATGGGGCCTTGTTTTACCATCTGATCCTGAAGATAGCACATACCGACAGTGCAGCACTCCTTCAGCACTGAACTGAAGTGTCAGCCTGGATTATGTGCTCGGGTCTCTGGAGTGGGGCTTGAACCCACAATGAGGTGAAAATACTATCACTGAGCTTAAGCTGACGTAGCTAAGACTACACTGTTAAGGGAATGAAAAATCTTTGAGTAAGCTTTTGAAAACATAGAGGAGCTAGTAAGATGAGAGATTTTCAGATGGAGTTGTAGCAGACGGGGACATGGTCGCTCCCCGTTTACCCTGTAGCACTTCCTCCGTCACTGAGGTACAGTCCCATGGGTAGCAGTCATCATTTCCCCTGTCCTTCACCGAAGTGACCATTAAAAGCATCAAATAGGAAGCATATTGCACCACCCAAGCTGCTTTTTTAGTGGGGTGCTACTGCTCGACCTAGTCCCAGCACATGGGTCTAGTGTAGCCAGGGCCAATCCCAAAGTAAACTCAAATAAGTCTGGCCACCAGAAGATCCAGTAAAATAGGGTTTTATTACTGGATCTTCTCAGCCGCTGGCCTTAGCATGACACTCCCCACAACAGCTGGCTCAAAGCGGCCTTACTGAAAGTCTGAGACATTTCAGCCCACCGCTTTCTGGGCCTCAAGGTCTCCATTTGTAAATTGTCCACACACGCACCTCTGTTTGGTCTATTCTTAGGTTTTGAGACATTTTTAGACAGGAGAGATACCGGCTCAAAGCAAGAACTTTTAAACAGCCTCGATTGTAGAGCTTCAACCACTTGTAGACACAGCCACAACCACCAATGAAACGACAATGGCCAGTTAAAAATACACAGAGGCATGTGGTTTAACCAGCTGCCACTCGAGAAGCAAGGACTGCAGTTACACTGACCATCATAATCGGTTTATCAGTTCAATGATTAGTAATTAAATGTGTATGATGATGTATTGAGCAAAAGGAGAAGCATTGTACTGTATGCAAAAATATATATTTTTTTATTCATTCACGGGAAGTGGCCATCGTTGACATGGCCAGCATTTATTGCCCATCCCTAATTTCCCTCGAGAGGGTGGTAGTAGTGAACTGCTTTCAACCACTGAAGTTCCATGTGGTGACTTTTTTGTTGTGGTTTGATACACCCCAGTAGCTCGCTAGTCTCATTTCAGAGAGCAGTTAGGAGTCAACCACATTGGTACAGGACTGGAGTCACATATAAATTGGTTTCCTTCCCTGAAGGGAGAAGTTGGGTTTTTATGACAATCTGATAACTTCACACTCACCATTACTGATACCAGGTTTTTCCTCCAGATTTTGTTTATAATCAATTTAATTTAATTTCTCAAACTGCTATGGTGAGGTTTGAACTCATGCTCTGAGAATTATTAGTCCAGGCCTTGGCATTAATGGCCCAGTAACTGGACTTCCAAAAGGCATTTGATGAAGTGCCATATAATAGGCTTGCCAGCAAAGTTGAAGCCCATGGAATAAAGTGGGACAGTGGCAGCATGGATACAAAATTGGCTAAGTGACAGGACACAGAGAGTAGTGGTGAACAGTTGGTTTCCGGACTGGAGGAAGGTATATAGTGGTGTTCCCTAGGGGTCGGTACTAGGACCACTGCTTTGATATATATTAATGACTTGGACTTGGATGTACAGGACACAATTTCAGAATTTGCAGTTGACTCAGAACTTGGAAGTATAGTTGTTGCGTATGCAATAACTCAATAGGCTTAGTACCGTGAACTCAATCAGGTGCGACCTGACTCTATTTTATTAGCTCTCAAAGTGAGGGTTAAACATGGAGGCTTTCTTTATATACAAGGGCTGCACGTGTGTGTCTGTGGCACAGTGACCCCCAACGGTTGCTTCTCCTGGTGGCAGGTAAACCCAGGCATACATTACAATAGTGAATAGTGAGGAGGATAGTGATAGGCTTCAAGAAGACATAGACAGGCTGGTGAAACAGGCAGACACTGGCAGATTAAATCTAATGCAGAAAAGTGCAAAGTGATTTTAGTAATAAGAAGAAGAAAAGGCAGTACAATCCTAAAGGAGGTGCATGAACAGAGAGACCTGATGGTATATGTGCACAAATCGTTGAAGGTGGCAGCGCAGGTTGAGAAAGCAGTTAAAAAAGCATACGGGATCCTGCGCTTCATGAATAGAGGCATATAGAGTACAAAAGCAAGGAAGTTATGATGAATCTTTATAAAACACTGGTTTGGCCTCAGTTAGAATATTATGTCCAATTCTGGGCACCACACTTTAGGAAGGATGTGAAGGCCTTAGAGAGGGTGCGTAATAGATTTACGAGAATCACTCCAGGGATGAGGGACTTCAGTTACTTGGAGAGACTGGAGAAGCTGGGCTTGTTCTCCTTGGAGCAGAGAAGATTGAGAGGAGATTTGATCGAGGTGTTCAAAATCATGAGGGGTCTGGACAGAGTAGATCGCGAGAAACTGTTCCCATTGGTGGAAGGGTCGAGAACCAGAGGACACAGATTTAAGGCGATTGGCAGAAGAACCAAAGATGACAGGAGGAATTTTTTTTTACGCAGCGAGTGGTTAGGATCTGGAATACGCTGCCGGAGAGGGTGGTGGAGGCAGATTTAATCGTGGCTTTCAAAAGGAAATTGGGGGGGGATAAGTACCTGAAAGAAAAAAAATTGCAGGGCTACGGGGAAAGGGCGGGGGAGTGGGACTAGCTGAAGTGCTCTTGCAGAGAGCTGGCATAGGCTCAATGGGCCGAATGGCCTCGTTCTGTGCTGTAACCATTCTGTGATTCTATGAACATAACCACTATGCTACTGTACCTGAAACTGTGCTCTCATAAGGGGAACTCTTCATTTGTTTCCTGCCTCCCCCCTCCCACCCCCTCTGCCCCAGTGTTGCACACCCAAAGTGTGCTGCATCTATCAGTTACACTGGAATTTCCTGCCCCAGGACATTAATCTAGCCCTCCGATATAGGCCTGCACTAGCAAAAGAGAAAGTAAAATGGAGTGCAGCTCCAAGTCTGAATGGTCTGCAGCTACAGTCCTGGCCCAAGGCTCGAAGATCTGAGGGAGGAGTACTTGAAAACATTTTGCGCTTGCCTTTGGTCTTTACTGCAGCTCACTGTCAGGCAGTTTTCAAGTGTCTGGGAAAGTGGGGAGGTTTTAACACAACCGAGTGGCTTGCTAGGCCATTTCAGAGCGCAGTTAAGAGTCAACCAGATTGCTTTGGGTCTGGAGTCACATATCAACCAGACCAGGTAAGGACAGCAGATTTCCTACTCTAAAATCATTAGTGAATCAGATGGGTTTTTAACGACAATCATTAAAACCATTACTGATGCTAGCTTTTTATTCCAGATTGATTCAATTAATTGGCACAAGCCTTCTGCCAGCTTCTTGGGGCACCCTGCATCAGGACATCCTATGGAAAAAAGAGACCGAAGACCTCATCATCACGTGAGCCCATTGCAGGCACACACCCAATTCCATTCCCCTAACCGCGGGCAAGCCCTGGAAATCCCTGGACAATGTCGAGGGGATGCAGAAAACTGGACCCTTCATTTTTTGGGCTGTAGATTCCAAATCTCTGCTTCTGATTACCGTGTTCCATTCTTCCCAACACTCTCCGTGGATGCCCGTCAGTACCGCAGATTCCTCAGAACCTCCGTTTACAAGGCTTCATCACCATTCTCCTCTGATGAAGCTGATGTCCTTGCCTCCTCTTCCTTCTCCTTTCTGCTTTCATCTCTGTATTTTAGAAGTTTCGATTTTAACACATTTATAAAGAGTCAGTGGTCAGGTATCTTATATAATAAGCCTTTTGCAACTTGATGTTATTTTACCGTTGACCTTATGCCTAAAGCAAGCTAAAGAAATGCTTTGACCTAATTTGACACTACGTAGGAAAAACTTTGGATTTAAAGAGAGGAAGATAAAGGAAAGCTGTCTACAAGCCTGCAATGAAGGCCATTGCTTGGCCTGAGGGGCTATCAGTACATATTAGCAAAGTTGAAGTCTCCCACTGTCTTGACGGCCTCCTACTAAACAAAAACAGGATTCAATGATACTTAATGTCTGTAAGAGCCTGATTCGTTCAACATCATCATCACTTATCATCATCATAGGCAGCCCCTCGGAATCGAGGAAGACTTGCTTCCTCTCTTAAAATGAGTCCTTAGCTGGCTGAACAGTCCAATAGAAGAACCACAGTCACTGTCACAGGTGGGACAGATAGTCGTTGAGGGAAACGGTGGATGGAACTGATTTGCTGCACGCTCTTTCTGCTGCCTGCGCTTGATTTCTGCATGCACTCGGCGATGAGACTTGAGGTGCTCAGCGCCCTCCTGGATGCACTTCTTCCATTTAGGGCGGTCTTTGGCATGGGGCATCACTTAGCATTGCTTTAAAACCCTCTACCCTGCCCCCTCACCTCCAACAAGTGTGAGGAACTCAAGGACTTCTTGGTCACTGCGATTGTGATTTTCCATTCAGCTGCAGCCCCCTTTTCCTTTTACCCATCCCACCAGATCCCACCCCACCCCACCCCACACCCAAGTCACCCTCTTTGCCCAATCCCGTTAAGTTTCTTTCTCTAGTTTCTCTCCTATCTATCCTCATCCCTTTCCAAGCTCAGCTTTTCCATGAGACGCACCTCCTCCTCATGAAACCATTCGCACTAAAGCCCCACCAGAAACAGTAACGGAAGAATATCCATGATAGTTTTTAAAAAGGGAAGTGTAATGTATTTGCTTCATGGGTTCTTTGTTTACGAATTCATAGCAACACATTGCTATTAAGAACTAGTTGGTTTATTAGCAAAGGTTTCACACTTCACATTACCAGTTCATCCACCAGGCTCACAACCATCTGCCTCATCGTGGATTCCCTGAACCCAACTGGCTGGGGTTTTATTAAGGCTTGTGAACCTCACGTAACTGGCTAAACCACTCCCAACTCAACAGCTCTATACTCACAGGTGCATACATTACAAGAAGTGGATAAATATTTGAAGAAAGCATTTTAAAAAGGTAAAGAGAAAGGCCAGGGGTGTGAGTTTAAGTGGACAAGTTCTTGGAGAGCAGGAAGAATTGTGAGGGGCCGAATGGCCTCCTTCTGTGCTGTAAAGTTCGATGATTCAACATTCCCAATAATTGTTTTTTGCCAATAAAAGACCACAGCTGTTGAGTTTGGATGTAACCAATCTGCTATTAGAGGGAATTTGAAGTCCATTCCCTAGGGTCTAGTGGAATCAATATCTTGCTCACACATCTATCACTAATGTTTTTTTTAAATACATGGTTAACAGGCATCCCAAAGGTGCAGAGGTGAAGTTTCTATCTCTTAACCATACAGACCAGAAAGGCAACAATTTTGATCCACAATCTGTACTGAGTAAGACCTCAGCTTGGGCACCTCATGGGTGCTACAACTGCCACAGTATCCCTGGACTACAGAAGAGAAAATTGACTAGTACCCCCATTCCTTTGTTACCTCTAGACTTGACTATTCCAACACACTCCTGACTGGCCTCCCACATTCTACCCTACATAAACTTGCCATCATCCAAAACTCGGCTGCCCATGTCCGGACTCGTATCAAGTCCCACTCACCCATCAGCCCTGTACTCGCTCACCCACATTGGCTCCCGGTTAAGCAACGCCTCGATTTCAAAATTCTCATCCTTGTTTTCAAATCCCTCCATGCCGTCACCCCTCCCTATCTCTGTAATCTTCTCCAGCCCCACAACCCCCCGAGATGTCTGCACTCCTCTGATTCTGCCCTCTTGAGCATCCCTGATTATAATCGCTGAACCATTGTTGACCGTGCCTTCTGTTGCCTAGGCCCTGAGCACTGGAACTCACTGCCTAAGCCTCTCCACCTCTCTACCTCTCTTTCCTCATTCAAGTCATTCCTTAAAACCTATCTCTTTGACCAAGCTTTTGGTCACGTGACCTAATTTGCCTTATGTGGCTCGGTGTCAAAACTTTTGTCCCGTGAAGCACCTTTGGATGTTTCACTACATTAAAGGCGCTATATAAATACAAGTTGTTATTATTTTGTTGTTGTATTCCTGGTTGCTATCAGACCACCCCCTAACAGAATATATGTAGGTACATAGTCATCAGATGAGAATATACTGAGTGTGGCTGCAATGTCATTCCCAGTTTGATAATCCACCAGCACTTGCTGTCTGTGCCCACATCTGAAGAATGGCCACCTAGCGGAAGAATGGCCACCTGGCAAGTGATGAATACCACTGAAAGAAGCTTACCTCAGTGACAAGAAAGACAAGAACACTGGGGAGATCATTTCTCAAATAAAATGGGTTAGACAAGCTGAAATTTGGCATGATTTTTTTACATTAGTCACAGAATGCTAAAGATTTAAAGACCATCACAAGCCATTGTTCAATATGGTACTTGTAGATTATGCAATCGAAGCAGCCATTGAATTTTACTTGGTTTTCAGTGGCCCCTTCAATGGTTGGCATTTTGCCACTTGGCATAGATAGAAAGGAGGATTGGCAAGGAAGATTGTATTGGAAAGTCTGTGTAAAAATGTTCAGCTGGGAGGGCAGAAAAATGGCCTGTGCAGTAATTGTTGACTGTTTCATCACATCTTTGTTAAGCCAATCACTCTTGTTTGTGTTAGGAGTACATTGGAGTCTCCAGTAGGGATGTAGGGGATGGGCGTACAATAATAGAATCCAGTAATAACTCCACCGTGAATGGGATTCAGTTTCATTAGACTTCATTAGAAGATCCACAATGATTTAACAGGTTTTAGACCAACCTGCTGTAATTCCAATAATAATTCTAATTACAATTCTTCCTCTTCTTCTTTAACAGTAGCTTCACTGTAGGACAGAGTATAAATCAAGAAATAATGGAGGTTTGTAAGAAAGGTACAACAATAATCGTGGGCGATTTTAATCTTCATATAGATTGGACAAATAAAATTGGCAACACTAGTCTTAAGGATAAGTTCATAGAGTGTATTTGGGATGGTTTCTTAGAATAATACATTGTAGAACCAACAGGGAGCAGGCCACTTTAGATTTGGTAATGTGAAATAAGGATTAATGAATGATCTCATTGTAAAGGATCCTCTAGGGAAGAGTGGTCATAGCATGTTAGAATTTCAAATTCTAAGAAATTTGGGCCTCAAGCTAGTGTCCTGAACTTAAATAAAGACAATTACAAAGGTATGAAGACAGTGATGGCTAAGTGGACTGGGAAAATAGATTATAGGGTTAAAAGGTAGATAAGCAGTGGCAGACATTTAAGGAGATATTCATAACTCTCAGCAAAGATATATTCCAGTGAGAAAGAAAGATTCTAAGAGAAGGATGAACCATCCATGACTAACTAAGGAAGTTAAGGATGGTATCAGATTGAAAACAAAGGCATACAATGCTGCAAAGACTAGTGGTAGGACAGAGGATTGGGAAATTTTTAGAAACCAGCAAAGGGCGACTAAACAAATGATGAAGAGGGAGAAGATAGATTATGAGAGTAAACTGGCAAGAAATATAAAAACAGACAGTAAGAGCTTCTACAGGTATATAAACAGGAATAGTGTAGCTAAAGTAAACGTTGGTCCCTTAGAGGATGAGACTGGGGAATTAATAATGAAAAACAGGGAAATGGCAGAGACTTTGAACAAATATTTTGTATCGGTCTTCAGGTAGAAGACTCTAAAAGCATCCCAATAATAATACATAATCAAGGGGCAATAGGTAGGGAGGGACTTAAAACAATCACTACCACTAGAGAAAAAATACTAGGCAAGCTAATAGGACTAAAGGTGGACAAGTCCCCTGGAGCTGATGGCCCATAGTGTAGGGTCTTAAAAGAAGTGGCTGCAGAGATAGTGGATGCATTGGTTGTAATCTACGAAAATTCCCAGGATTCTGGAGAGGTCCCAGCGGATTGGAAAACCACAAATGTAATGCCAACTATTCAACAAAAGGAGGGAGACAGAAAGCAGCAAACTATAGGCCTAACATCTGTCATTGGGAAAATGCTGGAGTCCATTATTAAGGAAGTAGTATCAAGACATTTAGAAAATCATAATACAATCGAGCAGAGTCAGCATGGTTTTATGAAAGGGAAATCATGCTTGACAAATTTCCTAGAGTTCTTTGAGGATGTAACAAGCAGGGTGGGTAAGGGGAACCAGTGGATGTGGTGCATTTGGATTTTCAGAAGGCATTCGATAAAGTGCCATGTAAAAGGTTACTGCACAAGATAAAAGCTCACGGGGTTGGGGTAATTTATTAGCATGAATAGAGGATTGGCTAACTAACAGAAAAAAGAGAGTCGGGATAAATGGGTCATTTTCAGGTTGGCAAACTGTAACTTGTGGGGTGCCACAGGGATCAGTACTGGGGCCTCAACTATTTACAATCTATATTAATGACTTGGATGAAGGGACTGAGTGTAATGTAGCCAAATTTGCTGATGATACAAAGATAGGAGGGAAAGCAAGTTGTGAGGAGGACACAAAGAATCTGCAAATGGATATAGATAGGTTAAGTGAATGGGCAAAAATTTGGCAGATGGAGTATAATATGGGAAAATGTGAGGTTATCCACTTTTGTAGGAAGAATAAAAAAGCAAACTGTTATTTAAATGGAGAGAGACTACAACATGCTGTGGTACAGAGGTCCTTGTACATGAAACACAAAACGTTAGCATGCAGACACAGCAAGTAATTAAGGCAAATGGAATGTTGGCCTTTATTGCAAGGGGGATGGAGTATAAAAGCAGGGAAGTCTTGCTACAACTGTGCAGGGCATTGGTGAGACCACACCTGGAGTACTGCGTACAGTTTTGGTCTCCTTATTTAAGAAACGATATACTTGCATTGGAGGCAGTTTAGAGAAAGTTCACTGGGTTGATTCCTGAGATGAAGGGGTTGTCTTATGAAGAAAGGTTGAGCAGTTTGGGCCTATACTCATTGGAGTTCAGAAGAATGAGAGGTGATCTTATTGAAAAATATAAGATTCTGAGGGGGCTTGACAGGGTAGATGCATAGAGGATGTTTCCCCTCATGGGAGAATCTAGAACTAGGGGGGAATGTTTCAGAATAAGGGGTCGCCCATTTAAAACAGAAGTGAAGGAGGAATTTCTTCAATCTGAGGGTCATGAATCTTTGGAATTCCCTACCTCAGAGAGCTGCGGAGGCTGGGTCATTGAATATATTTAAAGTGGAGATAGATAGATTTTTGAATGATTGGGGAGTGCAGGGTTATGGGGAGCGGGCAGGAAAGTGGAGTTGAGGCCATGATCAGATCAGCCATGATCTTATTGACTGGTGGAGCAGGCTCGAGGGGCCAAATGGCCTACTCCTGCTCCTATTTCTTATGTTCTTACGTAATAGAAGATCAAGCTGGCAGCACACTTGTCGCTGTATCAGAAGGTTGTGGGTTCAAGTCCCACTCCAGAGCTGTGAGCATAAAAATCTAGGCTGACACCCCAGTGCAGTGCTGAGGGAGTGCTGCACTGTTGGAGGTGCTGTCTTTTGGATGAGACGTTAAACCGAGGTCCTGTCTGCTCTTTGAGGTGGATGTAAAAGATCCCATTGCAATATTTTGAAGAGCAGAGGAGTTTTCCCCAGTGTCCTGGACAATATTTATCCCTCAATCAACATCACTAAAACAGATTATCTGGTCATTATCACATTTCTGTTTGTGGGAGCTTGCTGTGCACAAATTGGCTGCCGCGTTTCCTACTACAACAGTGACTACACTTCAAAAAGTACTTAATTGGCTGTAAAGTGCTTTTGGATGTCCGGTGGTCATGAAAGGCGCTATATAAATGACGAGGGATAGGAGGAGGTTCATGTGGAACATAAACACCGGCATGGATCAGTTGGGCTGAATGGCCTGTTTCTGTGTTGTACATTCTATGTAATTCTATGCATTAAAAAAGTCCCAGAGGCAGTGAAAATGCCAGTGTCTGAGTGATGACAAATCACTTGACCTACCAGTGACTTTCCAATGACAAAATGTGCACTGCATATCAGCTGAGGACAGAATCCGCTCAGCTATAACATGTTCCCCACATCCTTGATTGAACAGCCTGCCAACACTAACTGACAAGGTTTCCACATGAAGTCTGGGTCTTGAGGAAGATACTGGAGAGCTGCAAATGCCCATGGATGCAAAGGTCACCATCTTCAAATAGAAGGAGTAGCAAAGTCATTCTGCAAGCTCAATAAAAGAATGCTTTGTACAAGACGATCAATGGCTAGCACTGTTCCATTCCCAGTGCCCATCATTACTGACTGGCAGTACATGTGTGCCTCACTACTGCCAACTGGCAATGCATGGGTGTGAAACTGCACTACATTGGATCACCAGTGACAAGTTGATAAAAGTGAGGAGAATCATTGTCTGCGAACAGTGTAGCAGCTTTCTACATTAGTTATAGCAGCATAGAAATTAAAGCGCAGAAGGAAATCATTGGCCCAGTGTCTCCACTCCCTGGCAAAGGAACTTGGTAAAAGGGCCGGGATATTGAAGCTCTTGCAGCCCAAACTCTCAGACTTGTCTATTTTGATCCAGAAGCTCCCATTTTAGTTTAAATGTCATCCCTTTTTCCCCTCTCCCTTATCTTCCTCAAAAGTAATCACCTCCTTTCTCTCCTCAAGGAATTGATGCACAATGGGGTAGCATTGCCCACTGATGCCCTGGCCGACAGCAGTGAGACATGGGATTCGGATTGCTGGTTGGATGCATTCCTGGAGGTTTCATCACGTGACCTCCCTACTTTAGCTGAAGGAGGTAAGAAAACCCGTTAGGGTGGGGGTCGAATGAGCTGATAACACCGCGCACACTCACACGTGTAGAGTGAAGGGGTAAAAGCTTGCTGCTTGTTAAACTCGTGAAACTCCAAACTCCAACAACTGGAGATTGTGTACGTTGAATTCGTGCAACAGAGAGTGTTACTTACCCGACAGGAGTTAACAGCTGCAATTCGTCAGGTAACAGGACTAAATACGGCAGGTGATTTCAGAAATAGCTGATCTTTGGGCACTGGCGGAAGCAGAGGCAATACTTCACTGTACAGACTTTCCACAGATAGTCCCTGTCAGTCAGTCAAAGAGCCAAATCTGAATATACCCATACTATTACTACAACATGCATTTATATTATGCATTTAACATAGTCAAATGTCCCAAGACGCTTCTTTGAGCGTTATGAAATAAAATTTGATACCGTGCCACTTAAGATGATATTAGGGCAGATGAGAGGTTTTAAGGAGCATTTTAAAAGACGGAGAGAGTATTCGAGAGGTTTAGGGAGGGAATTCCAGAGCTTAGTGCCTGAGCAGCAGAAGGAACGGCCGCCAATGGTGGAGCGATTCAAATCAGGGTGCAAAGGAGGCCAGAATTGGGAAAGTGGAGATTGTCTCGGAGTGTTGTAGGGCTGGAGGAGGTTACAGGGATAGGGAGGGGCAGGGCCAGGGAGAAATTTGAAAATGAGGATGAGAATTTTAAAATTGAGTCCTTGCTGGACCGGGAGCCAATGTAGGTCAGTGAGTACACGGGTGATGGGTGAACGGGACTTGGTGCGAGTTAGGATACGGGCAGCAGAGCTTCGGATGAGCTCAAGTTTATGAAGGATGGAAGATGGGAGGCTGGTCAGGAGGGCGTTGGAATAGTGAAGCCGTGGATGCCAAACCCCTTCAAAATAAATAAAGACTTGCATTTATATAGCGCCTTTCACGACCACTGGATGTCTCAAAGCGCTTTACAGCCAATGAAGAACTTTAGGAATGTAGTCACTGTTGTCATGTGGGAAACATGGCAGCCAATTTGCGCACAGCAAGCTCCCACAAACAGCAATGTGATGATGACCAGATAACCTGTGTTTTTGTTATGTTGATTGAGGGATAAATATTAGCCAGGACAACAGGGATAACTCCCCTGCTCTTCTTTGAAATAGCGCCATGGGATCTTTTATGTCCACCTGAAAGAAGAGACAGGGCCTCGGTTTAACGTTTCATCTGAAAAACGAACATCAGCCGAGATTTTTGTGCTTAAGTCCCTGGAGTGGGACTTGAACCCACGACCTTCTGACTCAGAGGAGAGTGTGCTATACCTACTGAGTCACAGCTGACACTAGTAAAGATCTCTATTAGGTCACCTGCTATATCATTCTCTTTTTTGGAGAGAGAAAGTTTTCCACTTTAGGTAAATGAAAAAGGTTTTTAGGAATTTAAATGTTAGGAAACAGGATCTGTCGAAAGCAGACCTTTGTTCCCGAGAGTGAAGGAACAAGAGAAAATACACAGAAAGTCATTCTTGCCACATCATGGGCAGTTGGGCCGAATGGCCTGTTTCTGTGATGTAAATTCTATGTGATTCTGTGTTTTTAAATTGTCTTGTGGGCACAGCTAACTTAAGTTTCTCTTTGAACTTGACAGTAATGTGTAGATTTGGCCTTGGTATGTCTGTGTGTCAGTTCACTTCCTCAATGCTCAAACAGATCCATCTCACTCGCTCTTCACAATCTGGCCCTCCCTCGTATTTGTGTGGTGCAGTCTAATAATGTCACTGCACCAAGAGGGTCCAAAGTTAAGCACTTGATAATAGGATTGCTTATGGCATCAGGAGTACCTCTGGTGGGGGGAGAATATTTACTGACTCGGTGCGCAAGGTTAACAACACAAGGGATCAGGGGAGGGGTAGGAGTTACTTTAAGAAATGCAAACAGAGCCAAAGCAAGTTAATCTTCTCCTGCCAGACAGACCGTGTTTGCAGCTTGTTAACACCTCTCTAAGATGGTAATTAGCTCATTTCACAGTTCAAACTACACTGTCTGACTTTGTGGAGCTGCACGGTTAGTCTGTATGCATGTGTGTGTGTGTTTGTGTGTTTTCCACTTTAGGTAAATGAAAAAGGTTTTTAGGAACTTAAAATGTTATGAAACAGAGTCTGTCGAAAGCAAACCTTTGTTCCCGGGAGTGAAGGAACAAGAGAAAATTATCACTTAACTTTTTTGAAAGCTTCCCTCAATGGTGCGGGAAAGGTATTCATCGAACAGCTGCGATATCCAGAACAGAAAGGGCCCCGCTTTCATTCCCCCGTCTGTGTTGGGTTACCAACTCTCAGTTGGTGGGGTAGTACGGGTGCTACAAGTGGCATCAGCATCTGGCTAGGGAGGGAAGGAGGGGCGCGGAGAGTGGGCTCGGGTCCCACTCCTGATCTCTATCCAATGATCCCTGCTGGCGATGCAGGTGAGGGCACCCTTAGGCTATGCTGCAACGCAACTTTGGTCAATTAGCCTGTTGGCACTCACTGGCAAGGCTCACATGAAGTTTGGCCACTTGGGCAGCAGACTGGTGCCCATGGACCTGAACCTCAGTGAGGGAGTCAATGCCTTAACACCGGGGGTGGGAGCTTTGAAAGGAAAAGCTTATAGTAATCAATGGGATTCAGTAACTAGCAGATGGATTTTCATTATGCCGATGTGTGAAACGTCTTGGGACATGTTTTTCGTTACAGATGCCACATAAAACAAGTTGCTGTTGGACTTACACAACGTAGAGGGAAGGCAAGGGGGAAAACCTTTGATTCTAGAGGTAGACAGTAAACCTAAAGGACCCCTGTGAAGTCTCTGACACTTCCCCAATCCCAAAATCATGTCAGTACACCTGGGGTAGAAGCTATGGAAAGCTGGTTAGATCGTGAATTTACTATTCTTTTGTTACAATAACGGCACCCCCATGGATTGCATCAAGTCTTTGTTGATGCTAACTCACTATCTTCTTACAAGTTCCCCCGAGACAGTTGATTGAGTGCTAATTGAGAACAGGATGAAACTCTTGTCAGAAAGTAAAGGACAGTTAGCTTGGTCTAAACACAATCAAACCAAACCTGTTTTATTTGATTCATCCAGACATCCTCCTGAAGGTAACGCTCCAAGAATCACCATTGATAGTATTGGAGCTTGAGAATGTTAATTGCATACAATTCATTGCTAAATGCATGGTCAACACACTGCCCCTTCAGGGACCTCGTCAAAAGCTGAATGCAGTATCTGCTTTCCACAACCAACTCCCTTTATCTCAGGAAACATTAACACACAAGCCTGCAGGACCAGTGCGCAGAAGTCCCAACCAAATGTGGGGCCCCTATCAAGGGCAGCAAGCCGTGTCCAATGGGAATCCTGCCTGTTAAAACCCCAAGGAATTCACTTCCCTGCTCTTGATCCCATTGAAACAAGAACATAAGAAATAGGAGCAGGAGCAGGAGCAGGCCACGCGGCCCCTCGAGCCTGCTCCACCATTCAATAAGATAATGGCCGATCATCGACCTCACCTCCACTTTCCTGCCCGATCTCCATATCCCTTGATTCCTCTAGAGACCAAACAGCTATCTATCTCAGCCTTGAATATACTCAAAGATTCAGCATCCACAACCCTCTGGGGAAGAGAATTCCAAAGATTCACAACCCTCTGAGTGAAGAAATTCCTCCTTATCTCGGTCTTAAATGGCCTTCCCTTTATCCTGAGACTGTGTCCCCTAGTTTTAGACACTCCAGCCAGGGGCAACAACCTCTCAGCAAGTTACCACCCATCAACACCTGTGAGCCCCAGCACCAGAAAACAACTGCCCAGGCTTCTCTGTTGGGATAGATATTAAGTCGTGGAGGGTGAGATGAATGTTCTTGGTACCCAGGGCCCCGAGAATCCTTCATTCAGTTCTGTTTCTCCCCAAGTTTCTCCAGACTGCATCCTGTTCCTCAACCTGCTCGCAGGAGTTTTCTCAATTTCATTCACAACACTCTTAGAGGTGCTTTTACAGAGCAAGAGTTCAGCAGACATTGGATAGGACAGCCTGAGGATTAGTGCCTGGTTTGTGTTAAGTCCCCCCACTTCCTTCACTCCACCATTGGAGGATGTGCCTTCAACTGTCTAAGCCCTAAACTCAGGAATTAATTCCATAAAACACCCAGCCTCTCCTCCCTCCTTTCAGACTCCCCTTTAAAGTTGCCTCGTCACCGTCCTTCTTTTGGTCGGTGTCAATTATTGTCAGATTTGCACTCCTGTGAAGCACCATGGGACGTTTACTGTGTTAAAGGCACTAGATAAACACAGGTTGTTGTTGTTGAGTTGCCAGCAGTCAACCAGGGCTGCTCTAAGGTTTAGGGATGGACAAAGTATTCTTTCCCTGACGGCTGTCTAGTACCGCCACCCATGGCAAGCGCAGTTATGATTCCCCCCATGAATAAATAGCCCCCGACACTCACCGTCTAGGTGCCAGTGTGTAGAACCTCCACTTGGCCAATGTTTCAGAGCAACTGCATACAGCAAGAAATGAGGTGTGAAACTTGGGGAAAGTCAAATCCAAGCGAGGGGAATGCTAAAGGATTTTAACGAGTTAGAAATACAGTTGGCGAATGAGCAGTGTGCCGTAAGTCCATTCGCTGGCAATGACCTGACTCCATTCTATGTGCATCTATATAGGTGTGTGTGTGTATAGGTGAAACCCTGCACTTATTTGTTGCTTAAAAAGACCGTCAGGGCAGGAGACCACCCACCAAGACTGATAATTAATAACGTGTGGTATTCGCACCCTGTGTCACATGAGCCGCCCCCACGGGAACACAGCGAAAATATGCCCCAGCGCAAGAGCCGAGTAATCTGCGTCTTCCTGGTTTATATTTAGACGGTAATAATTCCATTCTGTTGCTTGGCAGAGAGGCTGCGGAGAGCAGCTGCCGAGGATAGGGTTATCGCGCCACATCTGAAATGCCTTGACAGGGCAGACTGTTGGACTGCAGGGGACAAGGCACGATCGCACATTTAACATATGATAGGGGAGGCCAGATGGGATGGAAGGCAGATTCCTTTACACATCCTCTCTTGGCACATTTCCAGAAGTAACAGTTAACCAGCTACAAAGCATCTCATTCCCCTTACCTCCCCCTTCCCCAAATAATGTTCTTTGAAGAAAAAAGGAAAGCTACATTTCAATTACTTGCATTTTTTTTAAATGTATAAAAATAGAGCGGTGGTAATTTTTTTGGGAGCGTGCAGACTGTAGATGGTTTCATTTGTGACTCTTAAAGCTGTATTGTACATACAGTACACCACAGGGATTCACAATGTGCGAGGATTCTTCATCGCAGTCAAGGCCACCTACGGCCCAAACACCCAAGGCCTCACCCCACTGCTGGCCAAGAATGGGGAGACACTCATCAAGGACACCAAGGCAGTTGGGACCTGCTGGAAGGAGCACTTCGAAGATCTCCTTTACCGAGACCCTGTCTTCGACTCGAGTGCCCTCGACTCCATCCCGCAGTATGCCACCCGCCACCAACACAATAAAACCCCAGTCCTGCACAAGGTAGAAAAGGCCATCCGCCAGCTTAAGAACAACAAGGCAACGGGAGCAGATGGAATCACCACTGAAGCACTAAAGTATGGTGGAGAGGAACTATTGGCACAAATACATGGTCTCATCTCTCTCATCTGGACCATCTTTAAAAAAGGGGACAAGTCCGACTGTGGCAACTACAGAGGAATCTCCCTGTTATCAGCCACTGGGAAAGTCGTCACTAGAGTCCTCCTCAATCATCTTCTCCCTGTGGCTGAGGAGCTCCTCCCGAAGTCAGTGTGTGGATTTCGTCCTCTTCGGGGTGCAACGGACCTGATTCTTACAGCACCACAGCTGCAAGAAAAATGCAGGGAACAGCACCAACCCTTGTACCACAGGCCCCACGCTGGACCTGTAAACCCGTCCTGGTGAAGGAGCACGCGGTGTCCGCCAGTAGGCTTCAGGCCTTCCACGGCCAGTGGCGATCGCAGGGAATACAATGCCTGACAGCAATAACATTATCATTTTGTTTTATAAGTCACCCTTTTGGCTCTGTTGAAATCAGACTTTATGGGCTAGAAATTCCATAGCGTGTTAACTTTTGAAAAGTAGAAAAAGCCAGCCACTAATGATTCTCTCCTGCCGGGAAATTCAGCTTCAGCGCTGCAAGGGGGAAGCGGAGCACTAAATCAAACGCTAACCACTTCTCTCAGGGTGCTAAAGTCCGAGAGTGGGGTAGTCGCGGCAGATCGCTGAACAATGTGGAGCACATTGCTCACACCATCAGAGGCTGCTTTCCCCGCTTAAAGCGAAGGGCCAATGAAGCTGCACAATCTACTTGTCGGCGTTCTGTGTTGCAAGGTGTCCTGCGTGACTGCCATTACAGCCCCAAACACTCTCACAAAGTCTGGACATCTTGCAGCAATGAAACACTAAAACTTTCAGCAGGCATCAGACTGGTGCAAATAATAAAGGTTGGCCTACCTGAAAACCATTCCCTTTAATTAGCGCTCCCCAAGCGGCCAGCCGAGTTGACAGCGCCTCCTCTTCCTGCCATTGTTCACGCCCGGCGATACAGCAGGGAGCGGGAGGCAATATCACATCCGGGGCGGTAACGGGGCGCTGCGCACTTTATGATGTCACGATCTGCGAGGCACTAGAGGCCCAGGCAGGAAGAGTTAGTGCCAGCGCTAAACCAGCACTGAGGTTCATGGGTGTCACTGAATTCGCCACGCTCGGTTGCTAACCTCTTAGCGCCCTCCCCAGGTGCTAACAGGAGGCTCGAAGCAGCCGAATTTCTTCCCCTATGTTCTAATTCCTTTATAGAAACATAGAAACATAGAAAATAGGTGCAGGAGCAGGCCATTCAGCCCTTCTAGCCTGCACCGCCATTCAATGAGTTCATGGCTGAACATGAAACTTCAGTACCCCCTTCCTGCTTTCTCGCCATAACCCTTGATCCCCCGAGTAGTAAGGACTTCATCTAACTCCCTTTTGAATATATTTAGTGAATTGGCCTCAACTACTTTCTGTGGTAGAGAATTCCACAGGTTCACCACTCTCTGGGTGAAGAAGTTTCTCCTCATCTCGGTCCTAAATGGCTTACCCCTTATCCTCAGACTGTGACCCCTGGTTCTGGACCTCCCCAACATTGGGAACATTCTTTCTGCATCTAACCTGTCTAAACCCGTCAGAATTTTAAACGTTTCTATGAGGTCCCCTCTCATTCTTCTGAACTCCAGTGAATACAAGCCCAATTGATCCAATCTTTCTTGATAGGTCAGTCCCGCCATCCCGGGAATCAGTCTGGTGAACCTTCGCTGCACTCCCTCAATAGCAAGAATGTCCTTCCTCAAGTTAGGAGACCAAAACTGTACACAATACTCCAGGTGTGGCCTCACCAAGGCCCTGTACAACTGTAGCAACACCTCCCTGCCCCTGTATTCAAATCCCCTCGCTATGAAGGCCAACATGCCATTTGCTTTCTTAACCGCCTGTTAATTGTGCCTCCTAAAAAGAAAGGACCAGATGTAAATTTGTTTCCCAGTTGATGATTAAAGCACAGAAGCAGGCCTTATGGCCCATCATGCCTGTGCCAGCTCTTCGACAGCTAGCTAATTAATCCTACTCCCTTGCTTTTTCCCTGAAGACCTGCAAATGTTTCCTTTGAGTATATATCCAATTCCCTTTTGAAGGTAAGTGTCATCTATGGATCAATTAAAAAAAGAGGCAAGCCAGATTTTCTTCTGCAGAGCAGTTGTCAAAACACCAGGCAGCTTTTTGGATTATTTCTTTAACACATAGTCCCACTCTCCCTCCAATTTTCTCTCCTATAGAGACTGACTAAGGAGGAGATGCCAGTCAACAAACACCAACCTTTCTCTGGTGCCAACAGCAACAACCACTAACATTTGGGATGTCCAGTGCCATTGTCCACAGACCACATACTGGTTCTTGAGTCCTGGCAATTTGGCTGTCAAATGCCCAGGCAACTTGGTCCTATTTGTGCATGTATTTCTTACTCATTGCTTTGTCTTGTTCAAACTTTGTGAGCCTATGGGTTTGGACAGGGCTGTTCTCATCATTGCTGGCTCATTGATGGATACATCCTGACATTAGAATACCTTGTGCAGCATGGCAGCCAGGCCACTGCACGGTACAGTGTGAGCTGGTGCAGCAGGGCAACGGCAGTGAAGAAGACAACTGGATTGGATATCATCAAGGCCCAGGTCGGTGATTGGAGCGTGGGCAGATAGAGCAGGAGCGGCGAGGTCGGGGCAGAGGAACGGTATGAGAGCGTGGAGCGACGTGATCGGGGCCCAGGAGAGGCGCGAGTTCAGGGCCAGAAGAGGCGAGGGCCCAGGGGCAGCACGGGCCAGCCCACACTGCGATGTGTGCGTGCACTAGGCCCATGCAGCAGAGCTGGTCTCCAGTCATCTTGGTTAATCCTTGCCACTGGACCAAGACCTAGCTCTGTCAAGCCCGTGTGGTGGCTGGTGTGCAACGGCCATCACACGTAAAAAAAATCCACGAAAAATCTTCCACCCTTCAGGATGTAGTTCGGGATCTGGAATATTAGGTCCTTCATTGAAACACCTGTGAACTCATCCCTTTTTGGCGTGGAAGCAAGTCATCCTCGTTTCGAGGGACTGTCTATGATGATGAGAATACCAGGATATGTTAGTATCATAATCTCGAGAGATATAAATTAAATGAGAAGTTTTATACTTGTCCCTCCCACCGAAGCTCCGTAATACACATTGCTGCCCGTGAAGACAAAGTTTTGGATACTCCTGATATAGCGCCTTAGAAAAGTATCTCATCTTGCTTCGGAGAGAAGGCCAAGGCTTTGTGGGAGAATTAGCATGCTCAATGATCAGAAATTGGCATGCAGCCCCCACCCCGCTCTCCTCCCAAATTAACCTTTAAATGAAGCTCCGAGCTGGTTATGGGGCGCACTAACTGCAGCCTCAGAAATCAGAAGTGCTGAAGGTGGGTGGAGATAGTCAAATGGAACTCTGCCCAATTTACCAACTTAAATTGGGCCAAGCCAATCGGACATTGCTGAGTGTTGGCCAGCTACTTAACATTGGGAGAAGGGTGAGGATATCCAGCATTGATCACTGGATAGCAATCAAAGGCAGGAACACTGGTTGATTATCAATTCTCTAAGTCTCAATTGTGTTCTCCCTGCTAGCGCTCCGTCTGAGAACTGCTAACTCAACAACAACTTGAATTCATAAAAGCACCTTTAACGTAGTAAAACGTCCCAAGGTGCTACATAGGAGTGCAATTAGGCAACAATTTGCACCAAGCCACATAATGAGATGTTCGGACAGGTGACCAAAAGCTTGGTCAAAGATTTTAAGGAGCAACTAAAAGGAGGCGAGGTCGAGAGGCAGAGAGGTTGAGGGAGGGGATTCCAAAGTGGAAGGCATGTCTGCCAATGGTGAAGAATGCAAATGGGGGATGCGCAAGAGGCCAGAATTGGAGGAGCACAGAAACCTTGGAGAGTTGTAGGGCTGGAGGAGATTACAGAGATAGGGCAGGGCAAAGCCATGGAGTGATTTGAAAACCAGGATGAGCACAAATTATGGAACATATCCCAACCCTCCTGACCCTGTGTGATTCAACTGCCTGACGGATGGACTCGCTGCACCATTTGTGGTTTTAATCTTTTCACTCATCCATCTTTTCAGGCCTCTCCTCTCTGCGGGAAGCTGCTCAACTGACACTGGGTACAGGAATGGCAAGCAGTTCCATTGGAATGCCAACTTGGGCATACCTGAGCCGCGAAAAACTCAATGTCAGGAAGATAAACAGAGAGGCACGGCCAGGTACAGAGAACTGGAGAGGGCGGGAAACAGCAGGGCAGTTACAGGTTGCAGAAGAGAGTTGCTAGAATGATGCCAGGGATGAGGGACTTCAGTTTTGTGGAGAGACTGGAGAAGCTGGGGTTATTCTCCTTAGTGTAGAGAAGGTTAAGCGAAGATTTGAGAGGTGTTCAAAATCATGAAGGATTTTGATAGAGTAAATAAGGAGAAATTGCTTCCAGTGACAGAAGGGTCGGTAACCAGAGGACACAGATTTAAGGTGATTGGCAAAAGAACCAGTGGCAAGATGAGAGAATTTTTTAACTTTTACGCAGTCAGATGTTATTTTTTTTAAATTATTTATTCAATCACGGGATGTGGGCGTTGCTGGCAAGGCCGGTGTTTATTGCCCATCCCTAATTGCTCTGGAGAAGGTGGTGGTGAGCCGCTTTATTGAACCGTGTGGTGAAAGTACTCCCACAGTGCTGTTAGGTCAGGAGTTCTGACCCAACGACGATGAAGGAACGGCAATATATTTCCAAGTCAGGATAGTGTATGACTTGAAACTTGGAGGTGGTGGTGTTCTCATGTGCCTATGGAATACACTGTCTGAAAGGGCGGTGGGAGCAGATTCAATAGAAACTTTCATAATGGAATTAGATAAATACTTCGTGAAATAATGTACAAGACTATGGGGAAAGAGCAGGGGAATGGAACTAATTGGATAGCTCTCATCATCATCATAGGCGGTCCCTCGAACGAGGATGACTTACTTCCACACTAGTTCACAGATGTTTCAATGAAGGACCTGATGTTCCAGTCCTGAACTCCAATAGAAGGGGTGGAAGATGCCTGTGCGTGGATTTTTTTAACGTGTGGTGACCGTTGCACATCAACCACCACACGGGCTCGACAGAGCTAGGCCTTTATCCAGAGGCAAGGGTTAACCAGGACGACTGGAGACCTGCTCTGCTGCACGGACCTAGTGCTCACATATCACAGTGTGGGCTGGCCCGTGCTGCCCCTCTACCAAAGAGCTGACACAGGCATGATGGGCCGTATGGCCTCCTTCCGTGCTGTATACTATAAAAAGGGGAACATCATTCATCCTAAAACCAAAATTTGCAGGGAGCAGGGGCAATTGGGCCTATGGCAAAGCTACAGAACAGGGATTGAAAAGCATAACCAGCCAGAGCCAGCTCCTAGACAACAGACTCCCAGAATCCAAACTAAAGAAATATTAAAACATTCGGCCCAAATGGTCCATGCCAGTGTTTATCCTCCACGCGAACCCCTTCCCACCCCTCTTCATCTAACCCCATCAGCATAGCCTTCTATTCCTATCTCCCTCGTGTGTTTATCGAGCTTCCCCTTTGCTATTTGCCTCAATACCTCCTTGTGGTAGTGAGTTGCACATTCTCAAACTGTTCGGTTTCAGTGAAGTTTCTCTGATTGCTCCGTGGGTAAATGCACAGCCTGCTGAAGCACACGGACCACGAAGGTCCCAGGTTCGAGCAGTGACCTGCCCAGAGTTTGTTGATCTCGGTAGACTAGCCGTACAGACACTACAGTTTCCCTGGGGTAAATGTCATCATGGAGAATTGCCTATATATAAGGTGGACTGCATAGCACCAAGAGCCCCAGGGTACAGCACAAGTGCTTCTACAGAAGTGGGACTGCAATTACAACTGATTTCAGCTGCCTGGTCACCAAGCTTTAGAATTCCCTCCCTAAACTTCTCTACCTCTCCTCCTTAAAAAAAAGACTTGCATTTATATAATGCCTTTCACAACCAATGGGCGTCTCAAAGCACTTTACAGCCAATAAAGTACTTTGAGTGTAGTTTGTAATGTTGTAATGTGGGAAACACAGCAGCCAATTTGTGCACAGCAAGCTCCCACAAACAGCAATATGATAATGACCAGATAATTAGTTTTTGTTATGTTGATTGAGGGATAAATATTGGCTAGGACACCGGGGATAACTCCTCTTCTCTTCTTCGAAATAGGATCTTTTATGCCCACCTGAGAGCAGATGGGACCTCGTAATACCTACCTCTTTGACCAAGCATTCGGTCACCTGTCCTTATGTTTCCTTATGTCGCTCAGCGTTAAATTCTCTTTGATGGCGCTGCCGAGAAGTGAATTGGGACGTTTTACTACCTTAAAGGTGCTCATCATCATCATCATCATAGGCGGTCCCTCGAAACGAGGATGACTTGCTTCCACGCCAAAAAAAAGACAAATTCACAGGTGTTTCAATGAAGGATCTGAACTACATCCTGAAGGGTGGAAGATGCCTGTGCGTGGATTTTTTTTAACCGTGTGGTGGCCGTTGCACACCAGCCACCACACGGGCTCGACAGAACTAGGTCTTGGTCCAGTGGCAAGGATTACCCAAGACTGGAGACCAGCTCTGCTGCACGGACCTCATCATCATCATCATAGGCTCTAGTGCGCACACGTATCACAGTGTGGGGCTGGTCTGTGCTGCCCCATGGCCCCTGGCCCTGAACTCGCGCCTCCTCTGGGCCCTGATCACATCCCTCCACAGTCTCTCGCCACAGCAAGACACAGCATTTTCATTTTTAGTTTCAAGAAAGAAATGCAGGGTTATGGTGGAGGCCGTCGATCCATGCATTGCCGCAAGCTCTGTAAACACACACGGCCCATCGGCGCACACGCGAGCGTCCTCCTCACATGTCATCGAGACGCTGGATTCCACACGCTGGTTACTGGCGCAGAGCTGCCTGTCTGGGCCGACACAGAAGCTGGCGCGGTCAAGCGCTCTGCTGTGCAGATCCAAATGTGCTACATAAATGCAAGTTGTTGTTGTTGAGCCAGAGTAAACTTGCCGCATTGTCCGAGGCCGGCTGCCAAGGAAAGGCTCTTAACATAGAAACAAGAAAATAAGTGCAGGAGTAGGCCATTTGGCCCTTCGAGCCTGCACCACCATTCAATAAGATCATGGCTGATCATTCCCTCAGTACCCCTTTCCTGCTTCCTCTCCATACCCCTTGATCCCTTTAGCCGTAAGGGCCATATCTAACTCCCTCTTGAATATATCCAATGAACTAGCATCAACGAGCCCAGCTGGGTTACTCTGGTATCACTTTGGTTATACGAGAACCGCCCACTGCAAGCTGGCATCACGTGCACCTGACTAAACCCGGCACATAAACAACCTTACAGCAGCAGCTTTAGTCACTAATGGCAAAGCAAGTCAAAGTGAACTCAAGTGACAAAACGACAAGTCCTGAGTGTGGAGATCACAGCAGAGACTCTCCTTATCTGGTATTTTTGTGTATTTGATTTGCTCCTGCTAGACGCTGTATTCAAATGTAAGTGAGTTTCCTGACTTTGTGAGAGAAAAAAGTCACTTCCCCTTCAAACAATCTAGCTTGATTCTATGTTTAATTCACGTATTTAAAATGTGAAAGATTTGTATCTCACCTTTACTTTCACAACCCCTCCCCATTTTCTCCCCTCCTCAAGGCTCCTTTTGGGTAAACTCTTAATTCTTTGAACAGATTTTGAAAATTTACACTGGAGTGAAAAGAGTGAAGGAAACAGTTTGATGAATCCCTGTCGACCCTTCTGTTTCTTACTCTTCATCTCATGCTTTCCTTCTCCTTGGCTTTCATGGGTGCCCCTCCAATCCACCTGCTGTGCTTTTATAGTATTTTGGGGTTTTGTTTTTAAATATAAAAGCAATTGTGGAGGGTTTCCTCATGTGACGTTCAAACTTTCCTGTGCAAGAAGACCCCTGCAAATACTGGCACTCTGGGAGGGGCCTTTGTGCTAACATCCGATACCCAAAGAGAATTATTGTAATAGGTGCGAGTAAGACAACAGATACAGAGATTCTAGTCCGAACATTATAGTATAACTGTCAGGGAAACAACTTGTATTTATATAGCGCCTTTAACATAGTAAAACACCCCAAGGCCCTTCACAGGAGAGTAATCAAACAAAAGTTGACACCAAGCCAGATAAGGAGATATTAGGACAGGTCTTGGTCAAAGAGGTAGACTTTCAGAAGCATCTTATAGGAGAGAGAGGAAGCGAGGCAGAGAGGTTTAGGGAGGGAATTCTGGAGCTTAGGTCCCAGGCAGCTGAAGGCAATGCTAAGTTTCAACAAAACATGCCAAGAATAGAAAAATATTAAACGGCTGAACTGAAAACTGTTTGTTAGAGGAAACCCCACTGATGATGAAACCTCCACTCATAAATCTCACTACTGTGCTTCTTCATAACTTGCAAAAATTGACTTTTATTTGTACTTTATACAATAAGTCAGGGATACAGACCACAGCGGTCTGGGTGGAGTTAGCTGATTGAAGCCAGGACAGTATTGGGGGAGGGGGTAACAATTGGCCTCGGTGCCCCTCAATTAGGGACGGGTTTAAAAAAAAGCAGGGTTCCCAATGTATGTGTGGATGTCAGGCAAAAGAAAGCTAGAACGAGCTTGCATTTATACAGCGCCTGTCACAATCTCGGAATGTCCCAAGGTGCTTTTTGAAGTGTAGTCACTGTTGTAATGTAGGAAATGCAGCCGCCAATTTGCACACAGCAAGTTCCAAAAAAAGCAATCGGAGACATGACAAGATAATCTGTTTTAGTGATACTAAATGTAATATTAATGGATAAATATTAGCCAGGATACCAGGGATAACGCCACTGCTCTTCTTCAAAATCGTGCTATGGGTCTTTTTTTGTTCTGCAGAAAGGGCAGACTGGGCCCTGGTTTCACATCTCATCTGAAAGCCGGCATCTCCAACAGTGCAGCATTCCCTCAGTATTGCACGGGAGTGTCCTTTTAGAGTAGGATAGGCGAGGCTAGGATTGTGGTCCTCTGTGATATCCCACAGTCAGATAGGCTGCCACAGGCAAATTATCTGTGTCTAGTAACCTCTTGGATGAGGTACTGAGGACAATGAACACCAGTACTACTGACCCCCACCAAGGAGTCAACCTTTTCTGGACTGATGAGTGGACAAAATATGAAAATAGACCAGGGCAGCTCATACACAGCGATGGTCCAGCTCTATACAACTTGGTCTTTTGAGTAATGCTGAATAAGTCAATATCTGAAATTTACACTATCTCAAACATTGTACGAATAAATGAATAAGGAACAATTCTTTAGATGGGTTTCTGTGTAACTTCCAATTTGTAGCATGTGTCAGGACTTGTTAGCCACAAGTTCTAACACCTCCAGTGTTGAACTCCTAAGTGTGAAGAGCTGAGTCCCTCTCTCTGCATTTGCAGTGATAGCGAGGTCATCACTGACTGGGTGACTATCAACGTGTTTACAGCTGCCAGGAAAACATAATGGGCATCACTTGCATCGATGCCTTGGTGAGTTGCGGTGATTCACGGAGTCGGCCGGTTGACTCAGCTCTTACTCTATACCATCACATATGCTGGGCTGGGCCCGAACAGGAAATCACCCGCAGTCTGCACGTCCTCAGTGTGAAACCTAGTGTTGTTAAAACACAAGCGATGCCGCGACACAGCTTTCTAGCAAAACAGATCTGCCAAATGTCAGTGGTATGTGCAACCTCTAGGTCATTTATGCAGACAGGCAACTGGGAAAAGATTCACTTTGGTACATCAATCTAGCCAGCATCAACAATGCTTTTGGTCATGGCCTGAAGACAGCTGAGCTGTAATTCTTAATGGCCAGGTTCAAAGGTTACTTCCTTTTCTATTAGTTCTCAACCCGACACAAAATAAAACAGAGGACACAAAATGTATGCCGTTTACTCAGAGCTTCATCGAAGAGATGTTCCGTAACTGTAAATGGAAATCTTCTGTTGCAAGTCCTTCATATTTAATTGTGGAGCCCAATTCTGTTCTCACCTTGTGTCTACATATAGAGAAAACTTGCCTTTATAATCACACCTTTCACCACCTCAGGTTGTCCCAAACTGCTTTCCAGGCAATTAAGTACTTTTGAAGTGTAGTCACTGTTGTAATGTAGGAAACGTGGTCACGATCACTGCATCTCTAAGATCTCCCGGCATGCTCTCCTGCCTCCAGATGAGAGAGATGAGGTCATGTATTCACGCCAGCAGTGCCTCTCCGCCATACTTCAGTGCCTCCATCTGCTCTGTGGCCTTGTTTTTTAGCTGTCTTATGGCTTTTTCTACCTCATGCAGTGTTGGGGTCTCACTGAGGTGGTGGCGGGTAGCATGCTGCGGAATGGAGTCGAGATCATTCAAGTCAAAGGCAGTCGACACAATTTGGGGTGGTCTTGGACCTGGCCTGGAGATGGCGAAGATTGAACAGGTTCCCACTGGTCCTGTAGTTTAGTTCTACTCCAGTGGGGAGCTTGTCGACTGTCTCAAAGGACACCCTCAAAGCCTCCCTGATAAAGTGCGACATCCTCACTGACACCTGGGAGTCCCTGGCCAAAGACCGTCCTGAGTGGAGGAAGTGCATCTGGGAGGGCGCTGAGCTCCTCGAGTCTCATCGCCGAGAGCATGCAGAAATCAAGCGCAGACAGTGGAAAGAGCGTGCGGCAAACCTGTCCCACCCACCCTTTCCCTCAATGACTACCTGTCCCACCTGTGACAGAGACTGTGGTTCTCGTATTGGACTGTACAGTCATCTGAGAACTCACTTTTAGAGTGGAAGCAAGTCTTCCTCGATTCCAAGGGACTGCCTATGATGATGATGATGATGTAGGAAATGCAGCAGCCAATTTGCGCACAAGTGATAATGACTGGATAATCTGTTTTAGTCATGTTGGTTGCAATAGAAATATTGTCCAGAACACTGTACAGAATTCTCCAGCTTTTCATCACTACAGTGCCAAGAAATCTTTTACGTCCATCCAAGAAGGTGATAGGGCCTCGGTTTAACGTCATATCCGAAAAAAGCCATATCTGATAGTGCCGCACTCCCTTAGCACTGCACTGGGAGTGTCGGCCTAGATTCTTGTGCTCAAGTCTCTAGGGGGGGGACTGGAACCCACACTCTTCTGATTGAGAGGCAAGAGTGCTACCCACTGAGTCAAGGCAGACAACTGGGCCCCAATATTTACGGGCAGGCAGGGAGAGAAGGAGCATGTTTGCGGGTGAAAATTCTGGGACTGCAGAATCATTTTTTCTTTTTTAAGCTGCATTCCCTCATGGCAGCCAACCAGATTGCGAGGTTGCCGGTCAGGAAAGCCTGCGGGAGGAGGCCGCAGTCAGGGAGCATTGGGGACCCTCTCCCGCCCACCGTGGGGATAGATGTTAAAATCCATCACTAGCCTTGTATTTCACTGTATTTTACAGCAGGGATCACTGGAAAGGTCATTGTAAGAATCATAGCTGATTTGTTTCTTCTCCCAAGCACAGGGGAAATGATGCCAATTGTCGTATCCCAGCTAACCATAGCATAGACTGAGAGTTGAACCTGGGTCCTCCTGTCCTGTATGAGTCAACCTGAGGAAAAGAGTGTTTGAAGACCAGGCCCTCAAATCTGCCACCAAGCTCATGGTCTACAGGGCTGTAGTAATACCCACCCTCCTGTATGGCTCAGAGACATGGACCATGTACAGTAGACACAAGTTGCTGGAGAAATACCACCAACGATGTCTCCGCAAGATCCTACAAATCCCCTGGGGGGACAGACACACCAACATTAGCGTCCTCGACCAGGCCAACATCCCCAGCATTGAAGCACTGACCGCACTTGATCAGCTCCGCTGGGCAGGCCACATCGTTCGCATGCCAGACACGAGACTCCAAAAGCAAGCGCTCTACTCGGAACACCTTCACGACAAACGAGCCAAAGGTGGGCAGAGGAAACGTTACAAGGATACCCTCAAAGTCTCCCTGAAAAAGTGCAACATCTCCACCGACACCTGGGAGTCCCTGGCCAAAGACTAAAGTGGAGGAAGTGCATCCGGGAGGGCGCTGAGCACCTCGAGTCTCATCGCCAAGAGCATGCAGAAATCAAGCGCAGGCAGCGGAAAGAGAGTGCGGCAAACCTGTCCCACCCACCCTTTCCCTCAACGACTATCTGTCCCACCTGTGACAGGGACTGTGGTTCTCATATTGGTCTGTTCAGCCACCTAAGGGCTCATTTTAAGAGTGGAAGCAAGTCTTCCTCGATTCCAAGGGACTGCCTATGATGCTGATGAGTCAGTACCAAGCCGTACACCTTTAGCCATCCAGCTTTTGGCAAAAACACATGTTTAACTAACCCAACACAGACGAAGCATTGAACGCAGAGACCGCCCTGCTCTTTATGACTTACAAGCAAATCACACAGCAAAATCGGAGTGGCATTGGCAGAGGCCTGGGAACAACCAGCTACAGAACATACAGGGCCTCAGGAGACCAGGAAGACTGAAGGAGGAACAGAAATGTCACGGGAATTTACTCACAGAGCGATTCAAGTTGCAAGTTGCAGCTAATACCACAATACTAGGCCTGAATTAGATCTTGAGGGTGCCAGCACTGGGCTTGCATAGAAACGAATCGCTTCTGCAGTTCTGAGGAGATCACGTCTGTGGTTTGGCATCAGAAAGATACCAGTTTTCACCATCACAGTTACATGTGAACCATAGCAATTTCTTATATCCTTAAGATGGCTGCATCTTAACAGTAAGCTATTTGAATTTAAGAGTTCATTCAGAAAGAAAAAGGGTGATTATGTTTTAAAAGCAGGTATTCTGATACCTTGAATGTTGTTAGGCTGAACTCTGAACTTCTGAAACAGGTTGTGGAAAAATAATACATCTTCTGACTCGTGAATAAGATCGCCAACCCTGGTTGGATGTATTCCTGGAGGTGTCGTCACATGACCTCCTGCCTCCAATCGCTCCCCCACTCTCCCGCCATTGGTCACACAACACGCCCATCCTCACGGTGCCCCGTTTTCCCAGCCAATCGGATTCACCGACAATCAAGAATCATCCAATCAGGTATCGAAGAGTCTATTTGCTTTGCTCATGTGCGATATTTTTACAACTAATGAACAAAAATATTCAAAGAAAAGAAAAAAAAGAAAAATATTAATGCCCCTACGATATTTCTCCCAGGTTGTTCCCACCAGTGTCCTGGAGATTATTCATGGAGACTCCACAGAGCAATCCTGGAGGATCGGCAACCCTACTTCTGAAAAGAATACTCGTCATTTTTGGTGCTGAGCAATTTAAGGCTTTTTCATATTGTGCTAGTGCTGAGGGCAGACCTTGAACAGCCAGTCGCAAGTCAAACATAAATCTACCGGGGCTCAACACTAATGGCAGCCTCCAAGTCTCAGTGAAAACAAGCCTGCCCACTGGTCGTAGAGTCACAGTGGCTTTATATTTGACGTACAGTTAGCACCACAGGGGAAGTAGGCCACATCTGTGCAATATGGAAGCTCCTTAAATCTCTCCCCATGAAACAGCTCCAATTTGACAACAACAACAACTTGTATTTATATAGCACCTTTAAAGTAGTAAAACGTCCCAAGGCACTTCACAGGAGCGTTATCAAACAATATTTGACATCGAGCCACATAAGGAGATATTAGAGCAGGTGACCAAAAAGCTTGGTCAAAGAGCTAGATTTAAGGAGCGTCTTAAGGGAGGAATGAGAAATAGAGGGGCGGAGATGTTTCGGGAGGGAATTCCAGAGCTTAGGGCCTTGACACTAAAGGCACAGGCGCCAATGGTGGAGTGATTCAAATCAGGGATGCTCAAGAGGCTGGAATTAGAGGAGCATTGAAACCTCGGAGAGGCTGAAGGAGATTACAGCGATAGGGAGCGGCGAGGCCATGGAGGGATTTGTAAATGAGGATGAGAAGTGTAAAATCGAAGCATTGTTTATCCAAGAGCCAATGTAGGTCAGCGAGCACAGAAACATTTATTCAGAAGTTCCCTCCCACCGCCTGGCCTGTACAAGTTTTGCCTCAGTGTCCCTGAGCAAGGGAGGGCAAAAAGAATTAGCTAGGGTTGCTGCTTTTGGATCACTCTTCAGTGGCCCCTACTGCAAAATGCACATATGTGGATCAAAAGGAGGCAGATTGGCTCAGCTGTGATGCCCTCCTCGGGCAAATAGCCTTCCAATATTGAATGTCTATGCTAACATGTGAAGAATGGACACTTGGACAGGATATTGGAGAACTGCTGATGCCTCAAAATAAGTAATCTTCCTCAAGACCATGGGGCAGGAGGAGAAATATATATACAGGTTGAACCTCCCTTATCCGGAACCACCACTCATCCAGAACCATTCCCGGCCACCGGCTGACATGTGCACAGAACTCCGACATGAACAACTTGAAGTCCTTCCTCGCTGCTGACTCCCGCAATCGCTGGCCTGACCCCGTGATCCACCGTCCCCCCACTCCACGATCTCTCTGCTGCACTCCCAGCCCCAAGCCAGCCAGCCCCAATATCCCCTTGCTCAGTACCTGTACCATCCACATGACCACCCCTCATCCAGAAAAATCCCTTATCCAGAATAGGCCAAGTCCTGAGGATTCCGGATAAGGGAAGTTCAACCTGTATATGGTTGCATGTTTATCCAGTCTTATTATCTCTCCATTTATGCTCACCCTTTTATCTCTTTCCTCTCATTAATTCTACTAGACTGCCTCAGCACCACACTCCTCTATGTGCCTCTCACTTCCTCCGTGAGCTCTTGGCCTGTTCATTTTTTTTTCATTCAATCATAGATACAGCAAAGATGGAGGCCCATCAGCCCATCATGCTTGCTCCGTTTAGCTTACTTGTTATCCTCTTGGTCTTCATCTTCTTCCATTCACCATGTTTTGATTACTCTTTCTTTCTTCCCTTCCACCTCTCATAAGAAAATCTTCCACCCTCCCATTCTGTTAAATTCTCTCACAGTTTCTTTTCTTCTAGTCTGTATTTTCCCACTCACCCATCACTCATCTTGCTGGCTCTGAACATCTTCTCTTCCTTATTCCTGTCCTTTCCTGCTGGCCATTTCCTGCATCCACAAGGACAACGTGCAACAGCTTCCTGTATCCTTTGGCTGCTGATGTCACCCCAGATAGCTCAGTGAGTAGCTGCGCTGCCGGGACCAAGAAAGTCTCAGGTTCAATTCCCTATCTGTGCAACGTTAAAGAAAGACTTGCATTTATATAGCGCCTTTCACCACCAACAGACGTTTCAAAGTGCTTTACAGCAAATGAAGTACTTTTGGAGTGCAGTCACTGTTGTAATGTGGGAAACCTTAGTTAGCTGACCTTAGTAGGGATGTTCATAGGGACTGGTACCTCAGTGTGAGGTAGAGGAAAATAAAATCTTACTGCCCGTTTGCAAAGCTGCTGTTGTTGGGTCTTAGAAACTAAAGGAAAATCTGCATTTATATAGCATCCTTGTCTAAGAAACATCCTAAAGTGCTCCGTATACAATGAACATTTCCAATTGTAGTTACTGTTGATACAAAGACATATGTGAGAGCAATGTTGCACATGGCAAGATCCCAAAAGCAACAATGAGATGAATAACCAGTTAATTTTTTTTTATGTTGTTGGTTGAGAGAGGAATGTTGGCCAAGACAGCAGGAGAACTCCCTGCTCCTCTTCAAATATTATGTCAAGATCTTGTGTGACCACTTGACCAAGGTAGATGAAGCCTCATTTTAATATATCATCTGAAGTGCTGCATTTTTCACAGTGCACCATTCCCTCAGTACGAGTCTGAAATAAAGAATTGGCACTCCATTCACCACCTTCAACATTCACTCCCTCCACCACCGGCGTACTGTGGCTGCAGTGTGTACCATATACAAGATGCACCGCAGCAACTCACCAAGGCTTCTTCAGCAGCACCTCCCAAACCCGTGACCTCTACTGCCTAGAAAAACAAGGGCAGCATCACCTCCACGTTCCCCTCCAAAATACACACCATCCTGATTTGGAAATATATTGCAGTTCCTTTATCATCGCTGGGTCAAAATCCCAGAACTCCCTCCATAACAACACTGTGGAAGTATCTTCACCACATGGATTGCATTGGTTCACGAGGGCGGCTCACCCCCACCTTCTCAAGGACACCCACATTCCATGTACAAATAAAAAGAAAGGGAGTTCTCCCCAGTGTTCTGGCCAATATTTATCCCTCTACCAACATTACTAAAACAGTCATTAAAACATTGCTATGTGTAAATTGGCTGCTGCGTTTCCTCCATTACAACGGTGACTCCACCTCCAAAGTACTTAATTTACTGTAAAGCACTTTGTGACGTCTAGTGATCATGAAAGACGCTACAGAAATGCAAATCTTTCTTTCTTATGTACTCAAGGTCTTGAGTGAGGCTTGAACCCACAACCTTCTGACTCAGAGATCAGAAATGTCTCAACTGTCCCAAGCAACATCTCCAAGCTCGTCTATGTCCCAAAGCTTTAGAAGCTATACTTCCAGAAGAGTGGTTCAGTGATATAAAAACATAAGAACATAAGAATTAGGAACAGGAGTAGGCCATCTAGCCCCTCGAGCCTGCTCCACCATTCAACAAGATCATGGCTGATCTGGCCGTGGACTCAGCTCCACTTACCCGCCCGCTCCCCATAACCCTTAATTCCCTTATTGGTTAAAAATCTATCTATCTGTGATTTGAATACATTCAATGAGCTAGCTTCAACTGCTTCCTTGGGCAGAGAATTCCACAGATTCACAACCCCCTGGGAGAAGAAATTCCTTCTCAACTCGGTTTTAAATTGGCTCCCCCGTATTTTGAGGCTGTGCCCCCTAGTTCTAGTCTCCCCGACCAGTGGAAACAACCTCTCTGCCTCTATCTTGTCTATCCCTTTCATTATTTTAAATGATTCTATAAGATCACCCCTCATCCTTCTGAACTCAAACGAGTAAAGACCCAGTCTACTCAATCTATCATCGTAAGGTAACCCTCTCATCTCCGGAATCAGCCTCGTGAATCGTCTCTGTACCCCCTCCAAAGCTAGTATATCCTTCCTTAAGTAAGGTGACCAAAACTGCATGCAGTACTCCAGGTGCGGACTCACCAATACCCTGTACAGTTGCAGCAGGACCTCCCTGCTTTTGTACTCCATCCCTCTCGCAATGAAGGCCAACATTCCATTCACCTTCCTGATTACCTGCTGCACTTGCAAACTAACTTTTTGGGGATTCATGCACAAGGACCCCCAGGTCCCTCTGCACCGCAGCATGTTGTAATTTCTCCCCATTCAAATAATATTCCCTTTTACTGTTTTTTTTTTCCCAAGGTGGATGACCTCACATTTTCCGACATTGTATTCCATCTACCAAACCTTAGCCCATTCGCTTAACCTATCTAAATCTCTTTGCAGCCGCTCTGTGTCCTCTACACAACCTGCTTTCCCACTAATCTTTGTGTCATCTGCAAATTTTGTTACACGACACTCTGTCCCCTCTTCCAGGTCATCTATGTATATTGTAAACAGTTGTGGTCCCAGCACCGATCCCTGTGGCACACCACTAACCACCGATTTCCAACCCGAAAAGGACCCATTTATCCCGACTCTCTGCTTTCTGTTAGTTAGCCAATTCTCTATCCATGCTAATACATTTCCTCTGACTCTGCATACCTTTATCTTCTGCAGTAACCTTTTGTGTGGCACCTTATCGAATGCCTTTTGGAAATCCAAATACACCACATCCATCGGTACATCTCTATCCACCATGCTCGTTATATCCTCAAAGAATTCCAGTAAATTAGTTAAACATGATTTCCCCTTCATGAATCCATGTTGCGTCTGCTTGATTGCACTGTTCCTATCTAGATGTCCCGCTATTTCTTCCTTAATAATAGCTTCAAGCATTTTCCCCACTACAGATGTTAAACTAACCAGCCTATAGTTACATGCCTTTTGTCTGCCCACTTTTTTTAAACAGAGGCATTACATTAGCTGCTTTCCAATCCGATGGTACCTCCCCAGATGATATATACCCACTTAGCCCCATTGTGTTGCCTCCCATGCTACATGTTCTCTGGGGGAGCAACCCTGTACCACAAATGACTTAATGCCAGTACAGTGGTTGAATACCTTGCATGGGAGAGGTCCCTGAGCTATCGGCTGCAAAATTAAATGCCAGCCTCTGCTTCAAGTCTTCCATTTTGATTTGAATTGTGTGACCGTATAGATGATTTAAAGGCTATCCTCACAATCCTCCCCAACATCAGGGTCATAAATAAAAACCGTCACTCTCTAACTCCAATTCAGAAGAAACTTCTTCAACCAGAGAGTGGTTAGAATGTGGAACTCGCTACCACAAGGAATAGTTGAGGCAAATAGCATAGATGCATTCAAAGGAAAGCTAGATGAACACATGAGGGAGAAAGGAATAGAAGGTTATGATGATGGGGTTAGATGATGAAGGCTCATATGGAGCATAAACATTGGCATGGACCAGTTGGGTCTGTTATATCTTTAGATGCTCTGATAATGATTCCACGATGCAAAGTATTGTACTTGAACTGTAGTGACCTTAGTCCATTTAATATAACTCCAGAGTGAGGATAACACATAGTGGACTCCCTTTTATACCTGGGTACCTGTGGTGTACAGGTGACCCCTGGGCCTCCACCAGTTGCACCCTCTGGTGGTGCCAGCATAGTGTATACAGTGTGAACATTGTTGATGGTACCTCTGGTAAACATGTCTCCATCTTATGCAACTATACAGTGACTACACAGAGAGTATATCTATAGTATACATATATAACATCACTCTCTCCCAAGTCTTTTGTGCCAACACCTTTGCACCATGTGCTCTGGCTTAGCTCTCCCCGTAGCCCTTGCATCTATATTGTGCCCTTATTGCCACCACGTTGGGTAGTGGTTACCAGTTGGGATGGTTCTATGATACAGTGGGGCTTCAGTGGGTTCTGGGTGCAATCCATGTGTGTGTCCAAGGCTACATACATCCATTTCCCCCCCGCCCCCCCCCACATGTAGATCATGCCAGTAGCTCATCACATTCATATACATTCAAGTCCAGAAAAGGAAATTTGCATTGACATCATTGCATTTGTGGTACAGTTGTGAGGCAAGGACATTTGACTGGAAGATACATTGATGGTACATCTTTGGGATCAGTGCTGGGGTCAACACCAGTGCATGAGGACAAGCTAGTTCCAGAGCTGCTGGATGGTGTCCAGGTAGCCTGGTGCTGGCAGTGGGAACCCGGTTGGCTCGAGTTGCCTGCTCCCGGTGCCTTTGCTGTTGCTCCTAGTGTCGGGAAGGTTCACAGATACCTGTGACCTCCCTGTCCTCCCCTTGCGCCCCGGGTTCACTGCTGCTCCCAGAGGTGCAGTCGTCTGGCAGTGCACAGTGATCTGCTATCTCACTTGCCTGGGCATTATTTGGTTTGGGATCCTGGTTGGTCCCGGTCCCAATTGGGAGAACCGTTGCAGGTGACCCTTCGTTCCCGGGTGTAGTCTTGGTGGCGATGGGGTCTGGGGGCTGGGCCTTCACGCAATTCGCTCTTTCAGGCTCGTGGCGGTAGGTGCCATCGGGTGCCTGAGAGGTGGAGCTGATCAGGGGCAGGGTATCGATACCGGTGCCGTTGCCCTCCTGAGGTCGCTTGCTCTGCAGCTTGTCTATATTAGCTGCTTGTGACCACACTCCATGGTGCATCACTCTGGTCCCAGAGGCGCAGGCTACAGCATTGGGTAGCTCGCTGGACCTGTGTGCTTCCAATGGGTGTTTGCCCGCTACAGTATCAGAATACAGTTGAAATCCTGCATCGCACAACATTTCATTGCTTATTGTAGATAAACTGTAGCTCCGATCGCAATCGCCCGACTTTTCTTTGCTTATTACATATATAAAACTCTGATCATCAATTACAAGCTTAACATTTGCTCTCAGTTGTTATTACATTGAGTGAGAATGTGGGACTGTCCTTTTAAGTGTGGTGGGTTGCTGGTCTTCTTTCAGAGAGCCTTGCTATCTTTACCCCAATCCTCCTCTCCGTTTGGTGCCATGTGTTGCTCCATCAGCGCTGCACCTCGTGGTCTGGCCGTCGCCATATTTTCCTTCAGCGGGTCACCTCGTGATTTGGGCGCCATCTTTCCTCCATCCACGATGTCGACTGCGGTGATCCTCTTCTCCCCGGGTTCTGCCACCGAAGCTGGGAAGTCGCCTTTGGATCCGATTTTCTTCCTCCTGAGTCCTGCCACTGGAGCCTGGAAGGTGAGTTCAGGTCGTCTCAGCTGGATCATCTCCACGCAGTCGTGCTGAGTGGTCTGTGCCTCGGGTGCTGTGCTGGTCTGCTCTCTGGTGCCGGATCCAACCTCAGGTGGGGGCTTGCTTTGCCTCTGAGCGTGGGGGACATCGATCATTGGAGGAATGAAATCTTCCCAGCTCCAATGGATCTTCTCCATCCACCTTCTTCCGAGTAGCGTTGGTCCATCACCTGCAACAATCCACAGAGGTAACTTGTGCACCGCACCATCATGGAGTACCTTTACATCCGCACTACCAACGACTGGGATAAGTTCATCGGTGTAGGTGAGCAGCTTTGCCTGAACTGGGACCAACTTGGGTCGTTCAGTTTGATTGTCTCATAGCCTCTCAAAGGCTTCTTGATTCATTACTGACTGGCTTGCCCCCGTGTCCACCTCCATGAAGACTGGAACGCCATTTACCTCGACTTCCATCCTCAACGGGGAACACTCGGTGGTGCAGGTTAACATACCATGCACCTCATTGTGGGGCTGAGCTGCCTCTCTGACTATCATTTCATAATCCACGCCAGATTCATGGCCCTCTGCAGACTCTTCATCAACACGATGAGTCCTATTTCTTTTACAACTTCGCTGGAGGTGGCCCTTTGTGCTGCAGCCTTTACACACATAGTCCTTAAAACGGCACTGGTGAGCCCGGTGAGTTCCTCCGCAATGCAAACATGGTGCTACTCGATTAGCCCCCCTCGGCGGACTCAGAGTTAAGGGACTCGGGGGCCTGTTCTCTCTCCCCTGAGGAGATTCACGTTCTCCAGTCCGCCTCTAAAAGGTGCCAGTTTGTGTACAGTACTTGCCGGGTTTGAGTCCTGAGGATGAGTCTTCCGCCTAGAGCCGCAGGTCGAGGTCACGAATGCCTGGCTCACGGAGATGGCCTTCTGCAGTGTGACTGTGGTATCCACAGATAGTAGCCTGTGAAGAAGGCCCTTGTGGCCGATTCCGATGACAAAGATATCCCACAGCGCTTCGGTGAGGTGGTCGCCGGAATCACACAGTGCCGCCAGCCTCCTGAGGTCTGCAGTGTATTTTGCGATTTCCTGGCCTTCGGGCCATTGGTGGGTGTAGAACCGGTGTCTGGCTGTGAGGATGCTCTCTTTGGGCTTGAGTTGTTCTTGGATCAGCGTTACAAGCTCCTCGTACGTCTTGGTTGTTGCCTTCGCTGGTCCCAGGCCATAGACAGTGGGCCAACAACTGGTGAGCAGGATAGCTCTGCACTTATCAGCCAGTGTGGCCGGATTGTCACCAGCCAGGTTGCTTGCTCTGAAGAAATGGTCAAGCCTCTCCACAAAGGCATCCCAATCATCCCCATCCCCAAACTGCTGCAAAGTACCAAGGTTAGCCATTTCTGCGTGTTATGTCTTTAGATGCTCTGATAATGACTCCACGAGGCAAAGTATTGTACTTGAATTGTAGTGACCTTAGTCCATTTAATATAACTCCAGAGTGAGGATACACATAGTGGACTCCCTTTATACCTGGGTACCTGTGCTGTACAGGTGACCCCTGGCCTCCACCAGTTGCACCCTCTGGTGGTGCCAGCATAGTGTATACAGTGTGAACATTGTTGATGGTACCTCCGGTAAACAAGTCTCCATCTTATACAGTGACTACACAGAGAGTATATCTATAGTATACATACATAACAGGGCCGAATGGCCTGTTTCTGTGCTGTAAATACTATGTAATACTATGTAACAGCAGAGAAGTTCTGCAGCCATTTTGAGGAGGTCAGGATTACACATGTGGCTGAATCAGCCCTGCACTAAAAAAAAATTGGCACCAAGGGTGAGGAACCATAACATGAAGCAACATGAGTTCACTTCAAATTACTTTATGTTATTTCTCACTATTTTGTTCCTTTCCTTCTCTCCTCCCCTTTGAAAGTGCTGACCTATTGCAGAAATTCCACAGGCTCCGTCCAGTACCCTGGCGAAGAGGCCATCATCCATAGATAGGCTTTGACAATCGGTGTCAACAGACTGTTCAACTGCACGAGGCATCACAGCCAAGCTCAATCAGGTGCTCATCTGCTGGCCACACACTTCCAGCAGGAGCTGATGAATCGTGATCAGGAGTGGGAATCAGTCCCGACCTATATATAGGGCCTTGGTGAGACCACACCTGGAGTACTGTGTACAGTTTTGGTCTTTTTACCTAAGGAAGGATATACTTGCCTTAGAGAGAGTGCAATGAAGATTCATCAGACTGATTCCTGGGATGGGGTGTTGTCCTATGAGGAGAGATTGAGTAGACTCGGTCTATATTCCTTAAGGTTTAGAAGAATGAGGGGAGATCTCATTGAAACACATAAAATTCTTAAGGGACTTGACAATCATTTAGGACTGAGATGAGGAGAAATTTCTTCACTCAATTCGTTGTGAATCTTCAAAATTCTCTACTCCAGAGGGCTGTGACTGTTCAGTCGTTGAGTATATTCAAAACAGAGATCAATATATGTTTTTGGATACCAAGGGAACCAAGGGATATGGGAATAGAGCGGGAAGGTGGAGTTGAGGTTGAAGATCAGCCGTGACATTACTGAATGGTGGAGAGGGCTCAAGGGCCAAATGGACTATTCCGGCTCCTATTTTTCCCCTCTCACTAATCTAGTGGTACTGAGGCCAAATGTAGCATGCCTATACAGACTGGGGATCAAACCTGGGCTTTTCTGGACTGTATGGCTTAGTTAATCATTGGATACACGGATGGAAATAAAATGTCCAAGTTTATTCACTGAGTTAACCAAAATCAAGGTTTATTTCATGCGATTCAAGATTTCTGATCGAAGAAGAAAATAATTCTTACTCCTGATAACTATCTATTGGGTCAAGTGCATGTGTGTGTTGCCAACAGGCAATGGGTGATGACCTCCTTGTCAAATAGCCTACTGAAAATCATTGTCTAAGCTTGCGGATGGAGAATGTTCATTTGGTTGAGGTAGCGGAAGGCTGCCAGTGCCTGTGGTACTATTTCCCAGTAAGTGTCAGATCCTTTGGAAAGAAAAAGGGAGACGGTGAAAAAAAATCCGATACCAGTGTGAGATGGCAGAATGGTTCTACATCATGGGAAGCAAAAGGAAGCTTCGAGCTCAAGGTTAATCACAATGTGTCAAATAGGAATGTTTGTGTGTGAATTAAAAAAGTGAGAGAGCGCGTGTGAGTGAGAATGTGTGCGAGGGGGAGGCAGTTTATCTCAAATATCACATTGCAATTCTGTAATTAAAGTTAGCAGTTATTTTCAAATTTACGAGAATGCATCTAAGGTGCTTTTATATCAACAGAGTGCAGTTGATGGGACACATGCAGGGTCTATTCCAATGCTATCCTGGCTGACATCCCATCTACCATCCTCTGTAAACTTGAGCTCATCCAAATCTCTACTGCTCGTATCCTAACTCGCACCATCCTGTTCACCCATCACCCCCGTTCTCACTGACCTATATTGGCTCCCTGTCCAGCAAGACCTCATCCTTTTGTTTAAATCCCTCTATGGCTTCGCCCCTCCCTAACTCTGTCACCTCCTCCAGTCCTACAATCCTCCAAGATATCTGCGCTCCTCCAATTCTGGCCTCTTGGAATTTCCTACATTACAACAGTGACTACACTCCAAAAGTACTTCATTGTCTGTAAAGCGCTTTGAGACATCTAGTGATCATGAAAGGCGCTATATAAATCTAAGTCTTTCTTTCTTGTGTATCTCCAGTTTTCTTTGGCTCACCACTGGTAGCCATGCCTTCAGTTGTCTGGACCCTAAGCTCTAGAATTCCCTCCCTAAACCTGTCCACTTCCCTCTCCTCTTTGATGCCCTTTAAAACCTATCTCTTTGACCAAGCTTTTGGTCACCTGTCCTAATATCTCCTTATGTAGCTGATAATTCTGGACTCTGCAATTGCTCCCCTTGAACCAACAGCAAATTCACTGATGCACAATTCCTGTGAAGCACCTTGGGATGTTTTACTAGATTAAATCGCTATATAAATGCGTTGTTGCTTTCTTGTCTCCTTCTGTTGGCCCGACTCCGTAGCATAAAAAAACATCTGATCATTTTTTGGCAACAGGCAACCTTGCAGAGCCGAAGAAATGTGCATCAGTGAACTTGCTGTTGGTTGAAGGGGCCAAATGCAGAGTCCAATGCCCTCCTGTTTACACTGGGGAAGTAACATTCGACAGCCAATCCCAGCACGGCTACTACCACCCGTAAGAGGGAGGGAAAGTGACACACAGTGACAGGAACTGTAAAAATAAGCAGCACGAAAGCACTTTACATCTCAAGTGAAACGTGCCCTGTAGAAACTCAGTGCAGCTGTTCAAAAACTAGACTGATATGCAGATGGTCTCATACAGCCGGAATAGTGCCGCTTAGCTGAGTAACTTCCTGAACATTTGATTCTATATAAGTTCTTAAATTGGCAAGTGCCATCAAGACAGGAAGTGGAGCATTTTTTTTTAGTGTGTATGTGTTTTAAACTGAAATACAACTTTCAGCATCGCAGTGTGGTTAAGGCAGGAATGCCGACACTGTTTGCAACAAGGGATATGAACAGATTCATTAGAAAAGTCAAATTTACCCGCAGGGCGAAAAAAATATTTGGCTTGAAAGTGAAGGTGCTGCTCACTCCATGGCCTCACCCTTCCCTATCTCTGTAACCTCTTCCAGCCGTACAACTCTCTGAAATAATTTTACCTAATTCAATTCTGGCCTCTTAAGCTTTCCCGATTTTAATAGTTCCACCATTGGAGGCCGTGTCTTCAGCTGCTGAGAACCTAAGGTCTACCTGGTACTGAGCTCTGCCAAGCAAGGTGGTCCCAGGTTCAGTTCTGCATTAACTGAGCTCGAGACCCCTTTTACACTGTTGGTTATTTGTTTCGGATTCCAGGAGATTGTCGTCCATTAGAGATTATTTAACCGCTTGATTCCAGAAGCAGAACCCTCGGCCCATGAAAAAAATAGCGCAATTTTAACCTAACCTAACGGACGGGACCAGGGGCACTGCTGGTTTTGCATACTGCCTGATTTTGCTCTCCATTGAAGTCAATGCGTAATATTGGACGGGGCACTAAACCTGTGTTGCACCCGATCACGTGGGGTTCCGGCCTGGCTAGTTAGGTTAAGACTATCCCCTCAGTCTACAATTCTGCCACTGGGATCAAGGACCTGGATTTTGCAGGGTAAACATGGGCAGCTGGCTCATGATGCCAATCGGTCTCCTGTAATCCAAACGGTAAAAGTACTTTATGCTGGGAGGGAACGGCGACTCCTGCTTCTGATCGCTGTCCAATGAGTGGAGTGCTGCTGGATAATGCACACGTTACAGTCTGAGGAGGATAGCGTTAGGGTCAGCTGTAATGTCCCCCTCTGTTGCCCAATAGTGTGCCTCGAATTATCATTATCATAGGCAGCCCCTCGAAATCGAGGAAGATTTGCTTCCACTCTAAAAGTGAGATCTTAGGTGACTGAACAGTCCAATACGGGAATTACAGTCTCTGTCACAGGTGGGACGGATAGTCATTGAAGGAAAGGGAGGGTGGGACTGGTTTGCTGCATGCTCCTTCCGCTGCCTGCGCTTGATTTCTGCATGCTCTAAGCGACGAGACTCGAGGTGCTCAGCGCCCTCCCGGATGCACTTCCTCAACTGAGGACGGTCTTTGGCCAGGGACTCCCAGGTGTCGGTGGAGATGTTGCATTTTATCAGGGAGGCTTTGAGGGTGTCCTTGAAACGTTTCTTCGAATTATGTATGAAGAATGATCACTTGCACGAGGCACAGGAAAGCAGTTGGAGCCTGTGGAACTGCAACTCCGTATGAGCTAATGCCTTCAGGAGAGGAGGGGAGAAAATTGGGAACAAAGGGAGGAAAACCATCGCTAATATTTTTTTAATTTATTTTTGGGATGTGGGCCACACTGGCAGGACCACATTTATTGCCCATTCCTAAATGCTTTTGGAAAAGGATGATGGACTATTTCAGAGGGCATTAAAAGTCAACACTTCGCACAACACTAAAGTCTCACGTACAGCAGGCAGAGTATGGGGGCAGCTTCCTTTCCCTGAAGGACATTAGTCAACCAGATGGATTGGTTTAGGGGATTTTCATAATAATTTTGTCTGGTCTTAGCCAACAACTTCCCAACTTGCCATGCTGGGAGTTGAAGTTTATCACTACACTAACTCATCCACATACAATAATCTCACTAAAACCCGAAACTCTGCTGCTCGTATCCTAACTCGCACCAAGTCCCATTCAACCATCACCCCTATCCTCGCTGACCAACATTGGCTTCTGGTCCAGCAAAGTCACAATTTTATCATTCTCGTCCTTGTTTGCAAATCCCTCCATGGCCTCGCCTCTTCCTATCTCCGTAACCTCTTCCAGCCCTACATCCCTCCAAAATAATTTTACCTCATCCAATTCTGGCCTCTTGAGCATCCCCGGTTTTAATAGTTCCACCATTGGAGGCCGTGCCTTCAGCTGCCGAGAACCTAAGCTCTGGAATTCTATCCCTAAACCTCTCTGCCTCTTTACCACTCTCTCCTCTTTTAAGATGCCCCTTAAAACCTCTCTCTTTGACTAAGCTTTTGGTCATCTGTTCTAATATCTCCTTATGTGGCTCGGTGTCAAATTTTGTTTGATTATGTTCCTATGAAGTGCCTTGGGACATTTTACTATGTTAAAGGCACTATATAAATGCAAGGTGTTGATAGCACAGAGTGGCTTGGCTTTTCTTCTGTCCTATGGACCATTGAGGTTTGCTTATCATGAACTGAGAGACACGGTTTCACAACCACAATAATCCACGCACTGAGTCACCATAGATGGAAGCCATGTGATCCCCATTGGGAGCTTTCAAAAGAAAAAGGAGGGTATTCCAGGGTTACACACTCCCAGGACCAGCTTTCTGAGTGGTATTATCCAACATTCGCAGATGTACTTTCCAGCAGGAGTCACTGGATAGCAGTCAGGATAGGGAAGGAGAAGCTGATTTTTCCCTGTTTACCCCGGAGATGTTGAGGACAATTGTACTCCTCCAGACACCACACGATCTTGTTAACTCAGCAAAGACAGAGAATCCAATATGGGGCCTTCTGATCCATTGGGCTCAATGGCATGTAGCCTTTATTGAGTGAGACATTGAGAAACGCAAGCTTATTAGCCTTCTGTGTTTGCATCCTAAAATTCCTACGGAAGGATGTTACGTTCCAACTTTGCTGAAGATACATAGGCATGGTTTACCTTGAGAGAGTTGCAGGCGACACCAGGTGTGTGACCCCCCCCACTCTATGATAAAGTGCAACATCCCCGGCGGCACCTGGGAATCCCTGGCCTAAAACCGCCCAAAGTGGAGGAAGAACATTTGGGAGGGCGCTGAGCACCTCGAGACTCGTCACCGAGAGCATGCAGGAATCAAGCGCAGGCAGCGGAAGGAGCGCACAACAAACCAGGCTCCCCACCCACCCTTTCCTTCAACCACTGTCTGCCCCACCTGTGACAGAGACTGTAATTTCTGCATTGGACTGTTCTGTCACCTGAGAACTCACTTTTAGAATGGAAGTAAATCTTCCTTGATTTCGAGGGACTGCCTATGATGGGTCTCCGCACGATCCTGCAAATCCTCTGGTAGGACAGACGCACCAACGTCTACCAGGCCAACATCCCCAGCATTGAAGCACTGACCACACTCAATCAGCTCCACTGGGCAGGCCACATTGTTCGCGTGTCTGACGCAAGACTCCCAAAGCAAGCGCTCTATTCGGAACTACTTCATGGCAAACGAGCCAAAGGTGGGCAGAGGAAACATTTCAAGGACACCCTCAAAGCCTCCCTGATAAAGTGCAACATCCCCACCGGCACCTTGGAGTCCCTGGCCAAAGACCGCCCTAAGTGGAGGGCGCTGAGCACCTCGAGTCTCGTTGCCCAAAGCATGCAGAGACCAAGCGGAAGGAGCGTGCGGCAAACCTGTCCCATCCATCCTTTCCTTCATCGACTGTCTGTCCCACCTATGACAGGGACTGCGGTTCTCATATTGGACTATTCAGTCAGCTAAGAACTCATTTTTAGAGTGGAAGCCAATTTCCAATTGGAAATACCTACAGAGGTTAAAAAAAACCTATACATGGTGGAAATCGGAAGTCTTCCTTGATTTCGAGAGACTACCTATGACCATGATGATGCTATCAGTCAGACGGATATTTTCATGGGGCTCCTAACCTGGGATCTCAGCAAGTAATTCGAATTCCAGTGCTGAATGTCATGGGCTGTCAGTTCGGGCTGTCAGTTCCTGCTGGCCACAGGTTAGCTGAACTTGCAGCTCACCCAGAAAGGCCCGCAATTAGGCTTTTGGCATTGCTGGGCTTTACAGACCTCCCTTCTCCCCCGGCCCACCCCCACCCCAACCCCAACACTGGAGCATGAGTTGGAATCAGCCGGGGCATCAGTGTCGGCACGATCACTTTGAATTGCAAAGTGAGGGGCAATGGTCCCACAAAATATACAGACAATATAACTTGCAGAATAAACATTTAAGGCTTTAACTCAAGTTCAAAGCAGGTGAGTAATTTGAAAACACAGGCGACATCCTGATGGGAAAGTTACAATTTCCCTGACCAGAAGCAATTCAAAGGAGCACAGCATGTAGCCAGAGGCTAAAATTAGGGTGAAGAGAGAATTTCCTTAGACACCGCATGCTAAGGAAACTCTTGAATAAAACAGAAGATTAGTGATGTGTTTCACACGTCACAGAGCCCATATACAAGGAAGAGAATGAAGGCAATGTTGTTGATGCACTCAATGATGCGTAGTTCTTCCACCTTACCCAAGTACAAACCTGCAGAGAACCAGCAGCATCTCAGACTTACAGAAATGTGCATCTACAAACTTTCTCCATCCAGCCTTACAACCCTCAGAGATCTCTGCGCTCCTCCAATTCTGGACTCTGGATTTTCAACACTCCACCATTGGCGGCCGTGCCTTCAGTTCCAAACGTCTCCACCTCTCTTTCCTCCTGTAAGACACTTCTTAAAGTTTGACCAAGCTTTTGGTCACCTGTCCTAATATCTCCTCATGTGGTTCGGTGTCAAATGTTGTTTAATACGCTAATGTGCGAGCCAGGGTGTCTCTGGAGATGGAGCTCACGGTGTCCACTGGTACGTTCGTGGCATTCCAGACAGGTGAGCGCCGGAGGGCCTGGGGTGCATGATCACCCCCGGGGACAGAATTTTAATTTGGCAAAGTTCCCAGTTAATTTCTAAAGTTCTAGTGCTCTTGCCAAAAGAGGGCACTTGATTTAAAGTTTAGATTAAAATAGTTGTAAAAACAAACACTCATGTGAACACCATGGGATGTCTTACTATATTAAAAGCTCTATATAAATGAAAATTGTTGTCATAGAAAACAGCCATTAGATCAGGCACACCCTCATTATGGAAGCTAAACATGAGGGGCTGGTCTGCATTTTTCCGCCATCAGTTCTTTGGTGCACAGCAGCGACCAGCAGCAGCTGAGGATAAACCTAACCTGGGGGGTGGGGGGAGAGTAGTGCAAATGTTCCACCTCCCCAGACAGAAACCCAAAAAACTAGCTTCATTTGAGAAGTGTGTTTTCATGGGTACAATTACATAACGCTTGAACTTCTTTTCCATGGTCCTTGACAATTGAACCACTTAGTGTGTTGGGGATACCATTCCAATTGGAAATATCTACAAAAGTTTTTTAAAAAACTACAAATATTGGAAATCGGAAGTAATAACAGAAAGCGCTGCAATCACATATTATCTGTGAAGAAAAAGTAGAGGTGAATAACCTAGGTCCTTGTGAGAGCAACCTAAGTGTCCAGTTAGAAGAACTTACATTTATATAGCACCTTTTAAGACCTCAGAACATCCCAAAGCACTTTACAGCCAATGAAGTACTTTTGAAGATTAATCACTGCAGTGTAGGAAACACGGCAGCCAATTTGCACACAGCAAGCTCCCACAAACAGGTGTGTGATCATGACCAGATGATCTGTTTTAGTGATGTTGGTTGAGGGATCAACATTGACAAGGGCACCAGGAAGAACTCCCTGCTCTTCTTCGAAATAGTGTCATGGCATCTTTTACGCCCATGTGACGAGGCAGACAGGACCTTGGTTTAACGTCTCATCTGAAAGGCGGCACCTCCAACAGTGCAGCACTCCCTCAGTACTGCCCCTCCAACAGTGCAGCACTTCCTCAGTACTGCACTGGAGTGTTAGCCTGGAATTTGTGCTCAGGTCTGTGGAGTGAGGCTTGAACCCACAACTTTCTGACTCAGAGGCGAGAGTACTACCCACTGAGTCTGACACTCGCCTGTTGTACAGGTGAGAAGTGGAGCCAGTCGCCCCATTAAAGCCATAGCATCAGTCCAGGAATTCGTCACCGCATGTGTATGTGTGACGAAGTCATGTAACTATCAGAATCACAACGCTACTATCAGAACCGAGCATTTACTAACTCCAGGAAGCGTGTCAGCAGTCAGGGAAACCCAGCAAAAATAAGGGTTGTCCTGACTGCCAGTCTTATAAACAATCTTGTGCATTTAGCTTGATGTTGCCTGTAGCTGCATAAGAACCATGAGTTACTAATATTTTAAACCTGCTCCAAACACAAGAAGTCCAAACATTGAGAATTCCTGTCATTTGGATCATGTCTGTATTTAGTCTAAGGATCTAGGGATGTGTGCAATAAAGGTACTGCAGTTATCATGGGTTACTTTAATCTACATATAGATTGGGCTAACCAAACTGGTAGCAATACGGTGGAGGAGGATTTCCTGGAGTGTATAAAGGATGGTTTTCCAGACCAATATGTCGAGGAACCAACTAGAGAGCTGGCCATCCTAGACTGGGTGTTGTGTAATGAGAGAGGATTAATTAGCAATCGTGTTGTGCAAGGCCCCTTGGGAAAGAGTGACCATAATATGGTAGAATTTTTCATTAAGTTGGAGAGTGTCACAGTTAATTCAGAGTCTATGGTCCTGAACTTAAAGAAAGGTAACTTCGATGGTATGAGACGTGAATTGGCTAGGATAGACTGGCGCGTGATACTTAAAGGGTTGACAGGGGATAGCCAATGGCAGACATTTAAAGATCACATGGATGAACTTCAACAATTGTACATCCCTGTCTGGCGTAAAAGTAAAATGGGGAAGGTGACTCAACTGTGGCTAACAAGGGAAATTAGGGATAGTGTTAAATCCAAGGAAGAGGCATATAAATTGGCCAGAAAAAGCAGCAAACCTGAGGACTGGGAGAAATTTAGAATTCAGCAGAGGAGGACAAAGGGTTTAATTAGAGGAGGGAAAATAGAGTATGAGAATAAGCTTGCAGGGAACATAAAAACTGACTGCAAAAGCTTCTATAGATATGTGAAGAGAAAAAGATTAGTGAAGACAAATGTAGGTCCCTTGCAGTCAGAATCAGGTGAATTTATAATGGGGAACAAAGAAATGACAGACCAATTGAACAAATATTTTGGTTCTGTCTTCACTAAGGAAGACACAAATAACCTGCCAGAAATACTAGGGGACCGAGGGTCTAGCAAGAAGGAGGAACTGAAGGAAATCCTTATTAGTCAGGAAATTGTGTTAGGGAAATTGATGGGATTGAAGGCTGATAAATCCATAGGACCTGATAGTCTGCATCCCAGAGTACTTAAGAAAGTGGCCCTAGAAATAGTGGATGCATTGGTGGTCATTTTACAACATTCTATAGACTCTGGATCAGTTCCTATGGATTGGAAGGTAGCTAATGTAACCCCACTTTTTAAAAAAGGAGGGAGTGAGAAAACAGGTAATTATAGACCAGTTAGCCTGACATCGGTAGTGGGTAACTAGTAGAGTGGACAAGGGAGAACCAGTGAATGTGGTGTATTTGGACTTTCAAAAGGTTTTTGACAAGGTCCCACACAAGAGCAAAATTATAGCACATGGTATTGGGGGTAATGTAGTGACATGGATAGAGAACTGGTTGGCAGACAGGAAGCAAAGAGTAGGAGTATCTGTAGTGGATTATAGGGAGGTGACTTTGCTCTTTATATTTTATATGGTGAAACAATCCAATTGAGAGGTTCAAATGACATCCTAAACCACAAAAGTGTCATCTGAATCTCAGGATTGCATCAGTGCTTTCTGTTTACTTGGAGCCACTGTATCTTTAAATTGTGTTTGGTTTTCTTACCACTGCCATGTAGTCTATTTGTGGAGCTTTTCAACTGTGTTGAAGTTCGAAGTAATGATGTGTAAGGTAGGTTGGGGAAGTCCAGAACCAGGGGACTTAGTCTTAGGATAAGGGGTAGGCCATTTAGGCCTGAGATGAGGAGAAACTTCTTCACTCAGAGAGTTGTTAACCTGAGGAATTCTCTACCGTAGAGAGTTGTTGAGGCCAGTTCATTGGATATATTCAAGAGGGAGTTAGATATGGCCCTTACGGCTAAAGAGATCAAGGGGTATGGAGAGAAAGCAGGAAAGGGGTACTGAGAGAATGATCAGCCATGATCTTATTGAATGGTGGTGCAGGCTCGAAGGGCCAAATGGCCTACTCCTGCATCTATTTTCTATGTTTCTAAACATGAAGCTCTCTATCTATTACGCCTCCCATGCTAATGCAGCCTGAGAAAGTAAGGAGAATGACAGTGCATTTATATAGCATCTTATCACATCCTCAGAAGTCCAAAGCACTTTGCAACCAATGGTTTGCTTGTTGAAGTGTTACGTAGGCAAACATGGCAGTCAATTTGCGCACAGTAAACTTTACATGAATGAATGACCACAGAATCTGTTTTTGATTGAGAAAGGAATTCTGGTCAGATCACCAGGAGAACTCCCTGTTACTCTTCAAATAGTGCCATGGGATTTTTAACATTCACTTGAGCAGACAGATGGTTTAACTTTTCATCGCAAGGCAGCACTTCCAGCAGTGTGACACTCCCTTAGCACCGCACTGAATTGTCACCTTTGAGGGACTGCCTACAATGATGCTTAAACATCTCTCCGCAACGTCGCAACAATGTCTCCGCAAGATCCTGCAAATCCCCTGGGAGTTCAGACGCACCAACATTAGCGTCCTCGACCAGGCCAACATCCCCAGCAATTGAAGCACAGACCACACTTGATCAGCTCCGCTGGGCAGGCCACATTGTTCGCATGCCCGACACGAGATTCCCAAAGCAAGCGCTCTACTCGGAACTCCTACACGGCAAACGAGCCAAAGGTGGGCAGAGGAAACGTTACAAGGACACCCTCAAAGCCTCTCTGAAAAAGTGCAACATCCCCACTCACACCTGGGAGTCCCTGGCCAAAGACCGCCCTAAGTGGAGGAAGCACATCCGGGAGGGTGCTGAGCTCCTCGAGTATCACCGCCAAGAGCATGCAGAAATCAAACACAGGCAGCGGAAAGAGCGTGCGGCAAATCAGACTCCCCACCCTCCCTTACCCTCAACGACTATCTGTCCCACCTGGGACAGAGACTGTGGTTCTCGTATTGGACTGTTCAGCCACCAAAGAACTCATTTTAAGAGCGGAAGCAAGTCTTACTCGATTCCGAGGGATTGCCTATGATGATGAAAAGTCTCAGTTAAGCTGACAATTCCGTGCTGTATTGAGGGAGTGGGGCAGAAGGAGGAGCGCTACCACTGAGCTAAGCCGATATGCCCAAAAATCTCAATGACCACAGACCAACAGATAGCAACAGACTCCATGCACTTCTATCCTTACACAAAGCTCTACCTTTCTCCTGCTTCATCACAATGCAAACCAATAGTCTGTAGCCTACACCCTTCCTATGACCCTGCCCGCTCGATTACCAGTGCCGTATAAAGATACCATAAAGGTTTTGTACCTTTTCAGGGGAGAGCAGTTCCTCTAGCTACTGCATGTAGTGATATTGTAAATGTGTTGTGAAGGTTTGTTCAGTTTTGTGTTTCTGGCAATTCAAAACCGCCTCAAAATATTCACAATTTTGCTAGCAATATTGAACAGAGAAAACCTTTGGAAATGGACTTGATGTTGGTGCACATGGTGACTGGAGGAATTCTTACTCCCGCCTGTGTCTATTATCCAAGCTGTTTCTCAAGGCCCCATTCTCTTACACACACTCTGAGGAATGTCTTAGGAACCGCGTTTTACTCATGTACAGGATATCTTGTTTATTTTGGTTCTGTCAGCTCACTAATGATATCAGGATCCCTGAAGACTGTCACAAACCAAAGGGAAAACATTTGATTCTACATTACTTACAGAATCTCTTCTTCAAAAAATGAACTAGAAACGAGGGCATTTTAAGCTAGAAATAATAATTTTAATAAAAAGTAAAGAATCTATTTTAGGCTTTATAATTGTACAAGGGGTGAATACACTTCCTGATGTGCCACTGCGTAATTCTCACTTTCTGACATTCATATTTAAAAGCAATTTCAAAGAGGCAATGGAATTGCACTCAAAGCAAAGAACAAGGTGGGAATTTTAACTTCCGTGCGGGAAAGAGACCGAGTGAGCATTGGCCCGTCTAGGAGCAAGAGTGGGAGGCCTGATTTAACATGCTGCTGGCTTTCAACTGGAAAGTCAACGGGAAGCAGTGGAAAGTTGGACAGCCCGGAGGCTCGAAAGCCAGGCCCAAGGTGAGTGCATGAACAGAGGAGGGAATGGAGATATGGACTGGAGGGTAGCTAATGTAACACCACTTTTTAAAAAAGGAGGGAGAGAGAAAACGGGTAATTATAGCCCGGTTAGCCTGACATCAATAGTGGGGAAAATGTTGGAATCAATCATTAAAGAATAAATAGCAGCGCATTTGGAAAGCAGTGACAGGATCGGTCCAAGTCAGCATGGATTTATGAAAGGGAAATCATGCTTGACGAACCTTCTGGAATTTTTTGAGGATGTAACCAGCAGAGTGGACAAGGGAGAACCAGTGAATGTGGTGTATTTGGACTTTCAAAAGGCTTTTGACAAGGTCCCGCACAAGAGATTGGTATGCAAAATCAAAGTACATGGTATTGGGGGTAATGTACTGACGTGGATAGAGAACTGGTTGGCAGACAGGAAGCAGAGAGTCGGGATAAACGGGTCCTTTTCAGAATGGCAGGCAGTGATCAGTGGAGTGCCGCAGGGCTCAGTGCTGGGATCCCTGCTCTTTACAATATACATTAACGATTTGGATGAAGGAATTGAGTGTAATATCCCCAAGTTTGCAGATGACACTAAACTGGGTGGCGGTGTGAGCTGTGAGGAGGACGCTAAGAGGCTGCAGGGTGACTTGGACAGGTTAGGTGAGTGAGCAAATGCATGGCAGGTGCAGTATAATGTGGATAAATGTGAGGTTATCCATTTTGGGAGCAAAAACACGCAGGCAAAATATTATCTGAATGGTGGCAGATTAGGAAAAGGGGAGGCTCAACAAGACCTGGGTGTCATGGTTCATCAGTCATTGAAAGTTGGCATGCAAGTACAACAGGCGGCGAAGAAGGCAAATGGTATGTTGGCCTTCATAGCTAGGGGATTTAAGTATAGGAGCAGGGAAGTCTTACTGCAGTTGTACAGGGCCTTAGTGAGGCCTCACCTGGAATATTGTGTTCAGTTATGGTCTCCTAATCTGAGGAAGGACGTTCTTGCTATTGAGGGAGTGCAGCGAAGGTTCACCAGACTAATTCCACGGATGGCTGGACTGTCATATGAGGAGAGACTGGATCAACTGGGCCTTTATTCACTGAAGTTTAGAAGGATGAGAGGGTATCTCATAGAAACGTATAAGATTCTGACGGGACTGGACAGGTTAGATGCGGGAAGAATGTTCCCGATGTTGGGGAAGTCCAGAATCAGGGGACATAGTCTTAGGATAAGGAGTAGGCCATTTAGGATTGAGATGAGGAGAAACTTCTCCACTCAGAGAGTTGTTAACCTGTGGAATTCCCTGCCGCAGAGAGTTGTTGATGCCAGTTCATTGGATATATTCAAAAGGGAGTTAGATATGGCCCTTACGGTTAAGGGGATCCAGGGGAATGGAGAGAAAGCAGGATGGGGTACTGAAGGAATGATCTTATTGAATGGCGGTGAGGCTCGAAGTGCCGAATGGCCTACTCCTGCACCTATTTTCTATGTTTCTATATCAGGGGCGGCCAGTGCTTCAGAAAGCTGTAAGAAGTGAAGGCAGGAGCAGCCTACACTTTCCTTGGGGGGCCTGGGGAGAAGCACTCCTATTGCTCCTGGCAGTACAAGGAATGTTTTAAAACTTATTTTAAAATATTTTCTCAGGAATCTACACAGATTGATGTGATGTCTCATTATCCAATATGTAGAATACAGCCGATGTAAATATATTTTGAGGTCCTTTAAGCTGGTGATTTGTTTATTGTTAACTGTGCAATCCTCTTTATTTGAAGTTGCTTCATTTGAATTATCTATCCATTCATTTTTAGCACCAAATTTCTACTTAATGTGTTAATTCTATTCCTTAATTTGAATTATTGGATCATTTGTGGTTAGAGCAAAAATTTACTTTGAATTATCAAGAGTATACTGTGGGCTAAAAGTTCAACTTGTGGATACTCAAAATTTAGTGCTAAATAAATGTTCAACCCTGATGCATGTAACTGAAGTTTTTTAGTTTAAGCAGATACATAACCATTTGGACCATCTCAAGTGTTGAATAGAGAAGAACAGTGAACTGTTGGCTGTTTCATTGAGTGAGTCGATAAGCCTTAAAGTTGCTGAAATTTCACAGCACCCCATAACTAATCATTAAGGATACCTACAGATTGAATTGGTGTCCATGTAGAATTATGCAAGAATCATGGGGGAAAAAATCATACTTTACATTGACAGTAACCCATAGTTTAATGACCTCAAGAGTTACTTACATTAACTGTACTCCACATATTGGATAGTGAGGCATCACCTAAATCTGTGCAGGTGGACAACAGACAAAAACAACTTAAAGGTTCTGATGAAAGGTCATCGACCTGAAACGTTATCTCTTTGTTTCTCTCTCCACAGATGCTGCCTGGCCTGCTGAATATTTCCACCATGTTCTGTTTTTATTTCAGATTTCCAGCAGTATTTTGCGTTTTGAAAAAGATGGTTATCTATCTCTTGCTGACATAGTCATTGTGTTTGTGGACTTAAACCATAGCAGAACATAGCAGAATATAACTGTTTGAATTTAAGGAATGATTGGCACAGAACACCTCAATCCTGTATAAACCATTTCCTTTAAGTTGTTTCTATTCATTATCCACCTACACAGATTGATGTGATGCCTCATTATCCAATTTGTAGAGTACATTGAGGTGACTACTGTATATGGTCCACGTCTCTAAGCCATACAGGACTGTTCAGTCACCTAAGAACTCATTTTTAGAGTGGAAGCAAGTCCTCCTCGATTTTGAGGGACTGCCTATGATGATGTAGAGTACAGCTAATGTACGTACTTTAATCAATGTAATACAATTCTTTCCCTGTGATGTTTGCACAATTCTATGTGGGCAGGCTGGGGCTCTTTACTCTAGAAAATAGAAGGCTGAGGGGTGACTGGATAGAGGTCTTAATTAGGAAAGGGTTTGATAGGGTAGACACAGAAGATGTTTCCACTTGTGTGGGTGACCAAAACTAGGGGATATAAATAAAAGATAGTCACTGTTTAAAAGCGCAGATAGCAGTAAAAGGATATGATGTAATTGGGATTACAGAGACATGGCTTCAGGGTGACCAAGGCTGGGAACTCAACATCCAGGGGTATTCAACATTTGGAAGGATAGACAGAAAGGAAAAGGAGGTGGGATGGCATTGCTGGTTAAAGAGGAAATTAATGCAATAGTAAGGAAGGACATTAGCTTGGATGAGGTGGAATCTGTATGGGTAGAGCTGCGGAACACCAAAGGGCAGAAAACGCTAGTGGGAGTTGTGTACAGACCACCAAACAGTGATATTGAGGTTGGGGATGGAATCAAACAGGAAATTAGGGATGCGTGCAATAAAGGTACAGCAGTTATTATGGGTGACTTTAATCTACATATAGGTTGGACTAACCAAACTGGTAGCAATATGGTGGAGGAGGAATTCCTGGAGCATATAAGGGATGGTTTTCTAGATCAATATGTCGAGGAACCAACTAGAGAGCTGGCCATCCTAGACTGGGTGTTGTATAATGAGAGAGGATTAATTAGCAATTTTGTTGTGCGAGGCCCCTTGGGGAAGAGTGACCATAATATGGTAGAATTCTTCATTAACATGGAGAATGACACAGTTAATACAGAGACTAGAGTCCTGAACTTAAAGAAAGGTAACTTCGACGGTATGAGACATGAATTGGCTAGGATAGACTGGCGAATGATACTTAAAGGGTTGACAGGGGATAGCCAATGGCAGACATTTAAAGATCACATGGATGAACTTCAACAATTGTACATCCCTGTCTGGTGTAAAAGTAAAACGGGGAAGGTGGCTCCACTGTGGCTAACAAGGGAAATTAGGGATAGTGTTAAATCCAAGGAAGAGGCATATAAATTGGCCAGAAAAAGCAGCAAACCTGAGGATTGGGAGAAATTTAGAATTCAGCATATGAGGACAAAGGGTTTAATTAGGCGAGGGAAAATAGAGTATGAGAATAAGCTTGCAGGGAATATAAAAACTGACTGCAAAAGCTTCTATAGATCTGTGAAGAGAAAAAGATTAGTGAAGACAAATGTAGGTCCTTTGCAGACAGAATCAGGTGAAGTCATAATGGGGAACAAAGAAATGGCAGACCAATTGAACAAATACTTTAGTTCTGTCTTCACTAAGGAAGACACAAATAACCTTCCGGAAATACTAGGGGAACGAGGGTCTAGCGAGAAGGAGGAACTAAAGGAAATCCTTATTAGTCAGCAAATTGTGTAAGGGAAATTGATGGGATTGAAGACCGATAAATCCCCAGGGCCTGATAGTCTGCATCCCACAGTAGTTAAGGAAGTGACCCTAGAAATAGTGGATGCATTGGTGGTCATTTTCCAACATTCTATAGATTCTGGATCAGTTCCTATGGATTGGAGGGTAGCTAATGTAACCCCACTTTTTAAAAAAGGAGGGAGAGACCGGTTAGCCTGACATCAGTGGTGGGTAAAATGTTGGAATCAATTATTAAAGATGTAATTGCAGCGCATTTGGAAAGCAGCGACAGGATTGGTCCAAGTCAGCATGGATTTATGAAAGGGAAATCATGCTCGACAAATCTTCTAGAATTTTCTGAGGATGTAACTAGTAGAGTGGACAAGGGGGAGTCAGTGGATGTGCTGTATTTAGACTTTCAAAAGGCTTTTGACAAGGTGCCACATAAGAGATTGGTGTGCAAAATTAAAGCACATGGTATTGGGGGTAATGTACTGACGTGGATAGAGAACTGGTTGGCAGATAGGAAGCAGAGAGTAGGAATAAATGGATCTTTTTCAGAATGGCAGGTAGTGACTCATGGGGTACCGCAAGGTTCAGTGCTGGGACCCCAGCTATTTACAATATACATTAATGATTTAGATGAAGGAATTGAATGTAATATCTCCAAGTTTGCAGATGACACTAAGCTGGGTGGTAGTGTGAGCTGTGAGGAGGATGCTAAGAGGCTGCAGGGTGACTTGGACAGATTAGGTGAGTGGGCAAATACATGGCAGATGCGGTATAATGTGGATAAATGTGAGGTTATCCACTTTGATGGTAAAAACAGTAGGGCTGATTATTATCTGAATGTTGACAGATTGATAAAGGGGGAAGTGCAATGAGACCTGGGTGTCATTGAAGGTTGGCATACAGGTGCAGAAGGCGGTGAAGGCGGTGAAGGCGGCAAATGACATGTTGGCCTTCATAGTGAGAGGTTTCGAGTATAGGAGCAGGGAGGTCTTACTACAGTTGTACAGAGCCTTGGTAAGGCCATACCTTGAATATTGTGTACAGTTTTGGTCTCCTAATCTGAGGAAGGACATTCTTGCTATTGAGGGAGTGCAGTGAAGGTTCACCAGACTTAATCCCGGGATGACAGGACTGACATATGAAGAAAGACTGGATCGACTAGGCTTGTAGTCAATGGAATTTAAAAGAATGAGAGGTGATCTCATAGAAACATAAAATTCTGACGGGATTGGACAGGTTAGATGCAGGAAGAATGTTCCCGATGTTGGGGAAGTCCAGATCCAGGGGTCACAGTCTAAGGATAAGGGGTAAGCCATTTAGGACCGAGATGAGGAGAAACTTCTTCACTCCAGAGAATTGTGAACCTGTGGAATTCTCTATCACAGAAAGTTGTTCGGGCCAGTTCGTTAGATATATTCAAAAGGGAGTTAGATGTGGCCCTCACAGCTAAAGGGATCAAGGGGTACAGAGAGAAAGCAGGAATGGGGTACTGAAATGCATGATCAGCCATGATCATATTGAATGGTGTGCAGGCTCGAAGGGCCGAATGGCCTCCTCCTGCACCTATTTTCTATGTTTCTATGTTTAATCCAATTAAGAAATTCAGGAGAAACTTCTTTGTCCAGAGAATGGTTAGAATGTGGAACCCGCTAACACTAGGAATAGTTGACGCAAACAGCATAGATGCCATTAGAAGGAAGCTAGATAAACACATGAGGAAGAAAGGAATCGAAGGCTATGCTGATAGGATTAGATGAAGAGGGGTGGGAGGAGGTTTGTGTGGAGCATAAACACCGGCACGGACCAGTTGGGCTGAATGGCCTGTTTCTGTGCTGTGGACTCGATGTCATTCTATGTAAATTTTAGATTAGATGAAGATGCTTGCTCCTTGTAATAGTGCTTCTTTCAGCTTTTTTTTCACACTGAATTCAATTCCAAAGAACTTTTTTCTATCGTTAATTAATCACTTTTCAGCCAACAGATGGGGTGTTTGATACTCATTAAATCACAAGAGTTAGATATAATAGTGATACTTGCATTAATATAGCACCTTATCAGGTCAAAAACTCTCAAGTTGAAATGTCTCAAAGCATGTCACACAATGAATTACTTTTTTGAGAGCAGTGTCAGTCGCCATCTTTCAAGCACAGAAAAAAACGTTGAATAAAAAATTCTGCAAAGCATTCGCGGATAATTAGTATGGGAACCGGCACATTCCCGTCAGCTGTTCCTGATTGTTTTGGAATGGTTCTCTTTTTTTAAAAACTAAAAGGTAGGTCTGAATAAAGTAAAAATAATTCTTACTAAAATGTATGGCATTTAATATATATTTATGGGGAGGAGAACTGCATGGATTCCCTTTTCTCTCTTCTCTAGTGTTCAACGGACTGGATTTTAGGCTTTTCTGTTTTCGGGGCGAAAACGGAGGCAGGTGGGAGAGTTACCGGCTGGGAATAGTCTGCACTTTGATGAGGAATTTTTCCCATCTGGGCGCTGTGTCAGGGGGTGCAGTGCGAAGAGAGGGGCTGCACACTTTGAGGTGCAAAAATGGGAAAGTGTTGAACTACAGTGCCGGGCTGTGTGCTCCGAGAGAGGCCGGGGGAGAAACCATAAAAAACACATCATTCCCAAAACATTGCCCACGCCATAACAACACAAAATTGCTGAAAAAATTAAAAGTACAAAGACTCGCACTTACCTTCGGAGTACTTTACCTTCTCACTGCTGCCTCCTGGACCGCATGGATCTCTGAGGCAGTCATTGCGGGCGGACGGAGCGGGCACAAGGCCAAACTAGTGCCGGTGTGCAATGAGAGGTGTTGTACACCTGACGCAGCTCTTCCCAGCACCACCGCAAAACCGGACCGGAGGATCGCAAAGGGGGACACGAGACCTGAACATCGCCTTTCACGCTGCTCTGGGGCGAAACCCAGAGCGCAAAGGACCGGAAAACCAAGCTCAATGTCTCTTCCCCTTAGAATACTTCCTATCTTTTAATAACTTGCTTTTGGGATGACCCCATTTATTGCCCATCCCTAGTTGCCCTGAGCAAGTGGTGATGGGCCTTCTCCATGATGTTGGGGAATTCCAGAATTTTGGTTCATAGTCATCAATCATCTGAAGTTTCCCCACTCAAGTTCCTAAAATCCAAATCCAAATTTCAATCCCTCCCACTCCATCTCATCCCTATATCCTCATTATTATGAAAGAACTTGCATTTCTTTTGCTCCTTACATGACCTCAGGACGTCCTAAGCCGCTTTACAGCCAATGAAGTACTTTTGAAGTGTAATCACTGTTGTAATGTAAGGAACGCGACATCCAATTTGCACACAGCAAGCTCCCACAAACAGCAATGTGATGTTCATCTGTTTTAGTAATGTTGGTTGAGGGATAAATATTGGCCAGGACACCGGGGAGAACGCCCATGTTCTTTTTAGAATAATACTATGGGATCATTTACGTTTACTTTTGAAGTGTAATCACTGTTGTAATGTAGGAAATGCGGCAGCCAATTTACGTGAGGGCAAAAGGTTTAACATCTCATCGAAAGACGACACCTCCAACAGTGCGGCACTCCCTCAGTACTGCACTTGGAATGTCAGCCTAGATTTTGTGCTCAAGTCTCTCGAGTGAGACTTGAATCAATGACCTTCTGACTCAGGAGGTGACAATGCTTTCCCACTGAGCCATGACTAATGCCACGTTCAAATTAAGATTTGCTGCACTGTCTCCTATTTTAATTATTTCCTAGGACCGTAAAATTATGAAGCTCCTTACCTTCCACAGCATCCCTCTTCCTCCCGAGTACAGGTTTTTAAAAAGCTGAGCTTGGCCTTACCTAATTACTATTTCTCAACTTGTCTGGTTTTCTCTCCTATTGGTTCCAATCTTCTTATAATAGCGACTTGACTCATCCCCTAGGTTTCCCAACTTTAAAAAAAAATGGGAATATGCTGTACGCCGAAGAGTTGAAGAGAAAAATTGATGATATCGTCCTCAGGAATTTGGTGACCCTGAACTTTATGGAGCGCTCATAAACACCCCGATACCAGTCCGAATCTCTCGCTGAATCTCAAAATGTATTTATTTTCCGTTATTTTTACACATAATGGGAATGGAGCAACAATACAATGGATTACATCAGAACCCAGTTTATTCCAGGCCCATCCGCCAGTATATATAAACAGCATTCAAATCGCACTTTCAAGCAAACTTTAAAAAAAAATCAGGTTAAAAGTGTTTCATCTTAAAATGCGATTGAAAATATTTTTAACTGCAATTTTTGTAAATCTGCTGCATTTTTTAAAAACCTGACTCAACGTCCATGTTTTCCTTGTCTGATAACGCTCCTGGGAAGCGCTTTGGGATGTTTTACTATGTTAAAGTTGCTATATAAATACAAGTTGCTGTTGTTGTAAATGCATTTGTGATAATAGTACAAGGAAAATTATACTTAACTGAACAAAATAGAAAGAAAAAACTGCAAGTGCTGGAAATCTGAACTTAAAACAGTGGAAATACACGGCAGGTCTGTCAGTATCCGATAAGAGAGTGAGTATAGGTTGGCACTTGGGAATGTAGACTTGGTCAGATGTGACAAAGCTCCGAGCTCAAAACTTCAACTACTTTTCTTTTTTCAGGTGCTGATGGGGTTGCCATGTATTTCCAGCATCTTTTTAAAAATCTATTTAACTTGCTAGGAATTCATATATATATATATATTGAGAAGCCAGATATTGCTGAATTCCACAAGGATCTGATAGCCATTCACAGTACCAATGGAAAATTGATCTCAATTCATAACATGGTTCCAACATCAACATCAAACACACTTTTGTTTTGATTGTATAGCATCAGGAATGTTTTAATAAAGTAATCAAAAAATCTCTATTGGTGATTACTGAGAAAAGCAAAAATATACAAAATGCCATCTGTAGCTGCTAAATTGATTTTCTGTTGGTTGGAACAAGACACCAGGCGTCAAAGATTTAACTATATTCATATGGCATCTTCTGACCACAATACCCATGACATAAAGCATATAGTCCTTCAGTTTGTGAATGTAGTGGGGGGGGGGGGGGTTCAGTGTCTGGTGACTATAAATTCAGATGTCATGGTTTAACAGAATTATCTGCCATCGAACTTCTGTGAATGTCAAACCGCTTCAAAGTCAAGCTAAGATTGAAATCAAACAGAAGGCATTAACTTTCTGTTTCAGTATTGGGGCATTTCAAGACTGTACTCACATAACCAATCCAAAGCACCTCCCACCACGACTTGAAATTTCTGTACCATACCACAATAGTCTGACCTCTCTCTCTCTCTCTCTCTCTCTCTCCTTTCTCTCGCCCTTTCTCTCGCCCCTTCTTTCAGCTCAGTCTTGTACTTTCAAAATCTGAACTTTAATTCTTTCGAAACTTTGAAAAATTGTTCAGTTCGGATAGACAAGTAGGTGCAACCATTCACTTAACCATCTGCTTGGGGGGGGCGGGAGGAAGGGTGGAGAGTGAGCGACAGAAAGAGAGAATCATCATTAACCCTATAACCTTCAACTGTAACCTCTATTGCTGTACAGCAGATTTCAAATCAGCAACTATGAAACAGTTATAAATAAAGTAGTCACTAACTAAAAGAGATATTTATAGAAGTGAAAGGAACCATGCAACCTTCCCGCCATCTGTACTGGTCCCTGAGTCAACTGTGATTTTAAAAAAAGGACTTCAGATTGACTGCCAGTCTGCGGATAAACTGTAACAGAAGAGAACCATTTCCTCCAAGAGGAAAACAGCAGCAGATCATAGGGAGAAAAACACATTTCACAGCTTTCTGCAACTTAATAAACACCTCGAATTTTTTTGGGAACCCGCTGTTTCCAATAAGTAACACAATTAAATATTTTTAAATGACTGTGATAAGATGTAGTTAGTCACTGCCTTTGCAACAGGTCCATTAGAGCAAAAATGCACAGTAGGTCAGTGTCTGAAAGAGGAAGATAAATATTGCAGGTGGGTCTGTTCAATGGAACTCTGTGTCTTAGGAGAGATAAGGTGCCATTTTAGTGACATACCTCTGATCCATTGATGAGAAATTCATTCAGTACAATTTCACAAAAAGGAAATTCTCAGAAAGGTCTTGCTTTAAGTATGTGGTTTAACACAGTGCAACAAATGCCTGTAAAAATAGTTGTTCTGGGAATAAGTAAGTGCTTGATATTAATATAGATTATTTGTATAGTATTGTAGTAAAACTAAGCATTGTAATTTAATGTGATTATAAATTTGCAGGAATGTAATTTCCATAGAAATGATAATCTGGGTTGAAAAAAGAACTCATTAACCTCTGTCTTTGTCACACACCATAGAATACTGTAATTAATCAACGAAGAGCAGGTTAACACTTGAAATGCAAATGAGTGTGGGATATCAAGTGCACAATTCTGCTCATTAGTTTATTGCAATACTCTAAGAACATAACGTAGAAATAGGAGCAGGAGTAGGCCATATGGCCTGTCGAACCTGCTCCACCAGTCAATAAGGTCATGTTTAATCTGATCTTGGCTTCACTCCACTTCCTCCCTGTTCACCATAACCCTTGACTCCCTCATAGTTCAAGGATCTGTCTATCTCAGCCTTGAGTATATTCAATGACTCAGCCTCCACAGCTTTCTGGGGTAGAGAATTCTAATGATTCACGATCCTCAGAGAAGAAATTCCTCCTCATCTCCGTCTTAAATGAGTGACCCCTTATTCTGAAACGATGCCTACTAGTTCTAGATTCCCCACGAGGGGAAGCATCCTCTCAGCATCAACCCTGTCAAGCCCCTCAGAATCTTATATGTTCCTGCTTTCTCTCCATACTCCTTGATTTCTTTAGCTGTAAGGGCCACATCTAACTCCCCTTTGAATATATCTAACGAATTGGCCCCAACAACTTTCTGTGGTAGAGAATTCCATATGCCCACAACTCTGAGTGACAAAGTTTCTCCTCATCTTGGTCCTCAATGGCTTACTTCTTATCCTTAGACTGTGGTCAATAAAATCACCTCTCATTCGTCTATAAGAAGGCCTAATGGGCCTTAACACTTATTTACAATAAATGTTAAATATCACAAGAGCCACAAAAAACAATCAATATCCTTACAGTCTTTAGTTCTGATGAAGGGTCACACACCCAAAACATCATAACCTATATTTTCTCTTCACAGATGTTGATTGGTCTGTATTTGCATTTGCAGTTTTTCTTTCTTTTTTATTAATATCTTTACATATACATCTCACAGGACTTCAAAACACCTCTCCTTCTACAAGTTTTAAAATCCCAATTTAGTCCCACCTAACTACTGCTTTGATTCACCTCTTCTCTCCTCCAGCACTATGGGCCTCCCTTGACCCTCCGTTTCTCAGTAATAAACATGGATGGTAAGTAGTGGGTAATATTTAATGTTATGTTTTGCCCTTATGATCTGTGCATCACAGAAATATGATCCAACCATACATGCCAAGCTAAAAAAAAACTAGCAAAACCTGACTGACAGCTTCAAAACACCCCAAAAAGATGACAATTTAACAATCTGCAAATCTATAATTACATGGGCTTTGCACCTTAACCTGTAGATATAAACTGCATTCCTTTACTTGTACTGGAGACTTCAAAAGCACAAGAACATGAAAGTCTGAAGCGAGAATCCAAACATTGAAGGATCAAACATTACATTTCGAGTGGGCTCTGGAGAGCTGATGTTCCCCATAGAAATTTTTTTAATATTAAAAATAAGTATTTTAATACTTGCCATTCCAACCTTGCCATGTGTTCTGGTGCTTCCCCTCATTGGGACTCTTGTGGTGTTGACTTCTGGGTTACCAATTGCCACTCTTTTTGGTCCAATTAAAATAGTCCCATGCAAATGCATGGAGCCCGAGTTGTTTTCGTGATAAAGAAAAAACTTGCATTTATAAAGCACCTTTCATGACCTGAGGACGTCCCAAAGTTCTTCCCAGCCAATGAAGCACTTTTGAAGTATAGTCAATGTTGTAAGATAGGAAACAATCAGTTTTTACACAGCAAGATCCCACAGACAGCAATGACCAGATAATCTGTTTTAACTGTTGGTTGTGGTATAAGTAATGGCCAGGACACCAGGTACACCTCACTCCTCTTCTTTGAAATAGTGCCATGGGATTTTTTTACACCCGCCTGAGGGCAGAGGGGACTCACTTGCAGCTTTGTTTGGGGTTATGAAGTCAGAGTGTACGTTTGAAGTGGGGCCAACGTTGTTTGGAAAGCAAACTCGGTTGTCAATTTGTACACAGCAAGCTCGCACAGAAAGCCTTGGGATAAATTACCAGATAATCTGTGGTGCTGGTTGAGGAATACATGTTGGCCAGGACACCATGCTATTCTTTGAATAGTGCCATGGGATCTTTCACATCCACCTCCAGAGAGCAGACGTTTTATCCGAAAGATGGAACCTCCAACAGTGCAGCGCCCCTTCAGTTCTGCACTGGAACGTCAGCCTAGATTTTGTGATTAATTCTTTTGGGTGGGATCTGAACCCACAACCTTCCGACTGAGACTGAGAGTGCTACCATTGAGCCACTAAGTTCGTTATGCTAAACTGAAAGGTTTCAACATTTAGTCACTGCGCCAGAAAGGTCTGCTGGTTTATCACTGATGATTCCTCGTTTTGCATTTACTGATGTTCAATGTACTTTGAATGTTATCTATCTTTGGGGATGGGGAGATCGAAAGATATTGGGTAATATTGCGACCAGTGTGGTGCTCATTGAGCAAACCTCTTATGTTGGAAATATTACTATCATAAAGATTTGTTAGGTTGAAGTGAAATGTGATTTTGTAATTGGTTAATAGAATCCCTAGTCGACTGTAGCCAGTGTGTAAGCCATATTCAATAGATCGGAAAATGGATTGCAAAATATAGTCGCATTTTTTAAAGTGCATGTTACTAAAATTGAATAACTTCTAAAAGTGACTGTTTTGGAATTATACATTTTTCTAATATGCGAGAAAAAAATGGCCGTTGTTTAATGTGGGATCTCGAAGTGAAAGTTGACTGCTTGAAAAGGGGTTTAGATCAGGGGTGCTGTACATATTCACACTCAACAAACTATCTTCTACACAAAGTTAATGAGACATTTAGGTGTTAGAATAGGTAGGTCTATAGTTTAAAATAAATAGCTAACCTATCCAATAGCAGAAAATAGTTGAACAGACACATTTACCTGTTGTACAGCACCAGTTAATAATTTGGATTTAGTGGGATGTGAAATGACGCTGGATGTCTGTTACTTTTATCCCCATATTCGCACAATGTCCTAGTTCTCTTAGAGGTTTTTAAATTTAATGTCACTGTCTTGATCATCCAGTATATGCATGAAAACACCGCAGTTCGTTCACATTAAATCAACCATCGACATTCAAACTGTTGGGGTTAACCAAATGGACAACGACTGTAAAGATAATGGACAGTTAATGAAACCATATTCCGTTACAGTGGGTGGGAGAGATCGCAGGCAAGATTTGCAATATCTCCTAAATCACAGAGCCAGTAAGTCGTTGAATTGGTCTGGGGTCTGTGTAAAAGGTAAGTCTGTATCTTAAATTAGCAGATTATGAAGATGGCGGGATTTTACTTGGGGAGCCGCACACTATGATTTGAGTTATGAAAAGTATTTGATTAAATATTGCATCCAGGTTACCAACCTGCTGCAACTAGTCTTATTAGCGGTGTACTGAAAAATCACTTCCTTTGTAAAAGTTGCCTTTTTGGGCGCCCTACAATTATTCACAATCAACAAATTAGATGATCTACATACCAGAAATGTTATAAAGATGGGAAGACAGATTTTCATGTAGGTACAACATAATTCAAATATATATATATATATATTAACATGCTGCTTTCTAGTTACACTAGATCATCTATGCTGCCAGGTCCTTCTCTGTCGGAGGGGTTCCATCATATGCAAACTGTGGGCTGTGTGTTTCTTTAATTTACTCTAAGAATTCCTTTGTTTTATAAACCTCATTTAATTCTTGTCTTTTTTGCTGTTTTCTAATTTTTACGGATTATTTTCAATGTACTTCATCAATTCTCGTTTCTGACCACCGGTTCCATTAATAGTAGTGTATCAATTTATGTCGGTTTACTTGGATCAGTGTTCGATTAATCCGAACTATTACACTTTCGACGGCATTTGAAGTAAGACGCTGACCTGGATGTATAGGCTCGTCAATGTTCTAACTACTGTGACGTCCAGAAAGGGTCTTTCTGTGATGAGTTAATGGCTGTTTAACTGCTTTCTTTGTTGTGGAGTGCAGGTGGGAGAGGTTGGTCACAATGGGGCAAGTTTCAGGTCAGTACTTGAACACTTCACACTCAATCAGAGCAGCTAATGGTTTATGCAAGAGGGCAGCTGTCTCAGTCCCAGTACACAACTGCATGGAGCTGCCTGCAACTCCTGTCTGGCTGCAAAATACAGGAAGGGGATGGATGGTCGGGGGTTGATAATATTCTTACTGGGAAAGTCGTTGAATTTTCCGTTTCCCATATTTGCTATCACCTTTATTTCAGGGACACGAGAGAGGGACTGTTTTCCTTCCTACTTTTATGTGAAATGGAAAGAAACATGCTAATGACTAGCATTTCACTCCAGTTTTGTTTAAGTTCTTTCGCATGTATTTTGTTAAAGGTTAAGACTTTTTTGGGAGGAGGGGGAGGCATTTTGTATAACCCATTGTCTTCCATTAATAATGTAATTTCCAGTTACTATAAAGATGGCAATTGTCCTTTGATTGTATTTGATTTTAATTCACCGTAGTGCTGCCCCTAATTCAAGGTAAACATGAATGAACAGGCTGAAGTGACTGAGCTGTTGTGGAGCAATTCACCTACACAAAACTGCCGTAAATTTCTAGGAAGACAAACTCAAAACGTGAGTGTGTGAGATCCGATTAACTAAAGTAATTGTTTTTTGTGGCTATTCTGGGTCCCCCCCACCCGTACCATTTTCGTCACCGCTCTTGGAAACGATGACTCCTTGCTATAGATTCCATGTTATTTATTATCAGCCTTTGACATGAATCTTGATTTATTTTTCGTATTTAAATAGGTCACGTGAGTTGATATTTTCCAAATTAACTGATTTTCGAAAATGGAAATATTGAACTGACCTGTGGATACTTAAGTTGCCTTTCAGATCATAGTTATTGGGGCTAGTAAAATAATCGTCAAAACACAGTTGGCAAATAGGTTTTAAATATTTCAGTATCTCGGAGCTGCTATAAATAACAGCATGAAACTAAAGTGAGGGGAATATTGAACTAAACTAAATGGTGCAAATTTAACAATGCCTAGTTGAAGTAAAATTGATCAAGATTTCTGGGCTGGTGCTGGTTTGAAAGATTGCCTATCTTGGAATTTTCTTTAAGACCCAGTTTTTAAGTTCCCACTTGCAGCACAGCAGGAGGCCATTCGATCCGTTTTGCCTGTGCCGACTCTTCGAAAGAGCTGTCCAATCCCTCCCACATATGGGGGCTTTTCTCCCCCATAACCCTGTAAATTCGTCCTCTTCACATACAATCGCCTTTTGAAATGCACGAGGCTTAGCAATCCGAGCCTCCTTTTCTAAAGACATTGAAAGATCATGTTTTCTATATAAAAGATTATCTTTGAATTCATACCACTCGGTTTCCCCCTTCTTTTCAACTCTCCATTCAATACACCCGAGCTTCCCTCATCCTCTCGCCCCCTTCCTTTGTCCTGGGCGGGATTGTGACAAATCAGCGTTCACGATGTAAATGACGCCTTACCCGAGACCAATGAGGTGCTAGCTGAAATTGACTAATAGGACCGAGCCAATCGGAGGTGAATGAGCCTGAGGCACCAGACTGCGATCTTTAATAGGAGCTGGTACCTGGGAGGTTGGTACAAGAAGTTTGACACAGGGATGGACATTATTATCTTTTAGTAGCTCCAGCAAAGTTAAATCACTTTGGGTTTTTTTAAAGTTTACATTTTTTTTTCTCCCTCTGGACAGTCCATGGGAGGATCGACTCTAAACTCCGGCTCCAACTTCCCCATCAGCATGTTGAACCAGCCCGAGTCCAGCGAGAACTTCAGTAAAGAAGCCGAACGGGATAAATCCATGCAAGACTACCAGGAGCTGAGATATGGGATGCAGGACAGGTTCTATTTAACGGGAGACCAATGCCCAAGCACCCCGGACTCGGTCCCCCTCCCGTACCCGAGCCAGCACATCTCGGGCGTGGGCAACGCCAGCAGGTACCTGAGCCCAGCCTTGCCCAACTGCCCTTACCCTGCCAACAGAGGGCAGGTCCCCGGAGCAGCGAGCTACCCGGCCCCGGGAGCCGAGGTCTATTCGGCGGGCACTGATTCCTTCTCGGCCCCCTACCCTCACCCCTTCCAGCGGACTTCCCTCTACAGCGTGCCGGGGTTGCAGGTATCCGGCAAAGTGCAGATTCTGCTCTGCAACTATCAGCTCTGGGCTAAATTTCACAAATACCAGACGGAGATGATCATCACCAAGCAGGGCAGGTAAGTGCTTTGATGGCTCAATTTATCTTCTTCCCAGCCCAATCCGCCCTGTTGAGGGAAAGCAATGAATTCAATGTCAAATTAAAAGTAATAAGCAGACGCTCTGACTGGTAACACGATAAACTCGACAAATGAGAAATTGCAACTATATTGTGCCTTTTCCCAGTAACGGCGCTTTCAGATCCGCTGCAATCCAGGACACTGCCTGACGTTTCTTGCTGTGACAGTCCGCCGGCTTTCCAGTCCCGGCACTTCGAGCTGCTTCATTTCTTCCACCCACTTTTATGTTTGCGAGGTGCTGAGGTTAAACGGGACTGACTGTAAACCAAACCAAGGGTTTCGGGATTACCTTTGACTGCGTGTGGTTTGCAAACTTAAATCTCTTCCGCTTTTACACTAAAGATGATAAATTATGTAGCGGATCGTAAGATCTGGGGCACAAAAAAATATAAAATGTAAACGAGCCTGACCTGCCCCCACCCGTCAGAACATTGCTTGTTTATAACGGTTGGGGGGTGACGATAAATGTGCTCCCTTTTAAAACCCGGATTCATTACTTCTCTCCGGATGGTCCAGAGGTTTACACCAGGGGTCCTTTAAGGCGAAATGTATCCCCATTTGCAGACGGCTGCACCGCAAATTTATTTAACTGATGACTCCAGTTTCACTCCGCGGCCGTTCAGTTGTCCCAAAATGAACCAGTAATCGCCCCCACCCCGACATGATCTGGTCGAACTGGCGGTTCCTGATTTAATGCGACAGCGAAGGTCCCGGGGGCGACAGGCTGAGTGGCAGAAGTTGTCCCCCACTCCTTTTCGGCGCAGCAGTTTGCCCCTTGGTGAACGCAAGGACTTCGGGAATAAACAGTTCCGTCGGGACACTTTATTCCACTTCCCGCAATAGGAAGTCCCTCGGCGATTAGCAACTTGGCAGGTGAATCAAAGCATTTCAAATCGGCAGAGCCATGAGCTAATGTAGGGCGGAGATTCAAGCAGGTAACCTGAGAGTTGAGGATCATTTGGAAAATTTCTACTGCAATCAGCGATTGTAATCGGCGCCTCTTCTAATCAATAAACAATATCGGTCTAAAGTAGCTCTGAATCAATTCGAAAACGTTCGGTGATTGAAGGCGTTAATAGATGGGTGATGGGAATGGGTTAAGATATGGCCTTCTCGTTCTCCCTGAAATTGAAATGAGTTTTTAAAAAAAAGTTGAATAGTGATTTCAGAAGTTTCAACAACTCCCCTCCCCCCAAATCTGAAACTTTTTGAAAACAAACCGTTCATAGAGTGCAGGTGGTTGCTTATTTTTCTGTATTTGAAGTGATCTGCTCGATAAACTAGTTTGAATGTGTGTAGGGAGGGGGAAGGAGACCCGATGTCGCACCTGTCATTCAGGTTTTCAGAAACACCCGATTTCCTGTAACTGAGGATGATTTTAAAGACACAATTTTCCAAACATTTTATTTAGTCAGTACATGTATACATTTAATGTTGGTATTCAAAGCGTTTATAGCATATTGACTCTGGCTGGGGACTGTTTAAACTGACATCCCACATCCCAGCGGTGCTAGAGCAGGTTCGGCTGCACGAAGCAATTTCTTTCCGCCAGTCTCTGCCATTTGAGAGATTGTGTTGATGACTAGGCTTGAGGTTTGTAAATTTAATCAACTGCTTTATTACCCGGAGCCCGCTGCGTGCTTGTGAGCACATGTCCCCGTACCACAGCCAATCTGTAGTCTGTGGTCTACACACAGGTTTGAGATCGACTGCCGTGTGATCGTTGAGTTATTGGTATCACTAAACCCAAAGCCATTTAACCCATTAAGTATTGGATAAAAAAAACTTAAGATCACATTTTTTTGTAAGCTGTGACTACATAGGAACACAGAAATTGCTAAAAAAAAATTACCCCAAAGTCCATTTAGTTCGCCTTCTACCATCCTGGTAATCTCATGATGCAACTGACCCATTTTTATGAAGCTCGTCATTCTTAATTCATAGTATTTTTTTACCCATTTTTCGCTTCCCCATCTCTTGTTGAGATCTTTGCTGGGCCCCGGGTTCCACAGGCACCTCCAGACATTTTGACCAAGTGAGCATATGAGGTGGAACAGTATGTCTAAAGATTATTAGATTCCAATGGGGAGGAGGGACATTTCCGCTAAATTCACTCGTCCTCTCGCATGACATATCCACAATATATGTCCAGCAGCAGCAAATTCATCAGGAGCACTGGTCCATTTCTCCTCCCTAACCAGAACCGAGAGTCCAATTGTAGCTCCTGTACTGCACGCATGCAGATAACTCGGCATGGACCAGGATATAATCTGGCAGCTTATTGGCCTGTCCAACAGCTGAGTCCTATTACTAGTACAGAATTTTCGCACAATTTTAACATAAACGAATGTGAGTGTACTACGATATTTACCACAGAAACCCTATGACAATACTTTTTTAGTGGGCTAGGATTCTTTTTTATTTTTGTAATAAAAATTTGCTGTGCCCTTTAGCACTAGGGTATCAACAGACCTAAAGAAAAGAACTTGCATTTATATATAACACCTTTCACGGCCTCAGGGCGCCCCAAAGGGCTTTGCAGCCCAGGAAGTAACTTTGAAGTGTAGTCACCGGTGTAATGTAGCAAATGGGAGTTGCGATCATTTGCAAAAAAAGAAACTGCATTACAACCTGTGCTCTTCACACACGGACAAACAGTGATTAAAACTTGATCGTGTACAGTAAAACAATCATTTCAACTCTACCTCTGATAACACGCACATTTCCTGTTTTAATTTCAGTAAAGATGCTCATGTTTAGCTAAATTCTAATCTTTTTAATCACGGCATTTTTAGATTCAAGGTCAACCCATGAATCTCAGTTTGGGGGAAAGTGTGTAAATGAGCTGATTTGACTAGCAGCGTTGGAAGAATACCTTTATGACGAGCTGTACTGTTTCATTTTAAGATGTTTCTTGTAAAATTGACGAGATCTATTATGGCGATATTTGCTGTGCAATCGTAGCTATTTGAACACGTAGCCTCGCCAGGGGCTATAATTGAAGAAAAGTGACATTCTCCCCATTCAAAAAATATTTCTACTAAAGTTATCTTTAAAAAAATATATATATTTTGTGAAATAAATTAAACAATTAAATAGGAGTTTGCCGCTGTGTACCGCTCCCGTTCTCTCTGTTCTGTCTAATGTATTTTCTCCAACGTATTTTTCTCCCTCCCTATTCTGTCTGTCCTTTTGTATTTTGCCTTTCTGTCTGTAATTCTTTTCATTCTCACTCCATGTTTTCTGTCCCTGTGTATTTCTTTCTCTGCCTATCCGTTTCTCTCTATCTCTGTGCCCACTCCATATTTTTGTTTCTCTCTCTGCATTTGTTTTCATCCTATTTTTTCATTATCCCCCCCTTTCTGACTTTCAGTTTTCTCTTTTTCTCTAATTTTGTTTCCCTTCTCCTTTCCTTGTGTACGCTCTCTTTCTCATTATTTCTCTCCGAGCCTATTTCTGCCTGTTCCCCGCCCCCCTTTTTCTATCTGTGTGCCTGTGTCGTTCTCTCCCCTGGCCAATATTTATCCCTCAATCAAAATCAAAATCACTAAACTATCAGGTCATTATCACATTGCTGTTTCTGGGAGCTTGCTGTGCGCAAATGGTGACGTTTCTACATTACAACAGTGACTACACTTCGCAAAGTACTTTATTGTATTTTGCTGTATATGCAATACCTCTATATCCTTCATTCCATCTCCCAATTATACCATCCCTATCTGAGAACAGTGATTCATATCAAAAATAGCGCATTTAACAATATTCCCGGGTACCAGGCAAGAAAGACACTCGCCAATCCACCCATCCACAGTATCTCATGAAATTATAGGAACAAAGTCAAAAAAAGTGGACCTCGCCATTGCTACAGCAGGCAATCCAAATATCAATACATCACCACGCCCAGAACTAAGGCCTGAGTAGTCTGTTTTATGTACTTTCTGTTTTATGTATACTTAATGCCATGTACTGAGGGAGTGCTGCACTGTCGGAGGGGCGTCTTTCGGATGAAACGTTAAACCGAGGCCCAGTCTGCTCTCTCAGGTCGATGTAAAAGATCACATGGCACTATTTCGAAGAGGAGCAAGGGCGTTATCCCGGGTGTCCTGGCCAATATTTATCCCTCAGCTAACATCACCACAACAGATTATCACATTGCTGTTTGAGAGAGATCACTGCACACATCACCGGCCATTTCCTACAGTGACAGCTCTTCACAAAGTACTTCATTGGATGTAAAGCGCTTTGGGACGTCCGCTGGTTGTGAAAGGCGCTATATAAATGCAAGTCTTTTTCTGTGTGTATGTTAAATCAGTACATTGGAATTTCTTGAAGAGTCCTATCTGTATTTTGAAGTAGTTTCAGCAGATACTAGCCTTGTGTATGTGTGTCTAACCTTTGTGTGCGCGCTTTCATCTCAATTTTACGGAAATGAATGTTAAAACCGCAAGTCGATTTGTGTGTGTGCACCTTCTCCCCAGCACTGAAACTCTTCTCCATGAACAGCACTGTATTCTAAATGTTTCTGCAGCATTTTGCAATAACCGCCGACTACTGCTCCTCCCACTGAGTATAAAGAGGGAGAAAAGCTAGCTGCACTTTCGTTGGGCGGATTGAGCTTTTGAAACGGAGGTGTAGAGATATTTGGTATGGAATAGTTTCTAAAAAGCAAGCCCCCGCCCCTTGCTTCCTCAGAATTGATCCCCGTGAAATGAGTAACTAGGAGGTGATTCATCAAACCGAGATCATTTTAAAAATAAGTGTAGGAGTTTATTTTAATCCTCTCCTCTTCAAAGAAATCGCCTTCCTCTCTTTCGCCCACTTCATTCATAACCGTCTAAAAGAAAAGTATTCTCTTTCAAGAATAGCTCACCCCCCTGCTCACAATTGAAATTTCTTCTAAATAAATCCCTTTGTGAGTAACGCCCTGTTGATGTGAAAAGCCTCCCCGTATTATCGCCCCTTCTTTCTGTGAATCTAAAACCGAGTTTAGCAGAATATGTACACCGTTTTACACCAGCTGCTTAGTTCAGTTTTAATCGGGTTGTTCGAGTCTAAATCTTCAGTTTGTTTAAGAAAGCGACCTTCTCGCAAACCTTTTATCACATTTTTCAGGGGATCGAGTGACACGTCGACGCTTCCTCGTTCAATGTTTTTAACCGGGTTTTAACTAGAGGGTTTTAATAGAAACTGTAGTGTTTGTCCTTGATGAGATGCACATATTTTTCCAAGTTCCCCTCTAGTGCACCAAATTATTGGTACTCAATTTCTATTTTGATGCCCTTAAGATGACTTAAAGACCATCTCAACTGATTATAAGCCGTATAATGCAGCACCAAGCCCGACCTCTGTACACTTTCTCTCGCCTCTACAGTGAAGCCATATTCTATATATATATATTATATATACCGAATAAAGTCGACCCTGCTGACTTAAGCAGACGTCTTCATTGCGCATTCCATTTCAAGGGAATGCTGGCAGAAAATAACACGGGCTTGCTCCTGTATTTGTGACACGCTTAACCCGAAATACGAACTGAAGCCTGCACTCTTGAACAGTCAATGTCCATCATCTGGAGCCTGCTGACCCTTTATTACACTCGGGCAGCTTGTTCTACCGAGAAAATAAAACTTGATCCATTCAACGTAGTTCCACTGTCTATTTTATGTTCACTGAGAAGCTCTCTGTAACTAGTAGTTGTGCCACAGCATTGCAAATAGTTAGCCATTACCAGTAATCGCTATAAATAAACGTTATTTATTCTGCAGTTCTGCAAGCTTCATAGCTTCGGTTCTGTCACTTCAGTGTGTAATAGCAATGTTTAAAGTATGGCAAACTTCTTCCAGAACACAGCAAGTTAAATGTTTCATTTTATAAAATGAATCACGTCACAATATATTTCTGTCCTCTGCATGTTCTGTTTTTTAAATTCATTCATGGGATGTAGGCGTCGCTGGCAAGGCCTGCATTTATTGTCCATCCCTTGAGAAGGTGGTAGTGAGCCTGCTGTTGTCTGTGGCCCCACAGTGCTGTTAGGGAAAGTGTTCCAGGACTTTGATCTAGCGTTCTGGTTTTGATTCTAGACTATTCCAGCGCACTCCTGGTTGGCCTCTCACATTCTACCCTAAGTAAACTTGAGGTCATCCAAAACTTAGCAGCCCGTGTCCTAACTCGCACCAAGTCCCACTCGCCCATAGCCCCTGTGCTCGCTCACCTACATTGGCTACTGGTTAAGCAATGCCTCGATTTCAAAATTCTCATCCTTTCAAAGCCCTCCATGGCCTCAGGCGCCCCTCCCTTTCTCTGTCATCTCCTTCAGCCCCACAACCCCCCACCCAGATATCTGCGGTCCTGCCGTCTTGAGCATCCCTGATTTATAATAGCTCTACCTTTGGTGGCCATGCTTTCTGTTGCTTGGGCCCCAAGCTCTGGAATTCCCTCCCTAAACTTCTCCGTCTCGCCTCCCTTTCCTCCTTCAAGATGCTCCTTAAAACCAACCTCTGACTAAGCTTTTGGTCACCTGCGCTATTTTCTACTTATTGCGGCTAGAGTCAAATTTTCTAACTCATAATACTCCTGTGAAACACCCTGGCATGTTTCACTACGTTAAAGGTGCTATATAAATACAAGTTGTTGTTCAGGTGGGTGCTAAAGATTCCATGGTACAACTAGAACAAGCCGCTTGCCCAGTGACCTGGCCAACACTCTTCCCTTGAGCAACATCACTAAAAGCAGATATGGCCAGTCATCATTGCTACTTGTTGAACCTTGCAGTGCACAAAATGGTGGCCAGATTTACCCACATCATAAACAGTAACAAAGGCAATTAGTTGCATGTGAAACACTTTGGGATGTTTCTAAGAGGCATCACAGGGCACTATGCAAATGCAAATTATTTCCAGATGTATCAAAATTAATGGTCTTTTTTCATTAATAGAGTTACACAGTATTTACAGCACAAAAATGGGCCATTTGGCCCAACAGGTCTATTCCTTATTTTAAATTGCTTATAATTGTGCCTGGAAAGTTTTTCTTTCTCCCCATTTCTGCTGTTGATGTGGTTCCACAGGGAGCTGGCTGCATTACTCATGTGGCCAATCTTCATGTGTTATGTCTAGACAATGAGTGACAGCAGATTCTCAGCCAACATTCTCACATGTGCTTTCTAGCTGGGGTGACTGGATGGTGATCAGAAGCAGGAGCTGTGGCCAATTATGCTTTGGCTAAAGATGCTGAGGACAAGAGTAGCATCGCCACTCTTGTTTTGGATCAAATGATCTAACTGAGCACTGCCCAGGAATTGAGTCCGAAACGGGGTCTGGAGGGAATGATAATTGATAATGATTGGTTAGGTCAGAGTTGGTTTTCTTGCATGTGTTTAGCAGACTGAATGATATAAATGCCCACTCTTGTTTACATATTATCCCATATTGCAACTTCTGATCATGTTTCAGTGAAGAGCGACAGTGGCTGTCTGGAAAGTTTTTGTATCATATCCACTGGAACTGTGAAAAATAAAGTATAAGATTTAGCCTGCAGAAACTTGGTTGCGTTTAGAGAAATATTTTGTACTACATCAAATGAAAGTGAATTACAGGCTGTCATGGGTGGTGGCAATAAATTGAGTTGACAAAATCTAGAACAGCAAACTAATTGTACAGCAAAGTGATTGCACAACAGCATGGAGAATTAAGGGAAGTTTTCTCCATTATTTTGGTACCAATATGTTAAATAATCCTTGTAACTAGGAAGCAACAGGTTTTTGGCCTAGTTTACTTCGAAAAAATTGAATCTTAATCTCTCTCTTTGATTACATGTACATTTAACTTCCCAGCATTATTCTGAATAGTATGGGTACAATATACATGTTTTTAGAACTGTTTTACCTGCAGGTTATTTCTATCCAGTGTTACTAATTCTCAGCCAATGTATAAACTTTAAAATCAGTGCTGCCTATCCTTGACTTCCGACCCTACCTTTGATAGCAAGGCCCAGACATTTGACATATTGAGGTGTACAGGCAGAGTTCAGCAAACAGACCGTTTGGATTTTTGATTAACTCAGCATATTGAAATATTTTGTAGGGAGAGGAGGCTGTCGGGTCAGCTTGTCTAAATATTTACAAAACAACATTGCGGTCTTCACGTGTGTTTAGATACTACCGGAGGCCTACAGCAAGTTTATCATCGTAACCTATTAGTCTCTGCAATGTTCCTGTGTGTTACAGGCACCGTGCTGTTTTCATTATTATTTTTCTCGTATAGTCGTCCACTTTGTGATTGCGTTGCAGTTTCTGGCTCTGCAAACTCTCCTGTACGTTGTATTTAGCGTGTCTGATATAACCATGCGTGTTCCTTCACACTGAATGTGTACAACAAGCTCCAGATAAATGCTCGCCTAATTTGACACGACACTATCCCCGGATTCTTTTATTAAACAGAACAGAACAGATGAATGCAATGGGAGCTTTTATGCTCAAATGAGCTAGTGTATTCACTTATTGTAAATGAACAGGAAATGCACGGCATGGCATAGCACAGCAAACTGGATAGAAAGGTTAACATTTCAGATAGACCCTCGAATTCTCAAATGTTTAGGCTGCCTTTTAGATGCAGGTTGATTGCTGCATATTTACAGCATTTTCTGCTTATTTCAGATTGTCAGAATGTCGCCCCCTCCCCCCCCACCTTCCTTTATCTCGTTACCCAGACTCATTTTTGTGTGTTTTGTGAATGAGTATGTGTGTGTGAGTGAGATCATACACCGCTGTATTTTACTGAAGTACTACTGTGTGTTGTTTATTTTTTTCAATGTTTGAGTGTTAAGAGCATACCTCTTCCTTGGCCTGTGCGACGTTGTTGCCAGCTCTGTAGTAGCACGTGTTGGTGTTGTTCTGGGAGTAGCTGAACTCTGAGTTACCCCAGTGCTGTCAGGAGACATGTTTATAAACCTGTTTAATGAGCCGCGGCATAGTCGGCCCTGCGGCTAGATGAGATCTAGCTTCTTAGAAGCAACCTTTCCTCAAACCGCATTAAATATGAAATAAAGCCCACTTAGGAGGGCAGGATTTGAAATGGCAATGCCAACTATTGTACCTTTTTCAATATTTGATTTGGGTGCGTCTTGAAAGCCACGATTTACACAGCAGTTGGCAGAATGTAAACTGGATCATACATATAAAATTGAGATGAACTCTGTTTTAATCTGTCATGCAAGGGAATTCCTAAATCCCACTGAATTCTGGAATCTAATCTGAGTCAGGTTGCCAATTGTTTTATAGATGTTTTACAATAGAAATTGATGTTTGTTTTTTGTTTCCCAGCCACTTACTATTGTATAGCTGACATTAGCAGCCATTCCATATCTGATCAGTACAAGGGACAGTTCACAAAATAAATTAGTATTTTAGACAGTGTACAAAACTGCATGTCATCCATAACAGTTCAGTGGGCTTTAGAGAATGCCCAGGAGACAATAGTTACCCAGAATTGTAATTTCTAAATGTGAGCATGTGCCTAAAGCCTAGGACTGGTTAGGTTAACTCTGTGTATGATAAATATATTGTACTCTACCCATTTCTTAAATAGCTCCGCTAGTAGCTGTTTAGCCACCAAACTTTTCTTGTCTTCTCTATAGAAAGTGCTGATCTGTGTCCACCCTTCCAATATTTTGTTCAAGTGCTGGTTCTTCATGTAGGAGCCTAAATGGTGATTATTGGTACACATGGGGGGGGGGGGGGGAGAATTGAAGCTGAGCCTAATCCCCACCCCCACCTGACATCCACTTTTGAGCAGAACTCAATGGAATCCTGGCCCATTCCTGTCCAGGTTAAGGGTGCTGAGGCCAATTGTAGCACCCTATGGCTAACTTCCATCTTCAATTCTAGGGAGATTAAGTGCCACACCAGAGGAGGGGGAGGGGGAAGGGGAAAGGGGAGAGGATACACAGCCAACTGACAATAGAATACCCCACGCTTCGGTGGTCAAAGAGGTGACAGCGCTATCCCAAATTTTTTTTGCTTTATTCTTTCAAGCTGCAGTTTGCAGGATGAAAGGTGTCCCGTTGACAACAATAACTCTCTACACAACTAACCAGTAGTTTATAATTACAGAGTAGTATTCAGCTACAAGTGTTCCCCTGAAAAAAGCAATGTTGTACAGCTTCCCCAATAACTCTGCTTCCTCTCCACAGATGCTGCCTGACCTGCTGAGATTTCCAGCATTTTCTGTTTTTATCCCAATAACCTGAGCAGCAAATGGCCCATCCAGCATGGTAGGGGACCCAGAAAAGGTCAAAGCTCAATCCCCAGTCTGGATTGATTTGACTGATCTCAGGGAGTCACCAATGGGGGTGCTATAAATGACCCCAGGCTTAAGGAGGGGAACATTCTGCTCACCTCCAGTGACTGCCTGCTCCCTCCCCCACACCTTATGAAAATTAATGTTGGGGAGACACTGGATTTGTTTGAGCTGCATTGGCCATCAAATAGTTTGATGGCACTTAATTTCTTGGTTCACACATTAAGAATGCCCCCTTTGGGCAGATTAGGGTACTGGAGATTTGCCAGTACCATTTTGGATCCATTCCCTGGCACAGAAGGGGAGAAAATGGGGGGAGGGGGAGGGAAGGAAGAAACGACAGTACCGATCATGTTATTCAGGTCATCCAACCTCAACACTTATCCCTTTACACTTGTATTTACACACCGCGCTCTTCAAAACTGCAGTTATCGGCAAAATTACCACATCAGAGAATGTTCTCAATGCAGATAAGACACTAATCAACAATCTGCATATTCTGCAAAGATAAATTTTAAAAAAGAGGGAAGAGTTATGAAGCATTAATTCATCTTGAAAAGGTTTTCATAATTCATGCACAAGGCTTAGTTAACATGTTGAAACCAACAGGCTATAGGAAAAACTTCACTTAAACTAGTACTTTCTAACGGTGCGCATGCACACTTCTTAATTCACTTTGTCTGGTTAAGATCATTGTTAAAATAGCAGATAAAGGAATGTCTCTCAAATGGTCAGATGCTAATATCACAAACAGTAATTTCTGTAACACAACTTTCTCTCTCCCATACACAACTAACAATCTTTTGGGTTCTGACCTGAAACGTTAATGCTATGGTTCCTTAAAGTTTCATCCTTGTTTTTAAATCCCTTCATGGCCTTGCCCATCTCTATTTCTGTACCTCCTCCAAACCTACAACCCTCAGATCTCTGCGCTTCTCCAATTCTGGCCTCTTGCACATCCCTGATTTTAATTGCAGCAAAACTTTCAGCTACCTGGGCCCTAAACTCTGGAATTTCCTCCTTAAACCTCTCTGCCTCTCTACCTCTCACTCCTTAAAACATACCTCTTTGACCAAGCTTTAGGTCACATGTCCTAATATCTCCCCTTATTTGGCTTGGTGTCAAATTTTTGTTTTGTAATGCTCCCATGAAGCACCTTGGGATGTTTTACTACATTAAAGGTGCTATATAATTGCAAGTTGTTCCTTCTCCACAGACGCTGCCTGACCAGCTGATTGTTGTACAAGAATTTCAGCCACACTATTAGAATTTAGACATTCCAGTAACAGCGTTGTAGTAATTCCAAAAAAGCTGAGTAGCACCCATGTAATTTCATGGAATCAATGCCCATTGATTCATCCCTTTATCAATGTGACATTATTTTCAGATTTACTTTATATGCAAAGGAGATGGTCCCACAGATTCTGATTTGGTACTGGAATAGTTGACCAGTTGTACTACGGTTAATAGCTGACATTTCTGGGAGGGTCCCACGAGAACATCTGTTTTGGGATCGCTTTTTGTTTCAAATCTTAAATGATCTGGAGCTAATGGTCGCTAACATAAGGCCTGGATTTTCAGATGAAACAAATCTAAAAGGTGGTAGCCTCAAAATTGAACAGGATAAGCTGCAGGAGGATTGGAATATACTTGAGAGATGTGCAGACAGGTGGCAGATGAAATTCAGTGTAGAGAAATGCCATATGGGGACAACAAAAATCCAGGAAGGGACTATTACTTAAATGGAAAGAAAATAATGTGCGTGGAAAATGAAAGCGATCTGAGGATCCTGATTGATAATAAATTGAAGCTATCGCAGTAGCTCTTAGTGTCAGTGAGTAAAGCAAATCAGATGTTGGGATGTATCAATAGGTCAGTACTGAGCCAAAATAGTGCAGTAATCCTGGAACTTTATAAATCACTGGTATGACTGCACTTTGGTATGACTTGGACCTACTGGGGATTTCCTTTCCTCATGTCTGGGTTTGTTGTAGGCTAATTAATCGAGATTGATTGCCATGATTAGTCAAGAACTCCATTATCGTCGGATCATGTGGCTACCAGGGTGGTAGAAGATAAACTAGATGGATTGTGGTCTTCTAGCATTTCCTATGTTCCTAATTGGAGTTACTTATTCGCGCTTTCATTGCACAGTGTTACAGTCAGTGGATAATATAACAGAGGATTGACCCAGAAAGAAGTCTCATAAAAGAATCACAAATCTTTTTTTTTAAAGTTGCAAGGAATCTGGAATCCAAAATCATATCAACCCGGAAAGGTTTTCTGTTCCGTGGCAGATCTGTCTTGAAATCTGAGAGTTGAAACTTTTTAAATGATAATGGATTTTTAATTACCTGTACTTTAGTTGAAGTTTAAAAAATTTCATTTGGAAAATAAAATATGTTCGTCATGTGCTAGGCTTGTTAATCTGAGTGTAACCTGTATACAGTTCTATGGGTTCCAGCTTCTCTTGAATACTTCATCAAATGACCATTCCTCATATTTAAACCGAGATTGAGTGTTAGCAGGTTATTGAAGTGTAATCCTTAACAATGCTTTGGCCAAGCTTTTATTCATCTCTCCTAATATTTCCTTCTTTGGTTGTGTGTTCAAATCCCACTCCGGAGACTTGAACACACAAATCTAAGCTGACACTCCAGTGCAGCACTCGGTGTCCAGGTTAATATTTATCCCTCAATCAACATCACTTTAAAAAAAAAACCATTATCTGGTCATTGTCACATTGCTGTTTGTGGGAGCTTGCTGTGTGTAAATTGGCTGCCGCGTTTCCCACATTACAAGTGACTACACTTCATTGACTGTTAAGCACTTTGAGACATCCTGAGAGCATGAAATGCCATAGAAATGCAAATCTCGCTCGCTCTCTTGGCCTGATTATGCTTTTTGTGAAAGCATCTTGTCGTTTTCCGACATTCTGACACAATGCTATATAAATGCAAGTTGTTCTTGTAATCCTGACATCCACACACACACACACTGCTCTGTAGATTGTGATCAGGAGCAGCAATCGTAGCAGATTTTTCTCCTCCCAAGGCAGTGAAGCTAAATGTAAAACTGCCTTGAGATCAGATCACGCAGCACAAACCTGGGATTAAGCTTTGAAACTTCCATGTCTATGTGCCTCCATTACTCATTTAAGAAGTAAATTCACCAGAAGAACGAAATGTTTTGGATTGTAGCATCTTTCATACAGATTCACAGAGCTACATATAATCATTGAGCTTGTTTTCTTTGCTTCCTGACCGGCAAATATGTTTTAATCAGCAATTGGCAGCAAATCCAGTTTAACTCACTGACATTAGTTTCAGGCAGTCTGTTCTTAAATATTGAATTTACACATTCAGTAGCTTCTTGGGCCTCGTGTACTTTACAAAGTTTAGGCAAACCTGACCAATGCAGAGACTCCCAACATTTAACTTTCACAGTCTGATTTCCATTTAAATGGCCATATATATGTTTCGAACTAGTCACAATGCCCTCTTCAATAAAATCTTTTTATCACCTCCTTTATGATTTAAATGTATTTTTTTTAATGTATGAATATAAAATGCAGCTCTGTACATCCACAGCTCCCAAACCAAAGTTCTTATTAATGATGATTAAATACTCAAAGAATTGGATAACATCTTTTTGTCACAACTTCTATTCACTGATCTAGTTCACGGGGCTTCTTAAAGCTGAGATATTCACCAGTGCAAGTGTCTTCAGTTTTAGCAAAAAAATATATGCAAGCTCCATCCATGTGGCCCCCATGTCAGTTAGTACATACATGCATTATAATATTCTCATTCTTGTGTTTAAATCTCTCCATGACCCCCCCCCCTCCCCCAAATCATCACTAACTCCTCTAGCCCCACAACCCTCCGAGAACCCTGTGTTCCTCCAATTCTACCCTCTTGTACATCTCTCCCTTCCTTCGCTCCCTTTGTGACTGTGCTTTCAGCTGGTTAGGCTATGGAATTCCCTCTCTAAACCTCTCTGCCTCTCCCACCTTCTTTAAGACTCTCTCTTAAATCTACCTCTTTAAACACGTGGTTGGCCAGCACTCCTAATGCCTCTGTCTTTGATTGGCGTAAATAATTGTTTGATAACGCTCCTGTGAAGCACCGTGGGATGTTTTCCTACATTAAAGGCGCTATATGTTGTTGTTGTATTGTTGCTGTCATAGTGAATGGTGAAGCCGGCTTCATGTCCAGGAGATGCAGAGCCGAGTTCTTTTAGTTGTTACAATATGCCTTCTTTCAGCATATAACCTGTATGACAATCCATTGTAGACATTAGTAGATGGCTCCGAATGAAGTGTTCAGCGACATGTGCCTTATACAGATTTACTGCAATAATATTGACTGAGTTAAAAATATATTTTATTTAGATGCATCATTGTACTGGAATCCTTCTTTTGTACTTTCTTGTTAAATTGCAACTATTTAGGAACAAAATAGTCAGGCAAGTTTGCACGCTGTTCTTAAAGAACTTGCATATTTATATAGCGCCTTTCACGACCGCAGGACATCCCAAAGCGCTTACAGCTATTGATGTACTTTCTGAAGTGTAGTCACTGTTGTAATGTAGGGAAACGTGGCAGGCGATTTGTGCACAGCAAGCTCCCAAACACACCAATGGGATAATGACTAGATAATTTGTTTTTGCATTGGTTGAGGGACAAATATCGGGCTGGCCATCGGAGAGAACTCGCTCTCCTGCTCTTCTTCGAAATAATGCCATGCGATCTTTTATGTCCACCTGAGAGAGCAGACAGGGCCTCGGTTTAACATCTCATCCAAAGGATGTGCCTCCGACAGTGCAGCACTCCCTCAGTACATGGCATTAAGTATACATAATACAGAGAGTACATAATACAGACTAGTAGATATAAGCCACCCTGGACCTAGTTCTGGTGATGTATTAATATTTGGATTCCTGTTGCAGCAATGTCCAGTGATCTTTTTTTTGACTTTGTTACTATAATTTCATCAGCTACTGTGGATGATTGTATTGGTGAGTGTCTTTCTTGCATGGTACCTGGGAATATTGTTAAATGCGCTATTTTTTGATATGAATCACTGCTGTCGGATATGGATGTTATAATTGGGGATGGAATGAGTGGTGTAGAGGCATTGCATATTATGGAATACAAGATTTACGGAGACCAGTGCGAGATTGGGTATGAGCCAACGGATGGTGAGAGATGTCTGCGATAGAATGAACCCGAGCATTTTTCTTTTGCCAGTAGTGTTAAGTATTTAGTAGGTCCTCCAATTTACATTGACTGTTTGTTTATATATTTAGATGATCTTAATGACTGCTGATTAGTCAACCCTGTCTCAACATCTGAATTATCTGCCCATTTTTAGTTGCCATTTAATCCAGTTTTTTCATCACCTCGATTAAAAACTGCATAAAATCGGATATTCCAGCACCCACTATAATATGCAATAGAAACAATTGATCCTAGTAGCAGTTAACTAGTAATTCTCCAACATATATAGCAAAGGACTACGGTGTTTTGACTTTTGTAATTCAAATCTGAAAACCATGCAGTGTCTTTTTCCAGGGAACTACTTTTTTTGTAATGGTTCTGTGTGTTTGTGCATAGAGACGTCACATTACATGCCCGAAAAGAATAATGAATTTTTTTCCTAATTTTCACTATCCTTCTGCATCATTGTGGTCTGATGTGCTATATGTTGACTTAGAAGTGTAGACAGTGCTTCAGCTGAAACAAATTCCGTTTGAATTGTGTTTTCCAACTGCTGTGTTGGTTTATAAGCATTGAGTGACGCATTGGGGTTTAATTTCCTCAGGTAGTACACTGCCTAATACATGTGTTTGAAACTCTTGTGTGATGCTTCCCCTCCAAAAAAAAACTTCAGAACTAAAAGCTGACAGAACCCAGCAAATGTCTCTCTCGTCAAAGCCTGGATGTAAGAACTTGTTTATGCATGTGTTTGCTTGCCAACATATTCAACTCTTGGATTTGTCTTTATTGTGGATAAAAGGGACAGAGACCTTCTTATGTAGATACCAGTAGCAGGGTAAAGCTTCCATTTAACCCAGCTGACATCCATGTGGTCAAAGAAAGAACGACTTTCATTTTATATAGCACCTTTCACAACCTCAGGATGTTTTACAATGCTTTACAGCCAATTAAGTACTTTTGAAGTATAGTCACTGTTTTAGTAGGAAATTTGGCCAACTTGCTCACCGCAAGCTCCCACAGCAATGTGATAATGACCAGATCATCTGTTTAAAAAAATAATGTAGGTTGAGGGATAAATATTCACCAGGACACTGGGCGAACTCCCAATAGCACCATGGGATCTTTCACATCCACCAGAGAGGGCAGACGGGGCCTCGGTTTAACGCCTCGTCAGAAACCCTGTAGCCTGGTCTCAACTAATATCACTAAAATTACCTGATCTATTATCTTATTGCTGTTTGTGTTTAATTGGCTCTCCCTCAGTATCTCACTAGATTTTGTGCTCAAGTCTCTGGAGTGATATTTCTGATCCAGAGGTGAAAGTGCTACCAAATGAGCCACAGGACTCACTCAACATTAACAATTTAATGCTGAATTCTAGGCGGTTTTGTGTGTTGGGACCCACGCCTATTGGGTTGATGCTGTCCCAAAATTTCAGTTAGCATCCTTGTGAGGAAGAGGAAATGATTTTGCAGAATCATTTTGGAATCCATTTGTACTCGAGTCCCCTCGGTAAATGTTACTCCACTATGATGTGAAGCTCATAGTCCTCCCCCCAACTTAGTGACAATATCCGCCAATATTCGCTGGTATATCGGGGGGGGTTTCCCATGCCCCCCTCAGGTAAATTGGCCCCACCAAGTCTCCACCTCGTGGACTAAGGCCTCGTTCATCTCTTTGGAGAAGGAGTTCGCCCTCCTTCTCCCTGCAACCTCCCCCACACACTCTCCCAGTTCCGCGTGCTCCATCTCCATCTTAATCAATTCCTTCAAAAAATGACTCCATACAAACCTTCCTTCTCGCTCTCCCTCCCTTTGCCTTCTGAGCATGCGCAGATGACCTCCCGAATCACGGGAAAAGTTCTTTGCCTGAAAAAAAAAACATACATGCGCAGAATCGCCATTGCTATGGACGTCAGCCTTGCACTGAATACATTGCTATCGCCCATTTCGCATCGCTAAGGCTATCGCCCAAATTAAAAAGGCGAAACTAGCGGTTTTAAAAATGGGAGCTAGCGATCATAGTGGAAAGTCTATCCCTTGAGATTTTAGATAACAAGGGCTTGTTTTTTTTCCCGAATCAACACTTACGTCGGAAACCAGTAATGGAACTTGGCTGTTACGTTTTTTTTCTCCGCTCAAGTGGGTTTTACTGAGAACCTTTCGCCCATGTGATTCTCTCCTCTTTGCTGCTCTCACCAGAGTGAGCAAGTCTGAAATATCTTTAGTATCAACGAACTGTAGCCTTTTCCCTCACCCTGTTACTCCAGTTACAACACTCTTGATTTTTTGTTTCAACTCATATTTTAAATAGTTTGGTTATATTTTAAAGTATCCAATATAGTCTAAAAATAAATCTAATACATGCCACTTGCTTGAAGGAGAATCCAGATCGAAGCAGAAGGTTCTAATTCATCATTAAAATCGCTGAATTCAGGCACAGCAGTGACACATCATACATCCCACAGTTATCCATTGTTGGTCACTGGACAAAATGTCAACTTTCATCCAAAGACAGCTGCCCATTTTCCTGGTGGCTTTTGTGGAAATTATAGTTTGTGTTTTATTTTTATTTAATTTCCACCCACTACTGAATAAATAATTGACTGTGGTATACAAAAACCAAACCGTTGACATTCATTCTAATTTGATGTCCTTTGGTTCTTCTTGCCCCTCTTGAAATAAATGACTTGCTTTTGTGACCTTAGGACATCCCAAAGTGCTTTTCAGCCAATTAAATACATGTATATTAAAAAAATATGGTCACTGTTCTAAGGTTGGAAATGCAGCAGCCAATTTGCGCATAGCAAGGTCCCACAAACAGCAATAAGATAATAGATCAGGTAATTTTAGTGATATTAGTTGAGAGACCAGGCTACAGGGTTTCTGATTAACCATCGTGTCCATCTCTGGAAATGGCAATCTCCATGAAAGTCAAAAGCTGAAAATAGAGACTATTCCCTCAACAATGTGAATATAGACTAGGCAGCAGAAAGTCCATTATATTGTCGATCGTTTTTTTCCTATTCCAAGCATGCAAAGTATTGACCTTTTTTTCCTCTCTCTTTTTCCAGGCGGATGTTTCCTTTCCTGAGTTTTAACATCACGGGGCTGGATCCTTCTGCTCATTATAATATTTATGTGGACGTTGTCCTGGCAGATCAGCATCACTGGAGGTACCAGGGAGGAAAGTGGGTACAGTGTGGCAAAGCAGAAGGCAATATGCAAGGTCAGTGTGCCAGAGGCCATAAAGTACACCCATGGGTCATGTTCCGTTTGTTCTGTGGTGTGCTTTTAAATCTTTCCACGAGGATGGAGAGAGGATAGAGCACACTGGGGTTTGAAATGTGCAGTCCACCTGCTGCCTTAGTACGCCTGTAGACTTTATATACAAGACAGCAGATGTCAGGCTTTATGCATAGACCCAGATACATATATAATTCTTCAGTCCTAACTCTACAGGGTGCAAATAACTTTGTCTCAAATGTTTTCACTCAGTATATTTTAGCGTATTTGTGTTGATAGACTGTAGTAAAAATGTTGTGTTAAGCATTTGAGAAGTGTTATGCTGATAGATTTAGATGAGGAAAGACTGGTGTGGGCTCGAGTGGAGCAGAAATGCCGGCATGGACTGGTTGGGCCGAATGTCCTGTTTCTGTGCTGTATATCCGATGTAATGGTTTATGGGGAAAATTCTGTATTAGCGCATGACGGGGCACTTGATACTGCAACGCTGCATTAGCAAGCACTGACCAATATTTAGCAATGCATTCTAAAAGCATACTTGTTCCAGATAAAGCTACAAAACACCAAACTACTTCCCATCCATTATAGTCTTATAACTGGAGGTCCAGAACTTCGCAATTGGTCCCATCAGAGCAGACAGTTTTTCTTTAGTCTTAAAGCAAAATTTGAATGCTTTGGGTTGTTCTGAGGAGGTGGAAGCTGCCACATAATTAGGGTGACGGTACGTCCCGTTTTCCAGGGACAGTCCCCTGATGAGGTACTGTGTCCCCGGTTCACAAAACCTGTCCCCGAATAGACTAGAGCCATATTCATTGTAATATGTGCATATCATACCATTAGACAGAATCACAGTTTCAAGTTGATGCAGTGTTATGTATTATTTATAAACCGTGTCTGAATGCGCTTCAATAGTGTGACATCACATCTGCGGTAATTATATGCACATTTGTTTTGCATTTGTAGTGAATATGTGCAACTGTTTAAAATATAGGCTGCTAAAAAAAAATTGTCCCGATACGCTGCACGGCCTATATTTTCTGTCCTGGCCACTTTGCTGTTCTCCCTAGACGCAGACGCGATGGGCCGAAATGGCCTCCTTCTGTGCTGTAAATTTCTATGATTCTATGATTTGGTTTAGAAAATATGGTCACCCTAACATAATTCTTTCTTTAAATTCACCAACTCATTGTGGAGCCACAATAATACTTCCCCCAAGGACTGAACACTATAAAGTTATGATAGATATTTTAAAAATCCAGGTAATATTTCAGAACAGCAACTCCCATTCAGATGGAGGGGTGTGGGGGAGCATTTTCAACGGAGGACAAACCGACTTTCAAGGGGGATTGAAAGAGTTAGTAGACAACAGTTCGGATTACTGACAAAAGCATGGTTTAAAATAATGGGGTTATGGAGTCCTTAAAATCTGGGAGAGAAGAGAGTTGGAGGGGGTAAGGGTTCTGTGGATTAGGGCCTAGATGGCTGAAGGCTCTGTCACCAATTAATGGAGCAGGTTGAGGTGGGATATACAGGAGGCCTGTGCAGGGTTCCTACTCCAGATCCAGCATCTCTTGGATTCAGCAGTGATGACTTCCATGATCAAATAGCCTATTGGCAATCACTTCACATGAAGAATGAACATTTAGCCAAACTAAAGGGGAAGGGGAGCCAGCACACTAAGGGAAGGGAGAAAATTATTTTAAAAAAATAATTAAATCCACTTTAGAATAAAAGTTACCTCACATTTTCTGTCATTCATTGTTTTATTCCCTGAAGGACTCAGAAATCAGACACACTCTCTCACACCGTACATCCATACAGGACCTCCCTGTGTTTGGCAAATGCACGGAACTACATTCCACCTTTTGTTTATATACTCTAAATGCAACTGACTCCAGTCTCGTGACATTCCCTCCGCAATATGTTGCACATCCTGGTTTTACTTTCCTTCTCGTATATTAAAAATTAATTCATGCCAAGCACATCAATAATTTGGACTGATCTCCGACAGCACAATATCCACTGATGTCAGTTATAATCACATTTGGTACATGAGAGATGTTCATTGTAAAGCAGAAACGGTGGTATTTCTCAGTGATTTGCTCCTCTCCTCTCCTGGGCCTTATTGGGGTACAGTTCTACTTGCCGAGCCCTTCTGTACCATACCAAGTAGCCACTGTTTATGACAGTGTGAAAGGGTCATGGATCAGCATGCATAGCAACCACAGGGATATAATGGCAGATTCTGATGCTGTTCTCACTTGACATCCAGACATGAATGTTCTACCAGGAGTCACTGTCCCAGTGATCAGGAATCCTGGCCCTTGTTCTATCCTGGCTGAGATTGGCTAGCCCACCACAGGCAAACGATTGAACCAGGGACCTTCCTGATCTGTATGAAAGAAGTAGCATTTAAATAGCTCCTTTCATGACCTCAGGACATCCCAAAGTGCTTTATAGCCAGTGAAATATTTTTAAAGTGTAGTCACTGTTGTAATGTAGGAAACATGGCAGCCAAATTGCGCACAGCTAGCTCCCATGAACAGCAATGTGATGATAACCTGATCATCTGTTTTTAGTGATGTTGGTTGAAGGATAAATATTGGCCAGGACACCGGGTATAACTCCCCTGCTCTTCTTCGAAATAGTGCCGTGGGAACTTTTACGTCTGTCTGAGAGAATAGTTTAATGTCTCATCCAAAAGACGGCACTTCCGACAGTGCAGCACTCCCTCAGCACTGCACTGGAGTGTCAGCCTGGATTTTTGTGCTCTAGTCCCTGGAGTGGGACTTGAACCCACTAAGCCACGGCTGAGACACACCTCGTTCAGCATGCCTAAATACGCCAGAGAGAACAGAAGGTTTGCAGATTGCCTGAATCGGGGTCTCTCAGACTTCCTCAAAGCCTGTTCCGCTTTTCAATTAGATCTGTATCTTAACTCCATGTACCCGCCTTGGTTCCGTAAACCTTATTACCCTTACCTAACACAAATCTATCAATCTCAGGTTTGGAGTTTTCCAGATCTCCACTACCCTTCGTGTGAAGAAGTGCTTCTTGACATCACCCCTGAAAGGCCCAGCTCTAATTTTAATTTTAACATTCACTAGGAGTTTCCCTCTCCGCTACTTTTAAGAGACGTTGGCCTGTTTATTGTAAATGGTATAACACTCCATTCATGTAGCGGAGAGAGAGGAATTTGTACGATACTTTTGCTCCTGGTGATTTTCCTGTCTTTCTGCAGTGTATTTGAGATATTACGTGCAGTGGTTAAAGCTTGAGGACTGTCTGCATTACACATTCCCCTATTTTACAGCCTCTGAATGTGGCGGAGGTGCAGTTTAACTGCCATCTCTTTTTTCATGCCAAGCAGTTTTGGGATGGGAACTGGCCTAAAAAGTGGCAGTGTATCTCTGATGTTACCTTTCGAGCTGTTGATACTAGTTTGACGGTGCACTTCCAACCCAGCAGCATGACGTCATTTGCACTGCTGTTACCAACAGTTTGCCAATGTAAACAGGACGGATAACATAATCCAATCCTGGTTCATTCTTTCAGTCCAGTATCAATTAACAATGGATTGTGTGCTGGCGTCGGCATAGCGATGACCTTCAGAGGGCTTGTGATCTGGCCGCCATTGGTGCCTGATTTAAATTAGCGGTAGCTGTGCAGGCTGGTAATGCAGTCGCTGGACTGCACAGAACCTTCTCCCAGCATCAGGGAAAGTGTCAGGCAGACCGGCAAAGTTACAGACGTGAGCAAAGAAACATAACTTTGGGAAGGAGGCCATCATGCCTGTTCTCGAATTGAGTTTTCCCATTTAATCTCGTTCCCTCTGCCATTTCTCCATTCTCTTTTTAAAATTCTTTTTAAAATATTGGATCACTTCCCTTTTTAAAATAGTATAGGTTCTACTTCTAGCCCAGTTTGTGGTCCAAACAACTTGCTGCATAAAAAGATTCTCCTGACCGCTCCCTTTGTTTTTTTGGCGATCATATTAAATTCACACCCAGTGGAAATAGTTTTTCCCGATTTACTTTGATCAAAGCACATCATCATTTTGAACACCGATCCGATCCCTTCATAACCTTCTGGTGAAAACAGCACCAGTTTTTCTCGTCTTTCCTCATAATTAAAGCTTCCCATCACTGGTATCATTTTTGTGAATCTCTTCTGTACCACTCCATGATGTTGGCATGGTTCCTTTGGATAAACATTTGAATGTGAAACTTTTGCAGGGTTATGGGGAAAGGTCAGGGGAGTGGAACTATTTGAATAGCTCTTGTCAAAGATGGGCCGAATGTCGTCCTGCTGGACTGTGTTATTCAATGATTCTATGAAAACTGGATTCTAACAATGATTTGTATCTGTTTCGCATCACCTGCACCTCTTATTTGTAAAACCTTGGGTCCCATGATTCAAAATGGGACATGTTGATTTTTTTTTTAAAAGAAGGAAATTGACTTGCACAGTTCTGCTGTTGCCAAGTCAATCCTGCAGTCTACATGTGCTGCCTCATTCACCTTGCGGACCCTGCATCGAAGTTGGCTGCTGGCAGCAGTAGGGTCATAAAAAGCAGCTTAAGATCACATTCCCTCATAATGACTTGTTAATAGCTGCACTAACAGCTAGTCTTGAAGGCATCCATTCATCCGAACATTAACAAGTGAGTCGAACATTTTGGCTATTGTTTAAGTGAGTAGATGTGTCCTGGCTTGCTTTGCAGTATTAAGGTCCCAGAGTGACTTAAGAACTTTGTACATACCTGTATCAAATCCAGCGCACATTGTAAATCTGTGGCACCTGTTACAGCAGCGTGGAGAATTGACACCGATCTCCTCGGGTAGCTGTCATTTGCTGTTATTGAATGCACAGTGCATTTCCAATTCTAAACTAAAAGGGAATCCCGCCAGAACTTCTGTTACTGAATTGTTTGTAAGATATGCTAGGGCTGTGGGCACTGTGGAACCATACTGGTTAACTCCGGGCAAGCTCTGCAGGAGCAGTGAAACGGCCACATGTACGTAACACTCCACGTCCAGAAAACTCAAAGAAAACAAGTGAGGAATTACATATCCAGGACCTCATGGGTTGGAATGCCAGAGCTAGTGGGGCTGCCTATTGTCCTCGGGCTGGTAGAGATCCTGTCCTAACACACACAAACTTCTTGTTCTGTCTTAATGCTGTTCCTTATACTGGGCAGAATTGCCCAGTCTGTTGAAAAGTAAATAAATGGATCACCCCAACCTATTGTGCTGTAACTGGGGTTCGTTCTTCCATCAGGCATTCAGACAGGCAGTTTCTATGACTCATGCATTTTCCGACAGTGATCAGCTGTCCCAGCAACCATTGCACGGTAATATTTTCCAGCCAATTCTTTATTTTATAACAATCTAGTATTACAGCAGCTGCTTCCCTACACATCATCCAGTTGACATTCCTGTGAGTTAACCCCTTCAGTATTCAGACTGACCTCCAGAAACAGCAGCTTCAGGAGATATTTTAATGATTATTATTTGGGAGATGCACAAAACCATTTTCTCTCCTCCTCCTCCTCCTCCTCCTCCTCCTCCCCCTCCCCCTCCCCCTCCTCCTCCCCCCCCCCCCCCCATCTCTTTCCAATCCGAAATGAGGTGCCCCTTGGCTGGTTTTCCCCATTCCTCACCCAGGGGCACTGGGGGTCATTGTAACATCCAGGTTGCTGTCGCAGCTCAGATCAGCTAACCAAACACCAACCGAGAAAACTTAATCAGGCAGCTTCCCGTCTGTAATGTATGCACCCGGTGAGAACGCTCACGGGTTTGTAGAGCTGTTGAGTTGGGAGTGGCGTAGCCAGTCACATGACGTGACATTCACAAGACTCAATAAAAGCGCAGCCAGTTGGGTTCAGGGGACCCACAGGTGGTTGTGAGCCTGGTGGGTGAACGGGTAATGCGTTGTGTGATTGTTAAACCGTTGCTAATAAACCAACTAGTTCTTAATAGCAATGTGCTGCTATGAATTCTTAAGCAAAGAACCCATGAAGCAATTACATTACACCATCTTGACCCATGGATTTACCAGTGAAACCACTGGGGTCTATTTACCCAAATAGAAAAGATCAGAGTATTAATTGGACTAATAAATTTCAAAAATGGGAACACACTGAGCATCCTCAGATCGGAGCGGAGCAGGTCGGGAGCAGCGAGGTCCATAAAAGGGGCCCAGCAGGTGGGGAGCAGCGAGGTCCATAAAAGGGGCCCAGCAGTCAGGAGTGGCTAGCTGGTGCAGAGACAGAATGTAAACAAAGAAGTAAAAATAAATTGAAGTGTGACATCACAGCCAAGCGGGTAAGTGATTGGCTGGTGGATTGGTGAGTATTTAATCTTTTTCTTTTTCTTGTCAGTAGGTAACCTTTGGCATTGTTGCCAAATTAAGTTAATTTAAGGATTAAGTCATGGCAGGAGAGCCTAGACCCATGTCATGCTCCTCCTGTGCTATGTGGAAAATCAGGGACGCTTCCACTGTCCCTGACTACTATGTGTGCAGGAAGTGTGTCCAGCTACAGCTCCTGACAGACCGCATTGCGACGCTGGAGCTGCGCATGGATTCACTCTGGAGCATCCACGATGCTGAGAATGTCGTGAATAGCACGTTTAGTGAGTTGGTTACACAGGCAGATAGGGAATGAGTGACCAGCAGGAAGAGCAGTGGAAGGAAGGTAGTGCAGGGGTCCCCTGCGGTCATCTCCCTCCAAAACAGATCTACTGTTTTGGGTACTGGTGGGGGAGATGAATCATCGGGGGAAGGCAGCAGCAGCAGCCAAGTTTATGGCACCGTGGGTAGCTCTGCTGCACAGGAGGGCAGGAAAAAGAGTGGTAGAGCTATAGTGGTAGGGGTTTCTATTGTAAGGGGAATAGATCGGTGTTTCTGTGGCCGCAATTGAGACTCCAGGATGGTATGTTGCCTCCCTGGTGCAAGGGTCAAGGATGTCTGAGCGGCTGCAGGGCATCCTGGAGGGGGAGGGTGAACAGCCAGTTGTCGTGGTGCATATAGGTACCAATGATATAGGGAAAAAACAGGATGAAGTCCTACAAGCTGAATTTAGGGAGCTAGGAGTTAAATTAAAAAGTAGGACCTCAAAGGTAATCTCAGGATTGCTATCAGTGCCACGTGCTAGTCAGAGTAGGAATAGCAGGATAGTTCAGATGAATATGTGGCTCGAGGAATGGTGCAAGGGGGAGGGATTCAAATTCCTGGAACATTGGAACCAGTTCTGGGGGAGGTGGGACCAGTATAAACCGGACGGTCTGCACCTGGGCAGGACCGAAACCAATGCCCTAGGGGGAGTGTTTGCTCGTGCTGTTGGGGAGGGTTTAAACTAATATGGCAGGGGGATGGGAACCTATGCGGGGAGACAGGGAAGTAAAATGGGGGCAGAAGCAAAAGGTAGACAGGAGATAAAGTGGAGGGCAGAGAAGTCAAAGGCAAAAATCAAAAAGGGCCACAATATAATATAATTCTAAAAGGACAAAGTGTTAAAAAAACAAGTCTGTGTCTCAATGCGAGGAGCTTTCGTAGTAAGGTGGGTGAATTAACTGCGCAGATAGCTGTTAACGGATATGATGTAATTGGGATTACGGAGACATGGCTCCAGGGTGACCAAGGCTGGGAACTCAACATTCCTGGGGTATTCAATATTCAGGAAGGATAGACAGAAAGGAAAAGGAGGTGGGGTAGTGTTGCTGGTTAAAGAGGAGATTAGCACAATAGTAAGGAAGGACATTAGCTTGGATGATGTGGAGCTGCGAAACACCAAAGGGCAGAAAACGCTAGTGGTAGTTGTGTACAGACCACCAAACAGTAGTAGTGAGGTTGGGGAGGGCATCAAACAGGAAATTAGGGATGCGTGCAATTAAGGTACAGCAGTTATCATGGGTTAATCTACATATACATTGGGCTAACCAAACTGGTAGCAATACGATGGAGGAGGATTTCCTGGGGTGCATAGGAGGTTGGTTTTCTAGACCAATGTGTCGAGGAACCAAGTAGAGAGCTGGCCATCCTAGACTGGGTGTTTGTAACGAGAGGATTAATTAGCAATCTTGTTGTGCGAGGCCTCTTGGGGAAGAGTGACTATATAATATGGTTGAATTCTTCATTTAAGATGGAGAGTGACACAGTTAATTCAGAGACTAGGGTCCTGAACTGAAAGAAACGTAACTTCGATGGTATGAGACGTGAATGTGCTAGGATAGACTGGCGACTGATACTTAAAAGGGTTGATGGTGGATAGGCAATGGCAGACATTTAAAGATCACGTGGATGAAATTCAACAATTGTATATCCCTGTCTGGCGTACAAATAAAACTGGGAAGGTGGCTCAACCGTGGCTAACAAGGGAAATTAGGGATCGTGTAAAATCCAAGGAAGAGGCATATAAATGGCCAGAAAAAGCAGCAAGCCTGAAGACTGGGAGAAATTTAGAATTCAGCAGAGGAGGACAAAGGGTTTAATTAGGAGGGGGGGAAATAGAGTATGAGAGTAAACTTGTAGAGAACATTAAAAACTGACTGCAAAAGTTTCTAAAGATATGTGAAAAGAAAGATTAGTGAGGACAAATGTAGGTCCCTTGCAGTCAGAATCAGGTGAATTTATAATGGGGAACAAAGAAATGGCAGACCAATTGAACAAATACTGAGGTTCTGTCTTCACTAGGGAAGACACAAATAACCTTCCGGAAATACTAGGGGACCGAGGGTCTAGCGAGAAGGAGGAACTGAAGGAAATCCTTATTAGTCAGGAAATTTTGTTAGGGAAATTGATGGGATTGAAGGCCAATAAATCCCCAGGACCTGATAGTCTGCATCCCAGAGTACTTAAGGAAGTGGCCCTAGAAATAGTGGATGCATTGGTGGTCATTTTCCAACATTCCATGGAATCTGGATCAGTTCCAATGGATTGGAGGGTAGCTAATGTAACCCCACTTTTTAAAAAAGGAGGGAGAGAGAAAACACGGAATTTTCGACCGGTCAGCCTGACATCGATAGTGGGGAAAATGTTGGAATCAATTATTAAAGATGTAATAGCAACGCATTTGGAAAGCAGTGACGGGATCGGTCCAAGTCAGCATGGATTTCTGAAAGGGAAATCATGCTTGACAAATCTTCTGTAATTTTTTGAGGATGTAACCAGTAGAGTGGACAAGGGAGAACCAGTGGATGTGGTGTATTTGGATTTTAAAAGGCTTTTGACAAGGTCCCACACAAGAGATAGTGTGCAAAATTAACACACATGGTATTGGGGGTAATGTATTGATGTGGATAGAGAACTTGTTGGCAGACAGGAAGCAAAGATTGGAATAAACGGGTCCTTTTCAGAATGGCAGGCAGTGACTAGTGGGGTTACCGCAAGGTTCAGTGCTGGAATCCCAGCTATTCACAATATACATGAATGATTTAGATGAAGAAATTGAATGTAATATCTCCAAGTTTGCAGATGACACTAAGCTGGGTGGCGGTGTGAGCTGTGAGGAGGACGCTAAGAGGCTGCAGGGTGACTTGGCCAGGTTAGGTGAGTGGGCAAATGCATGGCAGATGCAGTATAATGTGGATAAATGAGGTTATCCACTTTGGTGGCAAAAACAGAGGCAAAATATTATCTGAATGGTAACAGATTAGCAAAAGGGGAGGTGCAACGAGACCTGGGTGTCATGGTACATCAGTCATTGAAAGTTGGCATGCAGGTACAGCAAGCGGTGAAGAAGGCAAATGATATGTTGGCCTTCCTAGCGAGAGGATTTGAGTAGAGGAGCAGGGAAGTATTACAGCAGTTGTACAGGGCCTTGGTGAGGCCACACCTTGAATATTGTGAATAGTTTTGGTCTCCTAATCTGAGGAAGGGCATTCTTGCTATTGAGGGAGTGCAGCGAAGGTTCGCCAGACTGATTCCCGAGATGGCAGGACTGATATATGAAGAAAGACTGGATCGACTAGGCTTACATTCACTGGAATTTAGAAGAATGAGAGGGAATCTCATAGAAACACACAAATTTCTGACGGGATTGGACAGGTTAGATGCAGGAAGAATGTTCCCGATGTTGGGGAAGTCCAGAACCGGGGGTCATGGTCTAAGGATAAGGGGTAAACCTTTTAGGACTGGGATGAGGAGAAACTTCTTCACTCAGAGAATTGTGAACCTGTGGAATTCTCTACCACAGAAAGTTGTTGAGGCCAGTTCGTTAGATATATTCAAAAGGGAGTTAGATGTGGCCCTTATGGCTAAAGGGATCAAGGGGTATGGAGAGAAAGCAGGAATGGGGTACTGAAGTTGCATGATCAGCCATGATCATATTGAATGATGGTGCAGGCTCGAAGGGCCGAATGGCCTCCTCCTGCACCTATTTTCTATGTTTCTCACCACCCCCTGCAACGGATGAGGTCATTATAGACCTTCAGCTGAGGGTGGGAGGCTAACCTGTGCCTATGCCTTGGAGGTGGCCACTGGGAGGCACTAGAGTGGCCCTGTGCTTGGTGCAATGAGGATTCTGCTGGGCCCTTTGCTGGTTCTCCCTTTGCACTGCACCATTTAGTTATTTTTTGGCCTAGTGAGTCTTTTACCAAGAATATGGTGCTCCTTTTAAGGAATGTTCTCTCTTGGTCTACAAACCCAAAAGAAGCAGAAGTCAAGCTGTCACCCATGGCTCAGTGGGAGCACTCTGGCCTCTGAGTCCGAAGGTTGAGAGTTCAAGCCCCAATCCAGCGAGTTGGGCACATAATCCAGGCTGACACTCCAGTGCAGTGCTGAGGGATTGCTGCCATTTTTGGTGGTGCCGTCTTTCAGCTGAGATGTTAAACCTCTGCCCTCCCAGGTGAAGGTAAAATATCTCCTGGCTCTATTCGAAGAAGGATGTGGGAGTTCTCCCCGGTGAGATTTGTTCTTGGTCTCTGAAGTCCTCCATGACTTGAGTACAGGAGTTCTCCCTGGTGTCCTGGCCAATATTTATCCCTCAACCAACGTCATTAAAAATAGATGATCTGATCATTATCACAGCGCTGTTTGTGGGAGCAAATTGACTGCCGCGTTTCCTACATTACAACAGTGACTGCACTTCAAACGTACTTCATTGGCTGTGTCTTGCTGAATTTGCCAGTCAGGTTTTGACAGTCTGGAGGCTGCCATGCTACTGCCTGATGCTCGTGTCTTTTTCTATCAGCTGCAACCCAAAAGTAAACTTGCTGGGACTTGCTAAGGCACCAAGACCCTTTTGTTACTTTTGGATGGCAGCCAACTGCGCAGGACCCAGGCAGTGGGAGCCAGCGCTGGTCTTAGCACGGTGTACAATGACTCAGCCTAAAGGTTAATGGACCACTTTTATAGCAGTTTCTCTAGGAAGCTGTGACCAGCTTCACGTTAATCAGCGGCTCATCTCCACGTGTCCTATTCCGCTCGAAATATTTCTGCAGTCACTGGATGGCGATGATGGGGGAAAATAGCCAACAGCGAAAATTGCAGCAACGCAATCAGCAGTTGCAATAGCCTGTTCTTATTGCAAGTGGATATCTGTTAACTCTGTAACTGGCTAATCCCTTTCTTGGAAACAATAGTGAGTCATTTAAAATTCTGTTGAGCATCGCTCAGTTCCGTCTGTTGTGAGTCAGTAGTTCCTCGATTGGAAATGCACTAAATCTGCCTCGAGATTGACTGTGTTTCGAATAATCACATTTCAGGGAACCGGACGTACATGCACCCGGACTCTCCAAACACAGGGGCGCACTGGATGCGCCAGGAAATCTCCTTCGGTAAACTCAAGTTGACCAACAACAAGGGAGCATCCAACAACGTCACTCAGGTAAGCCAACCCCTTCCATTTTACCAAAGAAAATTCAGTTTGTGACAGATGCATTATTTCACAAGGGGCTGATTTCCCAGCCTAATGTGATCACCACCACCCCAGCGATCTGCGCCCACTTGTATTTCTGGATTCAGGTCCATTAGAATGGTCTCGGCGGCTCGTGGAATAGGCCTAGCCCCATGGCAGGGGTCTTGTTCCTTGTCTGCGCCCAGAATTGGGGTTGGATGTTCTGCCCGACACTGCTGGAGGCCTGAGAGGGTCTTTGACAGGCACAAAGGAGGGGAAATATCTCCTGCGGGGTTTTAATAAAGGGGTTTATTTAATAGCGAGCTTGGCTAAAGTGCCAGAGCTTGTAGTGTAAGACACATATCGGGGAGGAGAAATTTTGCATCGTATCAACCGCTTTTTGGGCGTGCAATGAGGGTTGGGAGATTAATATTGGGATGTGAGCTCCCATCCGTGTCTGACCCCGACAGAAGTGTGCCGGCTGCCATACTGGAAGCAGGAGACGGCTTGGATGCAGGATAGGGCGCTGGCCTGAAACGCACCTTGCATATGAAAAAGGTGGTCCGAACACCGGTTATAGGACTCCTGATTGAAATTGGCTTAAAAATGTGCAGTGCTGATGTTACACATGCTCCAACCAGTAGCACCGTGCTGTGAATGACCATACCATTGGTCCTTAAAGAGACCGCTCAAAAAAACAGCCAGAAAATCTATTGGCCCTAAATTCCCGCGAGTGGATGCCTCCGACCAGCAAAAAATGAACTTACCTGATGGTCCCTGAGGATCGGATAGTTGCGGTCCTGGGCCTCTGAGTGGGCCTGCGTAGAGGCCCACGTGTCCCGGGGATCACGCGTGTGCACCTCGTACCCGCCCACAGGGGCCGCAAATTACAGCCCATTAACAATTAACTTTCCCTGGAGCCAGGCGGAGCAGGATATTGACAGCTGCTGACAGTCTGGGCTGGTCCACTCTGCTTCTCCTTCTTCACTGCCCCCACCCCCAGCCCCAACCTCTCCTCCCGGGACCTGCCTGTCGGCTGGGTCGGCCGATTGGCATCTACAGCTCGTCTGATGAGGCCCGAGGCCAAATCTTGGACGGACCTCAGGCAGTCGGAGAATGGCATATAAAGCAATTGCTCCGCTGACTTGCCGTGCCTTTTGAGGCACGTTTCCACTGTTGCTGGGCACTGTCTGATATCTTGCCAACATGACCATTCTTTGCACGTGAGAATCAGCAAGTGTTCACCTTATCCGGGCACGTGAGTCTTGCCAGGAGCGTGGTACGGTCGTGTTTCATTTAACTAGGTGAAGTGGCAATGTGATGGCTTCCTCTGCTCTTGCTGACGTGTGTGATTCTGTTGCAGATGATTGTGTTGCAGTCTCTACACAAGTACCAGCCACGGCTCCACATTGTACAAGTGAAGGAGGATGGCACGGAAGACCCATACCTCACCTCAAAAATGCAAGCCTTCACCTTCCCCGAAACACAATTCATCGCAGTTACTGCCTACCAGAACGCAGACGTGAGTTGGTATCCGTAAACATGATCCATTTCTGTCAGCCAGGGTTATTGAGGGGGATAGAGTGGAATCTAGTATATGTTCCTAATGACAATAATAGTGGGTGGGTTAGTTAAGCTTGTTTAGCAATAGTTCATGGTCTCCTGGAGCTTGATTGTTACCGTAGAGAGTCGGGGAGAAATGTCCAATTAGTATTTTGTTCAGATTGCCCGTAATTGTTTGTTCTCCTGGGAATGAGCATTGCTAGTGGCTAGGGAGTTTGGTGTACGAGGCTGTACCATCTAATGGTGAGGGTGAGCATGGGGCGGGAAGGGGTCTTGTGGTGTTTTCTTGCCCTTCTTTTCACACAGTCTTAACACTAACCGTGGAATCGACACCTACTCATTGTGCCTTCTCCCAGCATAAGACTCCTATGGATGTTGTGAATTCCTCAATTTTGAACAATGTTCCCTCAAGATCCCTGCGATACTTGTATCACTAATATACTCCTGACTCAACTACATCCCCCTGGTATAGTGGTATCCAGATCCGAGTTCCCTATGTTACCTTGGGATATAAAATGCTAACTGGCACCTTCAGCATTGAATGTGAAGAGGTCCCAAAGGATTGTGGCTTTAAAAGCTAAAGAGATTCAAGGGCTGGCTCCCTCCCGGAGGCACTGACCCGTGCTGCGGAATGGTCCCACCGCTACTGGGCGCCCTGATATCTCGCCAACGTGACCATTCTTTATACACAAACAAGATAAAAAGACTTGCATTTATATAGCACTGTTCACGACCACTGGGCATCTCAAAGCACTTTACAGCCAATGAAGTACTTTTGGAATGTAGTCACTGTTGTAATGTAATGTGGGAAATGCGGCAGCCAATTTGTGCCCAGCAAGCTCCCACAAACAGCAATGTTATAATGACCAGATAATCTTTTTTAGTGATCTTGATTGAGGGATAAATATTGACCAGGTCACTGGGGATAACTCCTGCTCTTCTTCGAAATAGTGCCAATGGTATCTTTTACACCAACCTGAGAGAGCAGATGGGGTCTCGGTTTAACGTCTCGTCCGAAAGACGGTACCTCCGACAGTGCAGCACTCCCTCAGCACTGCACTTGGGCGTGTCAGCCTAGATTTATGTGCTCAAGTTCCTGGAGTGGGACTCGAACCCACAGCACTCCCTCAGCACTGCTCTGGAGATATGAGAGTAGAAATGATCACTAGCAAAATTAATGGAGAAACCCTTAGTGTGCAGGCACAACATGCTTTGATTTTTACCAGAGGTGTTAACTCATCGAACATTTGTTTGTGATCATTTACTCCAGTGAGAATAAGTCCCAAATTGGGTCTGCAGTACTGAATGGGTTAATGAAATTCTAAATGTATTTAATCCTAGGCAAGGAGATTCAAGGAACACGAGAATCAATTATAAAAAAAATCTCTTCCACTAAACAGAAAAGATTGACCTGATTTCTTCAGCAAGACATTCAACATATAAGACTGCTGTAGGCAGGCAATGCTTGGAGATGTAAAAGGGAATGTGCTTAACTGTTTTGGAATGTTTCCTTTCCAGATCACACAACTTAAAATAGACCACAACCCTTTTGCAAAAGGTTTCCGGGACAATTTTGATTCGTAAGTATATTTATCACATAGCATCTACACAAGCTGCAAATTACCTCCATTATTTTTAAACATTATGCTGTACAGGATTGAAGGGAGAGATTTTAACCCAACCTGCCTGACCGAAACAAGGCAGGTAGACAGTTAAACTTGCTAGAGTTATTTGTCTACCCTGAAGAAACCAGGAGCTGATGGTTCTCAATCTTCATTGACACACCCACCCAAAGCTGGTCCTTTCTCACATATGTATGCCGGGTTTTGGTGACGCAATTTTAACTTGCTGTGCTGAGTGGTAAGCCACAGTGAGTTTTCCTGCCAGGCCAGACCTAGTGGATAAGAGGTTTGGAATTGGGGACCAAAAGAGGCCCCCAAAAATCACAGCACTATTCGTACGTAACCCTATTCTGCACATGCGTCCTCTCCCCCGCACGCCCCCCCCCCCGCCCCGGATGCCCAATCCGGAACCTTGCCTCCACTGCCTCCGATCCATCAGCAGTCCTGGGCCTCCAATCAAGCAGCAGGAGGCCAGGACCAGTTCAAGCGGCACTTTGAGTGAAGAGTCAAGTGGCCCCATAATGTGCTCTATGAGGAGAGAGACGTGGGGGGCGTGCACAGAGAGAGAGAGATTAGGAGAGGGAACTCAGAGAAGACGGATCACGTTCTTCCATCCCACTGGTGCATGGAAGCTCAGGGCGTGTGTTGCAAGGGACATCGTTGGGCTGGATGAAATCCAGCAGTCACGGCACTGTCACTTCGGCTGGGGGAGGCAGGACTTACACTAGGGTAAGGGACTTCAGCTGTAACTTGGTGGCTTTTGGGGAGATCTATCCTCTCTGGCTTATGAAATCAAAATGGATTGAATTACAATTGGGCTTGGGCTCAGTGGTTCCAGTTACACATTCCAGAGGAACTTCCGGGTGTGGCTTATCATTCAAAGGGAACAATCAGCAATAGGTCTGGAGAGCCAATCAGAGAAACGGCTGCCTTTCAGTTAGTACAAATAGACACAGCCTTAAATGAAAGCCCAGAAGTTAAAGTGGTTCCAGTCTCTTTCTCAGCTCCCTCCCAATCCCGTCCTGAATATACCCCGAGTTAAAATCCAGGGATACACCAGCTCATTATTTAGGTTGTCAACAGTCATGGGTTAGGGGCTGCCAAATGCCATTGAGTAGGCTAGGCCGACATTCCCTCGAGTTTGGAAAAATGAGAGGTTATCTCTTGAAACATATAAAATTCTTAAGGGTCTTGACCAGGAACATGCTGGGGGGTTGTTTCTCGAGCTGGGGAGTCTAGAACTAGGGTTATAGTCTCGGGATAAAGGTTCTGCCATTTAGGACTGTGATGAGAAATTTCTTCACTCAGGGTTCTGAATCTTTGGAATTCTCTACCCCAGAGAACTATGGATGCTCAGTCATTAAAACATGAGAGAGATTAATCAATTTTTGGACACCAAGGAGATCAAGGGATATAGAGATGGATGGGAAATTGGAGTTGAGGTTGAAGAATAGGCATGACCTTATTGAATGACGGAGCAGGCTCAAAGGGCCAAATGACCTCCTAATGCTCTTAGTTTAGTGTGTAAAGAGTTACTGCAAGAGGTTGAAGGCTAAAACCACACCACTTGTGCAGCAAAGACCGGTCTACTTATCGGGGGCCATCTTGCTGGGTCATCTGGAGCCGCGCGGGGAGAATTCTAGCCCCAGTGAAAGGCCTGCCCTACAATGAGTGACACTGGTTGGACCGCTGTAGGCATTGGCATATCAAAGCTGACAGTCAAATCAATTCCAATTTCCCATCATCTTGTAGCCAAGCCCACTGCAATGTGACCCGTTAACTCCCCCTCCTCGAGAATTATTATAGGAAAATCCTACTCGTACCTGAGAATTTCATCATCATAGGCAGTCCCTTGGAATCAAAGAAGACTTGCTTCCACTCTAAAAATGAGTCCTTAGGTGGCTGAACAGTCCAATTCAAGAAACACCGTCTCTGTTACAGGTGGGACAGATAGTCGTTGAGGGAAGGGGAGGGTGGGACAGGTTTGCCGCACGCTCCTTCCGCTGCCTGCGCTTGATTTCTGCATGCTCGCGGCGATGAGAGTCGAGGTGCTCAGCGTCCTCCTGGATGCACTTGGGGCGGTCTTTGGCCAGGGACTCCCAGGTGTTGGTGGGGATGTGAGAATTTATTATACTTCTGTATCCACTTTTCTGGGTATGACAGACCAATTCATTTTCAGTATGTAATATCTAACCAGCTAATTATCTAATCGTCCATTTAGTGGACAGCGTGTGTACATTTATGTCTCAAAATGTTTGATTCCCCTCCTCTAATTGTTTCTTTCAGAATGTACAGCAATTCCGAAGGAGACCGACTAACTCCCTCACCACCGGACCAGCAAAACTGCCAGCAGTTGGTTCCAGGGGCACGGTACCAGCCTTTCCTGCATGATCAGTACATGAATGCTCTGCCCCAGGGCAGGTACTACAATGGGGATCGGACTGTGTCCCACACATCCAAACACAGGGAAGACATTACAAACCCTCACCGATGGTTCATGTCGCCAGTGCAACAGACCAGCACCAACCGGCTGGATTTCGGTTCGTACGATCCCGAGTACACAGGGAATGCATTTATGACTTACAGCATGAAAGGATTTCCTCTTCAAGCAACCCCCCATGCTCTTGGCTACTACCAGGAGCATCCATTCAGTTCGGGGAATGCATGGGGCACCCGGGGAACTTCTCAGTATCACCACAGCAAGCCTGGCTCCGCACTGACCTGGTATAGACCGATCGCTGACTCCAGGCCGACCCTGGCCAATATTGAGGACAAAAGCAAGGAAACCGAGGACTCTTCCTGGCTCGAGCCTCATTCCACCAAGTCAGCGGACTCTTCGGATTCGGGATTGTACGAGGTTGAATGTAAACGGAGAAAAGTGTCACCGTATGCCTCCAGCACCGAGAACTCTCCCCCCAATCAGAATGGCGAGAAGTACGAGAAGGAAAACGGAAGCGATACCGGATACTATAGCTTTTACACCAACTGAACACTCCTGCGGCACTGTCGGACAAGCCCAGGTTTCACTACATGCCATACCGTTCATCATCTGTACCGCAAATCAACTCTGCATTGAGCCTCCAAGACTGATCACTGCCTCAGAGAGGAGAAAATCCCTGGACCGATCTTTCAGATCGAGAAAGTTTATATTAACAATGTTGTCCTCGAGAAAGAGATAGGAGAAAGCTTTATAGCCCCAAGGGGATATTTCCTTCGTGAAATTGTCCTCGGCTACAGAGGGAGCTATCTGCAATAGTTTTGAGGTCATGGTGTATGAAGTGTTTATATTGAGGGGCTGGTATGTTAGTTAATGTGATATAAATAGGTGGTGCAGTGAAATAAAAACATTTCATTCAAGCACAATTTTATCAATTACTGGTGGGTTTTCATGTCCCAGTGTGTCTTGCACTGTTATGTAGGCTGCAAAATCCCATCCAGGTCTCTTAGGATTGCAATATACAGAAGGAAAATGATCTTTTTAACTGGTTATTGTCGACCATTTGAACCATTTAATGGCAGCCACGAGGCTGAGCCCAATATGGTTCTTTTTTAAAAAATCTGTGTTTCCAGAAGTATTTTGTTTCACTTTATGAATGTGCTTTTTTAAATAAAAATTATTTTACATTGCATTGCTAGTAAAAATGGCAGCACAAAATTCAACAAACGGTGTTGAATAAAACTGATCCCTCCCCTAGGAGAGGACACACAGTATTGGGGCTGTGATGGTGATGTCACTGGACCAGGACTATTAACTAAGCTTTTAAATATTTTAAAAAATTTGTCTTGGTTCTAATGAACAAATTAAATGTTCAGAAAAAAATAGTTGTGTTGAAGATATTATGCAATATTTGGGTTTTCAACTTGTACCTTTAAAATTGATCTAGTAACACTCATCTTTTACTTTGTCAATCTCTCCCCCCCGTTATCCTTTCGGTTTCTTTCTGTGATCTCTCATTCCCTTACCCCCAGCCCTCCATTTTCTCCCTTCCACTCCTGAAGGCACTGACTCTTGCTGGGGTACGGTTCCATGGCTTCAGCCTCTCGCCCAAGTGTCCATTCTCCAGGAGTAAGTTTGGACACAAGAGTGGCAAGCTGGTTGTTTACAATTGTGGTGGGTGTCACTACCAATCTCTGTCTTATTTTCACCCAGTGCCCATTACAGTGGAGCACTCCAACTAGCAATCAGGAGTGGTAAACCTGACTGGCATTTTTCCCTCCCTGCTTATAGCTGCTGAGGCCAACTGAATCCCACCCCCCACCCCAGCTGAGAATAGCTATTTCAAAATGGACCAGGAATCAAACCTAGGTTACTCAGCACCTTGCCAGACAGTGCAATTAGCAACTGAGCCACAGGGAAGGAAACGGCTACTGTGTACCTGCGCAAATAAATGTGTGTATATAATGTAATTATTTTAGGACCAATTGTAAATGGTTTCATTTATATAGACCTGGGGAAAAAATGTAAGGGTTTGAGAGATCAAACAATTGACCAACATCGGTACTGAACCCAAACGTGATTTTAAAAATCACAAATGCACAATAAATAACTTAAATATATATTAAAAAAAAAAGCCTCCTGTGTCCGTGTTAAGTGTGGAACCTCTGTTGAGCATGGAGTTTTATTCTTGACTATTTAATTTATTCAAAAAAACCGTAGTGTACATTACTGGTTTTGTACAGGTAAATGTAGCTACTGGCTGTAGCTATTTCATTTTGTAATAAAAAAAGGATAAAAATCAAGTCCAACTTCCTATTGTTGAAATTGCTTTTTTTAAAAAATCAAGCTACTACCAGGATTTCCTGTGACATCTGGAGGACACGCCTTTTAATAAGGACTGGAGACTTATGCCATCTTATGCACAAGTGTGGTTCTGCTGTTAAGATGGTACAGTGTGCAATCTGACATGTGCCTTTAAGGCCATAAGGATTAACTAATGTAAAAAGTCACATCCGAAGGTCAGTTAGAGGTCAATTGATGTAAATGGGCACAACCTGAGGACAATTTTCACCGGTGCAAACAGGCACATTCTGAGGCCAATTGTTGAGGACGTTTTTCTATAGATTGGCAACTGCTTGTAAATTCTGACAGCTAGAAATTTAAGCAGATTACTGACTTTTTTTCCTTTATTGGCGTGTGACAGAAATTTGAAAGTATGATGGGCGTCTCAAATGTAACATGAATATAAATCAAATGTAAATCAAATACTTTATAAATATTTTTCAAGTGGATATTTGTTTTCTCTCCCCTCACCTCACTTATCTGTAAGCATCATCTCGTGCTGGGGGCATTGTATGGTTCCGACAGCCCTCTGGTACTTTTCCTAAGTGCCTTTGTTCCCCAAGCATGAGCCTGGACTGTGACTGTAAGAGGCACATCCAATTGCCCCAGTTCACAAAGGCACTCATTTCTCTCTGGACCCAGTTCACAGAGACACAGCACCCCGTCCAACTCCAACTCCCCATATTCCAACTTCATACTGGCACTCATCTCCCTCATCAGTTCAATGTGACACTCTTCCCCTCCAATCTAGTTCAAATGGTACTCTTCCCTTCCCCCAGAGCTCATGCAAGCACTTCCTGCCCCACCCCCAATCGTTAATGCTATCACTCCTAACCCCCTCAACCAAAAGTGGCCTTCTCAGTTTCTCTACCTTCTTCAAAGCACTGTCGCCAGCTCCTGTCTCCCTGTCCTTTCTATCACAATCCATTTATCTTCACTTTATTGCCATCAATTTCCTCTAGATGCCATTCCCTCCCCCTTCCCATGCATTCTACCTCCTCGCCTCCATCCCTCTTAATACTGGTACTGCGGTCCTCTCCCCACACCATGCTCATGCCCCTCTCCTTGCTATGCATTCTGTCCTTTTTCCCTTGAAATGCATTCTGGCCCCATCGTATCCCGACTTGTATTCTCTCCCCTTCTCCCTGCCCACACCTACCCTAATGCACCAGCCAAGTCCTCTTTGCATGCCCCTACACAATTGGCCCACATTACTCCCTCCATACTGAGGTGGCAATCTGAGCCACTAGCACTGGGGCAGTGCAAAGAGTAGGGCCTGCTTACTGTATTAGCCACAAGATACAGGAGAATGTCTCTCCTTTTCACCCTGATGAATCACACATTTAAAGGGATAGTACAATAGAGTGGTACAGCACAGGAGGAGGCCATTCAGCCCATTGAGTCTGCGCCGGCTCTTAAGAGCAATCCAGTTATTCCCCTGTGCCTCCATTCCCCTTCAAATGTTTCTCCGTCAAGTATTTATCCAATTCACTTTTGAAAGCTACTATTCCTAGTTACAGGGTTTTCAGATGGGATAGAGAGGGGGAGGGGGTCACAGTATTAAAGAAACAATTACAGCTGTGAGAAGGGTTGATATGTTAGAGAGGTCATCAAACGAGGCCATATAGGTTGAATTGAAGAACAAAAAAGGGGCGATCACACTACTGGGAGACCCCCAAACAGGAAGAGGGAGACAGAACAAATATGTGGGCAAATTGCTGTAAAGTGCAAAAACTATAGAGCTGTAATAGTGGGGGATTTGAACTACTTTAATAACTGGGGAAAAAAAATATTGTGAATGGTAGAGGTGCAGAATTTGTAAAATGCATTGAGGATGACTTTAGCCAGTACGTAACAAGCCCAACAAGGGACTTGGTTTTGGGGAATGTGGAAGGGGTGCCAGTGGGAGAGCATTTTGGTGCTAGTGATCATAATTTAGTGAGATTTAGTGTAGTTATGGGAAAGGACACAGGTAGACTAGGGGGAAAAAAGTTCTAAATTGAGGTGAAGCCAATTTTGCTGAGATGGGATTTGGCCAAAGTGGACTGGAAATGGCTACGTGATGGTAAATCAGTGTCAGCGTTCAAGTACAAGATCCTGAGGGTGAAGAGCAAATATGTTCCCTTAAGAAAAAGGGTGGGGCTAACAAATCCAGAGCCCCCTGGATATCAAGGGACATGCAGGGTAAGATAGAGAAAGGGAAGCTTGAGATACCGAGAACTCAATACTGCAGAAACTCGGGAGTATAAAAAGTGCAGGGTGCAAATTTTAAAAAATCAGGAAAGCAAAGAGCATGAAAGAATGTTGGCAAGTAAAATCAGGGAAAACCCAAAGATGTTTTATAAATACATGAAGAGCAAAAGGATAACTAGAGAAAGAGTGGGGCCTATTAGAGACCATAAAGGGAATGTCTGTGTGGAGGCAGAAGACGTGGGTACGATTCTTATTGAATACTTTTGCATCTGTTTTCATGAGATGGGCGATGCAGACTTTTCAATGAGGGAAGAGGAGTGTGAAATATTAGACGAGATAAACAGTGAGAGAGGAAGTATTAAGGGGTTTAGCAGCTTTGAAAGTGGATAAATCCCCAGGCCCAGATTAAATGTATCCCAGGCTGTTGAGAAGCAAAAGAGGAAATAGCAGAGGCTCTAACCATCATTTTCTTGTCTCCTTTGGCTACAGATGTGGTGCCAGAGGACTGGCAGACAACTAATGTGGTACCTTTGTTTAAAAAGGGAGAAAGGAATAGACCATGTAATTACAGGCCAGTCAGCCTAACCTCAGTGGTGGGAAAATTATTGGAAAAATTCCCGAGGGACAGGATAAATCCTCATTTGGAAAGACACGGATTAATCAAGGACAGTCAGCATAGATTTGTTAGGGAAGGTCGTGTCTGACTAACCTGATTGAATTTTTCGAGGAGGTAACCAGGACGGTCGATGTGGGCAGTGCAATGTAGTGTATATGGATTTTAGTAAAGCTTTTGATAAGGTCCCACATGGCTGACTGGTCACTAAAGTAAAAACCTATAAGGTCCAGGGCAAAGTGTCAAGTTGAATCCAAAATTGGCTCAGGCAGAAGGAAAAAGGTAATGGTTGATGGGTGTTTTTAGAAACAGAAACATAGAAAATAGGTGCAGGAGTAGGCCATTCGGCCCTTCTAGCCTGCACCGCCATTCAATGAGTTCATGGCTGAACATGCAACTTCAGTACCCCATTCCTGCTTTCTCACCATACCCCTTGATTCCCCTAGTAGTAAGGACTTCATCTAACTCCTTTTTGAATATATTTAGTGAATTGGCCTCAACAACTTTCTGTGGTAGAGAATTCCACAGGTTCACCACTCTCTGGGTGAAGAAATTCCTCCTCATCTCGGTCCTAAATGGCTTCCCCCTTATCCTTAGACTGTGTCCCCTGGTTTTGGACTTCCCCAACATTGGGAACATTCTTCCTGCATCTAACCTGTCTAACCCCATCAGAATTTTAAACGTTTCTATGAGGTCCCCTCTCACTCTTCTGAACTCCAGTGAATACAAGCCCAGTCGATCCAGTCTTTCTTGATAGGTCAGTCCCGACATCCCGGGAATCAGTCTGGTGAACCTTCGCTGCACTCCCTCAATAGCAAGAATGTCCTTCCTCAGGTTAGGAGACCAAAACTGTACACAATACTCCAGGTGTGGCCTCACCAAGGCCCTGTACAATTGTAGCAACACCTCCCTGCCCTTGTACTCAAATCCCCTCGCTATGAAGGCCAACATGCCATTTGCTTTCTTAACCGCCTGCTGTACCTGCATGCCAACCTTCAATGACTGATGTACCATGACACCCAGGTCTCTTTGCACCTCCCCTTTTCCTAATCTGTCACCATTCAGATAATAGTCTGTCTCTCTGTTTTTACCACCAAAGTGGATAACCTCACATTTATCCACATTATACTTCATCTGCCATGCATTTGCCCACTCACCTAACCTATCCAAGTCGCTCTGCAGCCTCATAGCATCCTCCTCGCAGCTCACACTGCCACCCAACTTAGTGTCATCCGCAAATTTGGAGATACTACATTTAATCCCCTCGTCTAAATCATTAATGTACAGTGTAAACAGCTGGGGCCCCAGCACAGAACCTTGCGGTACCCCACTAGTCACTGCCTGCCATTCTGAAAAGTCCCCATTTACTCCTACTCTTTGTTTCCTGTCTGACAACCAGTTCTCAATCCATGTCAGCACACTACCCCCAATCCCATGTGCTTTAACTTTGCACATTAATCTCTTGTGTGGGACCTTGTCGAAAGCCTTCTGAAAGTCCAAATATACCACATCAACTGGTTCTCCCTTGTCCACTCTACTGGAAACATCCTCAAAAAATTTGTGACTGGAAGGCTGTATCCAGTGGGGTCCCGCAGGGCTCAGTACTGAGTCCCTTGCTTTTTGTGGTATATATCAATGATCTAGATTTGAACGTTGGTATGATTAAGAAGTTTGCAGATGTCACTAAAATAGGCCGTGTGGTTGATAATGAAGACGAAAGCTGCTGACTGCAGGAAGATATCAATGTACTGGTGAGGTGGGCGGAACAATGGCAAATGGAATTCAATTTGGATAAGTGTGAGGTAATGCATTTGGGGAGGTCTAACAAGGCAAGGGAATACACATTAAATGGTACAACACTGAAAAGTGTAGAGGAACAGAGGGACCTTGGAGTGCAGATCCGCAGATCCCTGAAGGTGGCAGGCCAGGCGGATAGGGTAATTAAGGCGGCATATGGAATACTTACCGTTATTAGTTGAGGCATGGAATACAAGAGCAAGGGGGTTATGCTTGACCTGTATAAAACACTGGTTAGGCCGCAGCTGAAGTACTGTGTGCAGTTCTGGTCACCACATTACAGGAAAGATGTGATTGCACTTGAAAGGCTGCAGAGGAGATTTACAAGAATGTTGCCTGGACTGGAGAATTGTGGCTATGAGGAAAGATTGGAGACACTGGGTCTGTTTTCTTTGGAACAGGGAGATCTGATTGAGGTGTATAAAATTGAGGGGCATGGATAGAGTGGATAGGAAGGACCTGTTTCCCTTGGCAGAGGGGTCAACAACCAGGGGGCATAGATTTAAAGTAATTGGGGGGAGGTATAGAGGAGATATGAGGGGAAATATCTTTACCCAGAGGGTGGTGGGGGTCTGGAACTCACTGCCTGAAAGGGTGGTAGAGGCAGAAACCCTCACCACATTTAAAAAGTACTTGGATGTGCGCTTGAAGTGCTGTAACCTACAGGGCTACGGACCGAGAGCTGGAAAGTGTGATTAGACTGGATAGCTCTTGATCGGCTGGTGCGGACATGATGGGCCGAAATGGCCTTCTTCCGTGCTGTAACTTTTTATGATTCTATTCAATCTATCAGGCGGTGCATTCCAAATCTTTACCACTTGTTGCGTAAGAAACTTTTCCTCTGCTTCTTTGGCCAATCACCTTAAATCTGTGCCCTCTGGTTATCGACCCTTCAGCCATTGGATGCAATTTCAATTTATTTACACTATCGAAACCCTAAATGATTTTAAACATCTCTATCAAATCTCCTCTTAGCCTTCACTACTGTGAGAAAAAACCCAGCTTTTCCAGTCCATCCACATAACTAATCCTTCATCCCTGGAACCTTTCAAATAAAAATCAAAGTTAAAACCAATTAATTAACAAAAATCAAAGCACTAATTATCAGAATCTTCCAATTTTTATGTTCGTCATTGAGTAGGCATTTCCTCAATATTCTTTATTTCAACAAGTCAGCTTCTCAGAAAAATAAACCTTTTTCTGCACTTGACTGTTGATTTACTTCAGATTTTAATTAAAATACCAAACGTATATTTTTAAGATAGTACAAAAGGAGATTAATTCTAAATGTCAATGGAGCATTTTGAATGGCCCACATTTGTATTTTATAAATTAGATTGAAAGGGGAAGGAAAGACTTAAAGCATTCCACCATTTTGAGGTCACGTGAAAGAGTAAATGGGAGGAAAAGAGAAAAGGAGCGAGAGAAAAGAAAGAAATAGTGCCCTGGGATCTTCTACCTGAGAGAGCAGACGGGGCCTCGGTTTTACATCTCATCTGAAAGACGGCACCTCTGACAGTGCAGCACTCCCTCAGCACTGCACTGGAGTGTCAGTCTAGATTTATGTGCTCGAGTAACCCACAACCTTCTGACTCAGAGGCGAATGTGCTACCCAGAGCCATGGCTGACACTCAAAGGAGCGAGCAGTGCTGGTCCTGATATGGGACCAATTTGTGAATACTTAAAATTAAAAGACTTGCATTTATATTGTACCTTTCACTACCTCAGGTCATCCCAAAGATCTTCACAGCCAATGAAGTACTGCTTGAAGTAACCTCACTGTTGTAATGTAGGAAATCTGATGGTCAATATTCTTGGGCTTTATAGACAGTTGAGAACTGTTCTTCGGGCATGCAAGAGGCAGCTTTAGCAATGGAGATGTAGAGGATCAGAGAAGCCCAAGACGTTAATAGGTGAAGAATGATGCTAAGGTCACAGAAGTGGAGGTTTTCAAGCTGATCACAGGTTCACATCACTTTATACCAGGGCTTGAAATGTATAAGATTCTGAGGGGGCTTGACAGGTTAGATGCAAAGGATATTTCCCCTCGTGGGGGAATCTAGAACTAGGGGGCATAGTTTCAGAATAAGGGGTCACCCATTTAAAATGGAGATGAGGAATTTCTTCTCTCAGCGGGTCATGATTCTTTGGAATTCTCTACCCCAGAAAGCTGTGGAGGGGATCGTTGAATATATTAAAGATGGAGATAGACAGATTTCTGAAAGATAAGGGAGCCAAGGGTTCTGGGGAGCGGGCGGGGAAGTGGAGTTGAGGCCAAGATCAGATCAGCCATTATCTTATTGAATGGCCAAATTGCCTACTCCTGCTCCTATTTCTTATGTTTTTAATGTTCTGTTCTTGCTGTGTACCTGGGTTTTCTGCTGTATTTAAAGCTGTATATCAATGCCACCAGTTAATCTCCAGCTTTCAAACCATGCAAAGACTTTCCATACTGTGTGCTTCTAGGCAACTGAGCTCTCCACGAAGAGTCCCTGTTGCGAATTAACAGCTTCTTGATGGGAATCTACAGGTGGAGATCTGATCAGTCTCAATCAGTACATTTCACAAGTAAAATACATTTAGAAAAGCAGAACTTATCTTTAAAGGTCATCTTCACACCATTTCAGAAAGTTATACAAAGCAAACTGTTCCAGAAAGGATAAGACACCTACTTTTATGGGTGAAATAAAACCTTGTGCTGAACTAGCAGATATTCTGGTAAAGTTAGGTTACTTTATGCAGATGAATACTCTACTAAATGAGGGGTTGGTTCATTCTGGAATTCTCCCAACCTTTCTCCTCCTCCAAGTGGCTCCTTAAAACCTACTTCTTTGACTATGCTTTTGGTCACCTGTCCCAACATCGCTGTGTGTGGCTCGGTGTCAAATGTTTTGTGATAACAGTCCTGTGAAGCACCACAGGACCGTTTTACTACATTCAAGGTGCTATATAAATGCAAGCTGTTGTTGAGGTACTGGGGTCTCATTATATGGAACAAATGAGTTTCATCATCAGTAGTCCCTTTAAAAATCAGATCCTTAACATGAAGGTACTGGTCAGTTTTTGAAGCTCACACTTGTTTGATGCTTTATAATGTCTCTTAATTAACAGCATCAAAGCATTAGATTGTTTTGGGCATTAAATTAATGGAAGTGTAAAAAAACCCACAATATGCATGAATTATGAGACTTGCAACACAGTCCCAGTGTTTAAATTGGTTTGTGTAAACCTGCAGCGCCATCTACTGTTAAAAAGTAACCACATCATCCGACTTCAGAAAAAGATTTACTAAACAAACTCATCATCATGGCTCCCTCGAACAAGGATGACTTGCTTCCACATCAAAAGGGATGAGTTCACAACTACTCCACAGAGGATGGCAGGGCTGTTGCTGCATTGACTGAGGTATATTGATTATTAAAAGTTACCCCCCACCATGGCAGTTACATTGGACACCAGGAACATCATTCTTTGCAATGCGTTGCTTGAAGTAAATGACAGGAAATACCACTGTGTACAGTTCTGCTCTCCATATTACAAAAAAGCCATTGAGGCACTGTGGATGGTGCAAAAAAGATTTACAAGGATGATAGCAGAACGGAAGGGTTACAAGTTTTCAGAATGACTGAACATACTGGGGTTCTTTTCTCTAGAGCTGTGTGCTGACGTATGAAGGTGTTTGATAGGTTAGATGTAGAGCAGATGTTGCCACTTGCAAGGAGTCCAAAACTTGGAGTCATAAATATAAGATACTCATGATTAAATTCAGTAAGGAATTCAGGAGAAACTTCTTTACTCAGGTTAGAATGTAGAGCTTGCTAGCACCTGGAGTAGTTGAGCTGAATAGCTGAGGCCTTTAATGAGAAGCTTGATAAATACATGAGGGAGAAAAGAATAGAAGGATATGATAGGTCGAGATAAAGATGGGAGGTAGCTCGTGTGGAGCATAAACACTGCCCTGGACGGCTTGGGCTGAATGTGCTGTAAATACAATGTAATTCTAGGTAATATGTCGTCCTATCATTTCAATCTTCTCATATGCTTATCCTTATTTGAGTGGGAGTATTATACGACCGACATCACTTCCTGCAGAAAATCCTGGCAGTGTTGCTGGGTAGCTGATGGAACGACTCCCCATCCCACTTCCTCCCATGCACACCAAGATTATACCAGTTTACTAACGATGGGATTGAAGGCGGATAAATCCCCAGGGCCTGATGGACTGCATCCCAGAGTACTTAAGGAGGTGGCCTTCGAAATAGCGGATGCATTGAGTCATTTTCCAACATTCCATAGACTCTGGATCAGTTCCTATAGAGTGGAGGGTAGCCAATGTAACCCCACATTTTAAAAAAGGAGGGAAAGAGAAAACAGGGAATTATAGACCGGTCACCCTGACATCGGTAGTGGGTAAAATGATGGAATCAATTATTAAGGATGTCATAGCAGCGCATTTGGAAAGAGGTGACATGATAGGTCCAAGTCAGCATGGATTTGTGAAAGGGAAATCATGCTGGACAAATCTTCTGGAATTTTTTGAGGATGTTTCGAGTAGAGTGGACAAGGGAGAACCAGTTGATGTGGTGTATTTGGACTTTCAGAAGGCTTTTGACAAGGTCCCACACAAGAGATTAATGTGCAAAGTTAAAGCACATGGGATTGGGGGTAGTGTGCTGACATGGATTGAGAACTGGTTGTCAGACAGGAAGCAAAGAGTAGGAGTAAATGGGGACTTTTCAGAATGGCAGGCAGTGACTAGTGGGGTACCGCAAGGTTCTGTGCTGGGGCCCCAGCTGTTTACATTGTACATTAATGATTTAGATGAGGGGATTAAATGTAGTATCTCCAAATTTGCAGATGACACTAAGTTGGGTGGCAGTGTGAGCTGCGAGGAGGATGCTATGAGGCTGCAGAGTGACTTGGATAGGTTAGGCGAGTGGGCAAATGCATGGCAGATGAAGTATAATGTGGATAAATGTGAGGTTATCTACTTTGGTGGTAAAAACAGAGAGACAGACTATTATCTGAATGGTGACAGATTAGGAAAAGGGGAGGTGCAACAAGACCTGGGTGTCATGGTACATCAGTCATTGAAGGTTGGCATGCAGGTACAGCAGGCAGTTAAGAAAGCAAATGGCATATTGGCCTTCATAGCGAGGGGATTTGAGTACAGGGGCAGGGAGATGTTACAACAATTGTACAGGGCCTTGGTGAGGCCACACCTGGAGTATTGTGTACAGTTTTGGTCTCCTAACTTGAGGAAGGACATTCTTGCTATTGAGGGAGTGCAGCGAAGGTTCACCAGACTGATTCCCGGGATGGCGGGACTGACATATCAAGAAAGACTGGATCAAGTGGGCTTGTATTCACTGGAGTTCAGAAGACTGAGAGGGGATCTCAGAAACTTTTAAAATTCTGACGGGTTTAGACAGGTTAGATGCAGGAAGAATGTTCCCAATGTTGGGGAAGTCCAGAACCAGGGGTCACAGTCTAAGGATAAGGGGTAAGCCATTTAGGACCGAGATGAGGAGAAACATCTTCACCCAGAGAGTGGTGAACCTGTGGAATTCTCTACCACAGAAATTTGTTGAGGCCAATTCACTAAATATATTCAAAAAGGTTTTAGATGTAGTCCTTACTACTAGGGGGATCAAGGGGTATGGCGAGAAAGCAGGAATGGGGTACTGAAGTTGCATGTTCAGCCATGAACTCATTGAATGGCGGTGCAGGCTCGAAGGGCCGAATGGCCTGCTCCTGCACCTATTTTCTATGTTTCTATGAACTATTCAGGAAGAACATGCAGGGGAAAGGTCATCAATTAAATAGCCAAGAACACAGCTTTTGAAGGTTCAGAAAGAATGACCCCATTAATACCCCAGGGGGCGCCCGTATCAGGAGGGCGGCCACAACTTTGTTGCACCTGCACTTGGTATTCCCCAATCTGTCCCACAATAAAACCACTTCCATTGGAAACGGCTAAGTTAGCTGGACTCAGCTGAGGAGGAAAGCAGGGTACCACAACTGACCTGTTCTCCTTGGATTGAAGGAGAGCAGGAGGGGGGTGGAAACCACACAATTGTCACCTCAGACGCAACAATTATTTGTATTTGTATAGCACCTTTAACGTAGTAAAACATCAGAGGAGCATTAACAAAATCGGACACTGAGCCACACAAGGGGGTATTAGGGCAGATAACCAAAAGCTTGGTCAAAGATGTAGGCTTTAAGGAGTGTCTTTAGGAAAGAGAGGGAGAGTATTCCAGAATTAGGGCCTTGGCAGCTGAAGGCACAGCCACCAATGGTGGAGTCTGACATTCTCTCCCCCAAAAAGCTGTTGAGGCAGAGGGTCAAAACGGAGATTGATCGGCTAGGGTATTAAGAGTTACAGGACCAAGGCAGGTCGATGGATTTAGGATACACGATCTAATTTAATGGCTCGAGGTGCTGAATGGCCTATGTTCCTAAGTCACGCCTGCTAGAAAAACGTGGATGCAAGGACACGATCAAAATCAGCTGTAGTGATAGTCTCCCTTAATACCACTCACCTTCTGGACCCATTGCTGCAGCATGGCCACTTGAGCAAGGCACAGGAAGTGCCTAGTGCCCAGAGAACCGTTCCAGAGTTTGTATGCATGGCTTTAGGGCAGAAAATTGAGTGATGGGAAATGAAAGATATAACCAAACACACACACACACACACACCTTCAGACAGACCCTGGTTGCCTCGTATCTTTGCGGCCCGGGGGGGTGGAAGAAGAAAAAAACTACAAGTACTCAAGAATTTGAGACAGGATTATGTTTTTAATAAACATTTTCTGAAGGTGCCAAGTACAAGGTATTAATAATGTATTAAACATCTTGTCAGACTGTGCTCATATGGAGGTTTCATTTTGTTTCAATACAAAGTAGGTATAAGCAAAACCCCTGATTACACAATACCCATTTGTATATTGCTTCAATTATTATTTCCCCAAACTATACAAAGATTTTCTAAAATTCACAATTTAGACAGAATGACAGAACATCTCTTTTCCACAAGCTCCAGACTTACTGTAACATTTCAAATGACCCCTGCTAGTTGTTTCCATGCCTGGATCAGTCCAGTTTCCACCCCCCTGCAATCTCATCATATTGCATTAGTTACATTAACAAAAGTGCCTGTCCTAAAACTATAATGGTGATACTACAAGTCATCAAATGGGTACGGGGCTTTCATTTAGATGGAAGCACTGACAACTTATATTGCAGTGGCAAATGGCTGGCCAATTTACGAATGATGCAGTGCAGTGTTTTGGAGAACCAAAGACAGTGCGATGGAGTGGAGGGACATGGGAGTCGATCTCTATTAGTGAGTTCCCATTCTCAGTGCTGACGGGGGCAGCACAAGAGGAGCCAGAGCTGCCCCTCAGTGGCTATTAGCGATCCCCACTTGGAAAGTGTGTGTACAAGGACGTTGGGGGGGGGGGGGGGGGGGGATCGGACGTGGTCAGTGTGCTCTTCACAGATCTCAATGTGTGCGCGGTTAGATGGATATTCTGGAGATTTGGCTTTACCACGGGGCAGGTAGAGATAAATTCAGCAGAAACAGTTCTTCAGCATATTAAATAAGTTGGGGTGCAGCTCAGGACATAGCAGTTGGTATAAAGTCTGTAGAAGAAATGGCCTTTTCTCATTGCGTTTTCCTGTATATAAAAAAAACCCCAGATAATGCTGGAAAAGCACAGCAACTTTTAAATCTAATCACTGGAAAATGAAGAGCTCCATGAATCAGAGGCACTAAGCTCCGAGCTCCATTTTCCCCATACACCGAGGCTCCAAACTAGGAGTAATCTCACAAAATGTACTACTCTTCTTTGTAACTGAACACAGAATCAAGATGCAGGATAACATTGGCAAGTCTCAGTCCCAGTGACATTAGAGGATAGAAGCAGCTTTGTCCCCAGCCATGGCATGTAGCTAATGATATAATGATTCTTTTATTAAAAGTACTGAGAATATGTGGTAACAGGGATAATGGGCGATGAAATACTATTGTGGTTCCAGTCCTGCTGGGACCATAGGTCATCTGTGAAATGCACTCAACCATCATTGAAAAACGTAGATTGTAAGGTTAGAGAAGTCCTGCAGTTTTACCTCGTTACCATGAAGCGGGCGGGGAGGTCAGGAAGAAATTTCAGAGAGCTGTGTGTGTAGTTATTCACTTCTCTCTGGAAATAATGCAAATCGGACTAGACAGCAGTGTAAACTCTACACAGTTTATTGGAATGTGTATAACCAGCCAATAGGTCTTTTCATATTATGCACCTTGTGTTATCACGGAAAATAACTTATTCTGGCACAGAACCAAAAGAAAAAGTTTGTAACAACTGTGGTGAGCAAGGCACGGGAACAATGGTCATGGAGTCACTGCCCTACAGAGACAAATTACCTCCCGAAAGTGTCCAAAATCAAATCTGCTTCATGTATGATTTTTCACTCCTAAAGAACTAACCATATGAAGGTGGTCATATATATATCTACCTCCCCTCTTCAACCATTACTTGCCAGTTTTGGGTGGAGGGGTAAAATGGTGGTGATGGTGAGCACTAACCTGGATAGAGAAGAAGGGCAACAAGAGTAGGATTTTAACAATTCCTGATGCCATGACGGTGAAAGCAGGCTTTGAAAATGTATCCACGAACAGGATTTTTTTTTTTTTTAAAAAAGGGACTAATTTTGACCAGGATATCAAAGGAGCTCAAAGTTTAGACATTACAGTAGATTGTTCCTTCTTTGGTAGCAAGTGTAGCTTCACTTTGAGCAGCTCTGTCGGGCTCATTAGTAAGGAAATGGGCATCGCCTTGTAAGCCTTAAGCAATAATGAGCAAGTGAGCAGATGTAGCTCAACAAGAGAACCATCCTTGATCCACTTAGGCGTACAAGACCAGTCAAACTATCACAGAACCGTGGTGGCTGTGAATTAAGCCAATGGAAAAGAAAAATTGGGCGGAGTACAAAACTGCTATTTTCCATTCTGCGCTAGCGCCCAGGGTGAATTTATACCCCATGATACTTATTAGGAGAATGTAAACCCAGATCAATACTTGCAGATTTGTAGGACAAGAGCACATTTGAAGATAGAGGGTAGGAAGTATTTCTTTACACAGCTGGATTCGGATTACTGGAAGGATGATCCAGACCCACACTGTAACAGGAGGCTGGTAGACTTGGAAGAATGAAATCAAATGGACTTTCTTCATTCAAATCTATCTGGTGAATGATCTCAATTAGCCCATTCCCAGACTGAAAGTTGATCTTGAACAGGCAGAACTTTTATATGGGAAAAAAAATACTGCGTCTGAACATTGGTAATTTAAGAAAAAAAAACCTAACATTCTCTATTTCACAACGCCAAGAGGTTTCCTTAAATCCCTTTCAATTGTATGAATGTTTTTGGTCTGTGCTCAGTCACACATTGGACAGATTTGATTTCAGCAGTTTTAAAACAAATCTTGCTCTGGTTTACAAAAGGGTTAGTGTCTCAAAATATTACGGAAGCAAAGTGATTGGAAAATGGATTACAAGAGTTATTATGTTGAGAACAATTGATGAACTGACAAATCATTGGACCTCAGTAAATTATAACACAACAAGCATAAGATCACATGTTCTGATACGGTTATCTCCCATCTGCCTGCAGACAGTAACATCCCATTTCACAGGTATAAATACCAGCTTTATACAGCACTAGAAGGTTGAGACAGCAATGAAGCCAACAAATGATCAAAGTGAGCAATGAACATTTCCACACTCCAAGAACAGTTTCAAAACACATCTAAAGTGTTCAGTGAAGTAACTACAACTGGGATAAATCAGTGAGAAAATAGGAACCTTCACAACCAGAATCAGAAGGAAATTCTAAGTCAGCCAATGTTCATTTATTGATTTATTTTCTTTTGTATTTCCCGCTCTGCATCTTCATGCGATCTTGGTTCACCTAGAGGGCAAGAGCAAAGGCACCCCAGCCTTCCCCACAGCTCCTCATCCAATAACTCAACTTTTTCTCTTTTCAGCTCCTGACTAGAAAGTGCTGTAAACATGCAGCAAAAACAAATTTTCTTTATTCATCGTTACGACGCTCAGGTTCGACCAGCAAGTGCCAAATTATTGTTCATGGGACGGGTAGGAAGATATGAAATGATTGGGTTTTAAAAAAATAAATTGGTGAGAGATATCCAAGATTATTCCTACATTACAACAGTGACTACATTCCAAAAGTACTTCATTGGCTGTAAAGCGCTTTGAGACGTCAGGTGGTCGTGAAAGGCGCTATATAAACCCAAGTCTTTCTTTATTCACTGCAATTGTCTGGTATACTTGTATTTAAAATCAGTGAGAATTTGCTAACATCCCACTGCCAAGCACCTCCCACCCCCTCCTTGCGCTGACTCGCCCGGGGATAGGATTCCGCAGGCACTGGGAGGCCTGGTTATCCACCCAAGTGGTTGTCCTTCACTGCGAGCATCACGAGGATATTTTACCAGGAGGTGATGTCATAATGGAACCGACACCCTGTCCTCGCGCGATGTTCGCTCGGTGTGGTGTCTGGGAGAGCCATCAGGAACAGGACACCTGCCTAATTCTTCCCTTACCCAAGCCCGGGGATACAGAGGATCATTTGAATCCTAGTCCGCCAATTTCACCAGCTGTGAGGCAGCTTTCCTTCTTCCAGCAAACAATTCAAGATTATTAACGTAGGAATTATTAAAAAGTTATAATCAGACAGTGGGGATGTTGCACTCTCAGTCCCTGGCCAAAGACCACCCCAAGTGGAAGAAGCTCAACCGGGAGGGCGCTGAGCACCTCGAGTCTCATCACCGAGAGCATGCAGAAATCAAACGCAGGCAGCGGAAGGAGCGTGCGGCAAACCAGTCCCACCCTCCCTTACTCTCAACGACTATCTGTCCCACCTGTGACAGGGACTGTGGCTCTCGTATTGGACTGTTCAGCCACCTAACGACTCATTTTAAGTGTAAGCAAGTCTTCCTCGATTCCAAGGGACTGCCTATGATGATGATCAGACACCCAAACTCAAATTATCACATTAATGGCATTTAAAAAAAATTTTTTTTTATAAAGTGCCTAAACTAAACACAAAGAATTGTAAGTGTTTAAGACCAGAGAAAAGCCGCCCACATGAAAAATAAAATGTTAACTGTTAAAAGCATAAACTTCGTATTGCTCTATAAATAATTCTAAATATGAGCGCTGGCTTCCAAGGACAGTTAAGTCGCATATTAAATATTAAAGTGTAAATGCTAACAATATATTAAGTCCTAACATTCGACATACTGGGAAGTATTTCAGTCATGTAACACAAGAGTGCATTTCAGAACAGTAAATGTTGCTGCATCTATCGCTGGTTAACTACCATTCTACCCGTCCTCATGCTATCACTGCCTCAACAGGGAGCGTTGCCAGACTCATCAGCAGCTGAGCTCCGTCCTGTCCTCATTTGATGGCCACACACGTGCATTTCCAGCAAGAGGTCAATGGACTGTGCTCGGGAGTGGGAACCTGGGCCGACTTTCCCGTCCCTAATCCTACAGTTGCTGGAGCCAATTCTAGTACCAGACCACCCCCTCCTCGCCCCCCAGCCGAAGGTCAGCTAACCGAGCACAGGCCAGAGATTAAACCTGGGACCTTGGTGGTCCTTATGGGTCAATTACTGACTACATAAAGCCACTAGGGAGAGAGCTGGATCATACAATTTACTCAAACCAGCATAAAGATTCAATACTCTTGATACTGCAGGCAAGAATTACAACCTTGTGACAATCCTTACATAACACCATGGAGAACGTGACAGTTATAGCAGTCCTGATCTAGAATTCCATTATCACCATCAGAGCCCTCCAGTGTTAAATCAGAGACAGGGACAGCACATGCAAATTTCTTCACAGGGGTCCACTGAACTTCAGCAAGGACCTCTCGAGTGCCACCAATGCTAGATCCTGTGCAATGCTATATATTTTGGCAGCTGTAGACCATCTAGTGTTCTCTGCTGGCCTGCAGCCTTCCCTAACATCAGCGATGGAAAATTAAAAGCTGGATACAAGAATCTTCAGTAACTTCACGTACATATATTTGTGCCTGGATGGTTGTTTCCCCTTGATCACTGGTGCCCTGAATTTCACCCTGCAATGAAATAGGGTGGAGGCATCCTGGATCACGGAGTCACAGCAGAATGTTGCAACACTCCAAGTGGCTCCACAATATAACAGCAACAATTTGGCAAGCATCAGTATTTTATATCATTTACACTGGATTATACTCATTTATGTGTCTCTAGAAGCAGCGCTGCACTGGTGGAGGCAGGAGACATTATATGTGCCTGCAGAGGATGGAAACACCACTTCTTGAGGGGTTCCATTTCCTTTCTTCTGGAGGCAAAACACGACTAGTGTCAAAGGTCACAGTCATGTGCAGCACCAGTCGTAACCGTGCTGTCATCGCTGACTGCAGGCCGCAGGCAGACTGGCTGGCTGCAAGTTCCACTCGCCCATACAGCTCAGCACGGATATCTTTAAAATTGCTGGGCCTGCAACCAAGTGAGTTGCTGCCATGTAGGCAGGGCAGGGAGCAGGGACCGGCAGAAAATGAGCAGGGGATGAAATTGGTGCAAACAACTGCACAGGTTTGAGTAAGAAAAGCCAGAACTCACTCCAGGAATAAGATGAAGTAGCGCTGTGCACCACTTAAATGGTGCTGACTCGATCCTGGAGTACAGCTCCATAGTGCAGACGGGACATTACAGGCCATGAAATTGCCACGTTGTGTTGTACGGAATTTACTTTAGTAACCTTTCCTTGTGTTGTGCTGAAGCATCCCGAGGAATTGCATTGCATGGAGAACACCTAAACTCATTGGGGGCGATTTTAACCCTACACACTCAGCAGAAACCCGGTGAGTGCGGGGTTAAAATCGCCCTGGCTCGTACCCTGTCCGAAAGCTGCCAGGATTGCAACATCTGCAATTTTAACCTGAGCAGGCAGCCAGGACACCCGCCCGGAGCAAACACGTGCATGTCGCGGTCCAATGACATCACTGAGACCTGACTGCAATTTTAACTCAGGCCTGAGCGGGGCAATCCACCTGGAGATAAAATCGGGGCCATTTTGTGTCTAAACACATTCCTACGGTTCACAGAGATCCCATCCAATCAGGGCATCCTGGCAGTAATTCAATCCTTGGTTCCTTGAAGTAAAAGGTCAGAGTGTTGTGAAGTCACTGTGCCACCGAATCTCTTGCATTACTGCTCAATCTGTGCAGCATTAATATGTAATGGGACAGCCCTCTGATGCCTGTAATGGGACAGCCCTCCGATGCCTGTAATGGGACAGCCCTCCGATGCCTGTAATGGGACAGCCCTCCGATGCCTGTCATTTTTACGCACGATAGAATTCCTGCCTCCTTAAGCCTCCCAAACATACACCTTTTGACTGCTTTCACTCTCTCCTGATCGCTCACACTTGCTCAGTGTCCACTTATTAACCAGTGCCCTGTAATGTGCTCCGAGATATCTCTCTCTCGCTCTATATCACACACGAAAAGTAAGTTGTTGTTGGTGTAATGATATATTTAAAAAAGGAAGGACCCAGTGTTTTTTTTTTAAAAAAGTGTCCTTTTTCACTTCCCAATACTTATTCTGCCTTTCAAAAAGGAATTTCAAACTATGTTTTCTGTGCAAATATGTATTTGAAAACATGGAAAATAATCTTTAAAAAACTCAAATAATTATCTCTTTAATAAGTGCTGTTTTACAGCAGAAAACCAGTGCTCCCCCTGAAAAGATGCTGCTATTGCAATTCTCATTGCTCCCGGGGATTTTATAGATAGGTACAGGTTGCAACACTCGCTTTGTGCTTTGTGCAGCCAGGACAGTTTCCAGTGACATGACCTCTCCAGTGAGACATTGTCTTTATTCGTGCAAATGAACAATCCCTTCAGGCAAAAAAAAAAGTGATTTTTTAAATCAGTGCTGCAACACTTAAAGCGGTGAATGCTCATTTTTGACTTGTGCAATATAACGTTTCAATCTCTCACGAATCATCAGTCCACTGGGGTGGCAGATCAGGCTGCAATAGCAGTCCCAAATATTCAGCTGTATTGTCAGTTCTAGGAAGTTTGAGTAGTGAGCAGGGAGAATTACCCACATCCCACCAGAAGCTGCGTCACAGACTGTTCCAAACCAAACTTTTACCCAATGAAATGTGGATGTCGAATCCAAGTAACATTATAAAAGGCATCGTGTAGCCAGTCAGACCTTCAAAAGCAGTGAAGTAAATTATAAAATGAAAACTTGCCTTCCAGAACCAACAATAAATATATAGTTTAAAAAAAAAGAAGTTTTGGATTTTTTTTTTTTTAAATTAAAATCATTCATAAAACAAGCAGTTTGGTAAAACATCACAAGATTATTTTACAGGGGACACGGAGTGTGGAACTTTCAAAGCAAAAGCTGTTGGTGGAGGAAAGACAGGACAGATGCACACGTCACAATTAAGACAGGTGATATGGGCAGCAAGAGCAGCAACCTTATAGTGTATTTCTAAATAAAGCACTTTGAGATAACTGGAAACGTCCCTACTCCCTTGCTCATTTGATTTGCCTTAGAGTGCGGAGGGGGTGGGGGCATTCTTTTAGCAGCAGGTACACTGTTCACTGCCTCCGACAGTTGTGTGCTGCACAATTGTGCTCTCTTATATAAAACGTAAGGCACCTGCTGAGAGTTATCCCTGAGAAGCAGGGTCTGGGGATAGGGCGGAAGTAGGAAGAGGTGTAAAGGCCTTCGATGTCGCACAGCCTGTGACCGTGTTCTCACCACAACACCGGGTTGTCCACCTTTGAGAATCCAGGATCTTTCCTCAGCTCCCAGTAAGTTCCGTTACTCATCCAGGATTCCTTTCCACTGGTATCAATGGTTTTCCTGGAAGGAAGACATAGAATATATTAAGGTTAGACTTACCATCGGACAACAGCATGGACGGGGTTAGCAGTGGCTCAGTGGGTAGCACTCTCTCTCGCCACGGAGTCAGAAGATCGTGGGTACAAGCCCCACTCCAGAGACTTGAGCACAAAATCGAGGCCGATACTCCCAGTGCAGTACTGAGGGAGTGCTGCACTGTCAGAGGTGCCGTCTTTCAGATGAGACATTGAACTGAGGCCCCCGCCTGCCCTCTCAGGTGGATATAAAAGATGTGCAGAGAGCGATTCAGTTCGGATACTTTCTTGGCTGCTGCTTGAAAATTCATTGAAAACCACGGGAGACCCCCAAGGAGCAAAACTGACTTTATAAAAACGTGACTTTTGTCGTTCAGATTAAAAGGTCAGAAGTTTCTGGAAACCTCACGCAAAAAATCAAACGGTCGCGTCCAAAACCAAGCAGGTGGTGATGCTGGAGGACTGATTCTCCACTCCACCCCCATCCCCCCACCATCGCCCCTCCCCCCACCCTCCCAGTTACAGTCTCCCTCGCCTCCCCTCCCACCCAGTTAGTCTCCCTCGCCTCCCCGCCCTCACTCGCCTCCCCACCCCACGCCCTCCTTTGCCTCCCCACCCCCCGCCCTCCCTCGCCTCCCCACCCCCCCTCGCCTCCCCCCCAGCGCCTCCCTCGCCTCCCCCCCCAGTTACAGTCTCCCTCGCAGTGCTGATGTCACAAAGCAGCATCGGCAGTTTGTTAGCGGAGTTGCGTAACAGAGCGACCACTGCCTGGAATGGCCGATCTCCGTATCCGCGGGAACGGCCCATCTCAGTACCTGCTCATTACTTACGTAAAGAAGCGTGACAGGTAGACCATGTTGTTTTCCTCCATGATCCTCCTCCTGTCTCTCTGTAGCTGCTCGATCCTTTGTTTATGAACTTCCGCTGCCTCAGTGTTCCCCTCCTCCAGGTACCTGCGGAAATTATAATATATATATGCATAGATATTTGTTTTTAATCATTCATACGATAACCAGAGGACGCACAGATTTAAGGTAATTGGCAAAAAGGCAACGGGAGTAAATAAGGAGAATGTTTTTAATGCGAAGGGTTATGATGATCTGGAATGCACTACCTGACAGGATGGTGGAAGCAGATTCAAAAGGGAATTGGATAAATATTTGAAGTAGATAGCTATTTCAAAGAGCCAGCAGAGGCATGATGGGCCGAATGGCCTCTTTCTGTGCTGTGTCATTCTATCTGGAACCCCACGGCCAGCTGGCCTAGCTGTCCAATTCCTGCCCGTCCCAAAGGTGCAGGGGACTTGTCTCTCAAAAGCTCAAATCAGTGTTCGAACAAAAAACTTGCCCATCATCAATTGAGCATAATATCAATCATGTGACTGAAAAGAACGTTACGTTGTGTTTGGTGAGATTCCGTGGGGTAGATATTTAAGGGCCGAAATTGCCCCTCTCCTTAAGGCCTGTTACCTCCTCAAATCGGTGGCCATGCTGCGGAGTGGAGTGGTGCTGACCTCTGGTGGAACGGCCGCTGCTAGCCCACTTGCCCTCCCGAGTTTTCCTGGTGGTGTCCCGATCCGCTGCTGCCGATCCGCCGTATGTTATCACCGTGTGCACCGCCGATCTAACCCCCGATGGCGACATTCCCCGCTGAAAATCTTCGGTCTGCCCGGCGTGGCCAAAACAAGCTTTTTACCGGTGGTCCAGTGAGGCTGTGGCCTTCTGCAGTGGCGGTGCAGTGTCCCTTAAAGGCTGCCACCATTTTTGTTTTGGTTGGGCAGACAAACATGCCCCCGGGTTCGGCCGGGCCACGAACAGGCAGCCTGCACCCGGTCTTGGGTATCGACCGAAACCCTCCCTGGTGGCCCAGAGTTTTAAAATCGTGGCAGTGGCTCCCCTCAGTTGCTGTCACCGCCGCGTCTTTGCCCCTCAGGTGTAGTCACCGGCCCCAGTTACACCGACTTCCGGATCAAAAAAAACCAAAGAGCCGAATGTTGCGCAAGAGTCAACCTGAACGGCAGTAGCGGTAAAAACCTTCAAAACGGGGTGGGGGCAATTTCTACCCCAGAATCTTTTAACCGGAAGAAGAAATGACTCTCATTTATTTAAAGTGGGCAGGCAAATGAATGGAAACCACCACATGGTGAGGTTCAGCAAACTATATTTAAAGTTACACAAGATCTTCAGTAATGGACAACAGAAATTGATGGGAGAAATAAAAATCCCCAAATTGTTGTCTTGCACATAAACCCAGAAATACCCCAGGCAAAGGAATGCAAGCTGGTTGTTTCCAGGTCTTCCTGATGGTCACTAAGCGAGTCTGCTACACTGGGATTGCCACTGATGGCCCAGATGGTGCCAGCACTCAACAGTCGGGTGCAGAGGATTCTCCTAGTGTTACCACCAGTCCCCAGGTCCACCTGCTATTTGGAACCCGTTTAGCCAGGGCCCAGAAATTGCGCTGCGCACGATGTTAACACGTGAAATTACTGAGGCATTAATCTTATTTTATATGGATTAAAATCCTCCATTAAAATAGCAGAGGAAATAATCACATACAAAAACCATCAAAAGTTTGTACAGCAACATCACGAGAGCTGAAATTTCTAGGATTAGATTTTATCCCACGATACAAGCTACTAAAACATCCTTGGAGAATCACAACATAACTCAGTTGAGTATTTTATGACCGAACCAAGATTTGAACGGGATTGAGTTTGAAGTGACGTTCTGAGAAGTAACTGGAAGCAAAGCCAGCCACCTCGGCCTACCTTTGGTCAGGCCGCAGCCGTGTGTCAGTCAAGGGGAGAACGCTTCTGAGGTCAGGGGTCAGCTCATTAAGTTCTCGTGCAAATGTGGTGAAACCATAGTAACTTTCATGGTCTTTAGGTACAGAATCTGAAAGACAGAAACAAAAATAAAAAAACAGAACTGTACAAGAATCACCAGGGTAAAATATTGTACGCTTGTTGATAATCAGACACTTGGCACCCATATTCTAGAAAATAAAAGAACATTCAGACAAGTTGGAACTCATTCAAACGAATGAAGCAGGGGTGTTTCATTTTTTAAATTCCACACAGGAAGCAATATCTGATGCAAAACAGAAAATGCTGGAAATACACAGCACAGGGGATTAGTCAGCATGAGAAAAGACAGGTTAATGTTTGGATGTGGACCGTTTGACAGAATGCAATGTCCAGAATTTGTTATTCTTTTCTTTAATCGCTCCATAATTGGCAGCCGTGCCTTCAGCAGCCTAGACTTCAAGCTCTGGAATTCCCTCCCTAAAACTCTCCACCTCTCTCTCTCTCCTCATTCAAGACATTCCTTAAAACCTACCTCTTTGACCGAGCTTTTGGTCACTTTCCCCAATATGTGGCTCAGGTTTGACAATGTTCCTGTGAAGTGCATGGGGTTGTTTTACTACCCAATAGTGATCAGGAGCAAAAACATGAGCCGATTTTCCTCTCGCTAACCCAGAGGTGCCAAGGTCATGCATCACGCCCATACAGGCCACCGCACTCCACACCCCCTCTCTGCCCCCACCGTCCCCGGTTGAGATCGGTTAATGCGGCACAGACCAGTAATTGAACCCGGGACCTCCTGGTGTGCTTGTCTCAGCCTTCAACTGGACAAACTTGCAGAGCCACAGATAAGTAGATATGTATCTTTACCCTCTTGAGAAAAGACTTGCATTTATATAGCGCCTTTAATGATTGCAGAACATCCCAAAGCGCTTTTCAGTCAATGATGTACATTTGGAGTGTAGTCACTGTTGTAGTATATGAAACGGGGCAGTCAATTTGCACACAGCAAGCTCCCACAAACACCAATGTGATAATGACCAAAGAATCTGTTTTAGTGATGCTGATTCAAGGTTCAATATTGGACAGGACACTGGGGACACTCGAAGAGCAGGGGTGATAACCTCAGTGTCCTGTCCAATATTGATCCCTGAATCTTTTTCATTGACCTCAGAGGACAGATGAGGCCTCGGTTTAACATCTCATCTGAAAGACGGCACCTCAGCACTGCACCCGAGTGTCAGCCGAGATTTTTTGTGTGCTCAAGTCTCTGCAGTGGGACTTGAGCCCATAACCTTCTGACTCTCAGGCAAGAGTGCGCATCATCATAGGCAGTCCCTCAGAGTCGAGGAAGACTTGTTGCCACTCAGCGAGTTCTCAGGTGACTGTACAGTCCAATGTGGGAATTACAGTCTCTGCCACAGGTGGGGCAGACTGTGATTGAAGGAAGGGGTGGGTGGGGAGTCTGATTTGCCGCAAGTCCTTCCGCTGTCTACGCTTGGTTTCTGCATGCTCTTGGCGATGGGACTTGAGGTGCTCTGCCGAGTTGAGTTGAGTTCCTGCACTTTGGGCGGTCGTGAGCCAGGGATTCCCAGGTGCTGGTGGGGACGTTGCACTTTGCCAACGAGGCTTTAAGGGTGTCCTTGAAGAGTTTCCTCTGCCCACCTGGGGCTTGCCTGCTGTGTCAAAGCTCCGCGTGGAGTGCTTGCTTTGGGAGTCTTGTGTCGGGTATGCGGACGATGTGTCCCGCCCAATGGAGTTGGTCAAGTGTGGTCAGTGCTTCGATGCTGGCCTGAGCGAGAACACGGACGTTGGTGCGTCTATCTTCCCTGGGAATTTACAGGATGTTGCGGAGGCAGTGCTGGTGGCATTGAGGTGTCTACTGTACACAGTCCACATCTCAGCCATATAGGAGGGCGAGGATCATTATTGCCATAAGCTTGGTGCCAGATTTGAGGCCCTGGTCTTCAAAGACTCTCTTCCTCAGGTGACCGAAGGCTGCGCTGGCGCACTGGAGGCGGTATTGGACCTCATCATTGATGTCTGCCCTTGCTGATAGTAGGCGCCCGAGGTATGGAAAATGGTCCACGTTATCCAAGGCCGCGCCATGGATTTTGATGACCGGGGGCAATGTTGTGTGGTGGGGTCATGTTGATGGAGGACCTTTGTATTACGAATGTTTAGTGTAAGGCCCATGTTTTCATACTCCTCAGTGAAGATGTTGACGATGGCTTGGAGTTTGGTCTCGGAATAAGTGCAGACGCAAGCATTGTCCTGTAGTTCCCAGAGAGCTGCCAATATCCCCAAAGCTGAGCAACCAGTAAGACCCATTTCTTTGAATGGGTCTTCTCCTGTGTCCAGTCTTAGCGAATCCTGGAAGCTATATCTGGCACATAAAGGACAAAGCCAACGTAAAAGCAGCTCTTAAAATGGATCCTGAATACTTGCGGATTTTCATCGAGTCAGCATCAGCATCTCGGTAAACCGAACATTTACTCTGGCCCATTCAATTATTCAGCGAAGTGCCCGATTACAGCAGGAATGCAGTTCAACAGGCTCTTGTGCTTTAGAACTAGTTAAAGTTGGACAAACAGCATTTTCATTTCACATTTAACCTTGAACAGCGCGATGCCTTGGGCAAGTGTTTTTTTTAAATCAACAATCAGCTGGCCCCCATGTATTGAAGATTTAACGTGCAAAACAATTTCGGCAAGTTGAGAAAACAGAAGGGAGAGAGGTTGCAGACCAACCAGCCAGTTTGGGTTCAGTTAATTATTCAGTAATAACTTTTAAATTAGTAAAAGGTCTGTTAATCACCTTAAGCAGCTATTATCTTGCATTAGTGTTGTCAGGTGTTGTCCAAAGTGTGCGTATTGTAGTCGACTGCAAGCCAAATACCAAATTGCCAAGCATCAACAACTTGCATATAATGTAGTAAAGCATCCCAAAGAGCTTCACAGGAGCGTTATCAAACTAAATTTGATACTAAAGCACAAAAGGAGATGTTGGGACAGGTGAACAAAAGCTTGGTCAAAGAGGAAGGTTTTAAGGAACACCTTAAAAGGAGGAGAGGCGGAGAGATTTAGGGCCCAAGTTTCCACACGCGCCTAGAACGGCGCAGTCCCGACCTGGACGTCCGTTTTTCACGCCACAAAGTCCGCCTAAAAAAAACCCTCCGTATTCTCCACCTCCCTGCAGGTCCTCTGGCCCTCGGCGCAGCGCAGCAAGAGCTGTGGGGGGGCGGAGCCAGGTCCCTGCGCTGAAAACAGTGCCGGGACCTCTGCACAGGCACTAAAGTGGGCACGCATGTGTTCTAAACTTCCCAGCCCCGGGGGAACATCCTCCCAGCATCCAGTCTATCCAACCCCGTCAGAATTTTATACGTTTCAATGAGATCCCCTCTCATTCTTCTAAACTCGTTAATACAGGCCTAGTCGACCCAATCTCTGCTCATACGACAGTCCTGCCATCCCAGGAATCAGTCTGGTGAATACTCTATGGCAAGTATATCCTTTCTTAGGTAAGGAGACCAAAACTGCACACAATACTCCAGGTGTGGTCTCACCAAGGCCCTGTATAACTGTAGTAAGACATCCTTGCTCCTGTACTCAAATCCTCTTGCAATGAAGGCCAACATACCATTTACCCCTAACTGCTTGCTGCACCGGCATGTTTGCTTTCAATGACTGGTGTACAATGACACCCAGGTCCCTCTGTACATCGACACTAACCAAGCCATCACCATTTAAATAATACTTTGTCCTTATGTTTTTCCTACCAAAGTGGATAACTTCACATTTATCCACATTATACTGCATCTGCCATGTGTTTGCCCACTCACTCAACCTATCTAAATCGCCTTCCAGCATCTTTGCATCCTCCTCATAGCTCACAATCCCACCTAGTTTTGTGCCGTCAGCAAACTTGGAAATATTACATTTGATTCCCTCATCCAAATCATTTATATATATTGTGACTAGCTGGGGCCCCAGCACTGATCCCTGTGGTACCCCACTAGTCACTGCCCACCACCCCAAAAATGACCCATTTATTCCTACTCTGTTTCCTGTCAGTTAACCAATTTTAAATCCATGCCAATACATCACCCCCAATCCTACGTGCTTTAATTTTGCGCACTAACCTCTATGTGGGACTTTATCAAATGCCTTCTGAAAATCCAAACACACGACATCCACTGGTTCTCCCTTATCTATTCTATCAGTTACATCCTCAAAAAGCTCCAGTAGGTTTGTCAAACATGATTTTCCTTTCATAAATCCATGTTGACTTTGTTTAATCCCGTTGATATTATCTAAGTGTGCTGTTATCACATCCTTTATAATAGATTAGCATTTTCCCTACTACTGATGTCAGGCTAACTGGTCTGTAGTTCCCTGTTTTCTCTCTCCCTCCTTTTTAAATAGTGGGGTTACATTTGCCACCCTCCAATCTGCAGGAACTGTTCCATAATCGACAGAATTTGGGAAGATGACAACCACTACTATTTCCATGGCTACCTCTTTTAGTACTCTGGGATGCAGATCATCAGGCCCTGGGGATTTATAGGCCTTCAGTTCCACTAGTTTCTCCAGCATTAATTCCTTTAATTCCTCTTGCTCACTAGACCCTTGGTTCCCAAGCATTTCTGGGACGTTATTTGTGTCCTCTTCCATGAAGACAGAACCGAAGTATTTATTTATTTGCTCTGCCATTTCCTTGTTTCCCATTACAAATTCTCCCATTTCTGTCTGTAAAGGACCTACATTTGTCTTCACTAATCTTTTCCTTTTTACGTATTTGTAGAAACTTTTGCAGTCAGTTTTTATGTTCCTTGCAAGTTTACTCTCATACTCTATTTTTCCCCTCTTAATCAATCTCTTGGTCCTTTTTTGTTGAATTCTAAACTGCTCCCAATCCTCAGGATTGCTACTTTTTCTGGCAACTTTGTATGACTCCTCTTTGGATCTAACACGATCCTTAATTTCTTTTGTTAGCCATGGTTGGGCCACTTTTCCTTTTATATTTTTAATGCCAGAAAGGAATGTACAACTGTTGCAATTCATGCATTCGTTCCCTAAATGTTAGCCATTGCCTATCCACCGTCATGCCTTTTAATGAATCTTCCCAATATATCATAGCCAATTCATTCCTCATACCTTCATAGTTTTTTTGTTTAGATTTAGGACCCTAGTTTCGGATTGGACAACTTCACTTTCCATCTTAATAAAGAATTCAATCATGTTATGGTCACTCTTCCCTAAAGGACCTCGCACAAGACGACTGTTAATTAACCCTTTCTCGTTACACAATACCCAATCTAGGATAGCTTGTTCCCTAGTAGGCTCCTCAACATACTGGTCTAAAAAACCATCTCGTACACACTCCAGGAATTCATCTGCCACAGTATTATTACTAATTTGGTTTGGCCAGTCTATATTAGGATTAAAGTCACCTACGATTACTGTCGTACCCTTGCTACAGGTATCTCTAATTTCCTGTTTGATGCCGTACCCTACACTATCACAACTGCTTGGAGGCCTATAGACAACTCCCACCAATGTTTCCTGTCCCTTGGTGCTCCTTAGCTCCACCCAGACGAATTCTACACCTTGATTTTCTGAGCCAATATCCTCTCTCACTATTGCTCCGATTTCATCCTTTACTAACAACGCCATACCACCCCCCTCTTTCTTTTTGCGTGTCCTTCCTAAATATCGAATACCCTTGGATATTCAGTTCCCAACCCTGGTCACCCTGCAACCATGTCTCTGTAATTGCAACTATATAGTATCCGTTTACATCTATTTGCGTTGTTAACTCGTCTATCTTATTACAGATGCTTCGTGCATTCAGATACAACCCTTTCAAATTTGCCTTTTGAACACTGTTAGACATCTTAACATTATTTTGTACTATAGCCCTATTTGTCTTACCTGGACCCTATTTGTTAGTGCCCTCTTTTGTTTGTATGCTCTGTCCCTTCCGGACATAACCTGGTTATCCTTACCACAATCACTTTCCTGCATTGCTTCCTTTTCTTTTCTCTTTAGCATTCTAGATTGCTGTATACTGCGACCGCCCCCCCCCCCGCCCCCGCGCCCCGCCCCGCCCCCCGCCCCCCCCGCCCGCCCCGCCCCCCCCCGCCCGCCCCGCCCCCCGCCCCCCCCCCCCGCCCCCCGGCCCACTTATTTAGTTTAAAGCCCTATCTACCTCCCTAGTTAGTCGGTTCGCTAGAACTCTGGGCCCAGCATAGTTCAGGTGTAGTCCGTCACCACGGAACATCTCTCTCTTTCCCGAGTATTGGTGCCAGTGCCCCACGAATCAAAACCCACTTCTCCCACACCAGCCTCTGAGCCACGCATTCATCTCCCTGATTCTATTGACCCTATACCAATTTGCTCATGGCTCAGGTAATAATGCAGAGATTACCTTTATGTAATTTAGTCCCTAGCTGTTCAAACTCTCAACAGAATCTCTTTCTTAGTCCTACCTATGTCGTTGGTACCTACGTGTACCACAACAACTGGATCTTCCCCCTCCCACTCCAAGTTCTTCTCCAGTCCGGAGGAGATGTCCTTTACCCTGGCACCAGGTAGGCAACACAGCCTTTGGGACGCACGCTCTCGGCTGCAGAGAACCCTATCTATCCCCCTAACTATACTGTCCCTTGCTACAACCACCTGCCTCTTTACTCCGCCCACTTGAATGGCTTTCTGCACCATGGTGCCTTGGTCAGTCTGCTCGTCCACCCCACAGTCTGCACACTTGACCTCAAGGGTTGCAAGAACCTCAAGTCTATTGGACAAGTGCAGTGACGACACTTCAAAAGTACTTCATTAGCCCTGAGTTTGTGAAAAGTGCTATATAAATGCAAGACCTTCTTTCTTTCATCAGGGAACTCTCTCCAGCCCATTGTCGAGAATGAAGAGCAGAGGCTGCAGTGGGTGTGTTGCACACGTTGCTAAATGTGAAAGAACCCAGTGTGGGAGACAATGTCGCTGGTCTTACTTGGTTTCCAAACGCATTTAGCCGATTGTGGCCCGCCACAGTAAAGCCCCTCGTGCCATTTGCCAAACAGCTGATGGACAACCCTCCCACTCTGATCCATCACTGAACCTTGAACCTCATTCACGTTCGAACTCCAGTATTTGGTCTGGAAAACAGAAAAGCACCATTGGCAAAACAGAGTGACATTCAAACATTCTGCAGCTTTTACATCGAGCCGGTCAACAATAAACACCTGGTAGAACATAGGGACATCATTTGGCCAGCCCCACACACCACCTCTTCTACGTCCTGCATCTCCCCCCATCTCCCCCCCCCTCATTTGTTTCTTTTGGTAACTACACGGTCCAGCTCCCTCGTGTACTTTTGCTGACACTAACCACTTACCTCACCGAACAGTCTGTTCCACACATTTGGCATCCTCTGTGTTTAATCTAAACTGCTCATCTTACTTCTTTGGAGCTGGAGCCTGTACCCCCTTGTTCCAGTTTGTACTGATCAGACAGAGCAGAGGCAGGAGGTAAAAGCTAAACAGGGGAGAGCAGTGTTTGGAAGGCACAGCTTTTGGTTTTAATGCTGCTCCCTCACGATGCAAGGTTTAATTGAAAGTATCATCTACATTCAGACAGCGGGCATCAAAACCAGGCACCCAGTTCAGGCACATTTCTCTCTCCCCTTTGGAGACATTACCGTAAGTAGGAGAAAAGGATCCACCATAGAATCATAGAATGTTACAGCACATAGAGGCCATTCAGCCCATCCTGCCTGTGCTGGCTCTGTGAAAGAACTATCCAATTACTCCCATTTCCCCAGCTCTGTCCCTGCAGTCCTGCAAATTTTTCCCCTTCCAGTATTTATCCAATCCCCTTTGAAAGTCAATATTGAATCTGCTTCCACTGCCCTTTCAGGCACTGCATTCCAGATCATCGCAAATCACTGCATTAAAAAAATTCTCCTAATCTTTCCCCCCAATTCTTTTGCCAATTACCATAAAGCGGTGCCTCAAGTTACCGACTCATGCCAGTGAAAATAGTTTCTCCTTATTTACACGATCAAAACCTTCAAGATTTTAAACACCTGTATTAAATTTCCCCTTCGTGAAAACAACCTCAGCTTCTCTTGCCCCTCCAAATCACTGAAGTCCTGGATCCCAGGTACCATTCTAGTAAATCTCCTCTGCACCCTATCGAAGGCCTTGATATCCTTCCTAAAGTGTGGTGCCCAGAATTGGACACAAAACCCCTTCATCTATTTAGTAAATGCCTCGAAGCCATGAGATGCGGGGAAAAGAAAACGCAAGGCACTTTAATGGAGCCGGCTTACCTTTTGTAAGTATTGCAGCCAGCTGCTCACCAATTGGGCTGCTCACCAATTGGACTGCTCAACGCCAGATGGGCAAGAACCCCACGAGCGAACTCACCTTACAAAATGTCAACCTGCAGTGGCAGACACTGCTCTTTATGTTTGTGATCGTCACTTCCCCATAATGTTCTATCCATCGCTGCCCGCTCAGGATGTTGTGGATACAGGAGGTGACCTTATTCCACTGATAGTGATCGCCAAACCTGGGAATAGGAAAGGAAACACATTTACAACAAATACATCACAAAAGAGTTGCTTCCATTTGAGCCCAGCTCTCCCGTGACCCATGAACGAATGCACAAGTGTCTGGAAATCATAGAATTTTACAGCACAGGAGGCCGTTCAACCCATCGTGCCCGAGCCAGCCAATTAATCCCACTCTGCTGCTCTTTCCCTATAGCCCTGTAAAGAATTTTTAAAGCATATATTTTATCCACTTCCCTATTGAAAGTTACTATTAAATCTGCTTCCACCACCTTTGCAGGCAGTAGATCACAACTCGCTGTGTTCAAAATTTTTCCCCATGTTGTCTCTTGTTCTTTTGCCAATCACCTTAAATCTGTATCCTCTGGTTACCGACCTGCCACAGGAAACAGTTTCTCCCTATTCACAATCAAAACTATTTCAAAATCAGCGACTTACTTTGGCAGACTCACATTCACCATTCCAACAGGCACAATCTCAAGGGACTTCCCCCAGAACTTATTCTTCCACCTCACATCTGAAACCACAAAAGGAGAAAGTCGTGAATATATACAGCACCCCATGATGTCTCTCAGATACAACCCTAAGGTTTTCAGATGACGGAATTATTTTGAGACTGTCGTCAACAATAAACACCTGGTAGAACATAGGAAGATACAAGACCTGAAAAGACCATTGCATTCCATTTGGCCAGCCCCATACCCACCTCTCCCCATACTCTTATGTAGGCAAAAAGTCAACATTAAAATAATTGTGACGATGTAGAAGTTGGATCATGCAGCATGTACAAAGTCAAACACAGGCACAAGTCAGGAGTGTGATGGAATACTCACCACTTGCCTGGATGAGTTCAGCTCCAACACTCAAGCAGCTTGACACCAAAGCAGCCCACTTGATTGACACCCCATCCACCGTAAACATTCACTCCCTCCACCACCGGCGTACCGTGGCTGCAGTGTGTACCATCTACAAGATGCTCTGCAGCAACTCGCCAAGGCTTCTTCGGCAGCACCTCACAAACCCGCTACCTATACCACCTAGAAGGACAAGGGCTGCAGGCACACGGGTACACCACCGCCTCCAAGACACACACCGTCCGGACTTGGAAATATATCGCTGTTCCTTCATCGTTGCTGGGTTAAAATCCTGGAATTCCCTCCCTAACAGCACTGTGGGAGTACCTTTACCACGCGGACTGCAGCGGTTCAAGAAGGAGGCTCACCACCACCTCAAGGGTAATTACGGATGGGCAATAAATGTTGTCCCATGAATGAATTTTAAAGAGAGAGCACGGAGGAGAGACACCCCCCCAAAAATGTCATCCATCCGATTATCTAAATGTACGTACAACTTTTCACCAGTGGTTTGAATTGAATCACCAAACTTGGCATCACTAACCAGTCTAACTGCCTTACAATTCGGGCATCTTGTCCCAACTCAATCAAGGAGCTGCATAGAAGTAACAGAGCTGGGAAGGAGGCTGCACCTCCACCCAATGTCCCCCACCACCCCACACACCACCTCGCCTCCACTTCACCAAATGCAATTGCAGCAGAGTGATGGAGCAGTCTGCAGTCTCACTGGGCTGCATCCTTGCAGAGCGTGATGCGGGAGGCCCAGAGAAATTAGTCTTTTATGGGCTACGACTGCATTTTTCTAAGCAGGTGAGGTGGAGGCTATTCAATATAGAAGTGGGCAAAACTACCTGCAGTTGTCCCACCACCGGCTAACTATTGCTGGTTGGGGGGGGTGGGGAAAGAGCAACAACTGAGGAGCAATTGCACATGGAATTCCACAGCCCCTCATTATCCCACAATTGCCAGGATCCAAGCTACAACTCACTTATACAAAAGCAAAACACTGCGGATGCTGGAAATCGGAACTAAAAACAGAAAATACTGGAAATACTCAGATCAGGCATCATCTGTGGAGAGAGAAACAGAGTTAATGTTTCAGGTCGATGACCTTTCATCAGAACTGGAAGAAGTTAGAGATGTAACAGGTCTTTAAGCAGGTGTAGGGGCAAGGAAAGTGGGGGGGGGGGGGGGAAGAAAGAGAAGTAAGGGGAAGGTCTGATAGGGCAGAAGGCAGGAGAGATTAGAGACAAAAGGGATGGTACAAGGCAAAAGGAGATAGTAAGGGGACAAGTTAAGAAACAAAAGATGAGTCTAGATAGGGTATAAACGGAGATGGCAGACAGCTGCCGTGGGAGAGAGAAAAAGAACGTACTTAAAAAACTGTTCCATCTCTAACTTTTTCCAGTTCTGATGAAGGGTCATTGACCTGAAACATTAACTCTGTTTCTCTCTCCACAGATGCTGCCTGATCTGCTGAGTATTTCCAGCGTTTTATGTTTTTAATACAACTCACTTAATTTATTTTTTATATTGAGAAACCTAGGTGACAGTTCAAGGCCCAGTACAGACCGGCGGGCACCGCAGGGTACAGAGGCGATAAATCACAATAATAGAATTATGATCCATGTAATGTCACTGCACTGGACAGAGTTATTGTTGTTTGATATATGTGGCACTCTAAGGCATTTGCTGTAATGGTTTCTGTTCCCGTCTGGGGCAACTCTGTGTCAAGCAATAAAAGCCCAGCACAGACACTGCTAAGATTGAAAACAGGGCCAGGTAATTCAAGTGCTCGTGTGATGCCAAACTTGGGGGTTAAAGCCTGCAGTTTGTGGGGCAATGGGAAGACTGCAGGAGCCAAAACGTTCCATATTTTTGATGATCCGAGACAGAACGAGCCGAGGTTGGAGACTCCCGAGAAGATTACTGACATCAGTGCGCCTTTCTATCTCGTCATGCAGTCCTGATCAATGCATGCATTTGGGACGTAAATCTACATGCATCTCCACTCTGAACAACATGATCAGACGCACACAGACAGCGACACACACACACACACACACACACACACACACACACACACACACAGCGACACATCTATAACAAAGGTTTCAAAGTGCCCATTAAGCCCCCCACTCAAACTAACCTTGCCAAAAGAGGAAGTTTTCGGATTCAGCATGGCAGACCGAGACCGGTGGGTGATGGCTAACCTGCAATAAGAAACACAAACTATGATGGGCGGCATTATCTGGGTGTGAAGATGATCACAGTCCTTGAGCTCCCACCACCCCCTTGCTTTTCTCTCCAGAAGAGATGCTGCAAGCCCTCTGGCCCCCCAGCCGACAGGCCAGTCTTTACAGCAGACTCTGGACAGGAAGCCTCACCAGAGGTACCTCAACGGCGCCCAATTCTGTTCCCACTCAAAGTCCATTTCACACTTGCACTTTTCAGTATGAGTCACTAGGTAACAACCAGGAGCCGAGACTTCTTCTCGAAACCGACTAACACTCTGCCCGCAACACCAGCCGATCGCGGCTAACTCAACAGACTGAAAAGGTTCCAACCTGAAACGTTAACTCGGTTTCTCTTTCCACAGGTGCTGTCTGACCTGCCTAGCATTTCCAGTAGCTTCTGGTTCATTGCATTTTATTGTGCCTTAACGTATTGTTAAAATATCTCAGACACAATGAATACAGTAATTTTCAAATGCAGTGACAGTTATATAAACAAATATCACAGCCATCTTGTGACAGCAATTTCCCACAATAACTACTGACATGCATGCATGTTAATGTGATTTTTGGCGCCTTTGATTGAGAGGGGAATAGTGGCCAAGACACTTTGCTCTTTTCCCAAACAGTCCCATGGGATTTAACGTGAACAAGCAGATGGTTTAACAGCTCACTTGAAAGGCTGCAGCTCCGACAATGCAGCGCAGGAGCGACCGAGATTATGGGTTCAAGATCTGGTGAGGGGCTCCAACCCACAACCCTCTTAACCGAAGACAAGAGCGCTACTGATGGAGTTAACCAGACACTCGAGCAGAGAACGAAGAAGAAAGATTAGGCTGGTAATTGTAAATATTCAGTCAATACTGCGCAAAAAGGAATGTTCCAACTATAACTTCACCGGGGGGGGGGGGGGAGGGAAGAATTTCTCCAGCGCGCTGTTTGGGGGCAGTAACCCAGTCGGGGAGGGACTTCCTGCGCCCGATGTCGCCTGCTCCATTTCCTGTTGGGGCGGTGTCCAGGACGCTACTCGGGCGCTACTCAGCCTCTCTGCGTTTCCACGCCCCTCACCTTTCGTTATGGGGGAGGGGCTCTGCAAACTCTGCCGCCACTGGGCCATCGGGGTGGCGTGGTGCCATGGCCCCAGCCCTGCATCGAGAGCGCGCTGGGCTGCATGATGGCGGCCCGGACCGACCGACCACACCGCGGAGCATCAAGACGGGCCGAATGGCGAGTCAGCCAAAACGGCAGCGCACGACACCTCCCCTTTAACTTGCGCCCCTCGAGCAGAGGTCGGCCCGGCTCATGACTCGCAAGGCTGGCGCTGACACCGCTCGCGGGCCAATTTCAGTCACGGCCGGAACGTGGTCTCCATCATGCTCGCAACTCCACTAACTCCTGCGCAATTTCGCGGGAGCCGGTCGTCCCTTCCCCCCGGCGAAAACAGATTCGCGTTCAGTTAGCGCCCCCCAGTGGTGCTCACACGAGGCGCACAACAGGTGAACTTCACCCCGAGGAACTGGCGGTGATCTGAGAGTTTTGCAGGGGCATGTCTCGTAAAAGGAAAGGCTCAGGAGGTTATTGCAGAGTATGAGCACCACCTGGTGTACGAACCAGGAACATGTTCAAAGCAGCAGAACTATATTCAGGAGCTCACTAGCCATTGCTGGACCAATAAAAAGACCTGCATTTATATGACGCCTTTCATGACCTCAGAACTTCCCAAAGCACTTTACAGCCAATGAAGTACTTTTGAAGTGTCGTCATCACTAATGCAGGAAATTTGGCAGCAAGCTCCCACAAACAGAAATGTGACAACTAGTTTTTTTTTTTGAGGCAGCTCTTGTATCGAAACTGAACACAACAGAAATGAGAGAAATATTCCACACTGGTGCTGATCGTCATTCCCAATATCTCACCGTTCCCCATAGAACAGTCAGATAGTCTACTTACTACATTTGGCTCACCACCACCTTCTCAAGGGCAATTAGGATTGGGCAATAAATGCCAGCGACACCCATATTCCATGAATGAATAAATTATAACTTTTTTAAAATTAGGCATTTATTTCCATCACAGCACCAGAGATATAAGCATCTATTCAGAGCGCCCCGCGATCAGGAACATATTAAAATTCCTGTTGCCAACTCAAAGATGCTCATCAAGACTACCAATGTCAGTTTTACAATGCCCAATGCCAGCATAGAGGGAAGATACAGCACAGGCCGGATACCGATATCAACACAGCCCCAAAAAGTGCACCCTCCCCCATTGTAGAGTGCTGGAGACATTATTATTTCCAAAACCAGCCTGAAATTCGTGGCTTCTCAAGTGCCAAAGTCAGCTTAGTGCCAATTTGCTTCATACAATGGCAGCGCTAAATCGAGAGGCAGCATCCATTGAGAACTGGGTTTGATTTCCAAAATAGAAAATAAAAAGTTACATTTGACTAAAATCTGGAGTAAACCTCCATTTTGGGACAGCCAGCAACAGTAGGTGCGGCAAAGGGTAACTTGGGCTAGTGTTGGATTGGAGCTGGATTCGCACAACCGTTCTTTGTGGATGCCAACAGCAACCACAGTAGAAACCAGCAGAGATGACCATGGAAAACTGAGCCACACAACTTGAAGCTTAGTCTCTGGCCCAGTGCTCAGTTAGTTGATCTCTGGTGTGACAGCCACTGGGAGTGGGGGGGTTTGGGGTTGTTACAGTACAGTTGCTACGGCTTGAAGGGCCGAATGGCCTACTCCTGCACCTATTTTCTATGTTTCTATGTTTACAGTTGCCCTCAGCCAGGGGAGGAAGGAACTGGGGTAGAGAAGCAGGATTCCTGTTCCTATTTGATATCAAATGTACCCCTGCTGATAATCACAAGTGTGAGCGTGGGACAGGATCAGATACAGTGGTGCCACCTTCCACAGTCAAATAACTCAGAGCGGCTCACAGCCTTGGCTTGCACATGAAAGGTGCCGAGGTGCCGACAGACTAACACCTCTCTATCTGTACCTCAGCACCAGTCAGCACCTTCAGAGGAGGGGGAGAAAATGGAGAGGAAAGCAGGAGAGATAATAAATACCTGCTCGCCAATAAACTGGAAGCCCTTGTCTTCTCTTATACATTCGTAAGTTTCACCGAGGACAGGGTTGAACGGCTTGCTCCTCGCTCTATAATAAGCTGAAGCGTAGCCCGACACAGCGAAGGCAGCAATATAAATCTGCAGGGAAACAGGAACAGTTAGTGACCGAGAGCAGACGGAGCGCGAGCTGTGACAGGCATCCTTCAGTATTACCACAGAACCCCGAGCGTTCACTTCCATCCCGCATCAAATTTGCCGCAGCCCAGATTGAGTAATTAGAACTTATCTACAATTGATCAAAAATTCTACATCTGTGCAACTCGAGTTCCTATTAGAAGATAAGAACACAAGAACATAGAGCAGGAGTAGCTCATTCGAGCTTGCTCCGCCATTCAATGAGATCATGACTGATCTTCTACCTCAACTCCACTTTCCTGCACTATCCCCAAAATATCCAAAAATCTATCAATCTCTGCCTTGAACATGCTTAATGACGGAGCACCCACAGCCCTCTGGGGTAGAGAATTCCAAAGATTCACCACCTTCCGAGTGAAAACATTTCTCATCTCTGTCTTAAATGGCCCCTTATTCTGACCCCTGGTTTTAGACTCCCCAGCCAGAGGTATCATCCTCCTTCCATCTACCCTGTCGAGCCCTGTAAGCATTTTGTATGTTTCAGTGTGATCACCTTGTGATACCTTTCATATCAATATTTTCCCATTATATATTCCAATGTCCACATTTATTATGGGTTTTGACGATGTAAATTTGTAATGACAGCTTTCTGTGAAACCTTCAGGAACCATCTCTGAAAATTTCAGAGCTTGCATCAGTTATCTTGTTGTCACTTCAGCTAAGTTTAGATCGCAAGTTTTAGCTTTTCCATGATTTTATTTGTTGCAGTATGGTGTAACCTTTTATTTTCTATAGAGTTTCTCAGCTTTGTCTACTCTCTCTTCCATGGAAATACATTTTTAAGTTGGCTTTCTTCAAACCACTGGCCTTATACTGCTCCGTGCCGTGTCCTCTCCCAGAGTCTCCATTGTATTCCCTGCACAATCTGTTCCACATTTTATTTTCAATAATACTTCTTAACTTTGATGCTTCCTCCATCTCACCAAATGGCTGGAGTGTCAACTTGTTCCATTATAAATTTGTATCTCAACATTTATAAATGGGACTGCTGATGTAAACCAGTCATGCTGTAATTACAGCCACTCCCCAGTGGAGGCGCTACCATTGGCAGGAGTGTATAATTACAGCAGGAGAAACTTACACAAGCAGTTTCAATTATAAATGTGGACTTTATAATGGGAATATAAAAAGGCTAGATGCATGAAGACTAAATTACAAAGAATCATAGAATAGAAATTTACAGCACGGAAGGAGGCCATTTCAGCCCATCGTGTCCGTGCCAGCCGCCAAAAGCTAGCCAGCCTAATCCCACTTTCCAGCTCTTGGTCCATAGTCCTGTAGGTTATGGCACATCCAAGTACTTTTTAAATGTGGTGACTGTTTCTGCCTTTATCACCCTTGCAGGCAGTGAGTTCCAGACCACTATCCTCTGGGTGAAGAAATTTCCCCTCATATCTCCCCCCAATTACTTTAAATCTATGCCCCCTGGTTGTTCACCCCTCTATTAAGGGAAATAGGTTCTTCCTATCCACTCTATCCAAGCCGCTCATAATTTTACACACCTCAATCAGGTCTCCCCTCAGCCTCCTCTGTTCCAAAGAAAACAGACCCAGCATCTCCAATATTTCCTCAAAGCCAAAATTCTCCAGTCCAGGCAACATTCTTGTAAACCTCCTCTGCATCCTTTCCAGTGCAATCACATCTTTCCTGTAATGTGGTGACCAGAACTGCACACAGTACTCCAGCTGCAGCCTAACCAGTGTTTTATACAGTTCAAGCATAATGTCCCTGCTCTTGTATTCTATGCCTCAACTAATAAAGGCAAGTATTCCGTATGCCTTCTTAACCACCTTATCTACCTGGCCTGCTACCTTCAGGGATCTGTGGACCTGCACTCCAAGGTCCCTTTGTTCCTCTACAATTTTCAGTGTGGTACCATTTAGTGTATATTCCCTTACTTTGTTAGACTTCCCCAAATGCATTAACTCGCACTTATCCAGATTGAATTCCATTTGCCACTGCTCTGCCCACCTGACCAGTACATTGATATCTTCCTGCAGTCAGCAACTTTCTTCATTATCAACCACACAATGTATTTTAGTGTCATCTGCAAACTTCTTAATCACACCCCTAACATTCAACATCTGCATGCCCAGGTCCGATTATCCCCTGCCCCATTTTACCTGAAGACTACACTTGATCTTGACTTCCTCCGTGCAACTAGAGAAATTGTCTAGTTCAAAACTTAAGTCTTCAATCAGTCAGTCATCTAATATGTAGGTGTGTACCATCGGCACGATGCACTGCAACTCGCCAAAGCTTCTCTGACAGCACCTACCAAACCTGCGACCTCTACCAGCTCGAAGGCCAAGGGCAGCAGGCTCATGGGAACACTATCACCTACAAGCTCGCCTCAAAGTTGCACATCATCCTGACTTTGAAATACATCACCATTCCTTCATTGTCGCTGGGTCAAAATCCTGGAAAGTCTTACCTACACCAGCACTGTGGGAGTACCTTCACCACACGGACTGCAGCGGTTCAAGGCGGCGGCTCACCACCACCTTCTCAAGGGCAGTTAAAGATGGGCAATAAATGCTGGATGGACTGGTTAGCGATGCCCACATTCGTGAATGAATAAATAAAAGATTCACGGCTGTGACGAGAGGAAAGAGTGAATTTCTCTCACTCGAAGAGGAGCCAGCACCCACTCAGCTGTTTGGTACCACGGAGCAGAAGCAGCAGCTTACCATGCGCTCAAAGGGATCGGCGGCCCTGCTCGCTGTATCCAGCAGCTCACTGAATTCCAGCTCCTCACAGAGTCGCTGCAGCGTGTTCAAGGGCTCATTCAGCTTGACTGGCATGGAGACCTTGGACAGGTCTTTCCCGATGTTGTTCTTCAGAACGTTCCACAGGCTGACATTGCTCAGATTTGGGCCTGGAGCCGGGAGAGAGAACCTTCTTTGAATCCCATCGACAGAACTGCAGCTTGGAGGGTCTTCTACTTTAGAAAGAATTATTAAAAAAAGAACAACTTTAATCTAATTTCTCACATCTCGTTTTTCCTAACTCAGAAATCCAATAATGTAAAAAACAGGGCAGCAGCTCTTGTTGTTTGAGGGTTTCACCAATCAAACCCCTCAGTGACCTCGCCCCTCCCCATCTCTCTAATCTTCTCCAGCCCTGCAAGCCTCAGATCTCTGCGCTCCTCCAATTCTGTAACTCAAATTTCTCTCTCCAGACACAACTAATAAAATCTTTGGGTTCGGATGAAAGGTCATTGACCTGAAACGTTAACGCTAAGGTTCCTTAAAATTCTCATCAATGTTTTCAAATCCCTTCATGGCCTCTCCCATCTCAGTAACCACCTCCAGCCCCACAACCCTCAGATCTCTGCGCTCCTCCAATTCTGGCCTCTTGCCCATCGCTGATTTTCATGGCTCCACCATTGGTGGCCATGCCTTCAGTCTCCAAGGCCTGAAACTCTGGAATTCTCTCCTTAAACTTCTCCGCCTCTCTAATTCTCTCTCCTCCTTTAAGACGCTCCTTAAAATAAATCTTTGACCAAGCTTTTAGTCATCTGTCCTAATATCTCATGTGGCTCAGTGTCAAATCGTTTGGTAACACTCCTGTGAAGCACCTTGGGATGTTAAAGGCACTATATAAATGAAAGTTGTTGTTGAAAGCTCCCTTTGGTGAGTTTATAGCTGCAGTGTTCTCAGACACAAAAAATATAATGAACCAGGCTCAGGTGCATTGGCTTTTCACTTGATTAATGATCACTGGTTGCTTATCTAGTTTATGACTGCTGAAAATCTACATGTCTAAAAGTGGTGCCAAAACTCAGGAGTCACAGGCAACCTTCCAACTCGCACTCAATCTGTGGATGCCACCCCATTCCCGAGAGATCATATTTCGCAAAAATACACAGAGCATATCCATAAGTCGCAGGCATGTCGATGGAATACTCTGCCACAGGGAGTGGTTGAGGCAGTGACCACAGCTGCTTTTAAGTGAAAGCGGCTTAAATATTTGAAGCCGAGGAAGACACAAGGTTATGGGGGAAAAGGGAATTCATTTCAGATTGCTCCAGTGAAGAGCAGGTACAGACATGGTGGGCCGAATGGCCTCCTTCTGTGCTGTAACCTTTTGTGGTTGTAATGGCAAGAGCATCATAACCATGTAATGTACACTTAGTCATTGTATAACTGCAGCAGTGTATAACTGCCCGTCGCCAAGGCCACAAAGTCTAATTGCTTTCAACAAGGTCCACTTCTGGTTGCTTTGAGGCCAATTTCTCTTTGTGTATCCAGAGATCTGAAAGTACTTTTACTTCCGGGGTGGGGTTGGGGGGGGGGGGGGGGGGGGAGAAAAGAGAGAAGAAGAGTATCTCTCTAGATTTGAAATGACTGAGTATCGTTTTTAATTTTCATAAACGTTGCAAAGATTTGCATGCATGAGAGCCACAATTCAAAACTAGAGGGTAGATTTTATGAATTAGCGTTTGACACAGACCATTGCATGCTGGGATTGCAGATCAGTTCACTCAACTAAAAAAAAAATTAAGATTAAATATAGGTTTCGTGAAAAATGCAACTCCGTGACAAATATAACACATTGCATTTATATAGCACCTTTAACATAGTTACAGAAGTGTAATCAGAAACATTTACACCAAGTTAAGGGAGACCAAAAGCTTGGTCAAAGAGGGAGGTTTTAAAGAGTGCCTTAGAGGAGGAGGTTTAGGGAGGGAACTCCTGAGCTTGGGGCTGAAGTCACGGCTGCCAATGGTGAGGCAAAGGGAGAGGGGTTTGCACAGGAGGCCAGAGTTCTTCGAGGGTTGTAGGACTAGTGAACAGTCTAGCTCAGCTGATAGACAGCGGCCAGGGAGGGGGATAGAATCAGTGACGAGGGAAGGGAGTTTGTGGCGGGGGCCAAAGACAGTGGAAGGTTGAGAGAGGAGTTGGTGAAGCACAGCTGGGTGACCTTGGCATATAGATTAAAACCCCATTTTCTATTCAGGGAATGAAAGTTTCCTTTCATTCACAAATCGATTATTTGCTATTAGCGAAGGGAAATTAAGTAATAATTTGCACAAAGAATAAGATCAGTAGCCCCTAAAAAATTCCACGTGGATTCAAACCCGAGAATTCTGAATCTCAGCTCTACCACCAGGTGGAGATGCTGAACTGAGCACAGATATTACCCACACAAGTAACAAAAGGCTCTGATTATCAAACCTCCTCTATCCAGAGACCACATACAATTATTCCATTGTGGATTTGCCTCCCTCCACCGAGCAAGGGAGAGAGAGAGAGAGAGAGAGAACTAAAGTACAGGAATGAAAAAGGGTCGCGAGGCTATTCTCATGCATTGCTTAACAATGAGTTGGGGCACGCTGGGTCCACATACTGAGTGCCATTCCTGTAGTTTAGCCAAGTATTTTGCGCTCCGAAAACAAGGGTAGTCATTCCCAGAAAAAGGAATACATCTCCACATTTCTCCACCCTGTATCATCAACCTCTCCAGTTAGCTACCGTACTTCACCTTACACTTTGAAAATAGTTTTGTCAGATGGCAAAAGGTTGTGTGTCAAGGTGAGGGATGTTGGTGCTGGGGATGGAGTGCCTGCCCATGGCAGACACCCAGGCCTGCAATTTCCCCCTCTTCCCACCCCTATAGAGTCAGGATAGGACTTGTAGCTGCTGCGCTGACCCCAGCCCATTCCCCTGTTCTGGGGGGGGGGGGGGGGGGGGTGTCATTAAGCATTCGTGGCAGACTTGCTGCAAGGGGACCCCAAGCAAAATCCAGGCAGTGCTGCAGGAGGCAGCCACTGCATTGAAAGGGGCAGAAAAGCTACAAAGATTTCAACAAATCTCCCACTGAAGGCCTCAGCAGAGACACAGGACGCCAGCACAAGGCCTAGGAGTAGTGAAGCTTCTTACTGCTTTGCCCAGCTAGGAGCAGCCTCACCATTATGCAGGGTTGGATGAAGCTGGGTGGGAAGAGTCCGAAGGCCCAATGACATGTCTACCCTTCTAATGAGCCACAATGGATGGTCAATGATCGATGGCACCCTGTCGGCCTGTTGATTGAGGGCAGATAACTGAGCCTGCCACAGAGGAGAGCGTGCTCGAGACGGTGATTGCAGTTCCAAGCTCCCACGGTCACGTGCGGATTCTTGAAGTGACTGCAACCCCAAGGAGACCCTCCTTACTCCCTTCCCCAGAGGATAGATCCCTCTCCCTAACCAGGAGTCGTTCTACTTCCCGACACCGGTGATATTTCTGGCTTCCCGGATGAGATGATTAGTTTGAGTGCTAAATTGCAACCAGTCTAATGCTGAGGACACACCCCAGTTAGAAACCATGTTGACATGATTCCAGCTCATTTTATGCAAGCCCCTCTGAAGCCAACAAGGATTCAAGATTTGAATACTGCTCCCATATGTGGGGAGGCTCTTCTAACATCTCTCACACACTCTTGGAGAGGATACAAGAAATAACATCTCTGAAGCTGTCCCTCTCCTATCTTTAGCCTCCAAACCGGCTCACTATCTCCCCAGGACTGATTCCCTGCTCCCGTACTTCCAGTAGTGAGTTACATTCGGGAACCCTCGATTTACCCTCCATCAAGATTAATTGTGGGAGCACGGAATTAGTCCTTCTACTTTATCCATATTACTGTAGTCAATGTGCCTCTAAACCTTCCCTTCTTGTTCCTCTGAAGTGTCTTACGTACATTTCTTCCCCGCTTCCTCATTCTGTTGAAATAAATCTCACTTCACTGTCTCTTACTCTAACTCATTCTTTCGCAGGACTGTAAAATTGTGGAACTCCTCACTTCCCTCAGTCCTCTCCTCCTCCGACTGTCCACAGGTTTTTAAAACTGTGACTTATTGTCTTTTACTCTTTCCAACCTGAGCAATGCCCTTCACCTTCAGTCTCAGTTCTTCATTTTGCTTTCTCGGTGTTAAAATAAACATCCTGTCGAAGGGCAGCTGCTAACTGGCTGCACCACCCAGTCCCTTGAGCTTTACTTTGCCACCTAAAAACCCTAGTGTTAAGTCCTGTAAACTCAATCACCTAATGTTCGCCATTGTTCTCCTTACAGCAGAAAAGGTGAAAAGGTTAAGGGCAGGTGGGATAGAGGGGTTTTGAAAAGAGTAGATGGGAAGAAGTTGCTTTCCACTGGCAGGAGGGTCGATAATCAAAGGACACAGATTTAAGAGAACTGGCAAAAAATCCAGGAGAGATGGAGGAGAATTTTTTTTAATTTTTTTTTTAAATGCAGCCATTTGTTAGGATCTGAAATGCATTACCTGAGAGGTGATGGAAACAGATCAAATTGCAACTTTCAAAAGGGAATCAATTACAGGATATAGTCAAAGAGCAGGGGAGTGGGAAGAATTGGATCACTCTTTCGAAGAGCCAGCACAGACACGATGGGCCGAATGCCCTCCATCTGTGCTGTATCATTCTATGATGTGCTGCCATGTGTTTGTGTGACAATCCTTCTGCTGTGGCTCCACAGTATAAACTGGATTGTGTAGATCAATAACTTTTATAAAAGGGGTCAGAGGGTCGAGTAAGGAGGAGGAACGGAGGGAAATCCTTATTAGTCAGGAAAGTGTGTTGGGGAAATTGATGGGATTGAAGGTCGATAAATCCCCAGGGCCTGATGGACTGCATCCCAGAGTACTTAAGGAGGTGGCCTTGGAAATAGCGGATGCATTGACAGTCATTTTCCAACATTCCATTGACTCTGGATCAGTTCCTATAGAGTGGAGGGTAGCCAATGTAACCCTACTTTTTAAAAAAAGGAGGGAGAGAGAAAACAGGGAATTATAGACCGGTCAGCCTGACCTCAGTAGTGGGTAAAATGATGGAATCAATTATTAAGGATGTCATAGCAGCGCATTTGGAAAGAGGTGACATGATGGGTCCAAGTCAGCATGGATTTGTGAAAGGGAAATCATGCTTGACAAATCTTCTGGAATTTTTTGAGGATGTTTCCAGTAGAGTGGAGAAGGGAGAACTAGTTGATGTGGTATATTTGGACTTTCAGAAGGTTTTCGACAAGGTCCCACACAAGAGATTAATGTGCAAAGTTAAAGCACATGGGATTGGGGGTAGTGTGCTGACGTGGATTGAGAACTGGTTGGCAGACAGGAAGCAAAGAGTAGGAGCAAATGGGTACTTTTCAGAATGGCAGGCAGTGACTAGTGGGGTACCGCAAGGTTCTGTGCTGGGGCCCCAGCTGTTTACACTCTACATTAATGATTTAGACGAGGGGATCAAATGTAGTATCTCCAAATTTGCGGATGACACTAAGTTGGGTGGCAGTGTGAGCTGCGAGGAGGATGCTATGAGGCTGCAGAGTGACTTGGATAGGTTAGGTGAGTGGGCAAATGCATGGCAGATGAAGTATAATGTGGATAAATGTGAGGTTATCCACTTTGGTGGTAAAAACAGAGAGACAGACTATTATCTGAATGGTGACAGATTAGGAAAAGGGGAGGTGCAACGAGACCTGGGTGTCATGGTACATCAGTCATTGAAGGCTGGCATGCAGGTACAGCAGGCGGTTAAGAAAGCAAATGGCATATTGGCCTTCATAGCGAGGGGATTTGAGTACAGGGACAGGGAGGTGTTGCTACAATTGTACAGGGCCTTGGTGAGGCCACACCTGGAGTATTGTGTACAGTTTTGGTCTCCTAACTTGAGGAAGGACATTCTTGCTATTGAGGGAGTGCAGCGAAGGTTCACCACTGATTCCCGGGATGGCGGGACTGACCTATCAAGAAAGACTGGATCAACTGGGCTTGTCTTCACTGGAGTTCAGAAGAATGAGAGGGGACCTCATAGAAACGTTTAAAATTCTGACGGTTTGGACAGATTAGATGCAGGAAGAATGTTCCAAATGTTGGGGAAGTCCAGAACCAGGGGTCACAGTCTAAGGATAAGGGGTAAGCCATTTAGGACCGAGATGAGGAGAAACTTCTTCGCCCAGAGTGGTGAACCTGTGGAATTCTCTACCACAGAAAGTTGTTGAGGCCAATTCACTAAATATATTCAAAAGGGAGTTAGATGAAGTCCTTACTACTAGGGGAATCAAGGGGTATGGCGAGAATGCAGGAAGGGGGTACTGAAGTTGCATGTTCAGCCATGAACTCATTGAATGGCGGTGCAGGCTAGAAGGGCCGAATGGCCTACTCCTGCACCTATTTTCTATGTTTCTATGTTTTACATGAACTGCTGAAATTGGTTGAATGGTTATGCCACACAACATGGTATTACTGGCAATAAGCTAGATACGTTTTCAGACAGTAAAATGAATTATTTAAGCTGCTTGGGGCTTTTTGCTGTGTTAAAGGCACGATACAAGTGCAAGCTGATGTTGTTGTTGGATGTGGCATCACACATTTTGAAACACTCAACAACTTACATTTATACAGCCCTGTCAGCACAGTGCACCATAGTTAGGCACTCTACCTTCTGGCCAGACTCAAGTAGACAGGAGGAGGAGGGAGTCACAGAAGGCGGCCAAAGGCACTGTTGAAGAAGTAGGTCCTTCAGGAGGCTGTTGAAGCTGGTGAGAGGGGTAGCAAGGCTGGGGTGTTTAAGGAGGGAGTTTCAGAGTGTGGTGAACACAAGTTGGGGAAGGTGTGGGAGGGAGCGCACAGCAGGCCAGAGTGGGAAGGACAGAGGATGCAGACAGAGATGTTGGGCCAAAGGTGGTTGCACACATCAGCAAGAACAGTCTGTGGAAGAATCCAAATAGAAGGATTTTGAAAATAAATGGTACTGAACAATGGACGTCAGCTAGGATAGGTGAGCAGGATTGTGTGCGGTGAATGGGAGAACTCAAAAGAACAGAAACTAAGGGGGGAAATCTGGAGAGTCCTAAATGAGTTGAAGTGTATGTAGGGAAAGACTCAAGAGGAGAGTGTTGGAAAAGTCAAGTCTGGAGGTGATCAAGACATGGATGAATGTTTTGGCGAGACTGGGGGTGCAGTAGGGACTGAGACGGAATGTTCTGGAGGGGGAAATAGGCAGACTTTGTGAAAGTTGAGCTAGAGTCAGCATCCAGGAAGAGGGATGAGAGTGGGGACTAGAGCATTTCTAGTAGCCATTGAACATATGTTGCACTGGAAGATCTCAACAACAACAACAACTTGTATTTATATAACACCTTTAACTTCACAGGATGCAACAAGACAAAACATTTTTTGACACAGCCACGCAAGAAGAAATTACAGCAGATGACCAAAAGCTTGGTCAAATTGGTAGATTTTAAGGAGCGTCTTAAAGGAGGAGAGGCGCAGAGGTTTGGGGGATTGGGGGGAGTTCCAGAGCTTAAGGCCCAAGCAGCTGAAGGCACAGCCACCGATAATTGAGCGATTATAATCAGGGATGCTCCAAAGGGCAGAATTTGAGGAGATGAGACATCTCGGGGGTTTGAGAGGCTGAAGGTTGAAATAATCTCTCAGGATATTATTGCTGCAGGTGATCGGTCGTTATTTTGTGCACATTTCAGAAAGTGAAAGTTAGAGATGGTTCCTCATACTGCTGATGTAAGACGAACAAAACAAACCTGTAATTTCCTGCATGGCTGCATCCACAGTATCCAGATTCTCCTCAGAGTTACTGTTGGTGATTTCGCTGGTGGATGAGTCATCATCGTCAGACATCTGTGACAAAGATTTAAGATTTAAGATTTAATGAGTTTAAAAGTAAATGGCAATCAATGGCACCATTGAGGTGATTTTAACCATGGTAACAGCCAGACATGTTCCAACAACACAGGCACGATGGGCTGAATGGCCTCCTTCTGTGTTGCAAGATTCTGTAACACACATTTAATTAATGCGCACATTGCCTCAATGCAAGACACCAAGTATAAGAGTGCTTCCTTTTTTCTTTTGCTATTTAAGGTCTAAAAGTTCACACTTACGCCCATTAACTACCAGAGCCAGATACCGAAGCTCCCTAATTAACTTAGTGGGTAAATGCATGTAAAGTGTGGAACTACACCATACAGACCCAGCGTCAATAGAAACATAGAAAATAGGTGCAGGAGTAGGCCATGCAGAAATCAAGCGGAAAGAGCGTGCGGAAAACCTGTCCCACCCTCCTTTACCCTCAACAACTATCTGTCCCACTTGTGACAGGGACTGTGGTTCTCGTATTGGACTGTTCAGCCACTTAAGGACCTATTTTGAGAGTGGAAGCAAGTCTTCCTCGATTCCGAGGGACTGCCTATGATGATGACGACTTGAGGCAAAGCTGTAAACTCAAAGAATGGCTTCCCGATGTGGTTTGAAAGATGGAGAAGAAATGCAAGGTACAAATCAACCCCCTTCACTGAATTTCTCCAACAATTTTCACCCCACCCCTCCCGACTCTCTACAAAAGGTTTCCTGTGTTGATTTTCCATGCATGACCTGTGTTAGCAAGTAGCGGCAGGTTATTCAACTACAAGGGAGCACTGCACCCGAGCCTGATCCTGCCCTCACCAAATATGCAAACTTTCCAACAGGTATCACCAGAGAGCAATCAGTATTGAGGACCCTGGCCGTTATCCGTTTCCAAACCCGGGGTTATTGCAGCAAGAGTAGTGTACTCATCACTGGGTGATCGCTTTGCTGAACACCTCCGTCAGTCCGCGATCGTGACCCGGAGCTTCGGGCCACTTGCCACTTTAATTCTCCGTCCCCCTCTTACTTTGGCCTCTGACACTGTTCCAATGAAGCTCAACATAAGCTCGAGGAACAGCATTTCCAATGAAACTCAACACAGATAAATGTGAGGTCATTTATTACTTGGAAGGCACGAGTGGGGTAGAGGAACAAAGGGATCTCAGAGTACAAATCCACCAATCACTAAAAGGTTAGCAAGGCCATAAAAGAAGCAAACCAAGCACTAGGGTTTATTTCTAGAGGGATAGAATTGAAAAGTGGGGAAGTTATGCTAAACCTGCATTGAACCTTGGTTAGACCACACTTGGAGCACTGCGTACAGTTCTGGTCGCCATATTATAAAAAGGATATAGAGCTACTGGAGAGGGTGCAGAGAAAATTTACAAGGATGATGCCAGAAATGTGAGGGTATACATATCAGGAAAGGATGAACAGGCTAGGTCTCTCTTCTCTTATGAGGGGTGATCTAATAGAGGGCTTTAAAATTTATAAAAGGTTTTGATAGAGTGGGTAGAGAGAATGTTTCCACTTTTGGGGAACAACAAAACTGGAAGCCATCAATATAAGATAGTCACCAAGAAATCCATTAGGGAATTCAGAAGAAACCTCTTTACCCGAAGAGCGGTGAGAATGTAGAACTCGCTGCCACAGGGAGGGGTTTAAGCGAATAGTTGATGCATTTAAGGGCAGGCTGGACAAGCATACGAAGGAGAAGTGAATAGAGGATTTAGATGAGGAAAGACAGAAGGAGGCTGGAGTGAGCATAAAGGCCGGCATGGACAGGTTGGGCCGAATGGCCTGTTTCCGTGCTGTATATCTGATGCAAGCACAGATCGTGGATCAAATCCAAGGCCGCCTTGGTCTGTATGGCTTAGCTACTCAGCAAGCTCATCATCGTCGGCAGTCCCTCGCAATCGAGGAAGACTTGCTTCCACCCTAAAAATGAGCTCTTAGATGACTCAACAGTCCAAGTCACAGGTGGAACAGACAGTCATTGAGGGAAAGGGTGGGCAGGGCAGGTTTGCTGCACGCTCCTTCCGCTGCCTGCGCTTGGTTTCTGCACGCTCTCGGCGATGAGACTCGAGGTGCTCAGCGCCCTCCCGGATGCACTTCCTCCACTTAGGGCGGTCTTGGGTCAGGGACTCCCAGGTGTCGGTGGGGATGTTGCACTTTATCAGGGAGGCCTTGAGGGTGTCCTTGTAACGTTTCCTCTGCCCACCTGGGGTTCGTTTGCCGTGAAGGAGTTCCGAGTAGAGCGCTTGCTTTGGGAGTATCGTGTCAGCAAGCTATCTGTGGAGAAAATGGCTGCACAACCAATGAATTGGACTAAAATCTTTGGATTCCTCACATTGCTGGAGATTACGCAAACAAGTCGGCAACTCATTTACCTCATTGTCAGAAGAACACGCCGACAGCAAGACATCTTCAGCATCGAAGAACTCAACGTGCGACTCGGACAGTGATGCGTTGCTCTCCAGGGACAGCTGATGGGTCAGTGACCGGTTCCGGGACACCTGAGGGTAAGGTTAATTAAACATCAGCTTAATACGTTCAGAGTAACCGCCACTGTTTTTGCAGTTTTACAAACTCCTCCCCTTTGGATCATTGTTTCCCCCCCACCCCTTCAATAATTTATTTCATGCAGGCCTTCCAAAACAAAGCTACAGATATATTTAACAAACACGCCAGTTCTGTTGCACAAAATAAGCAACTCAAATATTTATTTTTGAACATACTCGGTTTAAACTTTGCGCATTTAGACATATAAGATTCTAAGGGGGCTGGATAGGGTAGATATTTCCCCTCGTGGGCAAATCTAGAACTAAAGGGGGCGTAGTTTCAGAATAAGGGGTCGCCCATTTAAGATGGAGATGAGGAGGAATTTATTCTCTCAGAGGGTCGTGAATCCTTGGAATTCTCTGCCTCAGAGAGCTGTGGAGGCTGGGTGATTGAATATATTTAAGGTGGAGATAGACAGATTTTTGAATGATAATGGAGTCAAGGGTTATGGGGAGCGGGCAGGGAAGTGGAGTTGAGGCCAAGATCAGATCAGCCATGATCTTATTGAATGGCGGAGCAGGCTCGAGGGGCCAAATGGCCTACTCCTGCTCCCATTTCTTATGTTCTTCTTTCATAGAATCTTACAGCATAGAAGGCTCCCATCGTGCCTGTGCCGGCTCTGTGAAAGAGCTATCCAGTGAGTCCACTCCCCTGCTCTTTCCCTACAGCCCAGAAATGTTTCCTTTGCTAGCATTTATCCAATTCCCCTCTCAAAAGTTACTAAAAAAGCCAGGGGGGAAATGGGATGAAATGTTTCTACTCAAGAGTTATGTTGATTGGGAATGCACTGCCTGAAAAGGTGGTGGAAGCAGATTCAATAGTAACTTTCAAAAGGGAAATGGACGTAGTCTTAAAAAGGAGAAATGTGAAGGACTAAGGACAAAGGACAGGAGTGGGGGAATAATTGGAAGCTCTTTCATAGAGCTGGCACAATGGGCTGAATGCCCCCTTCTATGCTGTACGATCTAATGATGCGATGAACTCAGCTCCCATGTTCCAGAGAAAGGTATGAGATTTATCACAGAATTCCCCCTCTTCAGTTCAACATTCCAGGATCCTCAGTACAGGGACACTGCAAGATCCTTCCACAGCGTGGCCTCTTTGCATGTTTATAGAAACTGTACTGACGTATTATTTTAGCAATAGATTGAGCAAGCATTTCCAACACAATGGGGAAAATCGCACTAAAAAATCTTACTGCCCTTAAGCCAGTTCAGTAAACAATGTGTACACAGCTCAATCACCAAGCTGGGATAAAACACTGCACAATAACACATTTAACGGCCGTGGCAGCTAATAATGTTTATGGGAAAATGTGTGCTGGACTTGAAAGTGAATTTCCTAGGTGACGGATAGCCAAGATTGTTAATCCTTATAACCCAACAGATCCCTTTTGAAATCCATTCAAAACTTCCACAATGATGGATGTTCACGATTGATTGAATTGTTAAACCATTTCCCTGCTAATCAGTTGTACTGGGCAGTATCACAGTTGTACTTGCAAGAATTGAGAGAGTCCGAGAATCTGAAAGACTAGAATTTGTTCGAGTCTGTGTCTCTCCACAGGTAGTACAGAACTTTCCAAAAAGGATCATTCACCCTGCCTAGTGTGTTATGCTGGTTCCTGGGTCACGGTTGGGAAAGCCACAAGTGGTAACTCGTCAGTTTAAAGGCATCTTTACCCGAAACATGGAGTCCGAGGATAGCAGCACTCAAAACGGAAACCCTTTGTGGATGCACATCTGTAATGGCACCACTGCTCTTCATAAACCAGTAAAAGACAAGAGAAGACCAGCAGCAGCTCACAAAGATGTGGGTTTCTGATGCCACTGAGCCTGCAAGTTGCCAGCTTTATACGAAGTATAAACAGTACAGAAACAGGCCATTCGGGCCAACAGGTCTATGCCGCTGTTTATGCTCCACACGAGCTTCCGCCCACACCTCTTCATCTACCCCCATCAATATATCCTTCTGCTCCTTTCTCCCTCATGTGCTTATCCAGCTTGCCATTGAATTCTAGATAAGTACATAGGGCTCAAGTTCCGGCCGAGTTGCTCCTATTTTTTTGGCGCAACTAGTTTAGAATGGAGTTTCTTAGAAATTGCAATTCTCGGCATTTAGTTTGCTCCAATTCTAGTGAGTTAGAATAGTTTTGATTTAGAACAGTATTTTTTTTTCCCAAAAGGGGGTGTTACCAGCCACTTACATCTGTTTTGCAAGTTTAGGCAGCGAAAACGTACTCCAAACTAACTTAGAATGGAGTAAGTGTAGATTTTTGTATGTTCAGAAAAACCTTGCCTACACTTTATAAATTAGGCGTAGGGTACAAGTGATTGGGGGGGGGGGGGGGGGGTAAAAAGAGAAGTTTACAAACATTAATCACTTCACTTTTACAAATAAAGAGCCATCAATAATAAATGATAAATAAATAAAAAATTACGTTTCTACTCACCTACTGCAGCACCGGGAGCCCTCCAACAGCCTGCTGGGGTGGGCCCCCTCAGGAGATACTGGTCGGGCAGGCCCTGCCGCCGACCAGCACTTCGGGAGGGGGGTGGGGTGCTGAACAGGAGGCCCTGTAGACTTGTTACAGCTAGACTTTCATTCAAAATTCTTGCCTGTATTCCAATAATTGTATGTAAGTTTTCCAGAGGTATTCAACATTTAGGAAGGATAGACAGAGAGGAAAAGGAGGCGGGGTGGCGTTGCTGGTTAAAGAGGAAATTAATGCAATTGCAAGGAGGGACATTAGCTTGGGTGATGTGGAATCGGTATGGGTGAAGCTGCGGAATACCAAAGGGCAGAAAACGCTAGTGGGAGTTGTGTACAGACCACCAAACAGTAGTAGTGAGGTTGGGGACAGCATATTGATTGGGCTAACCAAACTGGTAGCAATGCGGTGGGAGGAGGATTTCCTGGAGTGTACTAGGGATGGTTTTCTGGACCAATATGTCGAGGAACCAACTAGAGAGCTGGCCATCCTAGATTGGGTGATGTGTAATGAGAAGGGACTAATTAGCAATCTTGTTGTACGAGGCCCCTTGGGGGAAGAGTGACCATAATATGGTAGAATTCTTCATTAAACTGGCGAGTGACACAGTTAATTCGGACACTAGGGTCCTGAACTTAAGGAAAGGTAACTTCGACGGTTTGAGGCGTGAATTGGCTAGAATAGACTGGTGAATGATACTTAAAGGGTTGACAGTGGATAAGCAATGGCAAACATTCAAAGATCACATGGATGAACTTCAGCAATTGTACATCCCTGTCTGGAGTAAAAATAAAACGGGCAAGGTGGCTCAATCGTGGCTAACAAGGGAAATTAAGGAGAGTGTTAAAACCAAGGAAGAGGCATATAAATTGGCTAGAAAAAGCAACAAACCTGAGGATTGGGAGAAATTTAGAATTCAACAGAGGAGGACAAAGGGTTTAATTAAGAGGGGGAAAATAGAGTATGAGAGGAAGCTTGCAGGGAACATAAAAACTGACTGCAAAAGCTTCTATAAAATATGTGAGGAGAAAAAGATAGTGAAGACAAACGTAGACCCCTTGAGGTCAGATTCAGATGAATTTATAATGGGGAACAAAGAAATGGGAGACCAACTGAACAAATACTTCGGTTCTGTCTTCACGAAGGAAGACACAAATAACCTTCTGGATGTACTAGGGGACAGTCGGTCTAGTGAGAAGGAGGAGTTGAAGGATATTCCTTATTAGGCAGGAAATTGCGTTAGGGAAATTGATGGGATTGAAGGCCTATAAATCCCCGGGGCCTGATAATCTGCATCCCGGAGTACTTAAGGAAGTGGCCCTAGAAATAGTGGAAGCATTGGTGATCATTTTCCAACAGTCTATCGACTCTGGATCAGTTCCTATGGACTGGAGGGTAGCTAATGTAACGCCACTTTTTAAAAAAAGGAGGGAGAGAAAACAGGTATTTAAAGATCGGTCAGCCTGACATTAGTAGTGGGGAAAATGTTGGAATCAATCATTAAGGATGAAATAGCAGCGCATTTGGAAAGACGGGATCAGTCCAAGTCAGCATGGATTTATGAAAGGGAAATCATGCTTGACGAATCTTCTGGAATTTTTTTGAGGATGTAAATAGCAGAATGGACAAGGGAGAACCAGTGGATGTGGTGTATTTGGACTTTCAAAAGGCTTTTGACAAGGTCCCACACAAGAGATTGGTGTGCAAAATCAAAGCACATGGTATTGGGGGTAATGTATTGATGTGGATAGAGAACTGGTTGGCAGACAGGAAGCAGAGAGTCAGGATAAATGGGTCTTTTTCAGAATGGAATAATATTGTGTTCAGTTTTGGTCTCCTAATCTGAGGAAGGATGTTCTTGCTAGTGAGGGAGTGCAGCAAAGGTTCACCAGACTGATTCCAGAGATGGCTGGACTGACATGTGAGGAGAGACTGGATCAACTGGGCCTTTATTCACCGGAGTTTAGAAGGATGAGAGGGGAGCTCATTGAAACACATAAGATTCTGACAGGACTGGACAGGTTAGATGCAGGAAGAATGTTCCCGATGTTGGGGAAGTCCAGAATCAGGGGACATAGTCGTAGGATAAGGGGTAGGCCATTTAGGACTGAGTTGAGGAGAAACTTCTTCACTCAGAGTTGTTAACCTGTGGAATTCCCTGCCGCAGAGAGTTGCTGATGCCAGTTCATTGGATATATTCAAGAGGGAGTTAGATATGGCCCTTATGGCTAAAGGGATCAAGGGAGAGAAAGCAGGAAAGGGGTACTGAGTGAATGATCAGTCAAGATCTTATTGAATGGTGGTGCAGGCTCGAAGGGCCGAATGGCCTACTCCTGCATCTATTTCCTATGTTTCTGAGATTGACAGTTTACCATTACAGTGTGCATGAAATGATAAGTGGATAAACTGTGCCAAATATTTTGGTTCTGGCTACAAGTAATACATGTTCACTTTGACAATTGGCTAGACCAAAATCCATTAAATAATACATTTGCCCCAAACTTTTCAAAAATCAAGATTCAAAGTTATAAAGCCATTAATTTCTGCCCAGACAAGCAGTCTTATTAACACAACAATGCTAAACAGTATCATATATACAAAACACATTGCCAGAGAAGTAAACTACTCATAACTATTCAATACAGGCTGAACCCAAAAACCCAGCCGTAGGAGGCTGAACTGCAGAGCATCGGGCTACAAGGAGCTACTGCACATGCGCGCACACTCTAGTGCGCATGTGCAGAGGTCCCTGCACTGTTTTCAGCGCCGGGACCTGGCTCCGCCTCACACCCCTTGTGCTGTGCCGAAGACATCCTGAGGAGCTCGGAGAATTAGCAGGCGCCCTTTTTATTCCAGAAAGTCGGCACACTTTTTTTTTTAATACAGGGGGCGGAAACTTGGGCCCATAGAATCAGACATTTACAGCACGGAAAGAGGCCATTTCGACCCATCATGTCCGCGCCGGCCAACAAAAAGCTATCAAACCTAATCCCACTTTCCAGCTCTTGATCCGTAGCCCTGTAGGTTACGGCACTTCAAGTGCACATCCAAGTACTTTTTAAATGGGGTGAGGGTTTCTGCCTCTACCACCCTTTCAGGCAGTGAGTTCCAGACCCCCACCACCCTCGGTGAAAAACATTCCCCTCAAAACCTCCTACCAATTACTTTAAATCTATGCCCCCTGGTTGTTGATCCCTGTAGTAAAGGAAATAGATCCTTCTTATCCACTCTATTCTAGGCCTCTCAATTTTATACACCTCAAAAAAAGGTTCCCCCCCCACCCCGTTCCAAAGAAAACAAACCCAGCCTATTCAATCTTTCCTCATAGCTAAAAAATTCTCGTAAATCTCCTCTGTACCCTCTGTTGTGCAATCACATCTTTCCTGTAATGCGGTGACCAGAACTGCACACAGTACTCTAGCTGTGGCCTAATTAGCGTTTTATACTGTTCAAGCATAACCTCCCTGCTCTTGTATTTTATGCCTCAGGAGAAAGGAATAGAAGGATATGTTGATGGCTTTAGATGAAGAGTATCATCACCAGAAGTGTATGCTCATCATCTATGATGCTCTCACAATTAAAAGATGGTTTAAACCATGCAACTGTACAGGGCATTGGTGAGACCACACCTGGAGTACTGCGTACAGTTTGGTTTCCTTATTTAAGGAGGGATATACTGGTATTGGAGGCAGTTCAGAGAAGGTTCACGAGGTTGATTCCTGAGATGAAGGGGTTGTCTTATAAAGAAAGGTTCAGCAGGTTGGGCCTATACTCATTGGAGTTTAGAAGAATGAGAGGTGATCTTATTGAAACATGTAAGATTCTGAGGGGGCTTGACAGGGTAGATGCAGAGAAGATGTTTCCACTTGTGGGGGAACATAGAACTAGGGGGCATAGTCTCAGAATAAGAGGTCACCCATTTAAAACTGAGGAGGAGGAGGAATTTCTTCTCTGAGGGTCGTGAATCTGTGGAATTCTCTGCCCCAGAGAGCTGTGGAGGCTGGGTCACTGAATATATTTAAGGTGGAGATAGACAGATTTTTGAACGATAAGGGAGTCAAGGGTTATGGGGAGCGGGCGGGAAAGTGGAACTGAGCCAAGATCAGATCAGCCATGATCTTATTGAATGGCAGAGCAGGCTCGAGGGGCCAAATGGCCTACTCCTGCTCCTATTATGTTCTCATGGTCCCTATTGGTGTATATGCACCCAGTAGTTTGCTGATGCAGCCTGATAAAGAAACAGATAATTCCAGGTCCCCAGAAGAAGAATTCTGACTCACCTCAGATTTGACAGGAGCCATGGGATCAGTTACTACATCTGTAAAACTGGACAGACACTGGATTCTGTGCAGACGATTCCGCAGATCAGCATTCTGAGACATGACCTAGGGACACGCCATAGGTTAATTTCAGAAATTAGCCGTAAGGGAGTTTAGCTTCAAGGTAGGGTTTGGGATAGAGCCTGGATTGCCTAAGGCTTACGATGCAGAAAGGTGTTGGTGCCTGGAGAAGTTCCAATCTGCTGGTCACACTTGGACCGCACAAGTATCCAAAGATATTGCATTCCCAGAAATATCAGTTTGCTTATAATTTGCAAGTGCTCCTCGTCTGAAGGTAGTAACTTCTTCCACAAGCACCCGATGCCTTTCCAGACCTCACCAAGTGTTAGGGTGGACAGCGAACATGAACAGTCTATTTGACCATGATTTGGGGAGGGGGCATCACAACCAACTCCGACCTCATCCTCCAACACGTGCACTTTCCAGCATAGCTTACTAGAGAGCAACGAGCAGGGACCTGGCCGACAGTTCCACCCTGACCCCGCAACCCAATTCCCATAGGTGCCTCGTAGTGCCCCTAATGCTACCCCGGTTGCAATTAGATAGCTCAGCACAGATCCAGCGTGGGCCATTTGTTGTGGGCAAGTGCCACTTCCTCACTGGGCAGTGCTTACGCCCACCATGTCATCGGTGAGGTGTTTATGATCAACAAAGGAGTTCATAGAAATTTACAGCACAGAAGGAGGCCATTTCATCCCATCGTGTCCTCACCAGCCACCAAACAGCTACCCAACCTAATCCCACTTTCCAGCTCTTGGTCCGTAGCCCTGTAGGTTACTGCACGTCGAGTGCACATCCAAGTACTTTTTAAATGTGATGAGGGTTTCTGCTTCTACCGCCCTTTCAGGCAGCGAGTTGAGAGGGTAGATAGAGAAACTATTTCCTCTGATGGGAGACTCCAGAACGAGGGGGCATAACCTTAAAATTAGAGCTCGGCCACTCGGGGGGAATGTCAGAAAGCACTTCTACACACAGAGTGGAAATCGGGAACTCTCTCCCAAAAAGCTGTTGAGGCTGGGGGGGGCAGTTGAAAATTTCAACACCGAGATTTTTTGTCAGGCTAAGGTATTAAGGGTTAGGGAACCAAGGCGGGTAGATGGAGTTAGAGTGAAAACAATTGGCGGAACAGGCTCGAGGAGGTCAATAGCCTACTTCTGTTCCTCGGTTCCTCTCCATCAGTTATACAGTGCGATATATTCACATCTGAATGCAACAATTAGTGGAAAATAAATCCTTTAGGTTAAACAAAGGAATCCGAAAAAGGAAAAAGCCAGAGAAGGAGGTTGAACAGAGGAGGGAGGGGTGTGTAGCCGGGGGGCTGATTTGGTGTGGCAAGAAGCTGAGCAAAGACACAGCCCAAGCAGTGTGCTCACCTCAGACAAGGTGTTCTTTAGGTTTGTGATCTGAATGGCTGGTGCAGTGGGGTCCAGCTCCTTCGCCCACAGCTGCTTTAACTTCTCCTTCTCGATCGCGAGGGTGTTGAAAAGGGACTTCAAACCAGAGTGAACTGGAACAAAACAAAATATGAAGTAGTTCACCTTTTTAAAAACTGAGCACACGGTTTCTCACTTTTCTTTTTATATTCATCGAGCAGCCTGCCCGATCTGTCGATGAACTGTTGCAGGAGGGTAGGGAAGGTGATTGGCTTTGCCCCTCACTGCTGCTTTGAATGGTTGACCAGACAGCAGAAGATCTCTGCCTTCCCCTTACAGCCTCTTTAGGGGCTGGACCCAGCAGCTTCGGACTGAGGGGAGAGTGGGGAGCAGGAACTGAACAGCATCAAATCTGTGGCACACTATGGGCTCAAGTTTCGGCCTGAGTTGCTCCTATTTTTTTTTTGGAGCAACTAGTTTAGAATGGAGTATCTTAGAAATTGTCATTCTCGGCCTTTAGTTTGCTCCAGTTCTAGTCAGTTAGAACAGTTTCATTTTAGGAGAGATTTTTTTTTCCCAAAAAGGGGGCATGTCCAGCCATTTACGCCTGTTTTGCAAGTTTAGGCGGCAAAAACTTACCCCATTCTAAGTTAGTTTGGAGTAAGTGGAGATTTTTGTACGCTCAGAAAAACCTTGCCTACACTTGAAAATCAGGCGTATGGAATGAGAGATGGCGGGGGGGGGGGGGGCTACAAACATTAAACACTTCACTTTTACAAATAAAGAGCCATCATCAATAATAAATGATAAATAAATAAACCAATAAATCAATCCAAATAAATGTAAAAAAATTAAAAATCACTCAATAAAGAATTTTTTTTTTCCTACTCACTTACTGCAGCACCAGGGAGAAGAGGGGGGGGGGGCGGGGGAAGAGAAGCTGATGGGGGGGGGGGGGGGGAAAGGGGGAGAAGAGAGGAAGATGGGGGGGGGGGGGGGGGGGGGGAGAAAGAGAGAGAAGACGACGATGCCAATGCCGGGCTGCCGACGTCTCTTTGGGCGGGACCCGGCCCCAGCGAGACGTCGGACAGGCCCCGCCGCCGAGGTAAGATGCGCAGGCCACTTGGCCGGGTAGAGGGGCGACATCCCTTTGGCCTGGGATAGGCTGGTCGCCCCGGAGACAGGACGCCGGCAGCTACTGCACGCGCGCAGCTGCTGGCACGGTTTTGGGTGCAGGGCTGGAGCTCCGCCCCCAGCAGCTCCTGCTGTGCCGTGCCGAGGTGGGATTGGGCCGACAGCTATCGGAGAATCGCGAGGTAAGTATTCGGCACAGGTTCTGTTCTATAAATTAGGCGGGCCTCTCCGATATGCGTCGTTCTAGCGGGCGGCTGAACCTTGACCCCTATGTCACTGCTGTGCTTTCTCAAGTAACGCTCACACTTTATTCCAACTAGTTCCATAAACTTGAAAGGACTAGCATTCACGAGGTGGTTTTCATGACCTCAGGTCATCCCAATGCACAAAACTATCCAAAAACACAATAAATATTACATTTTCAACAAGGTATAGTGGGCAGTATTATTGTGCAAATACCTAGGCTACTGCTGTGACATTCAAGTCAGGTCTTCGAAAGTGTGCAATTTCCTTTCCCTTCCTTTGGGGTACCGCAAGGTTCTGTGCTGGGGCCCCAGCTGTTTACACTGTACATTAATGATTTAGATGAGGGGATTAAATGTAGTATCTCCAAATTTGCGGATGACACTAAGTTGGGTGGCAGTGTGAGCTGCGAGGAGGATGCTGTGAGGCTGCAGAGCGACTTGGATAGGTTAGGTGAGTGGGCAAATGCATGGCAGATGAAGTATAATGTGGATAAATGTGAGGTTATCCACTTTGGTGGTAAAAACAGAGAGACAGACTATTATCTGAATGGTGACAGATTAGGAAAAGGGGAGGTGCAAAGAGACCTGGGTGTCATGGTACATCAGTCATTGAAGGTTGGCATGCAGGTGCAGCAGGCGGTTAAGAAAGCAAATGGCATGTTGGCCTTCATAGCGAGGGGATTTGAGTACAGGGGCAGGGAGGTGTTGCTACAGTTGTACAGGGCATTGGTGAGGCCACACCTGGAGTATTGTGTACAGTTTTGGTCTCCTAACCTGAGGAAGGACATTCTTGCTATTGAGGGAGTGCAGCGAAGGTTCACCAGACTGATTCCCGGGATGGCGGGACTGACCTATCAAGAAAGACTGGATCAACTGGGCTTGTATTCACTGGAGTTCAGAAGAATGAGAGGGGACCTCATAGAAACATATAAAATTCTGACGGGGTTAGACAGGTTAGATGCAGGAAGAATGTTCCCAATGTTGGGGAAGTCCAGAACCAGGGGTCACAGTCTAAGGATAAGGGGTAAGCCATTTAGGACCGAGATGCGGAGGAACTTCTTCACCCAGAGAGTGGTGAACCTGTGGAATTCTTTACCACAGAAAGTTGTTGAGGCCAATTCACTAAATATATTCAAAAAGGAGTTAGATGAGGTCCTTACTGCTAGGGGGATCAAGGGGTATGGCGAGAAAGCAGGAATGGGGTACTGAAGTTGAATGTTCAGCCATGAACTCATTGAATGGCGGTGCAGGCTAGAAGGGCCGAATGGCCTACTCCTGCACCTATTTTCTATGTTTCTATGCAAGTGTCCATCTTCCGCTCTGTGCTTCCCCCAGCAGCCTGACCAAGATCAGGAAGTGTAGGGAACCATGGTGACAATCCCATGCCTTGCTGCTCCACAGCACCTGGTGTTGCACTGCACTGCCACTCATGTAGAGTGGTCAGTTCTGAAACACTTTGGAACCCACCCACGCTGCTACAGGAAAAAGAATTAAACCTCATGGGAAAAGGATAGATTTATTGTAATTTTTTTTTTATAAAAGAATCCAGTCCAGTACAGAAGACCAGAGAAGAAAATGACAAGCCAGTTCACCCTTCTCAGTTCGGGTTGCCTTCTGACAGGTTAATGGAATTGTTGCCAGTTTAACTAGCAACACAACGTTTGTTTTAAAAGAAGATATTAGTTACTTTCCCACGATGATGCTTGTGATAAGTAAGTTTTTTTTATAGACAAGATGGCAAAAAATTTGTGTGTTCAGAAACCAGCTCCACAGAGCAGAGTAGCCACAGCCTGCAACTGCATTGCGATAGTTAACCGCAAGATTGAATGGGAAGTGTTGACACAAAAATTGGAACTAAAATTGTGACATCAGGAAGCAAGGTTGGTGGGCAGGAAGTGCCTGCCCTACATAGATGACATGAAGGCTTCAAGCACTTAAAACTGCCAATTGGCATCAGCAAATATTCCAAAAGCCATGTTGGGCTGGTGAAAAACCAGCCGTGTGGCCACTCCATTCCCAACTCATGGCAGCTTACATTTAGCATCGGTTAAGGAGTCTGCTTTGCACAGGAACAGCAGTGGGCCCATTCAGCCCGTTCAGCCATTCAATTAGATCATGGCTGATCCTTACCGTACTTCTATTTACCCTCATTTGTTCTATATCCCTGGATACCCTTAGCTAACAAAAATAGATCAATGTCAATCCACAACCTTTTAGGGGAAGAGAATTCCAGATTTCCACTACCCATCGTGTGAAGAAGTGCTTCCTGATTTCACGCCGAAGTGACCTAGTTCTAATTATAAAAGATTGTGCACCCTTGTTCTGGTTTCCCCCCCACCAGAGGGAGAAATAGTTTCCCTGTCCCTACTCAATCAAATCCCTTAAATCATTTTAAACACAGTACCTCAATCATCCCTCAACCTTCTAACGTCAGGGGAATATATTCAAGACAGATGGATATTAAGGGAATCAAGGGATATGGAGATAGTGCAGGAAAGTGGAGTTGAGGTCGAAGATCAGCCGTGATCTCATTGAATGGCAGAGCAGGCTTGGGGGGCCGAATGGCCCACTCCTGCTCCCAAGTCTTATGTTCTTATGAATACAAGGCAAGTTTATGCAGCTTGCCCTCACAATTTAACCCTTTAAATCCCGCTATCGTTCTGTTGAATCTGCACTGCACCAATTCAGAGGCCAAACTCGCACGGACACCCTCATTACCTTTCTGCGATACAGAACAGAAATCCTGCTGCAACTGCAGGTAATCTTCTTTTACGGTAAGGGGGACGGATATACTTTTCAAGTCCAGGCAGTCCGGCAGACTGGGAGTGGAAACATGCAACTTCGCAGAGCGCATGGCGTCAGAGGAAGCCTAGAGTAGAAAATGAGAGAATACAATAAAGGCGACTCCCCGTCATCATTCAGCAAATGGAGATATCGCCTGGAGCAGAGTCTGCCGAGCATTCGCAATCTGCTCAGCAAACAAAACTGGCCCAGACCGTAATCTATAAAATACAGATCGTATAATGTGTACTTTCCGATGCAACAGCAGAGGTGCTGGGTATAAAGAGACCCTGTGATTGCTGGTGATGTTATTAAGTTTGTTATTACATCTGTTGCTCTCAGCATAAAAGGTTTGTGTATAACCTGCGGCCATGGCTGCAATCCTGCTGTTAGCTTTTATTGCCTCACACTCTGCTTAATAACAGACCCCTATTGCCTTATGAAAATTACTTGCAAATTATACAAAAGGAATCGTAATCTCTCAACTGCCAACAGCAGTGTGCAACAGGTTTTTTCTGAAGTTTTATGCACAGCGATTTCTACACGAAACACGGGGGGAGGGGGGCGAAATTGCCCCTTTGCACAGGGTCAGTTAGCACTGGGGGCCGGCGATAAGGGTGCGCTAAAGGGTTTTTGCCCGGGCGCTACTCAGAGCGCTCCCCCCAGCAAAAAGGGGTTTTCTCCGCGCCTCGCCGATGACATAATCGGCGTGTGTGCCGACCCCTTTACGCTCCGCGGGGCAATGCCACCGACATCCTGGCGGTGCGAGAAGCTGCGGTGGCTATGGCACCCCGGCCGCCATTAAAGGGGACGTGCCGCCTCGGCAGCCGCCATCTTTTTTTGTGTCGGTCAACATTTCAGTTGGCTCGAAAATGGAGGCCGCTGGTGTGGCCGGGCCCCCGACATGCAGGAGGCAACCCGCCTCTTGGGTGGCGGGCCACTCCCTGGGGGCCCAGTGAGCGGCAACGAAAGTGCTGTTCAGATCGCAGCGGACCTACCCTTTAAGAGAAAGGGCGAGACGTTGCGACGCGGCTATGTCAGCACCGATGTGAGGAGAGCAACGCGCGCCACGAACACCGAGGAGGCACGCTTGAAGAGGGCAATTCGGCGCTGGTGCAGACAAAACCTACAATGCGAATTACGCACGACGATTTCGGCCCCAGGTCCTTTAACTTAATTTGACCGCGATCAAGATCAACATCCCTTCGCTTGGTGCAAATGAGTTGAGCGTTGCCTCAGGAAACTCCATGCATCCTTCCGGCCTGGCTCTATTGTTCTCTCCTGAAGGGGCTGACACTTCGTCCCTCGTCTGCCAAAGATTCTCCAGTGGCTTTTCCAAGTGATCATTTCTCACGATTGCACATCACAGCCGAGCAGGAAGGCACACTTTCCAGGAGTCACTGGGAAGCAGTCAGGAGTAGGAACCTGGGCTCATTTCCCACCCCCGTCTCTAACTCAGGAACGCTGAGGGCTGCTGCTAACCTAGACAGGCCATTAAATCTGGGCCCGTCGGGTTTACGCAGCTCAGTATCACAACACCCGACTGTTAAATACTCTAAACCTCCTTGTGCCACTGTGTGAGGAGGAAACATCCAGCTGGGAAAGTTTTCCTCTTCTCTCCTTCACCTGCACTGAACAGGGAGATTTAATCCTCTCTCATTCCTGGAGCAAATTCTCCATGGAAGAAAACAAACTTCTATAGCAGTTTTTACCACCTCGGGATATCCCAAAGTGCTTCACAGCCAATGAGTTACTTTTAAACATTTAGTCACTGTTGCAATGTAGATAAACAAAGGAGCTAGTTTTGCATGCAGCAAGGTCCCACAAACACCAGTGACTAGTTCATCTGTTTAGATGATGGTGTGGACTGTGCCAGGAATGTTGGTCAGCAAAGCAGGAGAACTCTCCTGCTCCTCTTCAAAATACTGCCTTGACGTCTTTTATGACTACCTGAACCAGCAGACCTCAGTTTAATCTCCCATCTGAAGGACGTCACCTCCAACAATGCAGCACTCCCTCAGTACTGTGCTGGAGTGCCAGCCTAATTATAAAAAGACGTATTTATATAGCGCCTTTCACGACCAGCGGAAGCCTCAAAGCGCTTTACAGCCAATTAAGTACTGTTGGAGTGTAGTCACTGTTGTAATGTGGGATACGCGGCAGCCAATTTGTGCACAGCAAGCTCCCACAAACAGCATGATAACAAAAACAGATTATCTGGTCATTATGTTGATTGAGGGATAACTATTGGCCAGGACACCAAGGATAACACCTCTGCTCTTCTGCGAAATAGTGCCGTGGGATCCTTTACGCCCACCTGACAAACCGAGGCCCCGTCTGCTCTAACATCTCATCCAAACGACATGCTCTGGAGTGGGGTTGAATCATTAATTTTCTGACAGAGGCAAGTGTGCACAGTGAGCCAAACTGATACTACAGCTACCAGTACTATTGAACTCCTCATTTAACAAAAAAGTTCACACAGAATAGTTACAGGGGTTGACACTCTCTGGAGTTACACATTACAGCAATCAGCATAAAGCACCCATTGTGTGCAAGCACATTCCAAGAGCCATTCCCTTCCTAAGTCCTAAAATATGGGTTGAAGTCACACCACGAGATATTGTAACAGATACATCAATGTGTTTGTATGAAATTCTTTTGTCTGCCATTTCAATGAAGGCATCAACCCATATTAAAATAAGTAGATTAATTCTCGTAAAAATAGCTGAGAATGTCATACAATATGTTCACAAGCTTGTTCTTCATATCACACAGTGAATTCAATCCAACAAAGTCTGGGAAACAATGCAAAGTCATGAACTTAATTTATTCAAAACTCAGCAGGACACGGCTCAGAAGATTTAGAATAGATCAGTCGAGTCAGATTTACAACGATTTTAAATTAGGCACAGAGACTGTGACGTCGCTCCCAGCTGTTGCGGCTTTTTCACTTCAAACTTGACTTTTATTTTGAACTGCTTATTTTAAAACTTAAGCAGTGTATCGGTTGCACATAAGATCAGCGGCCAACAAAGTAAATAAGTGTATTTCCACAATTTTCTTCCCTCTTCTCCTCTCAAGACATGACTTCCTTTGAACTACTCCAGGGACGCCAGTACAAAATCGAGGCCGACCCTCCAATGCAGTACTGAGGGAGTGCTGCACTGTCAGTGAGTACTGTTCTTCGGATGAGACATTAAACCGAGGCCCCGTTGTCCTTCTTAGGTGGACGTAAAATACCCCGCAGCATTATTCGAAGAAGAGCAGGGGAGTTATCCCCGGTGTCCTGGCCAATATTTATCCTTCAACCAACATCACGAAAAAGATTTGGTCATTTTCACATTGCTGTTTCTGATGTGCCTTGTCCTTCTGTGTTTACCACATTATAACAATGACTGCACTTCAAAAGTACTTCATTGGCTGTAAAGGACTTTGGGACATTCAGAGGACGTGTAAGGTGCAATATAAATGCAAAACGTAGTTTTTCTTTTTATAGTTCCATGGATGCCTGTTGCACTCTCCTCAAAAAGTGTCCATTCTTAGAGTCAAACATTATCGCACAGAAGGAGGCCATTCAGGCCATCATGCCCATGTCAATGTGAGATGCTCAACTACAGCTCTAATCTCATTTCCCTGTATCGGTTTATATTTTCCCATTTCAAATACTTCTCCTTTTAAGTGATGTCGTGGTCTTTGCCTCAACAGCCACTTGTGGTAAAGAATTCCATGTTTAATAACCCGGTGTAAGAAAAGGTTTTCGAACATTACCCTTTGTTCTTCCAGTAATAATCCTGAGCTTATGTCAGGATGAGAGAGAGTTCGGGCTGTGAACACCAACAGCCTATTCGACCATAGGAGGGAACATGGTCTCACCCGACAACTATATGTCTACCGACTGGGAGCTGGAACGACAAAATGATTTTTCTTGAGCACAAAAAAATCTCAGCCGACACTCCAATGCAGAGCTGAGGGAGCACTGCACTGTTGGAGGTGCCGTCTTTCGGATGAGACGTTAAACCGAGGCCCTATCTGCTCTCTCAAGGGGAAGTAAAAGATCCCATGGCACTATCTCAAAGAAGAGCAGGGGAGGAATCCCCGGTGTCCTGGTCGATATTTATGCCTCAATCAAAATAACAAAAAAACACAGATTATCTGGTCATTATCACATTGCTGTATGTGGGAGCTTGCTGTGCACAAGTTGGCTGCCACATTTCCTACATTACAACAGTGACTGCATTGCAAAAGTACTTCATTGGCTGTAAAGCGCTTTGAGACGTCCGGCGTTCGTGAAAGGCGCTATATAAATGCAAGTCTTTCTTTTTCTACTCCTCAGCCCAAGGGTCCTGAGGCCAAATGCAGTGCCCTGCTGATTGCGACCAGCTAACTCAGCACAATGGGCAGAGCATTCGCGACCCAGCTACTGAGGGAACTGCAGGAAAGGAACTGTTGATGTACAAAACACCATCTTGCTCTACTTTCAACACAAAGCCTATATGATCCCTCAAAACAGCTTAACACTCTCACCCAATCAGGAAGCTCCATTGCTTTCAACTCGCCACTTGCCAATCATTGTCCTGGATGTTAAAACGTTTTTGAATTAAAATTGCTGTCAAAAATGGGAGGAGGCTGAGCTTATGGGATTTATAAGACCTTGGGGGCATCCAAAAAGGCTCCTCCAATCAGAGCAGTCATGCAAAGCGACCCGTCGAACACATTACCTTCGTCTCATCCTTCGCAAAGCTTTGGGTGCACCATATTTTAGAAGAGCGTTTTTCCTTTTTTGGTTTGTCAGCGATGAAACCCTGGAATAATACAAAAAAATAAAAGTATAACAAGGTAAATGCAGCTGATCGATATAACCACAACTTATTTTTCAATTCAAATGCACTCAGGCTGGGAAACGCTTACAACATTAACTGTTGGGGACAGTCATAGAGAGAGACAAGTCGTTCGGCCATTTTAAGCAATTGCAAAACGCTGGCTCAAAGCAACCCATTTTATTATTCTTTTTTTGAAAATGCACCAGCAAAAACATTCAAACACAGGCGGTTTCAGATAGAATTTCAAAATATATTATATTTAAAAAAAATGTATTTTCCCCTTTCGTTTCCACCTGCTGTGTGTCTCTCCTTTCCTTAGGGCAGTGACTCCCGTACTGTAGTGTCGCTCTACAGGCAGCAGTTACTCTCTGGTACCGTGCCGTTAATTACGATGACCCTAACACAGCGAGTGCCAGCTTACCCTGCCACGCCCCCCCTAGGTAAGAGGCTGCTCCGCAGCAGGTCAGAAACCAGGCATCTGACCAACTGTTCCCCTCCCCAACCCAGAGCGTCTCGGCACAGCACCGCTGCCATGGCAAATCGGTCAACTCAATGCACACTGGGGGATTCAACCGGGGACCTTCGCGGTCTGCAAGTCCTAGAGCTAGAGGGTGGTAGGGGGGTAATCTCCGAGCAGTGGAACCTTGCACCGATTACACCATTTCCCTCTGCGGTTTCTTCCACTCTTCGACTGAGGTTACAGCGGACAAGCAGGAGAACCTCCGCCGAAATTCACCCCCCACTGACGTTACCGCAAACTTCCATCATCCGAATCTACCTTCAATGCAAACGGTACAGGCATGACAGGCCGAATGGCCTCCTTCTGTGCTGCATCATTCTTTGAAACCATCCAATACAACTCACAGCTCCCTTCCAATAAACGAGATTCTCATTTATTAAAACAATACAGCGAAACTGACTGTTTACAAGAATGTAGCAATTTCCTTCGGGGCCTGCGTTGAAACCAGACCCATACTAACAAAAATTCCTCCCCCTCTCTCTCTGAGCTAGGGAACTATGTAATAACGCTCTGATCAAAAGTGCTCCCTTGATGATCAATTAATTATAATTGGAGTACAGGATTCCAAAACAAGCCATCTGCTTTTAATTTTGATGCAATTAATCCCAATTGTGCTCATACAAGAACCCATTTAAAATCCCATGTTTCTGGTTTAAAATCATTTATAGCCACAACTAACCTGAATTCTACACAGAAGGAAGTCTTCGCAAATCCAGCCTATGCATCAACTGCCTCGCCATGAGCTTCAGCAATATTGCATGTGAATTCCATTTCCTCACACTTGTTTCATAACATTGCCACAAGCTTTCCTTTTAAATGTCACTTCTCATTTACTCGGGTTCCTTGTAATCAACATTCCCCACCCCCCAGATGTGCACCTCTCCTCCGGTCCTGAAGCCACTGGTTCTTGCCGAGGCGCTGATTCACAGGCACTGACAGTTCTCTGGTATCTCACCTTTTACGGGAGACTCGGTGGAGTTTCAGCAGGCTATCCGACTGTGGCAGGCATCGCAGGTCTGTGAGATCATGCTCTGGCCCAATGTCTGGACAGGTACACCTTCCAGCAGGGGTCAGTAGAGAATGATTAGAAGAGGGATCCCTGGCCAATTTCTCTGCCTAGCCCAGGGGCACCAAGGTGTATTTTAACACACAAACTCTTTCAATTGTTGAGATACAGCTAACTCAGTGCAGACAGAGACCTAAGACTTTCCTGTATCAGGGCAAGATAATGCACTTAGAGCTGGAGCAGGGAAAGAACTATCAGAAACTTAAATGTACTTCATCTCTTAGCATGGTTTTAGACATTAGCGTCCTCGTCCAGGCCAACATCCCCAGCATTGAAGCACTGACCACACTTGATCAGCTCCACTGGGCAGGCCACATTGTCCGCATGCCAGACACTAGACTCCCAAAGCAAGTGCTCTACTCGTAACTCCTTCACGACAAGCGAGCCAAAGGTGGGCAGCGGAAACATTACAAGGGACACCCTCAAAGCCTCCCTGATAAAGTGCAACATCCCACCAACACCTGGGAGTCCCTGGCCAAAGACCGCCCTAAGTGGAGGAATGCATCCGAGAGGGCGCTGAGCACCTCTAGTCTCATCGCCGAGAGCATGCAGAAACCACCCCAGGCAGCGGAAAGAGCATGCGGCAAACCTGTCCCACCCTCCCCTTCCCTCAACGACTATCTGTCCCACCTGTGACAGGGACTATGGTTCTCATATTGGACTGTTCAGCCACCGAAGAACTCACTTTGAGTGGAAGCAAGTCTTCCTTGATTCCGAGGGACTGCCTATGATGATGATGAAGCCTTAACCCAGGGCGATCATACGTCCTCGTTTTCCAGGGACAGTCCCCGGATGAGGTACTGTGTCCCCGGTCAAACAATGTTCCCGTAAGAGTAGCTGCTTCAGGAAACTCGTCCCTGAATAAGTGTGGGTTCAAATCAGGAACCATGTGACTCCCAGCTACCCAGTGATTGGTCAATAAAGAGGGCGTGGCTGTGTGGCAGGGCAGGTTCCAATTGGTGGGAGGTATGTCAATTTCCTGTTTTCAACCAGTAGAAGGGGTAGACCCACTGGGACTTTAATTTATGCAGAGATTTGGGATCACAGTACGTATGCTGCGACCCTCCATGCCCCCAGCCCCACCCCACCAAATCCCCGGATTGTCCTGGGAAATTCGGTTCACGAGAAATCACCCCCGGAGCCAAAATGTCTGAGTAACAGACATATCTGGTAACCGGACTAATGGACAGCGGCTGGAGCGGCCTGGGATGATGTGTTGAGTGTCGGGCTGTGAGGAGGGGGGAGGAGCCAGCGATAGCGGGTTCTGTGAGGGGGGAGGAGTCAGCGATAGCGGGTTCTGTGAGGGGGAGGAGCCAGCGATAGCGGGTTCTGTGAGGGGGAGGAGCCAGCGAAAGCGGGTTCTGTGAGGGGGAGGAGCCAGCGAAAGCGGGTTCTGTGAGGGGGAAGAGCCAGCGATAGCGGGTTCTGTGAGGGGGAGGAGCCAGCGATAGCAGGTTCTGAGAGGGGGAGGAGCCAGCGATAGCGGGTTCTGAGAGGGGGGAGGAGCCAGCGATAGCGGGTTCTGTGAGGGGGAGGAGCCAGCGAGAGCAGGATCTGTGAGGGGGAGGAGCCAGCGAGAGCGGGTTCTGTGAGGGGGAGGAGCCAGCGATAGCGGGTTCTGTGAGGGGGAGGAGCCAGCGAGGGTGGGTTCTGTGAGGGGGAGGAGCCAGCGATAGCGGGTTCTGTGAGGGGGAGGAGCCAGCGAGAGTGGGTTCTGTGAGGGGGGAGGAGCCAGCGAGAGCGGGTTCTGTGAGGGGGAGGAGCCAGCGATAGCAGGTTCTGTGAGGGGGAGGGCGGAGCCGGCTCTGTGAGGGGGCGGGGGGGATTCGGTGATTGCGGCCAGCAGGCAGTGAACAATGGCCACATTATTCAGGCAGAAAGTTCTGCTGCTGCTGTTTTGCAGATTCAGTTTACATCAAAACATTTACCTCGCTACACTGTGCAATCTACATTTTCCGTCCTGGCTAATTTGCTGTGCTCCCTCCCCATGTGTCCCTGGATTCAATTTTGAAAATATCGTCACCCTACCATAACCACTTGGGCAGCATATTGTTTGCACTGTAGACACTAAACTCAGGATATAGTGAAATTGCTTGAAACTAATGGCTTTCATTTTATTGAATTTTTAAATAATTGCTGTCTGTGAACACCGCCTGTAACCTCGCGTGTTCTTGCTCAGTTATTGGACTCAAACCGTACAATAAGTAAGTAACCATTTTTTCCATCCGACTTTTTAAACCCAATTACAATCTATCTCGATCTCAAATGTGCAGCCTTTGGCTCTTCGCTAATGCTACCAAGTGACTGTCCACTGCCTTATTCGGAACAAAATCAAAGCCATCGCTCCATTCTATTCTCAGTTTATTTCTCGAAATCTACTGATTGACAATTGTCCCAAGTGAAGAGGAGCCGGAGAGTGAACACACACACTTTACAGGAACTATGGGTCTCCACCCGGTTTGGTTTGTGTAATATCTTTGCGCCGTACCTGTACATCACATATGACAGGTGCCGAGTGAACCCTATCCACCACCTCCAGCTTCTGCAGCAGTTTATTCAGCTCCCCCAGGTTTGACTGACACTGACCGAGATCTAGAAAAAGATTGCAGAACACAAGATTTAGAAACAAGTTAAATATGCAGTGCATGAACTTTCCTCCAGGACTCGTGGTGAAAGCCCAGATAGAGGAAGCTGCATTTCTGACACATCATTGGATGAGATTGTTACAACGCTCTCCCTTCCCCTTTGGGAGCTGAACTAGTACCTGTACTGGGTGTGACAAAGGTTTCCCCATTGCTTTTCCTCCACTCTTAGAATCATAGAATGGTTGCAGCACGGAAGGAGGCCATTCGGCCTGTCGAGCCCGTCGGCTCTCTGCAAGAGCACTTCAGCTAGTCCCACTCCCCAGCCTTTTCCCCGTAGCCCTGCGAAACATCCAACTCTCTTTTGAAAGCAGTGATCGAGTCTGCCTCCACCACCCTTTCAGACAGTGCTTTCCAGATCCTAATCACTCGCTGCGTTAAAAACTTTCTCCTCGTGTCGCCTTTGGTTCTTTTGCCAATCACCTTAAATCCGTGTCTTCTGTTTCTTGACCCTTCCACCAATGGGAACAGTTTCTCTCCCTCTACTCTGTCCAGACCCCTAATGGTTTTGAACACCTCGATCAAATCGCCTCTTAACCTTCTCTGCTCCAAGGAGAACAACCCCAGCTTCTCCAGTCTATCGATAACGGAAGTCCCTCATCCCTAGAATCATTCTCATAAATCTTTTCTGCTCCCTCTCGAAGGCCTTCACATCCTTCCTAAAATGCAGTGCCCAGAATTGGACAATACTCCAGTTGAGGCTGAACCAGTGTTTTATACAGGTTTATCATAACTCCCTTGCCTCTATTTATGAAGCCCACCATCCCGCAAGCTTTTTTTTTAAAACCGCTCTCTCAACCTGCCCTGCCACCTTCAATGATTTGTGCACATATACCCCCAGGTCTCTGTTCATGCTCCCCCTTTAGGATTGTATTCTTTAGTTTATATTGCCTCTCCCCATTCTTCCTACCAAAATGCATCAGTTCACTCTTTTCTGCGTTAAATTTCATCAGCCACATGTCCACCCATTCCATCAGCCTGTCTCCTTCCCTAAAGGCACCAAATGATGCTCAAGTCTGGTTTCCCGGGTGCTGACAGCCCATTTAGGAGTGGCCCAGGTGGAGAGTGCGTGTCAGCAGGTTATTCAATTGCATCAAAGCTATCACTGTCCGGTCCTCCCCCCACACAAACTTTCCAGTAATGGACCACTGGACAGAGATCAGGAGCAGGAACCCGAGAGTTTTGTCCCCCCTATTCCCGAGCCCACGGATAGAGGGGTCAACTGTGTCACCATTTCCACTTCAGCCCAATGCAGCACAGACCAGGGTTTGAAGCTGGGACTAATTCATACAGGTGGCTCAGTGCACCTACTCATGGGTGAAATACTGCAGGTCTCTATCTGACACAGAAACAGACTAAAGCGGATATACCCAGCAGAGCAGTTAATCTGGTTTTTCCACTTTCAGACGTTGAACAGCCCAGATATGCACATTTCTATAATTTTCTCTAATTTTCCCCCCCCCCCCCCCAAGATTTCCAATATTTGCCATTTTTCTTTTTATTCACTTTATCTGAACACTCAACTGTTACCGTCAAGGTGAAAACCCCAGGAGACATTTAACAAGCCGCTCGATACGGTAATGGAGGAGTACCGAGCAGCAGGGGCCATTCTCTCTGATGGATGAAAACGAAAGACTTGGATTTATATAGCGCCTTTCACGACCACCGGACTTCTCAAAGCACTTTGCAGCAAATGAAGTACTTTTGGAGTGTAGTCACTGTTATCATCAGAGACAGTCCCTCGAAATCAAGAAAGACTTGCTTCCACTCTAAAATGGAGTTCTCAGGTGACTGTACAGTCCAATATGGGAATTACAGTCTCTGTCACAGGTGGGACAGACAGTGGTTGAAGGAAAGGGTGGGTGGGGAGTCTGGTTTGCCGCATGCTCCTTCCGCTGCCTGCGCTTGTTTTCTGCATGCCATCAGCACCCTCCCGGATGCTCTTCCTCCACTTCGGGCAGTCTTTGGCCAGGGACTCCCAGGTGTCAGTGGGGATGCTGCATTTTTATCAAGGAGGCTTTGAGGGTGTCCTTGAAACGTTTCCTCTGCACACCTGGGGCTCGCTTGCTGTGTAGGAGCTCAGAATAGAGTGCTTGCTTTGGGAGTCTTGTGTCAGGCATGCGAACAATGTGACTCGCCCAACGGAACTGATCGAGTGTGGTCAGTGCTTCGATGCTGGTCTGATCGAGAACACTGGCGTTGGTGCGCCTGTCCTCCCAGGGGATTTGCAGGATCTTGAGACATCATTGGTGGTGACCAGGATCAAGCAGGGCTGCGTCATCGCACCAAGCCTCTTCTCAATCTTCCTCGCTGGAATGCTCCACCTCACACTCAACAAGCTCCCTGCTGGAGTGGAACTAAACTACAGAACCAGTGGAACATGTTCAACCAGTCACTGTTGTAATGTAGGAAATGGCAGCCAATTTGCGCACAAGCAAGCTCCCACAAACAACGATATGATAATGATCAGATAATCTGCTTTTTTGTGATGTTGGTTGAGGGAACAATATTGGCCAGGACACCAGGGATAACTCCCCAGCTCTTTTTCAAAATAGTGCCATGGGATGTGTTACGTCCATCTGGAGACAGACGGGGTCCTTTAACGTCTCATGCGAAAGAAGACACCTCCGACAGTGTAGCTCTCCCTCAGCATTGCACTGGGTGTGTCAGCCTAGATTTTTTGTGCTCAAGTCCCTGGAGTGGGACTTCAACCCACAACCTTCTGACTCAGAGGGCTGCCCACTGAGCCACGGCTGACACTGACAATGAGCTGATTTTCATAAGAGATAATGACGAAGAATGGCAAAGGTGTAGATTTTATTTAATAAAAATGTACACCTATAAATCTGAGGCAAATTAAATGCAAATATTCTTACCTTTCGCACACTGGTCCCAATCCTCACACTGCTGCAACCAGGCCGCTGTCACTGGCTGTCCACTCGCAGAGGCTGAAGGGAGGTGACCATTGCCTTTAAAAATGTCTCCACTGAAGGAGTCACACCTTTGTGCCTAAACAATAAGATAATGACAACTGATTATTGTCTCCACAGGAACAGAGCAAAATAAAGCACCAAAGTTTGTCTGCAATTCAGGTGGAGCATTTTGAAAACTAAAATAAAATGGGCTGTCTGTCACTGACTCAGATGCCAGCACACGCACATAATTAACAGAAGCTGGAGAGTTTGTGTTAGCCTTATGGTGCCTCACCCGAGTCATGTGTGACACAGTCATTCTGTCAGTGATTGCCGGGATAGAGAGAGAGAGAGAGAGAGAGAGAGAGGAGGGAGAGAAGAGGAAGAGGAGGAGTGGGGGGAGGGGAAGAGGAGGAAACATAGAACATAGGTGCAGTAGGCCATTCGGCCCTTCGAGCCTGCGCCTTCAATAAGATCATGGCTGATCATTCACCTCAGTACCCCACTCCCGCCTTCTCTCCATACTCCCTGATCCCTTTAGCCATAAGGGCCACATCTAACTCCCTCTTGAATATATCTAACGAATTGGACTCAACAACTTTCTGTGGTAAAAAATTCCACAGGTTCACAATTCTCCGAGTGAAGAATTTTCTCCTCATCTCAGTCGTAAATGGCTTACCCCTTATTCCTAGACTGTGACCCATGGTTCTGGACTTCCCCAACATCAGGAACATTCTTCCTGCATCTAACCTGTCCAGTCCTATCATAATTTTATATGTTTCTATGAGATCCCTGCTCATTCTTCTAAATTACCACTGAGTATAAGCTTAGCCAATCCAGTCCTTCTTCATATGTCAGTCCTGCCATCCCAGGAATTAGTCTGGTGAACCTTTGCTGCACTCCCTCAATAGCAAGCACATACTTCCTCAGATTAGCAGACCAAAACTGCACACAATACTCAAGTCTCATCAAGGCCCTGTACAACTGCAGTAAGACCTCCCTGCTCCTATACTCAAATCCTCTCACTATGAAGGCCAACATGCCATTTGCTTTATTTACTGCCCGCTGTACCTGCATGCCTACCTTTAGTGACTGATGTACCATGACACCCAGGTCTTGTTGCACCTCCCCTTTTACTAATCAGTTACCATTCAGATGATAATCTGCCTTCCTGTTTTTGCCACCAAAGTGGATAATCTCACATTTATCTACATTATACTGCATCTGTCATGCATTTGCCCACTCACCTAACCTGTCCAAGTCACCCTGCAGCTTCTTAGCATCGTCCTCGCTGCTAACACTGCCACCCAGCTTAGTGTCATCTGCAAATCTGGAGATATTACATTCAATTTCTTCATCTAAATCATTAACGTATATTGTAAATAACTGGGGTCCCAGCACTGAACCTTACGGTACCCCACTAGTCACTGCCTACCATTCTGAAAAGGACCCGTTTATTCCCACTCTGCTTCCTGTCTGCCAACCAGTTCTCTATCCACATCAATACATTACGTGCAATACCATGTGCCTTAATTTTGCACATTAATCTCATGTGTGGGACCTTGTCAAAAGTCTTTTGAAAATCCAAATACACCACATTCACTGGTTCTCCCTTATCCACTCTACTAGTTACATCCTCAAAAAACTCTAGATTTGTTAAGCATGATTTCCCTTTCATAAATCCATGCTGACTTGGACCAATCCTGTCACTGCTTTCCAAATGCACTGCTACTACATCTTTAATAATTGATTCCAGCATTTTCCCCACCACCGATGTGAAGCTAACCGGTCTTTAATTCCCTGTTTTCTCTCTCCCTCATTTTTTAAAAAGTGGGGTTACATTAGCTACCCTTCAATCCATAGGAACTGATCCAGAGTCGATAGACTGTTGGAAAATGACCACCAATGCATCCACTATTTCTAGGGCCACTTCCTTAAGTACTCTGGGATGCAGACTATCAGGCCCTGGGGATTTATCAGCCTTCAGTCCCATCAGTTTCCCTAACACCATTTCCTGACTAATAAGGATTTCCCTCAGTTCCTTCTTCTCGCTAGACCCTCGGCCTCCTAGTATTTTCGGGAGGTTATTCGTGTCTTCCTTAGTGAAGACAGAACCAAAGTATTTGTTCAATTGGTCTGCCATTTCCTTGTTCCCATTATGAATTCCCCTGATTCTGACTGCAAGGGACCTACATTTGTTTTCACTAATCTTTTTCTCTTCACATATCTATAGAAGCTTTTGCAGTCAGTTTTTATGTTCCCTGCAAGCTTACTCTCATACTCTATTTTCCCCCTCTTAATTAAACCCTTTGTCCTCCTCTGCTGAATTCAAAATTTCTCCCAGTCCTCAGGTTTGCTGCTTTTTCTGGCCAATTTATATGCCTCTTCCTTGGATTTAACACTATCCCTAATTTCCCTTGTTAACCACGGTTGAGCCACCTTCCCCGTTTTATTTTTACGCCAGACAGGGATGTACAATTGTTGTAAGTCATCCATTTGATCTTTAAATGTCTTCCATTGCCTATCCACCGTTAAATGGTTAAGTATCATTCGCCAGTCTATCCTAGCCAAATCACATCTCATACCATCGAAGTTTCCTTTCTTTAAGTTCAGGACCCTAGCCTCTGAATTAACTGTTACTCTCCATCTTCATTAAGAATTCTACCATATTATGGTCACTCTTCCCCAAGTGGCCCCGCACGACCAGATTGCTAATTAATCCTCTCTCATTACACAAGACCCAGTCTAGGATGGCCTGCTCTCCAGTTGGCTCCTCGACATATTGGTCAAGAAAACCATCCTTTATACACTCCAGGAAATCCTCTTCCACAGTATTGTTACCTGTTTGGTTAGCCCAATCAATATGTACGTTAAAGTCACCCATGATAACTGCTGTACCCTTATTGCACGCATCCCTAATTTCCTGTTTGATGCCATCTCCAACCTTCCTACTACTGTTTGGTGGTCTGTACACAACTCCCACTAACGTTTTCTGCCCTTTGGTGTTTCGCAGCTCTACCCATATAGATTCCACATCATCCATACTAATGTCCTTCCTTACTATTGCATTAACCTCCTCTTTAACTAGTAACGCTACCCCACCTTCTGTTCCTTCCTGTCTGTCCTTCCTGAATATTGAATACCCCTGGATGTTGAGTTCCCAGCCTTGGTTACTCTGGAGCCATGTCTCCATAATCCCAATTACATCATATCCATTAACAGCTATCTGCGCAGTTAATTCATCCACCTTATTACAAATGCTCCTCGCATTGAGACTCAGCCTTCAGGCTTGTTTTTTTTTTTAAAAACACTCTGTCCTTTTAGAATTATGTTGTAATGTGGCCCCTTTTGATTTTTGCCCTCGATTTCTCTGCCCTCCATCCTTGCTTTTCTCCTTCCTATCTTTTGCGTCCCTACATAGGTTCCCATCCCCCTGCCATATTAGTTTAACCCCTCCCCAACAGCACGAGCAAACACTCCACCTCGGACATAGGTTCCAGTCCTGCCCAGGTGCAGACCGTCCGGTTTGGAGGAGAGGGGCAGAGGTTTGGGGGGGGGGGGGGGGGAAGGAGGATGGGTGGGGGGGGAGGGAGGAAGAGGAAGAGGGTGGGGGGGTGGAGGAGAAGGGTGGAGGGCGAGGAGGAGGAGAAGGTGGTGTTGTTGGTGGGGGGGGGCAGGGAGGAGATCGACAGCACTGCAGAAGTCTGCAATTTGTTTTTTGATCCACAGGGATATGAGGTTTGGAGCACAGCTCAGGACGACAGGCTGTGTACCATTGCGAGGAAGGAAAGGGGGACAGTTTCTGGGTCCCTTGGATTGCTGCCGCTGCCCCCTTCCAACCCCCCACCCCCTCAAACCCAGATGTCTTTGGTCCTGACGGTGTTAAACCAGAGTAGTCTCCGTAATGTGATTTTCTCCATTATGCCGTGACGGAGCTCTGGGAAGATGACCACAATGAGAACAGAAGACGATGAACACAATGGACATGCAGATACACTGCCTACCTTGCTGCACAGAGGTACAATAGTACTGGCTGACAGGAAGTCTGCTGTCGGAGAGATGGAAAAGCTGTATCCGTTTGCTCCGTATGGAACTTTGACGGGGTCACCTTTCTGGAACAGTCGGTGATAGCAGAGCTTGGACACCCAGGTGCTGAAAACTTCCTGAGATTTCACCTGCAACAACACATCGACGTTTTCCCACCATTAGAATAAAGAGTCATCACGTTCACCCGCTGAAAGATCAGCAGTGACGAGGAGTCAGTAACGCACGTGTTAAAAACCCAATTGTTTCAACTGATTTTGTAACTTGGCACGGTAGAATAGCTTATTTACGAGACCCGAGCAAATTACTTTACTGTAACTGGACAAATATACAGTCATTTTCTTTTTGAAACTACAGATTAGATGAGCAGCAGTTATCCTGAGCTTTGCACTGTCCCAGTGAGTCTCATTGACTTTCACTTTACAGATCGTAGAATGAGAGGACATTCGGCCCATCATTCCTCTTTGGTCGAGCTATCCAATTAACCCCACACCACTGCTCTTTCCCCATAGCCCTGTCATTTTTTTCCCCTTTAAGTATTTATTTAATTCCCTTTTGAACGTTACTAATGTATCCGTTTCCCCCGCCCTTTCAGGCAGTGCATTCCCGATCTTAACAACTCGCATAAAGGAATGTCTCCTCATGTCGCTTCTGGTTCTTTTGCCAATCACTTTAAATCTGTGTCCTCTGGTTACTGACCCTTCGGTCACTCCTTATTTAATGTCAAACCCTTCATGATTTTGAACACCTCTATCAAATCTTTTAACCTTCTTTGCTCCAAGGAGAACAATCCCAGCTTCACTCTCTCCACATAACTAGAGTCCCTCATCCCTGGTACCATTCCAGTAAATCTCCTCCACACCCTCTCCAAGGTTTTAACATTCTTCCCAACGTGCGGTGCCTAGAATTGAACACAATACCCCAGCTGAGGCCGAACCAGTGTTTTATAAAGATTTAGCATAACTTCCTTGCTTTTGTGCTCTATTCGTCTATTAATAACGCCAAAGATATGAAAGAAAAGTTTCCAACGCAAGAACTTTCCCTTCCAGTTTCACGTTCCTTGCATTTCTGAATTTCATCCTTTTTTCTTCTGGTTACTGACCCTCCTGCCAGTCCACTCTATCAAAACCCCTCGGGTGTCTGCTACAGAAAGTAAAACAAACATTGGTACCAAGTACATAAGCAGAGGAAACAGGTTTTAGATAATTGGCAAAAAAAGCCACGGGGGAAATGAGGGGATTTTTTTTATAACGCAGCGAGTTGTGATCAGGAGCGCACTGCCTAAAAGGGTGGTGGAAACAGATTCAATATTAACTTTAAAAAAAGGGAATTGAATATATACTTGAAGAGGAAGAATTTGCAGGGCGATGGGGAAAGAGCAGGGGAATGGAATTAATTGGATAGCTCAGAGCCGGCACAGGCATGATGGGCCAAATGGCCCCCTGTGCTGTGTGATTCTATGAAAACCAGGGCTTCACAACGGACAGAAATAGAGACTTTGGCCCCAAGTTTCCACACGCTACAAAACGGGCGCCCCTCCGAGCTGGGTGCCCGTTTTTCTCGCCAAAAACAGCGCCTGAAATAAAACGCGCGATTCTGGAGCGCCCTGCAGCTCGGCACGGCGCCCAGGGGGGCGGAGCCTACCACTCGCGCCGATTTTGTAAGTGGGAGGGGGCGGGTACCATTTAAATTAGTTTTTTTCGTGCCGGCAACCCTGTGCGTGCGCATTGGAGCGTTCACGCACGCGCAGTGTGAAGGAAACATTGGCACTCGGCCATTTTTGTCGTTCTTTGTAGCTGTTTAATTTTTGAACATTTTTTAATAAAAGTACATTGCCATCAGCACATCAGCACTGAGGCTTCCTGCAGCAGTGAGAAGGTGCAGGAAGCCTCAAAGTCCCCCACCCCCCCAACCGCCGTCGGGAATGGCTGCTCAACTTCTGAGGCTTCCTGCAGCCTTCTCACTGTCTCCCCCCTCGCTGCGGTCGGTCGGGAACGGCTGCCTTCCACCCCCCCCCCCCACCCCCCCGGCCACCCCCCCCCCCCCCACCCCCCCGGCCATCAGGAACGGCTGCCTCCTCCCTCCCTCCCGTTCGCGGGAACGACGCCACACCGCTGAGCTGACTGAACCTGGCTGAAGCACTTTCACACAGGTAGGAAGATGGTTTATTTAATCTTTTCTTTGCTTATAAATGTTTATTCAGGTTGGATTTATTTGTATAAGTATAAATAAGGATTTATTGTAGAATTTAATGACTTCCCTTCCCCCCTCCCTCGTTCTGGACGCCTAATTTGTAACCTGCGCCTGATTTTTTAATGTGTAGACAAGGTTTTTTCAGTTCTACAAAAATCTTCACTTGCTCCATTCTAAGTTAGTTTGGAGTACGTTTCCCCTGTGGAAACTTTGAAATCAGGCGTCAGAGGCCGGACACGCCCCCTTTTGAAGAAAAAATTCTGTTCCAAAGTGAAACTGTTCTAACTGACTAGAACTGCAGAAAAAAAAAATGTGGAGAATTGCGATTTCTAAGATAGTCCATTCTCCACCAGTTGCTCCGAAAAATCAGGCGCAAATCATGTGGAAACTTGGGCCCATAGAATTGAGGAGATGTTAGGAGGCCGTTAAAGATGGTAAAATTCGGAACTCAATCAGGCCAAATCCCAGTGCCCGGAAACAGCCTTAAAAAGGAGGCAATGCAGAAGACAAATTTACATCGATATCAGGAAGGTTTTCATGCAAAGGGAGTGACCATCCTAATGTGGAATACCCTTCAGTTTAGGACAGTCGTGGCTCAAATCTGGGAATCATTTAAAAGATAGTTAGATGCTGTGAATGGCTGAGAGTGGAAAGAGTAGGTTTTGCGGAGTGGATGAGCCAATGGTCTTCCTCATCTTGTGATAAGTACACAGGAAATCGCACCAACTCAAAGACTGGCCACAACTGTTAATACAGCAGTTCATACATCAATGTTAAATATCTTGTCCACACTAAAAATCCCACCAACATAACATTCCCAACTTAAATCAGAGGACCCAAATAGTTTCCAACTGTTGAACTATGGTTTAGTATCAATTCCTTTCATGACTCACTGAATAAAATGCTAGTAACTTGTGTAAACTTCCATTACTTTTTAAAAACAAAAATATCTCTTCATAGATGAGGAAATTATTTTGGGACATTCCTCACTGCACCCAAGACATTAAATCATGCAGTTCAGTTCTACAGGCACTAGCCGCCCTCTGGTACCTCATCCATAGCGTGAGTGCGTGCCCAAGAAAGGCTGCTCACCAATGGGGTGCATTACAGCCACGGCCAATCCTGTCCGCACCCAACATTCTCACACAACTTAAACAACTGATTTCCCCTTCCAAACACAAAGTCAAAAGTAGCGTCCCTTCTATTGCCCAGTTCAGATCAGTGAGCAAAGCGCAGAACAGGATCAAACCTTGGTCTGCGCACCTCACATCTACACTGGGCCGAGGTGCTTTCACCTGAGGGGTGATGTTCTCCAACATTATGTAGCACGATAATTGCTGTAGCCAGGCGACCTGCGGTTTTATGTATTTGCTCAGCTTCAGGGAGGTTTAAAAAAAGTTTATTTTTGTAATGTATTTGCTTCATGGGTTCTTTGCTATTAAGACCTAGTTGGTTTATTAGCAAAGGTTTAACAATGACACTACACATTACAGTTCATTCACCAGGCTCACAATCACCTGCCCCATCGTGGATCCCCCGAACCCAACTGGCTGGGGTTTTATTAAGTCTTGTGAACATCACATGACTGGCTAAGCCATTCCCAACTCAACAGCTCTACAACTATTTTGTTGTATCTGTAAAATAAAACAATGTTAAATCAAGTGGCCCCTGATTAAAAAGGAGGGGTGGACACGAAAACCGACAAACTTAGACAAATGAAACTTTAGACATTACGTGGTTCAAATTAAAATTTGGTTGCCGGGGGTGATGATGCACTCCAGTCCCTCCGGCGCCCGCCTCTCGCGGAAGACCACGAGCGTACCAGTGGACACCGCGTGCTCTATCTCCAGGGACACCCTGGTTTGGGTGTAACCGCGGAAAAGAGGCAGGCAGTTGGGCTGAACGACCCCCTCAACCGCCCGCTGCCTGGACCGGTTGATGGTCACCTTGGCCAGGCCCAGCAGTCCTACGAGGAGGCCTTCCGACCTGCCCACTCTCCTCCGCACAGGGTGCCCAAAGATCAGGAGTGTGGGACTGAAGTGCAACGAAAATTTGAGCAGCAGCCCCTTTAAATAATGGAATAGGGGCTGCAACCTCACACATAGATGTTCAATGTGGAACACAGACTCCTCCAGACCGCAGAAATTACAGGCGGCCTGGGAGTCCATGAACCGACTTAAAAACCGATTGCACAGGACTTCCCCATGCAACACCCTCCAGGCCAAGTCCCCAATAAATAAAGGGAGGACTCCCGCGTAGAGAGCGCTCCATTGGGGACCCCTGCCTCCTTCGGATGGCAAGATGGTGCGCCATGGCGTGTCCGGACGGCAGACGAGGATGGCAAAATGGAGAATGTGCAAGAGCAGCCTGTACAGGAATCCCCTCCGCGCAGAACTGAAAGGCACGGAGGGGATTTCCCGGAGGAGGCTCAAGTTGTGATGCACCAGCTCCCGAGGGAGGTTTTGGGGCTTGGCACCAATGAAGAATTCAACAGTTCTACAATCCTGTGAGCATCCTCACAGGTGCATACATTACAATTTTACCTTCAGATGATAGAGGTTCTCTTCTGCGTCTAAGTCAATGCGTTTGGATTTCTTGTTGATGGACATTACGGAGAGGCCAATGTTGATGGAGCCATGGAGTTTTCCTCTCAGAATCTGGTGATGTTAACAAGAGTTAGGGTTACACTCAGCGACCAGTTAGTATTTTTTTTAATGAATTCTGTAATACAGTTTGCAAAAGAAAGACAAATTAAGAACTACTTACATCTTGCTGAGTCTTGGCATACTTGAGAATCCCCTTTTCCAAGATAAAATATCTCTGAAAAAGATAAAAAGGAAATATTTAATTTTCAATCACTTTATAAACACAACATTTCCCTTCATTTTCCCCTTTCTTGCCTGAAGTCGACAGCTCTTGCCGAGGTACAGTCCCAGGGATTATTACAGCCATCCAGTTCCTCACCCTACGAGAGTATTCTACATATGTGAAGCTAGACAGCGAGTGTTGATGAGCTATTCAACCGTGGAATGCATCATAACGAAGCCCGATGAGAGTCTCGGTCCTGCCCACAAGTGTGCACTTTCCAGCAGGATACATGGGCAATGGTCAGGAGTGTGAACCTGACTACTGCCCCCCCCCAAATACAGGATCGCTGAGACCAATTATAACATCCCCAACTCCTGGCCCACTCGAGGACAGCTAACTCATCCAGGGATCCATCCTGATCTGTGTGGATCAATACTACACTGGTCATTGAATTTACCCACTAAGCCATTGGGCTACCTGTCCATATGATCTTAAACCAGTTCACAAGAGATGGAGTTTGAACAAAGGCCTACTCCAATCCAGTTCAGAACATCCCAAGATGGTTTCTTTTTGGTCATTAAAGATATCCTGGGTTCTCGCTATTGAAAAGACATTTTCAGTTAACCTCCAACATGTGTAAATCAAGCAAATCATCCCAGGAGGGAATAGGTAATCGAGAGCGCAAAATTAAAAGGTGTTAAAATAACTGCATCGCAGAACACGGAGGAAGGGAGAGCTAATCAGCTTTGGTGGTGTATGTCTAACTCCCATTCAGAAGGTCCAATGTCAAACCCATTACTCACTGCTGTCCAAATGTAACTATCCTCCCCAGGATGTTAGACAGTATCATCTATATCTTTACATAAATGAGCTTTGCAATAGCCGAAATGAGCTGATAAAATGGAGAGAGAGAGAGAGAGAGAGAGAGAGAGAGAGAGAGAGAGAGAGAGAGAGAGGAGAAGAAATGCCACCAGAGCCAGTGTTACTATTGAGAGCAATCAGTGGAGAAACCCCTGACCTGGGCTGTCATGGATGAAGTAGGAACAGCATCGACTAGGTGACTCGGGAGTGGGAAAAGCTGGATTTTAAAAACAGGGATAAATGGGCTGACGTGGTCTTAGAACTTAGGAGCGCAGACTTCTTTTTTGAAAGAAACGATAAGACTCTAACCTTGTGCCAGCCTTTCAATGGCCATTTCCTCTTCTTCAGCAGGTATCCTTCCTGCCGTTCGAGATCCAGAGAAGCATGGCTGCTTCCTGGTGGCTCCTCCATCACCTCCCAGTTCTCAGAGTTCTGAAGCAGAGACAACACTTGAGAAACACAGCGGTTCGTGCACATAGCTTGCGTTACATTTTCTGAGCTTGTTTGCGAGTCTTGGCTGGTTCATTTGCTCCCATTTCGGATTATCTTGATCAGATAAAATCAATCAAGTTACGGCAGCCTTTGTTGGACAGGAATTTAGACCAACAAAATATCCTCAGAGAATGTTTCAATGTCACAGGAATTTAAATAAGCAAGAAAGATTCTGCTATACAAACACCATGTATAGCAAACATTACAAAAATGCAACGGGCTCTCCAATGGCTCAGTGGGTACTTACACGCGCGCAGACATCAGAGTTGGTCGTGATGCTCCCCCCAGTCAAACAGCTACTAACAATCTCCATCTGGGCACATGCGAAGAATTGTACCTTGGGGCTAGATAGCCAAACGCTGCCATCACCCCATGTGCATTACCCCCGTCATGAATTAGTGACTTCGGGAGAGATGGGGAGACTATTTGGGGGCAAAAAAAAGCCCATCATTTACTCATCATCGAGCAACAAATGGCACTTAAGCAGTCAGAAACCCCCACATTTCATCCGAGAGCAAACACCAGTTTCATTTGTAAAGACATTTCCAGCACATTATGGCAATGCGCCGAACAAAAGTGCACTTTTCCATCATTGCCACCAAAGTTTGCGTGTCCTCTATTCTAAAACCCAATAATTGCAATAGCAGCTCGTGTTTTAAACTGCCCAAATCCTCCACACTGTTGTCACGGTAATGAGGGGGAAGAGAGAGCGAGTGCCGCCGTTTTCAACATTAATGCAGCCGTGGTTGCACTGCAAGAGGTGCCAGAGTGTGACTGTACCTCATCAGAAGCGCAACGGAAACAATAATCAACCGAGAACGTGCTGGAGATACACAGCAGGACTGTCGGCAACTGGAGAGATCAGCTCACATTTTGGGTAGCGATCCTTCTTTAGAAATGAATTCAAAGTTCTCCACCCGACACATTAAGCTGCCTTCTCTTTTCAGGCGTTGGGAGCCCTGCTGTGTAGCTCAGGCTATTATGGCAATGCGCTGCACCAAAGGTGCTTTTATTTCCAGCTTTTTTCTTTTTGTCTGTATATTAAAGTCTAACAGCACAGCTACATAAACCGCCAGGGAGAATAAAGAGTCCAGAAGGAAGTGGGGTGGCACAGACCCCCATACCTGGTGTGTGCTGGTGGGCTTCGAGGAGGCATTGCTGCTGCTTCTGGTTAGAGTGGACGTCCTTTGGGAAGCAGGGAGCACCTTCTCATCACCATTCATTGCTGCCAGATGTCCAAATGCTGCCAGCCCCAGGTATCCTAGCACCCACAGATTGAAGCAGTTTCCAGAGGCTGGAAAGGACCCGATCTCCTGGGGAGCTTGTATTCACACATCTGGATGCAATCAAACATTCCTAAAGAGGGAAACAAACAAAAAAAAAATAATTCAGTTCGACTCTGTACTCCAACACCAACTAGGTAAACAAATGATGAGCAGCTACGTTTTTCTGGCACTCATCTTCAATTGTTAACCTACATCGAACTTACATCACGGACACAGGCCATTCAGCCCAGTGTTTATGCAGATTATCTGGTCATCATCACATTGCTGTTTGTGGGAGCTTGCTGTGCACAAATTGGCTGCTGCGTTTCCTGCATTACAACAGTGACTACACTCCAAAAGTACTTCATTGGCTGTAAAGCGCTTTGAGACGTCCTGTGGGCGTGAACGGTGAGGAGCCTCCTCCCACTCTATTTACTTCATCTAACCCCATCACCATATCCTTCTATTCCTTTCTCCCTCATGTGTTTATCCAGTTCCCCCTTAAATGCATCAATACAGTTCACCTCAGCCCCTCCCTGTGGCAGCGAGTTCCACACTCTCTGGGTAAAGAAGTTTTTCCTGATCTCCATATTGGAATTATTAGCGACCAACTTAGTTATATTTTCCACAAGTGGAAACACCTTTACATCTACAATCGATCCAATTCATAATTTTAAAGACTTCTATCAGGTCACCCCTCTTGGGGAAAGCTCAGCCTATTCAATTAACCTAGTTAGCTAGTGGTCTGAGGTGGAGATAATTAAGGGTATTTCTGAGAGAGTACAGCGTTGATATGTTGTATCGAGTTTTCTGTTGTCAAATGAAAGGTGTGTTGGATTCCAAACAAGCCAAAAACTAGGGATAATGCAGTGGGTTAGGCATTAGCCTTTAATCACCAAGACCAGATTCCAATACAGCCCAGATGGCTAACTCGTCTAGCTATTAGCTGCAAGGCTTCTACATGAAATTACTTAAGGTTTTCAAACTAGTTGCCACAAAACCGCACAGTTCACTGGCAATCTTGCAGACAGCCGGTGTGGAAATGTAGTGGTGCAGTATTAAACGTTTTCTGTTTTCTGTCCATTAACCAATCCATATTATCGCCAATTCCATGAGCCCTAATTTCATTTAATAACCTCTTGTGTGGCACCTTATCGAATGCCTTCTGAAAATCTAAATATTCCACATCCACTAGTACCCCCTCATCTATTCTGCGAGTTACAACCTCAAAAAACTAATAGATTTGTCAAACATGATTTCCCTTTCATAAATCCTTGCAGTGCACAAACTTACTGCCATGTTTCCTACATTACAACAGTGACTACACTTCAAAAGTACTTTGGGACATCCGGAGGTCATGAAAGGCCCAATATAAATGCCAGTCATTTGCTTTTTTAGGGGAGGAAGAAGCCAGACTCACGGAGATGCTCTGCACTGTCAGATATCCAGCCAACACAGCCACAGGGCGAGGTACCAGAGGTCATGCAGCTGCTATGGAACGGTGCCCTAGCAAGGAACGAACACCTTCAGGATGAGAAAGGAGAGAATGTGTGCAAGGAAACAGGGCAGATTTCTCTTGGTTCTGTGCCTGGGTGCAGCAAGTACAGGAAATCATGCAGGGCACCCATTCCTCCCGGTTGGTTGTATCTAAATAGAGTCAGGCAGAGGAGAAGGAAAATCTAGCTCTATAAATCTGGTTCTGTAAAAATCTGACAATCCTTTATATTATACACATTTTAATCAATGTGAGACCCATTTCTTATTTCAGCTGGATCAGTTAGAGTTTGTGGAATGCATCACGTGATTAGACAGGCTGATTTGTATCACAAGGACCCATGAACTTTAGTAAACTGGGAAACACTGACTAAACCAGGAATTACAGGATTCATCTAACCCAGGACTCAAGACAATTTCATTAAACAATAGACAAATGCTTGATGGGTTGATAACCGAGACTAGGCCACAGTCTTGTACTTCATCCCCCTCTGCTCCGAGAGAGATGGTTTGTTCTGATGGAAGGGCTCTTCAATCAGCTTGATGCTCAGGATGGTTGACAAACCATTCATGAACAGGCCCTGTTGCACAATATTACATGCCAGCAGCATTTTCTGATTCAGCGTCAATTCAAAGTTGATTATGAAAGAGCCAACAACCCAGGGCTATGTGCTTTCCAATTTTTCCTGAGTTATGAATTCAGCCAGCTTTGGGAAATTGCCAGCTCTGAAATCAGACACAAGCCGTAAGTACCAGAGTACACCAACTCACATAAACCACCCTCAGTGCACCAATCCACCACCCCGCCTCAGTACACCATCTCTGTACACCACATCCCCTCCCATCGTCTCACAGTACACCATCTCTGTACATATAAACATAGAAAATAGGTGCAGGAGCAGGCCATTCGGCCCTTCGAGCCTGCACCACCATTCAATATGATCACGGCTGATCATGCAACCTCAGTACTCCACCCCTGCCTTCTATCCAAACCCCCGATCCCTTTAGCCGCAAGGGCCATATCTAACTCCCTTTTGAATACGTCCAACGAACTGGACTCAACAACTCTCTGTGGCACAGAATTCCACAGGTTCACAACGCTCTGGGTGAAAAAATTTCTCATCTCACACACACCCTCCCATCGTCCCTCTGTACACCACACACCCTCCCATCTCTCCACACTACACAGTCTTCCATTGCCCCACCGTACACCATCTCTCCACCACACAGCCACCTTATTTCATACAGCATCAATATCATGAAAGTTCACTTCGAAAGTGGTTTCGGCACTTTGAATTTCTAGCCAAGTTAGCAATCAAGTCACATCATTCAGTTTGACCTCTTGCAAGATTGCTTTGATTCCGATACCTACAGCAGAGAACAGTGTGCACCAGAGCGCGGTATTCCTGCATTACAGAGAATCACGAGCAGTTTTAATCTTCCTCACTTGCAGACGTATTCAATTCTGCCAGTTTGTCCTTTCTCCCCCCGATCAGCTGAGAAGATAAACTGTAATACAAGCTGTATATCACATGCCAATAGGGCATCAGTACAGGGTGACCTACACCTTCCGTTAGGCATTCCCAACAGACATCTTGGGACTCTTGGCTTGTACAGGCCTGTCCTGAAATTACATCCCTTCAAAAGGGCACAGAACAACCATATCACTGAAAAGGAAAAAAAAAGAAGAGAAAGAGAAAGAGAAACCAGTCAAACACATTTGACTGCCCAAGATTATTAGACAGGTGAAATGTGGCCAGGTTACCAGCAGCTAATCCATCTACCAACTAATAACAGTCATCGTCAGATAATTACAAGGAAAACCGTTTTTCACACACACACAAATTGAGCTTAAATGATAGTTACATATTTTTCCCAGATGGTAACTGACTGGTGGGTATAGTCTGATGGATTTCTGAAAATTATGATCCCGGCATATGGAATGCAACAGAAAATAATTCTGAAAAAGAATGCATGGATCGGGGAGCTCCTGGGGCCTGCTTGATCTCTCGTGTACGGGGTGTGGTCAGAGAGAATGTTTAAACAAAATCATCATAGGCGGTCCCTCGGAATCGAGGAAGACTTGCTTCCACTCTTAGCATGAGTTCTTAGGTTGCTGTACAGTCCAATACGAGAACCACAGTCTCTGTCACAGGTCGGACAGATAGTCGTTGAGGGAAAGGGTGGGCAGGGAGCCTGGTTTGCCACACGCTCCTCCTGCTGCCTGCGCTCGATTTCTGCATGCTCTCGGCGGCGATACTCGAGGTGCCAGCGCCCTCCCGGATGCACTTCCTCCACTTAAGGCGGTCTATGGCCAAGGACTCCCGGACGTCAGTGAGCATGTCGCACTTTATCAGGGAGACTTTGAGGGTGTACTTTAACGTTTCCTCTGTCCGCCTTTGGCTCGTTTGCCGTGGACGAGTTCCGAGTAGAGCGCTTGCTTTGGGAGTCTAGTGTCTGGCATGCGAACTATGTGGCCTGCCCAGCGGAGCTGGTCAAGTGTGGTCAGTGCTTCAATGCTGGGGATGTTGGCCTGGACGAGAACGCTAACGTTTGTGCATCTGTCCTCCCAGGGGATTTGCAGGATCTTGCGGAGACATCGCTGGTGGTATTTCTCCAGCGACTTGGTGTCTACAGTACATGGTCCACGTCTGAGCCATACAGGAGGGCGGGAGGGCGGGTATTACTACGGCCCTGTAGACCATGAGCTTGGCGACAGTTGAGGGCCTGGTCTTCAAACACTCTTTCTCAGGCGGCCGAAGGCTGCACTGGAGGCGGTTTTGGATCTTGTCGTCACTGCCTGCTCTTGTTGATATGAGGCTCCCGAGATAAGGGAAGTGGTCCACGTTGTCCAGGGCCACGCCGTGAATCTTGATGTCTGGGTGGGGGGGGGGGGTGGGTGGCGCCAGTGCTAGTGCTGTGCGGCGAGGACAAGCTGGTGGGGGACCTTTGTCTTACTAATGTTTAGCGTAAGGCCCATGCTTTCATGCGACTCAGCAAATGCGTCGACTATGTCCTGGAGTTCAGCCTCTGTGTGTGCACAGACGCAGGCATCGTCTGCGTACTGTAGCTCGATGACAGAGGTTGGGGTGGTCTTGGACCTGGCCTGGAGACGGCGAAGGTCGAACAGCTTCCCACTGGTTCTGTAGTTTAGTTCCACTCCAGCGAGAAGCTCATCAACTGTGAGATGGAGCATGGCAGCGAGGAAGATTAAGAGGGTTGGGGCGATGACGCAGCCCTGCTCGACCCCGGTCCGGACATGAATTGGGTCTGTGATGGATCAATTGGGAAGGATCACGGCCTGCATGTCATCGTGAAGCAGGCGGAGGATGGTGACGTACTTTTAGGGGCATCCGAAATGGAGGAGGACGCTCCATAGACCCTCGAGGTTGAGTGTCAAAGGCCTTTGTAAGGTCGAAGGAGGCCATGTATCAGGGCTGGCGCTGGTCCCTGCATTTTTCCTGCAGCTGTCGCGCTGCAAAAACCATGTCCATTGTGCCCCGGAGGGGACGAAATCCGCCCCGCGACTCCAGGAGCTCCTCGGCCACGGGGAGAAGATGAATGAGGAGGACTCTAGCGACGACTTTCCCAGTGGCTGATAACAGGGAGATTCCTCTGTAGTTGCCGCAGTCGGACTTGTCCCCTTTTTTAAAGATGGTCACGATCACTGCATCTCTGAGATCTCCCGGCATGCTCTCCTCCCTCCAGATGAGAGATGAGGTCATGTATTCTTACCAGTAGTGCCTCTCCGCCATACTTCAATGACTTAGCAGGGATTCCATCCACTCCTGTAGCCTTGTTGTTTTTTAGCTGTCTTATGGCCTTTTCTACCTCGTGCAGTGTTGGGATCTCACTGAGGTGATGGCAGGTAGCATGCTGTGGGATGGAGTTGAGAACACTCGAGTCAAAAGCAGAGTCTCGATTGAGGTGATCTTTGAAGTGCACCTTCCAGTGGGCCCCGACAGCCCGGTGTCCTTGATGAATGTTTCCCTGTTCTTGGCCAGGAGTGGGGTGGGGCCTTGGGAGTTTGGTCCGTAGGTGGCCTTGACTGCGGTGAAGAATCCTCGCATATCGTGGCTGTCTGGTCTCCTCTCCTCCTCCAGCAGTACAATGGTTGTGAACCCCCCTGCACCCACATTCTGCACCCCAGTGCACAGCTAGCCCCCCCAATGCCTGCCCACAACCAAGCCTTGGACCACCTACCACCAAGGGCACTACCCAACACCTCGCCGTAGGCCAACACCTCGCCGTAGGCAATTAGGCCCATATAGCTGTGCCTGGTCTCCAGTCGTCCTGGACCCCCTTGCCACTGGACCAAGACCTTGCTCAGCTAAGCCCGTGTGGTAGCCAGCGTGCAACGGTCACCCCACGTTTAAACAAAGGACTCCTGAATTGTCTACAGATGTCTGGTTCCTTTCATCTGCCAGGGGGTTGGAGGAGGTGGGGATGAAAGAGGGATGGTTGTTACATGGGGATAGACTTCCCATCATGTGGAGTCATGCCCGATTAGAAAACTGAACTGGCTTAAAGCGAGCCCAAGCTAGGTTTGTAAATCTTTCAAGTCATGTTGAGTTTGAGACCACATGGACAGATCCTTCCATGGCCTCGTCCCTCCCCCTCTCTGTAACCTCCTCCAATACTACAACTGTCCAAGATCGCTGCGCTCCTCCAATTCTGGCCTGCTGCACATCCCCAATTTTCATCGCTCCACCATTGTTGGCCGTGTCTAATTATGGCCATTCAATCATCCCTTGGGTTTCCCCATTTGAATTGTACACAACTCACAAGTTACCAGGTACACAAAGGATTAATGACTACAGAAAACAGAACGGATTCCCACGACATTATTGTCTGCAATATGTAGCTAGATTTGTGCTGTTTTTTTTTACAAAAACCCACAATATAGGTTTTTTGGGTGTGGTACAAGAATTTAACAGCAACTCTCACCAACAGTTTAGATAGCAGTCGAAAAGGGTTTAAGTATGAAAGCTGGGCCTTGTGGGTGGGTCGACCACAAGCTCAAAAGGTTGTTTGCCAATTAGAGAGTATTGTTCGGAGATACTGCGGTCTGACTAGAGTTTAACCCATCATCATCTTTGTCACTATCCATTCAGCCTCGGCCCATCTGCTGCTGAAACCCTCAGCTATGCCTTTTTCACCCCCAGACTCGATTTTTCCAATGCTCTCCTGACTGGCTCCCATCCTCCAGGCTCTGAAAACTTCAGCTTATCCAAAACTCTGCTGGCCTATCCTGCACAAAGTCCTGATCTCCATGCAGGGAACGTGAGGCAAACATCCACATCTGATCAATAGCAGCCAGGAGCAGGAACTCGGACAATTCCCAACCCCCCTCCCTAGTGCAGAACAGAGGCCAACTCTGGCCCACAGTACTTCCCCAGCTAATTCAGCACTGACCATTCCATTGGATCTTCCTGACCTGTATGGCTTAGAACATAATGGGAGGAAGAGGTCAGTTTACATTTCTTTACCTATATTTCTGTACAATTATTGACCCCAAAAATGTAACATCCCCACCGACTGTTGGGAATCCTTGGCCCAAGACCACTCAAAGTGGAGGAGAAGCGTCCGAGAAGGCAGCCGACGCCTCAGTACGCAGAAGCCAAGCACAAACAGCGGAAGGAGCGTTCGACAAATCAAGCACCCCACCACCATCTGCCCAACCTCTGACAGAGACTGTAGATCCAGCATTGGTCTCATTAGTCACCTTAGAACTCATGTTAGTGTGGGAAGCAAGTCATCCTCGACTCCGGGGACTGCCCAAAAAGAAAATGGATATGTATTAAAAGGCCAGACCTGTGATCAGGTGATAAACGTCACGTCGAACTAATCTCTGTTGTTCATCTTCTATTTACTAAATCTGTTAAACCTATGCCACTGGTTTAGAGAGCTCATCCTGTGCAATGTGGTAGCTTGGGCTATTTAAAGAGTTTATTACTCATCACAGCTAAAGAGCAATCCATAAACTTCAACCGTGTACAGTTACAAAGAATATAAAAGAAAGTCCTTTATTTACAAGGGTGTGACACAAACATGGTCCGAGATCATAAATTGCAACAGCAAAGGAGGTTTATAGTCATCAGAACCCAAGTCACAAGAACGTTATACATAACGCTCCTCTGTTCACCCGTGCTGTCTCAAAGACAGTGGCTTACGCTAAGATTCAATTCCACAGCTGCCCTCTGGTACCTCGGCTCAGTGACTATTACTCGCATTTGAGCCTCAGCAATGAGTGGTGGTAGTCTATTTGACCGTAGGAAGCGAGGGGGCATCATTATCAAGCCTGTTCCTGTCCTCACAAAACATCTACACACACGTACTTCCACCAAGGAATGTTGGATAATGATGAAGGGCAGGAACTCTGGCTGCTTTTTCCTCCTTCCTAATCCAGAGGTGATGGAGTCCACCACAGTGGCTCTCCCATCACCCTGGCAGAGATTGGCCAAGCCAGCACATGCTGAGGATTGAGCCTGATCTCAGGATCTTCAATAGATAAAATCACAGCTATCCCAGGGAGTGGGATAGTGGGAGAGAGAGACTAGTTCTTCACAGAAAAAGACCAAATGTTATATCTTCTCCAAAGGGAATGATTCTAGTGAAAAACAACACTATTTTACCAGAATCACTTGTGTAACACAAAATTACAGCTCTGCACCAACAAAAGGGCTCAACAGAGTGTTGGTGGCACAACGCACCGACTCCAACACTACATTAACCACACTGTGGAAACATCCTCTCCATTGGCCAGGATGTTCTAAAGCCCTCAATTGTACAATAAGCCCATTGTAGCTTGCAGATCCAATCAGTCGCAGTATAACCTTTCTGAAAACCTAAGATCAAATATACAGGATATAAATAATACTGAGGAGCTGGGGTCGTTCTCCTTGGAGCAGAGAGAAGGCCAAGCGAACATTTGATAAAGGTGTTTAAAATCATGAAGGGTTTAGATAGACTAAATAAGGAGAAACAGTTTCCAATGGCCGATGGGTCGATAACAAGAGGGCCCAGATTTAAGGTGATCGGCAGAAGAACCAGAGGCGACACGAGGAAAAACCTTTTTACGCATCGAGTGATTAGGATTTGGAATGTATCAGATAAATACTTGAAGGAGAAAAAAATTGCATGGATATGGGGAAAGAGCAGGGGGGAGTGGGACTGACAGGATTGCCCTTTGAAAGAGCCGGCACAGACTCGATGGGCCGAATGGCCTCCTCCTGTGCTATACTATTCTATGATTCTAGGAGTCCTACAGATATATTAAGGACTCCATATCTTGGTCGCTATTCTGAAAATTGACATTTATGATTTGCATTGTACACGCCATGGTACACTGACAAGTTCACTGGCAGATCTCATACCAAGAGAGGAAAGATGGAAAACCTCCTACTTAAATGTTCATCAGAAAATTAAGGTGGGGTGCGACAGAGTAAATGTAGAGAAGGTGCTGCCAGTTGTGGAGGCGTCCAAAATGAAAGGCCATAAATATAAGATAGTTACTAATAAATCCAATAAAGGAATAAAGGAAAAGGACAAAGGGTGTTAAAAAAACAAGCCTGAAGGCTTTGTGTCTTAATGCAAGGAGTATCCACAATAAGGTGGATGAATTAACTGTGCAAATAGATGTTAACAAATATGATGTGATTGGGATTACGGAGACGTGGCTCCAGGATGATCAGGGCTGGGAACTCAACATCCAGGGGTATTCAACATTCAGGAAAGATAGAATAAAAGGAAAAGGAGGTGGGGTAGCATTGCTGGTTAAGGAGCAAATTAAGGCAATAGTTCGGAAGGACATTAGCTTGGATGATGTGGAATCTATATGGGTAGAGCTGCAGAATACCAAAGGGCAAAAAACGTTAGTGGGAGTTGTGTACAGACCTCCAAACAGTAGTAGTGATGTTGGGGAGGGCATCAAACATGAAATTAGGGGTGCATGCAATAAAGGTGTAGCAGTTATAATGGGTGACTTCAATATGCACATAGATTGGGTTAACCAAACTGGAAGCAATACGGTGGAGGAGGATTTCCTGGAATGCATAAGGGATGGTTTTTTAGATCAATATGTCGAGGAACCAACTAGGGGGGAGGCCATCTTAGACTGGGTGTTGTGTAATGAGAGAGGATTAATTAGCAATCTCGTTGTGCGAGGCCCCTTGGGGAAGAGTGACCATAATATGGTGGAATTCTGCATTAGGATCGAGAATGAAACAGTTAATTCAGCGACCATGGTCCAGAACTTAAAGAAGGGTAACTTTGAAGGTATGAGGAGTGAATTGGCTAGGATAGATTGGCGAATGATACTTAAGGGGTTGACTGTGGATGGGCAATGGCAGACATTTAGAGACCACATGGATGAACTACAACAATTGTACATTCCTGTCTGGCGTAAAAATAAAAAAGGGAAGGTGGCTCAACCGTGGCTATCAAGGGAAATCAGGGATAGCATTAAAGCCAAGGAAGTGGCATACAAATTGGCCAGAAATAGCAGCGAACCCAGGGACTGGGAGAAATTTAGAACTCAGCAGAGGAGGACAAATGGTTTGATTAGGGCAAGGAAAATGGAGTACGAGAAGAAGCTTGCAGGGAACATTAAGACGGATTGCAAAAGTTTCTATAGATATGTAAAGAGAAAAAGGTTAGTAAAGACAAACGTAGGTCCCCTGCAGTCAGAATCAGGGGAAGTCATAACGGGGAACAAAGAAATGGCGGACCAATTAAACAAGTACTTTGGTTCGGTATTCACTGAGGAGGACACAAATAACCTTCCGGATATAAAAGGGTTCGGAGGGTCTAGTAAGGAGGAGGAACTGAGGGAAATCCTTATTAGTCGGGAAATTGTGTTGGGGAAATTGATGGGATTGAAGGCCGATAAATCCCCAGGGCCTGATGGACTGCATCCCAGAGTACTTAAGGAGGTGGCCTTGGAAATTGCGGATGCATTGACAGTCATTTTCCAACATTCCATTGACTCTGGATCAGTTCCTATCGAGTGGAGGGTAGCCAATGTAACCCCACTTTTTAAAAAAGGAGGGAGAGAGAAAACAGGGAATTATAGACCGGTCAGCCTGACATCGGTAGTGGGTAAAATGATGGAATCAATTATTAAGGATGTCATAGCAGTGCATTTGGAAAGAGGCAATATGATAGGTCCAAGTCAGCATGGATTTGTGAAAGGGAAATCATGCTTGACAAATCTTCTGGAATTTTTTGAGGATGTTTCCAGTCGAGTGGACAAGGGAGAACCAGTTGATGTGGTATATTTGGACTTTCAGAAGGCTTTCGACAAGGTCCCACACAAGAGATTAATGTGCAAAGTAAAAGCACATGGGATTGGGGGTAGTGTGCTGACATGGATTGAGAACTGGTTGTCAGACAGGAAGCAAAGAGTAGGAGTAAATGGGGACTTTTCAGAATGGCAGGCAGTGACTAGTGGGGTACCGCAAGGTTCTGTGCTGGGGCCCCAGCTGTTTACACTGTACATTAATGATTTAGACGAGGGGATTAAATGTAGTATCTCCAAATTTGCAGATGACACTAAGTTGGGTGGCAGTGTGAGCTGCGAGGAGGATGCTATGAGGCTGCAGAGCGACTTGGATAGGTTAGGTGAGTGGGCAAATGCATGGCAGATGAAGTATAATGTGGATAAATGTGAGGTTATCCACTTTGGTGGTAAAAACAGAGAGACAGACTATTATCTGAATGGTGACAGATTAGGAAAAGGGGAGGTGCAAAGAGACCTGGGTGTCATGGTACATCAGTCATTGAAGGCTGGCATGCAGGTACAGCAGGCGGTTAAGAAAGCAAATGGCATGTTGGCCTTCATAGCGAGGGGATTTGAGTACAGGGGCAGGGAGGTGTTGCTACAATTGTACAGGGCCTTGGTGAGGCCACACCTGGAGTATTGTGTACAGTTTTGGTCTCCTAACCTGAGGAAGGACATTCTTGCTATTGAGGGAGTGCAGCGAAGGTTCACCAGACTGATTCCCGGGATGGCGGGACTGACCTATCAAGAAAGACTGGATCAACTGGGCTTGTCTTCACTGGAGTTCAGAAGAATGAGAGGGGATCTCATAGAAACATTTAAAATTCTGACGGGGTTAGACAGGTTAGATGCAGGAAGAATGTTCCCAATGTTGGGGAAGTCCAGAACCAGGGGACACAGTCTAAGGATAAGGGGGAAGCCATTTAGGACCGAGATGAGGAGGAATTTCTTCACCCAGAGAGTGGTGAACCTGTGGAATTCTCTACCACAGAAAGTTGTTGAGGCCAATTCACTAAATATATTCAAAAAGGAGTTAGATGAAGTCCTTACTACTAGGGGAATCAAGGGGTATGGTGAGAAAGCAGGAATGGGGTACTGAAGTTGCATGTTCAGCCATGAACTCATTGAATGGTGGTGCAGGCTAGAAGGGCCGAATGGCCTACTCCTGCACCTATTTTCTATGTTTCTACCCAGAGAATGTGGAACTTTCTACCACATGGAGTGGTAGAGGCGAATAGCTTGGATGCCTTTAGTCTCTGATGTTCATCTATCTACTAAAGCTGTTGAACCTAGGCCACTGGTTTAGACAGCTCATCCCATGCAATGTGGTAGCTTGGGCTATTTAGAGAGTTTATTCCTTATCACAATTATAAAGCATCATCATCATCATAGGCAGTCCCTCAAAATCGAGGAAGACTTGCTTTCACTCAAAGTGAGTTCTCAGGTGACTGAACAGTCCAATACGGGAATTACAGTCCCTGTCACAGGTGGGACAGACAGTGGTTGGAGGAAAGGCTGGTGGGACTGGTTTGCCGCACGCTCTTTCCGCTGCCTGCGCTTGATTTCTGCATGCTCTCGGCGATGAGACTCGAGGTGCTCAGCGCCCTCTTGGATGTTCTTCCTTCACTTAGGGCGGTGTTTGGCCAGGGATTCCTAGGTGTCGGTGGGGATGTTGCACTTTATCAAGGAGACTTTGAGGGGGTCCTTGAAATGTTTCCTCTGCCCACTTGGGCTCGCTTGCCATGTAGGAGTTCAGCATTGGAGCGCTTGCTTTGGGAGTCTTGTGTCGGGCATGTGAACGGTATGGCCCGCCCAACGGAGCTGGTCGAGTGTGGTCAGTGCTGGGGATGTTGGTCTGATCGAGAACACTGACGTTGGTGCGTCTGTCCTCCCAGGGGAGCTGCAGGATCTTGCGGTGACATCGTTGGTGGTATTTCTCCAGCGATTTTAAAGGTGTCTACTGTACATGGTCCACAACTTTAAAGCACTCCGTAAACATCAACAGTGTGCACGACTTTAATTTTATAAAGACTATAAATGAAATGGGGAAGATAGAGGGAGAAAGAAAAAGGATGTGCTGATGGGGCAAGATGATGCAAGGAGGGAGGCGGCTCTTGTGGAGCACGAACACTGGTGTAGACTAGTTGGGCTGCATGGTCTGTTTCTGTACATAAAAAGGAGGAAAGTTCTGCTGTCGGGTTCTTCAAATATCAAACCCGATACCTAAAGAGAATCGAGTCAGCTAACAGCACTGGTGCAACATTACAGATCAGAGCCGCACTGGAATCTGTGGAGTAAGAAATGAATCATTGAATAGCGATAATGACGGCATGTCGAAAGACATTTGGAACCCAATCTTGTGCAGGGTTTATAAATAGGTTCCATGCCCATGCTTTATCTCCTCTTATTTTAACTGAGACAGCAGCTGTACGAAGTCCGAGCCCGCTTTCCTTCGCACCATAGTATTTGCTTACTTCACTGCAATATATCTCTGGTAAATGACCTGTCTATTAACTAAAGCGGGCGTGTTGCAGGCTGCACAGAGCATGCCCTGGCTCTGCCACAGACCTTTGCCCCAACTCCCCAGATTGCCTGAAGTGGCCGGGGTACAGTTCCTCAGATGGCTTCAGCCCTCCCAACAGTATGTCGCCCATTCTTCAGATGAACATGCGTAAATGTCGGACAGCAAAAGATCAGCTGGCCTGCGTCGGCTGACTATTCAACTGTTAAAACCATTGCAGCTGAGCCGACCTTGCCCAGTCGTGTGAAGATCGAGTACACCTTCCAGTGATCAGTTGTTACCCACCGTAGCTCATTAAAGGCCAATTGTCGAATCCACCTGATACCCCCAAAATTGATCAGCTTTCTTAGCATAGGTCAGGGATCGAATCAGAGGCTTCGTACTACAATATACCGTGCCTTTAAGCACTAGGCCATTGGGATTAAACGAAGAAATCAGAAATACGCAAGAACACAAGAAATAGGAGCAGGAGTAGGCCATTCAATAAGATCACGGCTGATCTTCGAACCTCAACTCCATATCACTTGACTCCCCCAAGAGTCCAAAAATCTGTCTATCTCAGCCTTAAATATACAAAACTTGACTTTTATAAATCAGGGTACGCACACAATAAATTCATATTACTCAGTGCCAAGCTGCAAAAAGCACAATACCAGGATCCACTGGACACTGGCTTCAGTGAAAGCTCAACAAGTTGTTGCCAGAGGCTGTCCCTCGAATCGAGGATGACTTGCTTTCACGTCAAAAAGTTCACAGGTGTTTCAATGAAGGACCTAAAATTCTAGATCCCGAACTACATCCTGAAGGGTGGAAGATGCCTGTGCATGGATTTTTTTTTTTATAAACGTGGGGTGGCCGTTGCACACCAGCCACCACACGGGCTGGACAGAGCGAGGTCTTGGTCCAGTGGCAAGGATTAACCAAGCTTTTACCGATATATAAAACGGAAAAGTGTGACTAAAGCAAATTTTGGTCCCTTAGAAGATGAGAAGGGGGATTTAATAATGGGAAATGTGGAAATGGCTGAGACCTTAAACAATTATTTTGCTTCGGTCTTCACAGTGGAAGACACAAAAACCATGCCAAAAATTGCTGGTCACAGGAATGTGGGAAGGGAGGACCTTGAGACAATCACTATCACTAGGGAGGTAGTGCTGGACAGGCTAATGGGACTCAAGGTAGACAAGTCCCCTGGTCCGGATGAAATGCATCCCAGGGTGTTAAAAGTGAGGGCGGAAGTTATAGCAGATGCATTCGTTATAATCTACCAAAATTCTCTGGACTCTGGGGAGGTACCAGCGGATTGGAAAGCAGCTAATGTAACGCCTCTGTTTAAAACAGGGGGCAGGCAAAAGGCAGGTGACTATAGGCCGGTTAGTTTAACATCTGTAGTGGGGAAAATGCTTGAAGCTATCATTAAGGAAGAAATAGCGGGACATCTAGATAGGAATAGTGCAATCAAGCAGACGCAACATGGATTCATGAAGGGGAAATCATGTTTAACTAATTTACTGGAATTCTTTGAGGATATAACGAGCATGGTGGATAGAGGTGTACCGATGGATGTGGTGTATTTAGATTTCCAAAAGGCATTCGATAAGGTGCCACACAAAAGGTTACCCCCGAAGATAAAGGTACGCGGAGTCAGAGGAAATGTATTAGCATGGATAGAGAATTGGCTGGCAAACAGAAAGCAGAGAGTCGGGATAAATGGGTCCTTTTCGGGTTGGAAGTCGGTGGTTAATGGTGTGCCACAAGGATCGGTGCTGGGACCACAACTGTTTACAATATACATAGATGACCTGGAAGAGGGGACAGAGTGTCGTGTAACAAAATTTGCAGATGACACAAAGATTAGTGGGAAAGCAGGTTGTGTAGAGGACACAGAGAGGCTGCAAAGAGATTTAGATAGGTTAAGCGAATGGGCTAAGGTTTGGCAGATGGAATACAATGTCGGAAAGTGTGAGGTCATCCACCTTGGGGAAAAAAAAAACAGTAAAAGGGAATATTATTTGAATGGGGAGAAATTACAACATGCTGTGGTGCAGAGGGACCTGGGGGTCCTTGTGCATGAATCCCAAAAAGTTAGTTTGCAGGTGCAGCAGGTAATCAGGAAGGTGAATGGAATGTTGGCCTTCATTGCGAGAGGGATGGAGTACAAAAGCAGGGAGGTCCTTCTGCAACTGTATAGGGTATTGGTGAGGCCGCACCTGGAGTACTGCGTGCAGTTTTGGTCACCTTACTTAAGGAAGGATATACTAGCTTTGGAGGGGGTACAGAGACAATTCACTAGGCTGATTCCGGAGATGAGGGGTTACCTTATGATAGATTGAGTAGACTGGGTCTTTACTCATTGGAGTTCAGAAGGATGAGGGGTGATCTTATAGAAACATTTAAAATAATGAAAGGGATAGACAAGATAGAGGCAGAGAGGTTGTTTCCACTGGTCGGGGAGACTAGAACTAGGGAGCACAGCCTCAAAATACGGGGGAGCCAATTTAAAACCGAGTTGAGAAGGAATTTCTTCTCCCAGAGGGTTGTGAATCTGTGGAATTCTCTGCCTAGGGAAGTAGTTGAGACTAGCTCATTGAATGTATTCAAATCACAGATAGATAGATTTTTAACCAATAAGGGAATTAAGGGTTATGGGGAGCGGGTGGGTAAGTGGAGCCGAGTCCACGGCCAGATCAGCCATGATCTTGTTGAGTGGCGGAGCAGGCTCGAGGGGCTAGATGGCCTACTCCTGTTCCTAATGCTTATGTTCTTATGACTGGAGACCAGCTCTGCTGTACAGACCTAGTGTGCAGACTGTTGGATGAGATGTTAAACCAAGGCCTTCTCTGGCTGTTCCAGTGATTCAGGCAGATATTAAAGTGGCCATGCCACTCTTTGAAGAAAGGCATGGAGATTTTCCAATGCCTTAGCTAACACCAGGCCCTTAACAAATAACAAAAGGACAGAAAGAAAACTGCTGTAGATGTTGGAAATATGAAACAAAAACTGAAAATGCTGGAAAACACTCAGCCGGTTAGGCATCTGTGGAGAGACATAGCCCAATCTCTCAAGGTTGGTCATAAAGGGACGCATCAGATGCTGAGCAGAAAGAGAGTGCTTGGCGGAGGTGATCGAGAGAGCAAGTTTGAAGGTTTGTGACTGAGGAAACAGATGTAGACGGGAGAGGGGTTCAGGAAGAGGGTTCTGGAGTGCAGAGCTGCGGCAGCTGAAGGCTCCATCATTGACGGGGGTGTTGGGGGGGGGTGGGGGGTGGAAGGGGGGGCTGGTCCAGATTTGGGAGGTCGGGAACTGAAACAACGGATTGTTTCGAGGTTGCTGAGGTCAGACGGAGCGAGACCATGGAGCCTTTTTGAAACTCAATCCAATGGAGAGTGGGGAGAAAGTGGAGGCTGACAAAACTGGAGTGATGGGCGAGTGGGACTTGGTATGGAACAGGACGTGGAGAGTGGAGTTTTAGATGAGTTAGAGCCTGTTGAAGGTGGAGCTCGGGAGGCAAGCTAGGAGGCCTGGAAGTGACACAGAAAGAGGAGCGTTTCCACGACAGTGGGACTGAGATGCAGTGTAATGTATGCATCTGTGAGTACGCTCACAGGTTTGTAGAGCTGTTGAAACAGAATTTTAATTTGATTTGATAAAGGTTCCCTTTATGTTCAATTGTTAATGTGTGTTTTTGGTGCCCTCAAAAAAACAAGGGAGCACTTGAATGAAAGTTTCTACCAAAATAGTTGTAGAGCCAGTCATGTGATGTTCACAAGACTCAATAAAACCCCAGCCAGTTGGGTTCAGGGGACCCACGATGAGGCAGGTGGTTGTGAGCCTGGTGGATGAACTGGTAATGTGTAGTGAGATTGTTAAACCATTGCTAATAAACCAACTAGTTCTTAATAGCAAAGTGTTGCTATGAATTCTTAAGCAAAGAACCCATGAAGCAAATACATTACACTGGGGCAGAGGCAGGTACTGCTTCAGAGATAGAAATAGGTGCTTTTGGCCAAGGGACAGATGGCTGTGTGGTTTGAAGATCAGCCTGAGATCGAGTAAGACCAGGAGTAGGCCATTCAGCCCCTCGAGCCTGGTCTGCCATTTAAGAAGATCATGGTTGACCTGTATCGTAACCCCATCTACCCGCCTTGGTTTCGTAACCCTGGTCTAACAAAAGTCGATCTCGGATGCCGCAGCTGGCCATCGTTGGGTTCAGTCGGAGCAGAAAGCTGGGAGTGTAAAAGAGGATTATGCTCGAGTAAATGATTTTATTGTTAAAGCGAAGAAACAAGATGTGGGTGCTCATTTAATCTACGATTACTTACACCTGAAAACAAAGTTGGAGCAACAACCAAGGTCAATAGCAGAAACCTAGCAGGGAGTTGAAAAAGCAGCTCACTGCGGGTTTCTCTGCTGCTCACGTACATAGGTAGGGGAGTGGCCATCTCTGGCCCGGGGATACAGTACCTGTAGCTTTCCTGAGTCCCGACGTAACACAATAGGAGTGCCTCTGATTATCTTACAGTACATGGCACAAGTACCACATAACACTTACAGATGGGTGGAAAATTAGCCATTGATGCTAACAGCATGTTTCCACCCGCTCTTCTCTTCCGCCCTCTCCAATTTACCACGGTGTCTTTTTAGATCGATATCCGAGCTGAAACTTCACCTGACCACCCCCCCCCCCCTCTCCTAACCGACACGCGAACACAACTTGGCATAAATAGCATGCACACCTGCTAACCCATTTAAGTGATTGCTTTGTTGATGCAATGCTTTACTATGCTAGAGATATATCATCATGGGAGATGGGGGGGCTGGGGTGGAATAAGAGAGGGAGCAAGGAGAGCGAGAATGAGAGCAAGGAGTGAGGGAGAGAGAGAGAGAGAGAGAGCTAGCGAGAGAACAAGGAGTGTGAGAGTGAGGGAGAAAGTGTGAGAGAGAGACAGAGAGAGCGTGAGAGCAAGGAGCAAGAGAGGGAGAATGTGAGCGTGCGACAGAGAGAGACAGAGAGAGAGAGAGAGAAAAAGAGAAAGCAAGAGAGAGACAGATAGAGATATCGAGATAGAGTGCGCACGTGAGAAAATATATAACGCAGTCTCAGTAAATGACACCAACAAGGTCTCTGATAAGCAACACCAGTCTTGGAATGCAATCCTCAGTTCTGGAATTTCAAGCATCCCATTACAAAGATCATCAAGCAGGAATTCTGGTGTTCTTTTGGCAGAGTCAAAAGGGAAAGGTTTGAAATGCACAAAATGTTATCGAAGGCTTCCTAGCGAGTTCAATTTATCCAGTTCCATCCCCGCTTTAAGGGCTCTGCTTTAAGTAAAGTACACCACAGCAGTGTAAGAGACACTGGACTTGGCAAATTATCTGCGGGGACTTGGGTGGTATTGTATGACTGTTACACAATGGAAAGCTGTGGGGGGTGGGGATTATGAACAGGATTGTGACAGAAGAGCAACTCCATCTGTAATGCATAATTTCCAGCATCTTGCACGGATCAGTCACCAACAGGACAAGCACAGGATGGATCATTCCAGGCAGAATAATAATCCCCACTAGTCAAGTAGCTCAGATAAAGCAAACACTTATCAGCTCCCGCTCACCCTCCAGCAACAGCGCAGCACTAGCAGATTTAATAGGATTAAATCATCCGTTGTCCTATTGCTCGCTAAAGGTTAAATGAGGCAGCACATTTCAAATATCTCCAAATGACAATTCTCATCCTGGTGTTTAAGCCGCCCCACGGCCTTGCCACTTGGTTTCTGTAACCTTCTCCAGTGCTATAACCCTCCCCTCCCAAACACCCCGTCCCTCTGACTCCAGCTTTTTATGAATCCCACTCTCTTCACCCCACCCCAGCAGTTATGGCCACAGCCAGCAGGATCCCACTCTCTGGAATTCCCTCCATAAACCTCTCCACCTCCTCAACACCTTGCTTAATACCCCCTCTTTGACCAAGTTTTTTTTAAAGTCAGCCCTTCTAACCTTTCCTTATTTGGCTTGGCATCCGTTTCCCCTTGCGCTTCAGCGACGCGCCTCGCCTCGGGATGTTTTCGCATTTCTATTATGCTCATAATAAAAGGATGAAGCTGAGTACTGTCTGCAATGAGTGCAGGTACGGCGTGGGAGGCCTGCTTATATACAGTGCGCCCAAGGGGTGCTGGGATCCCTTGGGACTCCAACAGGTAGGCCCTCTGGTGGTGGTGTGATACAGGTTGCCAAGGGTTACATACATAACAGTTTTGGGGGTAGCTTCCCACATGTAGTCATTCTTCAGGTACAAAAATGGACAGTAAATTCTGTCAATGTAACTGTAGCCAAACTCGATCCTGGTACAGTTATATTGCAGGCATGATAGAACTGTAATTACCCGATATACTAGAAGGCACTAACCTGACAGGCACAGAGCGGCCCTTATATTTACACTGAAGCAGTGAGTTATTAGTTTCCAAATGTTATTGAATGGCGGAGAAAGCTCGAGGGGACATGTGGCCTACTCCTGTTCTTATTTGTTATGTTCTAAAAGGTCTGTTAAGATGATCTATTCCAATTCCCAGCATCTGCTGGTAAGACCCAGGCATTTTTTTTTTAAAAAAGGAGATACCCGTGGCAAAAAAAAACAGCTGATGTGACTCCCGCTGATCTGAACAGCAAAATTATACGGCTAGTGAATTCTATCAGGTACCGGACACGGAGATCAAGAACCCAGAACTTGTGCAAATAACCCACCACATCCCTGAAAATTCTTGAAAATAATCGAGTGTGCGGATAAGCAAGATTTCAGTGCATCCTTTTGCAACTTGTACCTGGTTAGAGTTTTTTTTTTTAATTAATTCCGGGGATGTGGACATTACTGGCAAGTAACACTCGTGCCTCTGAGTCAGAAGATTGTGGGTTCAAGTCCCGCTCCAGGGACTTGAGCACAAAAAAAAAATCTAGGCCGACACACCCAGTGCAGTGCTGAGGGAGTGCTGCACTGTCGGAGGTGCCGTCTTTCAGACAAGATGTTAAACCGAGGCCCCGTCTGCCCTCTCAGGTGGACGTAAAAGATCCCACGGCACTATTTCGAAGAAGAGCAGGGGAGTTATCCCCAGTGTCCTGGCCAATATTTATCCCTCAATCAACATAACAAAAAAAAAAATTATCTGGTCATCATCACATTGTTGTTTGTGGGAGCTTGCTGTGCACAAGTTGGCTGCTGCGTTTCCCACATTATAACAGGGACTACACTCCAAAAAATACTTCATTGGCTGTAAAGCGCTTTGAGACGTCCGGTGGTCGTGAAAGGTGCTATATAAATGCAAATCTTTCTTTCTTTATCATTACCTGTTCGGTGCTCCAGCTAGTATTTCCCTCGCTCTGCCCTAATTTCTCGTTGTACAGCAGATGGTGTAGGCCATGCTGCAGGTTCAGAACTGGGTGTGTAGAGGAAACAACCACAACAGATGTTCTCTGCTGTTCACAAGTGCACAAAAATCAATCAGCAAACAAGACACAAAGGGATCAGATGCTTCTAGCTACGAGCTGAAACTCCCTCCCCAAACCTCTCCGCCCCTCGAACTCTCTCTCCTAAACCTCTCCGCCCCTCGAACTCTCTCTCCTAAACCTCTCCTCCGCCCCTCGAACTCTCTCTCTCTCTCTCTCTCTCCTAAACCTCTCCGCCCCTCGAACTCTCTCTCTCTCTCTCTCTCCTAAACCTCTCCGCCCCTCGAACTCTCTCCTAAACCTCTCCGCCCCTCGAACTCTCTCTCCTAAACCTCTCCGCCCCTCGAACTCTCTCTCCTAAACCTCTCCGCCCCTCGAACTCTCTCCTAAACCTCTCCGCCCCTCGAACTCTCTCTCCTAAACCTCTCCGCCCCTCGAACTCTCTCTCCTAAACCTCTCCGCCCCTCGAACTCTCTCTCCTAAACCTCTCCGCCCCTCGAACTCTCTCTCCTCCTTTAAGACACTCCTTAAAACCTACTTCTGACCAACCTGTCCTAATTTCTCCTTATGCGGCTCGGTGTCAAATGTATGTTTTATAATACTCCTGTGAAGCACCTTGGGACATTTCACTATGTTAAAGGCGCTATATAAACGCAAGTTGTTGTTTCTCCTTGGACAGCAGTCCTTGTTGATCCACACCAATCATACTCTCTCAACTCCCCCTCCCTCTCAATCACTGCCAAACCCTCAATGTCATGGGCGATACATTAATGAAATGTAGGTCACACACAGGAATCCAGTAGAGTAGAAGTTTTGATCCTGGCCTGATAGCTGGCATGTCCTTTGGTTGCAGAGGGGTTGGGAGAAAGTAGGTGCTTTAAACAGACCTCAGCTGTATGCAGAATGATGCTGCCTTCACAGGAAGATATCGGACATTGTGCATGCAAAGAAAAAGGGATTGAGGAAGGCGGCAAAAGGGTGGGATTGATCTATAAAACAGGGAAGAGAAAATGATCTGCATTTATACAGTGCCTTTCACGACCTCAGGACAAGTCAAAGCGCTTTATCGCTCAATGAAGTGCCAGTACTGTTGTAATGCAAGAAACACAGCATCCAATTTGTTCACAGCAAAATCTCAAAATAGCAATGTGGCAATGGCCAGATAATCTGTTTCGATGTTGGCGGAGGGATAAAAATTGACCAGGACAGTGGGGAGAATTCCTCTTCGAATTAGTGCCGTGGGATCTTTCACGTCCACACAAGGCAGATGAAGCCTCGGGCAAACGTTTCATCCAAAGGACGGTCCCTCCGACAGTGCAGCACTTCCTGTACAGTCCTGCACTGGGAAACGTCAGCCTGGATTCTGTGCCCAAGTCTCTGGCGTGGGACTGATTCACTGGACCCAATTGCCTTTTCCTATTCCCAAGAATTACGAGAGTAGATAGTTACTGTAAACTCTGCTGCAGAATATAGGTTGCACAGCAATCCCTGCTGTATAGCCAACCTACATGAACGAGCCTTTCACTGGGACTTAATTATAGACTATCTAGGACACTGACCCACAGCTCCATTTCAGATGGGCACAGGCACATAGCTGATTTTCAAATGCACAATACAAAGTGCCACAAAGAATTTTTGACATAGTGGCGGGGGCCAAAGAAGAGGGATTAACTATCGGAATCCTTCCAAAAGATGTTAACAAATGAGCCTTTTATTTGGCACAGGTATATTAAATGACGTGTTCAACAGCCATCGAGAGATCCAGAATTGTGTTATTCGGGGTTAAATGCAGCACAAAACACTGTTTGAACGGGAACACAAGCATGTTACTGATCCCCATTCATGAGAATAAGTCCGTACACACACACACACACATGGTTCCCCCTGGCTGCGGAATATAGAACCAGGGGTCAGTCTCAGGGTAGGGGGTCGGCCATTTAGGACGGAGATAAGAAGAAATCTCTTCACTCAGGAGGGTAGTGAATCTTTGGAATTCTTTACACCAGAGGGCTATGGAGGCTCAGTCATTGAGTATATTCAAGGTTGAGATCGATAGATTTTTTGGGGCACTAAGGGGATCAAGGGATAGGGCGGGAAGGTGGAGTTGACGTAGAAGAACAGCCAGGATCTTATTGAATGGCGGAGCAGGCTCAAGGGTTCATGTGGCGTAATCCTGCTCCTATTTCTTATGTTCTTGCATTCGTCCAGCAGAGGTCGCTGGATAGCCAATAGAAACCCTGGCCATCCCCACCCCTCTTCCCCCATCAGAGAAACAAAGGCAAAGAGCAACTCCAGTGCTCCTGTTACTGCCAGCTAACTCAGTGCAGACCAGGGACCTTCCTGAGGCTCAGCTAATCCCAGGATCAACTCACCCAACTAATGATGGCTAAGATTAGCCAGGGAAGAAAGTTCCATTTCGCTGGTCTTTGTACTCCACAACGAAGATTGCAGAAAAGAAACTGGGCAGTAGAAGAGTATACCTCGGGGAAAGACCAGACTCACAAACAGCCTCCAACATGCATTCTGCACAAGTAATTCAGTCAGTAAAATAAAAGTCACGTTCAGTAGGTCAACACACCGATAATATTGAGCAAACACTCACTTGTTCTTCAGTCTGAACTGGCAGTTGGAAGTCTTGAAATTCTGAATAGCAGATCAGCCCAATGCAACCTTCGATCCAGTAAATGAGAGTGACTTACTGCCCAAGTATAAAACCCTGAAGCCCAGATCATTGTCAAAAGTACATTGTGCAATAGGCAATTAAGAAGTTGGACAATTTACACACATCACAACCGTCTCTGTCTGGAAGCGAAGGCAGAGGGCATAACAGTTACACGAGTAACTTCAATTAGAATTCACCACATCTATTTGCTTATCTCGCCGTTCAATCCACAGGATTTTATACCAATTTTTTTTTTTTTTTAAATGAGGAAGTTCCAGCATCAGTACTGTCACTAAAAATAACACTTCTGCATTTCCTCTCCCCCATTCTCCCTGCGCTCTTCAGGGACAACACGATGAGCGGGTGAGAGAAAAGTCAGACAATGTGCTGCCAAAACTCGTCTGGGACTGGCTGCCTAGTGATATCCCAGAGATACTCTCCCACTTCATGGGATGGTTCCTGACCCCAGCTGCCACTGCTTGTATCGATCAATGACAGCGTATTGGAACTCTCTTACCCTTACCCCACCACCATAATTTACATTATGCATGCCAGGAGCTTGGCGGGCTATTCAACAACATGGGGCATCACAAACACCACTCCACATTCACACATGCACTTTCCACAGCAAGAGCCAATAAATTAAAATCAGGGGCAAGGGGTCCAGTTTGGCTCCTCCCTGTACCCCCCAGGGCCAATTACAAGACCCCTTCCATCATGTCACAAGCTTATTCACTCGAGACACAGGGTAGAACTGGGATCTTTCTCTCCCTGTGGGTTCGGGCAGTGAGTTTATTCATCATCATTGCTGAAGGGCTTCGGATGATTCGAAAGGCTGCTCCCTCACACTATCAATTCTCAATTTCTCCAAACCAGTTTCCATCACTTATCAATAGTCACTCGTTAAACTCAAAAATATGTTATTCCAACTCCCCAAAAAATTGTTGGCATTAACTATAATTCTTAAGAAAAGGATTTGTAGATTTTGATTTTGTGGTTCAGTGAAGGATGCTGGTTGTAGGGAATGGAACACCTCCAACTTGAGGCACCCAGGTGTGCTTCAAGCATTCCCAGGTCAGATACAACAACTTGCATTTATATAGCACCTTTAACGCAGTAAAACGGCCCGAAGTGCTACACAGGAACGATTACCAAACACAATTTGGCACCGTAAATTCATATTAGGACAGGTGTCCAAAAGCTCGATTCAAAGAGGTAGGTTTTAAGGAGCATTGGAAAGGATAGCGTGGCAGAGAGGTTTAGAGAGGGAATTCCAGAGTTTAGGACTTAGGCAGCTGAAGACACGGCCACCAATGGTTGAGCAATTATAATCAAGGATGCACAAGAGGCTAGAATTAAAGGAGCAGAGATCTCGGAGGGATTGAGGAGATTACATCGATAGGGTGCAGAGCTCGGCTCTCCTTAATCTACCCCAACAATGTCCCTCAAGCTAACCCCAGGGCAGTCCCCACTGCGCAGCTATGGCAATTGCCAATTACTCACATCCAGCCTCCCCCCCACTCCCCCTGTGTGATTTTGCAAAAATGCCACTGTATTAGGGCCAGTTTTGTCACTGGGAGCTAGATTGCAATTGCTCAAAGATATTTCATATAAAGAGGTGCCTTTCATCCCACCTGCCGGGTTAGATTTGAACCTGGCTTCCAGCAATTCAGTATCTAGCCCACTGTCACTCGTATTATAATATGCATTGGAACAAGTATACATCACATCCATCTAAACTCAGAATATAGATTCTAGGAGGAGATCCCAGACATCTTATTCATCCACGACATTGATTTACTAGACTTGACTATTCCAACGCAATCTTGGCTGGCCTCCCACATTCTACCCTACGTAAACTAGAGGTGATCCAAAACTCAGCTGCTCGTGTCCTAACTCGCACCGAGTCCCGCTCACCCACATCGCTGACCTACATTAGCTTCCGGTTAAGCAATGCCTCGATTTCAAAATTCTCATCCTTGTTTTCAAATCCCTCCATGGCCTCGCCCCTCCCTATCTCTGTAACCCCCTCCAGCCCCACAACGCCCCCCGCCCGCCCGCCCGAGGTGTCTGCGCTCCTCCAATTCTGCTCTCTTGAGCACCCCGATTATAATCGCTCAACCATTGGTGGTCATGTATTCTGTTGCCAAGGCCCCAAGCTTTGGAACTCCCTGCCTAAACCTCTCTTTCCTCCTTCAAGATGCTCCTTAAAACTTACCTCTTTGACCAAGCTTTTGGTCACCTGCGCTAATTTCTACTTATGAGATAAAAAATTTGACACCGATCGCATAATACCCCTGTGAAGCGCCTTGGGTCGTTACACTACGTTAAAGGTGCTATATAAATACAAGTTGCTGTTGTAGACATAACGCTCATTGAAATATTTGCTCCAGTCTCCCTTCTCAAGACCCCAGTTCTCAGCCTGTAGACTCTTCTAAAGTTAGTCGTGATTTGAACCTCATTAAAACATGCTCAGTGTAGTCAGTGCAGACTGTCCCTTGCAGCGTTTACGATAGCACGCGGCTTTGCATCAGTATTCCCACTTCACATATGATTGTACTCCCTTCCCTTTCCCCCCCAAAAAAGGACATGCACGAGACGCTGCTGAAAACTGGATACGTACGAAGGCAAATTCAGCAAGACCTTCAAAGCACTTCACAGACAAAACACGACCAAATCTTCCACCCAGGAGCGTTAAAAACTAAGACAGCAATCTGAGAGGATGGGGGGAGATGGAGAAAACAGGGGGGGGGGTGGGGGTGGAGATATCAGAGGTAAACAGCCAGAACTGTGTGTGGGAGCAGGATTTAAAGAGAAAAATATTTTTTGAGTTACTCTTTCATTACTCAGCTGCCTGCTGTAACAGAAGCTGTTGCCAGGAGGGAACGCACAGATTCCTGGCCTCCCTACAGATCTTTATGGCATCGTTTGCTTCATCAGTGAACGCGGATTACATTATTAGAAGAGTCAACTTCATGGAGTTAGGCGTTCAACAATTTGAAGCTGAATTAACAAGAGTAGAGGTGTGACCATTAACACCAGGTGCAATTTGTGAATGTCCAAATGAAGAGAGTTTTCCACAGGTGCTGCCTGGAACAGCTCCTCCCAGTCAACGGCTCCGTCATAGCACTATGTAGAGGTTAATCATTGTGTGAACTGGACCTGGATGTCAGGGAAAGTTCATCTTAAAACACAAAGTCCTCTCTTAACAACATCAACAAGTTGTATTTATATAGCGCCTTTAACATAGTGAAACGATCCAAGGCGCTTCACAGGAGTATTATGTGATAAAAATTTGACACCGAGCCGCATAAGTAGAAATTAGAGCAGGTGACCAAAAAGCTTGGTCAAAGAGGTAGGTTTTAAGGAGCATCTTGAAGGAGGAAAGAGAGAGAGAGAGGCAGAGAAGTTTAGGCAGGGAGTTCCAGAGCTTGGGGCCCAGGCAACAGAAGACACGGCCAATGATGGTTGAGCAATTATAATCAGGGATGCTCAGGAGGGCAGAATTAGAGGGGCATGGATGTCTCGGGTGGGGCGTTGTGGGGCTGGAGGAGATTACAGAGATGGGGAGAGGCAAGGTTATGGAGGGATTTGAAAATAAGGATGAAAATTTAACGGTTTGTGCTTTAAGAAGACTCATGAGGGAGACTCCTCCTTCGCCCTCACCCCACCACCACGAGTTTAACCATGTGTGCATGTGCAGTTTCATCACAGGTCTCAACACCTCATTTAAAATGCCATAATCCCAGTCAGCTTCAAGCTGGCTCAAATGCTTTCCTCAAGGGAATGCGAAAGACATAATAGCCATCACGGGATCTCGGGGCACCTGAAGGTTCCACATCACAATTAGCTGATGATTGCTCGCTCGTGCTGCCTCCATCGCAGTCGCTGGCCAGCACCATGGTGGGAGCAGCATCACCAGAAGGACTGCAGTGGATCGAGTCGGTTTGAGTCCCACCCCGGGACAACTCGAGATGGAGCCTTGCAGCCCGCGGCCTGCCCACCATGTTACAAGTTCACGATACAGTCGGCCCATTTCAAGGTGATGGTTCCTCCACGAGCGGCTCGGGAGGCTGCCCCTGCTTTGAAACAGGCCCCAGTTGCATTAGCTGGGGGCCCAGGCTATAGTTGGGAGGCGCTACAGCTACAGGGCAAACAGAGGTGTACAAATGTCACAATTGTGTACTTTAAAGCGGGTGCACGTGATCTTGCGCACGGATATGCAGTTGCTCCAAAGTCACTTTCTCAGCTTCAAATCCCCCCCACAGACTTTCCCCGAGGTCAGGGGAAGGTTCCTACGGACCAGCGAGGCACAAACTACATCGCCAGCCGGTTTGGAGCAGGCCGACAGCTCAGCCTGTCCATTGCCAGAACAAAACAGCTGCAGTGCTGGCAGTGCCAAGAAGCAGCCTCTCAACTGGCTTCTTACCCTTCCATAAAACATTCAAACCCATAAAAATGATCCTTTGACTTGGAACAATTAAACCTTTGATTCAACTAAAGCACACAACCGCCAGAACACATGGACCTTTGCTGTTGCAGGTCAGCTTTGGTAGCTCTCTGGAGGGCTGCAGTCAGAGACGGTGGGCTCCATATCACACACACAAATTGCATACTTTCTGGTGAACATGACATCGACACCAGGCTGTTGCAGAAGCAGAACCGACAGGTTGGCAGTGATGGAGACAGAGAATAACAAATGAATTTAAAGATGAAAGCTCACATGCAAACCCTGACGATGGCTGTGTTGCAGTGGGAAGGAGCCGAATTAATGGCTGGTGCTCCCTTTCCTTTTCTTCCCCTCCTCAAACTTCCCAACTATGAAAGACATGACAGCTGAACTCGAGCCTTATATCCACACATGCACATGCCCAGCAAGGGTCAGTGAACAGTGATCGAGAGTGGGGAACCTGGCCATTTCCCCCCTCCTAACCCCCAGGGCATTTCAGCTGAATGCAGCACCCAGTTGAGATCAGCAAACAGACACAGATCAGGGTTTGAGCCTGGGCCAGTGTGTAATGTGTGCATTGTTCAAAGTCAGTAACTTTGTGTTTGTGCCACTGGTCATGCAGCACCTGTGACCCATGAAGAGGGCAGTGAATACACTGCTCTAGGGCAATCTCGTCACTCCCTTTTGCCCCAAGGGGGAAGATGATCAGCGGGTAAGGGGAGCAGGGGTGGGGGGGGGGAAAGAGAGAGAGAGAGAGAGAGAGAGGGGAAGAGGGGAAGGGGGGGGGGAAAGAGAGGAAGAGGGGAAGGGGGGGGAAAGAGAGAGGAAGAGGGGAAGGGGGGGGAAAGAGAGAGGAAGAGGGGAAGGGGGGGGAAAGAGAGAGGAAGAGGGGAAGGGGGGGGAAAGAGAGAGGAAGAGGGGAAGGGGGGGGAAAGAGAGAGGAAGAGGGGAAGGGGGGGGGGAAGAGAGAGGAAGAGGGGAAGGGGGGGGGAAGAGAGAGAGGGGGGAAGAGAGAGAGGGGGGAAGAGAGAGGGGGGGAAAGAGAGAGGGGGGAAGAGAGAGAGGGGGGAAGGGAGCACATTCATTCAGCCCCTTCCCACTGCAACACAGCCAGGATTATAAACCCAACAATGCCGGCGAGGGAGGGATGTGCGGAGTGAACGCGACACTCGGCCCTTGACCCACTTTGCTGCCGGTCACGGATCCCCTGCACACCACGGGCCCGCAGCCTGGGCCGTGTGGACAGGATTGCTGCTAACCCGCCCAGTGCAGGATGCGGCGGGACTAAGCTGTCGGAGTGGCGGCATATTGCCAGAGGCTGGTGCGGGGGCCGGGGGCAGGGGGGCCGGGACCCGGGGGCAGGGGGGCCGGGGGCAGGGGGGTCGGGACCCGGGGGCCGGGACCCGGGGGCCGGGACCCGGGGGCAGGGGGCAGGGGGGCCGGGACCCGGGGGGAGGGGGGCCGGGAGCAGGGGGCCGGGAGCAGGGGGCCGGGACCCGGGGGCAGGGGGGCCGGGACCCGGGGGCCGGGGGGCAGGGGGGCCGGGGGGCAGGGGGCCGGGACCCGGGGGCAGGGGGCCGGGACCCGGGGGCAGGGGGCAGGGGGGCCGGGGGGCAGGGGGCCGGGAGCAGGGGGCCGGGAGCAGGGGGCCGGGACCCGGGGGGCAGGGGGGCCGGGGGCAGGGGGCAGGGGGCCGGGACCCGGGGGGCCGGGGGCAGGGGGCCGGGAGCAGGGGGCCGGGAGCAGGGGGCCGGGACCCGGGGGCAGGGGGCCGGGGGCCGGGGGCAGGGGGCAGGGGGCCGGGACCCGGGGGGCCGGGGGCAGGGGGCCGGGAGCAGGGGGGGCCGGGGGCAGGGGGCAGGGGGCCGGGAGCAGGGGGCCGGGACCCGGGGGCAGGGGGCCGGGACCCGGGGGCAGGGGGCCGGGGGCAGGGGGCAGGGGGCCGGGAGCAGGGGGCCGGGACCCGGGGGCAGGGGGGCCGGGACCCGGGGGCCGGGGGGCAGGGGGCAGGGGGGCCGGGGGCCGGGACCCGGGGGCAGGGGGCAGGGGGCCGGGGGCCGGGACCCGGGGGCAGGGGGCAGGGGGGCCGGGGGGCAGGGGGCCGGGAGCAGGGGGCCGGGAGCAGGGGGCCGGGAGCAGGGGGCCGGGACCCGGGGGCAGGGGGCCGGGACCCGGGGGGCAGGGGGGCCGGGGGCAGGGGGGCCGGGACCCGGGGGGCCGGGGGCAGGGGGCCGGGAGCAGGGGGGGCCGGGGGCAGGGGGCAGGGGGCCGGGAGCAGGGGGCCGGGACCCGGGGGCAGGGGGCCGGGGGCAGGGGGCCGGGGGCAGGGGGCAGGGGGCCGGGAGCAGGGGGCCGGGACCCGGGGGCAGGGGGCCGGGACCCGGGGGCAGGGGGCCGGGGGCAGGGGGCCGGGGGCAGGGAGCAGGGGCACCGCCGACACCCCCCGGTCCCGGGCCCGGTGCCGATATTTACTGTACTCACTCACAGCTTGTGCTCCGGCTCCGGCTCCGGCTCCAGGGGAAGCGATGGGCCACTGTCCCGGGACACAGCCCGGCCCCGGCCCCGGGTCCCGCGGGGGAACTTTCCTCACCCGGCCGATCCGAGCCCCCTTCACAGCTCCAATATCAGGCGCTATTTATTTTGGCGCAAACTCCTCGGGATTTCCGCCTCTCCGCCACCGAGTTCCGAGCGGGTTTTCTTCCCCCCTCTGCTGCTCGATGGGCGGCTTTCCCCCCCTTCCGTGTCCGGCCCTTCCCGCCCCCCGCCCGTCAATCAGGGAACAAGCTCCTCCCCCTCCCGTCAATCAGGGCTCCAGCCCCGCCCCCTCCCGTCAATCAGGGCTCCAGCCCCGCCCCCGCCCGCCAATCAGGGCTCCAGCCCCGCCCCCGCCCGCCAATCAGGGCTCCAGCCCCGCCCCTCCCGTCAATCAGGGCTCCAGCCCCGCCCGCCAATCAGGGCTCCAGCCCCGCCCCTCCCGTCAATCAGGGCTCCAGCCCCGCCCCCTCCCGGCAATCAGGGAACAAGCTCCTCCCCCTCCCGGCAATCAGGGCTCAAGCCCCACCCCGGCCCGGCCCGCCCGCCAATCAGGGCTCCAGCCCCGCCCCCTCCCGTCAATCAGGGCACAAGCCCCTCCCCCTCCCGTCAATCAGAGCGCAATCCCCGCCCCGCCCCTCAGTCAGGGCACAAGCCCCGCCCCGCCCCTTCCAAGGAAGACTACATCAGCCAATGGGAAAGATTGATACACGTCGCAGCCAATGAGAAAGCGGTGCACACATGTCACAGCCAATAGATGATGTCACATCACAATGCAACCAATGGACATGCTCTCAAGGAAATGGACACATTCGGCTGGAGCCAATAGCAAAAGAAGACACTTAGATAAGGGTCAAACTGACAGATGAAACGCTGCATTCATCCCTGCTTCCAAATACAGTATATGCTCTCCCATAACAGTACCATACCATGAATATCAAACTCTTGGCACTATTCTAATTTACCAGATTTATTAGAATTTTACAATCCAAAACAACCGATATCCCTCAAAACATGCACTGAAATAAATCCTGATATTACCCCCATTTCAGTCATATTCAATCGTGGACACTGGCATCTGTTTTTTTGGACACACACAGGTCAGTCAGCATCAGTAAAGGTTAAAGCGAACGCGAAATACTACGGATACTGTAAATCTAAAATAAAAACAGAAAATGCTGGAAACACTCAGCAGTTCAGGCAGCACCTGTGGAGTGAGAGTTAGCGTTTCAGCTTGATGAACCTGATTGGAGTATCTGCTGTTGCTCCTATCCCCTTTACTCTTAACCTATACTCTTTCCTCTCCAAAGTCCTTAAACATGTTGTCGCCTCCCAAATCCATGCCCATCTTTCCCGCAATCCCATGTTTGAATCCCTCCAATCCGGTTGCCACGCCTGCTACAGTACCGAAACGGCTCTCATCAAAGTCCCAAATGACATCCATTGACAGCCGGTGTTGTCGCCCACCGATGCTGCAGGGGGAAGAACCGAAGTTCGGCTGCGGTGCGCTACCGGGGTGATGTGCAGGACAATGATGTCGTGATGTCCAGGCGCACGAGATCATGGCACAAGGTGTTACCGCCACCGCAAACCTCCCGGCCAATTTAGAGGGATTGGTTTCTTTCGCTGCGCCCAGTAAGTCGTTAGCGTCCTGTTAGTGCTCCCCGGAGGCGATAACGGGAGGCGCAAAGGAGGCCAATTTCTGGGCCAAGGCATTAGGACCTACGTTCACAAGTTTTGTTGCCTTGTTCACACAAACTATGAGACACACATTTAATGCTTAAGTTCAGCAAACCTCCTCTACTTGGAGTTCTTAAAGCTTTTCCAATCTTATCCATCCTGCCTGCATTTAATTTCTCCAAATCTTGATATTTTCCCATGAACCAGAATCAAATTCGTGAGATATTTATTCTTGTTACATCTCCATCTTCCTGCACCCTTGAGTCGTGTCACAAAAATGAATAAATTAATTAAACCATCCAATTTACTGGTTTGTAAATTATGTTGTTAAAGGGTTTATCTCAAGTGTGAGAAGATAATCCACCACCATTTCCGATAATTACCCAACACGTAAGATACTAATTAATTAACTACCGACTGAATTTGGAGTCTGACAGCCAACTTATTACACCAACAATTATGTTTTTAAACTTTACTCTACTGTAAAGGTCTTGGAATTGACACCAGCTTGGTTGCAAATAATCTTTATTGATCTTGACAGACTCAGGGACCAAAATTCAGTACTACCCCCTTTGGGAATTCTGGGAATGAGCAACTTTGACCATTTTATTATTTCTAACTACAGTACAAGTTTAAAAGCTATTTAGAAGTGAAATGAAAGCAAAATACTTAATGATATGAGAGGAAACCAAATCCTGTGGGTATAGGTAAAAGAGAATCGGGTATCTTGCACTACTTGAAATAAACAATTTGCCTATAATTACAGTCTCACTCAGACTGGTGTGGGGAACGGAAACAAAAATCACACAATAATGGAATGATGAAACTGAGGTTAAAGTATATAATTGAGCAAAACAGAGGAATATTTATTCTGTATCCAGACCAGGCTCGATCTGACATGTGCAAATTGATCGGAAAGTTGGAAAAATACTCAGTTGTGACTTGCCTCGCCACAATGAGTCATCATCATAGGCGGTCCCTCGAACAAGGATGACTTGCTTCCACATGAGGTCACAGATGTTTCAATGTAGGACCCGATGTTCCAGTCCTGAACTCCAATTGAGGTGGTGGAAGATGCCTGTGCGTGGATTTTTTTAACGCGTGGTGACCGTTGCACATCAGCCACCACACGGGCTCGACAGAGCTAGGCCTTTATCCAGTGGCAAGGATTAACCAAGGGTTAACCAGACCTGCTCTGCTGCACGGGCCTAGTGCGCACACATATCGCAGTGTGGGCAGACCCGTGGTGTCCCTGTGCCTTTGGCTCTTCTGGGCCCCGTACCCTCATTCACCGCACTTCCGCCACGATCTCACGACGAGTACCAAATTCACCAAGAAGAAATTCTTGAACGCTGTAGTAGGAGTTAGCAATCCTAAATGTACGGACCAGGAAGTTGAATTAATGAGTGCATTTTTCTTATATTTGGGCAAGCTACAGAGAAAAGAAAAATAAGATTAGTCCTTGGCCTTTTCCCAATGCTTTTGTCAGGTTCACACCTTAGATAGTTTCCATAAGCAAAACTAGTCTCCGATGAAGGCAAAACCGGCATATGGGCAACCATGAGCAAGTTTGCCAATTACCTTGGAATTATGCTATATTGATCACAAGAGAATACATGGGATACCCTCCACCTTTGCCCATCCCTTCCAAAATTTAGAAAATAACACACTCTAAGGCCAATGTGTACAAGCTAAAAGTATTTGGTCATATTTATTGACAAATGAAATAATTATATAGAAGCAGTTCACACAGCAAAAATCATGACATTTAACAAAACAATAATTCATATAGAATCAGTCCACAAATTAATATAGTCATTAAAGAACATGTTTCTACAGCATCTGAAAAACAACAGGTTTTCTGGTTGTCTCCATATTGTACGTGGATGGCACAAATCCCAGTTCATGTATAGAATTCAGATCCCTTGCCAGAACTAAAACTGAGCAATCACAGCTGTGATATATGCCTTGATGGGATATCTTTCAAGTTACAGCTATTTCTTTATGATGTAAACATACTGAGAGCTGAACAGATCTTATACCTTGTAAGATGAAGTGTTACAGTCTGGATACTGCTATTTTCTGCATACATTACCCTTAATAGATCAGCATTCAGAAAGATTAGAATTACCTATTTAAGTCTGTCAATCTGCATAAGTTAATATTTCGAATCAGCTATTCCAATAACCAAACAACTTTTTGACTTAATTTGTTTCTCAATAAACCGCTGAAGTAACAACATAAGCCCATTTAGGATAGATGTTTCAAATTGACTAGGTTTGATTGCTTGCAGTTATACGCATTTGCCACTGAACAGAAGAATTCTGTGAGCCCAGCTGGCTGTAGCCATTTGTAACCTTAGCTAAAATAAATACAGAAATTGTCCCGTCTCAAATGTGCCAAATTTTGTTTGATAATGCACCTGTGAAGCATCTTGGGACATTTTATGACGTTAAAGCTACTATATAAATGCAAGTTGTTGCCACCTCAAAGAAGTGCAGTGCTACTAAACAGGTCACTAAGTGCTCTGTACAGACACTTCCCTGAAGCCGAAAGCACGGCAACCATATATTGTGCATTATTAATTAAAACATAATCACACGTAGTAGAAAGGCTTTAGAAAAAGGTTGCATTTTTTTAAGCACTTATGTCTCTCAGGGAACCCAAATCACTTCACTTACAACAAATTCCCTTGACGTTCAGTCACCATTATTAGATAGACAACACCATTTTGGACACAGCGAGATCTCAAATGGCAATGAGATGAATTAAGCAGTTAATCTGCTTTTTTGTGATGTTGGTTGAAGGAAGAATGTTGCCCAAGATATCTGAAGAGTTCACCGCTCTTCAAAAAATGTCAACGTCCACCTCAATGGGGCCTTAATTTAACATCTCACATAAAGGACAGCACCGTCCGTGATGAATATTATATTTTGGGTCTTTTTGGCCTCTCCTACTTCAGCTTGTGTATTGTTACATTACTCTCGTAGGCAAGTTATAGCTACCTCCGGTCTTCCAAGAATATTTTCACTGGCCCCAATATCCAGCTAAGTTTCTGATAGCACGCCCAGGTCAATATCTTTGTTAATTCCTTTAGCTCAGCGATATGTGCCTTCGTGGGAATTTTTTCTATCTTTGTAGAGCTTTACAACAAACCTACTTCAAGTTATTAATAACTATGCCAAATTACTGAATAAAAGGCTAAGCAAATATATAAAAGTATAATAACATTTACAGTAGAAATATTAATCAACTCATTAAAGCAAAAATAAGGACACAATTTGTACTCTGAGCTATTCTTTTGTAGGTAATTTTTATATGCAGTTCTGTTCCTTCTTTTATAGTCTTTTCTAACTACAGGAACTAGCTAATCTAACCTCTTCCTTTCAAGATTTCAACTAAATCACCTCAGCTCAGCTTGTTCAACACCTTCAGCTCATTAAACGTCCCTGGAAACAGTTGTAAAGGCTTCCTGAATAACTGTCAACCCGATTAAAATAGTCGTCTCAATATAACTGATGAAATCATATAGTAACTGAGATCTAGCTTGGATCCTCCCTCAAGCAAGACAAAACAGCAACATTCATAATGAGCTGGTTTGTAAGCTCCTTGTGACTGAGTTGCAAAAACTTCCACTTCATTTTTTCCCCCACAACTTCTTCAGTACTGGGAATGTTGGCCTAGATTTTGTGCTCAAGTCTTGGAGTGAAGTCTGAATTCACAACCATCTGACTCAGACAAAAGTGATAACCAGTGAGCAGGCATGAATTGTTTCACTGGGGGGTTACTGTAGCTCCACAGATGAAACATCATAACCCCTAGTAGTGTCAGCTGTGGCTCAGTGGGTAGCACCCTTGCCGCTGAGTCAGAAGGTTGTGGGTTCAAGTCCCACTCCAGGGACTTGAGCACATAAATCTAGGCTGACACTCCAGTGCAGTACTGAGGGAGCACTGCACTGTCGGAGGTGCTGTCTTTCGGATGAGACGTTAAACCGAGGTCCCGTTTGCTCTCTCAAGTGGACGTAAAAAATCCTATGGCACTATTTCGAAGAAGAGCAGGGGAGTCCTGGCCAATATTTACCCCTCAACCAACTTAACAAAAACAGATTATCTGGTCATTATCACATTGCTGTTTGTGGGAGTTTGCTGGTGCGCAAATTGGCTGCCGTGTTTCTGACATTACACTCCAAAAGTACTTAATTAGCTGTAAAGTGCTTTGATATTTCTGAAAGGCGCTATATAAATTCAAGTCTTTCTTTTTTTTCTTCAATTTGTGCAAAATTCTGTCATAACTGACTCATGTAGGAATAAATTGATTTAGAATTGACAAAATGAATTGCTGTTAATCACTATTATTGCATGAAGAATCCAGTCCGTAAATTATGCTTTCGTTGAGGGGTCTGAATAGTGCTGTTTTAGATATTCGTGCTTCACCTCTGGGATACAAGTTCAAATCCATCCCATACTGATAGAACAAAAGCTCTGCCTACTGGCTATAAAGGAGCAGCACAAAATGAGTTTGTTTTTCCGAGCGGACACAGCGCCACAATACAAAGCTGCCCATAATTCAGCGCAAATTGGCAGTCTCACTTGCAAAGGCCAGAGGATGGCTAGTGTGGGAAGTGAGTGCACACAATGTCAGTCAGGCTGCACCAGAGGTCAGTGCTGAGGCACATTTTCTTTGAGGCAGGGTGAAGCAAATTTTACTCTGCATCTAACCATGCTAAAACAGACCTTGGGAGTGCCTAATGCTGACTCAACAATTGCCCGAAATGGACACGTTTAAAAAAAAAGTTATTCATTCTTGGGACGTGGCAAGGCCCTAAATGCCCTCGAAAAACCACTATGGTCAGTGGGGTGATTATTATACTTTTTTGTAGTGGTTGATACAACTGAGTGGCTTGCTAGGTCATTTCAGAGAATAGTTAAGAGTCAACCATATTGCTGTGGGTCGGAATCACATATAGGCCAGACCGGGTAAGGACAGCAGGTTTAAGAACATAAGAAATAGAAGCAGGATTAGGCCATTCAGCCTGCTCCACCATTTAATAAGATCATGGCTGATCCGATCATGGACTCAGCTCCACTTCCCTGCCCGCTCCCCATAACCCTTTTCTCCCTTATCGCTCAAAAATCTGTCTATCTCCACCTTAAATATATTCAAAGACCCAGCCTCCACAGCTCTCTGGGGCAGAGAATTCCAGAGATTTACAACCTTCTGAGAGAAGAAATTCTTCCTCATCTCAGTTTTAAATGGCAGCCCCTTATTCTGAGACTATGTCCCCTAGTTTTAGTTTCCCCTATGAGTGGAAATATTCTCTCTTCATCCACATTATCGAGCCCCCTTATTATCTTATATGTTTTGATAAGATCACCCCTCATTCTTCTGAGCTCCAATGAGTAAAGGCCCAACCTACTCAACGTATCTTCATAAGTCAACCCCCGCATCTCCAGAATCAACCTAGTGAACCTTCTCTAAACAGCCTCCAATGCAAGTATGTCCTTCCTTAAATAGGGAGACCAAAACTGTATGCAGTACTCTAGGTGTGGCCTTATCAATACCCTGTACAGTTGTAGCAGGACTTCTCTGCTTTTAAACTTTATCCCCTTTGCAATAAGCAATGTGTGAGGAGGACACAAAAAATCTGCAAAAGGATATTGACAGGCTAAATGAGTGGGCAAAAATTTGGCAGATAGAGTATAATGTTGAAAAGTGTGAGGTCATGCACTTTGGTGGAAAAAAATCAAAGAGCAGGTTATTATTTAAATGGAGAGAGATTGCAAAGTGCTGCAGTACAGCGGAACCTGGGGGTACTTGTGCAAGAAACACAAAAGGTTAGTATGCAGGTACAGCAAGTGATCAGGAATGCCAATGGAATCTTGGCCTTTATCGCAAAGAGGATGGAGTATAAAAGCAGGGAACTCTTGCTACAGATGTAAAGGGTATTGATGAGGCCACACCTGGAATACCGTGTGCAGTTTTGGTTTCTATATTTACGTAAGGATATACTTGCTTTGCAGGCATTTCAGAGAAGGTTCACTAGGTTGATTCCAGAGATGAGGGGGTTGGCTTATGAGGGGGCTTGACAATATGGATGTAGAGAGGATGTTTCCACTGATAGGGGAGACTAGAACCAGAGGGCAAAATCTTAGAATAAGGGACCACCCATTTAAAACTGAGGTGAGGAGAAATTTCTTCTCTCAGAGGGTTGTAAATCTGTGGAATTCACTGCCTCTGAGACCTGTGGAAGCTGGGACATTGAGTACATTTAAGACAAATAGACAGTTTTTTAAACATAAGAGAATAAGGGGTTATGGGGAGCGGGCAGGGAGGTGGACCTCAGTCCATGATCAGATCAGCCATGATCATATTGAATGGCAGAGCAGGCTCGAGGGGCCGTATGGCCTACTCCTGCTCCTATTTCTTATGTTCTTATAAAGGCCAACATTCCATTGCCTTCCTAATTACTTGCTGTACCTACACACTAACTTTTTGTGTTTCATGCACAAGAAGCCCCAGGTCCCTCTGTTCTGCAGCACTTTGCAATTTTTCTCCATTTAAATTGTAATTTGCTTTTCTCTTTTTACTGCCAAAATGGATAACCTCACATTTTCTCACATTATACTCCATCTGCCAGATTTTTGCCCACTCACTTAGCCTGTCTATATCCCTTTGCAGATTTGTGTCCTCCTCACTGTTTGCTTTCCCACCCATCTTTGTATCATCAGCAAACTTGGCTACTTTACACTCAGTCCCTTTAACCAAGTCATTAATATAGATTATAAATAGTTGAGGACCTAGCACCAATCCTGTTATATATGCAGACTATAGAAATATACTCTGTGTAGTCACTGTATAGTTGCAGAAGATGGAGACTTGTTTACCTGATGTACTGTCAATAAGCTTTACACTGTATATACATACTGACACCACTAGAGGGTGCAACTGGTGGAGACCGGGGTTTCCTGCCCTGGTGGCAGGGGCTGCATAAAAGGGGAGCCACCGTGTGACTGTCTCACTCTGGAGTTACAAATAAAGGACCAAGGTCACTACAGTTTTTGAGTACAACACATTGCCTTGTGGAGTCATTCATAGGTACATTACCGACATAATAGATCCCTGCAGCATCTCACTAGTCACTGTTTGCCAACCGGAAAATGACCCATTTATCCTGACTCTCTGTTTTCTGTTAATTAGTCAATCCTCTATCCATGCTAATATATTACCCCCTATCCCGTGAACTTTTATCTTGTGCAGTAACCTTTATGTGGCCCCTTATCTAATGCCTTCTGGAAATCCAAATACACCACATCCACTGGTTTCCTCCCCTAAAGGACATCAGTGAATCAGTTGGGTTGTTAACAATCTGACAGCTTCGTGGTCACTTTTACTGATACTAGCTTTTTATTCCATATTTATTTAATTGCATAAACTGAATTAAAATTCATAAACTACCATGGTGGAATTTGAACTTGCATATATTAGTCCAGGCCTCTGGATTACTAGTCCAGTAACATAACCACTACCATACCCGTAATTCGCTGGGACTAGCATTGCTGACCGAGTACAAAATTCACAGGGGAAAATAATTAAGTTTTGATTTTGCATGTTAAGGAGCAACTTAAGTATGGTAGATATTTTTACAGAGCCGCTACAAGCAAGTACAGCATTTCAAATGCTTAAAAGGAAAAATGCACTGTTCCATAAAAACAGAAATTGAAGCACATTTAAAAGCAACACTTTATTGTACAGGTTTTTAAAATACACAGCAGTATTCAATTATATAAATCTCAATCTGTTCAGCAAATCTACATTAATTTATTACATCCTCTGGTTGTCCCAGACATGAACGAACTTTAATCACACCTGTCAGCTGCAGATGTTCAGAGCAACATGCGCCGTGGGTAAGGTCATCATTGACTCTGCAATATTGTAAGCTATTGCAGAAAGCGACACTTAGAGAGTCAACTTATTCCTCCGGAATGCTTTTCGACAGCTGACCACTATTTTGAAGCAATGCCCTTATGGAGACAGTGGTCAGGGTTTGTCCATTCTTTTCCTTTACCGTTTCCCTCCATTCCCCTGAAGGCAGTGACTCATGCTGTGGTACAGTTCCACAGGCACCACTGTTCCACCAATACTTTGCCCAAGTGCTCATTCTTCTTGTGTAAGCCAAGACAGAGAGTCAGCAGGGTAGTGGATCACTGCCTTTAACCACCATCCACACAGTCCAGCACGAGTTAACAGACACAAATTACCAGCAGGGACTGGAGCATCAGTTTTTCTCTCTCTAGCCCAAGGGGGGGTGGGGGGCGGATAGTAGAAACTGAGCTCAATTATAGAAACTCTACTGAATTAGCAAACTCAGCATGGAGCAGGAATCACATTTCTGTCTACTTTTTGATTGGTAAAACCAAAATGAACACAGGAGTCCACTGCTTTACTGTACAGAATAGAACTTCCTGGAGTACACAGTTGAGCAGGCTCGAGGGGCTAGATGGCCTACTCCTGTTCCTAATTCTTATGTATGTCTTGTATAATATTTAAACCTCCTGGGCATTGCCCCACAGAGTTCTGAAAGTCAATCACCCTAGACCCATCATGGATTGCAGTCACAGAAGAAGATTGTTATATTCTCTAGGTTCTACAATATTCTAATGGGGCCATGTAAAATTCAACAGCACCATTTCAGAATGCATGTGTTAGAACAAGCTGCTCCAGTACATTTGCTTAGCCAGTGTTTGAACACAATGTTCATCATTACCAACAGGTTCCTATTGAAGATAGAAACAGAAAATGCTGGAAATACACAGGAATTCGGTCAGCCTCTGAAAGAGAGAGAAAGTTGCATTATAAAATTCTAAACATTAGCATTCTCGTTCTGGTTCAGGTGCATTTCCAACACTTTCAATTTCAGGTATCCAGCGTTCCGCTTTTCCTTTTTATCCCACAGCAAGGTAACCTAGGAGACGAAAGCTGGCATAGCCAGTCAATCCCAATTGTTGAGTCAAATTTCACAATTGATCCTCATTGAATTGGACTGTACCTGAATTTTACCTGCAAAATTAGAATAGGCGGATGGAAGAACTGTTTGTAGTATTATAATTTTCCGAGATTCAGAATGTGCCTTTTGTGCATATATTCTGTTTTAATCTATATCCATGCAGAAGATCAGTCTCATTTACAATGGCACAGACGGTAAGAGCAATACATTTGGGAAAAGGGGATGTGTGCTTCCCCAATAATTAAACAGCCCTTTACGTCTTGTGTTTTATTTCCTCATCAATCCACTTATGTGGGGGGAGGAGGGGGGAAAGAGAGGATAGAGCAGAAAGATACTATCACAGGAAATGCCCAAATACCAGAAGCACTAAGATCCTTGGCTCCCCTGCGTTTCCTTCTGCTCAAGGTTCTCTGTCGGTCCAGTGGCAGCTTCATTCTGCTGTTTCAAGTAGTGCTCCAGTAAGGCAGTGAGGCGCACAGGGCCAGTCTGCAGGAGCTGGTACGTCAGGGACGTCAGAAGAGTCAGGCCACCTACAACCTCCCCACGGATGATCTGCATTCCTGGGAGCCTGGAGTAATTAACCACTCCCTGTCTGCTGAAGAGTGCATCTTCGATACACGCACCTGCACAGGAAACAGAATGCACAATCAACAGGGATGAATCTTAACGTACTACGTACTATTTACAGCACGGAAACTGGTCTATGCCGGTGTTTATACTCCACACGAGCTTCCCCCCACCTTACTTCATCTCACATTATCACCATATCTAAAGACGGCACGGCCAACAGTGCAGCGCTCTCTCAGTACTGCACTGGAGTGTCAGCATGGATTGTATGCTCAAGTCACTGGAGCGAATCTTGTACCCATGACCTTCTGACTCTCATGCGAGAGTGTTACCCACTGAGCCACGGCTTTCAGTTGAATCTTAGCGCCCTGGCACTTTGTATCGGGAACATAGGAATTGCTAGGCAAAAAAACCCCATCTAATACGCCTTCTATGTCCTGGCAGTCTTATGATACACTAATGGAGTTCCTGGCAATCAATCCCTATCAATGATTTTACAAGAGACTCAGACATGAGGCGAGGAAACCCCCAGGGGTGGAGAGCTTTGGAAACCATCGGCCCAAAGTCACCATTTTCCCTTCAAGCTCGGTACACTCACCACGTCACGTCTCAAATTACTCATCTACTGTAATCCAAAATGTTACTTTCTGAAAGAAATCCATCTAATTTACATTTAAATTAAATCAATCAATACTAATCACTTCCTCCACCTCCCTGGGAAGTCTGTTCCATAGATTGACCACTCACTGACTGAAATATTGTTTCTGCAAACGATATTCAATAGAGACAGCCAGCAGCAAGCCAGCAATAAAATCAGAATGAATGTTTAACTGCATTTTATGCCCCAACACCCGGCGGAGCGGCAGTTCATGAGGCCTACAAGAGGCCCAAAAGGAGCATCGGCAGATCGGAGAGGCCAGCCGGTGAGGCTGCAGCAGGGAGAGAAGGCAAAAAAGTAGAAAGAAATCGAAGGGTGATGTCACAGCCAAGGGGGTAAGTGATTGGTAAGTAGTTTTTTCTTTTCTTTCAGTAAGTAACATTTAGCATTGTTGTTGCCAAATTAAGTTAATCTAAGAGTTAAGTCATGGCAGGAGAGCTCGGACACGTGTTATGCTCCTCCTGTACTATGTGGGAAGTCAGGGACGCTTCCAGTGTCCTCGACGACAACATGTGCGGGAAGTGCATCCACCTGCAGCACCTGACAGACCGCATTGCGGCACTGGAGCTGCAGGTGGATTTACTCTGGAGCATCCACGATGCTGAGAATGACGTGAATAGCACATTTAGTGAGTTGGCCACACCGCAGGTAAAAGGTACACAGCCAGATAGGGGATGGGTGACCAACAGGAAGAGCAGTGGAAGGAAGGTAGTGCAGGGGTCCCCTGCGGTCATCCCCCTGCAAAACAGATACACTGCTTTGGGTACTGTTGAGGGGGATGACTCATCAGGGGAGGGCAGCAGCAGCCAAGTTCATGGCACCGTGAGTGGCTCTGCTGCACAGGAGGACAGGAAAAAGAGTGGGAGAGCGATAGTGATAGGGGATTCTATTATGAGGGGAATAGATAGACGTTTCTGCGGCTGCAACCGAGACTCCAGGACGGCATGTTGCCTCCCTGGTGCAAGGGTCAAGGATGTCTCGGAGCGGGTGCAGGACATCTTGAAGAGGGAGGGTGAACAGCCAGTTGTCGTGGTACATATAGGTACCAACGATATAGGTAAAAAAACGGGATGAGGTCCTACAAGACGAATTTAGAGAGCTAGGAGCCAAATTAAAAAGTAGGACTTCAAAAGTAGTAATCTCAGGATTGCTACCAGTGCCACGTGCTAGTCAGAGTAGGAATCGCAGGATAGCTCAGATGAATACATGGCTTGAGGAGTGGTGCAGAAGGGAGGGATTCAAATTCCTGGGACATTGGAACCGGTTCTGGGGAATGTGGGACCAGTACAAACCGGACGGTCTGCACCTGGGCAGGACCAGAACCAATGTCCTCGGGGGAGTGTTTGCTAGCGCTGTTGGGAAGGAGTTAAAACTAATATGGCAGGGGGATGGGAACCTATGCAGGGAGAGAGAGAGAAGTAGAATGGGGACAGAAGCAAAAGATAGAAAGAAGAAAAGTAAAAGTGGAGGGCAGAGAAACCCAAGGCAAAAAGCAAAAAGGGACAAATTACAGCAAAATTCTAAAGGGGCAAAGTGTGTTAAAAAGACAAGCCTGAAGGCTCTGTGCCTCAATGCGAGGAGTATTCGGAATAAGGTGGATGAATTAACTGCGCAGATAGCAGTTAATTGATATGATGTGATTGGCATCACGGAAACATGGCTCCAGGATGACCAAGGCTGGGAACTCAACATCCAGGGGTAATCAACATTTAGGAAGGATAGACAGAAAGGAAAATGAGGTGGGGTGGCATTGCTGGTTAAAGAGGAAATTAATGCAATAGTAAGGAACGACATTAGCCTGGATGATGTGGAATCGGTATGGGTGGAGCTACGGAATACCAAAGGGCAGAAAACGCTAGTGGGAGTTGTGTACAGACCACCAAACAGTAGTTGTGAGATTGGGGACAGCATCAAACAAGAAATTAGGGATGCGTGCAATAAAGGTACAGCAGTTATCATGGGCGCCTTTAATCTACATGTTGATTGGGCTAACCAAACTGGTAGCAATGCGGTGGAGAGGATTTCCTGGAGTGTATTAGGGATGGTTTTTTAGACCAATATGTCGAGGAACCAACTAGAGGGCTGGCCATCCTAGACTGGGTGATGTGTAATGAGAAAGGACTAATTAGCAATCTTGTTGTGTGAGGCCCCTTGGGAAAGAGTGACCATAATATGGTAGAATTCTTTAACAAGATAGAGAGTGACACAGTTAATTCAGAGACTAGGGTTCTGAACTTAGGGAACGGTAACTTCGATGGTATGAGACGTGAATTGGCTAGAATAGATTGGCAAAGGATACTTAAAGGGTTGACGGTGGATAGGCAATGGCAAACATTTAAAGATCACATGGATGAACTTCAACGATTGTACATCCCGGTCTGTGTAAACATACAACGGGGAAGGTGGCTCAACCGTGGCTAACAAGGGAAATAAAGGATAGTGTTAAATCCAAGGAAGAGGCATATAAATTGGCCAGAAAAAGCAGCTAACCTGAGGACTATGAGAATTTTGTAATTCAGCAGAGGAGGACAAAGGGTTTAATTAGGAGGGAGAAAATAGAGTACGAGAGGAAGCTTGCTGGGAACATAAAGACTGACTGCAAAAGCTTCTATAGATATGTGAAAAGAAAAAGATTAGTGAAAACAAACGTAGGTCCCTTGCAGTCAGATTCAGGTGAATTTATAATGGGGAACAAAGAAATGGCGGACCAGTTAAACAAATACTTTGGTTCTGTCTTCACGAAGGAAGACACAAATAACCTTCCGGAAATAGTAGGGGACCGAGGGTCTAGTGAGAAGGAGGAGCTGAAGGAAATCCTTATTAGGCGGGAAATTGTGTTAGGGAAATTGATGGGATTGAAGGCTGATAAATCCCCAGGGCCTGATAGTCTGCATCCCAGAGTACTTAAGGAAGTAGCCCTAGAAATACTGGATGCATTGGTGATCATTTTTCAACAGTCTATCGACTCTGGATAGGTTCCGAAGGATTGGAGGATAGCTAATGTATCACCACTTTTTAAGAAAGGAGGGAAAGAGAAAATGGGTAATTATAGACCGGTTAGCCCGACATCAGTAGTGGGGAAAATGTTGGAATCAATTATTAAAGATGAAATAGCAGCACATTTGGAAAGTGGTGACAGGATCGGCCCAAGTCAGCATGGATTTATGAAAGGGAAATCCTGCTTGACAAATCTTCTAGAATTTTTTGAGGATGTAACTGGTAGAGTGGACAAGGGAGAACCAGTGGATGGGGTGTATTTGGAGTTTCAAAAGGCTTTTGACAAGGTCCCACACAAGAGATTGGTGTGCAAAGTTAAACCACATGGTATTGGGGGTAATGTACTGACGTGGATAGAGAACTGGTTGGCAGACAGGAAGCAGAGAGTGGGATAAACGGGTCCTTGTCAGAATGGCAGGCAGTGACTAGTGGGGTGCCGCAGGGCTCATGGCTGGGACCTCAGCTATTTACACTATACATTAATGATTTGGATGAGGGAATTGAGTGCAATATCTCCAAGTTTGCAGATGACACTAAGCTGGGTGGCAGTGTGAGCTGTGAGCTGTGAGGAGGATGCTAAGAGGCTGCAGGGTGACTTGGACAGGTTAGGTGAGTGGACAAATGTGTGGCAGATGCAGTATAATATGGATAAATGTGAGGTTATCCACTTTGGTGGCAAAAACATGAAGGCAGAATATTATCTGAATGGCGGCAGATTAGGAAAAGGGGAGGTGCAGCGAGACCTGGGTGTCATGGTATAGCAGTCATTGAAAGATGGCATGCAGGTACAGCAGGCGGTGAAGAAGGCAAATGGTATGTTGGCCTTCATAGCTAGGGGATTTGAGTATAGGAGCAGGGAGGTCTTACTGCAGTTGTACAGTACCTTAGTGAGGCCTCACCTGGAATATGGTGTTCAGTTTTGGTCTCCTAATCTGAGGAAGGACGTTCTTGCTATTGAGGGAGTGCAGCGAAGGTTCACCAGACTGATTCCCGGGACGGCAGGACTGACATATGAGGAGAGACTGGATCGACTGGGCCTGTATTCACTGGAGTTTAGAAGGATGAGAGTGGATTTCATAGAAACATATAAAATTCTGACAGGACTGGACAGGTTAGATGAAAGAAGAATGTTCCCGATATTGGGGAAGTCCAGAATCAGGGACATAGTCGTAGGATAAGGGGCAGGCCATTTAGGACTGAGATGAGGAGAAACCTCTTCACTCAGAGAGTTGTTAACCTGTGGAATTCCCTGCCGCAGAGAGTTGTTGATGCCAGTTCATTGGATATATTCAGGGGGGAGTTAGATATGGCCCTTACGGCTAAAGGGATCAAGGGGTATGGAGAGAAAGCAGGAAAGGGGTACTGACGGAATGATCAGCCATGATCTTATTGAATGGTGGTGCAGGCTCGAAGGTCCGAATGGCCTACTCCTGCACCTATTTTCTATGTTTTTATGTTAATTGCCATTTACCGTGTGTGACTAGAGAGTAAAAACATGACAAACAGTGGTGGTCAATGATAAAGAATATGAATAAAAGAACTGAAACCTTCTACAATTAAATACGTTTTTGGTGGGATGCACTAAGCTACGAGGTAATCGGAGTTCCACAACTATTCGGGTTACAACGCAAGAATGACATTTGAGCTTCTTGAATACAAGATCATCTTCAGTCTAGTGATAAAACACAATTGCTAGACTAAAGCTCAAGGCTCTGTAAGAGAGAAGATGCAAGTTAATGGTGGAAGGTGTGAAATTAAGCCACAATTGAACATTGCAAATAACAAAGGCAGGAGGTTCCAATTTGAAGCCAGCTGTGCCATTGCTCAAAAGCAGCTCTTACCCAGTAAACTGATCTGAGTTGTGCTGCGCACTGCCTGCAGCAACTCCTTCGCTTTGGGCTCCTTACACACAATAATGATATTGTGACCAATAAACAAGGGCAGCAGATTCTTGTATTTAGTGTCTGCTAGATACGAACGCAGAATCTGGGACAGAGAAGGTTAGTGATATTACAAAATGTAAACTTGAAATACACTATCAATGAGTCTCGCATTTGTATAGTGCCCTACAACATTAAAATATCACATATTGACGTGACTTAAACCGCCAATATCTACAAACAGCAATGAGATACATGGCCAGTTTTACAGTCCTTATTGTCAACCTGGCCTCAGTGGTAACATTCGCCTCTAAATCAGAAGGTTATGGGTTCAAGTCCCACTCGTGGGACACGAGCACATAATCTGAGCCAGCACGTCCGTGCGGCAGTACTGGAGGTGGCACCTTTCGAATAAGACGTCTGCTCTTTCAGGAGGATGTAAAAAAATCCCATGGCACTATTTGAAGTGCAGAGTGTCCTGACCAACATTTATTCCGCAATCACAGATTATCTGGTCATTTATCCCAATACTGTTTGTGGGGAGCTTGCTGTGTACAAATTAACAATCGAGTTTCCTACAAACTGGCCCCACTTCAAACGCACACTCAGACTTCAGAAAACCAAAGCTGCAAGTAAGTCCTGATCAGCACCATACAGAATATAGGTCTTCCCTCATCATCTCCATTTAAATTTTATATCTAATATTACAGAAGGGAATTGAAATTATCTAATATATTAAAATTTGTGCATCTGCAAGAACTTCTTGTAAAATTGTCCCATAATAAATTCCTACGCTCACGTGCAAACTTGTCCGGCTGTAATAACACCTTTCCAGTGGGAGGACTGCAGCGCCACCATTGATTAGCGGGGGCAAGTTTACATAGATAATTTCCATTGTAAATGTGGACACAGAAATTTGTAATGACAGAATGCATCACTTTGAAATGGGTACTGGATCACATCTGTGCACCCTGGATCGATTATTCCCAAGCCTCTAACTCGAAAACTACACTTGGTCTCGGCTCCCCACTGGAGATCGATCAGTAGATTTTTAATGCTTAAACTTTGAATTGGAACTAATTTTCTTTCTGGCTTGTCATCTGCCCACATCTTCTCAAGGATCCAGTGCCACAGACATTGGCAACTGTGCTCTTTATCTCATCCAAATACTATTCTTCACACCAGCTCAGACGGGATTAGACTCAAGTCGTCACCCATCTACACACGTGCGATTTTCACACGCTCACACGCTGAACATCCACGAGGCGAGATAATGGGAGAGCTACTGATACTTGTGGAACCTCCAGGAAGAGTTATGCCTTTTGGAGAAGAGGGAGAAAATAGGAGTAGGAGGAATCTCTGGGAGTAAAAATAGAGTAGTTATGAAACGCACTGCTAACCAGGCTGGGGTAATTCCATGAATGCCGTCAGTCCTAGAATGATACACAGGATGCAAAATTAACACAAACCTGATTAGGGAAGAATTTCAGGCGAATGTCGTGTTTCAGTAATCGATGTCGAAGAAGCCTCAGCTCCTCAGATGTGATGGAGTTGTTCTGGAAAACTGCAACCATTTTATTCTCTTTGAATGTCTTTTCCACGTCACGCTGTAGAAGCTTTTCTAAGATAGTTGGCTAATGAAGAGATTTATACAAACATTTATACATTGCGCCTCATCGACTAATAGAAAACAGTGAAATGCTGTTATATGTACAGAAGGGGCCAATGCTCTTAACAACCAGCAGTAGGTTGGATTTTAGAATCATAGAATGATTCGGCCCATCGAGCCTGTACCGACTCTTTGAAAGAGCGATCCAATTAGTCCCACTCTCCTGCTCTTTCCCCATGGCCCTGCTATTTTTTCCTTTTTAAGTATTTATCCAATTCTCTTTTGAAAGTTACGACTGAATCTGCACCCACCAATCCTTCAGGCAGTGGATTCCAGATCAAGCAGTTACTAACCACCTCTCCTGAAGGTGCAAACTGTTGCCAAGGTACAGCTCCACGAGTACTGACTGGCCATTTGTACCTCCCCAGGGAGCAAGTGTTGGCAGACTATTCGACCTTGAGGAGCATCACAGCCAAACTCTAATAGGGATCTGAAATGGGAACCCTGGTTGACCTTTCCCCTCGCTGTGCCAAGGGCACTGAGGCCAACTGCTGTACTCCAACCGCCGAAACCAGCGAACTCAACTTCCACCCGAGATTGAACATGGAATCTTCCTGGTCCCTATGGCTCAGTGCCACACTGGACAGACAATTTATCAACTGCATCCATAAATTGGAATTTTATCAGGTTTTCATTGACACCGAATTGACTGTAATCTGATTACTGTTGTAGTTGTACGGGGCTCAATTTTCTCCAACCCCTTTTTTTCGGTGCACTCACCTGAGATGTGCCGACTTGGTGCGCTGAAAACGGCGCCGATAAATCGTGCCCCCATCCTGGCCGCTCTGCTGTGTGTCCTGTGGCTTGGCACAGCCTGCCCAGTCAATTGGGGGGCAGAGCTAAGGCCCTGCGCCAGAAACTCTGCCGGCAGCTCTCCGCATACGCATTGGTGTCGGGTCCGATCTGCGCGCATGCTCAGTAGCACCGAAACTTGGCACTCGGCCATGTTTTTAAGGTCATCTCGCTCCCCCCGCCCCCCCCAACCGATGCCGCGTTTGGTCGCTCTGCTTCCGCAACCCCCGTTCATTTGCAGCTGCCCCTAGACTGGACTCCCGGTGCGTGTCTTGCCACCCCCATCCCAGGCTTCACGCACAGGCCGGCCCGCTGCCTTCCCAGGCCGACTTTAAAGATTAAGGTAGGATTTACTTGATTTCTATTAGTATTTTAATTGTTTGAGCTTTTCCTTGCAATGTTTGGTGCTTGGTTGTTTAGTTTCAGGTCCTCTCCAGTTCCCTGCCCACTCCTATCCCAGGCCGAATGTCCGCCGATGTACTAACGTGCGGCGCTTTCTTAACTGCCCGCAAGGTTTTTCAGAGCTGGCCACATACACGGACCTAAGTCGATTTGGAGTAACTTTTAGCTGGCCAAAGGGGCATAAGTGGCTGGGGACGTCCCCTTTTGAAAAATAAAACTCAACTAAACAAAATCGTACCTACCGGAGTTATTCTGAAACAAGTTGATTGGGGAAAGTGCCGTTTTTTTTAAACTTATGCCAGAAAAACCAACTTACTCCAAAAAAATTGGAGCAAGTCATGGCCAATTTTGAGCCCACAGTACTTACATTTTGCTACTTGAGGTTGCTACCACATTTATGTGGTTCACAAGCGACCTCTGGTGGTGCAAATCAAGTGCAAATCTGGTGGTGTGGCCTCAATTTGTTTCTTTTTCCAGTTCCAAATGAATACATTCCCAAAAAGTTTTTTTTGGAAGGAAGCATTATTTTTTTTCAGTTCTAATGAAAAGCATCGATGACAAGGAAACTCAGATTCCCCAAATGCAAAGTCTAATAAGTTAACAGTTTTACGCATCTTTCCATCGAATATGCAAAACATGGCTTGTTCCACTCAGTCCTACTCAGGCCCACTCACGAATCTATTACATTGGCGCTTGTGTTTCTGCTGCTTTAAATTCATTGACAATACCTTCCACTTCTACCATCGCTAGCGGTTTGCATGTTCTCAAGACATCCCATTTTACACCCACCTGAAGGGGCAGACGGGGCCCCGGTTTAACGGCTCATCCGAAGGCCAGCGGGGAAATCCAGCCCCGCTGGAAACCTAGCGCACTTACTGTGTTCAAAGTGTTTTTACCGCTGTGTCGGATGAGGTCTTCTCTTTCGCGAAATTCAACTCTTGGTCCTTTTTTTTAAAGGAAGTCTGTCATAATGGGGGCGGAAATGCGGCGGTAAGTGCTGGTGCTGGGCAGAAGGAGGCGGGACGGATTCTGCTGTCACTCACCAGCGGAGCGGTGGTGCGTCATCACGTCTCTCCCCTGCTTTAAAAGGGGAGAGAATGGGCGATTACTTAGGATCGGCCACTGGGCCACCAGGGAGGGTTTCGGCCGGGCCAGTGGCCTGGCACCCAAGAGGGGGTGCCAGGCTGCCTGTTGGTGGTCCGGCCGAACCAGGGGACACAATAGTCCGGCCGACATGGAAGTCAGCGGTCAAAAAAAATAAAATGGCGGAGGCAGAATTGGGCCCTTGCTTTTACTGACCACCGCACCACCAGGGCTGACAGAGGGAATGAAAGGCGCACCTACAGAGAAAGCTGTCGGGGGCACCACTCGACGGGCATAAGATTTTTCGGGCTGAATTTCAGGGGAGGTGGGGGGGTTCCGGCAGCGCACGCATTGATGACACATGTACGACCGCTTGGCAGCGGCAGAGCAGAAGTGGTGACCGCCAGAAAAACACCACTGCTGAATTTGGCTGGCGACGGCCATTCGACCAGAAATTGGCGGCCATTCGATTCTGCCGACTGGCCGCCACAATCCGGCGGTAACAGGCTTTATTAGGGAGCTGAATTTCGGCCCCAGCATCTCCGACAGTGCAGCACTCCCTCAGCACGGTACTGAAGTATCAGCCTGGATTATCTGCCGAAATGGAATAGGGCTTGAAGCCGCAACTGTCGGACTCAGCCAAGGCTGACACCATAGTAGCCGTGCTAATGTGCACCCCTACATTTTGTAGTGGTGGGGGTTATGCAAATGATGTGTTATTCGCAAAGATTTATGGTACCCCCTCTAAATTCAATGTTATGAGCAGACATGTTAATATATGGACCCCAATAGTTGCTATGTTACTGGGTCTATGGAATGGTCATCTGTGGGATCCAGTGAGTCAGTGCTGAAACTTAGCTTGCAAATACATTAGATTAATATCTAGAAGTTTTCACTTAATTATAGTTGGGGTCAGTGTGAAATGTCATCATTTTATATATGTTTGGAAGTGTGCTTGTGATTGGTCACCTCACTAGGTTGTCTACAGCATACAAAAGGCTGAATGACCTTTCCTTAAACTGTCTTTTCTTAATTCTTTAAAGCTAATAAAAAATGGATTCTGTATGAATGAGAGTCCCATAAGAAAGCAAGCAACAGTAAAGCTCTCGTCCCACCCTTGCCTCCTATATGTCGATCCTTTTGCTACCAGTGATCACTGCAAGTGGCCGCTTCGCCCTATCAACTGAGAGTCTCTCAGGTGGACATAAAAGATCCCATGACACTATAAGAAGAGCAGGGGAGTTATCCCCAATGTCCTGTCCAATATTTATCCCCTCAATCAACATAACAAAAACAGATTATATCTGATCATTATCACATTGCTGTTTGTGGGAGCTTGCTGTGCACAAATTGGCTGCTGCATTTCCCACATTACAACAGTGACTACACTCCAAAAGTATTTCATTGGCTGTAAAGCGCTTTGAGACGTCCAGCAGTCGTGAAGGGCGCTATATAAATACAAATCTATCTTTCTTTCTTTCTAATGGCACAGAAGATCTAGCAATAACAGTCCTGCTTTCTCGGTATGCAAGGATCGAGTGCAGTGGTGAGCAGACTTGCACACGCCTTTGGCAGGTCCCTGCCTAGAAAGTCCACATCAAATGTGGCTCACCATCACCTTCTCAAGGACAATTAGGGATGGGCAATAAATGCTGGCTATGTCAGTGACGCCCACATCCCATTAAAAAAGATAAATATTCACCCCATTAAATAAACACAGTCTAAATCAGGCCATCTGCCCATGTTAGACATGCAGGTGGGAAGAAATGCTATTTAAAAACAAAGCCACGTTCATTAAATGCCTTCACCTCTTGGATCGCCTGCACCCTCGGTTTGATGCATCTTTCTGGAATGGCAGGCTTTGGAGGGATGTACTCGGTGACCGCCAGCAGCTTCTGACGCAGGATGTGCATGGGTTTGCGATGACGAGTAACGGCCTTGGATCCATGGCGCACAATCTGTTGGGGTGGAAACCACCCTTCAAAAAAAAAACACTTAGGTTTAGTGAACTCCTCAGGGCCTTTACAAGCTAAGCATTTGCAATTCAAGTATTTAAAAAAGGTACTCTTCGAGCAGTTCACTGCAGCTTGAGATGCTAACCTCAGTCATCCAGTATTAGGGCGACCAAGAGCTTCCTCTCAGGGAGCAAAGGAGAACTTGGGGAGAAGTCATTTCTTGGGCCCCTCCTGGGAACCTATTTCTGAACAGTATTTTCACAGGCCTGCGAATGAGCAACTGACCATGCTCTTGGCCACAGAACATGGTGGCATGGAGAGATCAGGAAAGGGAGACAACATCTCTTCTTTCAGCAATATTTTAAGTTTTGACTTAGATCATCTCCAAAAGGCTAAGGTGGCAAAGGCACATAATGGCCAAAGTCTACTTTATTTCCTTTTGAAAAACTTTGAATTAAGACATTTAGCTTGAAAACAAAAAGTGTGCAGGATCCTATGCTCAAAGAAATCTTTCCTCAAACTCCTTCCTAACTGCACCAATTCACGCAGTTGCATGGGCACCAGCTACACTTTCTGTACCACACATAAGTGGCCATTCTTTGAGAGCTGAGTCAGACTGGCAAAAGATGGGAAATGGTGTCCCACGAGAATTGGTGCTGGGATCACTGTTCACCAGTTACATCGTCGATTTGGACAGGGGAATCAAAAATACAATTTCAAGATTTGCTGATGAATCCAATAGAGAATTCGGGAGAAATTTCTTTGCCCAGAGAATGGTTAGAATGTTGAACTCGCTTCCACGAGGAGTAGTTAAGGCGAATAGCATAGATACATTTAAGGGGAAGCTGGATAAACCCATGAGGGAGAAAGGAATAGAAGGTTATGTTAGGGTGAAATTAAGTTGGGTGGGAGGAGGCTCGTGTGGCATAGACCAGTTGGGCCGAATGGCCTGTTTCTGTGCTGTACATTCTGTGTAAATACTAGGCTGTCGGGAGATTCTTGAAGACAGGAAAAGAAGTGGCAAGGTGAAGAGATCTTGGGAGAGAATGCCAGAGGGCAGTGTCTTTTGAGAATATAACGGAAGCTCCCCAACGACTCATTGAGTACAGGCCCCGTGTGGTGTGGTGCTGAGGTGTACAGAACAGGAGGCCCCACATTCAATCCGTGGTGTTTGCTGGAGTGAAGTTGGTGCTAACCAGCAAGGGTTTTCATTAGTGATCACTACAGAAGTTCTGATGCTCCGTGTGCTCGAGTAGACCAAGATGTCCCAGCCCTTGTGGGTCACAGAGGTGCAAACCTTGTCGACCAGAGACTATATGCACAAACTGTTAAATCCATGTTCTCATGAATCTCTGTATCTCAAGTTGCTGATGCTATTGGATCTTGCTGTTCTGATTCAGGATTTGGGGCAACAGTCTTAAAAACAGAAACCTTCAGGTCCACACCAAGTAAGCAGTCTAGCGCAGATGGGACTGAGTTCCTGAAGCTTCGAGAGCCAGGAGGTTGCAGGTTGGACATCACTGGATGAGACAACTCGAGGTCCAGGATCCTGGGTGGGAGCAGCTGCTGGCGAGACATCCAAGGGACCCCAGCATCTGTGGAACCATCATCCCCGTGAGCAAGATCCTACAAAGCCCCTAGGAGGACAGGCGCACCAACATCAGTGTCCTCGCCCAGGCTAACATCCCCAGCATTGAAGCACTGACCACACTTGATCAACTTCGCTGGGCAGGCCACATGGTTCGCACGCCAGACACGAGACTCCCTAAGCAATTGCTCTATGCGGAGCTCCTTCACGACAAACGAGCCAAAGGTGGGCAGAGGAAACGTTACAAGGACACCCTCAAAGCCTTCCTGGTAAAGTGTGGCATCCCCACTGACACCTGAGAGTCCCTGGCCGAATACCGCCCTAGGTGCAGAAAGTGTATCTGGGAGGGTGCTGAGTTCTTTGAATCTCAACGCCGAGAGCGTGAAGAGGTCAAGCACAGGCAGCGGAAGGAGCGCGCGGCAAACCAGTCCCACCCACTCCTTCCCTCGGTGAATGTCTGCCCCACCCGTGACAGGGTCTGTGGCTCTCGTATTGGATTCAGCCACCAAAGAACTCACTTCAGGAGTGGAAGCAAGTCTTCCTCGATTCCGAGGGACTGCCTCTGATGATGATGGGGAGCATCTGCTTCAAAGGTTAAGAGGCGACTTTTTGGAGGTTTGCAAAATCATGAGTGGTTTTGATCGAGTCGATAGAGAAAACCTATTCCCGCTGGCAATAACCAGAGGTCACAGATTTAAAATCATTGGTAAAAGATCTGGAAAGGAGCTGAGGAGAATTTTATTTCACTGAGTTTGCTGGGATCTGGAAAGCTCTACCTGAAAAGCTGATTCCATAAATAGTTTTGAAAGGGAGTTGAACAGGAACTTGAGGATGAAGAACTTACAGGGTGTTGGACAAAAGGCGGGAGTGTGGGATGAAGCACAACTACTCTTTCGAAGAGCCAGCACCGACACGCCGGGCCAAATAGCCGCCTCCTGTGCTGTAAGATTCTACGAAAAGGAAAGAATGAGGGGTTATGAAACCAAACGGATGGGGCAGAACTCTGATGCCTCATTTATAGGGCACAGGTTCACCCACGGGAATTCCCCAGGCACACAGCTCAACCAGACTGATTCCCGGGATGGCGGGACTGACATATCAAGAAAGACTGGATCAACTGGGCTTGTATTCACTGGAGTTCAGAAGAATGAGAGGGGACCTCATAGAAACGTTTAAAATTCTGACGGGTTTAGACAGGTGAGATGCAGGAAGAATGTTCCCAATGTTGGGGAAGTCCAGAACCAGGGGTCACAGTCTAAGGATAAGGGGTAAGCCATTTAGGACCGAGATGAGGAGAAACTTCTTCACCCAGAGAGTGGTGAACCTGTGGAATTCTCTACCACAGAAAGTTGTTGAGGCCAATTCGCTAAATATATTCAAAAAGGAGTTAGATGTAGTCCTTACTACTAGGGGGATCAAGGGGTATGGGGAGAAAGCAGGAATGGGGTACTGAAGTTGCATGTTCAGCCATGAACTCATTGAATGGCGGTGCAGGCTCGAAGGGCCGAATGGCCTACTCCTGCACCTATTTTCTATGTTTCTATGTAATACAATTCGGCAGGCTATTTGACTTCAATGTGCATCACAGCTAAATGTGACCAGTTCTCGCCCAGTGTCCACAAATGCGCCTGACAGCTGGAGTCATTGAATAGCAATCCAAAGCGGGAACCCACTCTATTTTAACTCCTTCCCCCAAGGACAATGAAGACAATGTTGTTACCACCAGCACAGTCCTGGCTGAGATTCGCTAATTTAGCAAAGACCAGAGATCAACACGGGACATTCCTCTTCTCGATGGCTGAGCACCACAACAGGTGGTAGTTTTGAAATTCAAATTGTGTCACAATTGACACGCCAACCTTTATGCAGAGAGTGGTTAGAAGGTGGAACTCACTACAAGTAGTAGTTAAGGCAAATAGCAAAGATGCATTTAAGGGGAAACTAAACACGAGAGAGAATTTAAAAAAAAATTGTTCCTGGGATGCGAGTGTTGCTGGCAAGGCCAGCATTTATTGCCCATCCCTGACTGCCCTTCATAAGGTGGTGGTGAGCCACCTTCTTGAACCGCTGCAGTCCGTGCAGTGAAGGTGCTCCCACAGTGCTGTTAGGGAGGGAGCTCCAGGATTTTGACCCAGCAATGAAGAAATGGCGATATATTTCCAAGTCAGCATGGTGTGTAACTTGGAGGGGAACTTGCAGGTGGTGGTGTTCCCATGCGCCTTGTCCTACTAGGTGGTAGAGGTTGCAGGTTTGGGAGGTGCTGCCGAAGAAGCCTTGGCGAGTTGCTGCAGTGCATCTTGTAGATGGTACACACTGCAGCCACGGTGCGCCGGTGGTGGAGGGAGTGAATGTTTAGGGTGGTGGATGGGGTGTCAATCAAACGGGTTTCTTTGTCCTGGATGGTGCTGAGTTTTTTTTTTGAGTGTTGTTGAAGCTGCACTCATCCAAGCAAGTGGAGAGTATTCCATCACACTCCTGACTTGTGTGATGGGGAGTCAGGAGGTAATACCCAGCCTCTGACCTGCTCTTGTTGCTACAGTATTTATGTGGTTGGTCCAGTTAAGTTTCTGTCCAGGTCTTGCTGCATGCACGCATGGATTGTTTCATTATCTGAGGAGTTGCAAATGGAACTGAACACTGCAGTCATCAGCGAACATTCCCACCTCTGACCTTACAATGGAGGGAAGGTCATTGATGAAGCAATTAAAGATGGTTGGGCCTAGGACACTGTCCTGAGCAACTCTTGCAGCGATATCCTGGGGCCGAGATGATTGGCCTCCAACAATCACAACCATCTTCCTTTGTGCTAGGTATGACTCCAGCCAGTGGAGAGTTTTCCCCCCCCCCGATTCCCATTGACTTCAATTTTACTAGGCCTTCTTGATGCCACACTCGGTCAACTGCTGCCTTGATGTCAGGGGCAGTCACTCACACTTCACCTCTGGAATTCAGCTCTTTTGTTCATGTTTGGACCGAGACTGTAATGAGATCTGGAGCTGAGTGGTCCTGGGGAACCCATAATGAATAGAAGGCCACGCTGATAGGGTTAGATGAAGGGGTGGGAGGAGGCTCCTGTGGAGCATAAACTCTGGGATGGACCCACTGGGCTGAATGGCCTGTTTCTGTGCTGTACATTTTATGTAATCTTACTAGTGTTTAGCAGGGAGTGAACATAGAAAATAGGTGCAGGAGTAGGCCATCCGGCCCTTCGAGCCTGCACCACCATTCAATATGATCATTGCTGATCATTCCTTCAGTACCCCTTTCCTGCTTTCTCTCCATACCCCTTGATCCCTTTAGCCGTAAGGGGCATATCTAACTCCCTCTTGAATATATCCAATGAACTGGCATCAACAACTCTCTGCGGCAGGGAATTCCACAGGTTAACAACTCTCTGAGTGAAGAAGTTTCTCCTCATCTCAGTCCTAAATGGCTTACCCCTTATCCTAAGACTGTGTCCCCTGGTCCAGGACTTCCCCAACATCGGGAACATTCTTCCTGCCTCTAACCTGTCCAATCCCGTCAGAATTTTATATGTTTCTATGAGATCCCCTCTCAACCTTCTAAATTCCAGTGAATAAATGCCCAGTCGATCCAGTCTCTCCTCATATGTCAGTCCTGCCTTCCCAGGAATCAGTCTGGTGAACCTTCACTGCACTCCCTCAATAGCAAGAACGTCCTTCCTCAGATTAGGAGGCCAAAACTGAACACAATATTCCAGGCAGGGCCTCACCAAGGCCCTGTACAACTGCAGCAAGACTTCCCTGCTCCTGTACTCAAATCCCCTTGCTATGAAGGCCAACATACCATTTGCCTTCTTCACCGCCTGCTGTACCTACATGCCAACCTTCGATGACTGATGAATCATGACACCCAGGTCTCGTTGCACCTCCCCTTTTCCTAATCTGCCTTCAATCCCATCATTTACCTAACACAATTTCCCACCTAATAAGGATATCCTTCAGTTCCTCCTTCTCACTAGACCTTCGGACCCCTTGTACATTGGGAAGGTTATATGTGTCTTCCTTTGAAGACGGAACCAAAGTACTTGTTCAATTGGTCTGCCATTTCTTTGTTCCCCATTATAAATTCACCCAAATCCGACTGCAAGGGACCAATGTTTGTCTTCACTAATCTTTTTCTCTTGACTTATCCATAGAAGCTTTTGCAGTCATTTTTTATGTTTCCGGCAAGCTTCCTCTCGTACTCTATTTTCCCCCTCTTAATTAAACCCTTTGTCCTCCTCTGCTGTATTCTAAATTTCTCCCAGTCCTCCGGCTTGCTACTTTTTCTGGCTAATTTGTATGCCTCTTCCTTGGATTTAACACTATCCTTAATTTCCCTTGTTAGCCACGGTTGAGCCACCTTCCCCGTTTTATTTTTACTCCAGACAGGGATGTACAATTGTTGACGTTCGTCCATGTAATCTTTAAATTTTTGCCATTGCTTATCCACCGTCAACCCTTTACGTATCATTTGCCAGTCTAATCTCACCAATTCGCACCTCATACCATCAAAGTTACCTTTCCTTAAGTCCAGGACCCTAGTTTTTGAATTAACTTTGTCACTCTCCATCTTAATAAAGAATTCTACCAGATTATGGTCACTCTTCCCCAAGGGGCCTCGCACAACGAGATTGCTAATTAGTTCCTTCTCATTACACATCACCCAGTCTAGGATGGCCAGCTCTCTGGTTGGCTCTTCGACATATTGGTCTAGAAATCCATCCCTAAAACACTCCAGGAAATCCTCCTCCACCGCATTGCTACCAGTTAGGTTAGCCCAATCAATATGTAGATTAAAGTCGCCCATGATTACTGCTGTACCTTTATTGCACACATCCCTTATTTCTTGTTTGATGCTGTCCCCAACCTCACTACTACTATTTGGTGGCCTGTACACAACTCCCACGAGCGTTTTCTGCCCTTTGGTATTCTGCAGCTCCACCCATACCGATTCCACATCATCCAGGCTAATGTCCTTCCTTACTATTGCATTAATTTCCTCTTTAACCAGCAACGCCACCCCGTCTCCTTTTCCTTTCGGTCTATCCTTCCTAAATGCTGAATCGCCTTGGATGTTGAGTTCCCAGCCTTGGTCCCCCTGGAGCGATGTCTCCGTGATGCCAATCACATCATATCCGTTAACTGCTATCTGCGAAGTTAATTCGTCCACCTTATTTCCTCCAATAGTCAGACCTTTTACTTGCAACTCCAATCTGAAATCCTTTATTTAATTTCCAAAATCAATACTTGATTCATGGAAATCAGGTGCTGCAGTTTTCAGTTAAAGTTCAGTCTGTGATCAATTGTAGAACAGCAGCATCATCATCCCTTGGAGACAGAGTTTGGACCCAGTGCTTCACACTGCTTCATTAAATGTTGACAGGCTTCTGATTTACTTTTAAATGTCATATTCCACTTGCTCAAAATGTCGCCATTTTAGATTTCAGAGATCATATTTGGGCTTTTTGAATGGGTTTCACTTGTCTTGAATTCATGAAAGTACCGGACTGCATTCAGCAGCTCGGCAATCTCGTCATCCCCTCTCTCATTTTCTTTCCTCCTATTAGTGGGACAATAAGGATCATCCTTCATGTTATTATTTAGGATGTCACCTGAGACCCTACTGAGTTAATACAACATTCTGCTCCTCACTGCATCAAATGAAAACTGTTTGGAAAAGCCCTGGAAACAAACGGCTGCTGCATGAATGAATTAAGTCTGGCTGAACGGCTTTCCCTATTCATCTTGCTCACTACTTTTCTTAATAGCAACTGGAAGATTTCAAAATACACAAAATCTAAAAAAGAAAAAAAAAAGAAATGTTTTGATCTGGACACTTCGGGGCAGCTCTACAAAGAGGCTGACCCCAAAACATGAACCCGCCTTTTCTTTTTCAGATGCTTCACATTTCCATTCAGTTTTTAATTTCAGATTTCGAACCGTTTTTCTTCCAAATGTCCTCAGGTTAGTACCTTGTTTCAGGATCATTTTCTGACCACTCACTTCACAGTGCGCACAAGGCCAGAGACACAGGGAGCACCACGGGCCAGGGGATCAGAAACATAAAAAATAGTAGGCGGCCATTCGGCCTTTCGAGTCTGCAACGCCATTCAATATGATCTTATCTGATCCTCTATCTCAACATTATATTCCCACTTTTTCCCCATACCCCTTGATGCCTTTTGTGCCTAGAAATCTATCTATCTGCTTCTTAAATATATTCAGTGACTTGGCCTCCACAGCCTTCTGTGGTAGAGAATTCACAGGTTCACCACCCTCTGAGTGAAAAAAATTCTCCTCATCTCAATCCTAAATTTCCTACCCCATATCCTGAGACTGTGACCCCTTGTTCTAGATTTCCTATCCAGGGGAAACATCCTCCCCGCATCCAGTCTGTCCAACCCCATCAGTATTTTATACGTTTCAAAGAGATCCCCTCTCATTCTTCTAAACTCGTTAATACAGGCCTAGTCGACCCAATCTCTCCTCGTACGACAGTCCTGCCATCCCAGGAATCAGTCTGGTGAACCTTCGCTGCAACTCCCTTTATGTCAAGTATATCTCTTCTTAGGTAAGGAGACCAAAACTGCACACAATACTCCAGGTGTGGTCTCACCAAGGCCCTGTATAACTGTAGTAAGACATCCTTGCTCCTGTACTCAAATCCTCTTGCAATGAAGGCCAACATACCATTTGCCTTCAAACTGCTTGCTGCACCGGCATGTTTGCTTTCAATGTACAAGGACACCCAGGTCCCTCTGTACATCAACACTTCCCAAGCCATCGCCATTTAAATAATACTTTGTCCTCAGGTTTTTCCTACCAAAGTGGATAACTTCACATTTATCCACGTTATACTGCATCTGCCATGTGACTCAACCTATTTAAATCGCCTTGCAGCGACTTTGCATCGTCCTCACGACTCACAATCCCACCCAGCTTTGTCCCGTCAGCAAACCTGGAAATATTACATTTGGTTCCCTCATCCAAATCATTTACATATATTTCTATATATATCAGAGACCGTAGCCTGGGGGGTCAGGTCAGGGGGCGGAGCCCAGGAGGGGGGGGTCAGGTCAGGGGGCAGAGCCCGGGGGGGGGGTGGGGGGTCAGGTCAGGGGGCGGAGCCCAGGGGGGGTGGGGGTCAGGTCAGGGGGCGGAGCCGAGGAGGGGGGGGTCAGGTCAGGGGGCAGAGCCCGGGGGGGGGGTGGGGGGTCAGGTCAGGGGGCGGAGCCCGGGGGGGTGGGGGGTCAGGTCAGGGGGCGGAGCCCAGGAGGGGGGGTCAGGTCAGGGGGCGGAGCCCAGGGGGGGTGGGGGGTCAGGTCAGGGGGCGGAGCCCAGGAGGGGGGGGTCAGGTCAGGGGGCAGAGCCCGGGGGGGGTGGGGGGTCAGGTCAGGGGGCGGAGCCCAGGGGGGGTGGGGGTCAGGTCAGGGGGCGGAGCCCAGGAGGGGGGTCAGGGGGCGGGGCCCAGGAGGGGGGGGGGGGTCAGGTCAGGGGGCGGAGCCCGGGGGAGTGGGGAGGATCAGGGGTCGCGGTTCCCCCCCGCTGATCCTCCGGGGCAGGGCCGCTCAGTGTCCCCGCGGCGGGGAGGCCTGGGTCCTGGCCGCCCCCCGCCCGCGGGCCCCTGGCCGCTCCGCCCTCCGCTCCCCGCGGGCCCCTCCGCTCCCCGCCCCCCGCCCCCCGCGGGCCCCTGGCCGCTCCGCTCCGCCCCCCCCCGGGCCCCGGGCCTACCCCTTTCACGGTCTCACCTCTACAGCTCAGCGCCCGCCCGCACAGCGCCGCCATCTTCTCACACACCCCACAGCAAGCCGACGGGCCATTCGTCACAAACCAGCTGCCAATCCGAAAGAAGCGCAGAATTGACCAATCCGAACGGTCAGCGCCAATCCTATCGTTAATTGGGTGCGAGGGATGGCCAATCAGAATTAAACGGCATAACAGCCAATCACAAACCCCGTGCCCGCCCCCAGTGCCAAGCTCAAGCGGCCACAGCGCCCCCCACTGGACGGTAGGGAGAGAGGGCTGGGGTTCCCAACTCTCCAGAACTTGCACTGGAGGCAGTTCAGAGAAGGTTCACTCGGTTGATTCCGGAGATGAGGGATTGACTTATGAGGAAAGGTTGAGCAGGTTGAGCCGATACACAATGCAGTTCAGAAAAATGAGAGGTGATCTTATTGAAACTTATAAGATCATGAGGGAGCTCGACAAGGTGGATGCAGAGAGGATATTTCCACTCATAAGTAAAACTAAAACTAGGGGACATAGGCTCAAAATAAGGGGCCGCCCATTTAAACCGAGATGAGGAGGAATTTCTTCTCTCAGAGGGTTGTAAATCTGTGGAATTCTCTGCCCCAGGGAGCTGTGGAGGCTGGGTCATTGAATATATTTAAGGTGGAGATAGACAGATTTTTGAGCGATAAGGGAATAAAGGTGATAGGTCCTTACTACACAGTATAAATGCACATGAGGTCCATGCTTGAGAGAAGGTCAGTCTGTGACCTGTCCTTTATTCCTTAGCACTCAAGTGATGAAGGTGGGTGAAGGTCCAGGTTCAGAGTGTCTCCCACCTAGTGGTCATTGTTCTCACGGTGTACAACTTAGGTCAGATTATACATGAGTTACAATGCTGGAATACATGACATCACCTCCCCCCCCAAAGTCTTATTGGGATCACAGGTTGAGTCTCTCTGGTGGTTTACGCTCTCTTTTAGAGCGCCTGAGTTCGGGCTCCGGTTGTTGGGCGCTGGCCTGAGTGTCTGCTGTTTGCGGTGCCTCAGGCTTGTTTGGACTGCCCACAGTGACTGGGCTCTCCTCCCTTTGGTTCCGATGTTCGGTCACCTGTGGTGGAGTGAACTCTACATCGTGTTCTTCCTCTGCTTCTTCTGTTTGATCCACATGTTTGCGGCAAATTTGTCCATTGGTAAGTTTAAATACCAGAATCCTATTTCCCTCTTTGGGCCCGCAGCGTAGTTGAGGACAAAAACAGGATCATTTACATCAATACATCACGCCCTCGCATTCCTGTCATGGTAGTGATATTGTGACTGGCGCCTGCTCTCGACAATTTCTTTCATTTGGGGTGTATAAGGGATAATCGGGTTTTGAGCGTTCTTTTCATTAGCAGCTCTGCGGGTGGAACCCCTGTGAGCGAGTGTGGTCGGGATCTATAGGCCAACAGGAGGCGTGATAAGCGGGTTTGTAGGGAACCCCCTTGGATTTTGAGTATCCCCTGTTTGATTATCTGCACTGCTCGTTCTGCCTGGCCGTTTGAGGCTGGCTTGAACGGTGCCGTTCTAACATGGTTAATTCCATTGCCTGCCATGAAGTCCTGGAATTCAGTGCTTGTGAAGCACGGGCCATTGTCGCTGACCAAGACGTCCGTTAGACCGTGGGCGGCGAACATTGCCCGTAGACTTTCTACCGTGGCAGAGGATGTGCTTGAATTTAAAATGTCACACTCAATCCATTTGGAGTAGGCGTCTACTACAACCAAAAACATTTTTCCCATGAAAGGACCTGCATAGTCCACTTGGATGCGTAACCAAGGCTTGGCGGGCCATGGCCAGGGGCTAAGGGGGGCTTCCCTGGGTGCATTGCCCAGCTGGGCACACGTGTTGCACCTGTGAACACAAAGTTCCAGATCTGCGTCTATCCCTGGCCACCAAACATGTGACCTGATAATTGCCTTCATCATGACAATGCCCGGGTGCTCATTGTGGAGTTCTCTGATGAACACCTCTCTGCCCATCTGGGGCATGACTACGCGGTTTCCCCACAGTAGGCAATCGGCCTGAATCAAGCGTTCATCCCTGCGCCTGTGAAATGGTTTAAATTTCTCAGGGCATGCCCTGTACGTGGCTGCCCAGTCCCCATTCAGGACACATTTCTTGACTAGAGACAATAGCGGGTCTCTATTTGTCCAGACTTTGATCTGACGGGCTGTCACGGGTGAGCCTTCGCTTCCGAAAGCTTCAACAGCCATGACCATCTCAGCACCATGCTCGGTAGCCCCTTCAGTGGTGGCTAGTAGGAGCCTGCTGAGTGCATCGGTGCAGTTTTCGGTGCCCGGTCTGTGCCGAATTGTGTAGTCATAGGCGGCTAACGTGAGTGCCCACCTCTGTATGCGGGGCGATATGTTTGCATTTATGGCCTTGTTGTCGGCCAAAAGGGACGTTAGGGGTTTGTGATCTGTCTCCAGCTCAAATTTTCTGCCAAACACATACTGGTGCATTTTCTTTACAGCATATACACATGCGAGCGCCTCCTTTTCTACCATCCCGTAACCCCTTTCTGCCTGGGACAGACTCCTGGAGGCATAAGCTACCGGCTGTAACTGACCCTTGACACTGACATGCTGCAACACACACCCGACACCATACGATGACGCATCGCACGTTAACACAAGTTTCTTACATGGGTCATATAGTGTTAACAGATTGTTGGAACATAACAAATTGCGTGCTCTATTAAAAGCCCTTTCCTGGCTGTCCTCCCAGACCCATTCGCGACTTTTGCGTAGGAGCACGTGTAGCGGCTCTAGCAGCGTGCTCAATTTGGGAAGAAAGTTACCAAAATAGTTCAGGAGCCTCAGGAACGAACGCAGCTCCGTCGTGTTACAGGGTCTGGGTACTCTCTGGATCGCTTCCGTCTTGGATTCAGTAGGGCTGATCCCGTCTGCTGCTACCCTCATCCCCAGGAATTCTACCTCTGGAGCTAGGAAGACGCACTTCACCTTTTTCAGTCGCAGCCCTACCCGGTCCAGTCTGCGTAGCACCTCCTCCAGGTTGTGGAGGTGTTCTTCAGTATCGTAACCCGTGATGAGGATGTCGTCCTGAAAAACCACCGTCCCTGGAATCGACTTGAGGAGGCTTTCCATATTTCGTTGGAAGATCGCGGCAGCCGAGCGAATCCCGAACGGACATCTGTTGTACTCAAACAACCCCTTGTGTGTCGTGATGGTGGTCAGCTTCTTCGACTCACTCACCAGCTCCTGGGTCATGTAAGCTGAGGTCAGGTCCAATTTTGAAAAAAGTTTGCCACCGGATAGCGTCGCAAAGAGGTCCTCCGCTCTCGGTAGCGGGTACTGGTCTTGGAGTGACACCCGATTGATGGTGGCCTTGTAATCACCACATATCCTGACCGACCCATCCGCCTTGAGCACCGGCACAATCGGGCTCGCCCAGTCACTGAATTCAACTGGCGAGATGATGCCTTCCCTCAGCAGGCGGTCCAATTCGCATTCTATCTTTTCCCGCATCACGTACGGCATTGCTCTGGCCTTGTGGTGTACTGGCCTGGCATCCGGGTTTATGTGAATCACTACCTTGGCCCCCATGAAAGTGCCGATGCCAGGTTGAAATAATGAGTCAAATTTGTCCAGGACCTGTGAGCATGATACTCGCTCCACAGAGGAAATTGCATTGACATCGCCCCATTTCCAGTTCATGACAGCAAGCCAACTCCTCCCCAATAGTGCGGGACTGTCCCGTGGGACAATCCGGAGTGGCAACCTGTTCTCCGAGTCTTTGTGGGTCACGACTACCGTGGCGCTGCCTAGCACCGGAATGATCTGCTTTGTGTAAGTCCGTAGCTGTGCGTCAATCGGCGATAATTTTGGCCTCCTGGCCTTGGATGCCCATAACTTTTCGAACTGTTTGATACCCATCAGGGACTGGCTGGCCCCCGTGTCTAGCTCCATTGATACTGGGATGCCATTGAGGAGCACTTTCATCATTATCGGTGGCGTCCTGGTGTTTGAACTGTATACGTGCTCCACATGAACTTGCTGAACTTCAGCTTCCAGCGATTTCCCCCAGCGTTCATTTCTGCAATTTCCGCAGGTATTTTGCTCATCTCTGCAAACTCCGGCTGAGTGTGTGCCTCCACGCCTCCAACATGAGCTGTTGTTGGAAACAAAAGGTCCCTTGCCAGTCGATCGTCCCTGACTGCCCCTGTGACTGTCCTTGAAGGCGCCATTAACAGGTGTTGATGGCCCCATTACTGGCCGCATTGTCCCTTGCAATGGCGTGAATCGCTGTTCAGCTTGTCACTGTCTCTGTTGAACTCCCCCTCTGGGTTCGACTACATGTTGGGGCATGCCTGACTGCCCTTGTCTGCCTGGAGAACTGGGTATTGCTTTAACAATGTTGAATCTCTGTCCCAACCATTCCTTAACACAGTACCTCTCGTCTGTTCTGCTAGTGGTCATGCTCGCATGGTTTAAATCCCAGTTTCTCGTCGCCATTGATAGGTCCTTACTATACAGTATAAATGCACACGAGGCCCATGCTTGAGAGAAGGTCAGTCTGTGACCTGTCCTTTATTCCTTCACTCAAGTGATGAAGGTGGGTGGAGCTTCCCCTATTGTACCTGAAGATCCAGGTTCGGAGTGTCTCTCACCTAGTGGTCAGTGTTCTCACAGTGTACAACTTAGGTCAGATTATACATGGGTTACAATGCTGGTTGAATACATGACAAAAGGGTTATGGGGAGCGGGCAGGGAAGTGGAGCTGAGTCCATGATCAGATCAGTCATGATCTTATTGAATGGCAGAGCAGGCTCGAGGGGCCAAATGGCCTACTCCTGCTCCTATTTCTTATGTTCTTATGACTGTCCTGGAGTCTCCAGGACTTCGATTAATCTCCATGACACTGCTCGCAGGAGAGAAAAAAAATCACAGGGTTATTACAAAAATTGTATTATTATAATAATGTTGGAGATGGGGGCAGGGAAAGGCTATATGATTGGCCGGGGGCATTTAAAGGCAGGAAATCATTTGATGAAACTTGCAGGTTGAAATGTGGATTGCGAGTCTACTCAGTGATACTTGATTCTAGCAAAGAGTCAGCACTTTTGGGGTGGAAGAAAAGTGGAATAATTATCAACGAGCAGGGAAATATGCAAAATGATTCATGTATGATTTATGTATGATTGCAAAATGCAACGGCTGAAAAGGGACTACATTTTTTAAATTGTCAGCCTGGCTGAATGATAGCGCTCTACCAAAACAGATATATACCAGTCATTTATCTCATTGCTGTTTGTGGCACGTTGAAATGTGCAGATTGGCTGCTGATTTGTGGGTCCAAGCCCCATTGGGACTTGGGAATACAACTGAAGCTGACACTTCAGTGCAGTACTGAGGGCGTGCTACACTATCGGAGGTGCTGTTTTTCAGATGAGATGTTGAACTCAGACCCCATTTATCTGTTCAGTTGAACACGGAAGATACGATGGTACTTTGAAAAAGAATAGGGGAGTTCTCCGGGGTGTTGTGGCCAACGTTCACCAACAGCACTAAAACAGATCAACTGGTCACTTATCTCAGTGCAGTTTGTGGAACCTTTCTGTGTCGTTGGAGGATGGCTTCAGTCCTGCTGCCATTAAGCTGGAGGAAATGTTGGTATCCAGTGCATAGTGTTGGAGAGTGTGATAACAATCTCTTGGGTGGGGTACCAGAGACCGTCGCACTTACTCCATTAAGGCGGCAATGCCTCCAGGAGAGGAAAACAAAATTGGCAGAGATAATTGAGAAGGAAAAATAAAAATGTTCAGGTGAACTTTGGAGGGTAGACACAAGAGTTCAATGTTACCAAAGAAGCTGGAGAAGTGGGGAGATCAAAAAGAGACCCACTAAAATCACCATTCTTTACCTGTGAACCGAGACAGCATCGTTCCCACTAAACTGCGCAGCTGTCTGGAGGACCCGCACAGGCTGCTTACTGGCTTTTGAATGGGAGATTTTGTGTATGCGTGGCATTTTGAATGAGCTGTGCAGCCTGTTAAAGCGACTTGGCAACCAAAAAAAAAAATTGATAACATTGAACTCTTGTGTCTGTTGCATATGTGTGATGCCTGTAACACTGTTATGCAACATTGAATGTACCCTTACCAACAGATCCATCACAGACCCAATTCACATCCGAACCGGGGTCAAGCTGGGCTGCATCATCGCCCCAACCCTCTTCTCGCTGCCATGCTCCACTCACAGTTGATAAGCTCCTCGCTGAAGTGGAACTAAACTACAGAACCAGTGGGAAGCTGTTCAACCTACACCGCCTCCAGGCCAGGTCCAAGATCACCCCAACCTCTGTCATCGAGCTACAGTACGCGTCAACGCTTGCGTCTGCGCACACAGAGGCTGAACTCCAGGGCATAGTTGATGTATTTACCAAGGCGTATGAAAGCATGGGCCTTACGCTAAACATTAGTAAGACAAAGGTCCTCCACCAGCCTGTCCTCGCCGCACAGCACTGGCCCCACCCCCCCACCCAGACATCAAGATCCACGGTGTGGCCCTGGACAACGTGGACCACTTCCCCTATCTCAGGAGCCTCCTATCAACAAGAGCAGGCATTGACGACGAGATCCAACACCACCTCCAGTGCGCCAGTGCAGCCTTCGGCCGCCTGAGGAAAAGAGTGTTTGAAGACCAGGATCTCAAAACTGTCACCAAGCTCATGGTCTACAGGGCTGTAGTGATACCCGCCCTCCTGTATGGCTCAGAGACGTGGACCATGTACAGTAGACACCTCAAGTCACTGGAGAAATACCACCAACGATATCTCCTGGGAGGACAGACGCACAAACGTTAGCGTCCTCATCCAGGCCAACATCCCCAGCATTGAAGCACTGACCACACTTGATCAGCTCCGCTGGGCAGGCCACATTGTTCGTATGCCAGACACGAGTCTCCCAAAGCAAGCGCTCTACTCAGAACTCGTCCACGGCAAACGAGCCAAAGGTGGGCAGAGGAAACGTTACAAGGACACCCTCAAAGCCTCCCTGATAAAGTGCAACATCCCCACTGACACCTAGGAATCCCTGGCCATAGACCGCCTTAAGTGGAGGAAGTGCATTCGGGAGGGCGCTGAGCTCCTCGAGTATCGTCGCCGAGAGCATGCAGAAATCAAGCGCAGGCAGCGGAAGGAGCGTGCGGCAAACCAGGCTCCCTGCTCACCCTTTCCCTCAACGACTATCTGTCCCACCTGTGACAGAGACTGTGGTTCTCGTATTGGACTGTACAGCCACCTAAGAACTCCTGCTAAGAGTAGAAGCAAGTCTTCCTCGATTCTGAGTGACTGCCTATGATGATGACACTGTACACACCTTACCTGTACACCAGAGGTGCTGCTGTTGGAGACCTAACGGTTACCTGCACACTGCAGGAGCTGCAAATAAAGGACTACAGGTCTACACAGTTTTAGTATCATACCCTACCTCGTGGAGTCATTTACTAAAGGTATCTACATACGCTACAGTGTCTACCCTCCAAATTTCACCTGAACATTGCTAGACACTGAGTAAAGCATCACAGCTGAACCTCCCCTCACCTGTTGTCTACATGTGCACTTCCCAGCAAGTGTCCATGAGCTACATTGGAGTGGGTCCCTTGCTGATTGTTCCATCCCCTCGGCTAGAGCTCTTACGGCCCCATCAATGTCCCGGGTGAGCGGCTGTCTCAGCACAGACCAGATCGCCATCCTGAGAGCTGTTTGGTTGAATGGCTCAGTTCTACACCAGGCAAGACCATTAACCACTAAGCCACTGAGAGATCAGACAAGACAAGACAAGGTGCTGGTAAACGTTTGAACTAAGAAATTAGAGGTTTTGATTTTTTTCCCCATTCTCTTACTTGCCTCAGTTGGCCTGTACGGGGTGCTGTTGCCTGAAAAATGTTGCAGTCAGTAGCAGATCGCATCAGCCCTGCTAGAGTTTGAGAAAACACGGAACGAGAAAAGGCCAGTGAGCTCATCAAACCCACTCCTTCCACAGGCCATGATCACAAGATAATTAGGTATGAGGGAGTCCCTCCAGCTCATCCATCCAGAATGACCCTAAAGTCTGGCATAACCACGATAGGCTGAATGGCCTCCTTCTGTGCGGTATCATTCTATTATTTTATGAAAGTCCACTCATTGCAGTATCCAATCAGTTCTAAATGAATCCTAGATTTTTGCTTCCATAATTCTCCATCCAGGAGTCCATTCCATGTGTTATCAGTCTTTGTGCAAAGATCTCCTGATATCAGTTCTGAATCATAGAATGGTTACAGCACAGAAGGAGGCCATTTGGCCCGTCGAGCCTGTGCCGGCTCTCTGCAAGAGCACCTCAGCTAGTCCCACTTCCCCACCCTTTCCCCGTAGCCCTGCAAATGTTTTTCTTTCAGGTAATTATCCAACTCCCTTTTGAAAGCAGTGATTGAGTCTGCCTCTGCCACCCTTTCAGGCCGTGCATTCCAGATCCTAACCTCTCGCTGTGTAAAAACGTTTTTTCTTCTGTCACCTTTAGTTCTTTTGCCGATCACCTTAAATCTGTGTCCTCTGATTCTCAACCCTTCTGCCAATGGGAACAGTTTCTCTCTACTTTGTCCAGACCACTCATTATTTTGAACACCTCTATGGCCGCCCATTTAAAACGGAAATGAAGAGGAATTTCTTCCCTCAGAGGGTCGTAAATCTTTGGAATTCTCTACCTCAGTGAGTTGTGGAGGCTGGGTCAGTGAATATATTTATGGTGAAGATAGATAGATATTTGAACGATAAGGGAGTCAAGGGTTATGGGGAGCAAGCAGGGAAGTGGAGTTGAGGCCAAGATCAGACCAGTCATGATCTTATTGAATGGCGGAGCAGGCTCGAGGGGCCAAATGGCCTACTCCTCCTATTTTTTATGTTTTGTTCTTATGTTCTCTGCTCTAAGGAGAACAACCCCAGCTCCACCAGTCTATCCACTGAGAGAAGTCCCTCATCTCTGGAAGCATTCTCATAAATCTTTTCTGTGCCCTCTCTAAGGCCTTAACATCCTTCCTAAAGTGTGGTGCCCAGAATTGGACACAATACTCCAGTTGAGGCCGAACCAGTGTTTTATACCGGTTCATCATAATTTCCACACTTCTGTACTCTATACCTCTATTCATGAAGACCAGAATCCCATATGCTTTTTTAACTGCTTTCTCAACCTGCCCTACCACCTGCAATGATTTGTGCCTATATACCCCCAGGTCTCTCTGGTCATACACCTCCTTTAGGATGGTACCCTTTAGTTTATATGTCCTCTTCTCATTCTTCCACCAAAATGTATCACTTCACACTTTTCTACATAAAATTTCATCTGCCACATGCCCGCCCATCCCACCAGCCTGTCTGTGTCTTCTTGAAGTCTATCCCTATCCCCCTCACTGTTCTCTATACTTCCAAGTTTTGTGTCATCTGCAAATTTTGAAATTGTACCCTGTACACCCACATCCAAGTCATTAATATATGTCAAGAAAAGCAGTGGTCCTACAACCAACCCCTGGGGTACACCACTGTATACCTTCTTCCAGTCTGAAAAACAACCGTTCACCACTATCTGCTTCCTGTCACTTAGCTAATTTCATATCCATACTGCCATTGTCCCTTTTATTCCATGAGCTTCAACTTTGCCGGTAAGCCTATTATGTGGCACTTTATCAAATGCCTTTTGGAAATCCATGTACACCACGTCTACCGCATTTCCCTCATCAACCCTCTCTGTTACCTCATCAAAAAACTCAATCAAGTTGGTTAAATATGATTTGTCTTTAACAAATCTGTGCTGGCTTTCTTTAATTAAGCCACACTTGTCCAAGTGACTGTTAATTTTGTCCTTGATTATTGTTTCTAAAAGCTTTCCCCACTCTCGAGGTTAAACTGATTGACCTGTAGTTGCTGGGTTTATCCTTACACCCTTTTTTGAACAAGGGTGTAACATTTGCAATTTTCCAGTCCTATGGCACCACCCCCGTTTCGAAGATTGGAAGATTATGGCCAGTACCTCCTGTGATTTCTTCCTCCACTTCCCTCAGCCTCCTAGTGTCATGTCTTTAGATGCTCTGATAATGACTCCACGAGGCAATGTGTTGTACTTGAACTGTAGTGACCGTAATCCTTTATTTGTAACTCCAGACTGAGGATCACACATGGTGGCCTGCCTTTTATACTAGGCCTGGCACACCTGTACAGGTAGCCTACAAGTCTCCCACTGCAGTGCCCTCTGGTGGCACACCTTGTAATAGTGCAGGCAGTCACCACGTAGGATACATGACATTACTCTTCCCCAAGTCCTCAGTTCAAATCGCCTTTGCATTGACTGTGCTCTGGGCTTAGCTCTATCTGGTTGACCCTTGGAGAGTCGTTTCCATCTTGGGTGAGTAGGTGGTGTTTCGTTGGCAGTAGAGGTGCTGGTGGTTTCTGTTTGTGCGTCCATGACCATTCCATTCTCCCCCCCCCACCCCCGAAGCCTCTCTGACTATCATTTCATAATCCACGCCGGATTCATGGCCCTCTGCAGACTCTTCATCAACACGGTGAGTCCTATTTCTTTTACACATTCGTTGGAGGTGGCCTTGTGCTGCAGCCTTTACACACATAGTCCTTAAAACGGCACTGGTGAGCCCGGTGATTCCCTCCGCAAAGCCAGCATGGTGCTACTCGATTAGCCCCCCTCGGCGGACTCTGAGTTAAGGGACTCGGGGGCCTGTTCTCTCTCCCCTGAGGAGATTCACGTTCTACAGTCCAGCCTCTAAAAGGTGCCAGTCTGTGCACAATACTTGCCGGGTTTAAGTCCTGAGGATGAGTCATCCACCTAGAGCCACAGGTCGAGGTCATGAATGCCTGGTTCACGGAGATGGCCTTCTGCAGTGTGACTGTGGTATCCGCAGATAGTAGCCTATGAAGAAGGCCCTCATGGCCGATTGCGATGACAAAGATATCCCACAGCGCTTCGGTGAGGTGGTCGCCGAAATCACACAGTGCCGCCAGCCTCCTGAGGTCTGCAGCATATTTCGCGATTCCCTGGCCTTCGGGCCGTTGGTGGGTGTAGAACCGGTGTCTGGCTGTGAGGATGCTCTCTTTGGGCTTGAGTTGTTCTTGGATCAGCGTTACAAGCTCCTTGTGCGTCTTGGTTGTTGTCTTCGCTGGTGCCAGCAAGTCCCTGACAAGGCCATTGATGGACCCACAACTGGTTAGCAGGATAGCTCTGTGCTTATCAGCTAGTGTGGCTGGATTGTCGCCTGCCAGGTCATTTTCTGTGAAGAAATGGTCGAGCCTCTCTACAAAGGCGTCCCAATCATCACCATCGGCGAACTACTGCAACGTACCAAAGTTAGCCATTTTCGCCTTAAGGTCTGTAATCTCGTCGCCAATTGTTATGTCTTTAGATGCTCTGATAATGACTCCATGAGGCAATGTGTTGTACTTGAATTATAGTGACCTTAGTTCTTTATTTGTAACTCCAGAGTGAGGATCACACATGGTGGCCTGCCTTTTATACTAGGTCAGGTACACCTGTACAGGTAATCTGCAAGTCTCCCACTGCTGTGCCCTCTGGTGGCACACCTTGTGATAGCACTAACAGTAGGCATGTAGGATACATGACACCGAGGATGCGTCCCATCTGGTCCTGGTGACTTAGCTACTTTAAGTACAGCCATCCTTTCTAATACCTCGTCTTTATCAATTCTTATCCCATCCAGTATCTCCTCGTTTACTATGTCTATGGCAGCATCTTCTTCCTTGGTGAAGATGGATGTAAGGTACTCATTTAGTACCTCAGCCATACCCCCTGTCTCCATGTGCAATGTGCTCATTGCTATTTTAAACCAGTGGCCCATTGTGCTACTCTGACAGTTAAAAGTAATTATCTGGATTTTCCTTTTTCCATACAGTTTCTAACCTTGTTTGCCTCTTTAAGATCATTTTTCAAAAAGAAAAAAAAACTTGCATTTATATAGCACCTTTCACGACTACTGTACGTCTCAAAGCGCTTTACAACCAATGAAGTACTTTTGGAGTGTAGTCACTGTTGTAATGTGGGAAACGATGGAAAGCCTAAGTTTCTCCCGTACCTTCACATATCTGAGACTTCCAAGCTGGAGGAACAACCTGTTGGCTTTTCTTCGCACCGCCTGTAAGTGTTTGTTGTCTCCCTGTGTCTCAGGGACTGGATATAGTATTCACGGGGGTGGTCTGATCAGAGAACTATACAGCTTGATCATAATGTTTTCTGACTTTTACTCTACTGTTCTGATTATAGAGTTCAAAATTCGATTGGTTTTGTTGATTGATGCTTTACATTGGTTGGACATTTTGAGCTTTAAGTTGACTAAATCCTAGGTCTTCTACAACTCAATCCCTCAGCTGTGACGAAGGATTATACCCAAGATGCAAATTTATTTTTCTCTTTACTGATGAAGACTGACATAGAAACATAGAAAATAGGAGCAGTAGTAGGCCATTTGGCTCTTCGGCCTTTTGTGTCCAGAAATCTGTTTATCTCGCTCTTAAATATATTCAGTGACTTGGCCTGCACAGCCTTCTACGGTAAAGAATACCAGAGGTCCACCACCCTCTGAGTGAAAAAATTTCTCCTCATCTTGGTCCTAAATTTCCTACCCCATATCCTGAGACTGTGACCCCTTGTTCTAGATTTCCCAGCCCGGGGAAACATCCTCCCCGCATCCAGTCTATCCAACCCCGTCAGAATTTTATACATTTCTGTTTTGTAAAGCATGCATTCCCATGTTCCGCCACCAGGGAGTGCATCCCCTGAAGTCCCCTGTATATAAACCGGCCCCTAAGGCCTGTTCCTCACTCTGGAGTGTCTTATTAAAGACTGAGGTCACTGTTACTTTAACCTCCCTGTGTGCAGCCTCACCTGTGTTAGGAACACAATAACTGGCGACGAGTATATGAATCCAACGCAAAGATACAGCAAACTGTGGGCATCCTGGAGAAGTTCTCGGAGGGTGAGGACTGGGAAGCCTATGTCGAATGGTTAGACCAGTACTTTGTAGCCAACGAGCTGGACGGAGAAGGAAGTGCTGCAAAAAGGAGAGTGGTCCTCCTCACGGTCTGCGGGGCACCGACCTACAGCCTCATGAAGAATCTTCTGGCTCCGGTGAAACCCACAGATAAGTCGTATGAGGAGCTGTGTACACTGGTTCGGGAGCATCTTAACCCGAGGGAGAGCATGCTGATGGCGAGGTATTGGTTCTACACGTGCCAGCGATCTGAAGGTCAGGAAGTGGCGAGCTACGTCGCCGAGCTAAGGCGACTTGCAGGACAATGTGAGTTTGATGGCTACCTGGAGCAGATGCTCAGAGACTTTTTTGTACTGGGCATTGGCCACGAGACCATCCTACGAAAACTTTTGACTGCAGAGACACCGACCCTCAGTAAGGCCATTGCGATAGCAGAGGCGTTTATATCCACCAGTGATAACACCAAACAAATCTCTCAGCACACAAGTGCTAGCAATGTTCATAAATTAACTGGAACAGTGTTTGCGAGCAGAAATGTACAGGGCAGAAACTACGAGTCTGCAACTGCCAGCAGGCCTCAGGTGACCCAGATGACTCAGGAGAGTCCACAACAAAGGATGAAGGCAAGGCAATTCACACCTTATTGGCGTTGTGGGGGCTTCTGTCATGTTTGTAACTACAATGTAACACCACTGTATTACTGTATACACTCAACTCAGATGCACACCTTGACCACAGTGGGTGAACTTGTGGGAGACACTCCTTACCTGATCACACAGGTATAAAAAGGGAGGTCCCACACAGGGTCATCACTTCTGAAGTCCTGTAATAAAGAGTTAAGGTCACAGAGTGGCCTTGTCCCTGGAATGTGCCTCGTGTAGTATCATGCTGTAGAGTAAGGACTTTAATTTGGGGACGAGAAACGGGAATTCACGACCCACGAGAATGGCCACCGGTAGCACAGAGGAACGGTACTGTGTTGGGGAAGACTGGGACGATTTTGTCGAGAGGCTTCAGCAAAGCTTCGTAACTAAAGACTGGCTGGGGGATGCAGCGGCTGACAGGCGACGGGCTCATCTCCTGACCAGCTGCGGGCCAAAGACTTATGCGCTCATGAAGGAATTACTGGCACCCGAAAAGCCGTCGGACAAAACCTTTGAAGAGCTTAGCAAATTAATTGGGGAGCACCTCAAACCGGCGAGCAGAATACACATGGCTCAACACAGATTCTACACCCACCGATGCCGTGAAGGACAGAGCATACTTCGTAGTGGACCTCCGGCGTTTGGCCAGCCTCTGTAAGTTCACAGAAGCCTGTAGGGGGGAGATGCTAAGGGACTTCTTCATCGAGGGTATCGGTCATGTGGGAATTTGTCACAAGTTAATTGAGACCAAGGACTTGACCTTGGAAGCGGCGGCGTTGTTAGCTCAAACTTTCATGGCGGGGGAGGAAGAGACGAAAATGATTTACACGCGCAATTCTGCCTCTAATGCGGCGATGGATCAGGGAGTCAATATCATAAATGCTACTCAGAGCCCCGCAGGCAGGCAGGGGCAGTCCAACACTCCCCAGGCAACAATAGACCCCAGAGCAAGACCTCAGCAGAGACAATGGCAGGCTAAACGTACGTTCATGCCATCACAGCGGACAATACGGCCCGGAATGGGGCCATTGACACCCACTAATAGGGTGCTTAAGAGCAGTCAAAGGGACAGTCAGCGCAGAATTCCTGGCCATAGTCCCTTTGTCCCCAACAATGGAAACTTTAACTCATGCTGGAGGTGTGGGGGAAAATTCTCAGTCAGATCTTGCAGATTCCAACAGTTTGTCTGCAGCAACTGCAATCTCAGTGGCCATTTAGCCTGAATGTGCAGGAAGCCTGCAACCAGACTAATATATGAGGCGGATGGACCAGAAGAGGGTTGTTTGAGGCAGGATGACTGTTGGGGCGAATCGATGGATGCTGAGGTTCAGCGGGTCCATGTGGCGAATATTCACAGTGCATACACCAGAACGCCACCCATGATGATGAGGGTTTTGTTGAACGGTATCTCTGTACGCATGGAGCTGGACACTGGGGCTGGCCAGTCACTCATGGGAGTTCAGAAATTTGAGAAGCTATGGCCACTCAAAGCCACTAGACCCAAATTAGAACGTATTGAGACACAACTACGGACTTACACCAAATAAATCATTCCGGTGCTAGGCAGTACAATGTTGGCTGTCACACACAACGGGTTAGTGAACCGGCTGCCACTCTGGATTGTCCCGGTCAATGGTCCTGCACTGTTGGGGAGGAGCTGGTTAGCTGAGATGAACTGGAAATGAGGGGATGTTCACGCAATGTCATCTGTGGAGCGAAGTTCATGCCCACAAGTCCTACAACAATTCGATTCACTATTCCAACCAGACGTCGGGACTTTCAAAGACATTAAAGTAGTGATACACATCACCCCGGACGCCAGGCCAGTGCACCACAAAGCCAGAGCGGTGCCGTATATAATGCGGGAAAAAATCGAGAGCAAATTGGACTGGCTGTTGAGAGAGGGCATCATCTCGCCTGTTGAATTCAGCGACTGGGCGAGCCCCATTGTTTCCGTTCTAAAAGCGGATGGCTCTGTCAGGATCTGTGGCAACTACAAGGCCACCATCAATCGGGTGTCCCTACAAGATCAATACCCGCTCCCAAGAGCGGAGGACCCCTTCGCCACGCTGGCAGGCGGCAAGCTGTTCACCAAGTTGGACCTCACTTCAGCCTATATGACCCAGGAACTGGCCGACGAATCTAAACTACTGACCACCATCACCACGCACAAGGGACTGTTTGCGGATAACAGGTGTCCGTTTGGCATTCGATCAGCAGCCGCGATTTTTCAACAAAACATGGAAAGCCTGCTTAAATCCATTCCTGGAACGATCGTATTCCAGGACGACATCCTCATCACGGGTCGAGACACCGAGGAACACCTCCACAACCTGGAGGAGGTGCTACGCCGACTGGACCGGGTAGGCCTGCGACTCAAGAAGTCTAAATGTGTGTTTTTAGCTCCTGAGTTTGAGTTTCTGGGCAGGAGGGTTGCTGCAGATGGGGTTCGGCCCACCGAATCCAAAACAGGCGATTCGACGAGCACCCAGGCCCTGCAACACATCGGAGTTGCGTTCGTTCCTGGGACTGTTGAACTATTTCGGGAACTTTCTGCCGAACTTGAGCACGTTATTGGAGCTGCTACATGTGCTCCTGTGTAAGGGTTGCGATTGGTTTTGGGGGGACTGTCAGGAACGGGCTTTTGATCGGGCGCGAAACCTACTTTGTTCAAACAAGTTGTTGACCCTGTACGACCCCTGTAAACGTTTAGTTCTGACATGTGATGCATCGTCCTATGGGGTTGGGTGCGTGTTGCAGCAGGGTAATGCTGAGGGTCAGCTACAACCTGTGGCTTATGCCTCCTGGTCGCTCTCTCAAGCAGAACGGGGATATGGGATGGTCGAGAAGGAAGCGCTTGCATGTGTCAATGGTGTAAAAAAAATGCATCAGTACCTCTTTGGTAGGAAGTTTGAATTAGAGACGGACCACAAGCCACTCACATCCCTGTTGTCAGACAGCAAGGCTGTCAATGCCAACGCACCAGCTCACATACAGCGATGGGCTCTCACGCTGGCTGCTTATAACTACTCCATCCGGCACCGGCCCGGCACTGAAAACTGCGCTGAGCACTCAGCAGTCTCCCACTGGCCACCACTGAGGGTGCAGCTGAGCAAAGCGCCGAGATGGTCATGGTTGTCGATGCCTTTGACAGCGCAGGCTCCCCCATCACTGCCCACCAGATCAAAATCTGGACAAACAGAGATCCCCTCCTATCCTTGATTAAGAAATGTGTCCTGACTGGGGATTGGGCGCCCGTACACGGAGCATGCCCTGAGGAGGTCAGACCATTCCACAGACGGATGGATGAGCTCTCCATCCAAGCCGACTGCCTGCTATGGGGCAGCCGGGTAGTTATGCCCCTGAAGGGCAGGGAGGCATTCATCAGGGAACTCCACAGCGAGCACCCAGGCATTGTGCTGATGAAGGCCATTGCCCGGTCACACGTTTGGTGGCCTGGAATTGATTCAGACCTGGAACACTGTGTTCACAGGTGCACGACCTGTGCCCAGCTGGGTAATGCCCCCAGGGAGGCCCCGCTCAGCCCGTGGCCCTGGCCCACCAAGCCATGGTCACGCATTCACGTTGACTACGCGGGCCCGTTCATGGGAAAGATGTTCCTTATTGTTGTAGATGCGTACTCGAAATAGATCAAGTGCATCATCCTGAATTCATGCATGTCATCCACCACTGTGGAAAGCCTACGTGCGATCTTCACAACCCATGGCTTACCGGACATCCTGGTTAGTGATAATGGCCCGTGTTTCACGAGCTATGAATTCCGGGAGTTTATGTCGGGCAATGCTATCAACCACGTCAGGACAGCACCGTTCAAGCCGGCCTCCAATGGCCAGGCGGAACAGGCAGTCCAAATCATTAAGCAAGGTATGCTCAGGATTCAAGGACCCTTCCTACAATGCCATCTATCGCGCCTCCTGCTGGCCTATAGATCCCGCCCGCACTCGCTCACGGGGGTCCCGCCTGCAGAGCTACTAATGAAACGGACACTCAAAACACGGTTGTCCCTCATCCACCCAGTCCTGACTGACATAGTTGAGGGCAAGCGCAAGTCACAAAACGAGTACCATGACCGTAATGCGAGGGGGAGATGTATAGAAATAAATGATCCTGTATTCGTCCTCAATCACACCATGGGGCCTAAATGGCTTGAGGGCTCTGTAATTGACAAAGAGGGGAATAGGGTCATCGTGGTAAAACTCAACAATGGTCAGATATGCCGTAAGCATCTGGACCAAGTAAAAAAAAGGTTCAGCATGGACACGGAGGAACCGGAAGAAGACCATGAGATGGAGCTCACCACACCGCCAGTGAACGAGCAACAAGAGCAATCAGAAGAAAGCACAGTCCCTGCGGTCAGCCCGGACAGGCCGGAATCACCACAGGTGACAGACACTCACATCAGTGTCTAACAACCAGAGCCCCAACTGCGGCGCTCCACGAGGGAGCGTAGACCACCTGAAAGACTGAACCTATGATCCCAATAAGACTTTGGGGGGGGGGGGGGAAGGTGATGTCATGTTTGTAACTACAATGTAACACCACTGTATTACTGTATACACTCAACTCAGATACACACCTTGACCACAAGGGGTGAACTTGTGGGAGACACTCCTTACCTGATCACACAGGTATAAAAAGGGAGGTCCCATGCAGGGTCATCACTTCTGGAGTCCTGTAATAAAGAGTTAAAGTCACAGAGTGGCCTTGTCCCTGGAATGTGCCCCGTGTGGTTTCAAGCTGTAGAGTAAGGATTTTACAGCTTCCATTCAGCCTATTCATGCCGCTTCAAAGAGCTGTGGAACAATGGGGCATCTCCAACGAGCTTGCAGACGAGCTGCAAGCTCTGCAAAACCTGCTAACCAGCAGGGAACCTGCTAGGAAGATCGGTCCATGGTGGATCAAAGCAATTTTGAGCCTCAGAAAGAGGAGGCAGATGCTGAAGTACACGGGGTGCACACATTTTCGACGAACTGACAACCTATAATGCTAAATATAAAATTGAATGGCTTACCCGTCGCCATGGAACTGGCGCTAGCCAATCCATCATGAATAAAAAGATGTTTGAGAGACTGTGGTGGAACAAGACACTCAGACCAACCCTGAGCCCAATCCACACGAAACTGAGACTGTACACCAAAGAGCTTTTCACTGTCCCGGGCAGCGCCATGGTCAAGGTCACCTATGAGGGCACGATGCACGAACTGCCACTCTGGATTGTCCCGGGCGATGGCCCCACACTGCTTGGAAGGAGCTGGCTGGGCAAAATCCACTGAAACTCGGATGACATCCGCGCGCTATCACATGTCGATGAAGCCTCATGTAACCAGGTTCTTAACAAATTTCCTTCCTTTTTGAGCCAGGCATTGGAAACTTTTCCGGGGCGAAGGTGCGGATCCACTTGGTCCCAGAGGCACAACCCATTCACCACAAGGCGCGAGCGGTACCTCACATGATGAGGGAGAGAGTGGAAATCGAGCTGGACAGGCTGCAACGCGAGGACATCATCTCCCTAGTGGAATTCAGCGAGTGGGCCAGCCCGATTGTTCCAATACTCAAAAGTGATGGCACGGTCAGGTATTGCAGCGATTATAAAGTAACTATTAATCGTTTCTCGCTACAGGACCAATACCCGCTACCTAAGGCAGACGATCTATTTGCGACACTGGCAGGAGGCAAGACATTCACAAAGCTCGACCTGACTTAGGCCTACATGATGCAGGAACTGGAGGAGTCTTCGAAGGGCCTCACCTGCATCAACATGCACAAGTGACTGTTCATCTACAACAGATGCCCGTTTGGAATTCGGTCGGCTGCAGCGATCTTCCAGAGAAACATGGAGAGCCTACTCAAGTCGGTACCACGCACGGTGGTTTTTCAGGACGACATATTGGTCACGGGTCGGGACACCGTCGAGCACCTACAAAACCTGGAGGAGGTCCTCCAGCGACTGGATCACGTAGGGCTGTGGCTGAAGAGGTCGAAATGCGTCTTCATGGCAACAGAAGTGGAGTTTTTGGGGAGAAAGATCGCGGCGGACAGCATTCAGCCCACAGAAGCCAAGACAGAGGCTATCAGGAACGCCCAGGCCACAGAACGTCACAGAGCTGCGGTCGTTCCTGGGACTCCTCAACTATTTTGGTAACTTCCGACCGGGGTTAAGCACCCTCTTAGAGCCCCTACATGTGTTATTGTATAAAGGTGAGAACTGGGTATGGGGGAAAAACCAAATAATTGCTTTTGAGAAAGCCAGAAACATTTTATGCTCCAACAAGCTGCTTGTATTGTATAACCCATGTAAAGACTCGTGCTAGCATGTGATGCGTCGTCGTACGGAGTCGGGTGTGTATTACAACAAGCTAATGTTGCGGGGAAGTTGCAACCTGTCGCCTGTGCCTCCAGGAGCTTGTCTAAGGCCGAGAGGGCCGACAGCATGATTGAGAAAGAGGCATTAGCATGTGTGTTCGGGGTAAAGAAAATGCATCAGTACCTGTTTGGCCTCAAATTTGAGCTGGAAACCGATCACAAGCCCCTCATATCCCTGTTCGCTGAAAACAAGGGGATAAATACTAATGGCTCAACCCACATACAAAGGTGGGCACTCGCACTATCAGCGTATAACTATACCATCCGCCACAGGCCAGGAACTGTGCGGATGCTCTCAGTTGGTTACCATTGCCCACCACGGGGGTGGAAATGTCACAGCCTGCAAACTTGTTGATGGTGGCACAGCCCGCAGACTTGTTGATGGTCATGGAAGCATTTGAAAATGATAAATCACCTGTCACGGCCCGCCAGATTAGGACTTGGACCAGCCAAGATCCTCTGCTGTCCCTAGTAAAAAACTGTGTACAGCATGGGAGCTGGGCCAACATCCCCGTTGAAATGCAAGAACTAATCAAGCCGTTCCAGCGGCGAAAGGACGAGCTGTCCATTCAGGCAGACTGCCTGTTGTGGGGTAACCGCGTAGTGCTACCCAAAAAGGCAGGGAGACGTTCATCTCGGATCTCCACAGCACACACCCGGGTATAGTAATGATGAAAGCGATAGCCAGATCCCACGTGTGGTGGCCCGGTATCGACTCTGACTTAGAGTCCTGTGTACGGCAATGCAGCGTATGTGCTCAGTTGAGCAACGCGCCCAGAGAGGCACCACTAAGTTTGTGGTCCTGGCCCTCCAGACCATGGTCAAGGATCCATGTTGACTATGCGGGCCCGTTTCTCGGTAAAATGTTCCTGGTGGTGTTGGATGCTTTTTCAAAATGGATTGAATGTGAAATAATGTCGGGAAGCACCGCCACCGCCACCATTGAAAGCCTGAGGGCCATGTTTGCCACCCACGGCCTGCCTGACATACTGGTCAGTGACAACGGGCCATGTTACTCCAGTGCCGAATTTAAAGAATTCATGAGCCGCAATACGATCAAACATGTCACCTCGGCCCGGTTTAAACCAGCCTCCAATGGGCAGGCAGAGTGGGCAGTACAAACCATCAAACAGAGCCTTAAACGAGTCACAGAAGGCTCACTCCAAACCCGCCTGTCCCGAGTACTGCTCAGCTACCACACGAGACCCCACTCGCTCACAGGGGTGCCCCCGGCTGAGCTACTTATGAAAAGGACACTTAAAACCAGACTCTCGCTGGTTCATCCCAACCTGCATGATCAGGTAGAGAGCAGGCGGCAGCAACAAAATGTAAACGATGGTCGCGCCACTGTCTCAATTGATCTGAATGACCCTGTGTGTGTGCTAAACTGTGGACATGGTTCCAAGTGGATCGCGGGCACGGTGATAGCTAAAGAAGGGAGTAGGGTGTTTGTAGTCAAACTAGACAATGGACAAATTTGCAGAAAGCACCTGGACCAAATGAGGCTGCGGTTCACAGACTGCCCTGAACAACCCACAGCAGACACCACCTTTTTTGAGCCCACAACACACACCCAAAGGATCAACGACACCAAGCCAGACCAGGAAATCGAACCCATCACGCCCAACAGCCCAGGCTCACCCAGCAGCCCTGCAGGGCCAACAACACGCCAGCCCAGCGAGGGCACAGCCAACACACCAGAACAGACATTTGTACCGAGGCGGTCCACCAGGGAAAGAAAGGCTCCCGACCGCCTCACTTTGTAAATAGTTTTCACTTTGACTTTGGTGGGGGGGAGTGATGTTGTGTATCTGTAAAGCATGCACTCCCATGTTCCACCACCAGGGAGTGCATCTCCTGAAGTCCCAAGGGATCCCAGCATCCCTTGGGAGCACTGTATATAAGCTGGTCCCTAAGGCCTGTTCCTCACTCTGGAGTGTCTTAATAAAGACTGAGGTCACTGTTACTTTAACCTCCCTGTGTGCAGCCTCATCTGTGTTAGGAACACAATAATTTCAATGAGATCCCCTCTCATTCTTCTAAGTGAATGCAAGCCTCGTCGACCCAATCTCTCCTCATACGACAGTCCTGCCATTCCAGGAATCAGTCTGGTGAATCTTCACTGCATTCTCTCTATGGCAAGTATATCCTTAGGTAAGGAGACCAAAACTGCACACAATACTCCAGGTGTGGTCTCACCAAGGCCCTGTATAACTGTAGTAAGACATCCTTGCTCCTGTACTCAAATCCTCTTGCAATAACGGCCAACATACCATTTGCCCCTAACTGCTTGCTGCACCTACATGTTTGCTTTCAATGTACAAGGACACCCAGGTCACTCTGTACATCGACACTTCCCAAGCCATCACCATTTAAATAATACTTTGTCTTTATGTTTTTCCTACCAAAGTGGATAACTTCACATTTATCCATGTTATACTGCATCTGACATATATTTGCCCACTCACTCAACTGATCTAAATCGCCTTGCAGCATCTTTGCATCCTCCTCACAACTCACAATCCCACCTAGTTTTGTGTCGTCAGCAAACTTGGAAATATTATATTTGGTTCCCTCATCCAAATCATTTACATATATTGTGAATAGCTAGGGCCCCAGCACTGATCCCTGTGGTCATCATAGGCAGTCCCTCGGAATCGAGGAAGACTTGTCTCCACTCCTAAAGTGAGTTCTTTGATGGCTGAATAATCCAATACGAGAACCACAGACTCTGTCACAGGTGGGACAGATAGTCGTTGAGGGAAGGAGAGGGTGGGACAGGTTTGCCGCACGCTCTTTCTGTTGCCTGCGCTTGATTTCTGCATGCTCTCGGCGATGAGAGTCGAGGTGCTCAGCGCCCTCTCGGATGCACTTCCTCCACTTATGGCGGTCTTTGGGTCAGGGACTCCCAGGTGTCAGTGGGGATGTTGCACTTTATCAGGGAGACTTTGAGGGTGTCCTTGTAACATTTCCTCTGCCCACCTTTGGCTCATTTGCCGTGAAGGAGTTCCGAGTAGAGCGCTTGCTTTGGGTGTCTCGTGTCTGGCATGAGAACTATGTGGCCTGCCCAGTGGAGCTCATCGAGTGTGGTCAGTGCTTCAATGCTGGGGATGTTAGCCTGGTCAAGGACGTTAATGCTGGTGCGTCTGTGGTACCCCACTAGTCACAGCCCGCCACCCCGAAAAAGACCCATTTATTCCTACTCTCTGTTTCCTGTCAGTTAATCAATTTTCAATCCATGCCAATACATCACCCCCAATCCCATGTGCTTTAATTTTGCACACTAACCTCTTATGTGGGACTTTATCAAAGGCCTTCTGAAAGCCCAAATACACTATATCCACTGGTTCTCCCTTATCTATTCTATCAGTTACATCCTCAAAAAACTCCAGTAGGTTTGTCAAAAATGATTTTCCTTTCATAAATCCACGTTGACTTTGTCTAATCCCATTGATATTATCTAAGTGTGCCATTATCACATCCTTTATAATAGACTAGCATTTTCCCTACTACTGATGTTTAGGCTAACCAGTCTTTAATTCCCTGTTTTCCCTCTCCCTCCTTTTTTAAATAGTGGGCTTACATTTGCCACTCTCCAATCTGCAGGAACTGTTCCATAATCTACAGAATTTTGAAAGATGACAACCAATACATCTACTATTTCCATGGCTACCTTTTTTAGTACTCTGGGATGCAGATCATCAGACCCTGAGGATTTATTGGCCTTCAGTCCCATTAGTTTTTCCAGCATTATTTTCTTACTAATAATCATTTCCTTTAATTCCTCTTGCTCACTAGACCCTTGGTTGCCTAGCATTTCTGGGACGTTATTTGTGTCCTCTTCTGTGAAGACAGAACCAAAGTATTTATTTAATTGTTCTGTCATTTCCTTGTTCCCCATTATAAATTCCCCCATTTCTGTCTGTAAAGGACCTACATTTGTCTTCACTAATCTTTTTCTTTTTATGTACTCGTAGAAACTTTTGCAGTCGGTTTTTATGTTCCTTGCAAGTTTACTCTCATACTCTTAATCAATCTCTTGGTCCTTTTTTGCTGAATTCTAAACTCCCAATCTTCAGGTTTGCTACTTTTTTTGTATAACTCTTCTTTGAATCTAATACTATCCTTAATTTCTTTTGTTAGCCATGGTTGGGCCACCATTCCTTTTGTGTTTTTATGCCAGAAAGGAATGTATAATTGTTGCAATTCTTGCATTCGTTCCTTAAATATTATCCATTGCCTATCCACCATCATGCCTTTTAATGAATCTTCCCAATCTATCATAGCCAATTCATTCCTCATACCTTCGTAGTTTCCTTTGTTTAGATTTAGGACCCTAGTTTCGGATTGGACTACTTCACTTTTCATCTTAATAAAGAATTCAATCATGTTATGGTCACTCTTCCCTCAAGGACCCCGCACAACAAGACTGTTAATTAACCCTTTCTCGTTACACAATACCCAATCTAGGATAGCCTGTTCCCTAGTAGGCTCCTCAACATACTTGTCTAAAAGACCATCTCGTACACACTCCAGGAATTCATCTGCCACGCTATTATTACTAATTTGGTTTGGCCAGTCTATATGTAGATTAAAGTCACCTACGATTACTGTTGTACCCTTGCTACAGGGATCTCTAATTTCCTGTTTGATGCCGTACCCTACATTACCACTACTGTTTGGAGGCCTATAGACAACTCCCACCAATGTTTCCTGTCCCTTGGTGCTCCTGAGCTCCACCCAGACTGATTCTACATCTTGATTTTCTGAGCCAATATCCTTTCTCACTATTGCTCTGATTTCATCCTTTACTAACAACGCCACAACACCCCCTCTTCCTTTTTACCTGTCCTTCCTAAATATCGAATACCCTTGGATATTCAGTTCCCAATCCTGGTCACCCTGCAACCATGTCTCTAATTGCAACTATATCATATCCGTTTACATCTATTTGCGCTATTATACTTATTACAGATGCTTCGTGCATTCAGATACAATGCTTTTAAATTTTTCTTTTTAACATTATTAGACATTTTAACATTATTTTGTACCATAGCCCTATTTGTCTTATCGCTATTTTTTCTTACCTGGACCCTATTTGTTAGTGCATACTTTTGTGCTCTCTCCCTTCCTGACATAACCTGTTTATCCTTACATCAATCACTTTCCTGCATTGCTTCCTTTTCTTTTCTCTTTAGCATTCTAGATTTCTTTCCACTGCGACTGTCCTCCTCCCCACCCCCTCCCCCCCCCCCCGCCTTATTTAGTTTAAAGCCCTGTCTACCTCCCTAGTTATTCGGTTTGCTCTGGGCCCAGCATAGTTCAGGTGTAGTCGGTCCCCACGGAACAGCTCTCTCTTTCCCGAGTATTGGTGCCAGTGCCCCATGAATTGAATCCGACTTCTCCCACACCAGCCTCTGAGCCACACATTCATCTCCCTGATTCTATTGACCCTATACCAATTTGCTCATGGCTCAGGTAATAATGCAGCGATTATTACCTTTGTGGTTCTGCTTTTCAATTTACTCCCTAGCACTTGTCCAATATATTTGAGGTTCTTTCAACCCTCTTAGTCCTACCTATGTCATTAGTACCTACGTGTACCACGACAACTGGATCTTCCCCCTCCGGAGATGTCCTTTACCCTGGCACCAGGTAGGCAACACAGCCTTTGGGACGCACGCTCTCGGCTGCAGAGAACCCTATCTATCCCCCTAACTATACTGTCCCTTGCTACAACCACCTGCCTCTTTACTCCCCCCACTTGAATGGCTTTCTGTACCATGGTGCCTTGGTCAGTCTGCTCGTCCACCCCACAGTCTGCACACTTGACCTCAAGGGTTGCAAGAACCTCAAGTCTATTGGACAAGTGCAGCGACTGTGGCTCCTGCAATACTACCTCCTGGATCCTCGTACCTGCCTCACTCGCAGTCACAGCCTCCTGTCCCTGACCATGTGTCAATTCTAAAGTATTTAATCCAGAGGGTGTGGCTCCCTGCTGAAGCAAAAGGTCCAGGTAACTTTCTCCCTCCCTGATGTCTCGCAATGTCTGCAACTCGGACTTCAGCTCCTCAACTCGGACACTTACCGCAGATATCGTCGCTCTGGACCAAAACGTCCTGAGGCTCCCACATATTGCAGCAGCAACACATCTCCTGTTTTCCCATTATATTATTTAATTAATTAGTTTAGCGTTAATCAAGTATTTACCCTATATAGTTTATTAAATAAATAAAGGTTAGTTTTTAGTATTTAGTTATATGCTATATGTTAATTTAAAAGAAAAACTTAGCCCACAATCACTAACTTGCCTTACCTGCGATGTCACACAGCAGAGTACTGATCTCCTGGGAGAGTCAAAAAAACAGATAAAAACCCAGGCCAATTGAGGAAAAAAATCTGGGAAAATTCCTCTCCGACCCAACCAGACGATTGAAACCAGTCCAGGAGATCACACTGGCCGTATGCTGTGGTCTGTTGTGGCTTTTATCCCTACTCTCGGGCCTCGGTCTGCTCCTGCTCAGGTTCACTGCCGCTCTGCGGAAATAGTTAGGAAAAACAAGGCAAAACAACACCTCCCGCCCCCACTTCACCAAACTCTCTCCCACTTACCAAACTCTGATTTCCCACTCGGAGCTGCTACACTCTGACCTGCTGTGTAATTCAGTGTCAGCTGTGGCTCAGTGGGTAGTGCACTTGTCTCCGAGTCAGAAGGTTGTGGGTTCAAGTCCCACTTCAGGGACTTGAAGACATAAATCTAGGCTGATACTGTAGCACAGTACTAAGGGAGTGCTGTTGGAGGTGCCATCTTTCAGATGAGACATTAAACTGTCTGCCCTCTTAGGTGGATGTAAAAGATCCCATGGAACTATTTCGAAGAAGAGCAGGGGAGTTATTCCTGGCCAATATTTACCCATTAATCAACATAAAAAACAGATTATCTGGTCGGTGTCGGGAGTTTGTTGGTGAGGGCTATAAAAGGCACAGCATGGAGTCTGGGGCCCAGTGTCGGCGTGAGGCCTATAAAAGGCGAACTGGTGCAGCTACAGGGAAAAGGCAAGAAAGAAACAGAAATGTGACGTCACAGCCAAGGGGGTTGGTGATTGGTGAGTAGTTTTCTTTTTCTCTTCTATAACAGTGAGTAAACTTTAGCATTGTTGTTGCCTATCTAAGGGTTAAGTCATGGCAGGACAGCTCGGTCACGTGTTATGCTCCTCCTGTACCATGTGGGAACTCAGGGACGACTCCAGTGTCCCTGACGACTACGTGTGCGGGAAGTGTATCCTCCTCCAGCTCCTGATGGACCGTGTTGCGGAGTTGGAGCTGAGGGTGGATTCACTCTGGAGCATCCACGATGCTGAGAATGACGTGAGTAGCACGTGTAGTGAGTTGGTCTTACCGCAGGTGAAGGGTCCACAGCCAGATAGGGGATGGGTGACCAGCAGGAAGAGCAGTGCAAGGAAGGTAGTGCAGGGGTCCCCTGCGGTCATCCCGCTGCAAAACAGATACACTGCTTTGAGTACTGTTGAGGGGGATGACTCATCAGGGGAGGGCAGCAGCAGCCAAGTTCATGGCACCGTGGCTGGCTCTGTTGCACAGGAGGGCAGGAAAAAGAGTGGGAGAGCGATAGTGATAGGGGATTCAATTGTGAGGGGAATAGATAGACGTTTCTGCAGCCGCAACCGAGACTCCAGGATGGTATGTTGCCTCCCTGGTGCAAGGGTCAAGGATGTCTCGGAGCGGGTGCAGGACATTCTAAAAAGGGAGGGAGAACAGCCAGTTGTCGTGGTACCAACGACATAGGTAAAAAAAGGGATGAGGTCCTATGAAACTAATTTAAGGAGCTAGGAGCTAAATTAAAAAGTAGGACCTCAAAAGTAGTAATCTCGGGATTGCTACCAGTGCCACGTGCTAGTCAGAGTAGGAATCGCAGGATAGCGCAGATGAATACATGCCTTGAGCAGTGGTGCAGCAGGGAGGGATTCAAATTCCTGGGGCATTGGAACCGGTTCTGGGGGAGGTGGGACCAGTACAAACCGGACGGTCTGCACCTGGGCAGGACCGGAACCAATGTCATGGGGGGAGTGTTTGCTAGTGCTGTTGGGGAGGAGTTAAACTAATATGGCAGGGGGATGGGAACCAATGCAGGGAGACAGAGGGAAACAAAAAGGAGACAAAAGCAAAAGACAGAAAGATGAGGAAAAGTGGAGGGCAGAGAAACCCAAGGCAAAGAACAAAAAGGGCCATTGTACAGCAAAATTCTGAAAGGACAAAGGGTGTTAAAAAAACAAGCCTGAAGGCTTTGTGTCTTAATGCAAGGAGTATCCGTAAAAAGCTGGATGAATTAACTGTGCAAATAGATGTTAACAAATATGATGTGATTGGGATTACGGAGACGTGGCTCCAGGATGATCAGGGCTGGGAACTCAACATCCAGGGGTATTCAACATTCAGGAAGGATAGAATAAAAGGAAAAGGAGGTGGGGTAGCATTGCTGGTTAAAGAGGAGATTAATGCAATAGTTAGGAAGGACATTAGCTTGGATGATGCGGAATCTATATGGGTAGAGCTGCAGAACACCAAAGGGCAAAAAACATTAGTGGGAGTTGTGTACAGACCTCCAAACAGTAGTAGTGATGTTGGGGAGGGCATCAAACAGGAAATTAGGGGTGCATGCAATAAGGGTGCAGCAGTTATAATAGGTGACGTTAATATGCACATAGATTGGGCTAACCAAACTGGAAGCAATACGGTGGAGGAGGATTTCCTGGAGTGCATAAGGGATGGTTTTCTAGACCAATATGTTGAGAAACCAACTAGGGAGGAGGCCATCTTAGACTGGGTGTTGTGTAATGAGAGAGGATTAATTAGCAATCTTGTTGTGCGAGGCCGCTTGGGGAAGAGTGACCATAATATGGTGGAATTCTGCATTAGGATGGAGAATGAAACAGTTAATTCAGAGACCATGGTCCAGAACTTAAAGAAGGATAACTTTGAAGGTATGAGGCGTGAATTGGCTAGGATAGATTGGCGAATGATACTTAAGAGGTTGACTGTGGATGGGCAATGGCAGACATTTAGAGACCACATGGATGAACTACAACAATTGTACATTCCTGTCTGGGGTAAAAATAGAAAAGGGAAGGTGGCTCAACCGTGGCTATCAAGGGAAATCAGGGATAGTATTAAAGCCAAGGAAGTGGCATACAAATTGGCCAGAAATAGCAGCGAACCCGGAGACTGGGAGAAATTTAGAACTCAACAGAGGATGACAAAGGGTTTGATTAGGGCAGGGAAAATGGAGTACGAGAAGAAGCTTACAGGGAACATTAAGATGGATTGCAAAAGTTTCTATAGATATGTAAAGAGAAAAAAGTTAGTAAAAACAAACATAGGTCCCCTGCAGTCAGAATCAGGGGAAGTCATAACGGGGAACAAAGAAATGCGGACCAATTGAACAAATACTTTGCTTCGGTATTCACTAAGGAGGACACTAACAACCTTCCGGATATAAAAGGGGTCAGAGGGTCTAGTAAGGAGGAGGAACTGAGGGAAATCCTTATTAGTCAGGAAATTGTGTTGGGGAAATTGATGGGATTGAGGGCCGATAAATCCCCAGGGCCTGATGGACTGCATCCCAGAGTACTTAAGGAGGTGGCCTTGGAAATAGCGGATGCATTGACAGTCATTTTCCAACATTCCATTGATTCTGGATCAGTTCCAATCGAGTGGAAGGTAGCCAATGTAACCCCACTTTTTAAAAAAGGAGGGAGAGAGAAAACAGGGAAAATGGAGTACGAGAAGAAGCTTACAGGGAACATTAAGATGGACATCGGTAGTGGGTAAAATGATGGAATCAATTATTAAGGATGTCATAGCAGCACATTTGCAAAGTGGTGCCATGATAGGTCCAAGTCAGCATCGATTTGTGAAAGGGAAATCATGCTTGACAAATCTTCTGGAATTTTTTGAGGATGTTTCCAGTAGAGTGGACAAGGGAGAACCAGTTGATGTGGTATATTTGGACTTTCAGAAGGCTTTCGACAAGGTCCCACACAAGAGATTAATGTGCAAAGTTAAAGCACATGGGATTGGGGGTAGTGTGCTGACATGGATTGAGAAATGGTTGTCAGACAGGAAGCAAAGAGTAGGAGTAAATGGGTACTTTTCAGAATGGCAGGCGGTGACTAGTGGGGTACCGCAAGGTTCTGTCCTGGGGCCCCAGCTGTTTACACTGTACATTAATGATTTAGACGAGGGGATTAAATGTAGTATCTCCAAATTTGCGGATGACACTAAGTTGGGTGGCAGTGTGAGCTGCGAGGAGGATGCTATGAGGCTGCAGAGCGACTTGGATAGGTTAGGTGAGTGGGCAAATGCATGGCAGATGAAGTATAATGTGGATAAATGTGAGGTTATCCACTTTGGTGGTAAAAACAGAGAGACAGACTATTATCTGAATGGTGACAGATTAGGAAAAGGGGAGGTGCAACGAGACCTGGGTGTCATGGTACATCAGTCATTGAAGGTTGGCATGCAGGTACAGCAGGCGGTTAAGAAAGCAAATGGCATGTTGGCCTTCATAGCGAGGGGATTTGAGTATAGGGGCAGGGAGGTGTTGCTACAGTTGTACAGGGCCTTGGTGAGGCCACACCTGGAATATTGTGTACAGTTTTGGTCTCCTAACCTGAGGAAGGACATTCTTGCTATTGAGGGAGTGCAGTGAAGGTTCACCAGACTGATTACCAGGATGGCGGGACTGACCTATCAAGAAAGACTGGATCAACTGGGCTTCTATTCACTGGAGTTCAGAAGAATGAGAGGGGATCTCATAGAAACGTTTAAAATTCTGATGGGTTCAGACAGATTAGATGCAGGAAGAATGTTCCCAATGTTGGGGAAGTCCAGAACCATGGGTCACAGTCTAAGGATAAGGGGTAAGCCATTTAGGACCGAGATGAGGAGAAACTTCTTCACCCAGAGAGTGGTGAACCTGTGGAATTCTCTACCAACAGAAAGTTGTTGAGGCCAATTCACTAAATATATTCAAAAAGGAGTTAGATGAGGTCCTTACTACTAGGGGGATCAAGGGGTATGGTGAGAAAGCAGGAATGGGGTACTGAAGTTGCATGTTCAGCCATGAACTCATTGAATGGCGGTGCAGGCTAGAAGGGCCGAATGGCCTACTCCTGCACCTATTTTCTATGTTTCTATGTTTCTATTATCACATTGCTGTTTGTGGGAGCTTGCTGTGTGTAAATTGGCTGCCGCGTTTCCCATATTACAACAGTGCCTACGTTCCAAAAGTACTTCATTGGCTGTAAAGCACTTTGAGATGTCCGGTGGTCATGAAAAGCACTATATAAATGTAAGTCTTTCTTTCTTCCAGTAATGTCAGTCTTTGTTTAAGATCACTTTGCTCACCACGACCAAAAATTGAACCTGGTGTTTTTCTGGTCTCCAGAAAGACATCAAAAACGATTGTGGCGTTGTATAATTTGTTTCTGATATCTTTCTCCGAGCCAGCTTTAAGTACTCATGAAACCTACAGCTTCAGGGGACCCTGGATGGCAGTGTGGGGCACAGCCTGCTCATACATGCTACAGTCTTGGATATAGAGTGTGCCAAGCAGTTGGATAATAGCATAATAGGAGGTGCTTATATTGAGATTGCACATCAGTCTTTTGTCCTGTTCCACCAACTGCTTCATCTCATTTGAACACTTCACCCTCCACCATCACCAACCCATCATTGCTTTAAGATATTCCCTATCTATCATCCTTGGCCCAGGCACCTTTCTGATCAAATCGCCTTCCTCCTAACCAACTTGCTTATTTTGCACCAAGCGACTTCTCCTCCTTGACTTGAAGTCTCTCTTCCCTGGACTTCCTTTCTCCTCTTGCCCTTCGCTAACTTCCACCTTCGATATGAACTCCCTCATACGTACTGCCCTGACGTGTTCCGTGTGTGGGGTGGAGGGGCGGGGCGGGGTGCCGGGAGAAAGATTTCAGAGCCGAGAAGGGCACAGTGGATAAGTGGCCCCATAACTAACCACATCGCCAAAATCCTCATCATTATGGGCAGTCCCTCGGGGTCGAGGATTACTTGCTTCCACACTAAAAATGAGTTCTCAGGTGACAGAAGAATCCAATGTGGGACAAACAGTGCTTAAAGGAACAGGTGGATGGGGAGCCTGGATTGCCACACGCTCCTTCTGCTGTCGACGCTTGGTTTCAGCTTGCTCTCGGTGAACAGACTCGAGGTGCTCAGCGCCTTCCCAGATGCTCTTCCTCCACTTTGGGTGGTCTTGGGCCAGGGATTCCCAGGTGTCGGTGGGGATGTAACATTTTTTCAAAGAGGCTTTGAGGGTGTCCTTGAAACGTTTCCTCTGCCCACCTGGGGCTCGCTTGCCATGTCGGAGCTCCCAGTAGAGCGCTTGTTTTGGGAGTCTCGTGTTAGGCATGCAGACGATGTGGCCCATCCAGCAGAGCTGAGCGAGCGTGGTCAATGCTTCGATGCTGGGGATATTGGCCTGAGCGAGGACAGTGACGTTGGTGAACCTATCCTGCCAATGGATTTGCAGGATCTTGCGAAGGCAGTGTTGGTGGTACTTCTCCAGTGTTTTGAGGTGCCTGCTGTACATAGTCCATGACTCTGAGCCATATAGGAGAGCGGGTATCACTCCTGCTCTGTAAACCATGAGCTTGGTGCCGGGTTTGAGGTCCTGGTCTTCAAACACTCTTTTCTTTAGGCGACCGAAGGCTGCACTGGTGCACTGAAGGCGGTGTTGGACCTCAGCGTCGATGATTGCCCTTGTTGACAGTAGTCTCCCGAGGTATGGAATGGTCCCACTAACTAACCTTGTCGCCAAAATCCAACAGTATCTCTGGCCTCTATTGAACAATAATACGCACAAAGAAATCTTTAAGGATCATCTTCCAGTTTGTCTGGCTTGGTGCTACTCTGGGCAGTGCCCATTAAGTTTTTGGGAGGGGGACAGCGTTCATGAATACTTAAAGCTGGCTCGGCAAGAGATATCAAAAATGAATTACATAACTTCAGAAACGTTTTTAATGTCCTTTTTGAGACCAGAAAAATACCAGGTTCAATTTTTGGTCCATGGTGAGTGAACTGATCTTAAACAAAGACTGACAATGCTGGAAGTACAGGCCAGTCTTCATCTGCAAAGAGAAGAAAATAAATTTGCATCTTTGGTATCACCCTTCTTCATCGCTAGGGGATTGATTGTAAAAGACTGAGTACTCAGTGCCCATTATGTTCTGGGGAAGGTGGGAGAGTGTAAGGGGGCGAGTGTAATGGGTGAATTAACTCTGAATTTCAGGGCGTCTCATTAATGATGAATTTTCACAACAACAACAACAACTTGTATTTTTATATAGCGCCTTTAACGTAGTGAAATGTCCCAAGGCGCTTCACAAGAGTATTATGAGATAGACAGTTTGACACTGAGCCACACAAGGAGAAATCAGCGCAGGTGACCAAAAGCTTAGTCAAAGAGCTTGGTTTTAAGGAGCATCTTGAAGGAGGTAGAGAGGCGGAGAGGTTTAGGGAGGGAGTTCCAGAGCTTAGGGCCCAGGCAACAGAAGGCACGGCCACCGATGGTTGAGTGATTATAATCAGGGATGGTCAAGAGGGCAGAATTAGAGGAGCACAGACATCTAGGGGGGTTGTGGGGCTGAAGAAGATTACAGAGATTGGGAGGGGCAAGGCCATGGAGGGATTTGAAAACAAGGATGAGAATTTTGAAATCGAGGCGTTGCTTAACCGGGAGCCAATATAGGTCAGTGAGTACAAGCGTGATGGGTGAATGGGACTTAGTGCGAGTTAGGACACGGGCAGCAGAGTTTTGGATGAGCTCAAGTTTACGTAGGGTAGAATGTGGGAGGCCAGCCAGGAGTGCGTTGGAACAGTCAAGCCTAGAGGTAACAAAGGCATGGATGAGGGCTTCAGCAGCGGATGAGCTGAGGCAAGGGCGGAGATGGGTGATGTTATGGAGGTAGTAAAAGGCGGTCTTAGTTACGCTGCAGATATGTGGTTGGAAACTCATTTCAGGGTCAAATATGACACCAAGGTTACGAACGGAGGAATGTGTTGAAGAATTGGTGCTACGATGATGTAGTCCTATATTCAGTCTGCACATTTTTCAGCTGCATTTAGGGTTAGGGTTACTTGCTGGGGGCACAGGATTGCAGAATCATCTCTACCATCCGTTCCTCCCTATTTTCTGTTTACTTCATGTTATACATTTCTCACATATATTTATGAAATATTTATTTATTCTTGATATACTGTATGTATTATTTATCGAGTTTTATTACGTATTAAGTATTAATCATGAGTCATATATACCATGGAGACAGAACTCCTGTGCTCAATACATGCAAGGAGACCAGTACTATTTAATCATTCTTTTCCCAGGAAATGTTGACTCACTATTTTCAAATCTCATTCAGCTTCTGACTGGGCTCAAGCCCTGGAAGTTAAAATAAAATCGAGAAGCAGAATAATACTGGAGGAAGTGAGTCAGAAAATCTTGGAAGAATTTACACCCACACACCACAGGGAAAGGGAAAAGCAGAGGCTTAATGATAGTAAAACTCACGATTTGGAGCCAAGATGAGTTAGTGAGCTAGCGTACTGCTGACAGGGCATGTGTGTGTGTTTCTGGGCGACAGGAATAGGGCTCCACTGTGATGCCACCCATACTCTGTCATATGACCTTCTGGTGAGGCTCATGTATGAAATAATGGCCACTTGGATGAGATATCCCTGATTCCCAAAGCCTTTCCACCATCTACAAGGCACAAGTCAGGAGTGTGATGGAATACTCTCCACTTGCCTGGATGAGTGCAGCTCCAACAACACTCAAGAAGCTCAACATCATCCAGGACAAAGCAGCCACTTGATTGGCCCCCCATCCACCACCTTCAACATTCACTCCCTCCACCACCGGCGCCCCCTGGCTGCAGTGTGCACCGTCTACAAGATGCACTGCAGCAACTCGCCAAGGCTTCTTTGGTAGCACCTCCCAAACCCGCGACCTCTACCCCCTAGAAGGACAAGGGCAGCAGGTGCATGGGAACACCACCACCTCCACGTTCCCCTCCCAGTCACACACCATCCCGACTTGGAAATATATCGGCCGTTCCTTCATCGTCGCTGGGTCACAATCCTGGAACTCCCTCCCTAACAGCACTGTGGGAGCACCTTCACCACACGGACTGCAGCGGTTCAAGGCGGCGGCTCACCACCACCTTCTCAAGGGGCAATTAGGGATGGGCAATAAATGCTGGCCTTGCCAGCGGCACTCACATCCCAGGAATGAATAAAATAAATTATATCTGAGGGCTGCCAATACCCCAGCAAGAGTTAGGGGTGGGATTTTCAACCCTTTTAGTGCTGGAAAAATGGCCACTAGGCTCCAAATTTTGTGTGGGGATTTCTCATGCCAGATATCCACACACAAATACAGCCAACGCCATTTTGAGTCGGGCGCATTTTCGTTGATCAGGGCGCCAGCCCGAAACTGGCAGAAGCTTGATACATCGATGTAAATGTACCTGTTTCAGGACCCGACTGCCATTGTCAACTTCTTCAACGCTGGATTCACCCATTCTAAAACCCGCCCGCGAACAGTCTTGAGGGACGCCATAACAGTACTGTTTAAAAGAATAAAAAAGTCTTGCATTTATATAGCGCCTTTCATGACTACCGGACCGCCCAAAGTGCTTTACAGCCAATGAAGTACTTTTTGAAGTGCAGTCACTGTTGTAATGTAGGAATTGTAATATATTTAGAGGGATCCTCAGCTGCAGTTAGATAAGTACCTAGTTAGCCATTTTAGATTGCTACAGGCTCTTGTGCCAACTTCAGGCTGTGTTGGTTGCTGTAGCTGACTACACAATTTGTGGCAAGTTATGTTTTGTTTGGAGCCGGGAGACAATTTCTGTGCGGGGGGGCTTCTGCACGAACTTCCTCTGGCCACATGGGTGCACTGCTCGGACTGCCATTATGACTGCAGGACTCGGAGCATCAAGCAAGAGTGCACAGACCTGCAGCTGCACCTCCAGTTACGCGAGGAGCACTGGGTCTGCTGGCTACGCTTCACCAGCGAGGCTGTGACAGAACTATGCTACTTGTTTCAGCATGAACTGCAGCCCAGCGTCAGGTCACACACTCCATTGCCTGTGGCTCCAAAGGTGACTGTGGCCCTAAATTTCACAAAGTCATCCAGGCTGCAACAGCTGACCTAAAGAACATAAGTCAATTTGCGATGCATGCCTGCATCAAACGGGTCACTGATGCACTTTCCGCCAAAGCAAATGAGTTCACCTCTGTAATGTATTTGCTTCACGGGTTCTTTGCTTAAAAAATCATAGCAACATATTGCTGCTAAGAACTAGTTGGTTTATTAGCAAAAGGTTTAACAATCACACTACACATTACCAGTTCCTCCACCAGGCTCACAACCACCTGCCTCATCGTGGATCCCCCGAACCCAACTGGCTGGGGTTTTATTGTGTACATCACGAGACTGGTTAAGCTACTCCCAACTCAGCAACTCTACAACTATTTTGTGTAAAACTTTAAATCAAGTGCCCCTTATTAAAGGGGCACTAGAACCGACAAATTAACAAATAAAACTTTTGGAACGTTAACGGTCAAATTAAAATGTGGTTGCCGGGGGTGATGATGCACTCCAATCCCTCCGATGCCCACCTCTCGCAGAAGACCACGAGCGTACCAGTGGACACCGCGTGCTCCATTTTCAGGGACACCCTGGCGTGATCGTAGCCACGGAAGAGAGGCAGGCAGTCGGGCCGAACAACACCTTTGACCGCCCTCTGCTTGGACCTGTTAATAGATACCTTGGCCAGACCCAGGAGTAGTCCTATGAGGAGACCTTCTGACCTGCCCGCTCCTCTCTGCACCGGGTGCCAACAACTCTACAAACCTATGAGCATCCTCTCAGGTGCATACATTACAATCTCCTTCCCTAGGGAGGCAGCAAAGCAGTAAGGCAGGGTCTGCGTTTATCCAGCATCGTAAGCTTTCCCCAGATGTAGGGCATTAATGACTGTACCATGACTTGTGCTCCATATCAAGGCCCTGGAATATATATGAAGAGGCAGGACTTTCACTCACTGAGCATGTAGCCGCTGTGCAACTAAAGGCAGTGCAGGTCAGCACTTGGTTTCCTGCCAGTTGTCTTCATGCTTTCATCCTCTGCCAGTCCTCAGTCCTTCCCTCTTTTCCATCCAGACAGCCGTCTGGGCACAAGGGGCATCACCTGGACACATGGCTCATAAGAACATAAGAAATAGGAGCAGGAGTAGGCCACCTGGCCCCTCGAGCCTGCTCCGCCATTCAATAAGATCATGGCTGGTTCGATCTTGGACTCAGCTCCACTTCCCTGCCCACTCCCATAACCCCTTATTCCCTTATCGCTCAAAAATCTGTCTATTTCCGCCTTAAATATATTCAATGACCCAGCCTCCACAGCTCTCTGGGGCAGAGAATTCCATTTCTCCCATCTCAGTTTTAAATGAGCGGCCCCTTATTCTGAGACTGTGGGCTAGAACCTCCACTTTTTTTGCCTGCTTAATGCCCACTTAATGCCCATTTTACCGCTGAAATGACGTATAACGCCCAGATATCGCCCATTTTGGCAGAAAATGGAAACTGGCGGGCATTTTTTTGAAACTTATCGGCGAGTGTTACTTTCCCCATCGGCTTAACACCAGGAAGAAATATTACTGCCCGCCCACTTTATTTGGGCGGAATCATCAGAACGGGCGAATTCAACGCCCATAATATCGCCCAGCGTTACTTTCCGCACGGATTTAATGCCGAGATTCAATATTAACACCTGCCCACTTTTTTTTGTTGCAAAGAGCATATTTACCCAAACTAACAGCCATGAGATTGCCCAGAGTCAATTTAACCACCTCGCACATATATCGGCCACAATATCGTTCGCCCAAAAAAACGCCCAGAAAAAGTGGACCTAACCAGAACTAATCACGGCGTTATGGACACCATGTTCTAGATCACATGTCGCATTCTTTAAAAGGCTGCTGTGCTTCAACCTCGACGGAGTTCGGAGGTACTCTGGAGATCTTTGGAGTTGATGTGAACATTTGTACAAACATCTTGACCATACTGTGACCGATTGGAATTGAATAGATGTCTTCATCAGGACATTCCTTGTTTGTGACCAATCGGTGGAAAACAGAGAGCTACTGCAATGGGCCTGTCCTTTCTCACCCTCTCTTGGTGACCAACTACATGCACCAGACTTAACATCGTCGAAGGAATTATGTGTCCAATGTAAGACATGACAGACAGATGAGGATCAGACATTACCCCCCACCCCCCACAAATACAAGGAGAAGCATTCTTACCTTGACTTGCCTGACACCACCTGCCTTCGGACACTGCGCTTCCACAAAGAGGTTATCACTGAGGTATGCCAGCAGATACGGGCAGATCTGCAGCTTGTCAGCACCGTAAGTACTGCACCCTCCATCGAGGTCAAAGTCACCACGGCACTGTCGTTCTATGCCTCGGGTTCTTTTCAGGCCACAGCTGGAGACATTTCAGGACTTTCTCAGCATGCCACACCTCGCTGCATTAGACAGGTCACTGAAACCCTGTACGCAGAAGGCTTTCTTATGACCAAGGAGGCACAGGGTGAGAGGGCTTTAAGATTCCCCAGAATTGCAAACTTCCCCAAGGTGCAGGGAGCAATATACTGTACGCACATCGTGACGCGGGCACCTTTTTTCAGGATGCAGAAGTCTTTAGGAACCGCAAGGGATTCCACTCCCTGAATGTCCAACTGGTTGGTGACCACCAGCAAATTATACTGGCAGTGAATGCTCAATTTCCAGGCAGCATCCATGATGCTCGCATCCTGCGTGAGAGCACTGTATCTGACTTGTTTAATAATGAGCCACAAGGTCAATGCTGGATGCTTGGTGACAAAGGATATGGCCTCGCCACCTGGCTGATGACCCCCTCTGCGTGACACCCACACTGAGGCCGAGAGGCGATACAACAAGAGCCACAGAGCAACTCGCAATATCATGGAGAAAACCATTGGAGTGCTGAATCAGTGCTTTAGATGCCTGGATCACTCAGGAGGCGAGCTCCAAAACCACCCTGAGCAGGTAGCTCAATTCGTGGTGGTGTGCTCCATGCTGCACAACTTGGCTATCAGGAGGGGACAAGAATTGCCAGAAGGGTCTGACAGTCCACCTCACCAGAGAGAGGAAGAGGAGGACGAGGAGGCGGACGCTGACATCGGCCCAGACAATCAGGCTGACGCTGAAGCCATTCCCCCATCCCCCTGTAGACCGCATGAAAGGGCCCATGGTGGCATGATAGCTGCAAGAGCCTTACGTAAGGAGCTCATCAATGATCACTTTGCCTGAAAGAATGTTGGTGTTAGTTACAAGGCTGACACACTGCTTGGTGTGCAGGTCATACATAAATCGTGGGCATCACCTTGGTGACAGTTAAAGTTTAACTTGATTGAAGTTAAGTGTAATTATACCCTTTGATGTTAAGGAATCACCAGCGTGTAATGGTGCAGTTATCTGAGCCAATGCGCTACAAAGTTTTGTTAAATAAAAAACATTTAAACCGAAGATTAGTCTGAAATCATCAGTATTTCTGTACAAATCAACTGTTTCCCTCCCCCCTCCCCACTTCTCCTCCCCACCTTTAACCCTTCCCCTTCCCCTCCTGACTCCAAGCCGCCTGGCCGAGGAGGTCCTCAGACGATGCTTCATTGGGGGGGGGGGGGGGGGGGGGGTGACAGTCAAAGCACTACTTGGACAGATACAGGAGAGGACGGTCCCGAGGTGGGAATGTGCTCCGAGCCAGAAGCAAGATGTTGCTGCTGGTTCTCGTGTGTGATTGGCGATGGGGATGCAGCACCTTGGGGTGCAGTGTGGTGCTCCGGGACTACTGGGAGCCCTTTGCCACCAGTATTCCTGGCTAAATAATTTAACGCTACTGCCCATTTGATATCGCTCACGGTAACGCCCATTTTAAAAAGTGGAAATGAGATGTTTTGAAAATTAGCGAGAAGTCAGTGATCTGAAAACCCTTTTTTAACGCCCATGCCGTAAATAACGCCCATTTTTGGGTGATAAGCACAAAAGTGGCGGTTCTAGTCCTATGTCCCCTAGTTTTAGTTTCCCCTATGAGTGAAAATATCCTCTCTGCATCCACCTTGTCGAGCCCCCTCATTATCTTATATGTTTCGATAAGATCACCTCTCATTCGTCTGAACTCCATTGTGTATAGGCCCAACCTACTCAACCTATCTTCATAAGTCAACCCCCCCATCTCCAGAATCAACCTAGTGAACCTTCTCTGAACAGCCTCCAATGCAAGTATATCCTTCCTCATGACACCCATCAGGGACCCATGCAAAGACATAGAGGAGTGACACTATCAGAGCCACACCTCTACCAGGGTTCTGACTGAGCAGACATCAGCATCCTGAAACCAAGGTTCCACTGCAAAGATTGGTCTGGAGGCGAAGGTGCAATGTAGCAATGAAAGAGCCTCCAGATTTGCTGTACTCTGCTGCACTCCCCATAACTTTGCCCTGCAAAGAGGACAACCCTGGGAGCCACCTGTGGAGGAAGAGATAGAGATGTCACAGCAAGAAGAGTAGCAGGACATCCAGAATGTGAGGAGGATCAAGGCCACCAATCCTACCAGGTGACAGAGCTCTCCCAAGCAGGTCACTAAGGAATGCTTTTGGCTGAATCATAAGAATATAATAGGAGCAGGAGTAGGCCACACGGCCCCTTGAGCCTGCTCCACCATTCAATCAAATCATGGCTGATCTTTGACCTCAACTCCACCTTCCCGCCCGATCTCAATATCCCTTGATTCCTTTAGACTCCAAAATTCTATCTATCTCAGCCTTGAATATATTCAGAGACTGAGCCTCCGCAGCCCTCTGGGGCAGAGAATTCCAGAGATTCACAACCCTCTGAGTGAAGAAATTCCTCCTCATCTCTTTCTTAAATGGCCGTTCCCTTATCCTGAGACTGTGCCCCCTAGTTCCATACACTCCAGACAGGGTAATCATGCCTCCTGCCATCACACCCAGTCCTTCCACTCTACAGATGAATGCCCTCAACCTAAACACCAGCACGGGCATTTCTATCGCATCCCATGGCACGCTGAACAAACACTAATTCAAAGAGTTAGTACGTGAGCTGCGGAAGAGTTATGAAGATGTGCGTGTTGGGGTAGCATAGTTTGGATGGTGCATGAAAGAAGCCACAGGTGAGGGGAGTGAGTGTGAGGACAGTGGGAGGGGCCAAGTGCACGAGTGGCAGCAGAAGGAGGTACAGTGAAGCGTCTTATGATTGGAGGAGAGTGAGGGGCACCAGGGCAGGGAAGGCTTGTGCGTGCTGGGTCGACAGATGATGTAGGTAAGAGAGATATGAGCAGCTCTGGTCAAACAATTGTATTTTTGTGGCATTCACTTGCTCAGCCACCTCTGCCCACTGTAGCCAGTCTATTTGCCTTGGCACCTTGTTTTTGGCTGGAAACAGGACCTCCCTCCTGCTCACATCAACAAGGACTCCATAGAATCATAGAAGGAGGCCATTCGGCCCATCGAGTCTGTGCCGGCTCTTTCGAAGGACAATCCATTTAGTCTCACACCCCTGCTCTTTCCCCATAGCCCTGCTATTTTTCTCCTTCGAGTATTCCCTTTTGAAGGCTACTGTTGAATCTGTATTCATCTTCCTATCAGGCAGTGCGTCCCAAATCCTAATCACTTATTGTGTAAAAAAGATTTTCCCTCATGTTGCCTCTGGTTCTTTCACCAATCACCTTAAATCTGTGTCCTCTGGTTATCGACCCTTCTGCCACTGGAAACTCTTTCTCTTTATTTACTCTATCAAAACCCTTCATGACTTTTATGGCATCGTTCGAAAATGCAAAGGTCCTCACATTGGCTGCCTGCTTCGTTTTTGAAGGCCCAAGCATGCAACACAGACACAGTGCACCTCCTCCGCCTTTAAATCGCCTCACTCCCGCCCCCAACCCCCCGCCCCCCACCATCTTCCCCAATGGTTGAGCTGCCAAAAGCCAGTGCGAAGAGTGCTGGTAGCTCGCCCATCATACGGACATGAGGCATGGAACCCAACAGTGGTTGGCACCTCTTGCCCACATCATCCAGCAAATGCTGGGATTGCCCAGGCCACCTCAGGGCATTCCTTCCTCAGGAAAACCACAATTGCATAATATCTGGAAAGACTGTCTGTCACCCAGTGACTCACCAGGTTTATAACAGACTGTACATCCCATGCCTACCACAAGGATTACATAAACAAATGAAACAGGAATTCCCCCAATTGTAGCTTTCCCTGTTTTTGTTGTTGTGGGGGAGGGGAATGCCTGGGGCCTGATTTTCGTTTTCACTATAAGGTTCTCAAGTTCACTTGGAAACAAAACTTTGAAGTTGATATATATTTTTAAATGAGACTATTGTACTGCACTTTAATTCCTCCAGAGATACCTTGGAAAAAAAATTATTTTTACATAGTCAAACGAACATAACCCCAAAACCAAACCATCCCAAATACATTCAGATCAGTTTGGTTGGCACAGCAACGAGCCAGTTTACTGCTCATTACCTCTTGCACAGGGAAATGGTCAAGCTACAGTCCACCCACACCTCCCAGGCACAAATGTCAGACCCAGTGCGTTCATGGACCTGAATTGTATATTAGAAATTCTTTTATTGTTTCTTTTTAAAGTCAATTGCTATTTGGTTAGAACTCATTTGTGGCGTTACATTCACAGTGAATGTAACTTGGGATGTAGCTGGCCCTGGAAATTGATTCCAGAGGACCTCAGTGATGTTATTGCGCATTATCCTCTGCGTTGCTGTCTACTGAGTCTTGGTTGCATCATCAGGGCTTTGACCTGTATGTTATTCAGGTGGAGTACCATGTGACTAGATGCACAGTGTATGACCTATTGTGGGCAGTGAGCCAGAGATTGGGGATCTTGATTTACAAAAAGATAGTTCTGATTCTGCCTAAGGTAACCTGATTTTCTAGACTGTGCTATCATCCACTGTGGCTCAGTTGGCAGCACACTTGTCTCTGAGTCAGAAGGTCATAGGTTCAAGTCCCACTCCAGAGACTTAAGCACAACATCTAGGCTGACACTTCTTCCAGTGCAGTACTGTCAGAGATGCTGTCCTTTAGATGAGATATTAAACTGAGGCCTCTCAGGTAGGGCAGGTCCCTGCCAGATTTATTTTGTGCCCACCTGTGTTACTACCACTTTCTCAGCCAATATAAGGAAGGTGGCAGTTAGCCCCAAGAATCGATGGTATGACCCTGAGGTTCTCTCATGTGGTGGCCTCCTCTTTCCTTGCTTTCTAGGTCACTGCCAAGGTTTGCATGGCAACCGCTGTGCAGATCTTTGGGACGCTTCTTTAACTGCCCAGCTGCCTATCTGGTACTGCATCAGCGGCAGGGGCAGATTAACCCCAGGTCCACCAAAGAACATAGGCCCACCAAATAAATGGAGGGGAAAAAAAAATAAGGCCTCCCAAATAGGCTGAATAGAATAGACAATAAGAGGAAAAACAAGACCGAGGAAAATATTGTTTATTGGCCTAACGTATACATACCTATTTTTTTAAGAGACAAGACCGTTACTATTTATCTGTGTTATTATATAATATATTTAATATATAAAATATATGTTAATATAATATATATTGTTGAATATACTAGCCTACGTTTTCAGACTCAGAATCAGATACGTAATGTAATGAACATGAACAAACATAACCATTTGGGTCAGTTTGCCCCAGGCCCATCAGGTCCTTAATCCGTCTCTGCTCAGCAATCCCACTGCGGCACCACCAGGTACTGGCAGCTGGTCAGTGGTGAGCTACGTCTTGTTGGCAGGAATCCCTTCAGGAGCCCACCTTTCATCACTGATGAACCCCAACCCATACTCTGAGTCAGCACATCATGATATGTGTAAAAGAGAAAGCAAATTCTCTCAAACTTAAAAAGAAATTTCCAATCTTTCTAAAGAATTTTACATTTCCAAATGGAAAGGTCAAGTTTATGTCATCAGAGATTCTGATTGCTCTGAAATCATGTTCTTCTTAACCCGCCCACCATTCTCCCGAAAAACAGTATTTTTTTCCCTTGGCAACTTTCTACCACAACATTGTAAATCCCCAGAGAGATTCAGAGAGTGGTGATATTATAATTTTTCATTGCTTCTTCTTCTTCTGTGCAATGGTAATCATGTGATGTAATATACCAAACAAAATCTTTGTATTCATTTTCCAAAGCTGCTACTTCAAAACTCCTACAATTATTAATATAATGATCCATGCATTTATATAGTATTTTATCATGTCAAAATAACTTAAAGCATTCCATGCAATATTTAGGGAGTTTGCCTGATGGCCGGGCTAATATTCCTCATTCACCCAACACCAAGATTAAAAGGGCCATTCGTCTCATTTGCTGTTTGTGGGAGATTGCTGTATGCAAATTGGCTGCTGCGTTTGCCTTCATAACTGCACTTCAAAAAAGTTATTAATTTGTAATAATACTGAATAAAATGTGAATAGAAATCTAGTGAGAAGTATTATGGGATATGGAGCAAAGGTGAATAAATGGAGTTGAGGTGCAGATCAGCCGTGATCTAATTGAATGGCAGAACAGGCTCGAGCTGAATACTCCTGTTCCTATGAAATTCCATTTTGTTTGCTGGTTAGAAATATGCCTTATTTTGATGTAGGTCAGTGTTACAAATAACCACAGCTTCATATATTATTTTCCCGTTCCCTCCTTCCTCCTTTCCGGGAGACATGTAACTCATGCTGGGCTATGGTCCCACAAGCCTCAGTGCTTCTCCAGTAATACGTCGAAGCGACCAGTCTTCATCTGTAAATCTAGAACATCAACCAAAGGCGACATGAGGAAAACCTTTTTAGCGCAGCGAGTGGTTCTGATCTAGAATGCACCACCTGCAAGGATGGTGGAGGCAGATTCAATTGTGGCTTTCAACTATTTTGAGTTGTACCTGTAAATCAAGTGTAATATAAGTGCCCCCTTATTAAAGGGGCACTAAACCGACAAATAAACAAATTAAACTTTAGCCGTTACGTGGTTCAAATTAAAATATGGCTGCCGGGGGTGATGAAGGACTCCAGTTCCTCCTGTGCCCACCTCTCGCGGAAGGCCACGAGCGTACCGGTGGACACCGCGTGCTCCATCTCCAGGGACACCCTGGCTCAGATGTAACCGCGGAAGAGAGGCAGGCAGTCGGGCTGAACGACCCCCTCGACCGCCCACTGCTGGACCGGTTGATGGTCATGCCCAGGACCAGTCCTATGAGGAGGCCTTCCGACCTGCCCGCTCCCCTCCGCACAGGGTGCCCAAAGATCAGGAGTGTGGGACTGAAGTGCAGCCAGAATTTGAGGAGCAGCCCCTTCAAATATTGGGAATTGTGGCTTTCAAAAGGAAATTGAATAAGCACCTGAAGGAAATAAATTTGCAGGGCTATGGGGAAAGGGTGGGGGAGTGGGGCTAGCTGAGGTGCTCTTGCAGAGAGCCGGCACGGGCTTGATGGGCTGAATGGCCTCCTTCTGTGCTGTAACCATTCTATGATTCTACAAGCTATTTGACCATGGAAGAATTCAAAGCTGAGCTTGCTCCTTTCCTCACCCAACATCCACACACACACTTTACATCAATTCAGAATCCGAAACTCCAGCTGATCTGCCCCTCGTTAGCTCAGGGACACTGTTGTGCAGTTGAGATTAGTTAACTCAGCATAGGCCAGAAACTGAACTTGGGACCCTCTGATGTATACCCACTCAGCCATTATGGCACCTATACCACCTACGTTTATCTGCGTTGCTGTATGTGTCACTCTTGCCGATCGCAAGATTATCTATATATTTCCCTGATGTTAACAGCTCTGCACTTGGGGAATCACATGTAACCCACATCCTTCCACTTTATGGCACCTCTAACCACCCCTTAGCTTTAACAAGCTGGCAATAAAAATATCCCAAATAGCTTTTAAAAGCAAGCCATCTTATTTCTGAAAATACAAAACTAAGAACTCACGAAGGAAAGGTCACCATTTAAAGCATTCTATAAACGTTAAAACATGCATATCCAGTGTGCAGCAAAGACACATGGACCAAAAAGGCCATAGGCTCAATTGGCAGGTTGTACCGAGCTATCTGAGGGAACCCAACACTTACGGAACTGCATCCAGCAAGAGCCGGTATCTTCATAACTGGAGGGAAGAAAAACTGTGATGGTAATAAATACCATTGGTTAAAAATATTTTTAAAACAACTTTAGTGTTCTCGGTTTTATGTTGGTTTGGATCTCCATCCTGTCCATGATTTGCATCATCACACCAAATATTTCCAGTAGTTTATATACTAATATGTCTAAAAAAGAAATGGCAGTTGCCACTCCTGAAGTATAGTACAATCAAGCTCATTTCAATCTATTGGGCGAATGTCTCAATTGAGTACAAAAACTTCTCAAACGTATATACAGTTGCCTATACTGCATACCGTTACCACTGAAGGATCAAAAGCACTAATTTAGTGTGAGAAAACCTTCTAAAACCTTAAATACATAATTGCAGAGGAAACCAAAATTGCTTGGGTAAACTGAAAATCATTTTTGCAATTCAATTTTTTATTAATTTCGGAAATGAGAACAAAAAAATGTATCCTCACATAGATCATGGTCAATGGAAATAAAGTCAGAAATAAGGGGCATTGGAACCAGCTGAGAACAAGGTTTCAGAAGAGCTTCCCAAACCCAATTCATCTAATAAACTGGAAGAGAATATTTACTTGATTGTCAAATCTTCCTTCATTGCAGTTCCAATCATTATATAGTTTTTAACAGGCTTCTATAGAGAATGGTCAAAAGGATGCTTTTGCAACTTTCCACATACATGTAAAACTGAAATTGATAAAAATCATAATTAAATGAAAAACAATACAGCTCTTCATGTTCAACAGGTGCATCCTTTGGACTGTCATAAATACCAAATCCAGAAACCTGAAGTCTCAGGCTTCTCTCTGGACTGGTAAAATACACTTTATTTTTACCTTTTGTTTCCTTTTTCTATCCCTCCTCACGATGACTGCTCATATTTTTTTCTTCCAGCCTGTTGATTTCTTCCACTCACTAAAGCTACAGATTCCATTATTTGCACCACAAACCGCAGCAGTGATGGCCGAGCTCTCATTCCCAAGTCCAACCTTGGTCTCTTCCCCCTAATCCTCGGGCACTTTCTCTTCCTTTGAGCACTTCACCATTTTTCATCCCTCCCACTTCTCCTTTAAAATCCTTTTTGGTACTACCATCCAACACGCCGATTTACCTTACTAAGATCTCCTCTCCTCCCTTATGTTCTATAATGAGCATCTCCTCGTCCCTGGTGGCTTCAACTTAGACTTAAACTCCCCTAGCCCCCTCTCCTTACATCTCTACCCTCTTATCCTCTCTCAATCTCATCCATAACCACCCATATCCACAGTAATGGCTATCCTCTCAATCCTATCGTCTCTCATGTTTCCTCCACTCCTAAGGTCTTGATCACTAAAAAGGCTATCTCTAATCACTTCTATGCCTTCTTCACCAATATTCCTCCACCCTCCCACAGCCATCATCAGCCCATGGAAAAAACTCACTAGCTCCCTTGCTAATTTACTCTTGAACCCTCAACTCCTTTTCTGCTGGCTCTCTATAAGAACATAAGAAATAGGAGCAGGAGTAGGCCATACGGCCCCTCGAGCCTGCTCCCCCATTTAATACGATCATAGCTGATCCATCATGACATCTTGATTTGCTTAACTGTTCCCTTGCTTCAGCTTTTGATACCAACCAAATCACTCACCATTTCTCATCCTGCCGTTCCCCTAGTATTAGCTCGATCTTTGTGCTCTCGAGTGTAAGAGCTGGAAACTTGAGTGCACATGGGGCACCGCTGGTCTTGCTATTTATTGCCAGATTTGCCAAACATTCCCTTGTCTCAGGCTCTATTCATCCAGGATCATCCTGGAGGGAACCCATTCCAGCTCTGATTCCGAGATGCTTTTCTTCTCACCTCCTCAAACCTCTGTCCCCCCACCCCCTGCTCCTTCACCTCCAACACCAAATGCAAGGACCTCATGGATCTTGTTGACAAAGATTGAGACTATCCATGCAGCTGTCTCTACCTCTTCTTCTCCTTCCTTTCATTCTTTGCTCCCAACCTTCCTTCGACTCCCACCCAATCCAGCTCTGATCTCGAAACTCTGCAGTTTCAACCCCACTTCCCGCATGCCCTCTCTAACTTAGTCTTCCCTGAGACCTATTTCCTGCTCCCTTGATTTCCTCCCATTCAACTCCTCACTACTCAACTTCCTCTCCTGGCCCCCATCCTAGCTGAGATAGTTATTGGCTCCCTTTCCTCAGTCTTCATCGCTCTCCCTTTCAAAACTGTCATCATCACCCCCCTTCAAAAATCTACCTTCAACCCATTGGTGTTATCCAACTATCGCCCCAGCTCTAACATCTCTTTCCCCTCTAACTTCCTTAAGTGTGTCCTCCCTCAGAGTTCCATGCCCATCTATACCAAAACATTATGTTTGAATTCTTTTAGACTGGATTCTGTCCTTCTCACCGCATCAAGACAGCTCTAGCCAAAAAAATAAATAACTTCCTTGGTGACTGTGGTGCATTATGGTTCCCTGTCTGTCCAGATCTCCTCCTCCATCACTTCCCAGTTGTTCATTTCCAAGAAACACGGTAGAAAAAAGAAAAGCAGCCATGAAGAATGGAAAGCCAGCAGCAGAGAATGGCGGGCACTTGCTGGAAAATACAGAGGTGTTGAATGGAAAAGAAATACTTCCATTATATAGCACCTTTCATGACCACCGGATGTCACAAAGTGCTTTACAGCCAATGAAATACTTTTGGAGTATAGTCACTGTTGTAATGTGGGAAAAGTGAAGACAAAGTAACAGGAAAATATCTTTTTACTAAAACCAATTATTGTATTTTTGTTCTTTTTGGAAAATTATACTTCTGCCTTTCCAAACATAGCTTGTGCATCTCCAAAATTATGTTCTCTCTACACCCCCACAACCAAATCTCTGGAGTCCCCGAAGGATCTATCCTTTATCTCCTTGTCCTCTTCAACTAAATGCTGCCCATTGGTGATATCATCTACAGGAATAGGCTCAGTTTCTATGTGTGCTCATCACACAGAGCTCTACCTCTCCATCATCTCTCGGAACCACATGATCATCTCTAGAAACATACAGTACATTCAGCCTGGTCATATGCAAAGATGTTTGAATGATTTAAAGTCAAAGCCTCTGCTATTCCCTCTCTGATTTCCCTCAGCAATCTAGGAAACACTTTTTCACAATCAATTTTTTCAAAATGTCTTCCTTCTCTATAATTATCCTAATTGCTTCACCTCTCTTCAATCCTTTTATTCCCACTACCACACTTTTCTAAAACTGAGGCAATGTATTCATTTTAGTATCTCCATAAAATTTCCTTTTTTAATCTCTACCTTTAAACTATTATTTTACTTATATAGTTATAATATTCGTTACAATATCTCTTTACTACCACTTTTACTTCTCAGCCTTTCTAATTTGTTTTACTTTCTCACTAAATTTCCCGCTATCTTTTTGATTTATTTTGTATTATTAGCTGTACATTCATCATGTTCCACTTTTTAAACTCTTGTTCACGTGTGAATGTGTGTAGTTTGTACCCTTTGGGCTAGAAATTGCCCTTTGCTCCGATTGGGGGCGGTAACTTTCCAGGGCGGGACTTCCTGCACCTGGCCCTGAAGTCCCGCCCCGTACACCCCTCAAAGGAAGTGGAGCGCTGTCTCGCTTCCTCTGAGGGACGATCCCGGGGCGGCAGCATGGTGCTGAGTTCACCGCCGTGTGGAGTAGTCCATTAAAGGGGAGGGTCGCTGCGCCACTGGGCCACCTGAAATGCGATCAACCGGGCCAACAGCCCGGCACCCAAAACAGAGCGCCCGGCTGCACGATGGTAGCCCGGTTGACGCTAGGGCTGCATTGTTGGGCCGATGCAAGAGTCAGCCGACAAATAAAGATGGCGGCGCGGGGCACCCCGGTGGCGGATGCCTGTCTGCCTCGCGGCCCATGGGACAATTTCCCCCGGAGGGCGGAAAGGAGTTGGCGCGGAGCTGGCGTGCACGCCGATGATGTCATCACCGGTTGCACGCCGGCAAGCGATGCTAATCGTGGGTCGCGGTGCTGCCGGGGCAGCGCCCCTCGCACCTCCGGGACAATTTTCCAGGAAGCGGTAGCCCCCTCTCCCCTGGGCAAAAACGTCATTGCGCCCAGTTATCGCGCCCCCTGTACGTGCTAATGGGGCTGTAAAAAGGGGCAATTCCACCCCCTAAGTGTTTGAATGTTTCCCATTGTTTGCGTATCATTTTATCTTCCAATTCACCCCCCCCCCCCACCCCGGCATTTTATCTGGGCTAGTTCCATTTTTATCTGAATGAAATTAGCTTTTTCTTCTGTCAAATACCTTTGATTGCTCCCTCTCCTTTGCAATTTTTAAGATATTGAATCTACTTATGGTTGTTTCCTGGGATTCCCACTCACATTTTCAACATGTCTCAGTTCCTTGAAATTAGAAGCAATACTGCCCCCTTCGTTATTGAGAAATAGCTGACTACGTTGCCCATCAGGCACTATATAAATGCAGCATATGTATTAATCAGCATTGAGACTAGCCTCCTACACTTCCACTTGTTAATCTGCCCACCACAGAGCAGGTCATCTACTGACAAGTGAAGATCTTCTCAATATGAATGCTATATTTGGTAAGTATGAATTTTAACTGTCTGTAAGGGTCAGGTTATTGATAATCGGCTTTTTTTACCCTCAAAGAAACTTTTATAAGTAGTTATAGCATCTGCTTCCTCATTGGCCTGCTGTGCGATGACGTGATGATATTGGGAGACAGAGAGATTCGAGGGTACAGTTCCAGGCAAACGATGGAGGGGGGAATAGAGCAGGAAAATAAAGAGGGGCGTGCCAAAAAAAAGGTGGAGAGAGGAGAGCTGATAGGGAGGAGAAGGGAGCGGGAAGAGAGACCAGCGACCAATAAAACAAAACTTAGAACTCGAGCCAGGGTTGCTACACGTTGCCTGGTCTAAGTGTGGTGTAACTATAGCCCCGATCTTTCCTCCTCCAGCTCTCTGGATGTTGCTGTCGGTGCTGACAGGCAGCCTCTGGGCTGCTCCAACCTTGTCCTTGGAGATTTCAGGCGATCAAACGCCGCCCGAGTTCCGGGACGGGCTGCAAAGAAACAAGAACTTCGTCCTTCAAATCTGGAATACCGTCCAGAATCTGCTGGAAGTACACGTGAGTACATGCCTTGTTACTTTCACTCTCTCAGCCCCTGGCTTGCTCCAATGTACCTGTAAATAACTCGATGCAATGCAGCATAGACAAATTCTATTTCGGAATAAAGATTTCTCGGAGCAATTTCCATTTTTTTCCCGAAATTCTTGTAAACTATTTTTCAGTATTACTGTTTGATTTGGGCAATTTCCGATTCAGCAACTCCTGCTCCGGATTGTAAATTTGACTCGGTTTTAAATCGGACTGAATGCGGTGCAGTTACCGCCAGGAGTCCTTCGCTTACCCCAGTTATCCCCGACAGCACTGAATAACAAGGGGAGTTGTTAATCCTCGTTCCGATTTCAAATTAGTGGCATTTGGTTAAAGCAGAGAGCACCAATAGTCGCCGACTTTAGGTTAAATAGAATTATACAGATAATGCAATCAACGGTTTTACTGTGTGTTCAGTTATTTAACTTCACATCACATCAAATGCCAGACGATTTCCTGAAGTCACATCAGTGCAGATGGTACTTTTCCGGCAAAGCTTTTCGATTCAGTAACATTTAACTGAACTGGTAAAATGTACCTGGGAAAACTTCTTTAGCCAGTACTAGCAAGCCCAAAAAGGAGGGGGCGGTTCTGGACTTAGTTTGAGGGAATGAAGCTGGGCAGGTGGAAGGGGTATGAGTGGGAGAGCATTTTGGTACTAGTGATCATAATTCAGTTAGATTTAGGGTAGTTATGGAAAAGGACAAAGATAGACCAGGAATAAAAGTTCTCAATTGGGGAAAGCCAATTTTGCTGAGCGGAGATGTGATTTGGCCAAAGTGGACTGGAAACAGCTACTTGAAGGTAAATCAGTGTCAGAGCAGTGGGAGGCATTCAAGGAGGAGATCCTGAGGGTTTAGGGCAAGTATGTTCCCTTAAAGAAAAAGGGTGAAACTAACACATCTAGAGCCCCCTGAATGTCAAGGGGCATACAGGGTAGGATTAAGAAAAAAAAAAAGAGGCTTATGACAGATACTGAGGGCTCAATACTGCAGAAACCTTAGTGGAATACAGAAAGTGCAGGGGTGAAATTAAAAAGGAAATTAGGAAAGCAAAGAAAGAGCATGAAAAAGTTTGGCAAGTAAAATCAAGGAAAACCCAAATATGTTTTATAGATACATTAAGAGCAAGAGGATAACTAAAAGAGTTGGGCCTCTTAGAGACCATGAAGTTGATCTGTGTGTGGAGGCGGAGGACGTGGGTATAGTTCTTAATGAATACTTTGCATCTGTTTTCATAAAAGAGAGGGATGATGCAGACATTGCAATCAGAGAGGAGGCGTGCGAAATATTAGATGAATCCCCAGGCCCAGATGAAATGTATTCCAGACTGTTAAGAGAAGCAAAAGATGAAATAACAAAGGCTCTAACCATCATTTTCCAGTCCTCTCTGGCTACAGGTGTGGTGCCGGAGGACTGGAAGACTGCTTGTTTAAAAAATGAGAAAGGAATAGGCCGAGTAATTACAGGCCAGTCAGCCTAACCTCAATGGTGGGAAAATTATTGGAAAACATTCTGAGGGACAGGATAAATCTTCATTTTGGCAAGACATGGATCAATCATGGACAGTCAGCATGGATTTGTTAAAGGATAGTCATGTCTGACTAATGTGATTGAATTTTTTAAGGAGGTAACAAGGTCGATGAGGGTAGTGCGTTTGATGTAGTGCATATGGACTTTAGCAAGGCTTTTGATAAGGTCCCACATGGCAGACTGGCCACAATAGTAAAAGCCCATGGGATCCAGGGCAAAGTGGCAAGTTGGATCCAAAATTGACTAAGAGGCAGGAAGCAAAGGGTAATGGTTAATGGGTGTTTCTGTGACTGGAAGGCTGTTTCCAATGTGGTTCCGCAGGGCTCAGTACTAGGTCCCTTGCTTTTTGTGGAATATACCAATGATTTCGACTTGAATGTAGGGGGTATGATTAAGAAGTTTGCAGATAATACAAAAATTGGCTGTGTTTGATAATGAAGAAGAAAGCTGTAGACTGCAGGAAGATATCAATCTACTGGTCAGGTGGGCAGAATAGTGGCAAATGGAATTTAACCCAGAGAAGTGTGAGGTAATGCATTTGGAGAAGGCTAACAAGGCAAGGGAATACACATTAAATGGTAGGACACTGAGATGTGTAGAGGAACAGAGAGACCTTGGAGTGCATGTCCACAGATCCCTGAAGGTAACAGGCCAGGTAGATAAGGTGGTTAAGAAGGCATATGGCATACTTGCCTTTATTAGACAAGGCATAGAATATAAGGGCAGGAAGGTATAAAACACTAGTTAGGCCACAGCTAGAATACTGCGTGCAGTTCTGGTCACTGCATTACAGGAAAGATGTGATTGCACTAGAGAGGGTACAGAGGAGATTTATGAGGATGTTGCCTAGACTGGACAATTTTAGCTATGAGGAAAGATTGGATAGGCTGGGTTTGTTTTCTTTCAAACAGAGGAGGCTGAGGGGAGACCTTATTGGAGGTGTATAAAATTGAGGGGCCTAGATAGAATGGATAGGAAGGACCTATTTCCCTTAGCAGAGGGGTCAACAACTAGGGGGCATAGATTTAAAGTCATTGGTAGGATGATTTGAGGGGAAATATTTTCACCCAGAGGGTGGTGGGGGTCTGGAACTCACTGCCTGAAAGGATAGTAGAGGCAGAAACCCTCACCATATTTAAAAAGTACTTGGATGTACACTTGAGGTGCTGTAACCTACAAGGCTACAGACCAAGAACTGGAAAGTGGGATTAGGCTGGACAGCTCTTTGTCGGCCGGTGCGGACACGATGGGCCGAATGGCCTCCTTCTGTGCTGTAAATTTCTATGATTCTATCTAAGAAACAACATGTAAAGACAGTTGAACCCATTTGGGTGTATCCATTTGAAATTACTTTATAGTAGAGTTAGGTCACCACACCAAGGTTTCTTTGATGTCGGTTGTAGTGGACAAGGTTAACCTTGAGTTAGCTGATCTAAAACTAGGACCATTGTCGAGGTGCAGTGATGTTCCTCATGGTTAAATAGTGTCAAGCAAACAACCACTTGTGGAATTGTACCCCAGCAATGAGGAAATATATGGGGATAGTGTGTGAAGGTGAAGTTGAGGTAGAAGATCAGCCATGATCTTGATGGCAGAGCAGGCTCCAAGGGCAAAATGGCCGCCTCCTATTTCTTATGTTCTTAAATGGCATCAAAAAGGAAAAAAAAATCTTGATGCACTGATTTGGAGTATCTGCTTATTTCCATTCAGTGATGTGGAAATAAAGGATGTTTTTACTGGCTACCCTTTGGTTCAATGAGACCCACTTAGAAGTTAGGAGATACTTAGAGCAATCTCAGATTGGCTAAGTTGGCATCACTCTGGCTCAAAAATGTAGTGCACGCTGAGCTAGCCATAAGACATTGTAGAATTGCAGGGGCTGTGAGTCCGTGTATAAACCACATGCCATGTTCCAAAAATATAGAATTACTACCATTTCATAAATGTCAACTCCGTTGTTTGTTGAGCACATCCTAACCTGAGGTTATTGTGGATGATCGGGAAAATCTTCATAGAAATTCAGTCCTAGATACTGTATCCAAACTTCAGTGCAGTGGCCCCATTTCCATTGCAAAACACCTGCAAGGCACCTCCACTGCTGTCCAAAATATCTTTATTACATGTTTTGGACAAACACTGCAGAATATCTTCTTCTCTGTAGTAAATACCATCATAATAGCAGCAATGAGGCTGTCAGGAATCTTCTTGAGGCAATTAGTAATGCGGGGATATGGTTCATGAGTGTTAGCAATTCACCAGTACCTCCCTCATCCTTGTGGCCATTCATGTGTGTGCCTGGACAGCATCAGTGGGCAGTCCAATATGTGTAAGCATCACAGCCCAGCAGATCTTGTCTTCAGTCAATGTTCACACACAGCGATGGGCCACTGGTCCAATCCCTCCCCCAGGAAACTGAAAGAAACTAGCATCGTACTGCTTCTCAGATGAACTCAGCTAATTTACCTTTAGACTAGTGAGAGAAACGGAGACCATCGTGGTCTTTCTAGCTCAGTTTCACCCACATGTTGCATTTGCTCACTGAACCATCAAAGCCCACCGATGGGTTTTTTCCCCAATGAGATGTCAGTATAATATTGTAAACACTTAAGTAGCAGTAACTATACAGTCAGCTCCCTCACACTATAGATCAAAAGCACAACCTAGGCATTAACAAAAGCCAGAGTGAATGAGCTTAAGACCTGAACAAGTGGAATGACTGTTGTGTCAAGAGTTTGGATAAAGTGGGTTAATCAAAGCTTGATAGGGAGTGAGCCTTGGCTCAGTGGTAGCATTCCTATAGAATCATAGAAATTTACAGCACGGAAGGAGGCCATTTCGGCCCATCATGTCCGCGCCAGCCGACTCAGCCTAATCCAAAGAGCTATCCATCTCTGAGTCAGAAGGTTACAGGTTCAAGCCCAACTCCAGACCGCAGAGATGCGAGTTCCAGTCTCAGAATACTGGCTGCAGCATTACTCCTGTTTGATGGAAGTAGATCCCTCCAGTCCCCATTGCATCCAGTTCACTCTCCTAGTTGAAAGTCGAGAGTCAGACTAACAACCTGTCCATGTAAAAAGGGATTTCGTCATAGAAACAACCCAGAGCAGAGATCTGCTGGATGTAAAGCAGTGGAAAAAATGGGTTGCCCGTACAGAAGAGAAGTAGTAGGTTTTGAAGCTGACTTGCCTTTTCTTTCCTGTCACAGAGATTGGAGTATCCGTACCTGTATGAAGATCAACTAGGCTTGTTGGCAGAATCACAAAACCTTATGTCCGTTCAAATGAGCAGGTGTACCATGACTGACTTCCAGCTGGTGAGTTATATTTGAAGGTGTGGAGGATCCAGTTATCAGTGTTACACATCAATAAATAGGTTGGGTTTATTTTATCTGATTGTATTCAACTGCTTGAGCCTACTCAAATTTAAAGATTTGAATGTAGAAACATTTCAGTGCAGTGTGATATCTGGAAGGGGGTGTGTATATTTTCCTCTTGCAACAAGATACATTCCAACGCACTATGAACACTGTTACAGGAAATCCACCAGTTTTAGCAAATAAACTAGATGTGTGTACAAAGCAGTGCTCACATTTTATGTTCACAGCTTTTTCACTGAAAGCAAAAGATATAGAGCCCTGGATCTTTTGCTGATTGTTAGCTAATAGACTCTGCGCATTTGTTTTATTTGATATACAATACAGATTGCTCTGACAAAGAGCTAGCACAGACACAGTGGGCCGAATGGCTTTCTTCTGTGCTGTAAGCATCCGTGGCTCTACATAGAATATATGCACTTTGTGAGTATTTCTGTAATAAAATGTAATTAAACTCTCAACAAGGAGATACAAGGCTGGGCTGCTGCACAGTTGGTTATAGAGTAGCGTATGCCGAGGTTTGACAGCAGGCCCACCTGGTTCAGGGATCCTGTACACTAAGTGGGTACATAAGGGGAGAAAAATCATTCCATACAACATCAATGGCAATAATACTAACTTTTGCTCCAGGAAACTTGCCTGATTAACATGACGGCCATGCTGCAGCAGTACCACAGTTACCTCACAACCCACATTAGGGGAAAGCATTTGGGGGAAAAGTTGCAGAAAGTGGAAGACCTAGGAGTGGATCTCAACAACCTCAGACTGAACATTGAGGAACTGGTGAGTACTATTTGTGCTTACTTTTATTTCCACCCATTGGATCAAACATATTCGGAAATTCCAAGACCTTGCCTCCTTCCCGCTGATACACAGGTCATTAAATACAGCACAGTTCATGTCAGGTACCTGGCATCGAGAAGCATTTAGTAACGTGTTGAAACTGACATCCACTTATTGTCAGAAACTGCAAGAACAAAGTTTAGGTGGTTTATTGGCATTTTTGAAAGCTGCCGACATACATACACTTGTGTGTACTATTCGACATAATCTATATAAAAATACTTGCAAGCTTCTTGCAAAGTTTAACAGGAAATTGACTTTTATCAAACTAGTGACAATTTGTCTATCACATGACTTACAGCAGCATTATTGTACCTTGTGACTATTACATTTCATTGAATGATATGAGGGAAAAACTTGAATAAAAAGTGTTGGAAAGGAAGAGCAGATTGATCAGGATCTGAAATGGAATGGGTAACTGATGGAAGGTCACACATGTTAACCTGAGTATCTATTTCTAACGTTGATGGACCTCCCGTGCATTTGCCAGTGTTATCTATTCATTTCAGATTGTCAGCACTTCTTTCATTTATTTCAGTGCAAGGAAAATCAGCTGCAGGATTAGCATAACATGGAATCCTCCCTGCTAGATTTTCCTTTCTGCTCTCCGCCCAGGCGATGCCCAAAGACTGACCTCCCAGGATCTTCTAGTATAAAAAAAGTCAAAACTAAAGACTAGGGGGTCAAAATTTGGTCCCAACGTTTCCGAGCGCTGATTTTAACGGCAGGCGGTAGGTGCCGCCTCAAACTGCAAAATTCATTTTTCCCGGCCAAAGATGAGAGCAGCGCTAAAAGTGGCATTGCACACTCATCCTTGGGTGCCAACGGAGCGGTATCTCAGGAGGCCCACCAAGTGTCCCAACAGTAGGCTGCCGGCATGCGAAATGAAAAAAATGGAAAAAAAAGTTTCCGACAATTTCCCTCGCCCACACTTCCCCACTGGTCCCATTAATACATAAATGCTTTAAAAAAGTAAACATAACCACTTACCTTGATCCCTGGACGCTACCCCCCCGGGACTCCCAATGTCACACCACCTTTTCCCGGCTGTACAAAGACCTGCCAGTAAGGCACTGTATTTACCTCATTTTGTGGCGGCAAGGGGGTGTTGCACGCTCGATGGTGTTGCACGCTCGATGGTGTTGCATGCTCGATGGTGTTGCATGCTCGATGGTGTTGCACGCTCGATGGTGTCACCACGTGGGTGGCGGTAGACCGTGCAGCGGCATGTCTTGGCACCGCCCCCACCGCTCAACTAAATTTAGCGTGAGCCGAGAAACGCGAGCGCCGCCAAGGGTAAGCATTTAGTCGCCCCTCTCCAGCGTTAATGGGTGGCGTTGCCAACCGAATTTCGACACCTAGAAGTCAGAACTGGGATACTCATCCCATGCAATCTTTTTAATGTAAAGTTGTGTCTTTGCAAAACAAAATGTTAACAGTCTTGACACTCTGGTAGACAATGGCGTGCAACAGCTCTGTTGGTTTTGTATTTTCCCCTCGGGCAGGCTGTTTTCATACATGTGCACAGCTACAAAGCACAGATCTGTTTGTCAAAACTATGTCCATTAAAGTTTTAAACATGCTGCTTTGTCATCAAATTTATCTTAATGGATTCTTGATTAGTTAAGGAATTTCTACTCTTGCTGCCTCCTGATTACAGTGTCAGCTGCAGCTCAGTGGGTAGCACTCTCGCCTCTGAGTCAGAAGGTTGTGGGTTCAAGTCCCACTCCAGGGATTTGAGCACAAAAATCTCGGCTGACACTCCACTGCAGTGCCGAGGGAGCGCTGCACTGACGGAGGTGCTGTCTTTCCATTGAGATGTTAAATTGAGGCCCTGTCTGCCCTCTTAGGTGGATGTAAAAGATCCCATGGCAATATTTGTGTCCTGATCAATATTTATCCTTCAATCAACATAAAAAAAACAGATGATCTGGTCATTATCAGATTGCTGTTTGCGGGAGCTTGCTTTGCACAAATTGGCTACTGTGTTTCCCACATTACAACAGTGACTACACTCCAAAAGCACTTCATTGACTGTAAAGTGCTTTTGAGATGTCCGGTGGTCGTGAAAGGCGCTATATAAATCCAAGTCGTCTTTTCTCCCATTTTGTATCTATTAAAAAGAGAGGAAACCACATCTTAAAACATAGCTATTTGAAATTTCTGTTTTTTTTTATCAGAAACATATCTTTATTTCACACTCGTAGTGATGTTTTTTTTATTGCCAGAGTCTGAAAAGATTAGCACTGCAATTCTGTATGAAATGAAAATAATTGACCTGAATTTTTTTTTAAAACAGATGCATTTCTTAGATGTCACACCAACACCATCTATAATTGAACAAAAAGAGCTGAACTTTAGGAATAACTTTCTGGAACAAGTGTATGAGCGGCGTTTGCTGAAAAAGCTGAAAAAGTTAATGGAAAATATCTCCCGTGTTTTCAGTTATGTTTTAGCTTAGCTGGAATGGAAAATATTTCGGTAATGATGAGATATGAGGCAAATGCACATCACTGGTTCAACCCCATGGTTGATGTGACAAAAAAACAGGCATTTAGAATTAATTACATTGGAGAGAGGACTTACTATGACCAATATTTGGTAGAAAATCCTAAATATATTATTTATAAGCGCAGAGGAAACCTTTACTTCCTGATTTTAAATTGTGCAATGAGAAAATAATGCAAGAAATATTTATGTAGTAGGAAATCACTCAGGGACATCTTAAGGTGGATACTTTTTTTTAAAGTGCAGGGCTGGAAATGAGAAAATAAGTTTACAGGGGGAAGGGGGGCTGGGAATAAAGAAAAACTAGTAAAAATAGTAAGGAAGGAAAATAGGAGGAAGGGGACCAATCTGTCAGTTTGCTAGCGAAGATAAAAGAGGCCGAGAGTGATGTCAGAGTTTGGAGGTCCACTAAAAATCAGCCGTGGCCTGAAAGTCAAATATGTGGGTCTTCTGACCATGCTGACTTCCCTCGGTGTTAACTGAGATTTGTTTGTTCACATTCCGGAGTGGGCTTTGAACCCACAACTTTCTGACTCGGAAGCAAGAGTACTACTATTGAGGCCGACACTGAAAAACAAATTTGATTCTCCCTAATGTCCAATTTTCAAACTTGCATATCCATCCACGTTGACCAATGCTCCCCTTGCAAAGGGAACTAGCTTGACTTTTGACTTCGTGGAAGTCTGATTCAACAATGGAAAGAAAAAAAAAATACTTTTCACTCTATGCTAAGTTGTAGAACATTTGATTCACTCATGACGCCTTGAGGAGTCACAAGGGTATATAAATAGGCTTGCACTTCCTGTTTGTTGCAGGATAGGACTTCCACTTATTGCTTAGACCCTGTTGTAACCCTGAGGTCAATGCTCATTTCTTGGGTCAGGGCTCATCACCAAGAGGAATCCCACTGCTGCAAGGGCAGCAAAGTCTGGCAGTGCTGCCGTGAGACCACCTCTGTGGCACTTCGACAGGCAGAGGGGATTTAAGGAGGGTGGAAGAGCCCCAAAGAAGACTTTATTTTAGGCTTCAGATGAGTTTGAGGTCTAAAAAGGTTAGGCTTGTATTGGAGGCAGAGGAGACCACCACGAGTCTCCCTGCTTCCAATTTTGGGTGGGATAGCAGTGGAAAATCCAGTCCATAGTCTCCACCACCCTATGTTCCATAATTTAGATCAAACTAGAGCTATTTAGCAGAGAAAAAAGTCACATTGTGCCAACCCTATACAGGATCAATCCACAGATTGGAAAAGAGGATGGAAACCTGGGAATATTGGGATATTCAAATTGTTGAAAAAGACCGCATTTATTTCTCTAAGCACAACACATCTCAGGGTATTTATTTCTGATAAAGTTTTTATATGTCAAGATAAATTATTTTATTGATATTTATTTGATATATTTTGTACCAAGGATAGATTCAATCTCTAAAATTTGCACTATCTTCTAAGTAAAGTCCTATATTTTTCACAACCTTGCGTTACTTGTGGTTATTTCTTTGCATCATTGACATTACTCAGCAACTAGTGAAGCATTGCAGAAGGATTGGGAACCCTTCTGCACAGGTGCTTACTAAAGTGAGGATTAAACTGCTGTAAGATGAAAAAAAAATTCTCTCATCACCCAGCGACTGTGGTGGACAGTCAAAACTAGAGTCATACTGGTAGCAGACTGAGTTCCAAAGTTAAACCATGCAGCACTCTCCATATTAACAGGAAAATATCCTGTGCGAAGTAAGGAAAAATTAAACTGGCAATCAACAGAGAATTCAGAGCAAGACGAAATGAGCTGCAGCATTATTGTGCATGAAAACGTTACAGTAATTTTAAACAACAAATTGCACTTGTTTGCCATATTTAGAATCAAAGAGTTACATTTATGTAGCGCCTTTTACGACTTCAGGATGTCCCAAAGTGCTTTACTGCCAATTAACTACTTTTAAAGTGAAGTCACTGTTGTAATGCAGGAAACGTGGCAGCAAATTTTCACCCTGCAAGCTCCCACAAACAGCAAGCAGTCAATGACAGATCATCTGTTTTTTTAGGGATTTTTTTGTGTTGGTTTTATAGTGCACTGGTTAAGCATCTGCATGTGTACTCATTTAACAATAATTGATAATACAATTCAGCATTTAATTGTTCTTATAAAAACTGCTCAACGCTTAGTCTTCAAATATTAGTTATATGCAGGTATTCTATGAGTGTCACTGGGATCAAGCTGAGCTATGGCATACTTTCTCTTTTTATAAAAGGAATTACCTGAATCACTTAAAAATAGCAGCTAGTAATCCGAATAGATCATGCCCTTCCTTACACCTTCCTGAGCAACACGCTGATGAATGTGATTAAAATGTGATCCCAGTGGGAAATTCTGTTTGCGTGATTTTCACAGGGAGTTTCTGCACTGAGTCACTGAAAACAAAACTAAATCCAAGGGACAGTGTCTCCGTGAAGAACAGTCTGTGATAGAACCATGCATCATTCTCATCCCAATGGCATCACATGCACGTGGTTCTAGTGAGGCTTTTGGCACATCATTGCATCATGTGTTCAAAACAAAAACACCATGAAAACGGTTCTCCCCGAATAAGGAACTAGACGTAATTACATAGAACATAAGAACATAAAAATTGGGAACAGGTGTAGGCCATCTAGCCCCTCGAGCCTGCTCCGCTATTCAACAAGATCATGGCTGATCTGGCCGTGGACTCAGCTCCACTTACCCGCCCGCTCCCCATAACCCTTAATTCCCTTATTGCTTAAAAATCTATCTGTGATTTGAATACATTCAATGAGCTAGCCTCAACTGCTTCCTTGGGCAGAGAATTCCACAGATTCACAACCCTCTGGGAGAAGAAATTCCTTCTCAACTCGGTTTTAAATTGGCTCCCCCGTATTTTGAGGCTGTGCCCCCTAGTTCTAGTCTCCCCGACCAGTGGAAACAACCTCTCTGCCTCTATCTTGTCTATCCCTTTCATTATTTTAAATGTTTCTATAAGATCACCCCTCATCCTTCTGAACTCCAACAAGTAAAGACCCAGTCTACTCAATTGCTTTCTGAAGTTCATTTGCAAAAATATACTCTGGGCTGTATTGATAGTTCTCTTTTGTTCCTCTTGTGCTCCAAATATGGTGTTCTCCACATTCTTTCACAAATCTTTATTGAAATCAAGACTCTTCAAGCCATCACTTACGCTAGCTCAATCTTTTTCAATACTTCAAAATGGTGGCAGTCTTTCTGGAGGAAAGGCTCCCTTTCTTCCAACTAGTACAGTATCTACAGGCTTTATAACCCCAAGGATGATGTCACCAAATACTCCTTTATTTATCTGGTCCTCTCTCCTTTTCACCGTCGATGGTATCCTGCAGTTACCACCTTGGTTCAGTGGTGAAAAAAGTGTTTGAAAGGCATAAAGCACTTGTTCCGCAGCTGCCAGATCGGCTCTATCACACCGGTCAGCGAGGAGGTGCCCCAAACAACAACTGACTGCTGTTAAGGAACTATAGTCCTAACAATCACAGAATTGATGGACGGTGTTTTATATTGATGAGTGCATTGTTGCACGTTTGCTTAGCCGTGCCCCAGATTTAGCTGGCAAATCATGAACCGCATCCCAGAATGAGCTCGGAATTCTGAGCCCGTGTTCTAGATTTATCTCTATACCATTTACTAAGACCCCGATAACTACATTATGACACACATTGGCACAACATAAATTGTGGTCTTGTGATTTCAGTCGACTAAAACATCTACAAATATCCAGTGGTATTTTTGTCTTTGAACAACCTTGGCTCTTTTTTATGTGAGTTTCATTTCCTCATTTAGAGGGGACCACATTCATGAAAACTGTTTGGTGAATCTCTATATCGCTGCTAGTGACTTATCCCAATTGAGCCATTTAACTTTGCCAACATTGGCGTGTCGCTTTATCTGATGATGTAATCAACAGGATCTTGCATAATTTGTTCCACTGAAATATTTATTTCTGCATCTTGTTACAAACTCACAAGAGGCATGTATATATAAGACACAGTCACTCTGTGACCTTCACTTTATTCCCAGGACCAAGGAGTGCTGACCCTGGGTGGGACCTCCCCTTTTATAGCTGGAAACCCAGGTGAGGAGTGTCTCCCGCAAGCTCACCCCCTGTGTGCATGAGTTACAGTTACATGACTATTGTCATTGTAAGATGGTGAAATACATGACATCACCTCCCCCCCTTAAGTCTTTTAGTTTCAGAGGTTAAGTCTATCGGGTGGTCGACGCTCTCTCGTGGAGCGCTGCAGTTGTGGCTCTGGTGGCTGAGCCTCAGCACGCGTCTCTGCCACTTGAGGTGATTCCGGCCTGGCCGCAGGGACTGTGCATGCTGAGGGCTGTCTTTGTTGCTCGTACGCCGGCAGTGGTGTGGGTGCCATCTCATGCTCTTCTTCCGGTTCCCCCGTGTCTATGCTGAACCTTGTCTTTACTTGGTCCAAGTGTTTGCGGCATATCTGCCCATTGTTTAGTCTGACCACCATGACCCTGTTTCCTTCTTTGCCGATTACAGTGCCCTCAAGCCATTTGGGTCCCAAAGCATGGTTAAGAACAAATACCGGGTCATCTACTTCTATACACCTCCCCCTTGAGCCTCGATCATGGAGCTGGTTTGGGACTGGCGCTTGCCCTCAACAATGTCTGCCAGGGCTGGGTGAATGAGGGACAGCCGCGTCTTGAGCGTGCGTTTCATGAGGAGTTCCGCTGGTGGGACTCCCGTGAGTGAGTGCGGCTGGGACCTGTAGGCCAGCAGGAGGCGCGATAGGCGGTACTGAAGGGAGGGTCCTTGGATGCGTAGCATGCCCTGCTTTATGACTTGGACCGCCCGTTGCCTGGCCATTGGAAGCCGCTGTCCGGACATGCTTGATCCCATTTCCCGACATAAACTCCTGGAATTCATGGCTGGTAAAACACGGGCCATTGTCGCTGACCAGGATGTCCGGCAAGCCATGGGTCGCAAAAACCGTACGCAGACTCTCCACAGTGGTGGATGTCGTGCACGAGTTCAATATGATGCACTCGATCCACTTCGAGTATGCATCGGCAACGTTCAGGAACATTTTCCCCATGAACGGGCCCACATAGTCTCCGTGAATACGTGACCATGGTCTGGTGGGCCAGGGCCACGGTCTGAGTGGGGCCTCCCTGGGGGCATTGCCCAGCTGGGCACACGTCGTGCACCTGCGAACCCAGTATTCCAGGTCTGAGTCAATCTCCGGCCACCATACATGTGACGTGGCGATGGCCTTCATTAACACGATGCCAGGGTGCTCGCTGTGGAGTTCCCTGATGAACGCTTCCCTTCCTTTCTGGGGCATGACTCCCCGCCCCATAACAGGCAGTCGGCTTGGATGGAGGGTTCATCCATCCGTCTCTGAAACGGCCTGACTTCCTCGGGGCACGCCCTGTGTGCGGGCGCCCAATTTCCAGTCAGGACACATTTCTTTCTCATGGATAGGAGGGGGTCCCTGTTGGTCCAGAGTTTGATCTGGCAGACTGTGATGGGGGAGCCCGCAGTGATAAAAGCCTCAATGGCCATGACCATCTCGGCACTCTGCTCCGACGCCCCCTCAATGGTGGCCAGTGGGAGCCTGCTGAGTGAGTCAGCGCAATTTTCGGTGCCTGGCCGGTGCCGTGTGGTGTAGTCATACGCAGCCAGTGTGAGGGCCCATCGCTGTATGCGAGCTGACGCATTAGTGTTGACAGCCTTGCTGTCGGACAACAGGGATGTTAATGGCTTGTGGTCCGTCTCTAGCTCGAACTCTCTACCGAAAAGGTACTGGTGCATCTTTTTCACACCGTACACACACGTGAGTGCCTCTTTCTCGACCGCACTGTATCCACGCTCTGCCTGGGAGAGCGACCTGGAGGCGTAAGCCACCGGTTGGAGTCGGCCGTCATCATTGCCCTGCTGCAACACACACCCAACCCCGTAGGATGACGCATCGCATGTTAAACCAGCTTATTACAGGGGTCATACAAAGTCAACAGTTTGTTGGAACACAGCAGGTTCCTCGCCTTATTAAAAGCCCGTTCTTGACACTCGCCCCCAAACCATTCACAACCTTTACGGAGGAGCATGTGTAACGGCTCCAACAATGTGCTTAAGTTCGGCAGAAAGTTCCCAAAATAGTTCAAAAGTCCCAGGAATGATCGCAACTCCGATGTGTTGCCGGGCCTGGGCGCCCGGCGGATCGCCTCCGTTTTTGATTCAGTGGGCCGGATCCCGTCTGCGGCAACCCTCCTGCCCAGGAACTCGACTTCTGGGGCCAAAAACACGTACTTGGCCTTTTTCAGCCGCAAGCCTACCCGATCCAATCGGCGTAGCACCTCCTCCAGGTTGTGGAGGTGTTCCTCGGTGTCTCGACCCGTTATGAGAATGTCGTCTTGCAATACGACCGTTCCAGGAATGGACTTGAGCAAGCTTTCCATGTTTCTCTGAAAGATAGCTGCTGCCGAACGAATGCCAAACAGGCACCTGTTGTAGATAAATAATCCTTTGTGTGTCATGATGGTGGTCAGAAGCTTGGATTCTTCAGCCAGTTCCTGAGTCATGTAGGCCGAAGTGAGGTCCAGCTTCGTGAACAGCTTGCCACCTGCCAGCGTGGCAAAGAGGTCCTCCGCTCTCGGGAGCGGGTATTGGTCTTGCAGCGACACTCGGTTGATGGTGGCTTTGTAGTCGCCACAAATCCCAACCGAGCCGTCTGCTTTGAGGACGGGAACGATGGGACTTGCCCAGTCGCTGAATTCAACGGCTGAAATTATGCCCTCTCTGAGCAGCCTGTCCAGTTCACTTTCAATTTTCTCACGCATCACGTACGGCACCGCTCTGGCTTTGTGGTGCACTGGTCTGGCGCTCGGAGTAATGTGTATCACTACTTTAGTGCCCTTGAACGTTCCGACACCGGGTTGAAAGAGTGACTCGAATTTTTGCAATACCTGTGAGCATGAACTTCGCCCCACGGATGAAATGGCGTGCACATCTCCCCATTTCCAACTCATCTCAGCTAGCCAACTCCTCCCCAAGAGCGCGGGGCCATTTCCCGGAACAATCCAGAGTGGCAGCCGGTTCTGTGATCCATTATGTGTTACCACCAAGTTTTCACTGGCCAGCACTGGGATGATCTCTTTGGTGTATGTACATAGCTGCGTCTCAATGCGTTCCAGTTTGGGCCATAGTATCTCAAATTGTTGGGCGCTCATGAGTGACTGGCTAGCTCCCGTATCCAGCTCCATGTGCACCGGGATGCCATTCAGTAAGACTTTCCGCCTGCATTGCAGACCCCTCGTCTGGTTCCTCTGTCTCGCAGACTAGCCTCGCTACTGCCTTTTTGCACATCCTAGCCAAGTGTCCACTGACATTACAAATCCTACAGGTATAAAGCTGGAACCTGCAGCTTTTGGCAGTGTGTCTACCCCCACACCCCCAGCATGAGCTGAGATTTGTGTTAACAAAAGGACTATTCCCAGGCACTCCTCTCTAGTGGCCCGTTTGACTGTTTCTAAGCACTCTGATGGAGGGTGTTAATGGTCCCATCACGGGATGCATTGTTCCTCGTGATGGCGTGAATTGCCGATCCCCTTTCCATTGCCCATGTTGCTGGCCCACCCTGGAACTTGTTGCTGCCTGGGCGGTGTCGAATTGCCCTTGCCTGCCTGCGGGGTTCTGTATCACTTTTACAACATTAACTCCCTGGTTTATCACAACGTTTGGACCAGGGCTGCGTGCGTAAATTAGCTTGGTCTCCTCTTCCCCTGCCATAAAGGTCTGAGCTATCAACACCGCCCCTTCTAATGTCAAATCCTTGGTCTTTATGAGCTTCCTGAAAATGCCGGCATGATTAATGCCCTCGATGAAAAGTCCCTTAACATCTCCCCTCTGCAGGCATCGGAGAACTTACAGAGACTGGCCAGACGCCGCAGTTCCGCCACGAAGTCCGAGACGTTTTGACCCTCCCGACGCCGGTGAGAGTAGAACCGGTGCCGGGCCATGTGTACGCTACTCACCGGCTTGAGATGCTCACTGATCAGCTGGCTGAGCTCTTCGAAGGACTTGTCCGCCGGCTTTTGGGGTGCGAGCAGGTCTTTCATCAGCGCATACGTCTGTGGACTACAGCTGGTCAGTAGATGCGCCCTCCGCTTGTCAGCCGCTGTCGCTCCCAGCCAGAACTTTGTGACAAACCTCTGCTGGAGTCTTTCCACAAAGTCATCCCAATCCTCACCCACACAGTAACGTCCCTCTGTGCCACCGGTGGCCATCCTCGTGGTTCGGTGATTCCTGTTTCTCGTCGCCAGATGTAGTGTCTCTGCACCTTGTTACAAACTCACACGAGGCATGTATATATCAGACACGGTCACTCTGTGACCATCACTTTATTAACAGGACCAAGGAGTCCTGACCCTGGGTGGGACCTCCCCTTTTATACCTGGAAACCCAGGTGAGGAGTATCTCCTGCAAGCTCACCCCCTGTGGTCAGGGTGTGCATTTCAAGGGTACAGGTACAGTGTGCATGAGTTACAGTTACATAACTATTGTCATTGCAAGATGGTGAAATACATGACATGTTTGGTTGCAGTTTCTGTCACCACTTCCTGTTGACCTCAATTGGTCAATTTCTCCTGCATGCTCTTCCTCCTCTGCAGCTTTCTTCATGTAATTAGCAAAGCCATTCTGAGCTTCTCGGGCAGTTCTGGACCCAGCGGTTCCCCTCATAACTGGTATTTTGAATATTTGCCTTTTTACAGTTAGCTGTCTATACCTTAATAAATTCATTTGCAGGATCTTGCGGAGACATTCTGGGAGGACAGATGCACCAACATCATTGTCCTCGCCTAGGCCAACATCCCCAGCATTGAAGCACTGACCACACTAGATCAGCTCTGCTGGGTAGGCCACATAGTTCGCATGCCAGACACGAGACTCCCTAAGCAACTGCTCTATGCGGAGCTCCTTCATGGCAACCGAGCCAAAGATGGGCAGCGGAAATGTTACAAGGACACCCTCAAAGCCTCCCTGGTGAAGTGCGACATCACCACTGACACCTGGAGTCCCTGGCCGAAGACCACCCTAGGTGGAGAAAGTGTATCCAGGAGGGCGTTGAGCTCTTTGAATCTCAACGCTGCGAGCGTGAAGAGGTCAGGCGCAGGCAGCGGAAGGAGCGTGTGGTAAATCAGCCCCCCCCCCCCCCCACCCCGATGAATGTCTGTCCCACCTGTGACAGTCTATGGCTCCCGTATTGGGCTGTTCAGCCACCAAAGAACTCACTATAGTAGTGGAAGCAAGTCTTCCTCGATTCCGTGGCTCTACCTATGAGTATGATGAATAAATTCATGCTATCCTTTAAACCATTTGATAAGCAGGATATTATCTGTAGACCATTAGGAGAGCATCATGCCTTCTAATAAATCATCATTGATCAGGTAATTGAGGAGAAATCCCACTGAACATCATTAGCCATTATTGGCCATATTTTAACCTTAGATGATCTTTGGATGAAAGGATATGTTGAATATCTTTATCCTAAATCCAGGTTAAGTTTTACATGCTGGGAAAGTTTTGGAGTTTACACGACCACTGGTGACATGCTCCATTGGAAAGTCAGTTCTATGATACCTTTATTCAGTAAACATATGAGTAGTTAGCAATTATTAATTTAGATCCTGTTTGTTGCAATAAATGTGTCAATTTTGTTTCATTTGACTTACTGAAATGGCAAGAAAGAGAAGGCATGTAGTTGGATTTGTACCTTTGGCTTTTGCAGGATCCCACCTGATACGTCCTTACTATACAGTATAAATGCACACGAGGCCCATGCTTGAGAGGTCAGTCTGTGACCTGTCCTTTATTCCTTAGCACTCAAGTGCCGGAAGTGGGTGGAGCTTCCCCTTTTATATCTGAAGGTCTAGGTTAGGAGTGTCTCCCACAAGTTCACCACCTAGTGGTCAGTGTTCTCACAGTGTACAACTTAGGTCAGATTATACATGGGTTACAATGCTGGTTGAATACATGACACCACCTTTTGCCTTGACCGTAGAAGTTGAAAGTGAAAACCAAGCACCCGTTTCTTGCTGAAAGCAGCAGTCGGAATGTTCCATGCTTTCCTGCTCCTTTAACCTCTGCACTTGATATCAAAGCTCTCTGTCCCTTCTGCGGAATAAATTTAGGGGCACAAACATTTTTAAAATCTCCACTTGCTCAAACCCTCTCACCATTTTCAGAGAAATGAAAAGTATCAAAAGTATCAAAAGGCTCCAACCACTTGGAAGCTGTGGTTTTTCGTGAAGCTATTTGAATGACAGTAAGCCCGCATTTAAATGCGAGTATTTTATCAACATTATTTTTGTCCTTCTGTTAAACCCGATAACAGGAGGAGAGCACAACTCTTGCATCCACAGAGCTACTTTAAAGACGCCTCGATATTTCAGAAGAGTAACAATTTGGGAGGGAGAAAAAAACATTTTATAACACAGCAATCATACATCTTGAGTAACTGCTGACTGACAAATTGGATAATAAATCGATACCCTGAACTTTTTACTGCTTGATGTACAGTGTGATGCAAATTAGTTAGCTTCAATGCTGGCTTACCTTTCTCTGCTGTTTGTTGATATCAATCCTATAACGCCAAAAGAATGGTAACTTTATCCAGTTATGTATGAAAAGTATCTTTGAGGCTTTGCATTAGATGTGGGTGCAAATAGGAAAATTCTGTTACCCTTATATAGAGGGGCACAATATATATACATATAAAATGTACAAATAAATTGACGAAAAAACAAACAGAACCCCGACTAAATCATTAAAAATAACATTAATTAGCATATCAACAATAACAACAAACTATGTGCTTGCATGACTTGTGTGAAGAATCTCAGGGCTAAATTCTATACTTAAGCACCTTATTTGCCTTATTGCCTAGTTGCCACTATTTAATGTACAGAGTTAAAGTTTTAAAATATTTAATTTGGTTATTAGGGCTTTAAACTAATGAAAGGGGGGGGCTTGGGAGGATTCAGGAAAGAGTTCATTTAAAAGCAGCAAGAGAAATGTCATGGCTCTAGAGCAGAGTAGAGTTGTGGGTAAAAATAAACAAAGCGTGTCAGGAAGGGACAGAGAGTAATAAAGGTAATAAGGCATCAGTGACTTAAGTGACATCAGGGAAAAATAGAAATAAGTCAAAGCTAAAGGCACTATATCTGAATGCGCAAAGCATTTGTAACAACATAGATGAATTAATAGCGCAAATAGAAATGAATAGGTTTGTTCTAATAGCCATTACAGAGACATGGTTGCAAAGTGGCCAAGGTTGGGAACTAAATATTTCAGGATACTTAAATTTTAGAACAGATAGACAAAATGGAAAAGGAGGAGGGGTAGCTCTGATAATAAAGGATGGGATTAAAGGCAGAACAGAGAAAGGATCTTAGCTCCAAAAATCAAGAAGTAGAATCAGTTTGGGTAGAGCTAAAAAAGCAGCAAGGGGCAAAAACCATCGGTGGGAGTTGCTTATAGCCCCCCAAACAGTAGTTGTAATGTGGGACAGAGTTTAAATCAGGAAATTAGAGGCACATGTAACAAGGTAATACAATAATCATGGGGGGCTTTAATCTACATATAGACTGGGCAAACCAAATCTGCAGTAATAGTGTGGAGAACAAATTCATGGAATGTATACAATAGAGTTTTCTCGATCAGTATATTGAGGAACCAACTAGGGAACAGACTATTTTAGCTTGAGTATTGTGCAATGAGAAAGGGTTTATTAATAACCTTGTAGTAAAGGGGCCTTTAGGGAAGAGTGACCGTAATATGATAGAATTTTATATTGAGTTTGAAAGTGATTTAATTAAATCCGAACTAGGGTCTTAAATCTAAACAAAGCAAACTACGTAGGTATGAGCGGCGAGTTCACTAAGGTAGATTGGGAAGCTACTTTAAAAGGTATGATGGTAGACAAGTAATTGATAGCATTTAAAGAATTAATACAATAAATATACATTCCTTTAAGGCACAAAACCCCCACAGGAAAAGTGGTCCCACCGTGACTAACAAGAGAAAGTTAAAAATAGTATTAGATCAAAGGAAGAGGCTTATAATGTTGCCAAAAAGAGTAGTAAGCCTGAGAATTTGAAGGATTTTAGAATTCATCAAAGGACGACCAAGAAATTGATAAAGGGAAAATAGAATATGAGAGTAAACTAGCGAGAGACATAAAAACAGGCTGTAAAAGCTTCTATAGGTATGTAAAAAGGAAAAGATTAACAAAAGTAAATGTGGGTTCCTTACAGGCTGAGACAGGAGAAATTATAATGGGAATAAGGAAATGGCAGAGAAATGAAACAAATACTTCACTGAAGAAGACGCAAAAAACTTGCCAGAAATAGTAGAGAACCAAGGGTCCAACGAGAATAAGGAAATTATTAGTAAAAAAAAAATAGAACTGCAGAAATCATTGGGACTGAAAGCCAACAAATCCCCTGGACCTCACGGCCTACATCCTGGGGTTTGAAAGAGATAGCTATAGAGATAGTGGATGCATTGTTTGTCATCCTCCAAAATTCCATGGATTCTAGAACGGTTCCCGCGGATTGGAATGTAGCAAATGTAACCCCGCTATTTAAGAAAGGAGGGAGAGAGAAAACGGGGAACTACAGACCAGTTAGCCTGACATCAGTCATAGCATCTATTGTTAAGGATGTGATATCAGGGCACTTAGAAATTAATAATAGGATTGGGTAGAATCAACACAGATTTATGAAAGGGAAATCATGTTTGACGAATCTGTATGAGATTGTAACTAGTAGAATAGATACTGGGGAACCAGTGGATATGGTGTATTTGGATTTTCAGAGGGCATTCGATAAGGTGCCACAAAAGAGATTGTTAAATAAAATTAGGGCTCATGGGATTGGGGGTAATATGGATTGAGGATTGATTAATTGACAGAAAACAGAGAGTAGGAATAAACGGGTCATATTCGGGTTGGCAAGTGGGGTACTGCAAGGATTGGTGCTTGTGCTGATTGCTGATAATACAAAGCTAGGTGGAAATGTAAGTTGTGAGGAGGATGCAAATAGGCTTCAAGGGGATTTAGACAGGCTCAGTGAGTGGGCAAGAACATGGCAAATGGAATATAATGTGGAGAAATGTGAAGTTATCCAATTTAGCAGGAAAATTAGAAAGCTGAGTATTTTTTAAATGGTGAGAGATTGGGAAATGTTGGTGTTCAGAGGGACCTGGGTGACCTTGTATATGAATCACTGAAAGTTAACCTGCAGGTACAGCAGGCAGTCTCAGAATAAGGGTTTGGCCATTTAGGACTGAGATGAGGAGAAATTTCTTCACTCAGAGGGTGGTGAATCTTTTGAATTCTCTACCCCAGAGGGCTGTAGAGCCTCAGTCATTTAGTATATTCAAGGCAGGGATTGATAGATTTCTGGATATTAAGGGAATCAAGGGATATGGGAACCGGGTGCGAAAGTGGAGTTGAGGTCGAAGATCAGCCGTGATCTTATTGAATGGCCAATCCTGCTCCTATTTCTTATATTTCTTGACAGATCCTTCTAATTACTTCTTTCCAATGTCACCTTCAGAGTGGAAGTTGGGGATGAAGTTTGATATAGTCAAATATAGGAAGTAAACAGTGTTATAATTGCTTTCTAAAGTGATGACATTATGCTTAGAAATACGATTAAGAACATATTGTTAATAAATTCTATCAAAGCCCTTTAACTGTAAGACTATAATGTGTGTGAGTGTTCATGTGCTGAGAACATAAGAATACAAGGAGGTAAGGATAATCGTGGTGATGTTGCAATGACACAGAATGGTGGGATAAAGGTTCAATACCTTCTATCAATGAGATTTGACTCTTGGCTATGTCACTCAGCACCAATCATAGGTCTCCTCAAAGGGAACCAGAGATAGGGTCTTCCCTGGCTGTTCTCGTGTGTCGATAGAAGCTGAAGCAGATTGCTGGTCTAACTGTAAGACAAAGGAGACCGGAAAAAAAGCACAACATATCCTCAGCCAGTTCAGCTTGCCTCATCATGTGGGTTCAGGTACAGGGTTTCCTACATCCAATTTCATATCCTATATACTGTAGGTCCCAGCTCCTCAGGGAATCTGGAGTCTTACGCAGTTGTTTTTTTGTGTGCAACAGCTGCCATTTTGTAGTACCTTTGGGTGAGTAATTGCATCATCATCATAGGCAGTCCCTCAAAATGAGGATGACTTGCTTCTATGCCAAAAAAGGATGAGTTCACAGGTGTTTCAATGAAGGACCTAATATTCCAGGCCCTGAACAACATAGTGTAGGGTGGAAGATCTTGTGCGTGGATTTTTTTAACGTGGGGTGACCGTTGCACACCAGCCACCACACAGGCTTGACAGAGCTAGGTCTTGGTCCAGTGGCAAGGGTTACCCAGGACGACTGGAGGTCAGCTCCGCTGCACGGACCTAGTGTGCACACATATTGCAGTGTGGGCTGGCCCGTGCTGCCCCTGGACCCTTGCCTCTTTTGGCCCCGAACTCGTGTCTCTCTTGGGCCCCGATAATGTCCCTCTACAATCTCTCGCCGCTCCTTCGCCCTGACCTCACCACTCCTGCTCCTGCTGTCCCTGCCCACGCTCCAATCACCAACCTGGACCTTGATGATGTCCCTCTTCGCTGCTGTCGCCCTCCTGCACCAGTTCGCGCCGTACCTTGCCGTGGTATGCTGAACGCTTTTCTTTCTTTTTTCTGGGACATGTTTGGATCTGATTTTTATAGAAATCTGACAAAACTATTTGGGACATTCATAATTAGTAAGTTAAAGGATTAGTGAGTCAAAAAAGGAAGCCAGTGAGCCGGAAAGTCAAAGCAAGATATGCTGCGAGCGAACCGCTGTCAGGACATTTGAAAATGTGAGTTAAGTGTCAGGCAATACTAAATATAGCAGAAGCTGATATTGCTGCAGTTTCTCCAATGGAAATTCATTTCAGAAGATTGAGAACTAGCCAACCTGGAAAAAGCACTGCAAATGGTATCAGATTCCATCAGGCTGGAAGCTAGATTGGAAACAGGGCAAGTAAACTCACCTGTTTACTGTATGAGTGATAAAGCAAAAGATATTTTATCATTCAACTGATGGGTGATGAAAATAAAAAGCACAATTTAGCTATGGGAAAGTTTGATATACATTTCAGCATCAGGATAACTGTGATTTATGACAGGGCTAAATTACATCAAAGAAAACAACTACACGTAAAGCCTGTAGAGACATTCGTAACTGATGTTTTCAGATTAGAGCCCGGCGAGAATGGACAAGTTGTGTTCAAAGAAGAAATCATCAGGGACAAACTAGTAGTGAGACACTTGACGAACCTTTGCATGAATGTCTTCAATTAGACATGAATATTGGAGACAGCAATGATGCAGATACATCAGAAGAAAGCAAGTAAAGCAACAAATTACATTGCTCAAAAGAGCGTGACCCAATGCGAGCACTGCAAGCTATGGCTTCTGTAGATGCAATCAAGCACAGACACACACACACACGAGATGGCACAATTATAAGCATAAGAAGAACTGCAATAAGTCAGGCACATTGCAAATACCAAGCAGACAACAGTATTACTTCTAAAATATTAAATGCCACAATTAAGGGAAAAAAGGACATTTCACAGTTGTAAATGTTTCAAGCAAAGGATCCATACAACAAAACAAGTGACGAAAATCTAACAGTGATAACTGAGAAATATTTCCAAGTGAATATATTGGAAATAGGAGCAGTGTTGGATAATCACGACTGAATTAAAGATATCATGGTGTGTAAATTTGAGCTGGTGCACAAGGTATCATCACAACACAGCAAAAGTACAACAAAATACACCTCAAGGATAAGCTGTTAGAGACATGAGTTATTAAACAAGTATCTTTCACCAAGTGCACAATAAACCAAAGTAGCTGACTGTTGCAGTACCCTCTGATGGGAGCAAATCTGGGCAGCACTCATGGGCAACCTAATCTCAACTCCTGTCAATGACCACGACAACCAAACTCTCTGACAAAAATATTCCGTTGTACTATTTACTTCTGTCTCTGTGGCAATATTTAAAATTCCTACTGTTACTGTGCTCACTAACTCCAATGGACTAAAATGTTCAATATTTGAATACTGCTTGAATCCATCCATAACGACTTTCAGAAGGTGGCAAAAATGGACTTTTTCTTTCACTTTTCATCACTGTTTGTTAATCTATTTCTGGAGGAATCAGAATCTGCAAAGCAGAACTAAACACCTATGAATAGTTTGTTAGTGCTTGTAAGAATAAGTGTTTAGTAATGATAACATTGATTCTGTGTATATATATAAAAATGTTAAAAGTGTAGATTATACGAAGACACAAGTTTAGAAAGAAACAAGGTGAATAACTCCCCCCAAGTTTATGTCTCCTCTGGCTGGGCTCAAGGACTAAAGGAAGCATGGCTTTGAAACTCACCAAACTAGAAAGGTGTTAATTGGAAAGCCATTAATCTAATCAAGGAATGTCACCGGGCCGCCAGACAGACACATGTATGAGGAGAAGCCAACCAGAAACGGCCCTGGAAACAAGACACAATCCTGAGGCTTTCTGAGAAACAATGGACTTAAGGGGTATAATAACCCGAGCAAAGATTGCTTGCGCTCTTTTCTCCTTAGCACATGGCAAAGCAGGAACCTCCCTCAACAGCAGAAGCAAGGATGGTCGCCATGTGCTTGTGCTTTGCCAGAGGGAAATAAAGTATACCTTTTTATAAATCATCATTATTGTAACATCATTGTACCTGTTGTAACTAAGTAGCTCCGTAGGATAGCTGACGACTGCTGATAGATGTGCATGTGTGTGCATTTAATAAATTATTCCAAATTGTTTTAAAATAATTGGTCTTGCTGAAAATTTAATGCCAGAGATTTAGAAATCTTATGTTTTCTATTTCATGTTTTTCTCACACTTTCTTTACTGAAATTTGCAAGTCATGAATTTTCCACCATCCCACATTTTCAATGTTCTTCCCTCCTTTCCTGAAGGTATGCTATACTGGAATATGATTTCAGTTGCGTTCCTCTACCTCACCTATTTTTCAGCCCAGATTTTAACTCCAGGTGGATTCCCGGCTCAAGCCTGAGTTAAAATTGCAGTTAGGTCTCAATGACGTCATCGGGCTGCAATGTGCATGTGTAAAGAAGGACCCTGCTCGCTGGCCGGGCAGGTGTGAACAGGAAGCCGCAGTGCGAGAGAAAGCGAGCGGAGAGCAGCAGCTCGGCCCGCGTGGAATTGCTGAGTAAAAACAAGAAAGAGAAGGAACCTCCGAAAACCGGGGAAAGTGGCAAAAGCAGCACAAAGGACGGGCAGGAAACCGGGGAACATGAGGTAAAGGTTGAGAGACGGGAGGCGGTGGCCTTTGGGCCTCCAGAGCGGTTAGTGGCAGAGTGTCTGGATGCAGGTGGCCGGTGCTTTAGGGCAGTGCTGCCGTGCACGTGGTGCTGGTGGTGGCTTTTGGGTTACTGTCTCGCTGCAGCCCTCAGGTTTTTCATCCGGTTTATGTATTTACAGCTCCGTTTGACGCAGGAACAGTAGCCTAATATTTATGTTACTGGACTAGTAATCCAGAGGCCTGGAGTAATGATCCAGAGACATGAGTTCAAATCCCACCATGGCAACTGGGGAATTTAAATTCAGTTAATTAAATTAATTTGGAATAAAAAGCTAGTGACCATGAAACTATCGGATTGTCATAAAAATGTATCTGGTTCACTAATGTCCTTTAGGGAAATAAATCTGCTGTCCTTACCCGGTCTGGCCTATATGTGACTCCAGACCCACAGCAATGTGGTTGATTCTTAACTGCCCTCTGAAATGGCCTAACAAGCCACTCAATCGTACCTAACCGCTACGATAAATAATAATAATAAAACCGGATGGACCATGAGGCATTGACCTTGGCACCAGCTACAGATAACCCAGTCCAGTCAACAAGTAACATTCACGCCACACAAGTGCCAGGCAATGACTGTCTCCAACAAGCGAGAGTCTAATCACTGCCCCTTGATATTCAATCGCCGAATCAACATCCTGGGGATCACCATTGACCAGAAACTTAACTGGACTACCCATCTCTCACTCCACCACTGGCGCACTGTGGCTGCCATGTTTGCCATCTACAAGATGCACTGCAGCAACTCGCCAAGGCTTCTTTGGCGGCACCTCCCAAACCCGCGATCTCTACCACCTAGAGGGACACGGGCAGAAGGGGCATGGAAACACCACCACCTGCAAGTTCCCCTCCAAGTTACATACCATCCTGGCTTGGAAGTTTATTGCCGTTCCTTCATTGTCGCTGGGTCAAAATCCTGGAACTCACTCCGTAATAGCACCGTGGGAGTACCTTCACCATACGGACTTCAGCGGTTCAAGAATGTGGCAATTAGGGATGGCCATTAAATGCTGGTCTTGGCAGCGATGCCCACATTCCATGAATGAATAATAAAAAATAAACACACTGCAGCCAACCATTTTGATACCGTGTTTTAAGACTGAGATGAGGAGGCATTTCTTCACTCAGAGGATTGTGAATCTTTGGCATTCTCCACCCCAAAGAGCTGCGGATGCTCAGTCATTGAGTACATTCAAGGCTGAAATAGATAAATGTTTGGACTCTAGGGTAATCAAGGGATATGGGGATCGGGTGGGAAAGTGGAGTTGAGGTCGATGATCGGCCATGATCTTATTGAATGGAGCAGGCTCGAGGGGTTGTATGGCCTACTCCTGATCCTAATTCTTATGTTCTTGTGACCCATTGGCTCCGAGCATGTGTCCTTGCTGCCTGCTCAGGCGAGCAGGTTAAAATTGTAGATGCTGCGATCATGGCGGCTTTTGGACAGATAAGAGCCAGGGCAATTTTAACTGCCTACCCGCCGGGTTTGTGCTGAGCTAGTAGGGTTAAAATCGCTCCCATCGGTCATCCTGACTGAAATCAGAAATTCAGCACCGGAAATCATAGGTAGGCAGTATGTATTATAGGTTTTTGTCTCAATCTAAATGAACAAATGTTGACATGCACGATAGATCAAGCTGCATCTAAAAGGCCCCACCCAATCTGCCCACTGTCCATTTTCAAATGTTCTATTTTTCTGTGGAATATCAGCATGCATCTAATGCAAAAATGTTGAAAAGGTTTTTTTTTGCTCCTAGATATTTTTATTTCGAATAGGTGTGACTCCAGGAATACAGTTAAACGCAGAATCGATCATTAAAAATCTATTAGAAAAAGATAGAAAGTTTCAGAGCTGGAGAAAGAATCGTGTTTTCTTAGTGGGTTCTATGGTGCAGTTTCAAACAGTATATAATTTACTCCTGTTCCAAAATGACAGCCTCCGACAGAGGATTTGTTAAGATGTCAAGGACAGTCTTCTCTGTATATTAACACCCTGGAAACACATTCAAAAATACTACAGGGTGAGAACTTTGTGAATGCACGAAAGATTCGTGCTGTAAAGGTAATTTTTTAAACAAAGAAAATCCTAAAATGAGCTTTTTTCTCAGAATCTTTATTAAAAGGTCAGTGATGGCTTGTGGCAATGTTGCAGCAAGAACATTATAGCCGCAGGGCTGTGATCTCAATTTCCCCTGGTGGCAAATCTCGATTCTCAGATGGGGGAGGTGTTATATAGAAATGCAAGTCACTTCCACACAGTGTGGAGACAGGGGAGAACCATGAACAAATAATGCTTTATTTTCCCTGCAACTGTGAAACAGGGAAACTATATTCTATCATCAAGTGCGTTTGTAAGTTTTGTAATGCGCTAATTTTGCTTATTGCAAGAAGTAGGGGTAGGACTCACTTTCAATAATTCTTGATCGTGATATTTGTATATCTGCCTCTGGCCTGAAAATAAGCTCTTGTCATCAGCAACGATGACTGAGGTAGGTCATTCAGCTCATATAATTCATCTATTCAGAAACGCCCCAGTAGCTAATTGCTTCTTGAATGATTCCAGGGGTTTTTGCCTCCTATCTGGGAATCCATTCCAAGTGTTGGTCACTCTGTGTGTGAAGGACTTCCTGATGGGTCTGACTCTGATTCCTTTTTGTGAACAGGCATTCAGATAGAACAATACTTGATGACAAATTGAATTAGATGAGATAGGGATTGAGCACCTGAGTTTATCTACCTTCTGGGCCACTCCTGGACTTCACATGTGGACTGAAGAAAGCCCTACTGTTGCATTCCTACAAGCTCTGAGTCATGAAGAAGACCTGCTTGGACACATGTCTTCAAAGCTTAAAGTTTAACCTACTTTAAAGCCGTTGATGAGAGACAAGAAAGACCAGGGCATTCTTCTTCCATTCTCTACACAGTCCCAAAGAACAGTGAACCAACTGATGGTTACCATCTATTCGAGTGTGGTTTCAGGTCCCACTCCAGAACAAGTCCCACTTGAGCACATAAATCTAGGCTAACACTCCAGTGCAGTGCTGAGGGAGTGCTGCACTGTCGGAGGTGTCGCCTTTCGGATGAGACGTTAGACCGAGGTCCCGTCTGCTCTCTCAGGTGGACATTATAGATCCCATGGCACTATTTCGAAGAAGAGCAGGGGAGTTATCCCCAGTGTCCTGGCCAATATTACCCCTCAATCAACATAATAAAAACAGATGATCTGGTCATTATCACATTGCTGTATGTGGGAGTTTGCTGTGCACAAGTTGGCTGCCACATTTCCCACATTATAACAGTGACTATACTCCAAAAGTACGTCATTGGCTGTTAAGCGTTTTTAGATGTCCGGTAGTCGTGAAAAGCACTATATAAATGCAAGTCTTTTTTGTTTTATCAGAACCACTGGATACTCATTGTAATGTATGCATCTGTAAGTATAATAAACCCACTCCGTTGTGCCTCCTACTTTCTGCTCATTACAACAGTAGAATATTGATGGGAAATGTGTGTATAGATCTGAAAGAACAAAAGCAATATTTCCCCATGTCCTGATAATGTGAACTTTTACACACTTTCATGCACAGGAAAAAGAATCAGTATAAATATAGCTGAATGCCAGAACCAGGATGCTGATTAATTTTTAAATGCTGATATTCTTAAATTCTATCAGCAATAGTTTGGTTTATAACCAAGACATTTCTGTTCAATCATCATATGATTGCTCAGATGTTAACAGTAAAATGTTAAAATAGTTTTTACAGTTTCCATTCAGTAAACTAGGATAATCTGGCTGTTCGTATTCCTGCTAGAGAGGTAGTAAAGTTCAGCAAATCTATTTTGAATTAAAAAATTGATTGTATAAACATAGAATATTAAACGTGCTTTGTTTCCTGAATAGCTCAGTTTCTAAAGGCAGTGTGTAACTGACCAACACTGACGCAGGAGGGTCTCGAGTTCAATCCATGGTTTGTAAAGAGATAGTGTGCATCAGCCTGGGCAGTAAGGCAATAGGTACCTGCACCTGTGGTTAGGATGGAAAGATCAGCCAGGCTTCCAGCTCCTGATCACTATCCAGTGGCCCCACCTGGGAAATGGGCATGTGTGGGCAGGAATGGCCAAGCCTAAGTGATGTTGCCATGGTTAAATAGCCTCATGAGATCCTTCATCTGGGCTGACACAGGTAAACTGGAACTGCTCTCCAGCAAAAGTCAGCATCATCAGGAGAGGAAGGGAGAAATAAAAAGAAAACTAGAGAGAGCAAACTAAAATTAACACACCTCAAAATTAGCAAAATACCTTAAAAAAAAGGTTTGCTGTGGTTTTTTAACCTTTTAAGTGCTAACACCCGAGAAGAATTAAAAGAGTGCAATTTTCACCAGGGCAAGGCGATGTTTCATTTGAAACTGCTCACTGTGTAATCCATCCAGTTATAACGTGCGAACCACATCATCATATATTTTGCCCGCAGAATTTCCTGGAAATAGACAGTGTGTTATCTCCTGACAAATCTGCAGTATTCACACCATATTCATTGATATGTTAGCAGAAATAGTATTATATATCAGTAGCACATGACAGTACGGGCAGCATAATGTCAGAGTCAAAATTAAATAAAATCAACTTTAAAACATAGAAACATAGAAACTAGGTGCAGGAGTAGGCCATTCGGCCCTTCGAGCCTGCACCGCCATTTAATAAGATCATGGCTGATCATTCCTTCAGTGCCCCTTTCCTGCTTTCTCTCCATACCCCTTGATCCCCTTAACCGTAAGGGCCATATCTAACTCACTCTTGAATATATCCAATGAATTGGCATCAACGACTCTCTGTGGTACGGAATTCCACAGGTTCACCACTCTGAGTGAAGAAGTTTCTCCTCATCTCAGTCCTAAATGGCCTACCCCTTATCCTTAAACTGTGTCCTCTGGTTCTGGACTTCCCCAACATCGGAATATTCTTCCTGCATCTAACCTGTCCAGTCCTGTCAGAATTTTGTGTGTTTCTATGAGATCCCCTCTCATCCTTCTAAACTCCAGTGAATATAGGCCCAGTCGATCCAGTCTCTCCTCATATGTCAGTCCTGCCATCCCGGGCATCAGTCTGGTGAACCTTCGCTGCACTCCCTCAATAGCAAGAATGTCCTTCTACATATGCACTTCGAATACCACAGGGAGATTTCCTTCAATAATTCCAATATCACAAGCCAGGGGTGTCCACCATATTACTGAACAGATATTTTATATTTGATCACAATGAACATTATTTGATCCTTGATGTCTCAGTGGGTAAATGTACAGCAATGGTATGGCACTGAGCTAGTAGATCCCAGCTTTGATCACTTGTCTGTTGTGATGCCTCCCATGCTTGAATAGCACTCACTCTCTAGGCACACATGGTAATTTTTTTTCAAGATACAAGAGGATCCCAAAAGTCCAGGAAACACAGTTCTATTTGTGCTTACATTTCTTATTTGCTGGTTGGTCCTGATTGAATTTTTTGGCGGTGGGAATTTTGGAAAAGACTATTTTTAATGCAGTCGCCTCATTGGCAGTTAAATCCTGAATTAGAAAACCAGAATGTTTAAGTGTTTGCTGTTCTTGATATGTGCAAATGAATGGGAACATTAATTTAAATTTTAGATATGGCACCCGAGGCTTCATGGTACACACCGAAGAATCCCACATAGAAAGACAAAAAATTTTGGGTGCTCCTTCCTGTCATAAACCACAAGATTGAGCAGATTACAATCTTCTGAAACGCAAAATAAGATTATTTCTCTCTCCCACCAATTATCTCCCCTTCGATCCTGAAGATTGCGATTCCTTCTTCTTTTGTATGGTAGTAGCAAATAAAATTAAACGTCAATATCCAAGTCAGATATCCAGCCCAAAGCTTTCGGTGTAACAGCGGGATACCTTGTAGGCTGCCTGTGAATTCCCTCTGAGGGCAGTGCTCGATGATGTGCTCCAGGGTCTGATTAGGAGCTCCACGGTCACATGATGGGGATATTTTAATCTTCCACCTGTGAAGAAGGTGGCAGCATCGACCGTGACCAGTTCTGAGGCAGTTGATGGTTGTCCACTGTTTGCGAGGAAGGTTTGATCCTTCAGGTTGTACTGTGGGGTCCTCTATAAGGAATCCATTCCATATGTCGCAGTTCTTCCAAGCATTTCGCCGTCGGTCATCAAAGAGATCGCAGAGGGATGACAACCTTCTCGCGCACCCTGTTACGTGACATTAGCTCTTAGATCACAACTAATGTCGTCTCACAGGACACCAAACTTGTTGTTAAATCCACCTCCTGGTGACAGTAGCAAGCCAAGCAAAGATTGTGACTGATGATAGACTACAGCTTCCGGAGTTAGTGTTGGTACCTTGGCCAAGTGACCAATCTTCAGAGTGAGCCTGGACAGTGATTGTTGATAGTTATTTGACCGTGTGGGGAGGCATGTCAAAAGAATTTGGAGAAAAGCTGGGACTGCCCTGCTCTGTGTAACTCAGTATCAGACCACGTTGTGCACTAACCTACATAGCTATCAGGGAGAGCAAAATTACTTTCAAAATGATCAAACATTAAAATAGTTGCATCAATTTTGTTTTTTAGCCAATACAAGTAAGACTGACTGGTTGTTGCCATATGGAGGGTGTTTTGCGCTTTGTCATGGCCAAAGTCTTCCATTCAGTTGTTGGGTGAGAATATGTATACTGCTTGATTACCAAGCTTTGACCCACACAGGATACATGGAAAGCAACGCAGTTTAAGATATGGGTTACCACTGGAAAATCCTGGAGCTACATTCTCAAGCTGGAAATGCAGAACAGGTCACGTCACCATCTAAAACATCACCTCACAATCCCACAAGATATCTGCGCTCCTCAAATTCTGGCCTCTTGAGCATCCCTGATTATAACTGCCCAACCATCGGTGGCCGTGCCTTCAGCTGCCTGGGCCCCAAGCTCTGGAACTCCCTCCCTAAACCTCCCTTTCCTCCTTTAAGATGGTCCTTAAAACCTATCTCTTTAAACAAACATTTGGTCATCTGCCTTAAATTCTTCTGTGGCTCGGTGTCAAATTTATCTGTTTTGTCTTGTAACACTGTTGTGAAGTACCTTGGGACGTTTTACTACGTTAAAGGGGCTATATAAATACAAGTTATTATTAATATAATAAAAAAGAGAAACAATAGGCTCATGTCTTGGGTTGAGTTCTTTGGTTTTGTTGAATTCTCACCTGCAATGTTGACCAATATTTACGGATCACAAAGTCTGTTTTTGTTGCCTGCTCTTTTTTTCCCCAATTCTATTGTTAACACCAAAAATTGACAGAAAATCTGGGATGGATATTGTACCCAAAGAGCCGAGGTAAATTAAGAGAAACCAGTATTTATTTGGAACATTGTTAAATCACAGGGAAACAATCGGAAACAAAGACGCAGTTAAGCTAAATGACAACCCATAATTATTTATGACATTATCAATTTATCTACATGATACACAAAGCCAAACCTCAAAGCCATTACTGTGCACTTAATCACTGCTGTAATCTGCAAGATCATATGTCTCTCTTTCTATCTCCCCTTTCTCTGTGGCCTACAAATAAGCAGATGAATGTCCCTTTCGTTGCGTATTCACATGCATCAGAAGGGAGAAAGAGACAGACTGCACTGCACGTTCGCGTACTGGTGATTCCCTATACATTAAATGTCATAGCACAGTACTTTCTAAACAGGAATTTTGCTGGATTGGGAATTTGTGTGAAAGGAAAAGGAGGAACCTCTAGTTTAATTGAAATTTAAGTAGATAAAGAATATAAATTTAAAACTTAACTACTGTATATATTTACCATTTATAGTAAGACTGGCAGCACAGGAAGCAATACTGCAGGATGAGCAGATATTAACTTGGACAAACACATTTGTGGGAAGAATCTCCAACTGATACTACTTGAGTTTGAGATCTTGGAACTTGAGGTGAAAATATCTTATTTGAAAAACAGCATCTCCAAACATACAGCAGTTCCTCAGCACTCAAGTTTGGAGTGGGGATGGAACCTTCTGATTTACGGGCTACCAATTGAGCCAATTTGATACAAAGGGGTTGGTAATTGAGCAAAAAGGAAATCTCTTTTACTGATCCACCACCTGAATAAAGAATGGAAATTTATAGAAAAAATGTGAAAAAGCTGATTTAATGATCCCTCCACTACCTTTTTCTTTCAGATACTGATTGGCCTTTTGTGCTTTTGCCATATTTTCAGTTTTTATTTCAGATTTCCAGCTTTTGTGAGTTTTACTTTTATCTCACAGCTTCTTATATTATCTGAAGCCCTTGATTATATTATTGCCGTATAATGATTTCCAGGTCTCCATTATTTTGTAGAACCTTCTGAAACCCAGGATCAGATTAAAGCCATGTCACCACTCAAGCTGCTTATTATTAAATAGAGAAGTTGTGCAGAATGGATACATGATAAAAACATTTCTGCATTCTGTCAGGAGCAGAGGACAGGCTGGGCCTCATGCTCTGTCACAGTTTAAAAAAGCATTCATACCTGGGATGCAGGGGTCGTTGGCAAGGCCTAGTTGCCCCGAGAAGCTGGTGGTGATTGGCCTTCCACTTAAACTGCTGCCGTCTGTATCCTCTTTGTAGTGAGTTTGATGCAACTGACTGGCCACTTCAGCGTAGGGTTGCCAACTTGGGTTGGATGCATTCCTGGAGGTTTGGTCACATGATTTCTCTCCTCTAACCACCTTGCCCCCTCCCCCCCCCCCCCCCCCCACCATTGGTCCCCAACACATCCATCCTTCAGGACAGAACGTAAGAATTGGAGCAGGAGTAGGCCATTCGGCCCCTCGAGCCTGCTCCGCCATTCATGACTGATATTCCAACTCAACTCCACTTTCCTGCACTATCCCCATATCCTTTAATTCCCTTAATATTCAAAAATCTATTGCTCTCTGTCTTGAATATACTCAAAGACTGAGCCTCCACAGCCCTCTGAGGTAGAGAATTCCAAAGATTCACCACCCTTTGAGTGAAGAAGTTTCTTGTCATCCCTGTCCTAAATGGCCGATCCCTTATTGTGAGACTGTGACCCCTGGTTCTAGACTCCCAGCCAGAGAAAACATCCTCCCTGCACCTACCCTGTCTAGCCCTGTAAGAATTTTGTATGTTTCAATGAGATCACCTCTCATCCCTCTAAACTTGAGAGAATATAGGTCTAGTCTGCTCAATCTCTGCTCATAGGACAATCCCCCATCCTTCTGACACACCGCCTTCCCATACCATCATCATCATAGGCAGTCCCTCGGGACTTGCTTCCACTCCTGAAGTGAGTTCTTTGGTGGCTGAACAGTCCAATACGAGAGCCAGTCTCTTTCACAGGTGGGACAGATAGTCGTTGAGGGAAGGGGTGGATGGGACTGATTTTCCGCATGCTCTTTCCGCTGTCTGCACTTGTTTTCTGCAAGCTCTTGGCGATGAGACTCGAGGTGCTCAGCGCCCTCTCGGATGCATGTCCTCCACTGAGGGCTTCGTTACTCGATTGCATGACCCTTCACTTATCAGTCAAACGGTTGATTTTCCCATCTCTGATATTTTAACAACTAATAAATAAAAACGCTCAAAGAAAATGAAAACATACTATTCAGTTTAATGCCCCGATGACTTTTCTCCTGGATTGCTCGCAGCGGTGTCCTGCAGATTAATCTTTAATTCCCGGAGTCTCCAGGGCTATCCTGGAGAGTTGGCAACCCTACTTCAGAAGGCAGTTAAGAGCCAACCATGCTGGTATGTGACTGGAGTCACATTTAGAACAGACCAGGTAAGGACGGCAGTTTACCTTCCCTAAGGGAACCAGTTGGGCCTTTACGACATTCCGACAAGCTTTATGGTCACTTTTACTGATACCAGTTTTTCAAATTTCCAATTAAAAAAAAAATGAATTCAAATTCTCAATGGTGGAGTTTGAACTCGTGTACTATGGATTACTAGTCCAGGCCTCTGTATTACTCGTGTGCAGTAACATATCTCAGTTACTGTAAATATTACCCTGAGTCATCTACAGCAGTTAACCTTTCCTCTTTTCAGAAGTGAGATTTCCTATTCCCATTAACTGCCCATCTCGTGGCATAAAAAGCAGTTGCAGGACCTTCCCCCAATTTGGAATGAAAAGGATTTCAATACGTGGACTCGAACAACATGCATGTGCTACTTGGTGCATCTGGAATACAAAACTTACTTCATATATGCTGGGCAACAATCTGACTGAACCTTCCCTCCTGTGAGAGTCAGTTTAAGAGGGCAGAGCTGTACGCTGTATCCCAATGCCACTGAACACTAGCTGTAATTAGGACTGCCATTTTTTCCCCAGTTCAAATACAGACAGAGGGCAAGACATGAACAGACCCACCTCAATTGATGAAGCAAAAGCAAAGGACTTGCATTTATATAGTGCCTTTCACAACGTCAGGGCATCCCAAAGCACTTTCCAGCTACTGAAATACTTTTGGAGTGCAGTCACTTATGTAATGTGGGAAACGCAGCAGCCAATGTGCGCACAGCAAGATCCCAGAAACAGCAACGTGATATTGACCAGATAATATGTTTCAGTGATGTTGGTTGAGGGATAAATATTGGCCAGGACACCAGGAAGAACTCCCCCGCTCTTCTTCATAATAGTGCCGTTGGATTTTTTATATCCACCTGAGTTGGCAGACAGGGTAGTGATATGACAGTCAGTATGAGGCAGCAATTCCGCGGCTGAAGCCACCAATTTGCAGTTAGGAAAATTATCTATTGTCCACTAGAAAAATTGGACTCTCATCAGCGCCAACTGTCCACATTTAACATAAACAGTCAATGTTTGTCCTGTTTACAGGTAGAAATCAGTGGGTATTTAAATGTTCTGTTCTGCATGAGGGTCACCTCCCAGAGTCACCATGGCTCAGGTGTAATGGTCCCACTCCACTCTCGGCACCTGCCTTACATCGCCGCTCCTGGATCTCCTCTTACCTGATGCCAGAGATCGATGACTGCTGGATGTTGAAGGAAATGGAAACAGTGGCTGGATTTGATGTTAAATGAAAGCAGACTATCTGCCTGCAATAAATGATAACATGCTTTATGAAGCTGGAGAAAAGGAACGTGGGAATGCATAATCTTACAAAATTATCACAGGAGAAAAGAACTGGGGTGACAGGGAGAAAGTTATCTCCATGACCTGGGGTGAGGAAGTGGGGGATGATAGGGAAGAAGATTAGCTCTATGAATGGGATGGGATGGGTTGGGGGTGTGTGGAGGGCGGGGTTGGTGTGAGGAGCAGATGATTATGTAAATTAATGTGAACTGTGGAGAGAAGATAACATCAATGAACTGGGGTAAAGGGAGAAAGGTTGCCTCAGTGAACTGGGGTGGGAAGATTACCTCCATAAACTGTGGCATCAGTCATTCCTGGAAGTGGCTCCCACATTCCCGGAAGTGGCTCCCACATTCCCAGAGTCAACTCACACTGCCCAGTATCTACCTATATGATAGCATAGCACAGCGGGTGTAACAATATGTTGCCCTGAACGTATAAACAGGACATTGTCGTATTTAGCATGTGCCCTCAATGTGTGCTTCTCCAACCTTCCAACAAGCGGAATGTGCCAAACAACAGTTACAATCAGTGCACTTTGTCTACATGCAATACTAAATAATGAACACTACCCATTTCAGTAGGTCAATTTGCTACACTTGAACAAATTACCTTCCAACTGTTCTCCTAGATTCTAACCTTCTGAGTACAGCAAAAGTTCTTAAAAACCTGACCAGTAGTGAGCGCCCCTGACTCCACCAACATTTACAGCCAGTGGTGAGAGCCTCTCTGAGACAGTGCCTGCTGATAGTCTGGGACCAGGGACCTTTCAACATAATGGGTCTGAGGTGTTTACCGATTACTGGGAAAGGCTAACAAATTGATTACTGTGTTGAGTTTTTGGGGAAATAATTTCAACGTTTATCCCATTGGTATTTTAACCACCTTTCTCCTCAGTGCTTTTTCTTTAAACTTGTGAAAATACACTTTGCTTTAAAACCCCAACATTTATTTGTAACTCTTCTCCCAAATCCTTACTTTGGAAAAATGGTCAAAAATCCCAAAAGATGATAGTTTTAACCACGCTAACTGCCCTCACTATGATTGCTACTTCACATCTGGACTAGCAACTACAACAAAGTAATATTTTCTCTCTTGCCTTTGATCTTTTTTTGCTTACGATGTCCAAGATGGAATATCTCTCTGTGGCTGCATTTTCCTTTTGCCTCTTTTCTCCCCCCACCCCCCCTTTAAAAATTCTTACAGGATGTGCTCTGCAAATAATTAGCAACAACCAGTGCCAGAGTTCTCAGAGATCGAGGTGGCCATTTTGAAAGTGGTAAGAAACGGACGGCAGTATAAAAACCTCCGAGAGGAGCAAAGTTTGCTGACTCTCTCTCTGTACCCTGTTGAAAGATCACAAATTGTAAAAAGAAAAGTTTACAAATAAAGAAACGAGTACCATAAATACAGAAATGAATACCAACACAAGAACTAGCCTTTTGAAAATAAAAGTCCTGACATTTTCACGGGATACTGGCAATAGGAAAAGTATTTTCCCCATCGACTAAAAACTCTCATCATGATGATGGGGGGGGGGGGAATTTTAATAGCGTGCCATTTAATAGGAAAGGTATTCATAATTGTGTCTCAGCCTTTACAAACTATGAGTCATCAAGTGATAGACATGGTCGTCTCTGGGATTAAGTTTTAAGCAGTTCACACGTAAACACCTGGGACACAATCTTTATCAAAGGTCTTGTGTCACACCAGTGGGTAATTTGGGGACAATTTTATTGCAACTTGAGCATCATAGACGAGCCCAATCCTCCCTGACTCTTTGACGAGAATGACATTGCATACCACATTAAACAGTGAGCTGGTATGTGAGATTTGTTGATATCAATTTATTGCAGCATCACATTGTACTCTTTAAATCTGTACAGAAAGCCTGTCTCAGAGCAGTAATGTCGGCCATTTATATTACAGCTTGCACTGATGACACACCGAGTCTGCTAACATTAAAATTTAGCTGACGTTCAGATTTCTGTTAGCCAAGTCCTGCACGTCAATGCAGAGTTCAGTGTTCTCCGAGCAGCACTGAGCCAGCCGTATAATCCGAGTCGGCCCGCCCTACCTCTCTCACCTTAACAATGAAATAAACAAGGGTGAGTTAATGGAAGGAATCGTCTGAACACATCTTGCCTACGTGGGTCAGGCGGGGGATGTGATGGGGACGTGTAGCTCGGGAGCTGAAAACCGCACAACATTAAACCTTTCCACCGTACAACGCGTCTGCTCGCCTCTTTCGAAATCCCTTCACGTTAACGCTGAATGCCACCTAGACATTTCAGTAACCACCACAAGCGTACTTTCCCAACGCATTGTACGAAATCAGAAAGACGTTTATTTTCTACTCTTAATATTTTCTCACCTTGGCTCACATAAAGATGAAAGTCCCCAAACTGTCAAATGGTCATCTTGAGGATTACGGTAACATCCTTTGCACTGATCAATCTTTTGAGTTATTCTGAGAATGTAACAAACACTCGCAGGATGAACACCAGCCTCTTGCAATCAACACTGCATGCTTGCAGAAAATCCTTTGCAGGTGCTATGCCTACTTGTAAAACAGCAGCAAAGGTTTTATGCGAACAGATCTTAAAGAGATCAGACTTTTGGACCTTAATAGCAGCATTTGACTTTATGTTTAATAAATTCCCCCCACCCCACTTTAGTGTTGGCTGTTTCAGAGACCAGACAGGTAATCCGCTCACAAGACCCCGTTAATGTCACACTGCATTTTGCTCCACGTTATGTGTCTACCTAAGCAGAAAGTCGCACGTAATCCTTCCAATATCTCTGGGTTTTGCTCTCTTTATCTTCTCCTAAGTTCCTAACATGATGTGGTACAAGTTCTTCCTCTGCTCTGCATTCTAATTGTGTTCAAACTAAAATGAACTGCACATCGTCTCCTACTCTAACTCATTCTGTCCCAGGACCTCAAAGGTGTACAACTTTAGCCTTCCTTGCCTCCTACAATCTACAGGCTTCGAAAACCCAAGCTTTGCATCAGCTAATGACCAATTCCTAATTTACCTCATCTCTTTCACTTTTTCCAATCTTAGTGGTGCCCTGTAACTTGATTTCTCCGTTGAAAAAGGCAAATCGCTAGCCACTATCTATGGAGTCATGACAACAAAGTTGTGCCTGCCATTTTGTTATAGAGTGCTAGTATGCTGTCCTAAAGCAATGGTTTCTGCCATGACTCTGTGCAATTGTCGTGTGTGGGGCTGAACTGTACAGATCAGAAAGGGCCCAGGTTCGATTCTGTGCTGAGTTAGTTGATTATAGAGAAGACTCCTCACTGAGATTTTCCTCTCTAGCCCAGGAATGCCTAGAATAAATGCAGTGCCTCGTTTTCAACTGCACCCTAATCGGTGATTTGCATAGATTTGGAATGACCCCAATGATTTTGAACACTGTACACTTATTTATAAAAGCAAGGATCCTATATACTTGTTTTTATTTTGCAGCTTTCTAAATCTGCCTGCCCAAGTTTCCAGATAATTGTATTGAAAACTCAAAGTGTCTGTGATCTTCCACTCCATTTAAAGTTGATGATTTATTGCATTTTTTATCTCCTTATTCTTCCTCACCTCACATTTCTCCACAGTAAATTTCATCTGGCATCTATCCGACCAATCTATTCATCTGTGTCCTACTGAAGTCACTTATTGTCCTCTTCACAGTTAACCACACTCAGTATTCTTGTGTCATCTTCAAGTTTTGATATTGTGCCCCCTTAGACATGAGTTCAGATAATTTTTATTGAGAACTGCAATTTACAGGTCTCCAGTCCAAAAAACATCCATTCAACACTCCCCTCTGTTCTCTGTCCTTTAGTCTCTTTCCTACCCATCCTGTCACATTGCTTTGCGCTGAGAGTCAAACCAACTGCAAACATGTGAGGTAAAAGCTGCTACACTGCCCCAGTAATAGGGAAGGGAAACACAATCCTCAGGATTCCCTATCCTTCAAACATATGTTTTGTCACAATAGTGAAATGAGAAAATCTTCTCGTTATAATTGCCTGGACCCAAAAGCTATTCCAAACCTTTGTTTTTCTAAATAGGAGCTTTCCAAAGCTGAAGTTCAGCTTACCAGAGAGAACTTACAGGAACCAGGGCCCCTCTATTTCCAAACCTGCTCTCAAAGAAAAAGGATTTTGCAACAGTTAGAGCCTACCCAGGTTTATTTTTAAAACAATGATTCCATTGGCCCCTCCAATGTCACATTGATTTCTCCAGCTTTAACAGTTGAGAGCTAGATATCGTTCTCAGTAGTGCAATCACTCAAGTGTAAAATGGGAGAATTTTACCATCAAGAAGGAGAAATTAATACTCTGTAGAATTGCTTTTCAATTACAATAATTGGGAAAGTAAATGTATGCCCTAACCAGGAATCACAGCTTCATTTCCTTCCATAACAATAGTCGATGTAAATCAAAATTAAATTGCTTTGCGACGTGACAGGCACTATATGAATGCAAGTCTTGTTCGAACCTCTGTAGCAAAGGAAATCCTGTGCTGTAAATACAGATCATACAAAAATAACAGAAAATGCCGCATCAACTTTAAACTACTTCACTGATTGGAGTCAAAGATTAGACAATCAACGTATTGCACAACATTTGATTCAGTATTTCAAAAAGGTCGAAAATGAAGAAATTCAGAATCAAGAAAACCCAGATTTGAATCATTTCTGCATAAATTAAAAATAAATGGAAAGAACAGATGAAAGATTTGCATTTATGTAGTGCTTTTCACAACCTTAGGTTGTCCCAAAGAGAAGTACTTTTGAAGTGTAGTCATTATTGTGATGTAAGAAATTGTGGATAAATGACCCATTTCCCCCTCCCTCCACAAATACTTGAATATAAAATCAGACTAAAATAGAAAAAGAGATGGATTATTTATCAGTGCTGACCACTTAAAGAAAATTATAATCTAAAATACTAAAACACTCCTCACTACAGAGTTGTAATTCATCAACTTTTGTACAAAATTCCAATAGAGCAAACTACTTCCTATTTGCTTTGATTCCAATGATTCAATACTCACTGTACAGTGTTGCAATGGGACAAACCACTCACCACTGAGTCAGAAGGTTGTGGGTTCAAGTCCCACTCCAAAGACTTGAGCACAAAAATGTATGCTGACATTCCAGGGCAGTGCAGAGGGAGTACTGCACTTTCAGTGATGCTGTCTTTCGGATGAGACGTTAAACCATCTGCTCTCTCAGGTGGATGTAAAAGATCCCATAGCAATATTTCAAAGAAGAGCAGAGGAGTTATCCCCGGTGTCCTGGCCAATATTTATCCCTCGAATAACATCACTAAAACAGATTATCTGGTCATTATTACATTACTGTTTGGGAACTTGCTGTGCGCAAATTGATTGCCACGTTTCCTACTTTACAATAATGACAACATTTCAAAAAGTACTTCATTGGCTGTAAAGCGTTTTGGGATGTCCTGATGTCGTGAAAGGCGCTGTATGAATGCAAGTCTTTTTTTCCTATTCACACCTATCGAGTGTGGTACATAAAATTCCAACCAACTCTAACCATCCCCGTTCACTCCCATTTAATGATGTTCAACAGATCAAAACATTCATTCCTACTGTGTATGTTATTCGATCCCAACATAACATCTAAATACAAAATCCTGCTCTAAACACAAGGGGCCTGAAATTCAGTATCGCTGGAAAGCTGGTGCTCCCCCACCTTTTTGTGGCCATTCGCGCCAAAAATTTTGAATTGCTGGGCCACCCCATATTCAACTGCAACAGTAAACAAATGGGTTCCAGCACTAATGAATCCTTCCAAAGTGGATTTTTCAGCAGTGTGGCTGTCTTAATTTGAGCGTTATCACCACTGAGAAATTCAGCATGCAGGTAGGGGTTTCTAATGAGCCAGATGCTCCATGGCCTTTTTAAAGGGCAGAATCGACAGCAAGGCCCTGAGGGGGGAAGGAGTTTGGAAGAATGGCTGGTGTAAGAGGTGCAAGTAGAGCCAACAGGTTCACTGGTATGGAGCTGGAGACATTGATGGACGGTGTGGAGGACAGAAGAAGAATACTGTTTCCTGATGTGGGGAGATCTGGCAGACAGACAGTACATAATGCATGAAGATTGCAGGCGAGGTGTCAGGCACCTCCATATATGTGAGGATGCACCCTCCCAGGAGGGTGCTGGCCAGTCTGCACCCGGCCTTTCCAGGTGGTGATGGGTCGACGCCTCCTAGCTCTGGGGCGACGGGAATCCTCCTCCTCGGGTGGTACTGCCGGCTCGACCTCCAGCGGCTGACCCCTCATGATGGCCAGATTGTGCAGCATGCAGTAGACCACGACGATTATGGAGACCCGTTGAGGAGAGTACGGCAAGGTGCCACCAGAGCGGTCCAGACACCGGAACCTCTGCTTAAGGATGCTTATGCACTGCTCGATGATACACCTGGTGGTACAATGAGCGGCATTGTCTGCATGCTCTGGTGCTATCCTGGGGTTCCACAGTGGAGTGAGCAGCCAAGTGGACAGGGGATGTCCCTTGTCCCCAAGCAGCCAACCGCAATCCTGATTCGGGCCAGTGAAGACAGCAGGCACACTGGTCTGGTGCAGAATGAACGAATCATGGCTGCTGCCTCCCTTGCCCGCTGCCTGTCTGCACGGGGCTGATGGCGATGCCATCTCCTGCGGGCCGCCCCGTCTCTGCCCAGGTGTACCAAGTGTCACCCTCCCAACACTCCTCCCATCCTCAGGGTGAACCCGGCCAAGCAGGTCTCTGCAGCCCACAGGCCTCCACTAAAGAGTCAGACCTGAAAGTTGTACAAAAACACAGGGGTATGTGCAAACCCCTGAGCAGCACTCAGCAGGTTTAATGTAGCCAATACAATTAATAAAACTATATGAAAAGCTAAATACTGCGGACCATGGAAAATGAAATAAAAACACAATGAATAAAACTATATCAAAAGATAAATATTGTGATGCTGGAAAATGAAATAACAATAATAAGTAATAAAACTATTTACCTACCAAAGGGCACCAGCGGTGTTGCGTTCGAGCATCGCATCGAAAACCTTGCAGGGGCATTGCCGGGAAAAGTCCAACCTTTTCCTCGGTGAATTTCGCTGTCCAGGTGGTTTACCAGCGGCCTGCACGCTGCTTCCCTCTCCGCTGGAAATCCTCCTTTACAGCAGCTTCACTGCGCTGTTTCCGGTGGAAATAAACACTGCTCAAATCATCCCCGAGCTGAATATGGCTCGGGGAGGGAAAAGTACCCGACTGTGGCGGCCGATCGATTTTTTCAGCGGTAGCTGTCCCTTTGGGGATGGTGAATTTCGGGCCCAAGATCTTATTCGTGTAACAAAAGCAAAATACTGCAGATGCTGGACTCTGAAATAAAAACAGAAAATGCTGGAAATCTCAGCAGATCAGGCATCTGTGGAAAGAAACAAAGTTAATGTTTCAGCTCTGTGATCCTTCGTCAGACCTGGAAAAGTTCGAGATGGAACAGATTCTTAAGGAAGTGTAGGGGCCCTGAAAGGGGGAGGGGAGAAAAGATCAAACGGGAAGGTCTGTGATAGGGTGGAAGGCAGAAGTGATTTAATAGGCAAAAGGGATGATGGGTAAAAATGAGATGGTAATGGAACAAGTTAAGAAACAAAAGATGAGTCTAGAGAGGGTGTGAATGGCAGAATGGTCACCAGCTGCCATGGGAAAAAGAACAAAAAAAAGGGGGTTTATTAAAAAAAAAGAAAAAAAATATGGGCAGAGGTTACACTCTGAAATTGTTGAACTGGATGTTGAGTCCAGAAGGCTGTAAAGTGCCTAAACGAAAGATGAGGTGCTGTTCCTCGAGCTTGCATTGAGCTTCACTGGAACAGTGGAGGAGACCGAGGATGGAGAGATCAGAGTAGGAGTGGAGTGGAGAATTAAAGTGACAGGAAACTGGAGGCTCAGGGTCACACTTACAGACAGAACGGAGGTGTTCTGCAAAGCGGTCACCCAATCTCCGTTTGGTCTCCCCAGTGTAGAGAAGACCACATCGTGAGCAGCGAATACAGTATATGAAGTTGAAAGAAGTACAAGTAAATCGCTGTTTCACCTGGAAGGGCCCTGGACAATGAGAAGGGAGGAGGTAAAAGGGCAGGTGTTGCATCTCCTGTGCTTGCACGGGATGATGCCGTGGGAAGGGGAGGGGGTCCTGGGGGTGATTGAGGAGTGGACCAGGGCACTCTAAATATACTCAATCCAACAGCACAATTTAGAAGTCTAATCAGTTTTGTGTAAATTTGTGTGTGTTTTGTTTCAGTTGAACTTCCAAATGATTAAATGGGCTTTGAATAAATAGATTTACCAGAAGTTTGCTGGCATGGTGTACAATGGTAGCTTCTCACTTCTCATGCAGACGTACCCCAGTTGCTGAGGGAAACAGTTCTTTTTTTTTATATAGAGGTTTCACCAGCCCATTCCCATGCTTGCCTTGACTTGAAAATAAGGTCAAATGACAGGAAAATGATGAATCTATCTTAAGAAATCATTATTAATCATTCTGACAGACGCGAGACAGGTTCACGATCTGGGAAGCTGTCAGACTTTGTGTCAGGCCAGCTCTGGTAAAGCAGCCTTACTGTTGTTTTGAAGATGATGTGAGAATTAAAAAGAGCTCAAGATTTTTTGACCTGTGATGTATCCCTTTGAGAGTTCGAACAAAAGCCACCTTAAGATTGGCGAGAGTGTTAGTGAGGTGAAGATTTGCATTAAAAAGAAAAAAGAAAATCGCAAAAACGTTTCATCAGAACACTGTGAAGAAAGACTTGGATTTATATAGTTATACACTGGAAAATCACTCCCTACTGATATTTAAAAAAACAATTAAAAAAGATCATTTGGAGGCGGGGTGTGGAGGTCTAGAGTACAGTTAAAGGAGTTTCACAAAGTTTTACTTGCACGTGTCTGTCTGTCTGTATTAAAGTGACGCACATAATCTTCTTTGGACACCCAGTACGAGTTTATTGGGTACACATTGAACTCATTTGGCATTTCTGTCAATATATGAGGTTGGTCACTATGATAAAGATGAAATATTTTTGACTATGGTGTGGTGTGTTATTTGCTTCTTTCCTGTTATGGTACTTTTGGGATTAAAGTCAGGGGTCAATTTAATAAATGACCCAGTCTGGCCGATATGTTTCAGTACAGGAACAAGAGAAGCGCCTGTAGGTTGCTACAATGAAACAAACGGTGGTTTTAAATGGTAATGCACGTTAGGTGCAAAGCCATTAGCACAGTTCGATCCCGAAGCAGCCCGATATCTATCTGTATAGGTATTGGTGCCCGACATCACAAATATGAACTTGGAAGGGTGTGAGGGGTCACTGTGATCAGTAAAGATGCCTTGTGTTTGACATTATAATGCAATCACAAGACATAAATATTTGATTTACTTGGTTCCTAGGTAAACTTGAAAAGGAGTTGTAAAGTACAGATTAAGCAGACTTGTTCCAGAGACTGAGAGAGATAAAAATTTAGGGGCAGGAAACTCTGGCAGGGCTTGTTTTAGGTTCAGTTTTACTGTGTGGTTCAGTATAGGATGTGCAACTATTTGTGATTTTCTATGTTCCATGGAGGAATAGCTAGGTTCTGTATATTATTCTAAATCTACTGTTTGTCATTCCTACAGCTTTCTTACTTCTTTGTTGTTGATAGATTCATTACTTGGTGCATAGCCTGCGTCATGGTCTGATATGGTGCTTATCCGACTGCTTTCTGAAGTCTCGGAGAAAACAAGAGAGTTTGTGATAGAACTAGTAATCCGAAGACAACAACAGTTAGCGTTTGACCCCGGGCATGCTGCGTTGCATGGTAAAAGTCACACTCTGGCTTGTGGGGAGTTGGGTTCACCTACAGGGGTGGTCTTTGACACTGAGCCGAGGAGAATACTGAAGCAAAAGTCCAAAAACAATCAGTCTGGTAACCTTCAGAGAGTATTTTTACAAGAGTCTCATCAATATTGAACTTCCAATCACTTTTATTGAAATAATTCCATCATTTTTTGAGTTAATCAATATTATAATAATTTTTAAATTATTTAAATTAAATAAACAGCTTGACCGATATTTCATTGAGAAATCCTCAATGTTACAGTTCAACTTGTACACTTGTGACCAGTTGTAACTATCCTTGCATATAAAACAGCCTCTATATAAATTGGAAGATATGCAAAGTTAACAAATTAAATACGCAACTCTTCAGATCCAGAGACTGTTTGCTGCTCCTTTCAAAATGCTTTGACGGTGCAGTTTGATTATGGCAGGCGCATGTGTGACTCAGTAACATGATGCCAGGTATGTGTATGGGGGCTCAATCTGCAAAATAAGGGGTTGGCCATTTAGGACTGAGATGAGAAATTTCTTCACTCAAAGGGTTGTGAATCTTTGGCATTCTCCATCCCAGAGGGCTGTGGATCTCAGTCGTTGAGTATATTCAAGACAAAGATAGATTTTTAGATACTAAATGAATCAAGGGATATGGGGACAGTGTGGGAAGGTGGAATTGAGGTAGAAGATCAGCCATAATGTTATTGAATGGTAGAGCAGGCTCAAAGGGCCGAATGGCCTACTCCTGCTCTATTTCTTATGTATATTTATATTTGATGATTGGAGATTGCCGGCTTTGAAACTGAGAGAAGCAGCATGCACATGTTCAACTGCGTGTTGTGATATTCCTTGCATTAAGTAAGTTCACAAGATAATTATGCATGTGGAAGACCATTTGGCTCATCTTAATTCATCCATCCAGAAAGACCCTAAAGTCCCCCCATTGCAGTATCCAATTGGTTCTTAATTAAATCCAAGGTTTTCACCTCCACTACCCTATTTGAGAGTCTGTTCCATGTATTGATCACTCATTGCAAACCCCAATCAACTTCACACCATGGGACATGATGACACATAATTGCAGACGGGCATTTCTCCCAACTTGTGTTTTGCCTTGAGTTTCAATGCTGGCAATCAGCAATCCTGCCAGTGCCCCCCGCCACCCCCCCCCCCAAACAAATGAATGGAACTGCATTGTCTACCTGTACCCATATTTTCAATGAAGTAATGCTAGGGAGGATATCCCAGTTCGAGTACTGCAGCAACAGACATGCTATTTTTATATTTGTTTTCCTCGTTATACCACTGCCACTGTTGGTACTGGGCTGGGCTGTGATTTTTAAGGTACAGTTGTCAGTGAAACTACCTTAAAGAAGTCGTCTCACACCAGTTTCACTTTGCACCACGGGAAGTGCAGTCTACATTTAACTTCCATTTTAAAAACCCTCTTCGGCAACCTTCTGTACCCCCAGTCTACATTCAAGCGATTGTTAGCTCTTTCCAATCTGCAGTTAATTTAACAGCAGTATAAAACTTAATAAATAACATGGAAAAAAACGATTAATGATAGAAATAGAATCAGTATCTAACAAGAGAAAAGATACAAAAGAAAAATAAACTGCGGATGCTGGAAATCTGAAATGATACATTCACAGTACTCAACGCCAGGTGTATTCAGTCAGAATAAATGAATCGTGTCTTTTGTATGAAGTTTTGCACAGCAGCGACTAACTGTCATTTCAAGTTTACTGTAATTCCACATTTATGCTGCATTTGTTCTGTAATTAGAGTGTCAGACTATTGGTAAAATATTCATTTACAATCAAATTTACTCATTATGAAGCAATGAATTGGGACAAGGCAAAGTCGTGAGAGACGCCATGCGTCTAACAGTTTTTAACCACATCAGAGACCATTTTAGCACTTTGCTTGTTTTCAAGCGAGAGGCTCAGGAATGTGTACAACTCATTTGTTAAACTCAAAGACTGAATCTAAAACAAAACAGATCATTTACAAGTCCAAAGTCATTGCATGGGAGAAAAATAACTGTTCTAATAACCTGATTAATAAACACCTAATAGCAATAAATGGTACTGCATTATTTTCAACATCTAATAGTGGTTCAGTATATTTTCCTTTGTGTAAAACTATACCTGCTTCATGGCAGCTGATGATATTTTTATTCGTCATTATAAACAAATCTGTTTAGTAAAGACATTTTCCATTAACTGTATATTCAGAAGACAAGTGCATTGTTTATTTGTACAAGTGGCCTGGGTTTTTAATCTGGTTTTTGCCTCTCCCAGGAGATCACATGGCTTGGTTGGGGTGGAGTGTAGAATGTTTTAGTCTAAGGGGTGTCACAGTTGTGGTGAGACGGACTGGTTAGGCTGGGTGCTCTTTGCCTTTCCGTCATTGTTCATAGGTTTATATGTAACCTTCAGGGCTGCTGACCAAGGGCCGTGTGGCTCTTTGTCGGCCGGCGCGGACACGATGGGCTGGAATGGCCTCCTTCTGCGCTGTAAATTTCTATGTTTCTAAGTGCTGAAACTTTTTCTGAATAAACTGCATTGCCAATTGGTTTATGACCAACAGAACTGTTAAGAGTAATTTACTACTTTTTAGTGCGGATGGCATAAATGACTTTACCATTGATCTCAATCCCTTTATTTATACTTTTCCTATTGGAGGTGACGGCTTCTTGTGACGCTATCACTCAAATTACTCAATATCAAATCCTCATTTCTCCAGCCTCTCAGTGTTCCTCCCTCTCTCCTGGCTAGAGTACAGTTTCCTAGGCAGCGATCACCTTCTAGTACCTCATCTAACTTGTCGTTCTTCGCGTGTGAGACTAGACAGTGAATGCTGACAGGCCATTCTATCCTGGACAGCATCACACTGAGGTTTGATCCTGTCCCCAATTGGTGTTCGCGCACATGATCATTGCAGTCAATGGATGCCAATCAGGAATGCTGATCTTATTCCCCCCCACCATCTCCCCTTTCTCATTTTGGGATGTGAAGGCTAATTGCATGAACCCATTACTGTCTTCAGTAAGATTTTCCACACAGGTTAAAATGTGCAAAATAAATTTAGAGAATTAAACCAAATGTTTCTGCAAGTGTGGCATTTCTGTGTAAAACTGATGTTACTTAGAACCATCAACATCAGACCTTGCAAACCACTCATGCCAATGGTCATCATCTACCAGATTTATTTGCTGTCCCCTCTGGCTACATTTCAAAAAAGATATTATAATAGGTCCCAAATTTGCTGGAGCAGGGCATCTCACGTGAGGCTCACGGTGAAGCGCTGCAAATCGTCCACCAATTTGTGGCGGTTCTCAATTCACGGGGTCTGACCTTCTCACCACCAGTTGCTAGATCGAAGAACAGCAAGCGTCAGTTAACTCTCCGTTATTTTGGCACCAAAATCGGGGGCTATAATTTTACCCCTGATCAATGCGCAACTCTAAAAGATGAACTGCTGACAAAAACAAACTCAATCTTATCAGTCTGTTCTTATCCCTCGCTCCGAAAATGTGGAGGTCCAGTGATGTCTCAAGGACCACAGATTGGCTACTGTTTTTTGGCGTGTTAAAACTCGGAGGTGGACAAGTCATTTTTTTTTTTTAAAGTTACAAGTTATAGATTAGTCATGGTGTGAAAACACTTGTTGACTTGTTCCAATTCCCATGTACACTTACATCATTGGAATCCTACAGATAAACTGTTATGACTCTAAAAGGAAGTGCCTTTGCTTTGAACATGAATGCTGGTTGTCTAAGTGGCGGTAAATCTGCTGATGCTTTCACACCTTCCACTGAGGCTAAAGTGTTTACATCAGCTTAAGTTCATTAAATGCCACCAGGGTGGATGTAACCTAGATTTGAATTGTGACCTGCAGCCAATTTCACCTCACCCCGCCTTCCCACTATTGTAGACCGGTACGCTTTTAGCAACACCAACACCTTGGCTCCCCGTGCTTGCAAATATCGCACCACCACACCTACGTTGCGAATATGCAGTCTCCAGAGAATACAACCACTACACCAGCAAAGACATGCCGATCCAGGCCGACCTGAACAACCCACCACCAACCCGTCTCCAATCTAGAAGGCCATTTTGGATCATCGCTGAAGCCCTTCAGCGATCTCCCCTCAGCCTTGATGACTGATGGCGAAATACTTGGAAGAACTGCAACATACGGAATGGATTCCTTATAGAGGGAACCCACAGTACAACCTGAAGGATCAAACCTTCCTCGCAAACAGTGGACAACCATCAACTGCCTCAGAACTGGTCACGGTCGATGCTGCCGCCTTCTCCATAGGTGGAAGATTAAAGTATCCCCATCATGTGACCGTGGAGCTCCTAATCAGACCCTGGAGCACATCATCGAGCACTGCCATACAAAAGAAGTACCGTTGTACAATTCCACAAAAGACAAATATGCTCTATGCAAAATGCACATGGACTGCAGTCAATTCTGTGGCAATTCTCAAAATTGATGATTGAAGTAGCTTTTTAAAAAATAGAATGGATACAGTTCAGGAACCTGTTCAACACGATGTTTAAACAGGCAGGACTGATTAATAACCCACAGGTGATTATAATTGGAAGTGTAAGGTCTGTGCCCTGAGTAAACTTTATATCCCATAGGAGCCAGATGAGCTGTTTATAGTGATGGATGGTATAACAAAAATTATACATTTCATCGAATTTTTCAACTTAATATCAATATATGAAATCAGATTAATTTCCTACATTACAACAGTGACTACACTTCAAAAGCACTTAATTGGTAGTAAAGCACTTTGGGACGTCCTGAGGCTGTGAAAGATACTATATAGATAGATATATAGATAACATGGATAGCAGGTGTCGAGAAGTGGCCACCCTGCAGCTTAAGACTGTGCAGGCAGAGAGGGAATAGGTGACTGCCAGACAGAAGAGGACCACCAGGCAGGTGGTGCAGGAGTCTCCTGAGTCCATCTCGCTCTCCAACCAGTATTCTGTTCTGAGTACTGGTGGGGGCGATGGTTCCTGTGGGGAGTGCAGCCAGAGCCAAGCCCATGGCACCACGGGTGGCTCAGCTGCACGGCAGGGTGGGGGAGGAGGAAGAGTAGTGGAAGAGCAATAGTGGTAGGGGATTCGATAGTTAGGGGAGAAAACAGGCCTTTCTGCAGCCAAGGTGGTATGTTGTCTCCCTGGTGCCAGGGTCAGGATGTCATCGAGCAGCTGCAGGGCATTCTGGGTGGAGTAGGTAAACAGCCAGAGGTCCTGGTCCATATCGGTACCAATGACATAGGTAGAAAGAGGAACGTGATCCTGCAGGAAGATTTTAGGGAGTTAGGAGAGAAATTTAAAAAGCAGGACCTCTAAGGTAGTAATCTTCGGATTTCTCCCGATGCCACGTGCTAGTGAGTACTGAAATAGAAGGTTAGAGCAGATGAATGTGTGGCTGGGGAGATGGTGCAGGAGGGAGGGCTTTAGATTCCTGAGGCATTGGGACCATTTCTGGGGCAGGAGGAATCTGTACAAGCTGGACAGGTTACACCTCAACAGAGCCAGGACTAATATCCTTGTGTGGGGGGGGGGGGGGGGGTGTGGCTGTTGCTAGTGCTGTTAGGGAGGGTTTAAACTAGCTTGGCAGGAGGATGGGAATCTGAGAATAGATTCAGAAAGGAGAGAAGCAAAGCTGAAATTTGAAAGTCAAAAAGTAGAAAGACAGAGGAAACAAGGGCTAGAAAATAGACAACAAGGGAGTTTGGCAGTGCTAAATGGTATATAATTCAATGCAAGAAGTATAGGGAATAAGGCAGATGAGCTGAGAACACAGATAAACACTTGGGAGATATTATGGCCATTACTGAGACATGTCTGAAAGAAGGGCAGGTATGGCAGCTCAACATTCCTGGTTACAGGGTTTTCAGACAGAATGGTGGGGGGGGTCGCATCAAATGAGGCCTAATGGGTTGAAAGGGGTGATCACACTGCTGGGTGTGTACTATAGACCCCTAAACAGTCACAGGGAGATAGAAGAGCAAATATGTAGGCATATTTCAGAAAAGTGAAAAAAACTATATGGCAGTAATAGTAGGGGATTTCAACGACCCTAATATTAACTGGGATAAAATTAGTATGAAGGGTACAGAGGGTGCGGTATTCCTAAAACGCATTGAGAACTTTTTTAGCCAGTATGTAAACAAGCCCAACAAGGGAGGGGGCGGTTCTGGACTTAGTTTTAGGGAATAAAGCTGGGCAGGTGGAAGGGGTATCAGTGGGAGAACATTTTGGTGCTAGTGATAATTCAGTTAGATTTAGGGTAGTTATGAAAAAGGACAATAATAGACCAGGAATAAAAGTTCTCAATTGGGGGAAAGCCAATTTTGTTAAGCTGAGATGTGATTTAGCCAAAGTGGACTGGAAATAGCTACTTGAAGGTAAATCAGTGTCAGAGCAGTGGGAGGCATTCAAGGGAGAGATCCTGAGGGTTCAGAGCAAGTATGTTCCCTTAAAGAGGGCTGGACTAACAAATCTAGAGTCCATAAGAAATATGAGCAGGAGTCGGCCATTTGGCCCCTCGAGCCTGCTCCACCATTCAATAAGATCATGGTTAATCTGATCTTGGACTCAGCTCCACTTCCCTGCCCGCTCCCCATAACCCTTCACTCCCTTATCGCTCAAAAATCTGTCCATCTCCACCTTAAATATATTCAATGACCCAGCCTCCACCACTCTCAGGAGCAGAGAATTCCACAGATTTACGACCCTCTGAGAAGAAAAAATTCCTCCTCATCTCAGTTTTAAATGGGCGGCCCCTTATTCTGAAACTATGCCACCTAGTTCTAGATTCCCTCACGAGGGGAAACATCCTCTCTGCATCTACGTTGTCGAGCCCCCTCAGTATCTTATATGTTTCAATAAGATCACCTCTCATTCTTCTAAACTCCAATGAGTATAGGCCCAATCTACTCAACCTTTCTTCATAAGTCAACCCCCTCATCTCCGGAATCGGCTTAGTGAACCTTCTCTGAACAGCCTCCAATACAAGTATATCCTTCCTTAAATACGGAGACCAAAACTGTATGCAGTACTCTAGGTGTGGCCTCACCAATACCCTGTACAGTTGTAGCAGGACTTCTCTGCTTTTATACTCCATCCCCTTTGTAATAAAGGACACCATTACATTTGCCTTCCTGATTATTTGCTGTACCTGCATATAACTTTTTGTGCTTCATGCACAAAGACCCAAAAGTCCCTCTGTACTGCAGCATTTTGTAATTTCTCTCCATTTAAATAGCATTTGCTTTTTTATTTTTTCTGCTAAAGTGGATAACCTCACACTTTCCCACAGTATACTCCATCTGCCAAATTTTTGCCCACTCACTTAGCCTGTCTATATCACTTTGCAGATTTTTTATGTCCTCCTCACAACTTGCTTTCTCATCCATGTTTTTATCAGCAAACTTGGCTACATTGCACTTGGTCCCTTCATCTAAATCATTAATATAGATTGCTATACCTGCTATAACTGTTATAACATTGAAGGGTAATGGTTGAGAACCCCAGTAGAATGATGGTAATGTCATGACATACTGTGGAGCATGGGCAGGTACAGCAAGAGAGGCGGCAAGCAGCAGAGGTGTGGCGAGGTCAGGGTGAAGGAGTGGTGAGAGATTGTAGAGCGAGGGAGAGGCATGAATTCAGGGCCCAAAAGTGGCGAGGGCCCAGGGGCAGCACGGGCCAGCCCACACTGCGATATGTGCGTGCATTAGGTCCGTGCAGCAGAGCTGGTCTCCAGTCGTCTTGGTTAATCCTTGCCACTGGAACAAAATCTAGCTCTGTCAAGCCCGTGTGGTGGCTGGTGTGCAATGGCCACCACACGTTAAAAAAATCCATGCACAGGCATCTTCCACCCTTCAACATGTAGTTTTGGACCTGGAATGTCAGGTCCTTCAATGAAACACCTGTGAACTCATCCCCTTTTGGTGTGGAAGCAAGTCATCCTTGATACGAGGGACCACCTAAGAAGAAGTAATTATAGATTGTAAATAGTTGAGGCCCCAGCACAGATCCCTGTGGCACCCCACTAGTTACCGTTTACCAACTGGATGTTAAGGGACATACAGGGTAGGATAAAGAAAAAAAGGGAGGCTTATGATAGATACCGAGGGCTCAATACTGCAGAAACGCTAGAGGTGTATAGAAAGTGCAGGGGTGCAATAAAAAAGGAAATTAGGAACGCAAAGAGAGAGCAAAAGATAATCCAGCACTGAGGAGTTCCTCCATTACAACAGTGACTACACTTCAAAAGGTACTCCATTGGTTGTAAAGTGCTTTGGGGTGTCCTGAGGTCGTGAAGGGTGCTTTGTAAATGCAAGTCTTTCTTCTTTTTTGAGATTAGTCAAAGGAACAGGCACAGGAACAGAGGAGGCTGAGGCGGGATTTATTTGAGGTGTATAGTTAGTGTTAGTGTCAGCCGTGGCTCATTTGGAATCACCCTCGCCTCCGAGTCAGAAGGTTGTGGGTTCAAGTCCCACTCCAGAGACTTGAGCACAAAAATCTAGGCTGACACTCCAGTGCAATACTGAGGGAGTGCTGCACTGTCAGAGATGCTGTCTTTCGGATGAGGCGTTAAAACTGAGGCCCCGTCTGCTCTCTCCGGTGGACGTAAAAGATCCCATGGCGCTATTTTGAAGAAGAGCAAGGAAGTTATCCCTGCTTTCCTGGCCAATATTTATCCCTTAATCAACATCACTCAAACAGGTTATCTAGTCATTATCATATTGCTGTTTGTGGGACCTTGTTGTGCGTAAATTGGTTGCCGCATTTCCTACATTACAACAGTGACTACACTTCAAAAAGTACTTAATTGGCTGTAAAGTGCTTTGGGACTTCCAGTGGTCGTGAAAGGTGCTATCTAAATGCAAGTCTTTTTTTCTTTTATAAAATTATGAGGGGCCTAGATAGAGTGGATAGGAAGGACCTATTTCCCTCAGTAGAGAGGTCAATAACCAGGGGACATAGATTTAAAATAATTGGTAGAAGGATTATGAGGGACTTGGAGAAATTTTCACCCAGTGGGTGTTGGGGGTGTGGAACTCACTGCCCAAAAGGGTGGTAGAGGCAGAAACCCTCACTACTTTTCAAAAGTACTTGGATGTGCACTTGAAGCGTCGTAACCTACGAGGCTACGAAGCAAGAGCTGGAAAGTGGGATTAGGCTAGAGAGATCTTTGTCGGCCGGCACAGTTGCGATAGATTCCTTTTGTGCCATAAATTTCTACAATTCTATGATTTTAATCAGTGTTATACAAATTATGAGCAACACACACAAAACGAGCCCAAATTACCTTTGTGTCTTTCCCCTTGTTGAGTAAAATCATAATTACCAATGAGGTTGGCTCTATACTATTTTGACACCCTGCTGGGGGCATGGAAATCAGCTATTCTCATCCCTGTTAATTAAGTTTGCTGCAGTAAAATTTGGTTTTAAAATCACAGAAAAATATGATAAATATGAAAAGTTGCAGAACTCTTGAGTTTCAATACAATCTACATCATTTTGTTGGCTTCCACGTTTCATTCAGAGAACTTTCCTACACCAAACCCTGAAATTTAAATAGGGTAATTCCACAATAAAGAGGGGGATTCTCTAGAAGTTTACAAGTTGGGTGAACGTTTGACTGAAATCAAGAAAAGCTACAATCTTGTTTAGAAATCCACTACACAGTGCAATGGATTATCTGCAATCACAGTTGGCTATAAAATAGACCAGTGGGAATCCAGACTTTGGGTTATTTATCATGTCATGTTACGACAATTATCTGATGTTGTCAAGTAGTTTGTGCGCAGTATACTGCATCATCTCTTGTGCATTGTGCTTACCTGGTCAGGGATTTGGTTTGGGCCTTCCATTGGCATTGAGGCATAACTTTGGGACACAATGGAGTCAGTTCAGGTGTTAGGGTAAAGAAGACCAGTTGCCATCAGGGCTGCTAGGATCCATCAATTTTGATTATGGTGGATTATCGAGATTCCACTGTGGTGCAATGAGAAATTACAGGCTATTGGCAACATGCGTAAAAGGCTTTTTTAGAAAGAATTTTTTGTTGTAAGAAATTAGTTTTTTTATTCAGCTTTAGCACTTCTCTAAGTGGGTCCAGTGCAACCAAGTAACCAGTGAGGTAATATTACAAAAGTAATGGTGGATCTTCCATGACAGTGCTCACAGTGGGTCAGAGGATATGCTGTTTTAGGTGCTAGTGGTCTCTGAAAGGATTGAGAAAGAAGGTTGTGAAAGCACGCTGGTCAGAGACAGTAAAGTAGGTGTCAGTGTTTCTGATTGCCTCAAATTTCCCAAGAAACAATGATCCTGTGCGTGACAGACGCTGTTAATTTTTCTGTACACATTAGTAGACTTCCTGTAACATTGCTTATTGTGTAGTCTAGGACAAGGAGCGCCACTTCTGAACTTTCCTGTTTTCCCACTGCAGGCTAAACAGGTTTGCCCATTGCTGTATAGAGCAAACGTACTAAAGCAATACATCACTACTGACTCAAGGTAAAAATATTGCAGATTTTACTTATACTGAAAGATACATGCCTCACAGCCGAAGTATTTGTAATATGAATTATCTACTATTTTACTAAACCTGCTTAAGATCTAAGTATCTTCTATTTTACCTCCCCAAAACCTCTTAATCCAAGGTTTTCTAGATTATAAAACATTTATGACCTTTGTTCTGGCTCTCAAGGTGGATTTGCAGTATTTGCTTAAGATGCAAATACTTTATTTATTCTCCCTTACTTCCCATCATGGATTTACAGTTTTTGCTGAATCTGTTGTCTCTGTGACACTGGCCAGTCCAGAAAGGTGTCCTCCCACTGTTGAGCTTCTAATTACCAGATCTACAGGTGATCAATAGGTAATTTAACCTTTTAAGCTCCAGCATCATTCTAGCGAATCTGCGCGGCAACCCCTCCAAGGCCAATATATCTTTCCTGAGATGTTGTGCCCAGAACTGAATGCAGTGCTCCAGGTGGGGTCTGACCAAGCCTCTATACAACTGAAGCATCACTTCCTCCCCTTTGCATTCCAGCCCCCTTGAGATAAAAGACTACATTACATTAGCCTTCTTGACTACTTTCTGTACCTTTGCACTAGCTTTTAGTGCTTTGTGGACATGGAGACCCAAATCCCATTGCTCCTGTCATGTATTCAACTGTCATTGTAATCCATGTATAAACTGACCTAAGTTGTACACCATGAGAACATTGACCACTAGGTGGTGAACTTGTGGGAGACACTCCTAACCTGGACTTTCAGGTATAAAAGGGGAAGCTCCACCCACCTTCGGCACTTCAGTGCTGGCTAATAAAGGTTACTGGTCACAGAGTGACCTTCTCTCAAGCATGGGCCTCATGTGCATTTATATTGTATAGTAAGGACATATTATTGGCGACGAGAAACTGGGATTTAAACCACACGAGCATGGCCACGAACAGCACAGACGAGAGGTACTGTGTTGGTGATGATTGGGACGATTTTATTGAGAGACTACAGCAAAGTTTCGTCACCAAGGAATGGTTGGGACAGGATTTGGCCAACAAACGCAGGGCTCATCTCCTGACGGTTTGTGGATCCAGGACGTACTCCCTGATGAAGGACCTTCTAGCGCCAGAGAAGCCGGCGGACAAGACTTTTGAAGAGCTCAGTAAGTTGATCGGGGAACACTTTAAACCGGCGAGCAACATGCACATGGCGAGACACCGGTTTTACACCCACCGGCGGCGAAAAGGGCAAAGCGTTCCAGACTTCGTGGCAGACCTCCGGCGACTGGCGAGCCTAACTAAGTTCCCAGATACATGCAGAGCGGAGATGCTGCGAGACTTTTTTTATTGAGGGCATCGGGCACGCTGGGGTTTTCAGGAAACTGATTTAGACCAAAGACTTGACCCTGGAAATGGCGGCTTTGATGGCCCAGACATTTATCTCAGGGGAGGAAGAGACCAGGACGATGTTTGACAAAAATCTTGGTTTAAATGCAGCAAATGGACAGAGAGTCAACATTGTTAACGAGGCACACAGTTCTCCAGGCAGGCAGGGGCAATCGGACATGCCCCAGCATGTAACCGAACTCAAAGGGGGAATTCAACAGAGGCAATGGCTAGCTGAACGGCGATTCATGCCATCGCAAGGGACAATGCAGCCAGTAATGGGGCCATCAACACCTGTTAATGGTGCGCTTAAGGACAGCTACAGAGAAAGTCAGAGACAATCGACTGGTAATGGACCTTTTGTTTCCAGCAACGGCTCATGTTGGAGGTGTGGAGGCAAACACCCAGCCAGAACTTGCGGGTATCAGCAATATACCTGCAGAAACTGCAACGTCAGCGGTCACTTGGCGCATATGTGCAGGAAGCCTGCAGCCAGGTTGATGTACGAGGAGGCCGGGCCCCGATGTAAGCCCTACGAGGCCAAATGGACACTGGAGGAAATCGCTGGAAGCTGAAGTTCAGCGAGTTCATGTGGAGCACATATACAGTTCATACACCAGGACGCCACCAATAATGATGAAAGTGCTCCTCAATGGCATCCCAGTATCAATGGAGCTAGACACGGGGGCCAGTCAGTCCCTGATGATTATCAAACAGTTCGACAAGTTGTGGACGTCCAAGGCCAGGAGGCCAAAATTATTGCTGATTGACGCACAGTTACAGGCATATATAAAGGAGATCATTCTGGTGCTAGGCAGCGCCACGGTAGTCGTGACCCACAAAGATTCGGAGAACAGATTGCCACTCTGGATTGTCCCGGGGGACAGTCCCGCACTACTGGGGAGGGGTTGGCTTGCTGTCATGAACTGGAAATGGGGCGATGTCAATGCAATTTTTTCTGTGGAGCGAGTATCATGCTCACAGATCCTGGACAAATTTGACTCATTATTTCAACCTGGTATTGGCACTTTCATGGGGGCCAAGGTAGTGACTCACATAAACTCGGACGCCAGGCCAGTACACCACAAGGCCAGAGCGGTGCCGTACGTGATGCGGGAAAAGATAAAAGGCGAATTGGACCGCCTGCTGAGGGAAGGCATCATCTCGCCAGTCGAATTCAGTGACTGGGCGAACCCGATTGTGCCGGTGCTCAAGGCAGATGGGTCGGTCAGGATATGTGGTGAATACAAGGCCACCATCAATCGTGTGTCACTCCAAGACCAGTACCCGCTACCGAGAGCGGAGGACCTCTTTGCGAAGCTATCCGGTGGCAAACTTTTTTCAAAATTGGACCTGACCTCAGCTTACATGACCCAGGAACTGGTGAGTGAGTCGAAGAAACTGACCACCATCACGACACACAAGGGGTTGTTTGAGTACAACAGATGTCCGTTCAGGATTCGCTCGGCCGCCGCGATCTTTCAACGAAATATGGAAAGCCTCCTCAAGTCGATTCCAAGGACGGTGGTTTTTCAAGGCGACATCCTCATCATGGGTTGCGATATGGAAGAACACCTCCACAACCTGGAGGAGGTGCTACGCAGACTGGATCGGGTAGGGCTGCGACTGAAAAAGACGAAGTGTGTCTTCCTAGCTCCAGAGGTAGAATTCCTGGGGATGAGGGTAGCAGCAGACGGGATCAGCCCTACTGCATCCAAAACAGAAGCGATCCAGAGAGCACCCAGACCCCGTAACACGATGGAGCTGCGTTCGTTCCTGGGGCTCCTGAACTATTTTGGTAACTTTCTTCGCAAATTGAGTACGCTGTTAGAGCCGCTACACATGCTCCTACGCAAAGGTCGCGATTGGGTCTGGGGTGACAGCCAGGAAAGGGCTTTTGATAAGAGCACGCAATTTGTTATGCTCCAACAATCTGTTAATGCTATATCACCCATGTAAGAAACATGTTTTAAAGTGCGATGCGTCATCCTATGGGATCGGGTGTGTGTTGCAGCATGTTAATGCCAAGGGTCAGTTACAGCTGGTAGCTTATGCCTCCAGAAGTCTGTCCCAGGCAGAAACGGGCTACGGGATGGTAGAAAAGGAAGCACTTGCATGTGTATATGCAGTAAAACAAAATGCACCAGTACCTGTTTGGCAGGAAATTTGAGCTGGAGACAGATCACAAACCCCTAACGTTCCTTTTGGCCGACAACAAGGCCATAAATGCAAATGCATCGGCCCGCATACAGAGATAGGCACTCACGTTAGCCAACTATGACTATACAATTCGGCACAGACCGGGCACTGAAAACTGCGCCGATGCACTCAGCAGGTTCCAACTAGCCATCACTGAGGGGGCAACCGAGCATGATGCTGAGATGGTCATGGCTGTTGAAGCTTTCGAAAGCGAAGGCTCACCCGTGACAGCCCGTCAGATCAAAGTCTGGACAAATAGAGACCCGCTACTGTCTTTAGTCAAGAAATATGTCCTGAATGGGGACTGGGCAGTCACGTACAGGGCATGCCCTGAGGAATTTAAACCATTTCACAGGCGCAGGGATGAACTCTCAATTCAGGCCGATTGCCTACTATGGGGAAACCGTGTAGTCATGCCCCAGCTGGGCAGAGAGGTGTTCATCAGAGAACTCCACAATGAGCAGCCAGGCATTGTCATGATGAAGGCAATTGCCAGGTCACACGTTTGGTGGCCAGGGATAGATGCAGACCTGGAACTTTGTGTTCGCAGGTGCAACACGTGTGCCCAGCTGGGCAATGCGCCCAGGGAAGCCCCCCCTTAGCCCCTGGTCCTGGCCCACCAAGCCATGGTCACGCATCCATGTGGACTACGCAGGTCCTTTCATGGGAAAAATGTTTTGAGTTGTAGTAGACGCCTACTCCAAATCGATAGAGTGTGACATCCTCAATTCAAGCACATCCTCTGCCACGGTAGAAAGTCTACAGGCAATGTTCGCCGCCCATGGTCGACCGGACGTCTTGGTCAGTGATAGTGGCCTATGCTTTACAAGCATTGAATTCCAGGACTTCATGGCAGGAAATGGTATCAATCATGTCATAACGGCACCATTCAAGCCGGCCTCAAACATCCAGGTGGAACGAGCAGTGCAGATAATCAAACAGGGGATGCTCAGAATCCAAGGGGGTTCCCTACAAAGCCGCTTATCACGCCTCCTGTTGGCCAATAGATCCCGACCACACTCGCTCACAGGGTTCCCACCCGCAGAGCTGCTAATGAAAAGGACGCTCAAAACCAGGTTGTCTCTTATACACCCCACCATGAAAGAAATTGTTGAGAGCAGGCACCGGTCACAATGTGACTACCATGACAGGAATGCGAGGGCATGATGCATTGATATCAATGACCCTGTCTTTGTCCTCAACTACGCTGCAGGGCCCAAATGGCTCACAGGCACTGTGATTGCCAAAGAGGGGAATAGGATTCTGGTAGTTAAACTTACCAATGGACAAATCTGCCGCAAACACGTGGATCAAACAAAAAGGAGGTTCAGTAACTCCATAGAAGAAGCAGAGGACGAACACGATGTAGAGTTCACTCCACCACAGGTGACCAAACACCGGAACCAAAGGGAGGAGAGCCCAGTCACTGTGGGCAGTCCGGACAGGCCTGAGGCACCGCAAACAGCAGACACTCAGGCCAGCGCCCAACAACTGGAGCCCCAATTCAGGCGCTCTATAAGGGAGCGTAAACCACCAGAGAGATTTAACCTGTGATCCCAATAAGACTTTGGGGGGGAGGTGATGTCATGTATTCAACTGTCATTGTAATCCATGGATAAACTGGCCTAAGTTGTATACCGTGAGAACATTGACCACTAGGTGGTGAACTTGTAGGAGACACTCCTAACCTGGACTTTCAGGTATAAAAGGGGAAGCTACACCAACCTTCGGCACTTCAGTGCTGGCTAATAAAAGTTACTGGTTACAGAGTGACCTTCTTTCAAGTATGGGCCTCGTGTGCATTTACACTGTATAGTAAGGACATATTAGCTCTGCTACAATCTCTTCACATTATGAACATTTTCCAATTTGTCTATCTTGGTACCAGTGTGGATGATCTTACACTTCCCCATTTTGAATTACATCTGGCATAGATTTGCCCACTTACTTAATCTGTCTATGTCTCTTTGTAACTTCCTGAGCCCATCTACACAAATAACTACTCTTCCTAACTTAATGTCATCTTCAAACCTGGATATACATCTCTCTATTCCTTCATCTAAGTCATTAATATATATGGTGAAAAGCTGAGGCCCCAGTACAGATCTCTGGGGAATTAGCCAAGGCATAGAATACAAGAGCAGGGAGGTTATGCTAGAACTGTACACACCACTAGTTAGGCCACAGCTTGAGTACTGCGTGCAGTTCTGGTCACCACATTACAGGAAGGATGTGATTGCACTATAAAGGGTACAGAGGAGATTTACGAGGATGTTGCCAAAACTGGAAAACTTTAGCTATGAGGAAAGATTGGATAGGCTGGGGCTGTTTTCCTTGGAAAAGAGGAAGCCGAGGGGAGATTTAATTGAGGTGTATAAAATTATGAGGGGCCTAAATAGAGTGGATATGAAGGACCTATTTCCCTTCGCAGAGAGGTCAGGGGGCTTAGATTTAAAGTAGTTGGTAGAAGGATTAGAAGGGTGATGAGGAACCATTTCTTCACCCAGAGTGTGATGGGGGTCTGGAACTCACGGCCTGAAAGGGTGGTAGAGGCAGAAACCCTCACCACGTTTAAAAAGTACTTGGATGTGCTCCTGAAGAGCGGTGACCTACAGGGTTACGGACCTAGTGCTGGAAGGTGGGATTAGGCTGTTTTTCGACCGGCATGGACACGATGGGTCGGATGGCCTCCTTCTGTGTCGGAATTTTTCTATGATTCTAACATTAATTGTAACATCCTGTCAATCGGAGAATGTTATCTTTTTCACCATCTCTATCTTCTACCTGTGACCTCCTCACAACATGCAACTAGATTAGTCAGATATGACATATCGTTCACAAATCCATACTGACTCGATTTGATCAACTCATACTTGTCCACATGCTCAGTTACGTTGTCTCTGATAGATTTTATCACAACTGATACTGAATCCATCAGAAATGTGATAGATTCAAGATTTTATTTTTATAATTTTTCTTTCTACTCCTGGCTAACATGGTTTCCTCAACCAACATTAACAAAAAAGATATAACTGTGCAAAAAAAATTTACAAGGTTGATACCAGACATGCAAGGGTATACATATCAGGAAAGGATGAACAGGCTGGGTCTCTGTTCTCTTGTAAAGAGAAGGCAGAGAGGTGACCTAATAGAGGTCTTTAAAATTATGAAAGGTTTTGATAGAGTGGATACAGAGAGAATGTTTCCACCTGTGATAAAGAACAAAACTAGAGGCCATCAATATAAGAGTCACCAAGAAATCAAATAGGGAATTCAGAAGAAACTTCTTTACCCAGAGTGTGCTAGGAATGTGGAACTTGCTACCACAGGGAATGGGTGAAATGAATAGTATAGATGCATTTAAGGGAAGGCTAGATAAGCATATGAGGGAGAAGGGAATAGAGGGTTATGCTGATAAGAGTTAGATGAGGAAAGTTGGGAGGAGGCTCGAATGGAGCATAAATGCCGACATGGACTGCATGGCCTGTTTCTGTGCTGTCTATCCGATGTAATCCTGTATAACCGGTCATTCAGCTCCCTGCTGCTTGCTGTATACTCTACTTCAAACTAATTCATGTTAGTTGGAGCAGTTTGTGATGTTTCTGAGAAATGCAACAGGCTGCCATGTAAATGTAAGTAATCCCTTTTTTTTCTTGCTTTCTTTCCATGCTGTGCACTTTGTTCAAGTGACAGGAAAGGCCCTATGTCAGTGCTGTTTTACAGCCAGCTACTAGGAGGGACAGGTAGGTGCATTTCAATAAATCGATCCTCCTGATATTTTTTTCTCCCCTTTAGGGAAAAAGGTTTTGAGACATACATATCTGTATCTTAACACTTTGTTATGCAGCAGTTTGATGCTCCGTCATGTTCATAGCAGGCCATAGGACACTAAAATATGATTTTATTTTTTAAACTCACTTTTAATGAACTGTATTTTAGAAAACAATAACCCCCATGGGAACTGATTCGGTTGTCGCATAGCAAAGCAACCTTGCGAGATCTCACTGCAATCTAGACTTGGAAGAGTAGAATTATTTTGCAGACCAGACACTTGTAAGTTCCATTCTTCTTCTTCTGTATGGTGGTAGCAAAGCAGATTAAACGTCAATATCCAAGTCAGATATCCAGGCCAAAGCTTCTGGTGTAACAACGTGGATATTGTCTAGGCTGCCTGTGAATTCCCTCTGAGGGCAGTGCTCGATGATGTGCTCCAGGGTCTGATTAGGAGTTCCACGGTCACATGATGGGGATACTTTAATCTTCCACCGATGGAGAAGGTGGCAGCATCGACCGTGACCAGTTCTGAGGCAGTTGATGGTTGTCCACTGTTTGCGAGGAAGGTTTGATCCTTCAGGTTGTACTGTGGGGTCCTCTATATGTCACAGTTCTTCCAAGCATTTCGCCATCAGTGATCAAGACTGAGGGGAGATCGCTGAAGAGCTTCGGCGACAGTCCAAAATGGCCTTCTAGATTTGAGACGGGTTGGTGGTAGGTTGTTCAGGTCGGCCTGGATCGGCATGTCTTTGCTGGTGTAGTGGTTGTATTCTCTGGAGACTGCATATTCACAGTTTAGGTGTGGTGGTGTGATGTTTGCAAGATGTTTGCTTGATGTTTCTAAGTTCCAGTATACTAACCATGTCACTCTACCCTCATAACTGATTAATCAATCAGGTCAAATAAGGTCCTTATAGCTTCAAGTCTTTAAAATCAGTGCATCAACATAAAACATGATTGTCTTTCTGTCTCCATCAAAATAGTCTTCTCTCGAGCTCCACTGATGTTGTCAGTTGACACAGTCACCATTCTGTCTGGGTGATAATGTTGCTATGTTTACGTCAGTGTTCTCGATCAGACCAACATCCCCAGCATCGAAGCACTGATCACACTCGACCAGCTCCGTTGGGCGGGCCACATCGTCCACATGCCCAACACAAGACTCCCTTAGCAAACGCTCTACTCAAAAATCCTACACGGCAAGCGAGCCCCAGGTGGGCAGAGGAAACGTTTCAAGAACCCTCAAAGCCTCCTTGATTGTGCAACATCCCCACAGGCACCTGGGAATCCCTGGCCCAAGACTGCCCAAAATGGAGGAAGAGCATCCGGGAGGGCGCTGAGCACCTCGAGTCTTGTCACTGAGAGCATGCAGAAAACAAGCATAGGCAGCGGAAGGAGCGTGCGGCAAACCAGTCCCACCCACCCTTTCCTTCAACCACTGTCTGCCCCACCTGTGACAGAGACTGTAATTCCCACTGGACTGTACAGCCACCTGAGAATTCACTTTTAGAGTGGAAGCATGTCTTCCTCGATGCCTATGATGATGACGCCATTATTACTGTTCTTGGCCACAATTCAGTTATCAGCCACAAAAACCGACTAAGCACAGCAATCAGTCAGCATCCACTAGACACTCAAATTAATGGTTTAGGTGGAGTTCCCCTTTCAGGTTAGTCTACTTTTCTTTTTCAGATGCCGTCTGACCTTGAAGTTTCAGTTTGTATTATAAGCTTCTATTATTTATGCCTTTTTATTTACCTACCATTTTCTGAGATGTATTCGTTTGCAGAAAATTGGCTAGTTGACAGACGTGAACAAGGTCTCATTTCTTTGTAGATTAATTGTACCTTTCGTTTCAGATGTACACCACTCTAGTCAGAAATGGCTGTCTTCAGAATCAGCCTCCCATTGTTCAAGTAAGCCGATTTTGTAGATGCCACATAGGTCGAGCTTTCCATCCCCTCTATGTCAACCAGAATAGTGCAATTAGATACACATTTTGTCAGCCTTTTAGGACATAGATTGATTCAGCCAGCCCTCTGGGGTTTCATGTGATAGTGAGGTGGGCAGTGCCTTTTTCCGTTTTTGACAAATAGACGTACATTTCACTGTATTTTTGTGCACACCTTCAGTTGTTCCCCCCACTTCTCCAACACAAACCCATCGTTGGAAATTAGTTTCCAATTTTACAATGCCATATTTTGTCACTGAAGGGGGCAAATATCCCAATTTTATACCCCCCCCCCCCCTCAACCTCCCAATAGCTAAGCTTTTGGTAGTTTAAGCTGAGTTTGGAGCAGTTGAAGAATGGGTGACCCAATAAGCAGGGGAGTTAGAGAGTTCAGTAATGCCCCATCATCCCAGCTGTTAAGCAAGTCGGAAGGTATAAGGTCAAGCCCCATTCCAGGACTTGCTCATTCTCTGCGTTGACTCTCTAGTGTCTATGGGCCCAAGTTTCGGGTGGAGTTGCTCCAATTTTCTTGGAGCAACTGGTTTAGTTTGGAGTATCTTAGAAATCGCAATTCTCGGCACTTAGTTTGCTCTAGTTTTAGTGAGTTAGTTTAGGTTCATTTTAGTTCAGGTATTCTTTTTCAAAAGGGGGTATGTCCAGCCACTTAGGCCTGTTTTGCAAGTTTCGGCAGCGAAAATGTACTCCAAACTAACTTAGAATGGAGTAAGTGTCCACTTTTGTAAGTTCTGAAAAACCTTACCGAGTTAAGTTTAGTGCAAGCTCAGCCAGAGACGGTGGGGGTGGGAACCATTAAACACAAAGGACACATCAACATCACAATAGGGGGGGGGGAGGGAAGTTAGAGGATTTTCTATAAACACCTTCACAACAACATAAAGAAGCAATTTAAAGCACCAAGCACTAAACGAAGCACAAAAATTAATAAGCAATTAATTAATAAAAAATAGAAGGAACCCTGCACTAAAGCACCAAGACCAAAGTAATAAGCAGTCAATCAATAAAACATAAAAAATAGAAGTCCTACCTTTACGTGAAGGGAAGGTGTTTCTGTCAGCCTCTCTCCGTGTCCCTGATAGTGAGGGGTGGGGGGGGGGGGGGGAAGGGGGAGAGGTGGTGAGGGTGGGGGTGTGTGTGGGGTGGGGGGAGAGAGTGGGGGGTGGGGTGGGAGGGGTGAGGTGTGGGGGGGTGTGGGGGGGTGTGGAGGGGGAGGGGCTGAACGCGGGGTTGGGGGGGTGGGGAGGCTGGACGGAGGCACCCCTGCTCTCTCCTCCGGCCCTTTGATCATTGAGTGTCCCTCAACCCATGCACCTCCATCCCTTCCCACGCTCCTCCATCCCTTCCCACACTTCTCCCACACCGATCACCTTCCTGGTGCCCCCTTCCCACGCTCCTCCATCCCTCCCCGGTACCCACACCATTCAAAGGCAGACTGGGGGAAAAGCGCCCTGCTGAGCCATTGCACATGCTCCAACGCGCCTGCGCAACGCTTCCGGCACTCAGAAGAACGCTGATCCCTAGCCACCCCCCCCCGCTGGCTGCGATCGGCTTGCTCCGCCCCAGGGAGACTCCGCTGCGCCACGCTACGCTCCAGGACGACTGGAGAATTCCCCGGAAAGATTTTTTTTCCCAGACAGGTTACTTAAATCACGGAGCTGCGCCGTTTTCAGCAGCATCGGAAACTTGGGTCCATAGTGTGAGGACCAACCGATAATGATGGAGGTAAAATTAAACGGTGTGCCGGTATCCATGGAATTAGACACGCGTGCGCGTCAATCGATAATGAGCCAGAAGACTTTCGAAAAGCTGTGGGAGACCAAGGCAGAGAGACCCAAGCTGAGTCCGATAAATGTGAAGTTGCGTACCTACACCAAAGAGCTCATACTAGTGATCGGTAGTACAGCAGTAAGAGTGTCGTACGAGGGAACGGTTCATGATCTACCATTATGGATTATCCCGGGCAACAGCCCATCGTTATTCAGCAGGAGTTGGCTCGAGAAAATAAAATGGAAATGGCACGATATCAAAGCTTTGTCATCAGCGGATGATGATTTGTGTGCTCAAGTGCTGAGCAAATTTCCCTCACTGTTTGAACCGGGAATTGGCAGCTTCAAGAGAGCCAAGGTGCAGATTCACCTAGGCCCAGACACAAGGCCCATCCATCTCAAAGCCAGGGCGGTCCTGCACATGATGAGAGAAAAGGTCGAGCTCGAACTGGACAGGCTGCAACGCGAGGGGGTCATCTCACTGGTCGAATTTAATGAATGGGCCAGCCCCATTGTCCCGGTGTTAAAGACCGACGGCATGGTCAGGATTTGTGGAGACTACAAGGTCACGATCAACCGAGTTTCGAAACAAGATCAGTATCCACTACCGAAAACTGATGACCTGTTTGCAACGCTAGCCGAGGGAAAATCGTTCACCAAATTGGATCTAATGTCGGCCTACATGACACATCAAAGAAACTTACGTGCATCAACATGCACAAAGGACTGTTTATTTACAACAGGTGGCCTTTTGGCATTCGTTCCGCGGCAGTCATATTTCAGAGAAACATGGAGAGCCCATTGAAATCCGTCCCCAGGACCGTGGTATTCCAAGACGACATCCTAGTCACAGGTCGTGACACCGCCGAGCACCTGCACAATCTGGAAGAGGTTCTGCGTCGTCTGGACAAAGTGGGACTCAGGCTGAAACATTTGAAGTGCGTTTTCATGGTACCAGAGGTTGAATTCCTTGGACGAAAGATTGCTGCAGATGGAATCTGGCCGACAGCCGTGAAAACAGAGGCCATCAAAAATGCGCCCAGACCCCAGAATGTGACTGAGCTGCGTTCGTTCCTGGGTCTTCTCAACTACTTCGGTAACTTCTTACTCAAATTGAGCACAGTATTAGAGCCTTTGCACAAGCTGCTCAGGAAAGGAGACAAATGGGTGTGGGGTGAACTTCAAGACAAAGCCTTTGAAAAGGCTAGAAATCTGTTGTGGTCCCACAAGCTACTGGTACTATATGACCCATGCAAGCGTCTAGTTTTGACCAGTGATGCACCGTCCTATGGGGTCGGCTGCGTACTCCAGGAAGCCAAGAGTCAGGCAAACGACAACCAGTTGCATACGCATCTCGAAGCCTGACCAAGGCGGAAAGAGCCTACGGCATAGTAGAGAAAGAGGCTTTAGCATGTGTTTATGGGGTAAAAAGAATGCACAGTACCTGTTTGGGCTTCGCATCGAGATGGAAACTGATCACAAGCCGCTTATATCGTTGTTCTCCGAACATAAAGATGTCAATACGAACGCGTCGTCCCGCATCCAGAGGTGGGCGCTGACATTATCTGCCTAGGATTATGTCAGTCGCCATAGACCTGGCACCGACAACTGCGCTGATGCATTGAGCCGGTTACGTTGCCCACATCTGAGGTGGAAATGCCACTGCCCGCAGAGCTACTCATGGTCATGGATGCCTTTGAGAGTGAAGAGTCATCTGTCGCTGCTCAACAAGTTAAGACCTAGACCAGCCAGGATCCGACCCTATTGGTTGTAAAACGTTGCGGTTCTTAACGGGGACTGGTCGACCATCCCCAAGGAAACGGGTGATGAAACCAAACCGTACAGCCATCGCAAAGCTGAGCTTTCCCTCCAGTCCGACTGTTTACTGTGGGGTAATCATGTTGTAATGGCAAAAAAAGCCAGGGCGACACTTGTGACACGAGGTCAGCCCCGTTCAAACCTGCATCCAATGGTCAAGCGGAGCGGGCAGTTCAAACCATCAGCAGAGCCTGAAATGCATAACTCACGGTTCCTTGCAGACATACCTGTCACGCATACTGCTCAGTTACAGGACAAGGCCACACACAGTGACCGGGGTCCTGCCTGCGGAACTATTAATGAAGAGAGGCCTCAAAACCAGGCTCTCCGAGTCCATCCTGACCTTAACGATCATGTCGAAACCCGATGTCAATGCCAGCAGTGGTATCACGACCACGCCGCAGTTTCACACGACATATCTGTAAATGACCCAGTGTATGTACTTAACCATGGTCAAGGGCCCAAGTGGCTCCCGGGCAATGTTACGGATAAGGAGGGTAACCGGGTGTATATGGTTAAGCTCAAGAATGGGCAGATGTGCAGGAAACACAATCATCAAATCAACCTAAGACACACTGATGAACCGGAACAGTTGGAAGAAGACACCGCGAGCTTAGACGACCAGCCAACTCACGTCCAGCCATCAGAAAAACCCACTGTGGTCAATGCCCAGCCCCAAGTTGTGAGAGACTTGGAAAGCACTGGGATTGTACTGAGATGGTCAACTAGGGAGCGAAGGGCTCCGGACTGTCTGAACTTGTAATATGGACTTGTGCCAAGAACTGGGGGGGGGGGGGAATGATGTAATGTATGTATGTAAGGTCTGCCTACCAACAGGGGGCACTACCGTCGGAGGTTCTAGGGTCATAAGTACACTAGTCTGGGACCGGTATATAACCTGAACTTCACCTTTGTATTTTCACTTCTGGAAGCCAATGAAGACTGACCAGGTTACACCTAGTCACTGGCTCACAGTACGAAGTTCATTGTATCTTTTCATACACCAGATAAACATTCACACCCTCCACCACTGGCGCACTGTGACTGCAGTGTGTAACATCTATAAGATCCACTACAGATCTTTTATTCTTTGTCCCTCCCCCCTTTGCAGCTGAGCCACCTGTGGTGCCTTAGAAACATAGAAACACAGAAAATAGGTACAGGAGCAGGCCATTCAGCCCTTCAAGCCTGCACCACCATTCAATAGGATCATGGCTGATCATGCAACTTCAGTACCCCATTCCTGCTTTCTCTCCATACCTTTTGATCCCTTTAGCCATCAGGGCCACATCTAACTCCCTTTTCAATATATATAACGAACTGGCCTCAACAACTTTCTGTGATAGAGAATTCCACAGGTTCACAATTCTCTGAGTGAAGAAATTTCTCCTCATCTCGGTCCTAAATGGCTTACCCTTTATCCTTAGACTGTGATTCTTCCTGCATCTAACCTGTCCAATCCCGTCAGAATTTTATATGTTTCTATGAGATCTCCTTTCATTCTTCTAAATTCCAGTGAATATAAGCCGAATCGATCCAGTCTTTCTTCATATGTCAGTCTTGCCATCCTAGGAATCAGTCTGGTGAACCTTCGCTGCACTCCCTCAATAGCAAGAATGTCCTACCTCAGATTAGGAGACCAAAACTGTACACAATATTCAAGGTGTGGCCTCACCAAGGCCCTGTACAACTGCAGTAAGACCTCTCTGCTCCTATACTCAAATCCTCTCGCTATGAAGGCCAACATGCCATTTGCCTTCTTCACTGCCTGCTGTACCTGCATGCCAACTTTTAATGACTGATGTACCATGACACCCAGGTCTCGTTGCACCTCCCCTTTTCCTAATCTGTCACCATTCAGATAATATTCTGTCTTCCTGTTTTTGCCACCAAAGTGGATAACCTCACATTTATCAACATTATACTGCATCTGCCATTCATTTGCCCACTCACCTAACCTGTCCAAGTCACCCTGCAGCCTCTTAGCATCCCCCTCACAGCTCACACTGCCACCCAGCTTAGTGTCATCTGCAAACTTGGAGATATTACATTCAATTCCTTCGTCCAAATCATTCATGTATATTGTAAATAGCTGGGGTCCCAGCACTGAACCCTGCGGCACCCCACTAGTCACTGCCTGCCATTCTGAAAAGGACTAGTTTATTCCTACTCTTTGCTTCCTGTCTGCCAACCAGTTCTCTATCCATGTCGATACATCAACCCCAATACCATGTGCTTTAATTTTGCACACTAATCTCTTGTGGGGGATCTTGTCAAAAGCCTTTTGAAAGTCTAAATACACCACATCCACTGGTTCTCCCTTGTCCACTCTACTAGTTACATCCTCAAAAAATTCGAGAAGATTTGTCAAGCATGATTTCCCTTTCATAAATCCATGCTGACTTGGACCGATCCTGTCACTGCTTTCCAAATGCGCTGCTATTACATCTTTAATAATTGATTCCAACATTTTCCCCACTACCGATGTCAGGCTAACCGGTCTATAATTCCTTGTTTTCTATCTCCCTCCTTTTTTAAAAAGTGGGGTTACATTCGCTACCTCCAATCCATAGGAACTGATCCAGAGTCAATAGAATGTTGGAAAATGGCCACCAATGCATCTACTATTTCTAGGGCCACTTCCTCAAGTACTCTGGGATGCAGACTATCAGGCCCTGGGGATTTATCGGCCTTCAATCCCATCAATTTCCCTAACACAATTTCCTGACTAATAAGAATTTCCTTCAATTCCTCCTTCTCGCTAGACTCTCGGTCCCTTAGTATTTCCGGAAGGTTATTTGTGTCTTCCTTGGTGAAGACAGAACCAAAGTATTTTTTCAATTGGTCTGCCATTTCTTTGTTCCCCATTATAAATTCACCTGATTCTGACTGCAAGGGACCTACATTTGTCTTCACTAATCGTTTTCTCTTCACAAAGCTATAGAAGCTTTTGCAGTCAGTTTTTATGTTCCCTGCAAGCTTCCTCTCATACTTATTTCCCCCCTCCTAATTAAACCCTTTGTTCTCCTCTGCTGAATTCTAAATTTCTCCCAGTCCTCAGGTTTGTTGCTTTTTCTGGCCAATGTATATGCCTCTTCCTTAGATTTAACACTATCCCTAATTTCCCTTGTTAACCACGGTTGAGCCACCTTCCCCATTTTATTTTTACGCCAGACAGGGATGTACAATTATTGAAGTTCATCCATGTGATCTTTAAATGTCTGCCATTGCCTATCCACCGTCAACCCTTTAAGTATCACTCGCCAGTTTATCCTAGCCAATTCACGCCTCATACCATGGACTTGGCTCTGGCTGCACTCCCCAGAGGCACCAGCGCTGCCACTGGTGCTCAGAAGAGACTATTGGTTGGAAAGCGAGATGCACTTGCGGGGGCGACTACCTGCCTATCGTTCTTCCTCGGTCTGGTGTTCACCCACTTCCCCTCTGCCTGCACGTTTTTAAGCTGTGGGGTGACCACTTCCTGAAACGTGGAGCCCAAGTAGTTGAAACTGGAGACACCTCCTGCACACATGGTTATCTAGGCCGCACGAAGCGTCCGGGACTTCCCACATACTGTGGGACATGCACGCCACAGGACTGAGCTGCCCTGCCAACCCTCTAATTAGACTTAGCTGATTATAAAAGAGAAAGAGATACTTACCAATCAAACAGCCAAACACTTACCTGCCCAGACGAGGGATGTGGGCCAGAAGTGAACTCCTCGTCGACCTCCGGGCCTCCTGCTCCTCAGAATCCTGACCTCGCGAACTCTTGGACTCCTGACCTCCCGCACTCTCGGACGCCTGACCTCCCGAACTCTCGGACCTCCAGGCCTCCCGAATTCTCAGATTCCTGACCTCCCGAACTCTCGGACCTCCAGGCCTCTCGAATTCTCGGACGCCTGACCTCCCGAACTCTTGGACCTCCTGACCTCCCGAACCTTCGGACCTCCTGACCTCCCGAACTCTTAGACTCCTCGTCATGTATGTAACTTTCACATAACTGTAACCTTTATGTAACAACACTGTACACTGTATACACCTGAGAAATGCACACCTTGACCACAGGGGATGAACTTGTGGGAGACACTCCTCACCTGGTCATCCAGGTATATAAAGGGAGGTCCCACTCAGGGTCAGCACTCCTTGATCCTGGGAATAAAGGTTCAGGTCACATCGTGACCTTGTCTGCAGTACATGCCTCGTGAGATTCTATAGTAAGGTGCAAGGACACTACATTTGGCGACGAGAAACGGGGGGAGGGAGGTCAGGTCGGGTCGGGTGGGGGGGGGTCGGGAGCGCGGGTCGGGTCGGGGGGGTGGTGGGAGGGAAGTCGGTTCGGTTCGGGTCCGGGGGGGGGGGGGGGGGGAGGGGGTGAGCGCGGGTCGGGTCGGGTCCAGTCCGGGGGGGGGGGGGGGGGGGGGGGGAAGCGGGAATCGAGAATCGAGTCGGGTCAGGAGGAAGCAGGAGCTGGGCGTGGGAGGTGCAGCCTGATCCATGCAGCCCCAGTGAGGCCATTCGGCCAGGGCTAGGGGCTGCGTGCTTCGGGCCCCTCCCATACAGTTTTTGGCGCCTGGAGCTACTGCACATGTGCGCCCACTGTAGCTGCACCAAGAGCCAGAGGACCAGCAGGGAGCCGGAGAATCTGGAAGTTTTTTTTAGGCGCACTTTGTAGCGTGAAAAACGGGCGTCCAGGTCGAACGGCGCAGCCCGAAACTTGGGCCCTAAGTGTTACAGGTTGGCAAGAATCACAGCAAAGAGAAGGTTGCGACAGCCACTAGGGATAGTGTGTAAATAGTGTGTAAAGCCACTAAAGTAAAGCACTGTTTTCCAGTCTACATTTTTCACTAATACAAAAGCAAAATACTACGGATGCTGGAAATCGCAAATAAAAACAGAAAATGCTGGAAATACTCAGCAGGTCATTGACCTGAAAAGTTAACTTTGTTTCTCACTCCACAGATGCTGCCTGACCTGAGTATTTCAAGCAGTTTCTATTTTAATTCCACGTATTCTACAGTTTAACTATCACATACTGCACTATGCAACACAGAGGTGAAGCTCATCCACCAGCATCAAGCTGGTATTTTCATACTTAGTTGTCTTGTAATCGCAAACATCTACTTTATCCCGGGAGCCCACAGTGCAAAGCATTCCGTGATCTGAGCTGCCCCATCTCTGAATAGCTCTCATTAGTGTTTTGGTTTCCGACAGCAATCCAATTTCACAGCTTACCATAGACATTCAGACTTGTCTGGGACAGAACTATTTAGAGTGCTCCTTTCAGTTTCTCTCAGACACTTGACATGTGACCTGATCTACATTTAAATCTATCTGCAGTACATCTATTCTATTGAGCCAAGTATCTCTATCAGTAATTGACTGACAAGTAATTTGAAAGTTTCTATCTGACAAAGGATGCTATTAGGCTGCAGAGTGACTTGGATAGGTTAGGTGAGTGGGCAAATGCATGGCAGATGAAGTATAATGTGGATAAATGTGAGGTTATCCACTTTGGTGGTAAAAACAGAGAGACAGACTATTATCTGAATGGTGACAGATTAGGAAAAGGGAAGGTGCAACGAGACCTGGGTGTCATGGTACATCAGTCATTGAAGGTTGGCATGCAGGTACAGCAGGCGGTTAAGAAAGCAAATGGCATGTTGGCCTTCATAGCGAGGGGATTTGAATACAGGGGCAGGGAGGTGTTGCTACAGTTGTACAGGGCCTTGGTGAGGCCACACCTGGAGTATTGTGTACAGTTTTGGTCTCCTAACTTGAGGAAGGACATTCTTGCTATTGAGGGAGTGCAGCGAAGGTTCACCAGACTGATTCCCGGGATGGCGGGACTGACCTATCAAGAAAGATTGGATCAATTGGGCTTGTATTCACTGGAGTTCAGAAGAATGAGAGGGGACCTCATAGAAACGTTTAAAATTCTGACGGGTTTAGACAGGTTAGATGCAGAAAGAATGTTCCCAATGTTGGGGAAGTCCATAACCAGGGGTCACAGTCTGAGGATAAGGGGTAAGCCATTTAGGACCGAGATGAGGAGAAACTTCTTCACCCAGAGAGTGGTGAACCTGTGGAATTCTCTACCACAGAAAGTAGTTGAGGCCAATTCACTAAATATATTCAAAAGGGAGTTAGATGAAGTCCTTACTACTCGGGGGATCAAGGGTTATGGCGAGAAAGCAGGAAGGGGGTACTGAAGTTTCATGTTCAGCCATGAACTCATTGAATGGCGGTGCAGGCTAGAAGGGCTGAATGGCCTGCTCCTGCACCTATTTTCTATGTTTCTATGTTTCTATTATGTGAATTTCCTCATATATTGTAAATCAGAATTACAGATATGCATGGAAATCATATCTTTTTTAAAATAAGGTTCTGGTCTATATTTTCATTTTATAAAAAAAATTATTATTGATGTATGTGGGGAGAATGGGTGATAAACACTATTTTTGACTTAAAGCAGCATGGGGTGGGGAAGAGAACGAAAGGGTAAAGGAGAGGGAGAGAGATGGTGAGGTAGTTAAATTATTATAAAAACAGCAAATGCTACAAATCTCAGCGGGTCAGGCAGCATCTGTGGAGAGAGAACAGAGAATGTTTCGGGTCGATGATCCTTCGTCAGAACTGGCAAATGTTGGAAATGAACAGATTCTTAAGGAGCACTGAACGGGGGAGGGGAGGAAAGAACAAAAGGGAAGGTCTGTGATAGGGTGGAAGACAGGAGAGATTTGAGACACAAAACGGATGATGGGTCAACTTCAGATGGTAATGGCAGAAGCTAGAAAAAGATGAATCTAGCTAGGGTGTGAATGGTGGAATAATTAGCAGCTGCCATGGGAAACGGAGAGAAAAAGTTTATAAGATTGGGGGAGGCGGGGAGTTAACAAAAGGAGGAAAGGAAGCAAAATATGGGCAGAGGTTATGGTCTGAAATTGTTGAACTCGATACTGTAAAGTTAAATTGTTATGTTTTGGGCTTCATGCTAGTTATTTTACTTGCCTTCAACATCACCGACCATTCACATTAGTGGGCGTCATTCTGTGAACCAGACTCAATGTCCAGGTAAACGATAGCGAGACCCAGATGTGGAACAAAGAAGCCCTGCTTATGTACTCCAGATTACCAGAAAATATCACATGCTGCCAAACACCTCTCCTTAACTTTGATAGGTGGATTCAATAAACACGCCACCATACCGAGACTCGGGCCATAAACCAACAGTTAAATGAACAGTACTCGTTGCAAACTTTGCTATTCCTCACGACACATAACAAAACATAACAACTACCTTGTTACATTCAATGAACCTTGAAAATGACTATTCACTTATGTAGTGAAATCTTGCCATGGAATCAAATTAGCCCAGTTTCTCTACTGGCTAATGGACTGACTAATGATACAAGTGCAGATAGCCCAATATAGATCCATCATTAGAAACCTCTTGCCATAAAGGTAATCGTCAAAAGGACTACAGCTGATCATTGACCGTGCTCTTTCTTAGATCTCAGAAAACCATCACCTCCAGGTTCCTGATTCAGAAAACAGAGTGCTATAGTGAGCCAAGCTGGCGGCTTCAAGTTCACTAGTGTCAGTCACAGTGTGGTCACCTGTTTCTTACAACAACAACTTGTATTTATATAGTGCCTTTAATGTAGTAAAACATCCCAAGGTGCTTCACAGGAGCTCGGTGTCAAAACAAAATTTGACACCGAGCTACATAAGGAGAAATTAGGGCAGATGATCAAAAGCTTGGTCAAAGAGGTCGGTTTTAAGGAGCATCCTAAAAGGAGGAAAGAGAGGTAGAGAGGTTGAGGGGTTTGGGAGGTAATTCCAGAGCGTATGGCTTAGGCAGCTGAAGTTTACTCCCACTGTCCTATATTGATGAGTACGCAAGTGAGGCCCAGGAGTGTAACAATGAAACTCCCTTCTGTTCTGGACGGATTTCTGTGTCTTAAGCATGTGTACCCCATCGGAAGACGGACCGAGTTAACACTAGATGAGAGGTTGTTCCGTTCGATTCGTAAACGGCTTTATTCCATAGTAGGCAAAATATACAGAATGTTGGATATGAAGTGAGACAGTTGATTCAAATCAGTGCAGGTTCTGTTTTTTTGCATATGATAATAAAAATAACGAACATGTATAAGCTGGCCCAATTCGGTGAGCCGTTTAGTTAATTTAAAAAGCACAAGCTCTCGCTGGCAAGGGTAGAAGTTCTCCCCTTGCAGCTTTATGTTGTCTGTGTCCTGATTTTTAAAACTCTTCCTTAAAAGGAGTAATAGAGCTCCAAAGAATTCATCCACAGTGAAAGGTGTTCCCTCATTCTTCCATCAGTCAAAAGCCCTTAAATCATAACTTTCTAAAGTTATGGAAACGGACGTTAGCTTTGAAACTATCCATTACTGTTAATATTTTGGTGTAATTCATTATTTTCAGCATGGCTGTCTCCCCAAAACCTATATTATGCATCTCTGCATTTGAACATGCTGGAGATAGCCAAGCAATAGATGATTCACCAGAGCCCCCAAGTGTCTGGAAACATGACTTTCTAAACAAGTCAGTATTATGGTTTTGCCATCAAAACGATGTTCGTGACCATCAAGTTTCTTCATGGAAAAAGAGTCAAATAATGATCTAAGGAGTTTCCCAGGGGTTTCACACTCTGTTCCTTCTTCATCTTTGTGACCGCTTCCATCATCATTATCATAGGCAGTCCCTCAAAATCGAGGAAGACTTGCTTCCACTCGAAAAGTGAGTTCTCTGGTGACTGAACAGTCCAATACGGAAATTACAGTCTCTGTCACAGGTGTGACAGACAGTGGTTGAAGGAAAGGGTGGGTGGGTAGTCTGGTTTTCTGCATGCTCCTTCCGTTGTCTGCGTTTGGTCTCTGCATGCTCTCGGTGACAAGACTCGAGGTGCTCAGTGCCCTCCCGGATGCTCTTCCTCCACTTAGGGCAGTCTTGGGCCAGGGATTCCCAGGTGCTGGTGGGGATGTTGCACTTTATCAAGGAGACTTTGAGGGTTCCACTTTTTGAGGGACCGCTTCCACTTATCAGCCAACCCTTTGCATTCTTTATTTGATGAACACAAGATGGTTACAAATTAAGGAGATTAGTCAGTCCACCTTAATTCATCTAATCGGTAGATCCTACAGTCCTCAATGCAGCATCCAAATGTTTCCTAAATAATTAAGAGTACAGTGGAGAGCTTTTCATTTGCTAACCAATTTTTCTCTGATATCTGGCTTCCAATCTCTCATGTAATTTATCGATGTTACAACAATCAACGATCTTCTGAACATTGTTTGTAGTTTGTTCCTTCTAAGCTTGGAATGTACATGGAATGGAATGTGCACAATTCCTTCTTCCTACATTCCCACTGGGTTGAAAACAAACTCATTGTACTTTTCCACCTATTTATTCTTTGTCATAAGCTCAAAAGTGTGGAACTTCTTAATTTCCTTTCTCGTGGAATCTTCAGGCTTTTAGTGTAAACTTAGTATCACCTAATCACAGCTCCGACGCCTTATTTTCTGATTTATTCTCTTCAATCTTAATGTCCTGCACAACTGGACTCAAACTTTCACCTTGGTTTTTAAATTTAAAAAAAAAATCAGAAACTGTGCCAAACTATAATCTTGAGCTGTTTGATCACAGAAGGAAATAGATAAGACTTGCAGGAAATGTCACAAGAAAGCAGTTGTTATTAAAGAGATGACTGCATCACTTGTTATATATTCTTTTGAAGTCTGAGAATAGAACTGCTGTATCGAGTAGATAAAAGAAAACACAGATTAGGATAAGCTTGAGTCATCAGTTTTAATAAATAAATCAGAATCGGACTGATTAATTCTGTGAAAGTGAAGTAGAGTCGTCACGAACACTTGATGAAAATGTTCAAGAGCATCTCTATAATTGGAAGTCATTCTTCAAAGTAGGTTTGAGCAGATATATAAACAGATCACATCAGAGGGTCTCCTGTCCCTCTGGACTGCTTCACTAAATAAGGAAATGTGCTTTGTTGTATTCAGTGCAACACTGCTAATTGTTCCAAATGGCAATTTGGAAATAGAAAAAAATTAATATAGAAGTTTCTGTACAATTCCCCACCCACGTCTGATTTGGAACTAACATATTGTTGTACTCAGTCCGTGACTGGTTTAATAGAAACCAGGGTAATGTGTTGCTCAGAGGGGTTGCTTTTTGTTGAGAGGAAGTCGGTGTTTACTGTAGTTGCTACCAATATATATTTTTTTTTTATTTCATCACAGCACCAGATGTTTTCTTTCACAAAAAAACGTACTGAAATTCAAGTGAATTGGAATCAAACAAATGCATATGAAGGTCAGCTTGACTCAGTATTAGCATTCTTACTTCCTGTGTCAGCTGGTCAAAAATTCAACACCCACTGTAGAATACTTCAAAAAGTGACAACCGAGGAAATGGTGCCGTGTAGTAGGTACTGGCTTTTGGACAAGAGGTTAAACCAAAGCAACATTCTCTTGTTTAGGTAGACATAAACAATCCTATGGGACTACTCAGAGCAGAAAAGTCTCTGAGTGTTCTGGCCAGAAATCATCCCTCAACCACCACCAAAACAAATTAATTGGTCATTTAGCACACTGCTTTATTTGGGCCCTTGCTGTTTTACACAGATATGGTGTATTGGTTTTGAATTAAAAAAAAAAAATTTGTTCCGGGATGTGAGCATCGCTGGCAAGGCCAGCATTTATTGCCCATCCCAAATTGCCTTTGAGAAGATGGTGGTGAGCCATGTTCTTGAACTGCTGCAGTCCATGTGGTGAAGGTACTCCCACAGTGCTGTTAGGGAAGGAGTTCCAGGATTTTCAACCAGCTACGATGAAGGAACGGTAATATATTTCCAAGTTAGGATGGTGTGTAACTTGCAGGGGAACTTGCAGGTGATGGTGCTCCCATGTGTCTGAGGCCCTTGTCCTTCCAGGTTGTCGAGGTCACTGGTTTGGAGGTGCTGTCTCGAAGTCGTGCCGAGTTGCTGCAGTGCATCTTATAGATGGTACACACTGCAGTCACGGTGCGTCGGTGGTTAAAGGAGTGAATGTTGAAGGTGGTGGATGGTGAGCCAATCAAGGGGCTGCTTTGTCCTGGATGGTGTTGAGCTTCTTGAGCTGTTGGAGCTGGACTGAGATGAGGAATTTCTTCTCAGAGGGTTGTAAATCTGTGGAATTCTCTGCCTCAGAGAGCTATGGTCATTGAATATATTTAAGGTGGAGATAGACAGATTTTTGAGTGATAGGGGAGTGAAGGGTTATGGGGAGTGGGCAGGGAAGCGGAGCTGAGCCCAAGATCAGATCAGCCATGATCTTATTGAATGGCAGAGCAGGCTCGAGGAGCCAAACAGCCTACTACTGCTCCTATTTCTTATGTTCTTATGTACTCATCCAGGCAAGTGGAGAGTATTCCATCACACTCTTGACTTGTGCCTTGTAGATGGTGGAAAGGCTTTGGGGAGTCAGGAGGTGAGACATTCACCACAGAATACCCAGCCCCTGACCCACTTTTGTTGTCACAGTATTTACGTGGCTGCTCCAGTTAAGTTTCTAGTCAATGGTGAACCCAGGATGTTGATGGTGGAGGATTAAGTGATGGTAATGCTGTTGAATATCAAGGGGAGGTGGTTAGACACTCGCTTGTTGGAGATGATCATTGCCCGGCATGTGTGTGGCGCGAATGTTACTTGCCACTTACCAGCCCAAGCCTGAATGCCGTCCAGGTCTTGATGCATGCGGGCACGGACTGCTTCATTTTCTGAGGCGTTGCAAATGGAACTGGACACTGTACAATCATCAGCAAACATCCCCACTTCTGACCTTGTGATGGAGGGAAGGTCATTGATGAAGCATCTGAAGATGGTTGGGCCTAGGACACCGTCCTGAGGAACTCCTGCAGCGTTGTCCTGGGACTGGGATGATGACTTCTAACAACCAGTGAACAGTTTTCCCCCTGATTCCTATTGATTTCAGTTTTGCTAGGGCTCCCTGAAGCCACACTCGGTCAAATGCTGCCTTGATGTCAAAGGCAGTCACTCTCACCTCATATATGGAAATCAGCTCTTTTGCCCATATTTGGAACAAGGCTGTCATGAGGTCTGGAGCCAAGTGGTCCTGGTGGAACCCAAACTGAGCATCGGTGAGTACGTCATTGGTGAATAAGTGCTGCTTGACAGCAGTGTCGACAACACCTTTCATCACTTTGCTGATGATTGAGAGCGGACTGATGAGGCGGTAATTGGCCGGATTGGATTTGTCCTGCTTTTTGTCGACAGGATATACCTGGGCAGTTTTCCACATTTTTGGGTAGATGCCAATGTTGTAGCCGTACTGGAACAGCTTGGCTAGAGACGCGGCTAGTTCTGGAGCACAAGTCTTCAGCGCAACAGCCGGGATATTGCCGGGGCCCATAGCCTTTGCTGTACCCAGTGTGTTCAGCCGCTTCTTGATAATCATGTGGAGTGAATTGAATTGGCTGAAGACTGGCTTCTGTAATGGTGGGGACCTCAGGAGGAGGCCAATATGGATTATCCACTCGGCAATTCGGGCAGAAGATGGCTGCCAATGCTTCAGCCTTGTCTTTTGCACTTGTGTGCTGGGCTCCGCTGTCATTGAGGATGGGGATATGCATGGAGCCTCCTCCTCCAGTTAGTTATTTTAATTGTCCACCACCATTCACGACTGGATGTGGCAGGACTGCAGAGCTTTGATCGGATCTGTTGATTGTGGGATAGCTCATCTCTGTTTATAGCATGCTGCTGCTGCTGTTTAGCATCCTGTGTTGCAGCTTCCTCAGGTTGGTACCTCATTTTTAGGTATACCTGGAGCTGCTCCTGGCATGTTCTTCTGCACTCCTCATTGAACCAGGGTTGGTCCTCTAGCTTGATGGTAATGGTAGAGTGAGGGATATGCCGGACCATGAGTTAAAATTGTGTTGGAATACAATTGTGCTGCTGCTGATGGCCCACAGCGCCTCATGGAGGCCGTTTTGAGCTGTTAAATCTGTTCTGAATCGATCCCATTTAGCACAGTGGTAGTGCCACACAACACGAAGGAGGGTGTCTTCAGGTTGAAGATGGGACTTCGTCTGCCCAATGATTGTGCAGGGATCACTGCTACCAATGCTGGCATGGACAGATGCATCTGTGACTGTATACCACTGTGCAGCCACCTCAGATGGGTCTGTCCTGCTAGTGCGACAGGACATACCCAGGGGTAGTGATGGAGGAGTCTGGGCATTGGCTGAAAGGTATGATTCTGTGAGTATGACTATGTCAGGCTGTTGCTTGACTTGTCTGTGGGACAGCTCTCCCAGTTTTGGCACAAAGTCCTCAGATGTCAGTGAGGAGGACTTTGCCGGGTCTGCCGAGCTTGATGCCGGGTGGTCCGTCGAGTTATATTCTTATTGTTTCTTGCAGCAGTTTGTTACAACTGAGTGGCTTGCTAGGCCATTTCAGAGGGCAGTTAATAGTCAACCACATTGCTGTGGGTCTGGAGACCCATATAGGCCAGATACAGGTAAAGATTTCCTTCCCTAAAGGACATTAGTGAACCAGATGGGTTTTTATGACAATCCAGTAGTTTCATGGTCACCATTACTGACACTAGCTTTTTTAATTCCACATTTAATTAATTAACTGAATTTAAATTCCCCAGCTGCCGCGGTGGGATTTCAACTCATGTCTCCGGATTATTAGTCCAGGCCTCTGGATTACTAGTCCCGTAATTTAACCACTATGCTACCGTTCCCACTGTGGCATGAACATGGATATGCCCTTTGCACTACATTTGCAAGTTCCTCATCTTGAAGGGGATGAACATACAATCAAAGGCACGTAAAGACCAATTGTTCCAATTGAGACTGTCCCATCACAGCATGGCTTAACTTGCACACACTACCTCCGTCCCCCTCTACACTGTCTCCCCAGTCTCTAGAGAAAGGTTAAATAAAGCAGTAGACTGATTTTGGGAGAAAAAAAAACTGGCAGATTCCTCTCTGACCCTCAAAGGCAATCAAGCAAGAGAGAATTGGAGAGAAAATCAAAGAGTGTTGTGATTGGTAAGTCTTTCATCTCCCACCATGCCTCCTTCATTTCTCTGCCCTGGTGCTCACCTTTACTGAGAATTATTTACCTATGTTGGCAGTGGTAAATTGCAAAAGTCTGACTTCCAGGACCATTCTTTTCTCAGTTAGGACACGCAGAACAGCTTTGGAATGACTATATCTTCCTCATTCTTTGAAGTTCAATCTCCATACAAAATTAAAATTCTCATCGAGGAGGTAGAGAATAAATCACCCAAGGACACTACTTTTAAACTTCACACCAAGCACAGTGAACCATTCAGCCACATCAAATAGAACAGGATGATTGTTTTACAGTAATGTTTTTTCTGCTACCTGCATGGTTTGTTGAAGGTCTCTGGTGACAAAAATAGTATTGCAGCATTGGAATGCCAAGTAGAACCTTTTAAACCAATAGGGAACTTCTGTCATGGTTGAAATCAGTGTGTGTGTGTATGAATTGCAAAAATAATCCACATTTCATTTGGTACAGTGCAAGCCATTGTCCTGCCAGCTCAGTGCTACCTGGAGCAATATACAGCAGAAATTAAACCTCAAACTGATACATTACCTGTAGTAAAATGGTGCTCCAAGTACCTTTCCAATTCAAACTCCTCCAGCCCACTATTACTACTTTAACAACTTAAATTCATTTTTCTGCTATATTGACAGATGCAGTTTTACATGGTTAACCAATGTCCAGAGTCCACCTTTAGGTAGTCGTTTTATAAATCCGCATTGTGATTGCTGTTAAAGGTAATGGTGTTGATCCATTAAAATGGAAATATTCAGCTTAGTGCAGTCAGGCATATTACAGCTTAGGAAACTCTTTTGGATATTACAGCTTAGGAAAGACAGAACTGAATGCAGCAGCTGGTGCTGAAAACAACTCAATTAGGAAGGCCTTCATGTCTCTATTTACTAATCAAATTAATCTATTATATTGGTAGCAAGCAATAAAACAGCCTCAAAAGTAAATGTAGGAGACATCTTTATTTCACAAAGCAACCCAACAGCTAGACTGGACAAAGCACTTCATCATTTGGTTACAAAATTGTGTTTAAAAAAAATAAAAGTATCTACAAAAACTTTACGGATTTCTCAACACATAATATGGAATTATTATAATGGCCAGTTATTAACGCACAATTCAATCTGGCAGCTGATGTACCACAACATGAGAAAAAACATCTGATCTACAGTTTTCGTTGTGATCTTCTGTTGAAAAACACAAGAGTACCACATAGAAAACCAGGAGTGATCTGACATTTTAAATTTCCAGCCTTTGTCTAGTTTCCAATCTTCTCCCTTTGCCCCGCCTATCCAGAAGGTGGTAACTGCACATCCACCAACAAGTTATTGGTAACTCGCCAAAGTGTCTTTTCTTCGTCTGTTACCTTGGACACGGAGTGCTGGGGTGTTATTCATCCATGGAGAACACCACAACTGTGATGTTCAATTCAGTCCTCAGCTGCTATGCATACATGTCACTGGATAGAGTAGGGACGGTCTTTCTATCAAAGACTTAGAGGCCAACTGCAGTGCCACCACCAAGACCACTCAACCTGGAATCAACTAAGTCAGCACAGGCTAGATAAATAGAGTTCTGAAACATTAACTCTGTATCTCTCTCCACAGATGCTGCCTGACCTGCTGAGTGTTTCCAGCAGTTTCTGTTTTTATTTCAGATTTCCAGCATCCGCCGTATTTTGCTTTTGTAGTAGGTAAAGAGGTGCTCGGAGGATGGAACGGCCTCAGCTCAGATTTTCAAAACATTAAAAATTTCAATTGAAAAAATCATGTGAAAAAGACAGGATATTTTACAATATGTTTGAAATAAAGTACTGCAGCAATGCACAAAATATTAAAAACTTAATATAAAATAGTAAGCACAGGAAAATAAATCTTGAACATTCACAAAAATAAAATTAAAACTAGATAATCTTATTCAAGGGATAACAGCAAAATGTGGTTGGCGCACAGTGAAAAGCCCTGGGCTGTAACTCTTGGTAATCTATCAGAGCTGAATCATTAACGGTCTAATAGATTACAGCTAAAACACTTCTCTTTGCGACCTGTTCTTTCGATTGTATTGGCATTGAATGCTTTTGATGACATCTGCTTAGAGAATACTGGATTTGAGTTATGTACATATTCACCTAGCTTGAGCTAGGCTGCAAATTCCCTCTTCAAGTTGGCCTTTCCTGGTTCGGTATTCTGTTTGCAGCTGATTCATGTGGATTCTGCAGAAACGCTCCAAAGAACAAGATGACTGGGATTCTCAATAACCAATTAAAACTCAATAAACTTTTGACAAGCTCAACATGCAAGGTGCTGGCCCGAGGTTGATGAACATCTGCTTACAAAGAGCACAGGCATCTTTTTCTTAATCTTCATGTCTCCACTGGGTAATCAATTTGCTCTTGACCAAATTGCTGGCAACTACCATGCAAAGACTTACCACGACAAGAGAAACTCTAACAGCTTTCAGATCTCTGGTTGCTTGTCTGAAGGTATACAGATCTCAAATAGAAGCACAGCCTACTTTGAAAGGATGTGTGAATTTGTATTGTTTTTTCAAACGTTGCAAGTGACAAATTAACTTCCCTTCCAAAAAATATGGGATCTGTCAATACCACATGGACTAGTTCCAATTTTGACTAATACCAATCATTAATTTTTAAGAGGAGTGTTTAATGGTTGTTCACTTGGAACTGGTTCATGGCTGCATAGACTCAATGAGCACTCAACAGCAGATACTGAAAGGAAAGCTCCATCCCATCAGGTTGGGCTTGGTACGCACCCATCATCCCACCCAATCCTCTTCTCTTCACCACAGCTTGAAAGAATGCAATACAGATCCAGAAGTTAAATGAATTCTTCAAATGGGAAATTCTTCAAATCAATGCTGCTATACACCGGACGTAAAGCCTTATTGAAATGTCGTACCTTTCGGATAAAATATTTTAAAATAATGTTGCCTTGCTGAGTAAGTGGAAGCAAGCTGAATTTCTTCTTTGTTATTTTACCCTCTATTTTATGTCCCACCGCACCACACAGAGACTAATACCCAGGTCTCTAACCAACCCTGCTTAAGTTGATCATTGGAAGATCTGCAAGATATCCTGTGAATACTGAGAACTGATTAGGGAATCATGGATATAAACCAGTGGTTTAATACCAATGCTTCACCAACAAAGGACACCATCAGACCTGAGAAAGGGTCAATTAATTTTCTAAGAAGACAAACAGAATGGCAAACTGCATTAATGATAACATTAAAATTAACTTTTCACCCCAGATACAACATCCCTAAATTGAAATTAATTTGCTTCATTGTTGAAGTACAACTAAGCCAATCTCCTAACTACAATAATCACGGTATATGAACAGATTTTCTCAGTTGTCTTGGGGAAAAATAAATCTTACTAAGATTTTAATGATTTGATGATCACGTTTAACATAAATATAAATGAAGCATGTTACTCATGCACACACAGAATAGCTTAGATGGGGTAAATGGGACATGAAGGTAACTTTTAAAAAACACAAAGATAATGCATGTATACAGGAAAGGTACATCATTTGTACACCTAATGTTCCCATTGAGGATATTCAATAAGTGATCCTGACTGGTCGTCCTGTGTTAAAATAGATGACAAGAAAGGGCTATTCGACTCCTCAAAGCTCATCCTTAGCTTTCCCATTACAGCAACTAGCTGTATTCTGAACATTACTAATGATTCTGTCTCTACAACCCTGTATAACATACCTCAAAGTACATGCAGCTTTTTATCAGTGTTTATTTATTTCTTTGTACCAAGTTAGGCCTGAAGAGACTTAACTGGCCTTATTCAAAGAGCAGCAATGGCCTTTGCTGCAACCCTGCGTCCCAGAGGGAGGCCCAGATCAGTTATTGCGAGCACGGTTTTGGGTTTGGACAGGGCAGGCAGTTTCACCAGTTCAGAAACCTGTGAGAAAAAAAACATATTGCCGTCAAACAGAAAGCACATCCAAACTGCAAAATAATACACTGGGAGGCAAGAACTCATTCTGAAATCTGCAGATACATTTTACTCCTGCTAATTCTTAAATATGTAAGGTTAATTCATGGCCTTTGTGGGTGTTCTATCCCAGTCTGAAAACAGAAACTTCAGTTTATACACTGCAGCCCGTCAGCTTTTGAAAATGTAAAGCTCAAATTGAATTCTAAAGAATGGAATAAACTTTCACTACTTCATGGTGTATTATAATTACAATATTGTATTGCACATCATACCATACAATAAAAGAATGAAGAGATTTTTTTTACATTCTCATAGCCGTTGCCCAAGATTCCGACACAATATATATATTGGCTAACTTAAAGAGCAAACTTGCATTTATATAGCACCTTTCACGACCACAAGACATCCCAAAGCACCTTACAGCTTAATTAGGCAGTGTGGTCACTGTTGTACTACAGGAAATGCATCAGCCGATTTGTGCAGAGCAAACTCCCACAGCAATTAAATAAATAACTAGATCATCATAAGTGTTGGTTGAGGGATAAATGTTGGCCAGGACACAGAACTCCTCTGCTCCTCTTGTGCTGTGGGATCTTTTACGTCCACTTGAGAGGACAGGTGGAGCGTCGGCATTTAACGTCTCATCTGAAAAACGGCATCTCCAAAAGTACAGCACTCCCTCAATACTGCACTGAGCTGTCAGCCTGGATTATGTGCTCAGGTTTCTGGAGCGGGGCTCTGACGGAGGTGAGTGCAACTACTGAACCATGGCTGACACCTCACTAAAGATTATAATCAATAAGTCTGAAATATTTAATTTGAAGTTCTAATTACAAAGTGATTAAACAGCTCAATACGGAAAACATACTACTTTAATAGCAAGAGTGACAGCAAATTTTGGAAAACCGAACAGATATGGATAATTAAAATCAACTGGTGTGAAATTTGAATGATAAATCAAATTTTAAAGACCTTAATCGACAACTCATTAAGCTCAATTTTGTCCAAAGCCTTTTTTTGGCGTATTGCCAGAGTTCCGCCCGTTTTTCTAGGCCAGAACTACTTCAAAAATAAAATGTACCAAGTTTCCCCATTCTATTTTTCAAAATTGGCGCTGCGCAGCCTGTCCTATAGCCTCGGTGGGGGGGGGGGGGGGGGGGTGTTGGTGGAGCCTACTGTCTGTGCCAAAAATATGATGTCGCAGCTTCTGTGCATGCGCGGGAAAAAGGACGTTTTTGACGTGATTCCTATGGGCGCGCATGCGCAGTACAGTTCCCGGTCTGCAATCGGCCATTTTGAAAGGGCCAGTTGTGTGTGTGAGAACTTTAATTATCATTGGAAAAATCGGAGCTGCAATACAAGATGCAACGTGGCACAAGAATCAAGAATTTCTTCTGTAAGTGGAGGCACTAGTTACTGTAATTGAGGCCAGATGGCAGGAGCTGGACACCAGCAGAGGTCACATAAAAGTTCCACCCAAAGAAATGAAGACACGCTGAAACCAACTAGCAGAAGATTACTGTGCAATGGTGTGCACCCAAGGTCGAGAGGATAGTGCAAAAAGTGGCAGGACCTGGGTTAAGTAGTTAGTGTAAGTAATATTTTAAGTTTTCAATGGAATTGCAATTGTAAAAATGGCCATCTGAGTATGTCCAACCCAGCAGAAAGATACCCTCTCTAAAAAGTTCATATTTTCATCTTTGCAGAGGAAAGTGGCACACAACAAACGAGAAAGAACTCGAACAGGAGGAGGCCCAGCAAATCTGCAGCCACCGACACTTCTGGAAGAGCGGGTCGCTGCTTTGATGGGTCCTGCCTGGAGAAAAGCAACCACCACTGCACAAGCTGGGCCCACACTCGAGGGAGAGGGTAAGTCCTGCAAATTCCACAGTCTGGCTTTGCTAAATGTTTAGTACTATGTGAGCTAGCCGTGCTTCGGTTCCTGGGGATGTGTCCGTCAGCTACGCTTCGGTTGATGCAATGTGCTATCATTCATCATGGTCCTTCAAATGAGCCTGCTGCCTGCGCTGTGTGAGCCTACTCATACCACCCACCCTGCCCCCTCCTCTGCTGCTAACCATTTGTCTGTTCTGTTATATTTTGAAGAACTTGAGGCCAACCCTGAAAATGAAGACGATTCAGACGAGGACGAGCCTGAAGGGAACATCTTCCAATCCCACCCTCCAGACCAAGAGCATGGGGGTGAGGGGGAGGGGATGGATGAAGCCCCCACTGTTGTACTCACTTTTGAGGAGGTGCAGGTGCCGCCCATTGAGGTGCCAGTCCCTTCCCTGAGCAGTGGTTCGAGTGTTGGTGGGACATTCCATGGTTTCCCACCGTCCCAGGCAGGGGATCCCACTGGGGTGCTGTGAGCCACTCCCGGGGTGAGGAGGGGAAGGAGAGCTCGACAGCGCTCTCCTGAAGTGCAGGATCTAACAGATGTGGTTCAGATGATGTCAATGAGCGCCGCGAGCTTTGACCTTATGTGATCACTCCTGGACACCATCAGTGGGGTGGGTAATGAGGTATCGGGACTGTCAGGAGAAGTAACAACACTTTCACGAGAAATGGGAACGCTGTCTGGGAACATGAGGGAGGGAATATCTCAGTCAGCTGAAACCATGTTGGTGAACATGAGGGAGGGAATGTTGCAGGTAGTTCAAACACTGTTGCTCAACATGAGGGAGGGAATGTTGCAGGTAGTTGAGACACTGTCAGGGTTCATGAGGGAAGGAATTTTGGAGTTAGCTGCTGCAATCAACTGCCACTCCCATTCCAATTCCCAGACCAGCCTCTGAAGAGGTCCAAGCCAGGCCTTCCACATTACCGCCTGCAATCGGACAATCGTTAAAGGGGCACGATGGCCCGCCCTCCTCCGCCATTGCGCCCCGGGTTCAGGTAGCTGCATGGCTTCCTCATCCTCATCGGCATCTTCCTCATCGTTATCAGCCACTCTCGCCTCAGGTGGGTCTTCTACTACCATCTGCTGCTGCCTTATGATGGCTAAGTTATGCAGCACACAACAGTGAACTGACCAACAATCACAGGGGAGTATAGCAAGTAGCCTCCGGAATGATCCAGGCATCGGAAACGCTGTTTCAAGATGCCAATGGTCCTCTCTATTATGCTGTGCGTCGCAATGTGCGACATGCTGTATTCCCGGTCAGCTTCTGTCCGGGTTACGCATAGGGGAGTCATGAGCCAGGTGGCGAGGCCGTACCCTTTTGTCTCCCAATAGCCAGGTCTGCCCTTCAGGCTGCTGCTGAAACACGGCAGATTAAATGCTCTCGTGTAGGATGAACGCATCATGGGTGCTCCTAGGGTACCTTGCATCAACTGACATGATGCGATGCATGTCGTCACACACACGAGCTGCACATTAACAACTGACATGATGCGATGCATGTGGTCACACACACGAGCTGCACATTAACAACTGACATGATGCGATGCATGTGGTCACACACACGAGCTGCACATTAACAACTGACATGATGCGATGCATGTGGTCACACACACGAGCTGCACATTAACAACTGACATGATGCGATGCATGTGGTCACACACACGAGCTGCACATTAACAACTGACATGATGCGATGCATGTGGTCACACACACGAGCTGCACATTAACGGAGTGGAAGCCGTTTCTGTTCCTGTACATCTTGGAATCCTCCAAAGTTGCTCGCAAGGCGATGTGGGTACAATCAATGCAGCCCTGTACCCTTTGGGAAGCCAGCAATCCTGGAGAGCCCACAGCCCTTTTACACATTGCCTGGCCAGTCATGGGGAACTTTATGTAGTCATTCCACCGAGCATAGAGTGCAGACATGTGTTGCATGTTGAGAAATGGCGCACGCATCCCCAGTTATAGCTTGAAACGATCTGGATGCATAGAATGAAAGTGCAGCTGTAACCTTCGCTTCAACTGACAAAGCAGTCCTCCTGACGCTTCTGGGCTGCAGGTCTGCTTTTACCAACTCACAGATCTGTTACAACTTCTTTGCGAAAAGGCAGCCTTCTGACACAGTCTGCATCACTCACTTGCAGGTATGAACACCTGTCTCGATATACCTGACGTGAGTAAGGCCTCCTGCTCATCACCCTACGGGCTCTGAGGTTCCTCATGCGATGACATCAAATCAATTGCCTCCTCCGCAGCACCATCATGGAAAAGGTTTGCACAAGGTATGGCTTTGTCAGTATTGCCCCCATGCTTAAATTTTACCTTTGCAAGAAGCTCAAAACGGCAGGCAGGCAGGACTAGGTTCTTTATTCTCTCTCCCCACAAGGTCTGTATGGACCACACTCAGGTTCGAGCTGGCTTTGTGATTAGGAACCCCCCCCACCCCAATCCCTGGGCTACATTTGATGCGTAGTGCAGTCTTGTGATGCCTTCCGATCGCCATCCATAGCCCCCCACCCACCCAGGCTTGATTTGATGGGTAGTGCAGGCTTCTGATCGCCTTCTACAGCCCCCCAGACCCTCACCTCCCCCACCCCTGGGCTTCTTTTGCAGTCGAGCCCCGAGCCCATGTCCGGGCGTGGGACCGATTCTGCCAGCCGACGCTCTGACCCTCCAGCCCTATTTGCAGATGTTCGGTGGTGGCGTGTCAGTTACAATTCCATCAAACTTCCATTTATTGCGTTATAAGATTAAAAAATAATGTAATCTTTATTATGCATATTTAAATCTTCTTGACTCCTTCCAAAACTTTGCTGGCTGAAAAACAGTGGCATCGCTCTGCGCCGATTTTTCGATGTGCACTGGTTTTTCTTAACTCACCAGAAGGTTTTTCAGGAGTGGTCACATACACCAACACAAGAGAAATGTTTGGGGGGGCAAACTTCCATAATTGACAAAAACTGGCGCAGAATTCAGGTTAAGATCCCTATGATGCTAAAAAAACGAACCTAAAAAAATCGTAACTAACTGAGTTAGGTTGGTGCACATTCCTTGGGGAAACTTACATTTTTTAAACTTACGCCAAAAAAAGGGGCGCGCGTAAAAAAACGGCACAAATCACTGCGGAAAATTGAGTAAATTAAAAATTGGCTGAATCAAATCAGTTTCTACTGACAATAATGGGCATTCCTGAATTTTGCAACACTGCTTACAGCTCAACACTCGCAATGCGTAGTCAACAGACTGCCAGTTTCTCGCTCTTGACAAAACCACATATTTTCCATGCATCGAGTTGAGACACAATCTAGGATTTTGGTTAAAGATGGCAAATCCACATCTGTGGTTCCATCCACAGTCAAACTGCCCGCTGGCATTCAATATTTAGGGCTCTTGCAGGAAGAACAGCCACATGGGCAACCTGGCACCAATAAACTAACTATACGTTATAGTGAGCCAGCGTCTCCAGCAGAGGTGGGGAGAGGATAAAGTAAGGTTACCGGAAGCTGCGGCAACAACATCACTCTTCCTTCCATGACGCAAATTCAGGTGCCGCATGTTTATCTATTCACAGCAAGCCAAGGGCCATTGTGAAAATAACATTCCCGATGAAGAAAATGATCAAGAGAGAAAGAAGAAAATGATCCCAATGAGTTGATTTTGCCCATTAGAGGTCTAACGAATCTCAGGGCTCAAATTATACAGAAATATTTCACCAGCATCTTATTCTTTTGGAAATGTAACAGTTATATTTGTCTCCTCCTTTTTCAGGAGGTTGAGTGGCACCTTACGAACAATGACGGAACAGGTAAAGACCATTTGGCCCATCGAGCCTGTCCCGCACAACTGCGATACATTGTGTATCACAACTTACACATTCTACCCCACCCCAAACCATGTGATCTCCTGGGAGAGGCAAAAAAAGATAAAAAATCCAGGCCAACTGGAGGGAAAAAAATCTGGGAAAATCCTCTCCGACCCATCTAGGCAATCAAAACTAGTTCAGGAGATCACTCTTGGTGTTGTGTATAACTAGCCTATATACTGTACAGTGAATCCTTCATACAAATTAAGTGTAAGGAATGATTAAATACCAGTATGTTCCTAAAGATCTTTATCAACCTTTTTACATAACAGGGTGGAAAGGGAGGGAATTATGTCCTCACAACTGCCTGAATCTACTCTCCATTTTTGAGTGATTCTGGCTGTTCCAAATGATCTGTTTTAGGACATACACGCGCAGATGGGCAGAGGCGTAGTTTAGCACGTTGAATGTCCTGGCCAATTTTGATGGGGAACACTGACAATCCAGTTGAACAGCCCAATGTTCTAAACTGGTGACAATCAAGAAAGGAGCTTTGCAAAATGGACCAGTTGTGTACCCCTGTTTTATAGCGTCAATGCTAAACATTGTACAAAGATATTGATCTTTTAACTTGAAGAGCAAATGTTTTCATTACCCATGTTGGTTATCAGCCAATCTTTAGATTTGACTTACCATGGTAAAAGGCATGAACTGGAGAATGCTGCCACGACTCCCCTGGTCCAAACACTCCACACATTCTTCCATGAACCATTGAACAAATTGGGTCTGCGGACCAGCCATCTTTGAGCTCATGATCGAGGAGATCAACAGGAACAAGTTTGCTGAAAAGGAGATTGAGAAAATTTGTGGGTTAGTATTCTAACTCTTCTTGACTAGGTTGTTCTGAAAATTCAGCTTTACAACCCTTGCATTATTGGAAGAAAGCCTCTTACTTTTTCCCTTTCAAAAGATCAATTAAAGCTGGGAGACCCTCCCTCAACAAGATACTGCTTTTCATCCACTGAAACAAAATAGCAGGGATTGTATATCTTAAGCTCCACTGTTTTAATAGGTGAATGATCACAGAAATGTAACTTCACAGCGCATTCCTATAAAGAGCTTAACACTCGCGTTTTATATCCTTATTCGGGCAAGAATTGTAAAAAGGCGGTTATACAGTGCCTCGCCCCCCCACCCCCCTTTTAAAAATAATGAGAAATAAATGTAATCAATATTTTTATTTTTCAGAATTAAAGTTACTTGAAGATAGTGTAAACACATTTATTTTGGTTTACTTAACTCGTTCGCTCCCCGCACACTTAAAGGCATTGGCTCATGCATTCGATGGCTATCAGCTACCCTTCAGTACTGTACCTGACTTACTTGCCCATGTGTAAGCTGAGCACTGAGTGCCAGTAGGCTATTTAACCATATGGTGCATCACAAGCTCTGTTTTCACCCAACATCTACCCATATGGAGTGGTTACTGGAATGTGATTAGCAGCGGGAATGCTAATCTGATTTTCCTGCCCCCCTAATTATTAAGGGGCCACAGGAGACACACTGAAATAAACTTCAAGTACTAATCTGAGACCCCATTTTTCTGTATTGGTAAATGTTAAAGATCCATGGCGCTATTTGAAAAAGGTGTCAGGAATTTCTCCAAATTTCCTGGTCAACATTCCCTCGTCAACCAATACTGCCAAATACAATCTAGCTGTTCATTGTTCTTATTGTGGTGTTTGGGACCTTGGTGTGTATAAATTTGCCGAGATAACAGTAACAGCAAAAGCAATTCATTGGTTGTACAGTGCTTTGGGATTTCTTGAAGGTGTGTACAATCTTTCTTTCTTCAATAAGTACCAAATCAGTACAAACAAGGTACAAAAATGTCTCAATTAAATGTTTTTTTTTCTCTAAACAAATTTGCAGCTTGCAAAAATGTGGACTGATGGTCTAAATTGTGATTTAAGTTTCAGTATTTGTGCAGTCTCCATTAAACAATGTAATGGTTTTAGAAGTTTAGCAATATAAGCACCAAACCAGCTTGTTGCAGTCTTAATTTTATGGAAAAATTACTATTACACATACAGCCACAACTTCATGGCAAGAGAACAAAGCTAGTCATCCCTACCTTCTGGAAGCTCTCATGAATATTATATTAGACTTATGACCCGTTCAAAGATTGCTCAACTTCCTTTTTTGTAAGTAAAGTCCTTGCCCTTATGTAGGTTACATAACTCACTTGAGAGACTATTTGAGTATTGAAGAACATAGGATATTAATCTCCAAGAAACCCGTCTGAAATGAATATTACATTTAGCAAATTATTATGACGTGAATTTGCTCAGCATCTATCAAATTAGGAGCAGCTGTAATTCAGCAGAAAATCTGCATGCAAAACAGGTAAAATAGCATAAAAATAACAGTACAAAACATAGAAAATAGTTGCAGGAGTAGGCCATTCGGCCCTTCGAGCCTGCACCGCCATTCAATGAGTTCATGGCTGAACATGCAACTTCAGTACCCCATTCCTGCTTTCTCGCCATAACCCTTGATCCCCCGAGTAGTAAGGACTTCATCTAACTCCTTTTTGAATATATTTAGTGAATTGGCCTCAACAACTTTCTGTGGTAGAGAATTCCACAGGTTCACCACTCTCTGGGTGAAGAAGTTTCTCCTCATCTCGGTCCTAAATGGCTTACCCCTTATCCTTAGACTGTGACCCCTGGTTCTGGACTTACCCAACATTGGGAACATTCTTCCTGCATCTAACCTGTCTAAACCCGTCAGAATTTTAAACATTTCTATGAGATCCCCTCTCATTCTTCTGAACTCCAGGTGAATACAAGCCCAGTTAATCCAGTCTTTCTTGATATGTCAGTCCCGCCATCCCGGGAATCAGTCTGGTGAACCTTCGCTGCACTCCTTCAATAGCAAGAATGTCCTTCCTCAAGTTAGGAGACCAAAACTGTACACAATACTCCAGGTGTGGCCTCACCAAGGCCCTGTACAACTGTAGTAACACCTCCCTGCCCCTGTACTCAAATCCCCTCGCAATGAAGGCCAACATGCCATTTGCTTTCTTAACCACCTGCTGTACCTGCATGCCAACCTTCAATGACTGATGGACCATGACATCCAGGTCTCGTTGCACCTCTCCTTTTCCTAATCTGTCACCATTCAGATAATATAGTCTGCCTCTCTGTTTTTACCACCAAAGTGGATAACCTCACATTTATCCACATTATACTTCATCTGCCATGCATTTGCCCACTCACCTAACCTATCCAAGTCACTCTGCAGCCTCATCGCATCCTCCTCGCAGCTCACACTGCCACCCAACTTAGTGTCATCCGCAAATTTGGAGATACTACATTTAATCCCCTCGTCTAAATCATTAATGTACAATGTAAACAGCTGGGGCCCCAGCACAGAACCTTGCGGTACCCCATTAGTCTCCGCATGCCATTCTGAAAAGTACCCATTTACTCCTACTCTTTATTTCCTATCTGCCAACCAGTTCTCAATCCACGTCAGCACACTACCCCCAATCCCATGTGCTTTAACTTTGCACATTAATCTCTTGTGTGGGACCTTGTCGAAAGCCTTCTGAAAGTCCAAATACACCACATCAACTGGTTCTCCCTTGTCCACTCTACTGGAAACATCCTCAAAAAATTCCAGAAGATTTGTCAAGCATGATTTTCCTTTCACAAATCCATGCTGACTTGGACCTATCATGTCACCTCTTTCCAAATGCGCTGCTATGACATCCTTAATAATTGATTCCATCATTTTACCCACTACCGATGTCAGGGTGACCGGTCTATAATTCCCTGTTTTCTCTCTCCCTCCTTTTTTTAAAAAGTGGGGTTACATTGGCTACCCTCCACTCCATAGGAACTGATCCAGAGTCTATGGAATGTTGGAAAATGACTGTTAATGCATCCGCTATTTCCAAGGCCACCTCCTTAAGAACATAAGAACATAAGAATTAGGAACAGGAGTAGGCCATCTTGCCCCTCGAGCCTGCTCCGCCATTCAACAAGATCATGGCTGATCTGGCCGTGGACTCAGCTCCACTTACCCGCCCGCTCCCCATAACCCTTAATTCCCTTATTGGTTAAAAATCTATCTGTGATTTGAATACATTCAATGAGCTAGCCTCAACTGCTTCCTTGGGCAGAGAATTCCACAGATTCACAACCCTCTGGGAGAAGAAATTCCTTTTCAACTCGGTTTTAAATTGGCTCCCCCGTATTTTGAGGTTGTGCCCCCTAGTTCTAGTCTCTCCGACCAGTGGAAACAACCTCTCTGCCTCTATCTTGTCTATCCCTTTCATTATTTTAAATGTTTCTATGAGATCACCCCTCATCCTTCTGTACTCCGAGTAAAGACCCAGTCTACTCAATCTATCATCATAAGATAACCCCCTCATCTCCGGAATCAGCCTAGTATATCGTCTCTGTACCCCCTCCAAAGCTAGTATATCCTTCCTCAAGTAAGGTGACCAAAACTGCACGCAGTACTCCAGGTGCGGCCTCACCAATACCCTATACAGTTGCAGCAGGACCTCGCTGATTTTGCACTCCATCCCTCTCGCAATGAAGGCCAACATTCCATTCGCCTTCCTGATTACCTGCTGCACCTGCAAACTAACTTTTTGGGATTCATGCACAAGGACCCCCAGGTCGATCTGCACCGCAGCATGTTGTAATTTCTCCCCATTCAAATAATATTCCCTTTTACTGTTTTTTTTCCCCAAGGTGCATGACCTCACATTTTCCGACATTGTATTCCATCTGCCAAACCTTAGCCCATTCGCTTAACCTATCTAAATCTCTTTGCACCCTCTCTGTGTCCTCTACACAACCCGCTTTCCCACTAATCTTTGTGTCATCTGCAAATTCTGTTACACTACACTCTGTCCCTCTTCCAGGTCATCTATGTATATTGTAAACAGTTGTGGTCCCAGCACCGATCCCTGTGGCACACCACTAACCACCGATTTCCAACCCGAAAAGGACCCATTTATCCCGACTCTCTGCTTTCTGTTAGCCAGCAAATTCTCGATCCATGCTAATACATTTCCTCTGACTCCGCGTACCTTTATCTTCTGCGGTAACCTTTTGTGTGGCACCTTATCGAATGCCTTTTGGAAATCTAAATACACCACATCCATCGGTACACCTCTATCCACCATGCTCATTATATCCTCAAAGAATTCCAGTAAATTAGTTAAACATGATTTCCCCTTCATGAATCCATGTTGCGTCTGCTTGATTGCACTATTCCTATCTAGATGTCCCGCTATTTCTTCCTTAATGATAGCTTCAAGCATTTTCCCCACTACAGATGTTAAACTAACCGGCCTATAGTTACCTGCCTTTTGTCTGCCCCCTTTTTTTAAACAGAGGCGTTACATTAGCTGCTTTCCAATCTGCTGGTACCTCCCCAGAGTCCAGAGAATTTTGGTAGATTATAACGAATGCATCTGCTATAACTTCCGCCATCTCTGTTAATACCCTGGGATGCATTTCATCAGGACCAGGGGACTTGTCTACCTTGAGTCCCATTAGCCTGTCCAGCACTACCCCCCTAGTGATAGTGATTGTCTCAAGGTCCTCCCTTCCCACATTCCCATGACCAGCAATTTTTGGCATGGTTTTTGTGTCTTCCACTGTGAAGACCGAAGCAAAATAATTGTTTAAGGTCTCAGCCATTTCCACATTTCCCATTATTAAATCCCCCTTCTCATCTTCTAAGTGATCAACATTTACTTTAGTCACTCTTTTCCGTTTTATATATCTGTAAAAGCTTTTACTATCTGTTTTTATGTTTTGTGCAAGTTTACTTTCGTAATCTATCTTTCCTTTCTTTATTGCTTTCTTAGTCATTCTTTGCTGTCGTTTAAAATTTTCCCAATCTTCTAGTTTCCCACTAACCTTGGCCACCTTATACACATTGGTTTTTAATTTGATACTCTCCTTTATTTCCTTGGTTATCCACGGCTGGTTATCCCTTCTCTTATCACCCTTCTTTTTCACTGGAATATATTTTTGTTGAGCACTATGAAGGAGCTCCTTAAAAGTCCTCCACTGTCCCTCAATTGTGCCACCGTTTAGTCTGTGTTCCCAGTCTACTTTAGCCAACTCTGCCCTCATCCCACTGTAGTCCCCTTGTTTAAGCATAGTACGCTCGTTTGAGACACTACTTCCTCACCCTCAATCTGTATTACAAATTCAACCATACTGTGATCACTCATTCCGAGAGGATCTTTTACTAGAAGATCGTTTATTTTTCCTGTCTCATTACACAGGACCAGATCTAAGATAGCTTGCGCCCTTGTCGGTTCTGTAGCATACTGTTCTAAGAAACAATCCCGTATGCATTCTATGAATTCCTCCTCAAGGCTACCCCGTGCGATTTGAGTTGACCAATCGATATGTAGGTTAAAATCCCCCATGATTACTGCCGTTCCTTTTTCACATGCCTCCATTATTCCCTTGATTATTGTCCGCCCCACCGTGAAGTTATTATTTGGGGGCCTATAAACTACGCCCACCTGTGACTTTTTCCCCTTACTATCTCTAATCTCCACCCACAATGATTCAACATTTTGTTCATTAGAGCCACTATCATCTCTCACAACTGCCCTGATATCATCCTTTATTAACAGAGCTACCCCACCTCCTTTCCCTTCTTGTCTATCTTTCCGAATTGTCAGATACCCCTGTATGTTTAATTCCCAGTCTTGGCCACCCTGCAACCACGTTTCTGTAATGGCCACCAAATGATACTCTGGGATGCAGTCCATCAGGCCCAGGGGATTTATCGGCCTTCAATTCCATCAAAAGCAGTCTCGAAAGAAAGAAACAACTTTGCTTTTATACAGCAGCTTTTACATCCTTTACAGCACTTTACAGACAATGTTGTTATGTGGCCAGACGCCTTCTTGGCAATATGGTCCTGATAAGATTTTCGTAGGCAGCCATCACTTACCCAATACTCTGTTCAAGGGGTCTCTCATGTTGATGTTGTGAAGCTGAGAGGCAGACAGTGAGCTGCTCATTGAACGGTCACCTAAAGATTATAGCTAAATCATTATAAAGTAAACAGAACAAAATGTTTTTAAAATGACAGGGCGGCAGAAGATGAAAAAAATGACAAAATGGAAGCGACTTCATTTCCAGTTAAAGTAAAATATAAAAGGCAGGATTAGGAAGAAAATTGAATTGCAACAGTTCATAAAAATTTAACATACTGATGCAAAATATGTTGGAAAAGTCTGCCACAATTACATCCATGGGGGAATGCGATCTCTACTCATATCCCTATTAGTCACTGTTAGCAATTCTGTACAAAAGTGTGAAGTTTGGCGCTGGCAATTTGTTGTTGGCTTTTAAAATAGGGAAAAACAATTTTTCCTTCACTCGGTAATATATTTGGATTGAATGCAGTTGGCATGTTTGGAGAACTAAACAGTTTTCATCATTATCCTGTCACCAGACAATAGCAAAATATCTTCAGTAAGTGTCATCTATGGGCAATAGAACTGGAAATATGAAGAAATGTAATCAATACCACACCACCAAGCACAAGTCGCCAAAACAACTGCACTTTCGCTTAGGAGTCAAGAATGCAGCATCTGTAGAGATAAAATGAAAAACTGAATGCTGAAAATCTGAAATAAAAAGTAGAACGTGCTGGACAATGCTGAAAGGATTCTTCAGCAGATCTGGGCAGTCCTTCTGCTCTGACGAAGGTCCCAATTGAAACATCTTTCTCATTCACATTTTGATGATTTGCTCTGCACTTTTAGCATTTTCTCTGCATTATTTCAGCTCCTGTAACTGGTCGCTGACTATACTCCTGGGAAGAGTGGGAAGGAAACAAAGTAGGTGTTTCAGTGGGGTTGAGCTGGCTACAAGGCGATATGCTTGGTGATGGAAGCTCGTACGGACAGACAGGGTAAATGATAGGCAGGCAGCACTTCAAGCAACTGTTATGATTGAACAGCTAGCCTAATTCATGATGGGAACTGGAGGGGTTGATTAGACAGTAAGGGTTAGGATTCTTTCCTTTCAGCTCTCTATAATCCTGCAGGCCAATACCCCAATGGGTCTGGTGTTTCTTGCTGGATAAGAGATAGGATACTTGTCAGTGCTCTGTACTGGCAAGCTGTATGGTTTTAGTCAATTAAGAAGTGCCCCTGTGCACATTTGAGGGTCCCTATGCTTTGGCTCTGCCAATTTCCACCTAAGCAATCCAGACTCGGGTAAATGGAGTGTGTCCCTATTTAGAGAAAGAGTGTGGACTCTACATCAGATAAACAGAAACTGTAGGTGTGTGGATTTCACAGCAGCTTGATTTGGAGACTCTTAGTATGGTGATGGGTTTCCATTCGTCAGATACCTAGCTGAACAAAAATTAAAAAAAGGACCTGATCATCACTGTGCTGAAAACAAACAAGTCCGAGTCTGCTGACACAAACTCTGTCTGCGGGCTCAAAAGTAAACAAATGTCAAGTGATTTTGATTACCCTCTCTGCACTCTCAGGTCAACAGTTTATTACTAAAGTTGTCAACTGCAATCAAAACACACACATACATAGGGCTCAAGTTATGGACCCCCACTAGAACACACATTGGAGAGGTCCGCCTAATTTGTAGAACTGAAAAAGCGCCAAATACTTACCTCACGATTCTCCGATATCTGTAGGGCCGTTTCCAGCTCGGCACGGCACAGCAGGAGCTGCTGGTGGCGGAGCTACAGCCTTGCGCCAAAAATAGTGCCGTGGTTGCGCACGTGCGCAGTTGCTCCTGGCCCTCCCAGCGCGTCCTGTCTCCGAGCGACGACCATATCCCTGGCCGAAGGGACGTCGCCCCTATCCCGGGCCGAGTGGCCTGACAGTACTTACCTCTTCCGCGGCGGCCCGCCCGGCATCTCCTCGGAGCAGGCCCCGCCCGAACTCCTCGTTGTCGGTGGGGCCCGCCCGCCCGGCATCTCGCTGGGGGCAGACCCCGCCCAAAATGGCCTCCTCATCGGCGGCGGGGCCCGCCCAAATTCCTGGTCGGTGGTCCGTCGTCTGCTGGGGGCGGGCCCCGCCTGAAGTGCTGGTCGGCGGCGGGTCCTGCCCCCGGCATCTCCTGGGGTGGGGAGCCCGTCCCAGCACGCTGTTGGAGGGCTCCCGTCGCTGCAATAGGTGAGTAGAAACTTCTTTTTTTTTTAAATTTATTGATTGATTTTTTATTATTTTTAAATTATTTATTTATTTATCTTTTATTATTGATGATGGCTCTTTATTTGTAAAAGTGACGTGTTTAATGCACGTAAACTTCCCTTCCCACCGCCCACCCCCGTCCCGCAACTCTCGTTCCCTACGCCTAATTTATAAGTGTAGGCAAGGTTTTTCTGAGCGTACAAATATCGACACTTACTCCGTTCTAAGTTAGTTTGGAGTAAGTTTTCGCTGCCTAAACTTGCAAAACAGGCGTAAGTGGCTGGTAACGCCCCCTTTTGAAAAAAAAACTGTTCTAAAACAAAACTATTCTACCTCACTAGAACTGGAGCAAACTAAATACTGAGAATTGCAATTTCTAAGATACTCCATTCTAAACTAGTTGCTCGAAAAAAATAGGAGCAATTCGAGCCGAAACCTGTGCCCACAGACACACACAAAGTGGTGTTGATTAAACATGTATTACATAAACAGGTACATTCTCTCTAGTTATAATTCTGTGAAAGAAAACAGCATGGGGCCGGATTTTTGCGAAGTTTGCGAACAGGTTTTCGCTGTGATTTGACCCTCCGCGGCAAAAACCCGGTCGCAAAGCCTGGGCGGGATCTTCGGCTCGCTGTTTGCGGCGGCAATGGAACGTACTGCCGGGGTGAGGTGCGCCAACATGCAACTCTGAGTTACCGTCAGACTTTCGGCTCCTTCTGACCCGTACGCCGCGCCCAGAAGCAGCCCTGTCAACAGCGGTAAGTAAGAAAACCTGCAAAAAAGGCAAGTTAAAAGTTTTTATTTTTAAGTTGTTTTTCAGCGATTCCATAAGTGTCTTGTAAATGTTTTTTGAAATTCCCCCCCGCCTCCTAACGTCTCTCTCGCAGCACTCCCGGCCCCGGACTAAATTTGCCGAAACTTGTGTTTTTGTGCCGTGAATGCTCATGCAACACCCCCCTTATCGAACATAAAATCTGAAAGTTCAGCTGAAAAACGGTTGCGCAGCGAAAACGGTAAGTTTCACGTATCGCAAACATTTTCGCCGAAAAAACCCGAAAGCTGAAAATCCGGCCCCCAGTCTGTAAGATCACAGTTCCATTGGAAATTTGTGGAACCACCGTCAGCAGACGTGTGTTATGCTGACGTTTCTTTTTGTGGTTACACTCTTATTTCTCATGGTATTATTCATAATATACATTGGACTTCGAACTCTATTGACGATAATTTTTCTGTACGGTTAAGCAGCAGTACAAGACGACAGCACACCTGGCCAATGTTTAATAAAACCCATTGCTCTTTAGGCTGTGCGGTGATTGGAGTACCCACCAGGGCTGGACAGGATATTTGGATCCTCTTCATTTGAGCTCAACAGTCGTAACAGTTTTGATGGCTGGCTATCATCCAGAGGGAATAGGTTGATATAGTCCTGTTGAAACAGAAGCCCGTCACATTTAGACATCACATCTCATATATAAACTAGACACAATTAGTGCGAAGAACTACAGGCAGAGATGGTATTTTACCACAAGCACAGACCTGTCACCTGCCCAAATTACATGAGAGAATTAGCCCTCGATCTTATGGTAGGGTGGTGAATTTTAAAACAGCCCTCAACATATGCTAATTCCCCTTCCCATCACGTTTTGGAGATAGTTTCTAAACAAGTGCAGTGTAGTATCCTCACTGCAGAAATGACCCTTAAAAAGCAGATAACACATTTCTTTTTTTTGCCTCTCCAATTTTCTTCCCAGACTCAAAGACATTGATCTATTCTAGCGCACTGCTTGATGGGTGTCAGCTGCCCTTGATTTGCATGGCCATTCTTCATGTATACGCTTAAATATAATCGGGAGATTGGGTAGAATTTGTGGTTACAAAAGCCATCCTTTCACTTGAGATATGTTGGAGTGCAATGGAATGATTCGTCTGTCTGTCTTTCTCAATCAAACTCCAGTGGAAGGGCAACTTTGCTCAGAGGCCAGAGGGTGATGGATACAGAAATGGAAAATTTACACCAGTTCAGTCTGGGCTGGCATTATCAGTAAAGCTCATGTTTAGGCAGAGTATAGTAGTCACGTGATGCAGTGGCTCTTCTGAAGTTGAGGCGATGCAATGTTGTTGGGGCACAGTGGATGAGGTTTACTCCACATCCGGGCTTTGTTGTTTGAGTGCAGAAATCCCTCACTTCAACTACAATCAAAATAATTCTTCCTCCTGTAATTAATTCACTGTAAAACAGAATTTTTAAAAATAAATAACTAAGAAGTTGGAGAGGGTGCAGAAGAGATTAGAATGATACCTGGGATGAGGGATTTCAGGTATGTGAAGTGACTAGAGAAACTGGTCTCCTTTGAGAAGAGAAGGTGAAGAGGAGATTTAATAGAGGTGTTCAAAATTAAAAGGGTTTGGATAGAGTAGATAGGGAGAAACTGTTTTCAGTGGCAGAAGGGTTGGGAACCAGAGGACACAGATTTAAGATAATTGGCAAACGAACCAGAGAGGAGATAAGGAAAGATTATTTACGCAACAAGTTATGATCTGGAATGCACTGCCTGAATGGGTGGTGGAAGCAGATTCAAAGGGAATTGGATATATACTTGAACAGGAAAAATTTACAGGGCTATGGGGAAAGAATGGAGGAGTGGGACTGACTTGATAGCTCTTTCAAAGAGCCGGCAGAGGAACATAGAAACAGGAGCTGGCCATTCAGCCCCTCAAGCCTGCTCTACACGATGGGATGAATGGTCTCCTCCTGCGCTGTGTGATTCTATGATTCTGCATTAACAGTTCAAAATCCATTGTTAAGATTTTTTTGGTTTATTGATAAAGCCAAAGCCTGGACAGAGATGCCTTTCCTACTATCATTTTTCTTTCAACTGTTTTCCCTTGCTGCTCACAGACTCATGCTCAGCTACAAGTTCATGGGCAGCGGCAGTCTAAGACATTTCTCTGACTGGACAATCAATGTCGACCATTAAATTGTGAAGACCTTCATAGCTCAAACCAAAGCTGCTCTTAGCCTGTATCCAAGTATGTGCTCCATCAGGGATTACTAGAAAGCTATCAGCAGCAGGAACTTTACCAGAGTAGAGGTCAACAGTAACATCCACACTGCCATTATGGCCAAGATCGATCAACTCAGCTGACACCAGCAATTAGGACTTCAATGTCTGTGTGGTTCAATACCCACCAGACCATTTTTTCCACTTAGTCTTTTGTTTCCTAATTTTGGTTTGAATTTTAATTCCTCTAAAACCTTCACACTATTTTGCAAGTTTCCCTTTTTTGTATGGGTTTCCTCTATTCATTTTGCTGGTCTACATGGTTTTTTTTAAAAGAGGACTTATTGGTTTCGCTTTTGAGCTTATAGAATATAATTGTGGTCAATTGTTGGGAGGAAGGAGGAAGCGGATTTGCCAATATTATTCAACAATTGATTTTTTTTCTTCCCCTAAAACACTTGCAACGTAATCAAAGTAATTTCGCATGGGAAACTTTACATATCCTAAGTGAAGGCTGGAAAACAGATCGGTGAGCAATGTCAGGCACTACGTAACCCACAAGCACATTAGGCAAATTATATCAGGGTGTTGTAATCCACAAGCCCTAAAATAGGGTGAACTTGTCATCCAGAAATTGTAGCGCACTGTTTCCAAATACTCCATTCATCCATTTTCATGGAATTGAGAAGTGGATGCTTTCAAGACGGAGATAGATAGATTTTTGTTAGGAGAGGGTAGCGAAGGATATGGAGCAAAGGCAGAAAAATGTAGTTGAGGTGAAAGCACCTGGTACCCCTACTCCTGTTCCTATAAAAAAATAACATATTTATAAAGCTCCTTTCACAGCCTCAGGACGTCACAAAATGCTTCACAGCCAATTAAATACTTTTGAAGATTCACAACTTGTATTTATATAGTGCCTTTAATGTAGTAAAACATCCCAAGACACTTCGTCACTGTTGTAATGTAGGAAACACAGCAGCCAATTTATACACACCTAGGTTCCACAAACTGTAATGAGATAATGACCAGAAATTATTTTTTTTTAGTGATGTTGGATGAGGGATAAATATTGGCCTGGAAACTGGGGAGAACTTCCTGTTCTTCTTCGAATAGTGTCACGGTATCTGAGAGAAGTGGATTCTAGCAGTGGTTCAACAGAAATACAAGGATTTACAAAGGAAAATGCGTTTTAATTGCAAATCTAAATGGTTTTTGTTTCTGATGTACAGGATTTCAACTACAGGTTGACCCTCCCTTATCCAGAACTCCTTTAACCGGAACCATTCCCGACCACCGGGTGGCACATGCGCAGAACTCCGACATGAACAAATTGAAGTCCTTCCTCGCTGCCGACTCCCGCAATCACTGGCCTAACCCCGTGATCCACCCGCACCTCTCCCCCCCACTTCCCACGATCGCTCTGCCGCACTCCCAGCCCCAAGCCAGCCAGCCCTGATATCCCCTTGCTCAGTACCTGTACTATCCAATTTAATGTGACCACCCCTCGTCCCGAAAAATCCCTTCTCCAGAACAGGCCAGGTCCTAAGGGTTCCGGATGAGGGAGTTCAACCTGCACTAATATTTGTACTTAGTTTCACAGTTAGTGAAAAATATCATGGTGAGCAGATGGTATAATGAATAATGAATTATAACACTGCTTTTCATTACTGATATCTGAGCTGTCAGTTCTGACAAGAGAAATATATCTTAATCAACTTTTTTCTCTCTGTTACAAGCTCGCTCGGAGATAGCAGTATTGCGGCTCACGACAAAAAAAGTTAACTGGTGGGGGAGGCGGAGGGGATCTTATTGAGGTGTTCACAAGTAGAATCCTGAGAAACTGCTTACTATGGCCACAAGAAAGACAATGTGTGTCACAGGATGAAGCTCAGGAGAGGGAAGGTGAATGGACAGATCAGGTAGAACTAATTCACACTATGTTTGAAATGGACTGCCCAGGGAGGTGATCGAGGCTGATAACATCAGTAAGTTTAAGGGTAATGTTGAACTGTCTTTTGCTGAGAAAATCATTTGAGGAATATAGATATTGAATTGTGTCTTCTGTTTTTGAATTCTGGGGATGACCAAATAGACAGAAATGATTTTTCTGATCCTGTACATTCCTGAGTGCCGTGTATCCCTGGTCCACATAAGCTAGGCTGACACTCCAATGCAGCACTGATAGAGTGCTGGGCTGTCAGAGGTGCCATCTTTCAGATAAGATGTTAAACTTAGGCTCCAACTGTCCTTTGAGGTAGACGTAAAAGATCTTATGGCACTACTTAAATAACAGCAAGTGCGTTCTCTCAGTGTCCAGTCCAACATTTATCCCTCAACCAACATCAGTTTAAAAAGATGATCAGAGCACTAATCTTACTGCTGTTTGTGGGACCTTGCTGTGCATTCATTGGTTGCATTAATTGTACATCATTGTAAAATGTGCTATATAAATGCAAGATCCCATTCTCTCTCTCTCTCTGTCTGCCCTTTGGACAAATTTCATATCTATGAATCCTTTTTATCAATTACATCAAACTCAAGTGGCTAGAGATCAATAAATATTCTTACTAACTTATCCTAACAGCATCAATAGATAGATAATTGTACAATAGGAAATCAATAACTTACTGTTGAAATGGCACCTTTCTCACCTCAATATCCTCTCGGTGTCTTTTCCTCTGCTTGGCTGTGGCCTGACTCTTGTTATGTGAGGAATGAGCGCTCAGGGCACACCAGACTGATAGCCTGCATTAAACACAGGAAATAGGTAAATTAATGGAACTCCGCTCCGATCCAAACAACAAATTAACAAATGAAATGAAACCATTACCAAATAAATGTGTGACAATATGTTCACTTGAGGGTAAGGCATGGCTCTTGCATAGCTGGAACTTTAACTGCCCTGCTGGAGAGAGTTTTGTCCGTGCCATGGCAAGACCAGCCTCTCAGAAGTTCGAAATTTATGTTTGTAGAATGGGAAAGGTAGAATCTTAGTTCTCTAAACATTAAAATTTAGGTCAGCTCAAGGGCAATACAATGTTGTCAGACTCTCACCTCACTTTGCTCTGCAGTCAGGTCAGGTCTTGGCCTCCTTCACAGTTCCATTATTTCCAGGCAGCAGTTCTGCTGTTGCCATTTACAGCTCCTCTAGACCCATCTTTTATTTCTTTACTTGTTCCATTCTCACCCCTTTTTGCATTGCACCATCATTCCTTTCTGTCTCCCTCCACCCTATCACAGACCTTCCCCTTTGTTTTTTCCTCCCTCCTCCCCCTGCCTCTGTACTTGCTTAAAAAACTGTTACAACTCTAACTTCTTCCATTTCTGACAAAAGGATATTGACCTGTAACCTTATGTATCTCTTGCCACAGATGCTGCCTGACCTGCAGAGTGTTTCAAGCATTTTCTGTTTTTATTCCAGCTTTACATTGCCATGAAGAGGAAATTGCTGCTCACTGATGCTGCACTTGCAATGTACATACAACCTTAATTTACCAGTGCCTGCATACCCTTTTCACTGACCATCTATGTGCTTTTACAGAACTCTGTGTGGCAACAATCATTTAAGTTGTGAATTTTACCCTCTGATTGAGGATTATTATCTAATTTTAGTCAGCACTGCAGTCGCTGAGGTGTGGGAATTAATTCATCTGTTCTCAGATGGACAGTACACTTGCTTCATCGGGTAACTTTGTTTTATTGGATTTCAGGCATGTACAGAAATTTCCTATTCAGAAACAGTATTAAAATTTGTCGTTGTGTGGTCCATGGACAGATTTACAGCTTAAATAGCAGTTTGCTGCCCATGTGTTATCATAAAATGCTATACAGAAGAAACACATTCACATTGCAATTTGAAGTTAAATAAAATAGTAGTGCGCTTGATGGCTTGGTGTATAAATGCATTGCCCGGTGTAGTACAAAAAAACAGAGATGAAAAAAAATCTCTGGGCAAGGGAGTGCAAAGGAAAATTCTTGCTGGAAAGTGTGCATGTGTGGGTGACCAACGAAGACAAAATCAGCTTTGACTGTGATTCTCTCGCGGACTGAATGCACTGTCAATATGCAATGTGGCACCACCCAAGGAACTCTACCCTAGCAAGAGCCTATGCCATTAAGGGGCAAGGAGGCAAAGGAAGATAATTGCTAAAAATAAGCTTGCATTTATTTTGGTTTGGCACGAAGGTATCCACTCATTCCCTGAAAGAGCTGCTTTTGGTTATTTTTCAACCACGTCTCTTAAAACACATTTTCCCGATTATAATAAAGCTCAGCCAAACATATAGAACTTTTCCTTATATCAGATCCTGGGAATGCTGCAATACGTGTTCAAGGTTTTGTACTATGAGCCCTTGAATTTTCTCATCAACCAGAACAAACTGCTTTACAGCATAAAATAGTTTAATTCTAGTAACGTGAACGATTAAGAAGAAAAAATGGATTTACTTGGCAAGAGCTCTTCCAGGCGGGTCCATGAGCATCTGCCACTTCAAGGAATTGGTCAGGAGCCCAGGCAGGATATGGCCCAGCAGACCCAACGTGATCTGTTGCATGTCCAAGCAAAACACACTATGGAGCAGCTCGACTGCTTTGTAACAGTGCTCCTTCCTTGTCTCCTTCAATAGTTCCTAAAGGAGAACAAAATGCATAAATCAAGCAACCCGTTGGTGATGCGGGGATAATTGCCTCCAAGGGGAACAGAAGAGGCAGGTTAAATGATATAATTGTGTGATGAAGCAGACGTTTGGGTCAGAGTTTGTGATTAATGCTGGAGACTACCAGATGTAACTGAACAGATTGAGATTTATTCCATTAACCAGTTACAAGTTAATGCAAGCACAGCTGCAGAGGTTGTAGGTGTTACAAAGCACTGTGTCATGGAGTGGTACAGTATGAATTCTCACCTGCAATATCCATACACATGCAAAATTCTCACTTCAGTCATGCTACTGGAGTAAATAAGGTAACTTTCAATTAAATCACAGTTGGGGAAGAGCAGTTGATATGTTTGCAGTTGCAGCGAGAACATTGTGGGTCAGATAAATCTAGCCGTTAGGACTACTGAACATACAAAATGAATGGGCAAGAAAAGACCATTAGGTCTATCAAGACTGCCCCATCAAATTGATTGGGGAACCACACACATCATCCATTTACCACCTTGTAATGGTGTCTCCTGGGAGAGGCAAAAAAAACAGGACGAAACCGGCAGCTATTTCAGGATATCTCTTCAGAATCGTACATTACATCATCAAATGCAAGTAGCGTTTCTTTTTTTTGTTTAAAAAGAGCAAGCAGCAATCTACCATTTGCATCAAATTCATGTTCCTGCTTCACATAATTATAGTAGGCACAGATGCTACATTACTTCAGAATGGATATATCTCAACAGAGTGCCTTGCTATCATTACTGCCCGAACTGGATTCATAGCAAGCTTTGAACACAAAGGCAAGAGATAAATTACAATTATATTAGCATAATTTCCAGTCACAAAGCTATCTCAATTTGGCACACCTACCTTGACCAGGTTATTACAGAACCAGTACACTCCTCCCATATGCAGCAGCGCCTCAAACACATGGATGGAGCGGCTATCCACCCAGCCTTTATTCAGTATATCATTGAAGTTGGTAATGAGCACCTCTTTAATTGGCTTCTTCACTGGTAGCAGGTTCCGGTATGGGATAGGGTCCAGGTTTGCTGAAGGAAACTTGATGGAGGTTGCGGTCTGCTGCAGGACATCAGCACACATCTGCTCCAAGATCAGGCTCATGATAACCACTCTGGAAAAGAAGAGGAGCACTAATAATAGGCTCTCCTGATGACTTGGTGGGTAAATGCACTGACCTTGGCTTTGCCAATATGATTAAGTACAAGCCTTACAAACCCTGATGGCTTCAGGTTCAATCGTTGGGCTGTGCTGAGCCGACCTCAGATAGATGGCACTTACAATTGGTCACAGCACTTGTGGACCAGGGAAGCAATATAAAACATTAATTGGCTCTCAATTTATTTTCTCGCCTCTGAGTCAAAAGGTTGTGGGTCAAGTCCCATGCCAGGCACGAGTGCACAAAAGAAATCTCGGCTGACACTCCAGTGCAGTGCTGAGGGAGTGCCGTCGGAGGTGCCATCTTTCGGATGAGACGTTAAACCGAGGTCCCGTCTGCACTCTCAGGTGGACGCAAAAGATCCCATGGCACTATTTCGAAGAAGAACAGTTATCCCCAGTGTCCTGGCCGATATTTATCCCTCAATCAACATAACAAAAACAGATTATCTGGTCATTATCACACTGCTGTTTGTGGGAGTTTGCTGTGCGCAAGCTGGCTGCCATGTGTCCCACATTACAACAGTGACTACACGCCAAAAAGTACTTAATTGGCTGTAAAGCGCTTTGAGACGTCCGGTGGTCGTGAAAGGTGCTATATAAATGCAACTCTTTCTTTCTAATGACTTCTGCTGGAATAGTGCACATGGGTGAAGATTGGGCTTGGCTGTTATATTGAGTAGCCTGTCGAGACTCTCACATGAAGGATTGCCCAGGTACTCGAAGGGTGCTTGGACCCATGGAGCAAGAATCCACCATCAACAGCACCTTCAGCAGACAAAGGGAGAAAACAAGGGGGAAAATTACTGATATAATTCAGCCTAAAAACAAGGCACAGCTTCATTATCTTGACACTATTGCCAAAGTGCATTCAAAGGCATCCAACTTAACCACAGCCAGTCACAAAACTAATGTCAAGGACTGAGACAAATAGTGGTTCCTTGGGGGATAAAAAAACAAATACAAAAGAGGACATTTATATAACCATGTTGCAATCGCGCTTTTATTATGGAAATTCACGGAGTTGAGGCAAGTAGGTTATTGCTAAGCTGAGAGCTGATGCTAAAAATTTATTTATTGACATGTATCTATACAGGATCTGAGATGAGGGCCTGTTGAAAATTCAATGTTACAATATTCATAATTTTTAGACGGGTTGTAAAAAGATAACAGAGTATTTCTCCATGACTGTACATAGGAATACAAAGGTATTCTGGGAACTGCAATTTGCAACAGTAATTTGTCGGTGGAATAAACAGGCATTTAATTTTTCATGAATCAGTATAAAAGCTTATATTGAGGGGGAGAAAAAGAGAAACAGTCGCCTTCATGCCCACCAATCCATTCAATATGAAGATCATTGGGCCCAAGTTTCGAGCCGCGCCTAGAACGGCGCAGTCCCGACCTGGACGCCCGTTTTTCGCGCCACAAAGTGCACCTAAAAAAACTTCCAGATTCTCCGGCTCCCTGCAGGTCGTTCGCAGCTCGGCGCAGCGCAGCAGGAGCTGTAGGGGGCGGAGCTAGGTCCCTGCGCTGAAAACAGTGCCGGGACCTCTGCACATGCGCGTTACAGTCGGCACGCAAGTGCAGTAGCTCCAGGCGCCCAAAACTGTGTGGGAGGGGCCCGAAGCACGCAGCCCCTAGCCCTGGCCCAATGGCCTCACTGGGGCTGCGTGACTAAGGCTCCTCCCACAGCCAGCTCCTGCTTCCTCCCGACCCGACTCGACTCCCGCTTCCCGCCCCCGGACTGGACCCGACCCGACTCCCGCTAACCCCCCCCCCCCCTCCCCCGGGACCGGACCCAACTCCCCCCCCCCCGGACCAGACCCGACTCCCGCTTCCGCCCCCCCACCTCCGGACCGGACCCGACACCGACCCGACTCCCGCTTCCCCCCGACCTGACCTCCCTCTCCCTCCCTCCCTCCCCCCTACCCGACCCAACGCCACCTACCTGTAAATCTGGTGCTGGGGACGGGCCCTGCCCGAAGTCTTGGGCCGGGCAGCCTCCCTCCCCCTTCTCCTTCCCGCCCCCCCCATATCTCCTTCCCCCCGCACCCCCATATCTCCTTCCCCTCCTCCCCCCCTCTTCTCCCCTCCCTCCCCCTTCTCCCCCATCCCTCCCCCTGCTGTCAGAAACACAGACACTGACAGACAGAGAATGAGACACACACACAGACAGACAGAGAGAGATAGAGACACTGACAGAGACACACTGTGGGGGGGGGGGGCATCCCAGCACGCTGTTGGAGGGCTCCCGGTGCTGCAGTCGGTAAGTAGAAAATGTTTTTTTTATTGATTTAAAAAAAAAAAATTATTTCTTATTAATTTTCTTTGATTGATTTATTGGTCGATTTATTGATGTTTTTATCATTTATTTTTGATGATGGCTCTTTATTTGTAAAACTGAAGTGTTTAATGTTTGTAAACTTCCCTTTAAACCCTCCCCCCCATTCCCTACGCCTGATTTGTAACCTACGCCTGATTTTCTAAAGTGCAGACAAGGTTTTTTCGAGCATACAAAAATCTTCACTTACTCCATTCTAAGTTAGTTTGGAGTAAGTTTTCACTGACGAAACTTTGAAATCAGGCGTAAGTGGCCGGACACGCCCCCTTTTGAAAAAAAAATTCTGTTCCAAAGTGAAACTGTTCTAACTGACTAGAACTGGAGCAAACTAAATGGCGAGAATTCCGATTTCTAAGATACTCCATTCTACACCAGTTGCTCCTAAAAATCAGGAGCAAATCATGTCGAAACTTGGGGCCATTATATCTTGCGTGGAAAGGAAAAGGATAGCAGAGTTGAACAGCTCTGGGTGGTGCAATATTTTGAACCATAATGCCTTGTGTCAGAGACGAGAGCAGCTCCCAATCTCAACCACTCTGGGCAAAGCAGACTCCGACCGTTCACCTGGCAGGAAATGAACAAAATGAAAGGAGCACACTGTCCCTGGTTAGCTGGTGCACACCTACTTACTGGCTGCCTCAGAGCAGCATTGACAGACCTGGAAGCAAAGTGACCACCTGTTCTTTCAGCCTGGGAAGGCTAAAGAAAGGGGAAATAAAGAGAGAAAATTAATTTGAGGCAGATTTGCTACCTCTCAAAGCTGAAATAAATGAAATTACCTTTCATTGTAGAACTGAAGGGTGTTCTCCGCATAGAGTGGTGTTACAAGCTGGCAGATCATCTGCAGCGGTTTCTCACGCTCTTCCAGGCCCAACATCCTGACGTGTGCCACTAACCATGCCACCGCACAGATTGCCATGCTGCAAATCTTCCCCTTGATGTTATCGGTGATTTTCTGGCTCAGATTAAAAACAGAAGAAGTTGAACAATGATTCATGCACATTTGTTTTTTAATAGTAACAGATCACGCTCCAATTGGAAGGAATGAGGAGCGATAAACTACTCTTGCCTATTTCAATATAGACACAGGCACTTGATCCATTATATAGGATCATGTAATGGCCCCCATTGACCTCGCCCTGCTATGCCAGTGTTTTGCCCACTAAATGACAGCCATTACAAATACTAGTTTATAGAGGGAGTTGGAGCGGTCATGGAAATTGTTTTGTTCTGATGATCAGCCTTCACGCCCATTTCCTCAATTCCAATTCATGCTGGTTTCAGGCTACAGACAACACCAGCTTTGCAGTTTGCACTTTTTATTTTAGTTTACACAACACTGAAATTGTCTGAATCTTTAGATATAAACTCAACTGAGATATAAGGATAATGTAATGATGTGACAAAAACCTCTCAACTCTTCAAGACAAACGACACTGGAAATGGAATAAAGCACAACAGGAACTCAACACAGGCCAAAAATAAACAATTGAGAAAAAAAAGTCAACCAAATTAGATGTTAAAAATATTGAAACTGTGGTTTCAGAGTCTTTGAAACAGGAGCAGAGGTTATGTTCAATATCAGAAAAATATAAGATCAGCTGGAGTTCAGAAGGAACTTCTTTACTTACAGTTGTGGGCACTGCTAAGCAGTGCAGATAATTTTGCACTTGTGGTTTCTTTAAGAGTGCAGCAGCTTTCTGGTACATTAAAATAAAAGGTGTTCGTTCTATTCTCACTTTCCCAGCACACTTGTTTTGCAATTCTCTCTCCTGCTGGGGTATAGTTCCTCCAGCTGCCCTCCGCTACCTCACTCAGCTCACTATTCTTCATGTTGGCAGACTATTCTTCAATCTAAGGATCAGAAGAAAGTACGATCTTTACCTTACCTATACCTACATACATGCACTTCCAACAGGAATTAGAGTAGTGATCAGGAGTGGGAACCCTGGCTAATTTTCCTTTCCCTAGTCCAGGGATGTTGAGGTCAAATAAACAACCCTACTGCCACCAGCTAACTTTGCACAAGCTAGGAATGGAATCTTCTGGTATGTACACTTAATTGGGCACTGACTATACCAATTAGACACTGGGCCCCATCATGGCCGCTGTCCAAAGGCAGTAATCTGGACCTAGGTCTTTACTGACGGTATCAACAGCACAGGAGATTGTCATTCGGCCCATTGAGCCCGTGCCAGCTCTCTGCAAGAGCACTTCAGCTAGTCCCACTCCCCCGCCCTTTCCACGTAGTCCTGCAATTTTTTTTCCTTCGGGTGCTTATCCAATTCCCTTTTGAAAGCCACGATTGAATCTGCCTCCACCACCCTTTCAGGCAGTGCATTCCAGATCCTAACCACTCGCTGCGTAAAAAAGTTTTTCCTCATGTCGCCATTGGTTCTTCTGCCAATTACCTTAAATCTGTGTCCCCTGGTTCTCGACCCTTCCGCCAATGGGAACAGTTTCTCTTTATCCAACCTGTCCAGACACCTCATGATTTTGAACATCTATCAAATTTCTTCTCAACTTCTGCTCTAAGGAGAACAACCCCAGCTTCTCCAGTCTATCCACGTAACTGAAGTCCCTCATCCTTGAAACAATTCTTGTAGATCTTTTCTGCACCCTGTCTAAGGCCTTCACATTCTTCCTAAAGTGTGGTGCCCAGAATTGTACACAATACTCCAGTTGAGGCTGAACTAGTGTTTTATAAAGGTTTATCATAACTTTCTTGCTTTCTTACTCTATGCCTCTATTTATGAAGCCCAGGATCCCGTATACTTTTTTAACTGCTCTCTCAACCTGCCGTGCCACCTTCAACGCTATGTGCACCCCAGGTCTCTCTGTTCATGCACCCCCTTTAGAATTGTACCCTTCAGTTTATATCGCCTCTCTTCGCTCTTCCTACCAAATGTATCACTTCCCACTTTTCAGATAAATTTCACCTGCCACATGTCCACCCATTCCACCAGCCTGTCTATGTTCTTCTTCAAGTCTATCACTATCCTCCTCATTGTTCATTATACTTCCTCGTTTTGTGCACAGCAACATTATATCTGATAAGTGCACACCTATCACATCACAAACCTGCACAGCTTCAAACGTTAACAATCCATGCTCCCAGGCATTGAGGACCTCAAGGATAGCTGCTGGTGTACAGGAACATACTTCGTGCCATTTCACCTGGCTTGAAAGTGAAACGCAAAAGTATGGTTACAGCTTGGATATGCTACACTTTATTATTCCAAATGGTAATATGGCTTGGAAAAGAAAACAGTAAATACAGATTTGGGAAAAATAAAGCTTTGTTTTTAAACAAAGGACTAGAAGATGAACACTAAAAAAGACAGAATTGAAAGCATAGAAAGAGACATAAAATGCAAAAAACAAATAATTTCACAGCATTGTCACTCATAAACTAGCCAACCTATGAATTTAAAGTGGTTCTTTGTGATACTGACTGAAGTTGAATAATGTGGATCTGAAATACTGGTTCCTGGAACAGTAAATCCTGCCTTTCTCTCTTAGATACTGACTAAATTGCTATTTATTTCAAGAATTTTCACTTTTATATATAGAATTAGTGGTCAGAGCATCTGCATCAGTGTATAGTTCAATAGGTACAATACCTACTGCATAACCAGACTGTACAATCTACAATTCGCAAAACATCTGAATGTGTTTGTCACGTCATGAATTCAACTGTTTCAACAATGTAACTGCTCAACACAATCTGACCCACATCCTGAAATACAGGTTTAAAAAATACAGGTTTAAAAAATACAGCAACTACTGAAATCTGAAATAAAAACAAATAAAAGCTAGAAATACACAGCACCTGAAAAAAGATAAGCTAACATGTACTGCTAAGTCTTGCACGCATGATGTTCCAACCTCAACATGAGATTTTGAACTACCAGAGATGATCGCGATCAGACAAACTATTCCAGTCTCTACATGGGTGCATAGGAACAGTAGGCCATTTAGCCCCTTGAGCCTGTTCTGCCATTCAAGGAGATCATGGCTTCTCTGCGACTTAACTCAATATACTGCATCTCAAAAATACCAGGAAATGCATAGCAGCTCCTACAACATCAGGAAAGAGAAAAGACAGGTTAATCTTTCAGGATTTAGAACCAATCAGATCTGAAGTAGACCCTTCATCAGAACTGAATTCTGATGGAAGATCGATACCCAAAACCATTAACCAATCTTTTCTCTTTCCAGTTGCTGATGGACCAGCTTTGTATTTCCAGCATTTTCTGCTTTTAATTTCATATCAGAAATGCTGGATATTACGGGCAGTTTCAATGCCTTCCTTCCACTTTTCTTTAAAAAACACCTTTTTGTACCTGACTTCAAGTGCAACTTATGTTGATACTCACTTCCAAGATGGCACATGACCATGTTAGGCATTTTGTCTATAAACAAACGTATCGTAGGAACACAGTGCTGAGTCGTGCACAATTGTTGCTCAAACCTAAGCACGAGATATTTAACAATCCGAGAGAACGACGGAGGTCGGACAAACCATCTCCGCCAATATGCAGGTATACGGGACTCTCACTGTTCCACATCTCGAAAATAAACATCAAACAGAATAAGTGAAAACCAGACAGCAACATACACGAGCTTCATTTCAGTAGAGGAGTTCAGATGAGCCACCAGCGACTCGACTTTCGTGGGATCGGCACGGAATCCCTGCTCCGGGTTTAAGATCTTCCCTTCCTCGGGCATGCAGGTCTGCATCCATGTCTCAAAGAATACCACCTCCCCTGAGGCGCTGGGCTCCGACAGAATTACCTACAACCAAGACACAGTCACAGTCACCAGTTCGCCCTGCAAAATTAGAAATTAAATGACTGCAGCTACATTTATATAGCACTTTCACACCCTCAGGATGCCCATAACATCATTAAAAAAGGCTGGAGGATATAATTTCAAAACAGCTATTCATAAATCTAGTAAAGAAAAATAGATGGTATATCATGGTGTGAGGTAAAATCTATCACACGATTTTATAACGCTATTATTGGACCTACACCCTCTCAAGACTGTTGTTGCATTTAAACACTTCAGCACCAGACTTAGAGCCAGTGCGAGGAGCTGAAACAGCAAAAGCAATGTTTCTATCAATCCAGCAATCAAGTATCTGGAAATAAATGTTTTATCTATGCTGAGCCATGGAACCAAGTATTCAGAGTAGTTCAATAAATCAACTACTGCAACAGTCCTGTTTAGGCCCACAGTGGCATTGCAATGGATGTTAAGAAAAATAGAAACATAGAAATCGACAGCGCAGAAAGTGACCATTTCAGCCCATCGGTCCGTGGCAGCCGACAAAGAGTCACACGGCCCTCGGTCAGCCTGAAGGTTACATCCTTTTTAATTTTATCTCTGAACTTTCTATATTCCTCCAGAGATTTGACAGTATTTAGCTTCCCTTTATTTCTTTATCCTCACCTGTAGGTCCCTAGACATCCAGGGGGCTCTAGAATTGTTATTCCCACCCTTTTTTTTTAGGGCACATGTTTGGCCTGAGCCCTCCGAATCTCCTCCTTGAATGTCTCCCACTGCTCCGACACTGATTTACCTACAAGTAGCTGTTTCCAGTCCACTGTGGCCAAATCACTTCTCAACTTAGCAAAGTTTTTCCCCAATTTGGAACTTTTATTCCTGGTCTACCCTTGTCCTTATCCATAAGCTACATTGAATCTGACTGAATTATGGTCACTGGCACCCAAGTGCTCTCCCACTGATACCCCTTCCATCTGCCCAGCTTCATTCCCCAAAACCAAATCCAGAACTGTCCCAGAAGATCTGGTTAAAATCAGTATATGTACAAAATTAACTTTAAAACCACACTACTGCAAAACCCGCTATATAAAAATGAATAAATGGGGACAGTGGGCTCCTTAATTCACTCCACCTCTACGGGTTTAGGATTTATTCACCAATGAATAACAGCATACTAATAGCCCTCACCAAACCTCCAGACCCACTTGGAGGACAAGGCAGCAAATTATATGTGCACTTGGGACCAAGCGGCTGGGTTGGCAGGGCTGTGGGCTGGATACCCCTGATGTGTAAAGTGGAATTATGCTACCCAGTGACAGCAAACTATATTTTCAAGAGTTTCACCAAGATGACATTTGAGGTGAGAATAAAATGTCTTATAACTTAACTGCTCTAAATACACATCTGAATAGCTGTTTGAATCTCAAGATAAGCTTTATAAATTAAAAAATCACTAACTGCATGGTAACTACAAAAATTATGGTAATTTAGCACCATCTGGTGGACTTTCAGCAATCATAAAAAATAAAATTTGCAAAGAATAAAGTAGATCAGAAAGGTAAGTTCAGACGTGGAGATGATTCAGCCCATCCAGTTCATGCTTCCAAAGAAACCCCATCAGAGCATCCACGGTAAGAATGAGAGCTACCCTTTGCATTCAGTATCTGACTCATCGATGAGCACAGACTATTTGAACCAAAATAATTCCATCAGTGCTTTTGTGATGATGTAGTAATAGGTATGGTTATCAGCAGCAGCTGAAGATCCATTTAGTGGGAGCAATTTGCAGCTACAGGAGTGACTGTTATCACGACGGTGATGCCTAACTATAATGGCCCAGAATTTGTGGTCAGTGGCGAAGCAATGGCACTCACCGCTCACCTCGAAGAAAGCTGCCCACAAAGATCTAGCCATCTCCGTGGCGTCAATTACAGGTCTCCCAACATTTGTTTGAATCTGGCGCCAAATAAAGCGAATTTCCACCATCCAGCAACAGTGATGTCATCAAGCTGGCTGAGCAGCCAATCACATTGAATAATTCTCACAGACGGCAAACCAGGAAGTAAAATGCACAGATTCTAATTTACTTTTTATAAATTTTACTGAGAGCGAAATAGTCTGTTTGTGCTCATCTATGAGTCAGATACTGAATGCAAAGGGTAGCTCTCATTCTTACCGTGGATGCTCTGATGGGATTTCTTTGGAAGCATGAACTGGATGGGCTGAATCATCTCCACATCTGTATTTATCTTTCTGATCTACTTTATTCTTTGCAAATTTTATTTTTTATGATTGCTGAAAGTCCACCAGATGGTGCTAAATTACCATAATTCTTGGCAAAACACATAGGGGCATACACATAGGGTTAAAGTAGAAGCTGAAATAGCAAGCAAACTTAAAAATATATATTATTTTACAAACCATGTAATTTGTAATCATATTAAATGGAAAAATTTGACATTCCACAAACATAAAATTAGTTTTTAAGGGCCAGAACTGTTGTTCAGCAAACAATGACATTAAAAATCCAGTTACACCTCTGTCAACGAGGCCTAACTTTTTCAGGGTGGGGGGTTTAAAACAGCGATATTCCACCGTAATAGGGGAAGTTTTCGTCCTTATATATATGTGACTGCAATTGATTGCCGGCTCTGGGGAGTTCCACAGCGCAACCCGTTGCGGAGCAGTGAATAGCTGACCGTTTCGCATTTATCTGCACATGCGCTAAATCCTGAAGTTGTTGGCAGTTTCAGAGGGGTAAGGATGGCGAATGCTGACAGTTTCGTCGTCATTACCACCGCAAAATCCAGTCCAATGTGCTTGCCATACATATCAAATTTCATTTAGACTAGATTTTATAATAGATTTACAAGTGCAGGTTGCACTTACATCGGATCCATAAGTCTGAGCAACATGGCACAGCATGAGGAAGGAAATGTCAAACAGTAGTGCTCGGACGGAAGCTGCTTTTGCTGGAAACAAGGAAAGACAGAACATATCAGTCAGTGGGTTTTATTTAGATAAGCCATCGAATAGAACTGTACAAATCCTCAGCTGGGTTAATGTAAAACCTAAAAAGAACTTTTTACGAAGCAAGTCAGTGAGTTGGATTCAGATTTAGTTTTTTCCCGAAATGTTGACTTTATACAAAACTCTGGTAGCACTAGAATGCTGAAACCATAATCCAACACATGCTTTCCATTTTCATACTCTGCTATAATGTAGGGTATTTCACAATTTTTATAATTACAAAGGTTATAAGAGCCATCTGGTGTTAGATCTGTACCATCTAAGATTTGTCTGATATTGAAATGCTAGGATAATTCTAGGAGATATATGATGCATATTATCCAAGGCATCTGATAAGCTGTATGCACTGAGTAAAAAGACTCACTTCCAATGAATGCATTTTCTGCCTGTCCAGAGCTGCATATTTCTACCCAATTATTATGGGATACCCAACAAGTAGGCTACAGTATATAGCCTCTTTACCAAGCAATATGCCGGAGTGCTACCACATCACTTTCTGAGCATTATAGGAAGGTCAGCAATAGTTAAAAGTTCAATCATGGCAAAGCAGATTTAATCAGAATCCTTTGTTTGGGATTTCTGTAACACATCACCCCTTCCTCTCACTCCAGAAAGTATACTGGGCTGCCCATATAGCTCACTGGGTTGTTGCACCATATTGTGTGATAGTGAGCCATTCAAATGCACTCTTTGCTGTTAGCTGATCTGGTAGCCTGGGCTTGGCTGAGAAAAATGTAGCCAGGGTTCCAACTTCTGATTGCTATCCAATCACCCCTGCTGGAAAGAGCAAGTGTGCAGACACCATAGTGTCCAGTTACGATGACCCCTGCAATCGAATAGCCAGCTCTTACTGTCTAGGCTGGCACTGGAAGAATGGGCATCAGAGCGAGATTTCAGAACGAAGCCAAGACTCATTGAATCACATCTTAACCCAACATGATCCAATGTTTTTTGGAAAAGAGGGGTGTAAATAAGCCTAAAAAAGAGCTTTTTAGTAGGTTATTCTAGTCCTTTACTTTAAAGATCAGTAGATTGAGTCATAATTATACTTACATCCCTCCCCACTGATGTGCTTGGCAAATTCATTTAACCTGAATTAAATAAAACAAAATTGGAAGAAATGTGAATTAAAGGTTACAGGTTGCTACTCTGATAACCACAATTCAAAATGGTCAAAATCCAACAGTCATTTGCTCTCTGAAACTATATAATGGTCACATGGATTGCACAGACCAAACAGCTTTGAAATCTATGACAGTAGGCACGAAATGCTTAATAATATTAGATCACACATGTCGTTGCTGATAGTAAATCAGATGTTACATTATTTTATAATGTAATGCACACAGGAATATTAGAACATGTAATGTACAATGTATTATTATAATGTACGAGATAAACACTTCGCCCTAGTCTACTCTGCTGCGGGATACAGTTCTGCCTCATGGTCCGGCAGCTGCATCACAAAGTTTTTGGACGTGCAGCTAAACACTGCCATGAGGACGGTGTCAGGAACGCTCAAGTCCACGCCAACTGAATGACTCCCGGTGCTGTCCCACATTGCCCCGCCTGCCATTCGCCGCAACGCCATCGTGCTCCGTGAGATGGAAAAAAAATCATGCGCAATATCGATTTGCCCAAGATTTGAAAACCCCACTGCTGTGTATCTGTAAAGCATGCACTTCCATGTTCCGTCACCAGGGGGCGCATCCCCTGAAGTACCAAGGGATCCCAGCATCCCTTGGGAGCACTGTATATAAGCCGGCCCCTAAGGCCTGTTCCTCACTCTGGAGTGTTTTAATAAAGACTGAGGTCACTGTTACTTTAACCTCCCTGTGTGCAGTCTCATCTGTGTTAGGAATACAATAACTGGCGACGAGTATACGAATCCAACGCAGAGATGCAGCAAACTGTGGGCATCCTGGAGAAGTTCTCGGAGGGTGAGGACTGGGAAGCCTATGTCGAATGGCTAGACCAGTATTTTGTAGCCAACGAGCTGGACGGAGAAGGAAGCGCTGCAAAAAGGAGAGCGGTCCTCCTCACGGTCTGCGGCACCGACCTACAGCCTCATGAAGAATCTTCTGGCTCCGGTGAAACCCACAGATAAGTCGCATGAGGAGCTGTGTACACTGGTTCGGGAGCATCTTAACCCGAGGGAGAGCGTGCTGATGGCGAGGTATTGGTTCTACACGTGCCAGCGATCTGAAGGTCAGGAAGGGACGAGCTACGTCGCCGAGCTAAGGCAATTTGCAGGATAATGTGAGTTTGATAGCTACCTGGAGCAGATGCTCAGAGACATTTTTGTACTGGGCATTGGCCACAAGACCATCCTACGAAAACTTGTGACTGTAGAGACACCGACCCTCAGTAAGGCCATTGCGATAGCACAGGCGTTTATGTCCACCAGTGATAACACCAAACAAATCTCTCAGCACACAAGTGCTAGCAATGTTCATAAATTAACTGGAACTGTTTGCGAGCAGAAATGTACAGGGCAGAAACCACGAGTCTGCAACTGCCAGCAGGCCTCAGGTGACCCAGATGACTCAAAATCCGCAACAAAGGATGAATGCAAGGCAATTCACACCTTGTTGGCATTGTGGAGGCTTCCATTCAGCCTATTCAAGCCGCTTCAAAGGATATGTTTGCAAGAGCTGTGGAACAATGAGGCACCGCCAACAATCTGCAAAACCTGCTAACCACCACATGACAGAGGAAGATCGGTCCATGGTGGATCAAAGCAATTTCGAGCCTGAGAGAGAGGAGACAGATGCTGAAGTACATGGGGTGCACACATTTGACGAAATGACCACCTATAATGCTAAATGTAAAATTGAATGGATTACCCGTAGCCATGGAACTGGACACTGGCGCTAGCCAATTCACCATGAGTAAAAAGATGTTTGGGAGAGTGCAGTGCAACAAGGCACTCAGACCAGCCCCGAGACCCATCCACACGAAACTGAGAACGTACACCAAAGAGCTCATCACTGTCCTGGGCAGCGCCATGGTCAAGGTCATCTACGAGGGCACGGTGCATGAACTGCCACTTTGGATTGTCCCGGGCGATGGCCCCACACTGCTTGGAAGGAGCTGGCTGGGCAAAATCCGCTGGAACTGGGATGACATCCGAGCGCTATCACATGTCAATGAGGCCTCATGTACCCAGGATCTTAAAAAATTTCCTTCCCTTTTTGAGCCAGGCATTGGAAACTTTTCCGGGGCGAAGGTGCGGATCCACTTGGTCCCAGTGACATGACCCATTCACCACAAGGCGCGAGCGGTACCTCACATGATGAGGGAGAGAGTAGAAATCGAGCTGGACAGGCTGCAACGCGAGGGCATCATCGCCCCAGTGGAATTCAGCGAGTGGGCCAGCCCGATTGTTCCAGTACTCAAAAGTGATTGTACGGTCATGATTTGCGGCGATTATAAAGTAACTATTAATTGTTTCTCGCTACAGGACCAATACCCACTACCTAAGGCAGATGACCTATTTGCAACGCTGGCAGGCGGCAAGACGTTCACCAAGCTCAACCTGACTTTGGCCTACATGACGCAGGAGCTGGAGAGTCTTTGAAGGGCCTCACCTGCATCAACACGCACAAGGGACTGTTCATCTGCAACAGATGCCCGTTTGGAATTTGGTCGGCTGCAGCGATCTTCCAGAGAAACATGGAAAGCCTACTCAAGTCGGTACCACGCATGGTGGTTTTTCAGGATGACATATTGGTCACGGGTCAGGACACTGACAAAACCTGGAGGACTGGATCGCATAGGGCTGTGGCTGAAGAGGTTGAAATGCATCTTCATGGCAACAGAAGTGTAGTTTTTGGGGAGAATGATCGCTGCGGACAGCATTCGGCCCACAGACGCCAAGACAGAGGCTATCAGGAACGTGCCCAGGCCACAGAACGTCACGGAGCTGCGGTCGTTCCTGGACTCCTCAACTATTTTGGTAACTTCCTACTGGGGTTAAGCACCCTCTTCGAGCCTCTACATGTGTTATTGCGTAAAGATGGGAACTGGGTATGGGGAAAAAACCAAGTAATTGCTTTTGTGAAAGCCAGAAACATTTTATGCTCCAACAAGCTGCTTGTATTGTATAATTCGTGTAAAAGACTTGTGCTAGCATGTGATGCGTCGTCGTACGGAGTCGGGTGTGTATTACAACAAGCTAACGTTGCGGGGAAGTTGCAAACTGTCGCCTATGCCTCCAGGAGCTTGTCTAAGACTGAGAGGGCCTACAGCATGATTGAGAAAGAGGCATTAGCGTGTGTGTTCGGGGTAAAGAAAATGCATCAGTACCTGTTTGGCCTCAAATTTGAGCTGGAAACCGATCACAAGTCCCTCACATCCCTGTTCGCTGAAAACAAGGGGATAAATACGAATGCCTCAGCCCGCATACAAAGGTGGGCACTCGCGCTATCAGCGTATAATGATACCATCCACCACATGCCAGGCACCTAGAAATGTGGATGCTCTCATTTGGCCACCACGGGGGTGGAAATGGCGCAGCCTGCAAACTTGTTGATGGTGGCGCAGCCCGCAGACTTGTTGATGGTCATGGAAGCGTTTGAAAATGATAAATCACCTGTCACGGCCCGCCAGATTAGGACTTGGACCAGCCAAGATCCTCTGCTGTCCCTAGTAAAAAAACTGTGTACTGCATGGGAGCTGGGCCAGCATCCCCGTTGAAATGCAAGAGCTAATCAAGCCGTTCCTGCTGCGAAAGGATGAGCTGTCCATTCAGGCAGACTGCCTGTTGTGGGGTAACCGTATAGTGCTACCCAAAAAGGGCAGGGAGACGTCCATCTCAGATCTCCACAGCACATACCCAGGTATAGTAATGATGAAAGCGATAGCCAGATCCCACGTGTGGTGGCCCGATATTGACTCTGACTTACAGTCCTGTGTACGGCAATGTAGTGTGTGCGCTCAGTTGAGCAACGTGCCCAGAGAGGCACCACTAAGTTTGTGGTCCTGGCCCTCCAGACCATGGTCGACTATGCGGGCCCATTTCTCGGTAAAATGTTCCTGGTGGTGGTGGATGCTTTTTCAAAATGGATTGAATGTGAAATAATGTCAGGAAGCACCGCCACCGCCACCATTGAAAGCCTGAGGGCCGTGTTTGCCACCCACGGCCTGCCTGACATACTGGTCAGTGACAACGGGCCAGGTTTCACCAGTGCTGAATTTAAAGAATTCATGAGCCGCAATGGGATCAAACATGTCACCTCGGCCCGGTTTAAACCAGCCTCCAATGGGCAGGCAGAGCGGGCAGTACAAACAATCAAATAGAGCCTCAAATGAGTCACAGAAGACTCACTCCAAACCTGCCTGTCCCGAGTACTGCTCAGTTACCGCACAAGACCCCACTCGCTCACAGGGGTGCCCCCGGCTGAGCTACTCATGAAAAGGACACTTAAAACCAGACTCTCGCTGGTTCACCCCAACCTGCATGATCAGGTAGAGAGCAGGCGGCAGCAACAAAATGTAAACGATGGTCGCGCCACTGTGTCACGGGAAATTGATCTGAATGACCCTGTGTATGTGCTAAACTATGGACATGGTCCCAAGTGGATCGCGGGCATGGTGATAGCTAAAGAAGGGAATAGGGTGTTTGTAGTCAAACTAGATAATGGACAAATTTGCAGAAAGCACCTGGACCAAACGAGGCTCTGGTTCACAGACTGCCCTGAACAACCCACAGCAGACACCACCTTTTTCGAGCCCACAACACACACCCAAAGGATCAACACCACCACCCTGGACCAGGAAATCAAACCCATCACGCCCAACAGCCCAGCAAGGCCAGGCTCACCCAGCAGCCCTGCAGGGCCAACAACACGCCAGCCCAGCGAGGGCACAGCCAACACACCAGAACAGACATTTGTACCGAGGCGGTCCACCAGGGAAAGAAAGGCTCCCGACCGCCTCACCTTGTAAATAGTTTTCACTTTGACTTTGGGGGGGGGGGGGGGGGGGGGGGGGAGGAGTGATGTTGTGTATCTGTAAAACATGCACTCCCATGGTCGCCACCAGGGAGCGCATCACTTGGGAGCACTGTATATAAGCCGGCCCCCAAGGCCTGTTCCTCACTCTGGAGTGTCTTATTAAAGACTAAGATCACTGTTACTTTAACCTCCCTGTGTGCAGTGTCATCTTTGTTAGGAACACAATACCCACCAGTAAAGTGCTTAAAATCACGCCGGCCATTCTGGGAAAAAGCAGCCAACATTCATGCAGCTGGTATCGACTGACTATCCAAATGGACGGAATCATGGGCTGCATACAACATAAAGGACTATCACTTCATTGACCCAACAGCAAAGGTCTCTGGCTTCCACCTTCCGCGAAGACGGTGGACAGCGTTTCATCGAATCTGCACAGGGCATGGACGACAAGGCCACCTGCTCCACTCGTGGAAGATGAGGGATGACCCGAAGTGCGACTGTGGCCCCGAGTCCATGACCATGGAACATATCAGTTCAACCTGCCCACTGAGATCTCTCCACATGGCCATCTCAGGAGTCCATTGAATGGATGGTCAAACTAGACATTATTATAAGACTTTCCCGTCATACGAAACAACAACCAGATGGCATGTCCCTGTGAGGTCACAAAGTCTAATTACTATATGTAAGAACCTTAGCCCATCGGTTACCGCCATGCCTTTGTCACCTCCAGATTTGACAACTCCTATGCTCTCCTGGCCAGTCTCCCATTCTCCATGCTCTGTAAACTTCAGCTCGTCAAAAACTCTACCGCCTCTATCCTATCCCCCACCAAGTCCCACACTTCTATCACCCACTCCAGTAACTTGAGCACATAAAAAGAAATCCAGGCTGACACTCCAGTGCAGAGCTGAGGGAGTGCTGCACTGTCAGAGGGCTGTCTTTCGGATGAGACATTAAATCGAGGCCCCGTTTGCCCTCTCAGGTGGACTTAAAAGATCCCATGACACTATTTCTAAGAAGAGCAAGGGAGTTCTCCCTGGTGTCCTGGCCAATATTTATCCCTCAATCAACATAACAAAAACAGATTATCTGGTCATTATCACATTGCTGATTGTGGGAACTTGCTTGTGCGCAAGTTGGCTGCCTCGTTTTCCACATTACAACATTGAGTACATTCCAAAAAATACTTCATTGGCTGTAAAGCGCTTTGGGAGGTCCGGTGGTTGTGAAATGTGCTATATAAATCCAAGTCTTTCTTTCTCTACTTCCTGGCATCCATTGTCTCTCAATGCCTCAAACTCTAAAATAAAGAGAATTCTGGAAATATACAACATATCAATCAGCAAGGGAAAAGAGACGTCAATGTTTCAGAAATGTACCGTTCAACAGATACTAACTAACTCTACTGTTTATTCTCCACATTTTCTGTTTCCCTTTATGATGGGCCAATTACAGCAGCATTCATCTGAGGAATTAAACCATTCATTGAAAATTGTTGCCCTAGCTAAGACTAAATTGATATGATAGATCAATTACATCAGATAAGAAACGACTCCCATCAACAGCCATTTCAATATTTGTATTGCGAAACAGGCCCTCAGGGAATCCAACGTCACTTTACACTTACTTGACAAATTTCCGAGCAAAGGATTTCAGTTTCCCAGTAGCAGCAGCAGCTGCCAGTAGCAAATCCAAGCTCTTCCCAGAAAGCATATGACCCAGAACTCCTAGCAGTCCCTCAGGAGATTTGGAATGGTCTGCATCCATGGTCTGAAGGAGTATAGGGAGAGAAGTTTAAGGTATTGCATCATATTGTATCTACATAAATGGTGTTTAACATGTGCCAATAGTGGCTATAATGTCTTTATGTAGGCAACAGTTCTCTGGAACTTACTGTGTGTAGGTAGGGTATACCATGTTACAACAGTGACATTGATCTACATGACACCACATGCGTAACAGGAATATAACGTTCCGATTCTTAACCATCAAGCAGCATTTGAAAATATGTCATTTAATATTTTAATAATTGAACAAAAGTGCCATGATACAAGCTCTGGATCAGGATACTGGATCACTTAACTTTAGTTAATTATGCATCAACAGTGCATGGGTAGACTCGTGTCCAGCAACACTTACATTGGAAAGTTAAAACCTTATTTCCCGAACCTTCAACAGACACATTCATAAATTTAGACTGGATTTTAATTGAAGGACTGGAAGTAACAACACACCGAGAGGGTCGATGGTGCCTCAGTGTAAAGACTCTTCAAAAAGACAACACTTGTGACTGTGCAACATTCTCTCAATACTACACTGAAATGTCAGCCTAGTTTATGTGCTCAAGTCTCTGGAGTGGGGCTTGAACCCATGATCTTCGGACACCAAGGTGGATACAAGTGCCAGGCAATGATCATCTGTCACAATCGCCAGTCTAACCACCTCCCCGTGATATTCAACGGCACTACCATCGCCGAATCATCCACCATCAACAGCTGGACCAGCTACATAAATACTGTGGAAACAAGAGGTCAGAAGCTGGGTATTGTGCAGCGCGTGTCTCACCTCCTGACTCCCCAAAGCCTTTCCACCATCTACAAGGCACAAGTCAGGAATGCAATGGAATACTCTCCACTTGCCTGGATGAGTGCAGCTCCAACAACACTCAAGAAGCTCAACACCATCCAGGACAAAGCAGCCGGCTTCATTGGTACCCCACCCATCACTTTCAACAATCACTCCCTCCACCACCGGCACACCGTGGCTGCAGTGTGTACCATCTATAAGATGCACTGCAGCAATTTGCCTCAGCTTTTTTGGCAGCACCTCCCAAACCCACGACCTCTACTACCTAGAAGGCCAAGGGCAGGAGGCGCATGGGAACACCATCACCTGCAAGTTCCCCTCCAAGTTACACACCATCCTGACTTTAATATGGGATCATATTGATATTCCTTCATCGTCGCTGGGTTAAAATCCTGGTGAGAGTAACGTCACCACAAGCAGTTTAAGAAGGCGGATCACCACTACCTTCTCAAGGGCAATTAAGGATGGGCAATAAATACTGGCCTTGCCAGCGACACCCAGAACGAATAAAGAAAGTGCTACCATTGAGCCAAGGGTGACAAAACACTGATCAAAATTAAAATTCCATTAGATTAACGAAAACAAATCGCAGAAAAATTCACCTTTAAAATATTAGTGACTGTGGGCTCTGCACGCAGAATAAGGCCTGGGTTGGGCTGAATACTGGCATTTTCAGCAGATTTTAGTCGTGGAGCCAACTCCCTATCTGCTGTTCTGCAACATGAAACAAAAGAAGCCTTAAGAAACAGTTTTAGATATCAGGTTATCTTAAGTGTGTTGTATAACTTAATTCCCACCTCTGCAAATTCGGTCACTATTTGAGACAACTGCAGAATTGCCAATACAGGTTGAGTATCCGAAATCCGGAGTTCCAAAATTCGGAATGTTCTGGAATCCGGGCCGATCCATGGCGGGGTCGTCCGGAAACCGGAAAACGTTCTGAAATCTAGATTCCCCCCGCCTCGGCGGCCCGACCTCATCCCAGCCCGACCTCGCCCCGGCCCTCGCTCCGGCCCGACCTCACCCGCCCCCGGTTCGCCCTCCTTCCCTTGGCGGGCCAACCTCGCCCCCTTATCTTGGCTGCCCGATCCCAGCTACCTCGGCCCAGGCAAAGACATTCCAAAATCCGGAAATACCCAGAATCCAGAACGGCCTCGGTCTCGAGGTTTCCGGATTTCGGACGCTCAACCTGTACTCACAAGTCCGATGAGTTGCATAAGTTTTAAAAAAATGCTTACACTTCAAATGGGAAACTTAAACACAAAAAAAATCTGTTTAGATTTTTGACACGAAACACAAGCACTTAAAAAAAAATTTGCAAGTTGCAGGACTCGTCAGTAAATTGCAAGTGTTGGCAACACCGAGAATTTAAACAAACCCAATCTTTCACAAGAAAGCAAGGCCTTTCACCAGCTCACTCACTTTACAGGTTCCATTACATATAGTATTTTTGCAAAAAGAATGAAAGTAGAAGTCTATGTGCAACTATCACCTGGGTACAACGCATTTTTCTTGCACACCCAAATTCGTCGACAGTAACGTTCAGCCACCGTCTGTTAGACTATGCATTGTTAGCGTGACATCAAAATACTAATCTCTCAATTTTCAAATTAAAAAAAAGAGAAGAAATCCATTAAATTCCCATAATGAATTTAACACCATGGGTTCCACTTACAATAGAAGTGGCTTATATGTCGACAATCAGGCAACCAGGCAATCCAAGTCTGCCCTGATTCACTGCATAAAACGAGTTTGGCCCCGACTCTCGGCTCCCCAAACTCCCCAATTCCACATCCACTCTACGGGCAACTCTCTGAATTTTGTTGGGCAGCCCAGAGCTAGCACAGCAACAACGGCTGATTTGTCTGCCAGATTATGCTGGACAAAGCACCTGTACACAGACATGCCTGCTACAAGAGGCTTACAATCTACTAAATGAACAGAAGAAAAATGGAGATCAACTTGATTTCTTAGGACCTCAATGTGACTGTCTGCCTGTTGTCCTCTAGTGGCAGTGCCTAATTCCTGCGACTAGATGTCAATTAACAAATACACTGAAATGCTGTAAAATCAAATTCAATTTTTTGATGGTGGGAAAAAGTTTTTCATTTCATATTAGAAATGAAATCACATTCAAAATACTAAATTGGAGCATTTTTAAAATTGGAATAGCCCCAGCAATTTGATCCCATCAGTTGATCTTAAATGCAGCTCGATATACTGCAACATCCAGTGGCTAGACTTTCCACTTCGTGGCTAAGGCTGAAAAAAATGGGCTTTGTTCCAGCGATGCGGGACGTATCGCCCGTGCTGATCACTGGCTCAAGGCCCATTTTATTTTTTGCGACTTTCCACTCGGCCTTAGCCCAGCGATGTCAAATGGGCGATGTGATTTGTCGGCGATCTCACGATCGCTCAAAGAAAACAGAAGTGAAGGGAAAAAAAAGCTTCCCTAGCAACGCATTACTGCGCATGTGCAGGTTGATTTTTTTTTCAGGTTGATGCTCCTTCCCGCGTTTTGAGAGGTCAAGGGTCTTCACACATGCTCAGAAGCTCTGTGTGGGTCTGGGAAAGAGAGAGAGAGAGAGGAGAAAGGAAGGTTATCTTGAGCTACTGAAAAAACAGATAAATTAAAAAAATGGAGGGAGCTGCAGGAAAGAGAAGGGCCAAACCCTTCAGCGTGGACGCAAATGAGGCCCTAGTGAATAGTGTAAGCGCGAGGTGGGAAGATCTGACACGGGGTGGGCATGGGAAACCTCCACCCTGTGCATATCGGAGGATTTGGGCAGAGATTGCCGACGCGGCTGCAAGAGTAAGTTGAAATTTAAATTTGAAATCATCCATATTTATTATTTAATGCTGTATGGAAAATCTAATTAGAATCTGCAAAGTTATATCGTAATCTTTAAGCATGACCAAGTAACTAAATTAGGATTACATTTTGATTACATTTATGCATCGCAACATAAATTTGAATGTTAGTGTGGGCGATCATCTCGGCGATCAAAGTGGAAATTTGGGAGCCTATTTTTCCGCCGATGTTTTGGGCCTAGTTTCCACTTTTTGCTCAAAATGGGCAATAGGGGTCCATTTTGGGCGATAGATGGGCCTTAGATGGGCGGTGTGAAGTGGAAAGTCTAGCCCCACGTCTTTAAACCTAAAACAATTGCAGGTGACTAACGTCATTGTTCATTCTCCTCCCTTCCCCAGATTAGATACATTTTTTGCTGTAAATTTTGTCTCCTCTTATAATTTCCAGAAGACAATGTACCTGTAAAATTAACCATTTAATGTAACTTGGGATCATAATTTTCTTCCAGCTGCCTATAAGAGAAAGGTTTGAAAATCGAGGCTGCTGCCTCTCCAAATGCCATTCAGGTTTACACAACGACATATTTAGTGATTGAAGTTTATGTAAATTATTCAATGCAATCGCGTGCTCTTTTTATCCTTTTTGCTTATACCATACCAGAATAGAATTTGCAAACAAACTGCAAAAACTTTTCCTTTGTAAAGTAAGCAATGCTTTTTCAGGCACTGAACTCCACAAGCAATACACACAGAACAGTGACACTGGAGAGGATGTCCTTCACCTTCCCTCAAAAGGCACCAGACAGTAACTGTCCTACCTTTTGTTGACCAGGTTTTTCATGTTACCCTCTGAAAGAAGCCCGAGTTTCCCACATTCCTGAAGCAACAGACTGACGCAGTCACAGCTATGTTGGGAAAGAGAAGAATACATTAATCTAATGCGGTAGTAGTTTAATATAAACTGAATCTCTACCACTGTAGTTCTCATTTTCTTCCCACACTCCCGCCTCCTGATCTTTATCACCCTAACCCCAGGTTTTTCATTGCATCATGCAACATTCTCTGGAATGGATGGGAAGATCAGCTCTCCCTTCAGAGAGGTATCTGGCCTCTGTTTACCTGATGCCACATCGTAGATCGGAAAATTGTGCGTGCAAATGTCGTCCTGTTCAAGAGAAAATACTGTTTTCTTGCCCTCTGGCATTGTTACAGTTCATCCACACTTCCAGTCTATACTACAGCATGTCACAATGCCACTACTGAACGGCACTGCTTTATTTGTTAATCATGTAAGTTGTCAGCAACACAGACCCTTGTAACCATAAGCAATGAGCTATGGAATGGTCCCCTGGTTTTAGAGTTTGTGGCAATCTTTAATACTTTACCTGGGCTCAATTTACTATGTCCTTGAGTTTTGTATTTTATAAACTTAAAAAAAATTAAGTTTAAAAAAAAATCAGCTATTCTCTGCACCTCCAAACTCTGTGTTTTCCAACTTCCCACTTCCCTCACACACAGCGACGTGCAGCAGATGAGTACAGTTTGGAGGAACAGCATGATCAAACCCATTAGAAAGATTTGTGAGTTCGCGTTCCACATTTAGTTAGTCCTGAACTCACTAAAACAACCCACTGGTATAGTGAGGCACCTTTAGCCAATAAAACATCACCGTTAGTCCTCCTTGTCAACCAACACCTGCACAGCAGTCATTTTCATAGTTTTTGCACTATGATTGCCATTTCAAATTCAATACGCAATAAAGATACAACTCACAACTCTGTGCAATACTCACCATATTGCATTGCTACCACTAGATGGCAATAAGTACTGGGAATCAAGTAAATCACGAAGTACAAGTTCTGCCAGGATGCGTAACAGTGATGGCAGCTATTCCAACAGATGACCAAAGATGCCCATGAGACCAATTGGTTAAGCGGTTGCAATTACTTTGACAGCTCGTTCAAACCGCATGAATGCAGGGTTGCACAGATTGCATATCTGGACCAAAATCAGACATCCAGGACTAGTTGGCCCCTCTCCTCCCAGCCTGCAGCTTTGTGACATACAAACTGTTTGATAGGATTAGTAGCGTACATTCTGTTCACCAGAAGCTGCCTCGTGTGTCAGAAAATTTATGATGTGCTACTGATAATGTATCGCCATCCACCTACCCCTCCTACTTCCCAGTACACGAGATTAACTTCAGCAGTTCAAATGACCACTTTCTTGCCCCTTACTGAAAACTGCACTCTACCCATTGATCTAGCATCCCAGAAGAATAAGTTCAGGTCATAAAATTAATGAGTACATTAACCTGTTTTAGGGTGGAGCAGTAATGTGCCTTTCAATAGCCGAGGTTTAACTTCAGAGAGAAGGTAAACAAAAGAATATAATACAACCGCCACCCAATGTACTAATACACCCAGCACACAATAAGAGACCAAATATAGTAGCACCAACATAGGTCCCACCTGTACCTCACAAATCTGACGCATCACTTACTTGCATCGCTGATCTGCCTTGTCCAGAAGTGGAGTAAGTTTGAGCAAAAACTCAAAAGCAGTATTCACATCTTCAGTAAAGTCCTGCACGCAAAACAAGCACAAAAATCGTCAAGGCACCTTGCGGCTCAGTTAACCGCCAAGGAATCAAGTAATGCTCGTGTTTAGTTCAGATTGCAATTTATTAAACGCATGGAATCAGTTGCAGATTCCCCCTCTCCTGCAGTCTGGACGAAACGAGCACCAACTTAACAGCGCCTTTTATCTGCCAGAAAGAAAACCGAAGCCAATTTGATTCCCATCTGTCACTAATGAAAAAGCAGAGTGCTGGGGACACGTGGCAAATAATTCAGTTAAGTTACACATGGGTGTAGCCATTTGCTTTCACTCAGAAACCAGCATTTTCACTGCTTTTTTTGCAAATCGTACAACATTGGATAAGTGTAGCGGCTTATGGGATTTGTCACAACACACTTCACACTTGTCCTAAACATATATGCGGCAGAAGCAGATGTTGTGCGCCATGATGATCCTGAATCGGCTTCTTGTATTCCACCTCATATTAGCCATTTATTGTCAGGCGTGCTAGTTATACACTGGGTTTGGGCGAGTCTGTACTTAAAAACAATAATTACAAAAGAAATAAGATATTCTGGTGATATTTACAGCCCAGCGACACAAAACCATTAGCTCATAGTAACAAAAGAATCCCCATCGGACTGTGGGTGTGGTATAGACCATTAGGAATTAAATGCAAGCTTTAAATTTCTTTGACGTTTCCAGTTGGATCATATCCAAAGCTAAGAAATACTTGTGTAGAAGATGCATGAAGGCCTGAGAGTTCCCCTGTTATCCTCAGAATTTGAGGATCACTTATTAGAAATGTGAGCTAGAATATGTTGATTACCCTTTCAGATATTTTTGGTGTTTTTACAAAAAATGTTTTTTTTAAAAATCGTGTCCTCCACGATTGGTTCCATAATACGAGTTTCCGATTCCTCTCGCAGTTACACCCACAAACCACTGTAATAATGCTACAGTAAAAATGCATTTGATTTGAATTATTTCCCAGGATTGTGGTGAAATTCAAAACCAATTTTTCACCCTTCTGTTCATTTCACCATGTCCAAACTTTCATAGCTAAATAGGGAGGGGGGCCTATTGTGGTCATTAATCTGCTCGATTACAGATAGGGCCCACATGCTCAGACTGATGAGATAGATACACGTGGGTCTTTTCTTCAATTGGCAAAGGTTATGTTCACATGCGTAACTCGTTCGTACTGAATTCCTTTGTGCGCTATATTTAGATAGGCATTCAGCTGTTTATTTTAAATGGGTTACCACCTACACACAAATAGCAGAAAAGGAAATGTAATATAGGTGCGTTAAACGTTCATGGGACCCTTTAATGATCAGGAAATATAACTTGCAGTGTCCTAACAGCAGGGAATGCAGGTTCAACCCACACAAATAATCTTTCTCTCACCATCACCATCTTTCTCGCTGTTTCCCCTCACTGCTCCTCTCAACTTTCCTCTACAGGTACAATGTCTCAAACTCGGCTGTCCAAAATTGGAATTGTTCGAAAACAGGACATTTGAGAAAATCCCATTTGATATTCAGTAAAATAAAATTCAAAATTATTGTCCAAAAACCGGCAGGCTGGATTAGTTATTGCTTTGCCGCCGTTTTAAATGAGGTTCGATCGGTCCGAGCCTTGTCGAATGACCCTCAACCAGACCCACGCCACCATTAGTACTTCGTCTGTCTCGGTAGCATACATACGCTCTTGATTTTCTTATCCAAAATCCAGAAAAATCCAAAAATTGGCACGGTCTCGGTCCAGAGGTTGCCGGATTTGAGACGTTGTACTTGTAGTTAGTATTAAATTCAAAATATGCCACTCTGCACAGTCTTCCTCCTCTCGCTATTGAAATCAGGACTCATCATATTGTCTCCTACTTATTCTATTCCACGATATCAAAACTGTGGCATTCTTTACCTCCTTCAGTCTTTCTTTCTGCACTCTACAGGTGTTTACAACCCAAGTATGAGCTCACCCTTGACTTATCTCGTGTTTCTACACTTTGAGCTTGGTGATATCCTACACTATGGGCCTTGGCCCTTCGTCCAGGTTTCTCAAATGTAAAAAAAATAAACTCACCAGGCTACTGAGACTAGCTAAATCACTGTGGCGGTGCAGGGACTGAAGCTTACCCCAAAATAAAAAGCAACTTACTTTATCTCCAAGAGGATATTTCTTAAGCTTCAGTAATGCCTGCGGAATCTGCAAGGATTAGACACAAGGTAAGTATGTTGCCATCACTCCTTTCAAACAAATCCATAAGGAAACTTTGAAATTCCAAACTAATAATGTCTTCCAATCAAAAACATTAATTGAATCACTTCCGTGGTCTCAAATGGAGCTTGACGAAATCATAAGTTGACTTGATTTTCTCTACTATTCGTATCACAACATAACAGTTTGTCTGACGGATGTCAGGAAGCATTTCTTTCCATGGGGGTGGGGCGGGAAAGTGGGGGGAACAACGGGTTGGTTGGAAGGGTGGTTAAAGCCAGGCACTGCATGCATTTAAGGAAGAACGAGATACTATCATGGGAAAATGTGATGGTATTCTGGAAAGATGCGATAAAATGGGCCAAAGAGCCTTCATCATTAGTGCTCTAGTATACCCTGGCTGAATTATCATACTGCCAAGTATGCCAATCCGGATTAACTTGGTTCTTGTCTCCCTTGTCAAACCAAAGAGTTCCTGCCGACCTCCATTCTCCCAAGGAGGTATGGCAGACAGGTAACTCATTCCACCTAAAGAGCGAGCAGTTCAACTCACCAGAAAATGACAATGCATTTTATCCAACTTGCTCACCCGCCAGTAGGGAAGAACACGACTCTCAAAAAAAGTATGCGTGTATATTTAGAGTGGCAATGAGTGATAAAAGGTTAGACAAACGCTGCGATAAATGTAAATATTCTGCTGTTGGAGCATTAACCAAGGACAGAGTACAATACATTCATCCCAATTTCTGCATCTGAACAAAAATAATTAAAATGGGAAACATAACTGATCTACTCAACTCTACATATAGCTAAATATTACAGTACGCTAGTGCACAGTATATCTGTGTATTCAAGAAAGTAATATTGACTAGCTTGCAAAAACACAAATGTATTTTCCAGACATCAGTCTACTCTGATCTTTTGTACTATAAGCAGGCCATAGCCTGTTCAGATTATTTTTTTGACGAATAAAGACACCAACATATCAATTTTTTGAACAGGATATGAATAATCAAATACATTTGCTGTACTTTAAAACGCCCAAACTGAGCTGTTTAGCAAGATTCCGCATCCAGCTAGTGTGAACTAACACGCTATTACTTGTACACAGCCTGTTCATCTGCATCACATTTCAGAGACCAGAAATTGCAGCAGGAATAGCACCATATTGCATCTTTAAAATTTGTCATGGTCTTTAAAAAAAAATCTATTAAAATCAACTGAGTTGTGAAATGAAAGATGATTCTTTACCTTGAGGAACGTGAATGCAGTCCACTTTAACTCCTCAGTTCCTTCTGGGGATTCAATAAGACCAACAAAACAGGCCTTCCAGATCTCCAGTAAAAAGAGAGGAGAGGGAATTCGCTAGGAAAGAGAAAAGTTACAAACAGTTAATGCTTTCTAAGAACACATTGTGTGTCTAGAATAAAACTCGCTCTGACCAGAATCACTATTGGAACCACAGTCTGATTCTCCAACATCTGGTGACTCAACACAGATGATATTGCAATGACATCTGCACATGGCTCAAGCCTAATACACTTGCATCAATACCACAGCAGGGGTACAAACAGACATAGATGGCCAAACAATTTATGGAACACTATGGTTCCAATACTGCTGGGATATGTGTTGCTTTTACAATGGCACTCGGATTGTGGGAGAGCGTATGTGGTCACCAACTATCCGTATTTACACTGCTATGACTGACTCCTTTACTGTAGTGGCAGAATCATAGGTTTATGTGATAAAGAAGTCAGCTTTACCAACGTAGCAGGGGCTTACACACTCATGCCAATCTCCTATAATAGAGTAAGAGCTCCAGGAAATCAATCTAGCGTAACAATAACAAGCAAACTTACTCAAAGTTGACTGGTTGCAGTCATATATGCTTTCATATTGCTTCTATTCTGTTCTATTACCTTCAGTCTCCACAAGTCATTTCATAGTGCTACATCTTCTTGACTGTTTTATCTTTTGTTGATCAAGTGTCTCAGGAGATTATGCCCTTGACCGCAAAATCAGGACAGTCTGTTTGAATCATTGGCCAAATAGCCTTACCTTTCCCATACACTATGCTATTATATAGACATCAAATCAAAATTATTATTCAAACCATTTTTTCCATAGCTTGTAAACTTTTTACCTAAAAATGTGCATGGGAATGAGGGAAAATATTGCAATGTTGCTAATTGCCCTCAGTAATGCTGCTACACCTATATGATGATTTTTAGCAGTTAATGACATAAAGCTTCATTTGTAAATCATTATATGTATGACCACATTTTAATCTGTGACAATTTTGGAAACGCGTTTCACAACATGATATTAAGTCAGCGAAGATACCCATTATTTCGATATCTGAGAGTAATTTTTAAATTGCACTGGATCCCAGTTACCTGCATCCTTTTCACCATGATTAGCTGTTCCACGAGTGACTGAGTGTCAGATGTGAGGTTGAGAGTTCCCTCCAACATAATTAGAGCATGAACAGTGGGGAATTCCATCTTAGTGTTCTGCTCACACTGAGTGGTTATGACTGGAATACTGGAAACAAATTATACAGCTTAATATGGGAATTCAGAAACATAGCACTTTATCAAACCTTGTGACTGGGCCATCAAATTTGCTTTTCGACAGAGTCCAAATGTTTAAAAACAAATCATTCATATAGAATAAATGTTTCTACATATTGATACTGTATACAGTGAAGATTAAAATGGTCCTGCATGGGACCTGAACAAATGCCTAAACCACTTGTCAAATAACTTTGCCTCATTCTTGAGTTTGCATTGTGGCTCAGTGGGTACACTCTTGCCTCTGAGTCAAAAGGTTGTGGGTTCAAGTCCCACTCCAGGAACTTGAGCACAAAAAATATCTAAGCTGACACACTGTCGGAGGTGTCGTCTTTTGGATGAGACGTTAAACCGAGTCTGCACTCTCAAGTGGATGTAAAAGATCCCATGGCACTATTTCGAAGAAGAGCAGGGGAATTATCCGCGGTGTCCTGGCCAATATTTATCACTCAATCAACATAATAAAAACAGATTATCTGGTCATTATCACATTGCTGTTTGTAGAAGCTTGCTTGTGCTCAAATTGGTTGCCGTGTTTCCGACATTACAACACTGACTACACTCCAAAAGTACTCCATTGGCTGTAAAACTCAGATGTTCGATGGTCAACAAAGCCGCGATATAAATCCAAGTCTTTTTTTTTATATACTGCAGCTTTAACATAAGAACATAAGAATTAGGAACAGGAGTAGGCCATCTAGCCTCTCGAGCTTGCTCCGCCACTCAACAAGATCATGGCTGATCTGGCCGTGGACTCAGCTCCACTTACCCGCCCTCTCCCCGTAACCCTTAATTCACTTATTGGTTAAAAATCTATCTATCTGTGACTTGAATACATTCAATGAGCTAGCCTCAACTGCTTCCCTGGGCAGAGAATTCCACAGATTCACAACCCTCTGGGAGAAGAAATTCCTTCTCAACTCGGTTTTAAATTGGCTCCCCCGTATTTTGAGGCTGTGCCCCCTAGTTCTAGTCTCCCCGACCAGTGGAAACAACCTCTCTGCCTCTATCTTGTCTATCCCTTTCAGTATTTTAAATGTTTCGATAAGATCACCCCTCATCCTTCTGAACTCCAACGAGTAAAGACCCAGTCTACTCAATCTATCATCATAAGGTAACCCCCTCATCTCCGGAATCAGCCTAGTGAATCGTCTCTGTACCCCCTCCAAAGCTAGTATATCCTTCCTTAAGTAAGGTGACCAAAACTGCACGCAGTACTCCAGGTGCGGCCTCACCAATACCCTATACAGTTGCAGAAGGACCTCCCTGCTTTTGTACTCCATCCCTCTCGCAATGAAGGCCAACATTCCATTTGCCTTCCTGATTACCTGCTGCACCTGCAAACTAACTTTTTGGGATTCATGCACAAGGACCCCCAGGTCCCTCTGCACCACAGCATGTTGTAATTTCTCCACATTCAAATAATATTCCCTTTTCCTGTTTTTTTTCCCCCCAAGGTGGATGACCTCACACTTTCCGACATTGTATTCCATCTGCCAAACCTTAGCCCATTCGCTTAACCTATCTAAATCTCCTTGCAGCCTCTCTGTGTCCTCTACACAACCCGCTTTCCCACTAATCTTTGTGTCATCTGCAAATTTTGTTACACGACACTCTGTCCCCTCTTCCAGGTCATCTATGTATATTGTAAACAGTTGTGGTCCCAGCACCGATCCCTATGGCACACCACTAACCACCGATTTCCAACCCGAAAAGGACCCATTTATCCCGACTCTCTGCTTTCTGTTAGCATGGATAGAGAATTGGCTGGCTAATACATTTCCTCTGACTCCGCATACCTTTATCTTCTGCAGTAACCTTTTGTGTGGCACCTTATCGAATGCCTTTTGAAAATCTAAATACACCACATCCATCGGTACACCTCTATCCACCATGCTCGTTATTTCCTCAAAGAATTCCTGTAAATTAGTTAAACATGATTTCCCCTTCATGAATCCATGCTGCGTCTGCTTGATTGCAGTATTCCTATCTAGATGTCCCGCTATTTCTTCCTTAATGATAGTTTCAAGCATTTTCCCCACTACAGATGTTAAACTAACCGGCCTATAGTTACCTGCCTTTTGCCTGCCCCCTTTTTATAAAGAGGCGTTACATGAGCTGCTTTCCAAACCGCTGGTACCTCCCCAGAATCCAGAGAATTTTGGTAGATTATAACGAATGCATCTGCTATAACTTCCGCCATCTCTTTTAATACCCTGGGTTGCATTTCATCAGGACCAGGGGACTTGTCTACCTTGAGTCCCATTAGCATGTCCAGCACTACCCCGCTAGTGATAGTGATTGTCTCAAGGTCCTCCCTTCCCACATTCCTGTGACCAGCAATTTTTGGCATGGTTTTTGTGTCTTCCACTGTGAAGACCGAAGCAAAATAATTGTTTAAGGTCTCAGCCATTTCCACATTTCCCATTATTAAATCCCCCTTCTCATCTTCTAAGGGACCAACATTTACTTTAGTCACTCTTTTCCGTTTTATATATCTGTAAAAGCTTTTACTATCCGTTTTTATGTTTTGTGCAAGTTTACCTTCGTAATCTATCTTTCCTTTCTTTATTGCTTTCTTAGTCATACTTTGCTGTCGTTTAAAATTTTCCCAATCTTCTATTTTCCCACTAACCTTGGCCACCTTATACACATTGGTTTTTAATTTGATACTCTCCTTTATTTCCTTGGTTATCCACGGCTGGTTATCCTTTCTCTTACCGCCCTTGTTTTTCACTGGAATATATTTTTGTTGAGCACTATGAAGGAGCTCCTTAAAAGTCCTCCACTGTCCCTCAATTGTGCCACCGTTTAGTGTGTTTCCAGTCTACTTTAGCCAACTCTGCCCTCATCCCACTGTAGTCCCCTTTGTTTAAGCATAGTACGCTCGTTTGAGACACTACTTCCTCACCCTCAATCTGTATTACAAATTCAACCATACTGTGATCACTCATTCCGAGAGGATCTTTTACTAGGAGATCGTTTATTATTCCTGTCTCATTACACAGGACCAGATTAAGATAGCTTGCACCCTTGTAGGTTCTGTAACATACTGTTCCAAGAAACAATCCCGTATGCATTCTATGAATTCCTCCTCCAGGCTACCCCGTGCGATTTGATTTGACCAATCGATATGTAGGTTAAAATCCCCCATGACTACTGCCGTTCCTTTTTCACATGCCTCCATTATTCCCTTGATTATTGCCCGCCCCACCGTGAAGTTATTATTTGGGGGCCTATAAACTACGCCCACCAGTGACTTTTTCCCCTTACTATCTCTAATCTCCACCCACAATGATTCAACATTTTGTTCATTAGAGCCAATATCGTCTCTCACAACTGCCCTGATATCATCCTTTATTAACAGAGCTACCCCACCTCCTTTCCCTTCTTGTCTATCTTTCCGAATCGTCAGATACCCCTGTATGTTTAATTCCCAGTCTTGGCCACCCTGCAACCACGTTTCTGTAATGGCCACCAAATCATATCCATTTGTAATGATTTGTTCCGTCAAACATTGGGAGAAGGTTGAAAGTGGCAAAGGTACAGATGAAGGTTTCCAAAGCAATGGAGGTGAGCTAAGGGCAGAGGCAAGTGATACCGTGGAGGTGGAAAGAGATGATCTTGGTGATGGATAGAAACATAGAAACATTGAAAATAGGTGCAGGAGTAGGCCATTCGGCCCTTCGAGCCTGCACTGCCATTCAATGAGTTCATGGCTGAACATGCAACTTCAGTACCCCATTCCTGCTTTCTCGCCATACCCCTTGATCCCCCTAGTAGTAAGGACTACATCCAACTCCTTCTTGAATATATTTAGTGAATTGGCCTCAACAACCTTCTGTGGTAGAGAATTTCACAGGTTCACCACTCTCTGGGTGAAGAAGTTTCTTCTCATCTCGGTCCTAAATGGCTTACCCCTTATCCTTCGACTGTGACCCCTGGTTCTGGACTTCACCCAACATTGGGAACATTCTTCCTGCATCTACCCTGTCTAAACCCATCAGAATTTTAAATGTTTCTATGAGATCCCCTCTCATTCGTCTGAACTCCAGTGAATACAAGCCCAGTTGATCCAGTCTTTCTTGATATGTCAGTCCCGCCATCCCAGGAATCAGTCTGGTGAACCTTCGCTGCACTCCCTCAATAGCAAGAATGTCCTTCCTCAAGTTAGGAGACCAAAACTGTACACAATACTCCAGGTGTAGCCTCACCAAGGCCCTGTACAACTGTAGTAACACCTCCCTGCCCCTGTACTCAAATCCCCTCGCTCTGAAGGCCAACATGCCATTTGCTTTCTTAACCGCCTGCTGTACCTGCATGCCAACCTTCAATGACTGATGTATCATGACACCCAGGTCTCATTGCACCTCCCCTTTTCCTAATCTGTCACCAATCAGATAATAGTCTGTCTCTCTGTTTTTACCACCAAAGTGGATAACCTCCTATTTATCCACATTATACTTCATCTGCCATGCATTTGCCCACTCACCTAACCTATCCAAGTCACTCTGCAGCCTCCTCGCAGCTCACACTGCCACCCAACTTAGTGTCATCCGCAAATTTGGAGATACTACATTTAATCCCCTCGTCTAAATCATTAATGTACAGTGTAAACAGCTGGGGCCCCAGCACAGAACCTTGCGGTACCCCACGAGTCACTGCCTGCCATTCTGAAAAGTACCCATTAACTCCTACTCTTTGCTTCCTGTCTGCCAACCAGTTCTCAATCCACGTCAGCACACTACCCCCAATCCCATGTGCTTTAACTTTGCACATTAATCTCTTGTGTGGGACCTTGTCGAAAGCCTTCTGAAAGTCCAAATACATCACATCAACTGGTTCTCCCTTGTCCAATCTACTGGAAACATCCTCAAAAAATTCCAGAAGATTTGTCAAGCATGATTTTCCTTTCACAAATCCATGCTAACTTGGACTTATCATGTCACCTCTTTCCAAATGCGCTGCTATGACATCCTTAATAATTGATTCCATCATTTTACCCACTACCGATGTCAGGCTGTCCGGTCTATAATTCCCTGTTTTCTCACTCCCTCCTTTTTTAAAAAGTGGGGTTACATTGGCTACCCTCCACTCGATAGGAACTGATCCAGAGTCTATGGAATGTTGGAAAGTGACTGTCAATGCATCCGCTATTTCCAAGGTCACCTCCTTAAATACTCTGGGATGCAGACCATTAGGCCCTGGGGATTTATCAGTCTTCAGTCCCATCAATTTCCCCAACACAATTTCCCGACTAATAAGGATTTCCCTCAGTTCCTCCTTCTGACTAGACCCTCTGACCCCTTTTATATCCGGAAGGTTGTTTGTGTCCTCCTTCGTGAATACCGAACCAAAGTACTTGTTCAATTCGCATGCCATTTCTTTGTTCCCAGTTATGACTTCCCCTGATTCTAACTGCAGGGGACCTACATTTGTCTTTACTAACCTTTTTCTCTTTACATATCTATAGAAGCTTTTGCAGTCCATTTTAATGTTCCCTGAAAGCTTCCTCTCGTACTCTATTTTCCCTGCCCTAATCAAACTCTTCATCCTCTTCTGCTGAGTTCTAAATTTCTCCCAGTCCCCGTGTTCGCTGGTATTTCTGGCCAATTTGTATGTCACTTCCTTGGCTTTAATACTATCCCTGATTTCCCTTGATAGCCACGGTTGAGCCACCTTCCCTTTTTTATTTTTACGCCAGACAGGGATGTACAATTGTTGTCATTCATCCATGCGATCTCTAAATGTCTGCCATTGCCCATCCACTGTCAACTCCTTAAGCATCATTCGCCAATCTATCCTAGCCAATTCACGCCTCATACCTTCAAAGTTACCCTTCTTTCAGTTCTGGACCATGGTCTCTGAATTAACTGTTTCATTCTCCATCCTAATGCAGAATTCCACCATATTATGGTCACTCTTCCCCAAGGGGCCTCGCACAACGAGATTGCTAATTAATCTTCTCTCATTACACAACACCCAGTCTAAGATGGCCTCCCGCTAGTTGGTTCCTCGACATATTGGTCTAAAAAACCATCCCTTATGCACTCCAGGAAATCCTCCTCCACCGTATTGTTTCCAGTTTGGTTAGCCCAATCTATATGTATATTAAAGTCACCCATGATAACTGCTGCACCTTTATTGCATGCACCCCTAATTTCCTGTTTGATGCCCTCCCCATCATCACAACTACTGTTTGGAGATCTGTACATAACTCCCACTAACGTTTTCTGCCCCTTGGTATTCTGTAGCTCCACCCATACCGATTCCACATCATCCAGGCTAATGTCTTTCCTTCCAATTGCCTTAATTTCCTCTTTAACCAGCAACGCCACCCCGCCTCCTTTTCCTTTCTGTCTATCCTTCCTAAATGTTGAGTACCCTTGGATGTTGAGTTCCCAGCCTTGGTCACCCTGGAGCCATGTCTCCGTGATGCCAACCACATCGTATCCGTTAACTGCTATCTGCACAGTTAATTCATCCACTTTATTCCCAATACTCCTCGCATTGAGGCACAGAGCCTTCAGGCTTGCCTTTTTAACACACTTAGACGCTTTAGAATTTTGCTGCAAAGTGGCCCTTTTAGTTTTTTGCCTTGGGTTTCTCTGCCCTCCACTTTTACTCATCTCCTTTCTGTCTTTTGGTTCTGTCTCCAATTTGTTTCCCTCTGTCCCCCTGCCATATTAGTTTAACTCCTCCCCAACAGCACGAGCAAACACTCCTCCTAGGACATTGGTTCCGGTCCTGCCTCGGTGCAGACCGTCCGGTTTGTACTGGTCCCACCTCCCCCAGAACCGGTTCCAATGCCCCAGGAATTTGAATCCCTCCCTGCTGCACCACTGCTCAAACCACGTATTCATCTGAGCTATCCTGCGATTCCTACTCTGACTAGCACGTGGCACTGGTAGCAATCCCGAGATTACTAATTTTGAAGTCCTACTTTTTAAATTTAGCTCCTAGCTCCTTAAATTCGTCTCGTAGGAACTCATCCCGTTTTTTACCTATATCGTTTGTACCAATGTGCACCACGACAACTGGCTGTTCACCCTCCCTTTTCAGAATGTCCTGCACCGGTTCTGAGACATCCTTGACCCTTGCACCAGGGACGCAACATACCATCCTGGAGTCTCGGTTGCTGCCGCAGAATCGCCTATCTCTTCCCCTTACGATTGAATCCCCTATCACTATCGCTCTCCCACTCTTTTTCCTGCCCTCCTGTGCAGCAGAGCCAGCCACGGTGCCATGAACTTGGTTGCTGCTGCTCCCCCCTGATGAGTCATCCCCCTCAACAGTACTCAAAGCGGTGTATCTGTTTTGCAGGGGGATGACCGCAGGGGATCCCTGCACTATCTTCCTTGCAGTGCTCTTCCTGTTGATCTTCCATTCCCTCTCTGGCTGTGGACCCTTTCCCTGCGGTAAGACCAACTCACTAAACGTGCTATTCACGTCATTCTCAACATTGTGGATGCTCCAGAGTGAATCCACCTTCAGCTCCAATTCCGCAACGCGGTCCGTAAGGAGCTGGAGGCGGATACACTTCCCGCACACGTAGTCTTCAGGGACACCGGAGGCGTCACTGATTTCCCACATAGTACAGGAGCAGCATAACACGTGTCCGAGCTCTCCGGCCATGACTTAACCCTTAGATTAACTTAAATTGGCAACAACAGTGTTAAAAGTTACTCACTGATATAGAAGAGAAAAAGACAAAACTACTTACCAATCACCAGCCAATCACTTACCCCCTTGGCTGTGACGTCACTTTTCTATTTCTTTCGACTTCTTTTTGCTTTCTCCCTGTAGCTGCATAAGCCTCTCCAATGAACCTCCTCGACACTGCTCCCGACTCAGTGACGCACCGCCCGACCTCGCTGCCTTTTATAGGCCTCTCCAACAAACCTCCTCGACACTGCTCCCGACTCAGCTTCGTCTACTAGGATGTAAACGAAGCACAAGACGGGATCCAACGGGACACAGAAGTTATGCACTGTTGGATTCAACCTGCACGAGGGAGGGAGGGAGGCACTGAATCAGGAATGATGGCGGGAGCCAAACAGGATGGCTTTGGCCTTGCCAATATTAAGTTGGAGAAAATACAATGGACAGTACAGTGTCGATGGTCGAGACCAGAGTGGTGGTGGGAGAGGTAGAGTTGGGTATGAACAACGTGTGTGAGAAAGCGGACTCATGCTCGCTGATGTCACCACCGAGGGACAGCATATATATAAGGAAAAGGGTGACCAGCAAAGGAATTTTGGGCAGGAGGAAAAGCCATCACAGGGGATGCTTTACAATATGCTAGCAACCCTACCATCATTATTTGAACTAGCAGATGTCTTGCATCGACTAACTTGGCCATTATCAGACTGCAACAACTGTGTGGAGTTCAATTTTTAAAAAGAGATATTCCAATTCAACAAAGGTTAAGATCATAATGTACAGACTTATCGAAGCGAGCTAGCCACACTTCAATGACAGTAGGGAAATCCTGCAACGGTGAGAATATCGAACACATTAAATGAGTTCTAACTGTATGTAGATTGTTTCAAACAATGGTATTGTATTGCATCAAACATATTTATGAGAACATTTGCAATGATATTGCTTTAGTCTGTATTCCACATAACATACAAAGCTTATTTGGGTAGTTATAAACAAATGTCACAGCCCTAAAGCATCTGGGATGTAAATATTTCAAATAACTTTGATCCAATAATCTAACTTTTTTTTTAAACTCATCAATTGTGAATTTAGAGTGAAAAAAACTCAGCAAAAATCTAGCTAAAAACAAGCTATTTATGTGTTTCATGATTTAAAACTAGAAAGAACTACAATACGTATTATGCAGTTTTTGTAATAGGGAACATCAGCTAAAACTGCCTTATGATAGGTCAATAGGATTTTTATTTTCACTACTATTTCCACAAAGGAAAAAAAGAACATGCATTTATATAGCGCCTTTCACAACCAAAGTGCTTTACAGCTAATTGTAGTCACTGTTGCAACCTAGGAAACACAGCAGCCAATTTGCACAGCAAGGTCCCACAAACAATGAGTTAATCTGTTTTAGTGATGTGGGTTAAAGGATAAATAACACTGAGGAGAACTCCTCTGCTCTTCTTCAAATAGTGCCATGGGATCTTTTACATCCACCTAGGAGGGTAGATGGGGCCTCGGTTCATCTAACAGATGGTACCTCCGATAGTGCAGCGCTCCCTCAGTACTGCACTCGAGTGTCAGCCTAAATTTTGCACTCAAAGTCCTGGGAATGAGAGTTGAACAACCTTCTGACTCAGAGACGAGAGTGCTACCCACTGAGCAACAACCGACAAGGGTTGCAGTCTGTTACACTTAGAGAGAAAGCATATTGTACCAAGCTGCCCCATAATGTTTTACTCCAGTGACTCATGACTTGGGAGCAGTATCCTCAGCCCACCTTTCCTCTTCAATCTCAATAGGTACAAGTAAACTTGGGTTGAAATCCAGTTGAAGACAGGTAACTTGGAAGTGGTATGAGCCGGCTGTCAAAATAGTAAAAGGAGCCAACCTTACCTCTTAACCAATCCAATGCACTCTTCCAGTCTCAATCTGAGCTGCTGATTGCTTATCTTGGTATGGTTTTCTGTAAGCCTAATGAGTGCCTGTTCCATATTAGTCCACGTAACTAAAGGGCAGAATACATAGTGAACAGATTGTCATCTCTGCAGTTTTTGTCTGTGCGAGACATCTTAATGTTCACTAACTAGCTGCGCACCAATCACAATATCCAGTCACTGAAGCTGATAATATTGTGATTGTATCAACATGTACATCTCAACAGGTCACATCACATATTGCTTGTATGATAGCTGAGGCACTAACGCAAGTTGTATGGGCAAAACTGGCATTAAAATGTAAAAAAAGACCACTGCTCCCTCAAATAACAATTCTTCAAAGTGCAGAAATATAAAGAAGGGGATGGCGATGAGGAACAAACACACTGATGCTCGGCATAAGCTGGGAAGATACTTTATTCACTGTGAGGGCCACTGAGGCTAACTGCAGCACCACAACTGATGCCTTTGCTGAGATCAGCTAATTCAGCAGACTGGGGATTGAAACCTGCAGCCTTCTGGGATGTATAGCACACACTGCACGCTCCATTTACTGATTAAACCATCACGAGAGGAGTCATTTTTTTTAATATAAGAGAGAATTAAAGCAGATAACTTATCTGTGCCAACAATTTAGCCTGGCACATGTACCTTGCTCTTCCAGCCTCGCAATATGAAGAAGGGCCCTATTCTTCCTCCTGTTTACAGTCTTCTCAATCCGATTAATGCAGAGTTGGAGCTGTTCTTCGCCAGAGGCTGAGTCTGGCCCCTCCTTCAGCCTTTCAGTACAATGAGCAGCACATCTCAGCAACCATGCTAGTGTGCTCAGCAGTGCTCGGCAGAGACTTATGCATTCTTCCGCTTTCCCATGGCAGCTGGAGGGTTAGAAAGCAACATCAGGCTCTGAAATATCCACGCAGAAAGCTCTGAAAATAATTCAATTATATAGGTGTTGGGAGAATTATGTGAATTCCCAAGTTTGTCAAAATCATTGCACCAATACTTGGGTTATTTGAAAACTAAAAATGTTGGAAATTTGAAACAAAAGCAGAAAACGTTGGAAAGAGTGAGTAGGTCGATCAGTATCTGTGAAGACAAAGGACAAGGTATGATGTTTTGGGCATGTACCTTTCATCAGTGTCTGCTCATTGGTAGCAGACACACCTGAAACATCATAACTTGTCTTTTGTCTTCACTTTCTGCTTTTAACTTACTAGGTAAATTGATGTGTCCAGGTCTACGTTCTCCATTTCAGAAACAGAATTTTGGTTTGATTTCTAAACCAAACCCCAACACGAGGGTGAAAGACAGCGACTTGAATTAACAGCACCAGTAATGGCGGAGGTGGATGGCACGAGAGAAATGGAGGAATAAACAGGGCCCTGAGCGACTTTACTCACGTGACCTCAACACCATAAATCCTTTAGTGACAAAGGCAGACCCCCCTTTCTTCCTCTCCAACCCTTTCACAAATAGCCCTCGGTATCTCAAAGGACACAAGCGCCCAGACTCGGTCTATCCATCCGTCAGAGAAGCACGTGGTCATGAATATAAAGCTCCGAGTCTCAGGTACAAGAAAAATCGTGATAATGCCTTCAACTATTTTATTAACTCAGACTGAAGGAGAGAGTCCACCGGATCCCTATTATTACAGCCTTTCCTCAGGCCCAGAGACTGGAAAGTCCCTTTTCTTTCCTCCCCCAAACCTCCCACTCTATTGATGGCGTTCTTTTCAAACATGCAAGCAGCTTCCAACTGACACAGGGCGGCTCTGCAAGAGAGGAAAGAAAAGGGTTGAAAGGAAGGCTCACATACCCTCGGCCCACACAACGTTGGACGCACTTGCAGATTTCCCCACTCCCAACTCAGGTTTTAATCCCCCGGAAGAGAAGTTATAACTGCCACTATCTTATTCAGTGGTTAAAAGTGACGAGTGGCTTATGAATGTGGAAGCGATTAGGGCTGGATCAAAAAAACTTACCGAAATACTGCTGTAAAAGTGAGTGACACACAAAGGGACTTGTCGAAGTGTTCAAATGGTGTCCAACAGTAAGAACCTGAATTGACTACACATGGACAGTCTTTGTATAGCTGAGACTATTTCACCCGTCGCATTATGTAGGAGAGACTATGCCATAAACATCAGTAGTCTCTCCTGAATATTGATGGGACAAACCAACTGGCGGACCCCCTGAAATCTTCTCGCGGCCCCCATTGAGAACCCCGCTCTACTCCTTAGAATTTTGAACACTTGGATCAGATTTCCTCGGCACCTCCTTTTCTGCAGCATTAAGACTTTCAGGTTTCTTGGTCCTTCCTCATAGTTTAGGTGCTTAAGCCCAGGTGTCAGTTTAGTTGCCCTCTTGCCTATCTTCTCCAAAGCAGCATTTTTCACATTGGGGAGAAGAACAAATTAAAGGCATGAAGCACGACTGACCTGAGTCTATCACAGAACATGTCCATTAGTTCTAGCAGAGCTTTAACACACAGTTCTCTGGAGTAATCTTCGAACTGAAATACAATTTTTTTTTAAATGTTTATTTGCTGTAAATAGAGTAATCTTCAACAACATATAATGCACAAGGCTCTTGGATTAAGTAAATAAGACGTTAGATATTCTGAAGGCTCTTTATTTTACTTCCAAGGAGAAAAAAAAACAATTTTCAAAGGCTGCGCTGTTTACTTTCAGCTATTCAAATTAATTTGCACTGATTTGTACGCCCACTGCAAGCACCAATAGAGAAAGAGAGATGGAAAATAATTATCTTTTCTTTAGAAATTAAGCATAAAAAATGAGTTCACCAGTCAGATTAATTTTTGGATGTAAACCCTTCATCAGAAATGGAAACTGACTGATAAAATAGCCCTTTAAGGATCAAGGATGTCTTGGAGCGGCTGCAGAGCATTCTGGAGAGGGAGGGTGAACAGCCAGTTGTCATGGTACATGTAGGTACCAACGATATAGATAAGAAGCGGGAAGAGGTCCTACAAGCTGAATTTAGGAAGCTAGGAGTTAAATTAAAAAGTAGGACCTCAAAGGTAGTAATCTCTGGATTGCTACCAGTGCCACGTGCTAATCAGAGTAGAGGAGCAGGATAGTTAGAATAAATACGTGGCTTGAGCAGTGGTGCAAGAGGGAGGGATTCAAATTCCTGGGACATTGGAACCAGTTCTGGGGGAAGTGGGACCTGTACATAAGGGACGGTCTGCACTTGGGCAGGACTGGAACTGATGTCCTGGGGGTAACATTTGCTAATGCAGTTCGGGAGTGTTTAAACTAATATGGCAGGGGGATGGGAACCTATGCAGTGAGACAGGGCGAAGTAATATGGAGTTAGAAACAGATGGTAGAAAGGTAAAAAGTAATAGTGGAAGGCCGAGCAAACAAAGACAAGAAACAATTAGGGCCACACTACATCATAATTCTAAAAAGACAAAGGGTGTTAAAAAAACAAGCCTGAAGGCTTTGTGTCTTAATGCAAGGAGTATCCGTAATAAGGTGGATGAATTAACTGTGCAAATAGATGTTAATAGATATGATGTGATGTGATTGGGATTACAGAGACGTCGCTCCAGGATGATCAGGGCTGGGAACTCAACATCCAAGGGTATTCAACATTCAGGAAGGATAGAATAAAAGGAAAAGGAGGTGGGGTAGCATTGCTGGTTAAAGAGGAGATTAATGCAATAGATAGGAAGGACATTAGCTTGGATGATGTGGAATCTATATGGGTAGAGCTGCAGAACATCAAAGGGCAAAAAACGTTAGTGGGAGTTGTGTACAGACCTCCAAACAGTAGTAGTGATGTTGGGGAGGGCATCAAACAGGAACTACAACAATTGTACATCCCTGTCTGGCGTAAAAATAAAAAAGGGAAGGTGGCTCAACCGTGGCTATCGAGGGAAATCAGGGATAGTATTAAAGCCAAGGAAGTGGCATACAAATTGGCCAGAAATAGCAGCGAACCTGGGGACTGAGAGAAATTTAGAACTCAGCAGAGGAGGACAAAGGGTTTGATTAGGGCAGGGAAAATAAGAGTACGAGAGGAAGCTTGCAGGGAACATTAAGACGGACTGCAAAAGTTTCTATAGATAAGTGAAGAGAAAAAGGTTAGGAAAGACAAACGTAGGTCCCCTGCAGTCAGAATCAGGGGAAGTCATAACGGGGAACAAAGAAATGGCAGACCAATTGAACAAGTACTTTGGTTCGGTATTCACTAAGGAGGACACAAACAACCTTCCGGATATAAAAGGGGTCAGAGGGTCTAGTAAGGAGGAGGAACTGAGGGAAATCCTTATTAGTCGGGAAATTGTGTTGGGGAAATTGATGGGATTGAAGGCCGATAAATCCCCAGGGCCTGATGGTCTGCATCCCAGAGTACTTAAGGAGGTGGCCCTGGAAATAGCGGATGCATTGTCATTTTCCAACATTCCATAGATTCTGGATCAGTTCCTATGAAGTGGAGAGTAGCCAATGTAACCCCACTTTATAAAAAAGGAGGGAGAGAGAAAACAGGGAATTATAGACCGGTCAGCCTGACATCGGTAGTGGGTAAAATGATGGAATCAATTATTAAGGATGTCATAGCAGCGCATTTGGAAAGAGGTGACATGATAGGTCCAAGTCAGCATGGATTTGTGAAAGGGAAATCTGCTTGACAAATCTTCTGGAATTTTTTGAGGATGTTTCCAGTAAAGTGGACAAGGGAGAACCAGCTGATGTGGTGTATTTGGACTTTCAGAAGGCTTTCGACAAGGTCCCACACAAGAGATTAATGTGCAAAGTTAAAGCACATGGGATTGGGGGTAGTGTCCTGACGTGGATTGAGAACTGGTTGTCAGACAGGAAGCAAAGAGTAGGAGTAAATGGGTACTTTTCAGAATGGCAGGCAGTGACTAGTGGGGTACCGCAAGGTTCTGTGCTGGGGTCCCAGCTTTTTATATTGTACATTAATGATTTAGACGAGGGGATTAAATGTAGTATCTCCAAATTTGCGGATGACACTAAGTTGGGTGGCAGTGTGAGCTGCGAGGAGGATGCTATGAGGCTGCAGAGTAACTTGGATAGGTTAGGTGAGTGGGCAAATGCATGGCAGATGAAGTATAATGTGGATAAATGTGAGGTTATCCACTTTGGTGGTAAAAACAGAGAGAGACAGACTATTATCTGAATGGTGACAGATTAGGAAAAGGGGAGGTGCATCGAGACCTGGGTGTCATGATACATCAGTCATTGAAGGTTGGCATGCAGGTACAGCAGGCGGTTAAGAAAGCAAATGGCATGTTGGCCTTCATAGCGAGGGGATTTAAGTTCAGGGGCAAGGAGGTGTTACTACAGTTGTACAGGGCCTTGGCGAGGCCACACCTGGAGTATTGTGTACAGTTTTGGTCACCTAACTTGAGGAAGGACATTCTTGCTATTGAGGGAGTGCAGCGAAGGTTCACCAGACTGATTCCTGGGATGGCGGGACTGACATATCAAGAAAGACTGGGTAAACTGGGCTTGTATTCACTGGAGTTCAGAAGAATGAGAGGGGATCTCATAGAAACATTTAAAATTCTGACAGGTTTAGACAGGTTAGATGCAGGAAGAATGTTCCCAATGTTGGGGAAGTCCAGAACCAGGGGTCACAGTCGAAGGATAAGGGGTAAGCCATTTAAGACCGAGATAAGGAGAAACTTCTTCACCCAGAGAGTGGTGAACCTGTGGAATTCTCTACCACAGAAAGTTGTTGAGGCAAATTCACTAAATATAGTCAAAAAGGAGTTAGATGTAGTCCTTACTACTCGGGGGATCAAGGGGTATGGCGAGAAAGCAGAAATGGGGTACTGAAGTTGCATGTTCAGCCATGAACTCATTGAATGGTGGTGCAGGCTCGAAGGGCTGAATGGCCTACTCCTGCACCTATTTTCTATGTTTCTATGTTTCTAATAGGAGTAAATAAAAAAGGGAGGGTGTGGCTGAGGGGGTGGGGGTGTGGTGGAGAGAATAACCCGTACTCGTCAAGAGTCAGGTAAGGTGACTTGTACATAGACATTGAATATATTTAAGGCGGAGATAGAGAGATTTTTGAGCAATAAGGTAAAGGGTTATGGGGAGCGGGCAGGGAAGTGGAGCTGAATCCATGATCAGATCAGCCATGATCTTAGTGAATGGCGGAGCAGGCTCGTGGGGCCAAGTGGCCTACTCCTGCTCCTATTTCTTATGATCTTATGTTCTAGAAAGGAAATTAATAGGGTTAATAACCCGCACATAGGTTTCTTTAAAAAAAAAAAGCAGTAGTGCGGTTTAAACTGATGAATGGTATACATAGATCAACTTAGTAAGGCAGAAGTATGTATTCATGTATACACACACGCGTGTGAGGTCATGCACTTTGGCTGAAAAAAAATCAAAGAGCAAGTTATTATTTAAATGGAGAAAGATTGCAAAGTGCCGCAGTACAGCGGGACCTGGGGGTACTTGTGCATGAAACCCAAAAGGATAGTATGCAGGTACAGCAAGTGATCAGGAAGGCCAATGGAATCTTGGCCTTTATTGCAAAGGGGATGGAGTATAAAAGCAGGGAAGTCTTGCTACAGCTTTACAGGGTATTGGTGAGGTCACACCTGGAACACTGCGGCAGTTTTGGTTTCCATATTTCCGAAAGGATATACTTGCTTTGGAGACAGTTAAGAGAAGGTTCACAGGTTGATTCCGGGGATGAGGGAGTTGACTTATGAGAAAAGGTTGAGTAGGTTAGGCCTCTATTCATTGGAATTCAGAAGAATGAGAGGTGACAAGGTGGATGCAGAGAGGATGTTTCCACTGATGGGAGAGACTAGAATTAGAGGGCATGATCTTAGAATAAGGGGTCGCCCATTTAAAAGAGATGAGGAGAAATGTCTTCTCAGGGGGTTGTAAATCTGTGGAATTCGCTGCCTCAGAGAGCTGTGGAAGCTGGGACATTGAATAAATTTAAGACAGAAATAGACAGTTTCTTAAACAATAAGGAGATAAGGGGTTATGGGGAGCGGGCGGGCAAGTGGGGCTGAGTCCATGATTAGATCAGTCATGATCTTATTGAATGGCAGAGCAGGCTCGAGGGGCTGTATAACCTACTCCTGTTCCTATTTCTTATGCCTGCTTCAAAGTGGAGAACAATGAAGTGGAAGAGTGAAACAAGCAATAAAATGAGGATATTTCCTAAGGTCTGAAGTCGATGAGGGCGAGAAGACTCAACCTTTCTATTATATACCTCTTTACTTATTTCAGGTGTAGTGGGACATTGTTCATGTAGCTGCATTCCTAGTTTTTACTGCAGTCATTGAAAATGTATCACATTCTACACAGCTGGATAGGCATCTCAGAACAAATGTTCTAAGAGCAGCTAACAATACTTTCAAACTGCTACCAAAACCCGATGAGGTAATATTTTAGTCGGCTAACATTTCATCATCCCATCAGAACATGAGACGGAGAGACAGAGAGAGTGGGAGACAGAGCAGGAGAATAGAGAAGAACGAGCAGTAGTGACTCATCTTTTACATCACAGGCAATCTCTGCAAGTGTGTACAGTCTTGGGTAATCTTTGCCACTGGACCAAGACCTGGCTCTGTCAAGCCCGTGAGGTGGCTGTTGTGTAACGGCCACCACACATTAAAAAAATCCACGCACAGGCATCTTCCACCCTTCAGGATGTAGTTCTGGATCTGGAATTTCAGGTCCTTCTGTGAACTTATCCTTTTTTGATGTGGAAGCAAGTCATCCTCGTTTCGAGGGGCCGCCTATGATGATGATGATGTACCAGATAACATAGCAGATATCTGCATTCTAAAATCGCTCCATTAATTCAAATACAGACCTTTGCAATAGTAGACATTACACTTGCATAAGACACCATCTGCAAAAGCAATTGGAAGAAAATCAGAGATTGATGTAATAGCTTTTCTGAATAAGCTGAAGTTATGATATATAGCATTATCCATCAGACAGATATTAAAAAGACGCGATCCCCTAACACTTATTGCACTGGATACCCCTTCATTGTCTCCTCTGCAATGGAAGTTAACAAACTCATACTTGGCAGCCAAATCCCAGCTGATAAACACATTTCAAATACCAGCCTGGATATACCAAATGGAACTGAAATGAGGAAAAAATAACTGAAAATAAAATGGAGAACAAAATTGAAAAAAAATCTTACAAGATCGTGACTGGATTTTAGTTTCTGTTTCCTGTACAATTTTTTTCCTTACGCTTAATGTGTAATATGATAATAATGAATAAAGGACTTTCCAAATGATGAATCATTTGTTTTAGAAACAAGAAAGGAAAGCAACAAAGCTGGCAAAATTCCTAGTTTACTACTGTGCAGGCATTTTTGATATTCATCAAGACGAATCTGGACCGTTATAGCAGCCAGCATGCAAAGCTAAATACAACCATTATGTCAATGGGAACCACTTATAAAAACATAAGAAATAGGAGCAGGAGTCGGCCATTTGGCTCCTCGAGCCATTTAATAAGATTTTGGCTGATCTAATCTTGGGCTCAGCTCCACTTCCCTGCCCATTCCCCATAACCCTTCACTCCCTTATCGTTCAAAAATCTGTCTATCTCCACCTTAAATATATTCAATGACCCAGCCTCCACAGTTCTCTGGGGCAGAGAATTCCACAGATTTACGACCCTCAGAAGAAATTCCTCCTCATCTCAGTTCTAAATGGATGACCCCTTATTAAACTATGCCTCTTGTTCTTAAGCTAAACACTGTAGAAGTGCAACAAAGTAGTTACAGATTGTAAAATGTGAAAGTAGCCAAAAATCAAACTATTTTAACACGAAAAATACTATTTAATAACCAATGAATCACATGGTTTTAATGAGCAAATCTACTTTGTTGGACATACGATTCCAAATGTACAATAATGACACATGACCTTTTGATTGCTCCAATTATAAATCAGATGAATTTGCCTGTTGAAGCAAAACTTATAATAAATGAATACACTTTCATTCTGGAAAGACAGTGATACCCACTGTTTTTGTGGGCCATACAGGCAAGTATCATGCAGCTGCAGAACCATATATATAAAGCTTAAGTTCAAGTTTCCATTTAATTTGCATTTATCTCTGTTTGCCGAGACCAATAGATACTGGTGCTGTTTTAACGCTCATCAGTAATGAGGCAACATCATAAAAAGCAGCCCTTTCCAAATCTCCACTCACAAAGTTCACACAGTAAATAAGGAAAACAAATGTAAATATGATTGAGTTGTCTGGACTTCAAGGGTCAGACACTATGGTTCAGGAACCATATATGGCTCACAGCCTACAGCTCAGGCACCACTGAGATATGGAGTTTTGAGTCACTTTACCTGTGAACTAATGGCATACTTCAAATAGGACATAATCAGAGGATTGGGGGATGGGCCAACCAGGGCCTGTTCCAGGAGATGATCTAGAAGAAATTCAAAGATCAGAGCAATTTTAGTTAGTGAACAACAGCACTCTGGAAAACTTGAAGCATATTGTGTACCTTGTAATACCACAAACTGGCAGTGGTTCCCTTTTCTAGTTCAAAGAGAATTGTAAACATTAAATAGCAAACTGAAGACAGATTTCATTGCTCCTGTGATGGCTCTGCTTAGTGTACTGTATGCTGTGTACCGACCTACAAAATAGAAAAGTCCCAGGTTTGATTTTATTGGACTATGCTATGTTAGCCAATCTTAGCCGAGATGGTTGAAAGGGCACTATAAATTTGCCTCAGCACCCCTCAGCTGGGGGAGGAGTGAGGAAATCAGTTCCCATCTCAATTCCAAACTAATGACAGCTGCTTGAAAGTGGGCGCTTGCAGACATCGGTTGAGGTTAGGATCAGGCTGGGTCACAATGGGACCGAGTCAGTCTGCTGAAACTCATGCTCTAGGCTCATGCATAAACAATGGGCACTTGGATGAAATAATCAAAGACAATGGATGCCCATGAGGCAGTACCCAGCATGCCAGTGCCTGCAGTGGACTGGTAAGAAAACTCAAGGTTAAGGATACAAACTCCATTCTGGTAGGAACCCAAATCCCAGTTCCATTATGGAGTACAAACACAATTCGCAACAGCTTATAATTGGGGAAAAAAACATCAGCTAGAAAGGTGTTTTGAAGAAGGATCTACACCCAAAACATTAATTTATGTGTTCTCTTCACAGATACTACCTGACCAGATGAGTGTAAGGCTTCTGGGTTTTTGTTTCTGACCATTTGCCTACAGTTTAGTTATGGATATCCAATCAGATTTTTAAACACCAGCAGCCAGGTTAAATTGTTAAAGGGTTAAAGAAAGAGCTATTTTCAAATTCTGTTTTTAAAAGAAACAAAGGGCTCAATTTTGGCCAGGAGTTGCTCCATTTTTTTTTGGAGTAACTTGGTTTTTCTGGCATAACTTAAAAATCCCCAGTTTTCCCAATCAATTTGCACCAGCATAACTCAGTTAGATTTTTTTTTGGTAATTTTTTTCTCAAAAGGGGGTGTTACCAGCTACCTACGCCAGTCCTGCCGATTTAGGCAACTTTGGCCAGCTAATAATTGCTCCATTTCTACTTAGGCAAGCTTATGTGGCCACTTCAGAAAACCCTTGCGGAGAGTTAAAGAAATCGGCGCAGGTAGGTACATCGGAGGCCATTCGGCCTGGGCTAGGGGCAGGAAACAGAGAGGACCTGAACCAACCAAGCCTTACCCTTAGCAACGTTTGCAAACAAAAAGTACTAACAATTCTGTAAGAAATAAAAAATTGAAGTCCTACCTTCATCTTCAAACTCGGCCCGGCAAGGCAGCAGGGGTGCGGGAGGCCACTCGGCCTGGGCTAGGGGCGGGACAACGCACCGGGAGGCCACTCGGCCTGGGCTAGGGGCGGGACAACGCACCGGGAGGCCACTCGGCCTGGGCTAGGGGCGGGCTGGAGAACTAATAGTGCCGGTAATTTCTATTAGTTCTCCTGCCCGCCCCTAGCCCAACAAAGGAGGCAGAATAAATGCAGAGAATTTTACCTAAAGGAGCCCAGCAACACAGGGAGGAAGAATATCGCCACTCTCAAACCGACAGAGAGACCTACATCAATTGAGACTGTTCCAGACTTGCAGCGCCACTGCGCATGCGCGGACATCACAAATCACCTTTGCGCATGTGCAGATGTCCCGGCACATTTTTCAGCGCAGAACGACTGGCCATGCTGCACGACTGCAGTGAAGAGGCCAGACAGCGGCCAAAGTTCCAACATTTTTTTTCGGCCCACCTGGGAACCTACATCAGCGGCGCAACTCTGGTAAGTGCGCTGAAAAACGGGCTCAGCCAAAATTGAGCCCACAGACTCATCCATTAATAAGCTTTTTGTTTTTTTGTTTTAAACAGCTGAGCAATCGCAGATATAGGCTTCCTGCTGTAGAGAGTCTCACCTGAGAGTCCAAGGAGGTCCCATGTTGGACCCTTTGGGAAAAGCTTTTTCATGTTTATGGCCCATTGATAGTCTGTCCATCGCTCCTTCCAGGCCTGAAGTATGGCCTGCCTCAGGTTCACCACCTTCATCTCTCAGCCCTAGAATTGATAAAGGGAAGGGAAAAAATAAATAAAAGAAAGCACTTTCACTGTGCCAGCCCTGCTGTTTTCATTACCCAATGACAATGTCACAGAACAATCAACATGTCTCAGGGACGCAAAAGAATCATTAGTAGGGCTCCTAGCAATACTATGGCTTTGTGTATTGCAACCACGTTATGGTTGGAAAGGATTAAAACATCCCGACTCTGGAAAAGCCTAACTAATGCAGTGTTGGGGGTCACTAAAGCTAAATCATGAATGGCTGAAATGTTTCTATCACATCCAGCGGTAACGGGAAATGTTGTCCTTCCAAACTTAGGTTATGCAAGGATGAGCTTATAAACACTTGAGTGCTGCTATTAACCACAGCAATTAGAGGTAGAACCATAGAGATTTACAATACAGGAGACATTTGGCCCATTGTGCCTGTCAGCTCTTTGCTCAAGCAATTCAAAACCATTTATGTTCCTCTGCTTAAAAGATGCAATGGTGTTTGCCCTAACTACTCCTGTCCTTGAAGCCCACCACTTTGATCAAGCCTTTGATCGCCCCTGCTTCTGTGGCTCATCATCCATTTGTCCACTATATTTCTGAAAAGTGCTGTGGGACATTTAGTAAGAACATAAGAACATAAGAATTAGGAACAGGAGTAGGCCATCTAGCCCCTCGAGCCTGCTCCGCCATTCAATAAGATCATGGCTGATCTGGTCGTGGACTCAGCTCCACTTACCCGCCCTCTCTCCGTAACCCTTAATTCCCTTATTGCTTAAAAACTATCTATCTTTGACTTGAAAACATTCAATGAGCCAGCCTCAACTGCTTCCTTGGGCAGAGAATTCCACAGATTCACAACCCTCTGGGAGAAGAAATTCCTTCTCAACTCGGTTTTAAATTGGCTCCTCCTTATTTTGAGGCTGTGCCCCCTAGTTCTAGTCTCCCCCACCAATGGAAACAACCTCTCTGCTTCTATCTTGTCTATCCCTTTCATGATTTTAAATGTTTCTATAAGATCACCCCTCATCCTTCTGAACTCCTAGGAGTAAAGACCCAGTCTACTCAATCTATCATCATAAGGTAACCCCCTCATTTCTCGAATCAGCCCAGTGAATCGTCTCTGTACCCCTTCCAAAGCTAGTATATCCTTCCTTAAGTAAGGTGACCAAAACTGCACGCAGTACTCCAGGTGCGGCCTTACCAATACCTTATACAGTTGCAGCAACACCTCCCTGCTTTTGTACTCCATCCCTTTCGCAATGAAGGCCAACATTCCATTTGCCTTCCTGATCACCTGCTGCACCTGCAAACCAACCTTTTGGGTTTCATGCACCACAGCATGTTGTAATTTCTCCCCATTCAAATAATATTCCCTTTTACTGTTTTTTTTCCCCCAAGGTGGATGACCTCACACTTTCCGACATTGTATTCCATCTGCCAAACCCTAGCCCATTCGCTTAACCTATCCAAATCTCCTTGTAGCCTCTCCGAGTCCTCTACACAACCCGCTTTCCCACTAATCTTAGTGTCATCTGCAAATTTTGTTGCACTACACTCTGTCCCCTCCTCTAGGTCATCTATGTATATTGTAAACAGTTGTGGTCCCAGCACTGATCCCTGTGGCACACCACTAACCACTGATTTCCAACCCGAAAAGGACCCATTTATCCCGACTCTCTGCTTTCTGTTAACCAGCCAATTCTCTATCCATGCTAATACATTTCCACTGACTCCGCGTACCTTTATCTTCTGCAGTAACCTTTTGTGTGGCACCTTATCGAATGCCTTTTGGAAATCTAAATACACATCCATCGGTACACCTCTTTCCACCATGCTCGTTATATCCTCAAAGAATTCCAGTAAGTTAGTTAAACATGATTTCCCTTTCATGAATCCATGCTGCGTCTGCTTGATTGCACTATTCCTATCCAGATGTCCCGCTATTTCTTCCTTAATAATAGTTTCAAGCATTTTCCCCACTACAGATGTTAAACTAACCGGCCTATAGTTACCTGCCTTTTGCCTGCCCCCTTTTTTTAAACAGAGGCGTTACATTAGCTGCTCTCCAATCCGCTGGTACCTCCCCAGAGTCCAGAGGATTTTGGTAGATTATAACGAATGCATCTGCTATAACTTCCGCCATCTCTTTTAATACCCTGGGATGCATTTCATCAGGACCAGGCGACTTGTCTACCTTCAATCCCATTAGCCTGTCCAGCACTACCTCACTAGTGATAGTGATCATCTCAAGGCCCTCCCTTCCCACATTCCTATGACCAGCAATTTTTGGCATGGTTTTTGTGTCTTCCACTGTGAAGACAGAAGCAAAATAATTGTTTAAGGTCTCAGCCATTTCCACATTTCCCATTATTAAATCCCCCTTTTCATCTTCTAAGGGACCAACATTTACTTTAGTCACTCCTTTCCGTTTTATATATCTGTAAAAGCTTTTATTATCTGTTTTTATGTTTTGCGCAAGTTTACCTTCGTAATCTATCTTCCCTTTCTTTATTGCTTTTTTAGTCATGTTAAAGGCGACATAGACAGGCAAGTTAGTGTTATGGTTAACTACTGGAACATTTGGAGTAAGTATGCCAACCTATAGTAGAATTAATTTGGCAGACCAATCTATTGTTGGATTGGGAGTGCTTGTTTATGCTGAGCTATGACATAGTTGGATGGGATGGGGTGGGGTGGGGAGGGCAGAGTCTGTAGTTGGCTATACAACGCATTAGGGTTACATTTGGATACATATGGTGGTGTTGGAGGTGGTAGTGCATGGTTAGCTATAGTCCAGCTGCTTTGCCAGTCAGTGGTTTTAGGTGCCAGTTTTTTTGAGTGATGTTTGGTTCAGGATGTAAGATTACGGTTAGCTATATTTCAGCTGGGGTACTGAAATGCAAAGTCTATAATTAGTTATGCTAGTTTGGGTGCCAGTCTATAGTTAGTTATGCTTGGTTTGGGTGCCAGTCTATAGTTAGTTATGCTTAGTTTGGGTGCCAGTCTATAGTTAGTTATGCTTGGTTTGGGTGCCAGTCTATAGTTAGTTATGCTTGGTTTGGGTGCCAGTCTATAGTTAGTTATGCTAGTTTGGTTGCCAGTCTATAGTTAGTCATGCTTGGTTTGGCTGCCAGTCTATAGTTAGTCATGCTTGGTTTGAGTGCCAGTCTATAGTTAGTTATGCTTGGTTTGGCTGCCAGTCTATAGTTAGTTATGCTAGTTTGGTTGCCAGTCTATAGTTAGTTATGCATGGTTTGGGTGCCAGTCTATACTTAGTTATGCTTGGTGTGGGTGCCAGTCTATAGTTAGTTATGCTAGTTTGGTTGCCAGTCTATAGTTAGTTATGCTTGGTTTGGCTGCCAGTCTATAGTTAGTTAGTTATGCTTGGTTTGAGTGCCAGTCTATAGTTAGTTATGCTTGGTTTGGCTGCCAGTCTATAGTTAGTTATGCTAGTTTGGTTGCCAGTCTATGGTTAGTTATGCTTGGTTTGGCTGCCAGTCTATAGTTAGTTATGCTAGTTTGGTTGCCAGTCTATAGTTAGTCATGCTTGGTTTGGCTGCCAGTCTATAGTTAGTCATGCTTGGTTTGGGTGCCAGTCTATAGTTAGTTATGCTTGGTTTGGCTGCCAGTCTATAGTTAGTTATGCTAGTTTGGTTGCCAGTCTATAGTTAGTTATGCATGGTTTGGGTGCCAGTCTATACTTAGTTATGCTTGGTGTGGGTGCCAGTCTATAGTTAGTTATGCTAGTTTGGTTGCCAGTCTATAGTTAGTTATGCTTGGTTTGGCTGCCAGTCTATAGTTAGTTAGTTATGCTTGGTTTGAGTGCCAGTCTATAGTTAGTTATGCTTGGTTTGGCTGCCAGTCTATAGTTAGTTATGCTAGTTTGGTTGCCAGTCTATAGTTAGTTATGCTTGGTTTGGCTGCCAGTCTATAGTTAGTTATGCTAGTTTGGTTGCCAGTCTATAGTTAGTCATGCTTGGTTTGGCTGCCAGTCTATAGTTAGTCATGCTTGGTTTGGGTGCCAGTCTATAGTTAGTTATGCTTGGTTTGGCTGCCAGTCTATAGTTAGTTATGCTAGTTTGGTTGCCAGTCTATAGTAAGTTATGCATGGTTTGGGTGCCAGTCTATAGTTAGTTATGCTTGGTGTGGGTGCCAGTCTATAGTTAGTTATGCTAGTTTGGTTGCCAGTCTATAGTTAGTTATGCTTGGTTTGGCTGCCAGTCTATAGTTAGTTAGTTATGCTTGGTTTGGGTGCCAGTCTATAGTTAGTTATGCTTGGTTTGGTTGCCAGTCTATAGTTAGTTATGCTAGTTTGGTTGCCAGTCTATAGTTAGTTATGCTTGGTTTGGCTGCCAGTCTATAGTTAGTTATGCTAGTTTGGTTGCCTGTCTATAGTTAGTCATGCTTGGTTTGGCTGCCAGTCTATAGTTAGTCATGCTTGGTTTGGGTGCCAGTCTATAGTTAGTTATGCTTGGTTTGGCTGCCAGTCTATAGTTAGTTATGCTAGTTTGGTTGCCAGTCTATAGTTAGTTATGCTAGTTTGGTTGCCAGTCTATAGTTAGTTATGCATGGTTTGGGTGCCAGTCTATAGTTAGTTATGCTAGTTTGGTTGCCAGTCTATAGTTAGTTATGTTTGGTTTGGGTGCCAGTCTATAGTTAGTTATGCTGGTTTGGGTGCCAGTCTATAGTTAGTTATGCTGGTTTGGTTGCCAGTCTATAGTTAGTTATCCTAGTTTGGTTGCCAGTCTATAGTTAGTTATGCTTGGTGTGGGTGCCAGTCTATAGTTAGTTATGCTTGGTTTGGCTGCCAGTCTATAGTTAGTTATGCTAGTTTGGGTGCCAGTCTATAGTTAGTTATGCTTGATGTGGGTGCCAGTGTATAGTTAGTTATGCTAGTTTGGTTGCCAGTCTATAGTTAGTTATGCTTTGTTTGGCTGCCAGTCTATAGTTAGTTATGCTAGTTTGGTTGCCAGTCTATAGTTAGTTATGCTAGTTTGGTTGCCACTCCATCATTGGTTATATTTGAGCTGGGCTGCCAGTTTATGATGAGCCATGTTGGGGGAATCAAGCTGCAACAACGAACCTTCATCCAAATACAAAAGTAACGCAGACAGTCAGAGGGCGCTTTACCTGAATATTTCTGACTAAATCCCAAACTCAGCGCCGCTCCGACAACTTGCGCCTCAAGCAAAACACTCGGCCATGTTATCGAACAACCACCACACCAGCCAACAAGCTGGGCAGCAATTGGCGGAACGCAAGTCACATCGAACCAATCAAGTCAATGAGGTGGCGGCGGGCGCGATGCGCTGTGGGAGTTGTAGTCCGCGCGGGCGGTGAGTGTGCGGGAGACGCGGGAGGGCAGGACTACACTCCCAGAGCGCACCGCGGCCAGCTCCCTGTCACCTGCTTTGGCAGCGCAGAAATGGTAAGTCAGACCGCTTTTGCTTTTGAGAATACATGAGACCTGCTTCTAAAATATCATGGGACCATCCACCTGAGACTGGTGCGTGTGTGTGGCGTATATTGAAGCACGAATGCCTGTGTTTTATGTGATGTGGGATGTTTGTCTACCTATTAAATGTCATTGATCCTGGTTGGGGTCCAAAGGTTGTGCCACAATTCCCTTTTTTTTTAACACTTGCATCCCCTCCTGAGGCTGTCTGTGTCTGTCTGAAGCATTTGATTGTAATTGTTTTAATAGTTGCAGGATTGTAATCCTAATGCAGACTGTCCCGCCCCCCTGCCTGCAGGTTGGGTGCAGTGACAGATGTGCGATTGATTCTGTTGCGCCCTCTGCTTCCCGGCAAATGGGGTCAGCTTGCTTTTTGGGTGTGAGCGTACATGATACTTCATGTAAGTCCAATGTGCCGCGACTCCACTCCCAGAAATCTGACTCCAGGCGTGCTAAAGTCCATCTATGTGTCTTTTTATCAGCAGAAATAAATGCCATGTTTTTTTTCCCTGCCCCATTAAACATTCAGCCCAGAGTGACAGAGTTATTTGCATGAACTCGATCGAATTGGTTTCTTGGTCATTATGTTTTTCAATGCAACAGCAAAACGTGTTTACATTAATGTTTTTCATATTCCCAGAGTTAGAGGCATTCTCCTATTTGTTTTTCAATTTGCTGCCCATCCTCCCCTCTCCCTGTCTTATATCTGCTGAAGTACATCATCATCATCATCATAGGCAGTCCCTCGGAGTCGAGGATGACTTGCTTCCACACTAGAAATGAGTTCTCAGGTGACTGAAGAGTCCAATGCGGGACCTACAGTCTCTGTCACAGGTGGGGCAGACGGTGGTTGAAGGAACGGGCGGGTGGGGAGGTCTGGTTTGCCGCACGCTCCTTCCGCTGTCTACGCTTGGCTTCAGCTTGCTCTCGACGAAGGTACTCGAGGTGCTCAGCGTCTTCCCAGATGTTTTTCCTCCACTTAGGGCGGTCTTGGGCCAGGGATTTCCAGGTGTCGATGGGGATGTTAAATTTTTTTCAAGGAGGCTTTGAGGGTCTCCTTGAAGCATTTCCTTTGCCCACCTGGGGCTCGCTTGCCGTGTCGGAGCTACAAGTAGAGCGCTTGTTTTGGGAGTCTCGTGTCTGGCATGTGGGCGATATGGCCAGTCCAGTGGAGCTGATCGAGCGTGGTCAGTGCTTCACTGCTGGGGATATTGGCCTGAGCGAGGACACAAATGTCGGTGCGCCTGTCCTGCCAATGGATTTTCAGGATCTTGCGGAAGCAGCATTGATGGTACTTCTCCAGTGTTTTAAGGTGCCCGCTGTACATAGTCCATGTCTCTGAGCCATATAGGAGAGTGGGTATCATCACTGCTCTGTAGACCATGAGCTTGGTACCGGGTTTGAGGTCCTGGTCTTCAAACACTCTCTTCCTCAGGCAACCGAAGGCTGCGCTGGCACACTGAAGGCGGTGTTGGACCTCATCGTCAATGTCTGCCCTTGTTGACAGTCGGCTCCCGAGGCAAATGGTTCACGTTGTCCAAGGCCTTGTCGTGGATTTTGATGACCAGGGTGCAGTGCTGTGTGGCGGGGGTGGGTTGGTAAAGGACCTTTGTCTTACAGATGTTTAGTGTAAGGTCCGTGCTCTCCTATGCCTCGGTGAAGGTGTTGACGATGGTTTGGAGTTCGGTCTCCGAGTGTGCGCAGACGCAGGCGTCGTCTGTGTACTGCAGTTCGATGATGGAGGATAGGACGACCTTGGATCTGGCCTGGAAGTGGCGGAGATTGAACAGATTCCTGTTTGTCCTGAGCTATAACCCCACACGCATCAGTAGCCCTCCATTACCTCGCCAAGGAGCAGACTGCCCCTAATGAAGAACTGCCCCTTTGGCGAGGCAGTGGCAGGTTATATGCCTGTTAGGGACATCACAGCCTGGCCCAATTCGGTTCTCACCAGAAATCCACACATGCACACTTTAAGAGGGGCAAGAAACGTGGCTGAATGTTTTCCTTTCCCCAGCCAAGGTCCACTGAAGCTAATCAGTGTCTCTACACATACTCCAGGTGACTGTAGCTAACTCAGGCCAGACCAAGTCAGACCAGGAGTTGAGTGCCTGTGATCTTCTGGTCTGTGTAGTATAGTCCCACACCTGGAGGTGCTTTTACCCAGGTGTAATGTGTGCACCTGTGAGTGCTCACAGGTTGGTAGAGCTGTTGAAAACCGAAAAAAAAAAGGGCCTTGTAAATGTCTGGTGTGTCATCCAGGTCGGGTGGCACGGATAAATGTTTTATGTTTTGCAGATAGACTCTAAAAGAGGTAGAGCTGTTGACTTGTGAGTGGCTTAGCTAGTCACGTGATGTTCACAAGACTCAATAAAACCCCAGCCAGTTGGGTTCAGGGGGTCCACGATGAGGCAGGTGGTTGTGAGCTTGGTGGATAAACTGGTAATGTGCAGTGTGATTGTTAAACCTTTGCTAATAAACCAACTATTCTTAACAGTAAAGTGTTGCTATGAATTCTTAAGCAAAGAACCCATGAAGCAAATACACGCCACCAGGTTTGGGCACCAGCGAATGCAGTAGTTCCTGGCACAGAGATGCCAATTCCCACATGGAGTTTTGTGCTGCCCTTTGTACTACAGCTGTGACAGTTTCAGCATTGGTTATGAAATGATTATTGCTGTTTCTGAGGTGTGCTGGGAGGGAGAGAGCAAGGTTAACAGAGAAGAAAGTCAGCAAAGTTACAGAAAAAATGCACAGAAAACTGGCAGGAAGAACATGAGCAAGAGAGATAAAATTCAGGAAATATACAGCAGGTCATTTGGTATTTGAAAGAGAGATTAAGATATTGGGTGTAACCCTTCACCAGAATATGTACTGCGTGATATCAATTCGGTTAGTTTCAACACAGCTTAGTGGAATGAGCTCACAGTGCAAAATTGTACTTAATTTACCACTAAATTCGTAATCACCCGCATCTAGTTGTCTTGGTATGGGAAATGGAAATACGACACTGGGGCAGTACCACAGTGATGTTTGTAGTTGAGGTTGTGCCTGACCTGGGAGTCCTTGACACTGGTTGTCTGAAGTAGGAAAGTGATTCATTTGCCAGCACTCACATCTCTTGCCTTGATCAGCACGAAACAAAACTCCAGATGTGATACATTCGGACACATTACACAATCCCAGGGATTGGATGCTGCAGAAGCTGAGCTACAGTGTTGAAAGCCCACCTCCGACCTATGCTCCCTGTGAGCATGGCTGTCTCCCCTGGGAGCATGACATAGAAACATACAAACATAGAAAATAGGTGCAGGAGTAGGCCATTCGGCCCTTCTAGCCTGCACCGCCATTCAATGAGTTCATGGCTGAACATGCAACTTCAGTACCCCATTCATGCTTTCTCGCCATACCCCTTGATTCCCCCTAGTAGTAAGGACTACATCTAACTCCTTTTTGAATATATTTAGTGAATTGGCCTCAACAACTTTCTGTGGTAGAGAATTCCACAGGTTCACCACTCTCTGGGTGAAGAAGTTTCTCCTCATCTCGGTCCTAAATGGCTTACCCCTTATCCTTAGACTGTGACCCCTGGTTCTGGACTTCCCCAACATTGGGAACAGTCTTCCTGCATCAAACCTGTCTAAACCCATCAGAATTTTAAACGTTTCTATGAGATCCCCTCTCATTCATCTGAACTCCAGTGAATACAAGCCCAGTTGATCCAGTCTTTCTTGATAGGTCAGTCCCGCCATCCCGGGAATCAGTCTGGTGAACCTTCGCTGCACTCCCTCAATAGCAAGAATGTCCTTCCTCAGGTTAGGAGACCAAAACTGTACACAATACTCCAGGTGTGGCCTCACCAAGGCCCTGTACAACTGTAGCAACACCTCCCTGCCCCTGTACTCAAATCCCCTTGCTATGAAGGCCAACATGCCATTTGCTTTTTTAACCACCTGCTGTACCTGCATGCCAACCTTCAATGACTGATGTACCATGACACCCAGGTCTCGTTGCACCTCCCCTTTTCCTAATCTGTCACCATTCAGATAATAGTCTGTCTCTCTGTTTTTACCACCAAAGTGAATAACCTCACATTTATCCACATTATACTTCATCTGCCATGCATTTGCCCACTCACCTAACCTATCCAAGTCGCTCTGCAGCCTCATAGCATCCTCCTCACAGCTCACACTGCCACCCAACTTAGTGTCATCCGCAAATTTGGAGATACTACATTTAATCCCCTCGTCCAAATCATTAATGTACAGTGTAAACAGCTGGGGCTCCAGCACAGAACCTTGCGGTACCCCACTAGTCACCGCCTGCCATTCTGAAAAGTACCCATTAACTCCTACTCTTTGCTTCCTGTCTGCACACTACCCCCAATCCCATGTGCTTTAACTTTGCACATTAATCTCTTGTGTGGGACCTTGTCGAAAGCCTTCTGAAAGTCCAAATACACCACATCAACTAGTTCTCCCTTGTCCACTCTACTGGAAACACCCTCAAAAAATTCCAGAAGATTTGTCAAGCATGATTTCCCTTTCACAAATCCATGCTGACTTGGACCTATCATGTCACCTCTTTCCAAATGCACTGCTAAGACATCCTTAATAATTGATTCCATCATTTTACCCACTACCGATGTCAGGCTGACCGGTCTATAATTCCCTGTTTTCTCTCTCCCTCCTTTTTTAAAAAGTGGGGTTACAAGTGGGGCTACCCTCCACACGATAGGAACTGATTCAGAGTAAATGGAATGTTGGAAAATGATTGTCAATGCATCTGCTATTTCCAAGGCCACCTCCTTAAGTACTCTGGGATGCAGTCCATCAGGCCCTGGGGATTTATCGGCCTTCAGTCCCATCAATTTCCCCAACACAATTTCCCGACTAATAATAATCCCTCAGTTCCTCCCCCTTACTAGACCCTCTGACCCCTTTTATATCCAGAAGGTTGTTAGTGTCCTCCTTAGTGAATACCGAACCAAAGTACTTGTTCAATTGGTCCGCCATTTCTTTGTTCCCCATCATGACTTCCCCTGATTCTGACTGCAGGGGACCTACGTTTGTCTTTACTAACCTTTTTCTCTTTGCAAAAGTTTCTATAGATATGTAATCCGTCTTAATGTTCCCTGCAAGCTTCTTCTCGTACTCCATTTTCCCTGCCCTAATCAAACCCTTTGTCCTCCTCTGCTGAGTTCTAAATTTCTCCCAGTCTCCGGGTTCGCTGCTATTTCTGGCCAATTTGTATGCCACTTCCTTGGCTTTAATATTATCCCTGATTTCCCTTGATAGCCACGGTTGAGCCACCTTCCCTTTTTTATTTTTACGCCAGACAGGAATGTACAATTGTTGTAGTTCATCCATGTGGTCTCTAAATGTCTGCCATTGCCCATCCACAGTCAACCCTTTAAGTATCATTCGCCAATCTATCCTAGCCAATTCACGCCTCATACCTTCAAAGTTACCCTTCTTTAAGTTCTGGATCATGGTCTCTGAATTAACTGTTTCATTCTCCATCCGAATGCAGAATTCCACCATATTATGGTCACTCTTCCCCAAGGGGCCTCGCACAACGGGATTGCTAATTCATCCTCTCTCATTACACAACACCCAGTCTAAGATGGCCTCCCCCCTAGTTGGTTCCTCGACATATTGATCTAGAAAACCATCCCTTATGCACTCCAGGAAATCCTCCTCCACTGTATTGCTTCCAGTTTGGTTAGCCCAATCTATGTGCATATTAAAGTCACCCATTATAACTGCTGCACCCTTATTGCATGCACCCCTAATTTCCTGTTTGATGCCCTCCCCAACATCACTACTACTGTTTGGAGGTCTGTACACAACTCCCACTAACGTTTTTTGCCCTTTGGTGTTTGCAGCTCTACCCATATAGATTCCACATCATCCAAGCTAATGTCCTTCCTAACTATTGCATTAATCTCCTCTTTAACCAGCAATGCTACCCCACCTCCTTTTCCTTTTATTCTATCCTTCCTGAATGTTGAATACCCCTGGATGTTGAGTTCCCAGCCCTGATCATCCTGGAGCCAGATCTCCGTAATCCCAATCACATCATATTTGTTAACATCTATTTGCACAGTTAATTCATCCACCTTATTACGGATACTCCTTGCATTAAGACACAAAGCCTTCAGGCTTGTTTTTTTAACACCCTTTGTCCTTTTAGAATTTTGCTGTACAGTGGCCATTTTTGTTCTTTGCCTTGGGTTTCTCTGCCCTCCACTTTTCCTCATCTCCTTTCTGTCTTTTGCTTTTGTCTCCTTTTTGTTTCCCTCTGTCTCCCTGCATTGACATCGTCAAACCATTCCTATTTATGACAACAGTACTTGTCGGAGGTCCTCAATATTCTGAGTTACAAGAAGTGTTGATATGGTGGTCGCCACCAATTCCTTCGCTCATCCATACGGCTTAGCTCCAAAAAAAACTTGATTTGGCTGCTGAAGCTTTAATTGTAGTCGAATACTGTCAGAAAAATTTGCTCAGTTTGAGGGTGATGCATGTATTGTTAAGGATTGGTTGGAAGCTGCCAGAATTTGAATAATAATAAAACATTAATATCCTCCAGCTATACCACGTCTGAACACATATTGCTCTGAGATTTGTGAGATTCTTTATTCTGTTCCAAACTGACACGAAGGTTGTATAACCTTTATCTAATCTGCTCATCTGTCAAAATGTCAAGAGCTTCTGCATTTTTCTGTTTTGTTTAAGGACATGTTGTCACTTGCTCTAATTGCGGCGTTGCAAATCAAAGGGCAATACTGTAGTAAATAACAAAACAGTAAGGGAGAAGGAAGAGATCGCCATGAAGAGCACTATTTTAAATTAACCTTTCCTAAAATTGATGAATATGAAATATAGCATGTGGCTTTGAGTAAATAGCTTCTTTCGTCACACCTTCATAGCTCTCCCAAATCTCATTAGACTAAGGAGAGAAAGACTAAGAGTTCAGGTATGCAAGTTTGTAATATCGGATATGACACATGAATGCTATTGTGGTGAGCCTGTCTTTTTCTGGGAAGGGACAAGATCCGCAACAGAGGTTTTGTTGGCAAGTGGCACATCATCTTTGCAGCTTGAAAACTGTGCCATTGTTTTGAAGGTTGAACAATACGAAAATCGGGTTTACCAAGACGTACTGAGGAATATTATGCTTTTTTCAAAAAGAAAGCTTGAGGTTGGGGGTTACCTGATGAATGCTGCATTGTGCTGACGTCTGACAAACCCTCGTTGATACACTGTGCATTTGAAAGAGTGTCCCAGAAGGTTAGCCTGGCCAGAGGGATTGAGGAGGTGCAACAAATAGCCAGTTTTGGGAAAACTAATTTTTCTTTTCAAAAAAGGAAGTTTGGAGCAAAACAGACATGAAAAATAGATTCCTTTCCTTTCAACTGAAACATCTCTATTATATTTGGACGTACATATTTGTACTGTAAAAATGGCCGCCATGCTCCACCCTTAGTCTATGATTGGTCCCCTTGGAGGATAAGCCACACTTTGAAATTTCACTGGAATGTGTTACTGGAACCGCCCATCATCCCAAGGTCTCACTGACTTTTCAAATTGTGACTCGATCCACTTTGATTTCCTGAAGCGACAGAGGACAGAGCTCCCCAGAAGACAGCAAGGGCCAGCCAAAGTCCTGTACCCCAGTCCAAGTACATCCCTCCCCAGCCAAAGTGCCTTACCCTAGTGCAAGTGCATCCTTTCGCCCCGCCCCCACCATAGATGGGGCATTGTGTACAGATTGCTAACAGGTTTATTGGGTATGAAGTGAATAGTTAGAGAGTTGTGACTTCTGGATATCATCCACTCCAACGATGTCCCTTGTAGGGGGTTGGAGGAGCATGATTCATCTTCCCTGAGTTCCCTCTCTCCCCTCTGATCCCCCACCCCCCCACCTGTCTCTCTTTCCCCCCCCCTCACAGTCTCTCTCTCTCCCCCCAGTCCCTCTCTCCCTCTCCCTCACCTAGTCCCTCTCTCCCTCTCCCTCTCCCTCACCCAGTCCCTCACTCCCTCTCCCTCACCCAGTTTCTCTCTCTCCCCTCCAGCCTCTCTCTCTCTCCCCCCGCCGTCCCAGTCTCTCTCTCCCCCTCTAGCACACTCGCAAACAAAGCCGCAAACTACATGACCCCCTGGCCGCCGCTCTTGGCTGCCCGCCCGCCGGGGCCGGCTGGGGCCTGAGTGGGCGAAGAGAGTCGGGGCCTCTGCGGAGACTTGGACCTCAGGTCCTGCTTCTCGGCACCATGTGGAGGGAATGATTCGGGGCCTGTCTGTCGGAAAAAGTGCAGTACAAATAGTGACAGAGATTATATTTATGAGCTTTAGCTAAGTATTTGCTAGTTCCTTTCATTAAAAATGAAGGTCAAACATAAATGACATTTAGCATTTTAGTTCATGTGGACTAAACTGCTTCTGTGCTAATTCTGAGGGCATTTAAAATAATCTGGAGAGCTTTGAACGTTCAGTCTGCACTCAATAACTCCAGCACCCAATGAAGCATATACATTATTCAAAATTCAGGTCTGCTGTCCATGCCTTCTTGGGTTCAGTGACATCAGACACCCTCCGCCCCCTTAATCAGTCAAAGGGGCCGAATTTGGCTATCGCCCTGGTTAGGGGCGGTAACCTTTCAAGTCCCGCCCTGGAAGCGAAATTGGGGTTACCACCCTTCACAGCAAGTGGAGCGCAATAATGCACACTCCACTTTCTCTCGGGGACGGGCTCGGGGGCACTACTCGGGCGCATCGAGACGCTGCGAGCGCTGCAGGCCCTTTGATGGCCTCCACTGGGCCACCAAAAATGCAGGGTGCCGTAGCCCAGCATCAAAATGGAGTGTTGGGCTGCACGATCGCGGAGCAGACCCTACGAACGCATCGGATAACAGCCCGACCGGTAAGGGGGGTAAACAAAAAAGATGGCAGCGTATGGCACAGCGCACCTCCCCTTTATGTTTCGCCACGCGATCGGTGTGCGGCCGGGTTCGCGACCCGTGAGGTTGGCGTGGGCATCGCCCGTGGTGGTCTCGCGGGCGCTGCACAATTTCCACCACGGGGCAAAAAGGGGTCGCCGCAGACGGTGATGACGTCACTGCTGGAGGCACAGTGGCCCGGGGTACTACTAGCAAGCCATGGCACGCCTGAATTCGTGCCTCCACTAACTCCCCCGGTCAAAAACACTTTCACGCCCCGTTAGCGCCCCCCATAGGTGCTAACGGGAGGCACACAATAGGGGAATTTCGCCCCCTTAAGTGTCCTACTTTTATAGGAGTTGACTCACACTGCCCTATATCTGCTGATACGATTGTGGGGCCCAGGGGTGTAACTTTAAAATTCCCTTGTGATCTGGACCAGATCTCCATGTATTTTGCACCTTTCTCTCCGAAGGTGGATGATTTGCATCATTAAGCTCCTTTATCCCAGAGCAAGGCGAGTATACAGAACAATAGTTATAGTCAAATTCTCTTAGTTCAATCGATGCATCTTACTTCTGCATGATCACATGAAAATACTGACTACGCTATGCTACCCCACTTTATTAGGTCATCTTACTTAACAAACAGAATAACCCATTGCCATTGTGTCCCACAGACCAGGACAGTATCTCCTCTCACTGCAGTCTTCTATCTTTCACACACATGTGCTACCTGACTGCCTGCCTGTACAATGTCCATTTTCCAAAAGCCCGACTGCCCTTTAAGTGTCGAACATTCTGTTTTATTTCCTAACAGAGAGACAGACTATTATCTGAATGGTGACAGATTAGGAAAAGGGCAGGTGCAAAGAGACCTGGGTGTCATGGTACATCAGTCATTGAAGGTTGGCATGCAGGTACAGCAGGCGGTTAAGAAAGCAAATGGCATGTTGGCCTTCATAGCGAGGGGATTTGAGTACAGGGGCAGGGAGGTGTTGCTACAATTGTACAGGGCCTTGGTGAGGCCACACCTGGAGTATTGTGTACAGTTTTGGTCTCCTAACCTGAGGAAGGACATTCTTGCTATTGAGGGAGTGCAGCGAAGGTTCACCAGACTGATTCCCGGGATTGCGGGACTGACCTATCAAGAAAGACTGGATCAACTGGGCTTGTATTCACTGGAGTTCAGAAGAATGAGAGGGGACCTCATAGAAACGTTTAAAATTCTGACGGGGTTAGACAGGTTAGATGCAGGAAGAATGTTCCCAATGTTGGGGAAGTCCAGAACCAGGGGACACAGTCTAAGGATAAGGGGGAAGCCATTTAGGACCGAGATGAGGAGGAATTTCTTCACCCAGAGTGGTGAACCTGTGGAATTCTCTACCACAGAAAGTTGTTGAGGCCAATTCACTAAATATATTCAAAAAGGAGTTAGATGAAGTCCTTACTACTAGGGGAATCAAGGGGTATGGTGAGAAAGCAGGAATGGGGTACTGAAGTTGCATGTTCAGCCATGAACTCATTGAATTGCGGTGCAGGCTAGAAGGGCCGAATGGCCTACTCCTGCACCTATTTTCTATGTTTCTATGTTTCTAACAGTTCCCAGTTGGGAAGTGATCAGAAAACTTTAACACAATGGGTGTGAGGTGTTCACTGATTACTGAGAATAGTCAATGAATTACTTAATATGTTACACATAAAGCCTAGCTCATTTACATCTTAATTACCTACTGACTCAAACTTTGTTCCACTTGACGTAATACACTATGCTTTTAACCCACACTTTTAAAGGAACTCTTTTTCCAAATACTTTCTGTGGAAAAATGGTCAAAAATATCTTGGAATGTGACATACCTGAATTAATACTTTATTATAAAGATACAACTTGCACTAGCAGCCAGCCATTTTACATTGCTAGCTTTTTTTGGCTTGATAACAAAGAACTGTGATGCTCCCACTCCATTTTCCATTGTTCTCTCGTGAACCAGGCTGTGGTTTCTGGTGGGACAACTAATAGAAAAATAATGAACTGGAAAAGATAATTCTATTGTGACATCAACTTTGTACAACGGAAAGGAAGATTTGCATCAATGAAATACCTTATCAAGTCCACACAGTTCTGGCTGCCTTATTAAAAAAAGGATATAGAGGCACTGGAGAGGATGCAGAGAAGATTTACAAGGATGATACCAGAAATGCGAGGGTATACATATCAGGAAAGGATGAACAGGCTGGATCTCTTTTCTCTTGAAAAAAGAAGGCTGAGGGGGTGACCTAATAGAGGTCTTTAAAATTATGAAAGGTTTTGATGGAGTCGATACAGAGAGAATGTTTCCACTTGTGGGGAAAAGCATAACTAGAGGCCATCAATATAAGATAGTCACTAAGAAATCCAATAGGGAATTCAGCAGAAACTTCTTTACCCAAAGAGTGGTGAGAATGTGGAACTCGTGGTTGATACGAATAGTATAAATGCATTTAAGAGGAGGCTAGACAAGCAGATGAGAGAGAAGGGAATCGAGGGTTATGCTGATAGATTTAGATGAGGAAAGACGGGAGGAGACTCGAGTGGAGCATAAATGTCGGCATGGACTGGTTGGGCCCAATGTCCTGTTTCTGGGTCGTATATCCGATGTAATCCTATATAACTCTCTCAGGTATGTCTCCGAGCACATCACACAATTAATTACTTTGAAGTGTATGGGCCAGCACAACAGCCATTTTGTGCACAGCAAAATCCCAGAAACAGCGAGATGATGATTGGCCAGTTCATCTGTTTTGATGCAGTTGGCTGAGGGTGGAATGTTGATTTGAACACTGGGAGAACTCTTTCCTCTTCTTCAAATAGTGCTCCAGCATTGCAACACTCCTTCAGAATTTCACTGAACTGTCAATTTAGATTATATGCTCATGTCCTGAAGTGAGGTTTAAACCCATGACCTTCTGACTCAGAGGAAAGTGTACCACCAACTGAGCCAAAGTGACAAATAAGAATTTCTGTTAAATAATAAAGTATCACATCAGTTGTTGCAACATTGGTGTGCTCATTGATTTTTTTTCAGTATAACTAGAGCAAAAATGCACTTGCATTGCACAAGGTACAGTGAGGCACAGCAATCAGTGCGACCTTTGACATGCATTACTTCATACTCTTTCCTCAAAATCTGGTTTCCACGCAATCGTGCATGAACAAAAAACTCTGAAATGTGAGTGTCAGTCAGAACAACTCTGTGTTTGGATTTTACATGCTGACAGGCAGAAGATGCAAACAGATCAGCACACAGTAGGATAGAACCAGATATAGAAATCAGATGACAGCCAGTACACCTGAATTTTCGACGCTTCTGACATTGCACAGTACTCTATAGTTCAGGGCGGCACCAAAATCTGTAAAGCACCTTGTGGCACACCTTGGACCTCAAACTCCATAAAGGAGCAAATTCATCTCAAAGGACCAACAGTTTAAACACTTGTGTGGCACACCATGTACAATTTCACCCCAATTGTCATTGCCACAATACTAGATCTAGTATTGTGCAATGAGAAAGGGTTAATTAATAACCTTGGAGTAAAGGGGCCTTTCGGGAAAATTGACAATAATATGATAGAATTTTATATTGAGTTTGAAAGTGATTTAGTTAAATCCAAAACTCGGGTCTTAAATCAAAATAAGCAAACTATGCAGGTATGAGGGAGGAGTTGGCTACGGTAGATTGGGAAACTACGTTAAAAGATATGACGGTAAACAATCAATGACTAGTGTTTAAAGAATTAATACATCATTTACAACTAATCTTCATTCCTTTAAGGCACAAACTCCCTACAGGAAAAGTGGTCCAACCGTAGCTAACAAGAGAAGTTAAAGATAGTATTAGATCAAAGGAAGAGGGTTTAATGTTGCCAAAAAAAGTAGTAAGCCTGAGGATTGGGAGGATTTTAGAATTCAGCAAAGGCGGACCAGGAAATTGATAAGGAAAGTGAAAAAAGAATATGAGGGTAAATTAGCAAGAGACATAAAAAGAGATTGTAAACATTTCTATAGGTATGTAAATAGGAAGAGATTAGTAAAAGTAAATGTGGGCCCATTAGAGGCAGAGACAGGCGAAAGTATAATGGGCAATAACAGCAACTTGTATTTATATAATGTCTTTAACATCGTACAACGTCCCAAGGTGCTACACAGGTGTATTATAAGACAAAACATTTGACACCAGGCCACATAAGGAGAAATTAGGTCAGGTGACCAAAAGCTTGATCAAAGAGGTAGGTTTTAAGGAACATCTTAAAGGAGGATAGAGCGCTAGGGAGATGGAGATGGAGAGGGAGAGGGAGAGGGAGATGGAGAGGGAGATGGAGAGGGAGAGGTAGGCAATTCCAGAGGAAATGGCAGAGACATTAAACAAATACTTTGTATCTGTCTTCATGATAGAGCACACAAAAAACATTCCGGAAATGATGTGGAACTAAGGATCTAGAGATAGTGAGGAGCTTAAAGAAATCAGTATAAGTAAAGACATAGGGCTCAATTTTCCCCAGTTATCTGCGCTGTTTGTTTGGGCGTGCGCCGCTTTTTTGACCTATATTAAAATATACAAGTTTCCCCAAAGTTTCTGCGACAGCGTAACTCTGTTAGTTACAATTTTTTTAGGTTAGTATTTTTTTGCATCATAACCTGATGTCTGCGCCAGTTTCAGATATATGCAAGTTTGGGCAACTTGCATTTTTCCTAGGACGGCATATGTGATCACTCCCAAAAAACCTTCTGGGCAAGCGCACATTGAAAAATCGGCGCAGAAAGACGCCATTGTTTTTATGAGAAGTTTTGGAGGGAGTCAAGAAGACATTAAATATGCATCATGAAGCTTAATTTTTTTCAAACTTAAAATGGAAGTCTAATGCAATTCTTTAATTTTGGATTTTTTTTCGAAGTGCCACGCCACCATTGACCGAACGTCTCCTCACCGGGTCAAGGGTCGGACACAGGAGCTCGGGGCTCGGCCTCAAAAGAAGCCCGGTGGGGGTGGGGGGGGGGGCAGGGGTGGAAGCCGAACTGAAGGCATGAGACCCTAACACTATGCAACAGCATTAAAAGAGTCTGTGACCCTTGAGCCCGGTGAGGAGACGTTCGGTCAATGGTGGGTGGTTCTTTGAAAAAAGTCTAAAATTAAAGAATTGCATTAGACTTCATTGCCCCAAATGTCCTCATTGAATGCCTAGCTTCCTGTTCTAAGCAAGCCTATTGCGCATGCGCAGACCAGGATGTGGTCCATACTAGGGCATCGACCTTGGGGAGAGAAGTTTTAACTTTGTCCTGCTGTTTTGAGCTTCTTGCAAAAGGTACAATTTAATTACGGGGGTCATGTTGACAATGCCATACCTCGCGCAAGCCTTCTGCATGATGGTGCTGGGGAGGAGACCATTGATTTGACGTCACTGCCTGAGGAACCTCAGAGTACAGAGGATGATGGACAGGAGGCCTTATCCACATCGGGTATATCGAGACAGGCGTTCATACCTGCACCTGAGTGATGCAGACTGTGTGAGAAGGCTGCGTTTCTGTAGTAACCGAGTTGTAACCGAGATCTGTGAGTAAAAGCAGACCTGCAACCTAGAAATGTCAAGAGGACTGCTTTTTCAGTTGAAGTGAAGGTTACAGCTGCACTTTCATTCTGTGCACCTGGATCATTCCAGGCCACAACTGGGGATGTGTGCGCCATTTCTCAACATGCAACACACATCTGCATTCGGCAGGTGACTGCTGCACTATATGCTCGGAGGAATGACTACATAAAGTTCCCCATGACCGCCCAGACAATGCGTGAAAGGGCTGTGGGCTTCTACAGGATTGCTGGCTTCCCAAAGGTACAGGGCTGCATTGATTGTACCCACATCGCTTTGCGAGCACCTTTGGAGGATTCCGAGATGGAACAGGAACAGAAAAGGCTTCCGCTCCATTAATGTGCAGCTTGTGTACGACAACATACATCGCATCATGTCAGTTGACGCGAGATACCCTGGGAGTACCTATAATGCGTTCATCCTACGCGAGAGCGCTATTTCAGCAGCAACCAGAAGGGCAGAGCTGGCTCTGAGAGACAAAGGGTACCGCCTCGCCACCTGGCTCATGATGCCCCTACGCATAACCCGAACGGAAGCTGACCAGGAATACAACATGTCGCACATTGCGATGCGCAGCATACTAGAGAGGACCATTGGCATCTTGAAACAGCGTTTCCGATGCCTGGACCATTCCGGAGGCAACTTGCAATACTCCCCTGAGATTGTCGGTCAGTTCACTGTTGTGTGCTGCATGCTGCATAACTTAGCCATCATGTGGCAGCAGCAGCTGGTAGTAGAAGACCCACCTGAGGTGAGAGTGGCAGATGATGAGGAGGAAGATGCAGATGACGAGGAGGAGGAGGAAGACAAGGAAGCCATGCAACTACCTGAACCCAGAGCACGACGGTGGAGGAGGGCGGGCTGTCGTGCCCCTTTAACGATTGCTCGAGCCTTGCGCCAGCAGCTCATCCGTGAACACTTTGCTGCCTGAAGGCTCAGCGGCAACTATTCCAAATGGACCATGTTTATGTTTGGACCTGATCCGTAATGTAGTGTTGTGTTAATGGAACAAATGGAAATGATTCTTGTTTAGTTCAAAATGTTGTGTTAATAATGGAACAAATAATGTAAATGATTCAGTTATAATTTAAAATATATTTTATTCAAAAGTTTAACACTTGTTTGTACTTAACTTTAATAAAAATATTCTTGTATCAAACTTTAAAGTTTTCAGGTAAGATCACTTAAAAACTTTTAAACTTGTAAATTTACATAACTTACAAAACTTTTAATTTGAGAACAGTTACAACAGTAACAACAATAATAACAACAACAGCAGCAAAGAAAGGCTGCATCGATCTCTCCTCCACCTTATTCTAAGACCGCTCACTGCACTTGGTGTTGGTGACTCCACCCCTGCCCGCAGGCGATGGCACAGTGTTTCTCGGGTTGGTACCAAGCTTATTCTTTTGAACATCTTGGGTAATGCGCACTTTTTGATGGGGGAGGCGTGGGCAGGCGGTAATGTGGAAGGCCCGGCTTGGGCCTTTTCAGAGACTGGTCTGGGGATTGGAGTGGGAGTGGCAGTTGTTTCGGGCTGCAGTGTCTGGGCATGTTCCTTTATTGCAGCAGCTAACTCCGACATTCCCTCCCTCATGTGCCCTGATAGTGTCTCAACTACCTGCAACATTCCCTCCCTCATGTTCGCCAACAGTGTATCAGCTTCCTGCGAAATTCCCTCCCTCATGTTCACTGACAGCGTATCAGCTGCCTGTGACATTCCCTCCCTCATGTTCCCAGACAGTGTTCCCATTTCTCGTGAGAGTGTTGTTACTTCTCCCGACAGTCCCGATACCTCATCACCCACTCCATTGATAGTGTCTAGGAGTGATCACGTAAAGTCAATGCTCTCCGCACTCGTTGCCATCATCTGAACCACATCTGTTAGATCCTGCTCTTCAAGAGAGTGCTGTCAAGCTCTCCTTCCCCTCCTCAGCCTGGGTTTGGCTCGTTCCATCCCATTGGAACCCGCAGCCTTGGACGGTGGGGCCCTGGGTGTGCCTCGCTGCACCCCACTGGAATCCTTGGACTGTGAGAAACCATGGAATGTCCCAACACTCATACCACTCAGGAAAGGGTCTGGCACCTCAATGAGTTCAACAGTGGGGGCTTCATCCATCCTCTGCTCCTCCCCCTCACCCCCATGCTCTTGGTCTGGAAGGTGGGATTGGAAGATGTTCTCCTCTTCAGGCTCATCCGCTTCTGAATCTTCTTCTGCATCGGCTTCAGTCTCGTCAGGGTTGGCCTCAAGTTCTGCAAAATATAACACAACAGACAAAGGGTTAGCAGCAGAGGAGGGGGCAGGGTGGGTGGTATGAGTAGGCTCACACAGCGCAGGCAGCAGGCTCATTTGAAGGACCATGATGAATGATAGCACATTGCATCAACCGAAGTGTAGCTGACGGACACATCCCCAGGAACCGAAGCACGGCTAGCCCGCGCAGTACTTAACATTTAGGAAAGCCAGACTATAGAATTTGCAGGACCTACCCTCTCTCTCTCTCTCTCTCACTCGAGTGTGGGCCCAGCTTGTGCAGTGGTGGTTGCTTTTCTCCAGGCAGGACCCATCAAAGCAGCAACCCTCTCTTCCAAGGGTGTCAGTGGGGGCAGATTTACCGGGCCTCCTCCTGTTTGAGTTCTTACCCTTTTGTTGTGTAGTGGAGTATTTAAAATAAACACGCAACACCAGGCCTGGGTTCGAAGATTCAAGCGGTCTTTATTCGCACCAGTGGGGAGGTGACCTGCTATGGGTCTAGCCAGGTCACTGTCCAACGCTACGTAGTTTCAAACAACCTTTTATACACTTATACATACATGATCAACCTTGTGCCCGATCCTTTGGCACAATTTGATTAGTTTAAAGCCCGTGTGGACAATTTCCTTCCGTGTCACATAATCACTCGCCTCTGTTTTATGCCTAGCTCGTGTAACATTAAGGTACTGCCTCCATTACCGGAAGAAGGTATGACTGATGTGACCACAGTCTGTTGTTGCTACCATAACCCTTGCTCAGGCCAGGTGGTATCCTGTTAACGGTTCATGTCTGCCCCATTGTTCTGCTTTTCTACCCTCCTAGACCCCTTGTGGTTCCATTTCTAAGTCATACAGCTTACCTCGGTTAGTTCTTGCAAAGTCAACATGTTATTCTCAACTGCCTATTAAGCAATCTAAAAGCTGACCACTGCAAACAGCCCGTTAGTTCATTTGAGCTCCGAGACCCCTTCATGTAATTATAGCAGAGCTCGAAATCTCTACTTCTTTTGCAAAGTTGAAAATGTAACTTTTTAGAGAGGGTGTCTTTCTGCTGGGTGGGACATATACAATTGCAATTCCAGTGAATAAATGAAAATATTACTTACACTAACTACTTGACCAAGGTTTTGTCACTTCTTTTTGCACTGGCCTCCAGATCTCGGGGTGGTCACCAGTGCACAGTAATCTTCTGCAAGTTGGTTCCAGCGTTTCTTCATTTCTTTTGGTGAAACTTCTATGTGGCCTCTACTGGGTCCAGCTCGTGCCATCTGGCCTCAATTACAGTAACCAGTGCCTCCACTTATCCTGTGAGAAATTCTTGGTCCTGGAGCCACGTTGCATCTTGTATTGCAGCTCCGATTTTTCCACTCAAAATTAAAGTTTTCAAGCACAACTGGCTCTTTAAAAATGGCTGAATGCAGACCGGGAGCTGTACTGGGCATGCACACCCATAGCAGTCACGTAAAAGCATCATTTTTATTTTTGCGCATGCGCAGAAAGGGGGGGCATCGTTTTTTTCAGCGTAGACATTAGGCTCCACACCCACCCCCCCCGAAGCTAAAGGACAGGCTGCGCGGTGCCAATTTCAAAAAATAGAACGGAGAAACTTGCTCGTGATGTTTTTGGAGTAATTGGGGCCAAAAAAAGTGTCATAACTCTTGCAATACGCCAAAAAACGGCATTGGGGTAAATTGAGCTCATAGGCCTGATTTTCGGCTTTGATGATTTTGAGGAGGTAATGTTTGCACCCGGGAACAGTGTGTGCCTCAATAAGTAAAATTGGGCAGCTGGGTCCAGAGTCAGGGGGTACAGTGCTAAGGGAGGCGTACACCTCTCGGGCACTAGCATGGGAAAATCCTGAGAGACGCTCGGGGAGAAAATTTTTTTTTTTAAAAACCCACAAAAATATTCCCAAAGCATTGTGCACGCCACCACAACATAAATCTCAAAAACAATCACACTTATGTTGGGAGTCCATTATTGACCTCTCTTTGCAGTCGGTATCGTTGGACCGCCTGATTTCCCAGGCGTTCAACGCGGGGCGGACGGTTTGGGCTGAAGTCGAAACTCGCACCGGTGTTGCGACCAGGGGCATTGCACACCGGCGCAGCTCTTCCAGGCGGCGCTGCTCCGTGCCTCCGCAAAACCGGACCTGAGGATCACTGCGGGGCACTGGAGGCTGACCGCCCGCCCAGAAGACCTCTCCGCCGCCATTGCCCCTGCTCTGGGGCGGAAAACGTAGCGCTGAGGACCCGATAATCCGACCCAACGTTCTGGAGAAATTAATGGGACTAAGTGGCGACAAATCCCCTGGACCTGACAACCTGCATCCTTGGGTCTTTAAAGAGATAGCTGTACAGATAGTGGATGCACTGGTATTAATCTTCCAGAATTCCCTAGATTCTAGAACAGTCCCCAAGAATTGGAAGGTAGCAAACATAACCCTGCTATTTATTAAAGGAGGAAGAGAAAACATGGGGAGCTATAGGCCAGTTAGCCTGACATCAGTAGTAGGCAAAATGCTAGAATCTATTATTAGGAATGTGGTAACAGGGCACTTAGAAAATTGTAATATGATTAGGCAGAGTCAATATCATTTTATGAAAGGGAAATTGTGTTTGACAAATCTGTTAAGAGTATTTTGAAGATGTAACTAGTAGGATGAATAAGAGGAAACCAGTGGTTATGGTGCATTTGGATTTTCCAAACGCACTCGATAAGGTACCACACAATGGGCCCGAATTTGATCAACTTACCCCCAACTGTCGCCGACGTTCCTCGTGTAGACCCGCCCAGTGCCACTTTCGATGTGGGCTGGAGCGGGCGGGAGGGGTGAGCTGCCGGGAACCGACTCCCGCCCGCCGAGATGCCAGATTGGTGTGGGCGGGAGTCGGCGCCAGAACCGGGATGGACCGTTGCGAGGAGGCTGGCCTGTCCCTGTATGAAGATCGTTGAAAAAGGTTAGTGAACATTTTTTAATTGGGTTTTCCACAGCGACTTATCTTGATGGGGGTCCCCTGAAGGTCTTCCGATAGTTTTTTATTTTTTGTTAATTATTTTTATTTTTAGCTCCGTGGACACGACTCCATCCTCGGTGACACTTGGGCGGCAAGCGCCTCTGCCGCTGAGAATGAGACCACCCGCCGGCTGCCACCCAGATTGGCGGCGTACGTCCCTCATTTGTCGCCCGCCAACCCTCGAGGGACCTCGGCCATGAATATCCCGCCGAAAGTACCATCAGGCACCTCGGCAGCCATCGGCGGCATTTGACCAAATTCGGCCCCAAAAAGTTATTACATAAAATTAGGATTGCGGGTAATAGCATGGATTAAGGATTGATTAATGGACAGAAAACAGACAGTAGGAATAAACGGGACTTTTTTGGGTGGGCAGGCTGTAATTAGCGGGGTACCACAAGGATCAGTGCTTGGGCCTCAGCTGTTTACAATCTATGTTAATGACTTAGATGAAGGGACGATGTGTAACGTATCCAAGTTGGCCGATGTTACAAAGTTAAGTGGGAAAGTAAGCTGTGAGGAGGACGCAAAGAGGCTGCAGAGCGATAGACGGGTTGACTGAGTGAGCAGGAACATGGCAAATGGAATACAATGGGGGAGGTGTGAAGTTATCCACTTTGATAGGAAAAACATAAACAAATATTTTTTTGAATGGTGAGAGACTGGGAAATGTTTGCATTCAGAGGGACTTCGGTGTCCCTGTACATGAATCACAGAAAGTTAACATACAGGTACAGCAAGCAATTAGGAAAGCAAAAGGTATGTTAGCTTTTGTTACAAAGGGATTAGAGTATAAGAGTAAAGAAGTCATACTACAATTATACAGGGCATTAGTGAGGCCACACCTGGAGTACTGTATACAGTTCTGGGGGCAGAAATTGCCCCCTTCCCCCCGTTTGGGGCGGATAATTAGAATTTTTTGGTGAATTACTGCCCCAATCAATGGGGCGGGGAATAGAGGGAAATTGTCCTCTTTTCTTCAGACAAATCATTGGGGCGGCAGAGGGGTGGAAGCGAGTCGGGAGCGGGGTGGAAGGCGGACGGTGGCATCAGTGCCGTGCTGAGCACGTCAGATGCTTAGCGGCATCCCTCCCCTTCACGTAAAGGGGAGGGACGCTGTGAGAGGCCTACTCAGCGCCCACTGGGCTTCGGGGTGCCTGTCGGCAGCCCAACCGAACCCGTTGCCACCATTGTCGGGCCGATTGCAGAGTCGGCCGACAATTGAAATAAAATGGCGGCCGTGGCAGTGCGCCGTCCCCTTTAAGGGCGGATGCCCTGCCCAGTCTGTGGCAGCTTCCTGCCGTGCGAAGCGGTCGTTCGATTTTTTGAGGGCAATGTCGCTTCCGGGTAGTGTACGTTCTAATGACAACGTTACTACCGCCATTTGCACAGGAATGGGGCGGATAACTTCTCCGTCTCAAAACATCAGAAGGGCAATTTCCGGATCGTCAGAGAGTTCACCCCGACTGGGCGGAAACTCATTTCCACCCCGTTACCTGCTTTTAAAAAAGGGGGCAATTTTGGCCCCCTGGTCTCCTTACTTCAGGAAAGAAATACTTTCCGTAGAGTGAGTGTAACGAAGGTTCACTAGACTGGTTCCTGGGATGAGGGGATTGCTCCATGAGGAGAGATTGAGCATACTAGGCCTATATTCCCTAGAGTTTAGAAGATTGAGAGGTGATCTAATTGAAACATATATAAAATTCTTAACAGGGTTAATGCTGAGAAAATGTTTCCCCTGGCTGAGGAACCGAGAACATGGAGTCACAGTCTCAGAATAAGGAGTCGGCCATTTAGGACTGAGATGAGGAGAAATGATTTCACTCAAAGACTTGTGAATCTTTAGAATTCTTTACCCCAGCGAGCTGTGGAGGCTCAGTCGTTTATATTCAAGACAGAGGTTGATACATTTTTGGGAATAAAGGGTTATAGAGATAGTGCAGGAAGGTGGAGTTTAGGTAGATGTTGAACTATGATTTTGTTCAATGGCGGAGCAGGCTCGAAGGGCCAAGTGGCCTACTCCAGCTCCTATTTCTTATGTTCCGTCATCTATAGTCTCACATACTGAGGGTATTAGTTCATATCCTGATTTTTAACAAAAAAATTTTCTTTAAAATATAGATTATTATTTCACTGCCCACTCCTATTCCTCCCAAAAATCCAATTAAACAGCACTTTGCATATCAGGCACTTGCAGCATTATTAAACCTAAAACTCCACAAGCCATTATTATCAACAGGTCATATTTCGGAAGTTAAAATCATCCCCAGCCTGATCCATAGCAAAGTCCCTTCGTTTCACTCACTATTTAGTTTGCTGCTCCTCTCTGACAGGTAGAAGATAAAAATAGAGGATGAAACTAGAAATAGAAATCAGACTGACAACAAACAGGATTATGTTCAGTTTGCACTTTTTCATTCGCATGTGTCCTGTTCCCAGAGTTGGGCTCTATTAGTTGAGGTATATGGCATCTCTGGCAGATGCGCGTAGAGAGATACCCGATGTCTTGATGCTGCTGTGCCATGACCACAGCTGCCCGCCCCCCCCATCCCTCCACATAAAACAGCCAGTCCCTCTTTTAATCCACGAGCGGCCTACTGCCAATCATGTTGCAAAGGTGAAGAGCCCTCCTTGAGCAACAGAAGAGTCACACATAGTCTGCGAGCTACCCCGATATAGCAGATGATGTCTATATGAACAATGATGGGCAGGTAAAGACCCTCTGGTCCATCCAGCCTGCCCCGCCCAATTGTGATACCTGTCCACCTTACCCCAAACCATGGGATTTCGAGAGAGAGGTGAAAAACCAGATTAAAAACCCAGGCCAATTTGGGGGAAATAATCTGGGAAATTCCTCTCCAACCCATCTAGGTGATCGAAAGTAGCCTAGGAGATTACTCTGGCTCTGAATTCCCTGTAATATTTACCTTTTGTAAGAGGTGATCTCTGCCCCAGCCAGAAGCAGGTCCAGCTCTCGCTTAAAGTAATTCAGTGAAGCAGCATTCACTGCACAAGACGGGAGTCTTTTCCAGAGGTCCAGAGGTATTCTCTGGGAAAGGAACTACCTCCTGGCCTTAAAATGATGACCCCCTGGTCCTCCCTAATCTACTTGAAACAAACTGTCAACTGGAATGCAGTCTATTACCTTCATCATCTTATAAACCTCAATCAGATCACCCCTAAGTTTACACATCTTTAAAGGGTAGAGCTCCAACAGTCTTGATAACTAAGATGCTTTATTCTGGGAATTAGACTAGTGGCCCTGCTCGGCATTCTTTCTGGAGCCTCAATATCACCCAATATGCAAGGAGACCAAAACTGGACACAGTATTCCAAGTGAGGCCTGACCAAGTTCTTGTATAAGGATAAAATAGTCTGCCTGGTCTTATACTCAATTGTTCTATGAATGCACCTCAACACCCTACGCTAGCTATCGTTTCATGGCGTTGCTCCTGTGCCTTTAGAGATGTATGCAAATGCCTAGATCTTTTTCTTTCTTCACCTTCTTTAATGCTTTTCCCTGAAGGGTGTATGAATGTTGAGCATTTGCTCTGCCCACATGCATGACACTGCACTTTTCCAAATTATACATCATTTGCCAGTCATGAGCCCAATCTCCCAACATATTAGCAGACGAGCATCACGGGGCACTGGCACCAGTACTGGGGAAAGAGGGAGCTGTTCTGTTGGGATGGGCTCCACTTAACCCGGGCTGGAAGCAATGGCTTGGCGAATTGAATAACTAGGGCAGTAGACGAACAAAGGGGGGTTATGAAGATTCAGGAAAGAGTAAATTTAAAAGCAGCAAGAAAAATGTCAAGGCTCTAGAGCAGAGCAGATTTCTGGGTAAAAAATAAACAGAGTGGGTCAGGAAGGGACAGAGAGTAACAAAGGCAGCAGTGACTAAGGTGACATGGGGGGAAAATAGAAAAAAGTTAAAGCTAAAGGCACTATGGGCTGCATTTTCGGTTTTGCCATTTTCGGGGCAAAAATGGAGGCAAGGTGGAAAAATTACCGCCCGGGTAACATCTGCGCTGTGTGGAGAAATTTTTGCCATCTGGGCCCTGTGCCACGGAAGCCAAAGGAAGGTGCTGTACAACTTTCACAGCACAAAAATGGGAACCTCGCCAACTAAAGTGCAGGGCCGGGAGCACTCTGAGAGAGATCTTGGGAGGGGGAAAAAAAATCACAAAAACATTCCAAAAACATTGCCCACATCACCACAACACAAATTGCTACAAAATAAAAGAATAAACACTGGAACGTACCTTTTTTGCAGTTTACCTCACCGTCGCCGGCAGGGCTGGACCGCTGTGTTTTCCCAGGTGGTCATCGCGGGGTGTGTTTCGGGGGTGTACGGGTCGGGTGGGAGTCCAAACTACTGCCGGCGTTGCACACCCGGTGCAGCTCTCCCCGGCGGTGCTTCTAAGTGTTGCCGCAAAACCCGAGTGGAGGATCGCGCCCGGACACAGAAGACCTCACTGCCCCATTTCTCACTGGTCTGGGGCGAAACCCAGAGCGCAAAGGACCCGAAAATCCACCCCTATATCTGAATGCGCAAAGCATTCACAACAAAATAGATGAATTAATAGCTTAATAGCACAGATAGAAATTAATAGGTTTCTTCTAACAGCCATTATGGAGATGTGGTTGCAAAGTGACCAAGGTTGGGAACTGAATATTCCAGGATACTGAACTTTTAGAAGAGATAGGCAAATTGGAAAAGGAGGAGTGGTGACCGGTCTCCAAACAGAACCAAATCCATCGAAACACTTTTTGCCTACGTCCTTCCAGCCAGTTCCCAATCAAGCTCAATATATTACCAGTAATACCAGTGGCTTCAGTCTTGTAGAGAAGCCTCTTGTGTGGTTTCCTTTTAAGGGTGGAGGAAGCAGAGTCAATAGTAACCCTCGAAAGGGAACTGGATATATACTTGAAAAGGAAAAATCTGCAGGGTTACAGAGAAGAAGCAAGGGCGTGGGACTAATTGGATAGCTCTTTCAAGCCAAGAGGGGCTGAATGGGCTTCTTCTATGCAACAATAGGTGTGTACGACTGATGACAATGAAAATAATCATTAAGCAGAATATAAATCACAAGAGTGAAGCTGAATTAATTTTTTACTGCCTGTCTGATAAAATTAGATTAATCTTGTTATGTTCAGAATAAATTCACAGGACTATATCGCAAGCTCAAACTGTTGTGACCTTGGTCTCTTTATTCAGACTCCAGTGTGAGGAAACAACATGATGAATCACCTTTTATACCTGCTTGCCCCAGGGTGCACAGGTGACCCTCAGGTCTCCCACAGGTGTGCCCCCTAGTGACAAATCTTACATTTGGGTAGGGTCTACATACATACATAACATCATTCCCCCCCAAAGTCTTATTGTGCAAGTTATTTGCAAGTTGAGGCGATCTGGCGCCCCGCACCCCGGGTCGATCGCCTGGGTTAAAGTCCTGACGTGGTGGGTTCATCCTCGTGGTTGACGGCAAAGTTGACCATGTTAGTGGGTCGCAGGGGGCCAGGTCCTTTCACAGTGGTTCCTGGTTATCTGTAGTTTGCAGTTTGGTCTGGTCCAAATACTTTACTCATTAGCCCAGTACATGGTTTCACCATCAAATGCTCTGTTTTCATCACACACACTCCATTCCCCCCCTTGGCTAGCACAGTGCTAGCGGCCCACTGGGGCCCTGAACATGGTTACATCATTTATTCTGATGTCGCATGGAGAGGCCGTGCGATCATGGTACATTCTCTGCTGATGGCCTATGGAAGGCTCGGTTCTGAATGATTCTGTCTGGTGACTGCGTAGCACTCAGGATAGTCGGGTCTGGAGGGAGTCTATCGTGACACGCGTGATGCTAGGTTTAGTGATTTGGGCTACCTGCTCCGGGCTATTGCCACTGATCCTGAGGTCTGGCAAGCCCAGGATGGCCGCAATGGCCTTGAGACTTTGGGTAGTGGCGGGAGGCCGAGTGGTCCCCGTGGACATTGGGCCGTAGTATGGGGGCCCCGGACCATCGACTGTGTGTTGCTGCCCTGCCTTGCTTTGCAATGTTGGCCTCTGCAACTGATAGGTTGCCACATCCCGTCTAGCAGTTCACCTTTGGCAGGCGGTAACATGGGATCCTGGCTGGTCTAGGTCCTAAGCTGGGGGGCCGTTACGGTTGACCCCTCGCTTTCTAGTACTTCCGCGACCGCGAGTGGGTCTGCGGGCTGCGCCATTTCCACCCCGGTGGTGGGCAACAGTGGCCAACTGAAAGCATTAGTGCCGCTCTCTGTGCCTGGCCCGTGGCGGATCATGTTACAGTGCACAGACAGTGTTGGATATTCTCAGAACAATGCATCGATAATGGTACCTCTGCTCTCGCAAGCTTGTGGGATGAGCCACTTATCTGACACGCTTTGGTACGTCTCTTTAGTCCCGTGAACACAGGCTGTGGCTTTGTTTAACTTATTTGATACATGTTCAATCGTTTGGGGCTCGCCTGTTACTTTTGCTTGCTGCACAACAATCCCGACCCTGTTCGGTAACATCTCACTTGTTACAAGTACTTTGTCAGATTCATATACGACCGGTTGGTGTTTGCCCGCTACTTTGGCTTGTTGTAAGGTACCCCCAGCCCCGTACAATGGTACATCATTGGCCGCGAAAGACCGCTCGCAAGGGTTACATGTGCACACAATTTATTGGAGGGTAGTGGGTTCCTGGCCTTCACTGCGGCCGCCCCTTTACCTTTGCCCCAAACCCAGTCGTCTTCCTTGTTGGGCGACACATTCCTCCGTTCCATTGCGGCGACCTCCCGTGATGTGGACGCTCTCTCGTCCCGTGGCCTGGACGCACTCTAGTCCCGTGGTCTGATGCTCTCTCGTCCCGTGGCCTGGACGCACTCTCGTCCCGTGGTCTAATGCTCTCTCGTCCCGTGGCCTGGACGCACTCTCGTCCCGTGGTCTGATGCTCTCTCGTCCCGTGGCCTGGACGCACTCTCGTCCCGTGGCCGTGATGCCGACTGCCGTGATCTTCCTCCCCAGGTATTTTGCCTCTGGTGTCAGGAAGACACACTCGGATTGTTTCGGCCGGAGTCCCACCCCGCATGGTCAACCTGGAGCCTCTTCCATCGTCGCGAAGGGGTCGTTGGCTTCGGGTGGTGAGTACCTCGCCTGTACCGCTGCTTGGTTGAACTTTACCTCCTCGTGGCTGTGATGAGCGGCCTGTGCCTCGGGGATCTGCGAATGGATCTGCACTTCGATGCCTGGTTCAGCTGAAAGTGGGGGTTTGCTCAACCCTTGAGAAGGGGAGGCCTCGTTCGCCAGAGAGGGTACGCAGAGGTCTTCCCAGTTCCATCGAATCTTCCCCATCCACCACCTGCTAAACAGCGTTGGCCCATCACCTGAAACAATCCACAGTGGTAAATCGTGCACTGCTCCCTCATGGAATACTCTTAAGTCTGCACAACAATAACTGGTATCAGTTCCTTGGTGTAGGTGCGCAGCTTTGCCTGAATCGGGATCAGCTCGGGTCGCTTGGCTTCGTCGCTCGAAAGCCTTCTGGCTCATAACTGATTGACTCGCCCCCGTGTCTAGTTCCATGGAGACTGGAGTGTCATTAAGTTCAACTCTTAACATTATTGGAGGGCTTTTGGTAGTGAAGGTGTGTATCCCATATACTTCCTCTTCATCCTCAGGTTGAGTTGCCTCTCCTGCTCGTTCATCGTCATCCTCGCTGGATCAGTCGTCCTCTCCTGACTCTGCCACGTGGTGAGTCAGAGATCATTTGCACATTCGCTGGAGGTGCCCCATTGTTCCACAGCCCTTCCACACATCGGGCTTGAATCTACATTGATGAGCTCTATGACTGCCCCCGCAGCGCCAACATGGTGCTAATGGATACGCATTTATGCCCCACGGCGGACTCTGAGTCATTCTAGGCCTGGGTCTGGCCTCTGCAATCGGGTGGGCTCTGACCTGTGCCGTTCTGCCTGCTGCAAACATTATTTTGTGCACGGTGCTTGCCGGTGAGCTTCGATTCTGTGAAGATATCTGTTTCGTGTTACCACTCGTGGATATGACGGCTTGGACTATCGTGATGGCCTTGCTCAGATCTAGGGATTCGGCAGACAGCAGTTTGCGAAGGATGATCTCGTTGCCAATTCCAAGCACGAAAAAGTCCCGCAACATTTCCCCCAAGGATCCTGCGAAGTCGCACTGCCCCGCAAGGAGTCTTAGATCGGTGACAAAACTCGCCACGTTCTGGCCCTTGGAGCGACGGTGTGTGTAAAAGCAGTACCTGGCCATCAGGATGTTCTCCTTTGACTTGAGGTGTTCCTTAGTCAGCGTATACAGCTTTGTGTAAGATTTGTCCGTTAGTTTGGTGGCAGCAAATTTTTAAGGAGGCCATATACCGATGACCCACATACGGTGAGGAGAATCGCCCTGCGCTTGGCCGCCGTCTCAGCCTTGTCCAATTCATTGACCACAAAGTACTGGTCGAGGCGCTCAACGAAGGCTTCCCAATCATCACACTGAACAAATCTCTCAAGAATACCAACAGCAGCCATTACTGCATGAAAGTTCTTGATCCATTACTCGTCGGCAATTTGTTATATTCAGAATAAATTCACAGGACTATATCGCAAGCTCAAACTGTTGTGACCTTGGTCTCCAAACTCCAGAGTGAGGAAGCAGCATGGTGAATCACCTTTTATACCTGCTTGTCCCAGGGTGCACAGGTGACCCTCAGGTCTCCCACAGGTGTGCCCCCTAGTGGCAAGTCTTACATTTGGGTAAGGTCTACATACATATATAACAAATCTCAATGTAATCACTCTGTCACCGCTATTGATTATTATAATGTGTTGTAGCATGTTTTTTTTCCCCCTCTTCCACTCCAATTTTCTCCCGTTCCTCTCCTGAAAGCATAGTCTTCCTTAATGGGGTTTGCTTCTATGGGTGGTCATCGCCCAATTGGTAATTTTTCATGTGTGAATCTTGAGAGTGAAGCGATCACAGCCAAGCACATTGTGTCCTAACAGTACGCCCAATCACACAGACCATCAGCAGGAGTTGCTGGATAGCAGTCAGGAGCGGGAACCCTGGTTGACTTTCCCTTCTCTAACCCAGGGCCCTTGTGCCAATTTTAATGCTGTACCTGGCTGAGACTAGCTAAATCAGTCCAGATTGGGAATGCAATCTTGGATCTTAACGATATGTATGGCTCAGAGTAGAAACATCTGGATTACTGGGAGAAGTAGCGTTATTTATTATTGACCATGGAAGTATTTAGTACAATGTGATGACTCCATGTAAAGGGTGTAGATTTTCAGTGGGTGGATGGAGGAAGATTAAATTTATGATATCATTGTTGCAACACTACTGGGATTGTGGATTCGTGACAAGTAATACTATACCTTAGAGTACGGTAAATTCCTTTTAACTTGCACATGTCAGGAGCCAAGTGAAATCCTTAAATTAAGAGGAGTCTTGATTTTAAAAGAAAAGTCTGGAATGTGTTTCATTTGTTTGTTTTTTCACACTTCTCAATCAGATGGATTAAAGAAGCAAGCTATGTCATGTCTTTTATGAAGCATATTGTGTATAAGATAGTAACTCATCTCAGGGTTCAGATGTCATCACAGACAGAAAGAGCAACATGTTCACTTTAAAGAAAGAAAGAAGGGATTTGTATTTATAAAGTGTCTTTAACGACCTCAGGACGACCCAAAGCTCTTTGCAACCAATGAATACTTTTGAAGTGTAGTCACTTTTGGAATGTAGATTAACCTGGAATCCAATTAGCGCACAGCAATGTATCACAAACAACACTAGGGCAATGACCAGATCATTTGTTTTAGTGATGTTGGTTGAGGGATAAATATTGCTCAGTACACCAGGGAGAACTCTCCTGCTCCTCTTCGAATATTGCCCACAGGATCTTTTACATCCACCATACTGAGCAATTAAACCTTTTTGAGGGCGAAATTGCCCTGCGCCCCGATTGGGGGCAGTAACCTCCTGGGGCCGGGACCTTTAACAGCCGGTGTGGAAGTCCCGCCACCGCCCCTCAAAGGAAGGGAAGCACAATCTCACGTGTCCCACTTTCTTTGGGGGGTGGTAATTGAGACGCTACTGGGGCGCTGAAGGAAGCACTACGCAGATGCACCGCATAGAGCTGACGCGTTTCAACCCTTCTCCCCTTCAATTAAAGGGGAGGGCTGCTTCGCGCTCTGCAAGGCCTCTGATGACCTCCACTGGGCCACCAGGGCAGCGTGCGACCGGGCCAGCAGCCAATGGCGGCCCAGACCATGCTTGGGCCGCCATCATTGAGCCAACCCGAGAGTTGGCTTACAAAAAAAGATGTCGGCCCAGGGCACTGGCACCCTCCCCTTTAAGAACGGATGTCCACGAAAGCTGCCGTGGACATCTGCTCGCACCAGCCTCACAACCCATGGGGCAATTTCCCCTATGGGGCACTAAGGGATCGTGGAGGTAAGGGGTCGGGGAGGTGAGGGGTTGGCACACACGGTGATGATGTGATCGCCGGTTGCACGGCGGTCTGGGGCGCTAAAAATGGGGCATGGAGCGCCTCCGAAAACCCCCGGGCAATTTCCCGGGAGGCGGTAGCGCCCTTTCCCCCCCCCCCCCAGGCAAAAAGTGCCTTGTGCCCCATTATCGCCCCCACCGGATGTCTTAGCGAGCCTCATAGTTACATGTCGTGAAGCTGCTTAAGCCATATTGAAACATCATCCCTATACATCTGCGTAATTAAAAATTAATTTCATGTGACTAAATGCACGTACCACGTCACCCAAGCTAAGTTACATACTTACATTAAAAATTAATGCATCTAATTAGCAACACAATATACTCCCCCACAGGCTAAATATTAACTGGTTGAATTTGCTGCTCCGCTTCTCTTTGCAGTTATATACCATTGAATTTACCTGTTTGAATTGGGTGAGGATAGCAGTTTGGAAAGAGCCCTTCTCAGGGCAGCTTCCTCATGGGCTGATTTAGGGGAGGCGTTGAGAACTGCAACAACTAGCATTAATATAGAACCTTCAACACAGAAAAGCATCTCAAGACATTTCACAGAGGGAGAAAGAAACAAAGAGCCTTTGGGATGGCGGGGGAGGGGTGGGTGAATTATTCATAGATTTTTTTTTCATAGGCGGTCCCTCGAAACGAGGATGACTTGCTTCCACGCCAAAAAAGGATGAGTTCACAGGTGTTTCAATATTCAGGTGAGTTAAGAGAGGTGGTGAAAGGCTTGGTTGAAGAAATTGGTTTTAGGGAGCTTTTGAAAGCCAAAGAGAACAGTAGAGAGTTTAGAGAAGGAGTGGAGAGGTGGCCAAAACCTGCAGGAGGTTGCAGAGGTTGGGTGGGGCGAGGTCATGGATGGATTTGTAGCTGAGGATTATAAATTTGATGGGACAGAGAGCCAATATAGGTCAATACAGATGGAGGTCATGGGCCATGTGGGTCTTACCTGCAGTGGTTTAAGGAGAAGGCCAAGCACCACCTTCTCAGGGTAACAGGATGGGCAATAATGCAGCCTTGTCAACGCCCCCCACATCCCAAGAATACATTTTTAAAGTCTGGCACAGGATGCAGGTAGGAACATTTTTCAGGGTTGCGGTCAGGATGCTAACAAGGAAAATATTGGAACGGTTGAGTCTGGAGGTGATAAAAGTGGATGAGGATGGTTGGTTGGTCAGGCTGAGTTGGGATGGAGGCGGGCAATGTTTTGAAAGTGGAAGGATGAGGTTTTGATGATGCATAGAATAAAGGACTTGAACTTCAGCTCTGAGCCCAACAGAATGCGAAATTGTGCATAGTCTGGTTTAGCCTAAGCGAGCTGCCAGGGAGGCGGATGGTGCCGGTGGTATGGAGTGGAGTTTTTGGTGGTGACCAAAAGCAATGGCTTTGGTCTCTCTGATGTCAAATTGGAGGAAATTCTGTATCATTCATGACTTAATATTAGAGGGGCAATAAGATGGCATAGAGCTGGCCATAGGGATGAAGCCAGTGGCGGAGAGGTACAGCTGGATGTCATCAGCATACATATGGAAGATGATCCTGTGCCTCCAGATGATATCGCCAAGGGTAACATACAGATGTGAAGAAGAAGGAGCCAAGAATTGATCTTTGGGAAAATCCAGAGCTACTCACCTAGGGGTCATTGTCACATTGCTGTTTGTGGGAGCTTGCTGTGCGTAAATTGGCTGCCGTGTTTTCCTACATTACAACAGTGACTACACTCCAAAAGTACTTCATTAGCTGTAATGTGCTTTGGGACATCCTGAAGCTGTGAAAAGTTCTATATTAATGCAAGTTTTATCTTTCTTTTCTTTTCGAGAAATGTGAATTATTGCAACTTTACAAATTTTAATGAAAACCATTTTTCTCCCCTCTGTGCTGTCATGTTTCAGTTTCGAGATGCTATATGACCCAGGGTTTTTGATTTACGATTTAGGCACTGGTTACTTCTGGCAATGAAGTGCAGAAAAAGTCTCTCCTTTGTAAATATTTTACACCGTATAATAACATAAACTGTTAACGTGCTGTTCAGAACAGCCATTTAATACCACAGTGCCTGTCACATGGTACTGTGTATGCCTTCAGATCAAATATCCCAATTACTCACTTGGTCCTTTGTTACATTATCATAGCCATACAACCATATCGAAGCATGTCCAGATAGTAATCGTTCATCTTCAATTACGGATTACATATTATATAAAATAGCGAATACCAGGAATGAGTTACAAATCTGTAATTCAACCTCAGGGCTCAGAGGATGTGTACAGACCACTCATTATTCCATCTCAGAATTTATAATGGACAGTGTCTGCAGCCCTCCTTCTCCTGTCTTCTCTATTATTCTGTTTGGACTGCTCATCTCCACTCTGTAGTGACAGCCCTCTCGGTTCGCCGGTTTCCAACGTGTTGAGCCACACAGTTGCGTGATTCTCCATGTGCCAAAGTCATGTCTGCTGTTTCGTTTGTTTTCATTCCAAAACATATTCCTTCGCTTCAGGCATAAGCTGCCATGTACTGTGTCTGTCTCCACCTCTTTTCTAATCCAGCTCATACGTGCCAAGATAAGTACCTGGCAATTTAGACAAGATGTTTTGAAAGCAGACACAATAAAACTGGACGAAGTTCTTGCACCATGGTTTGTCATGTTGAAACTATACTGCTGTAGTTGTGTGTACCATCTTGTATTTCAATCAGCGGGGTGAATAATTAGTGTCTACTCAGAGAGCCACTCAGAAACCATCATTTTCACAACTACTAGAACTCTATATGCACTCAGTTGGGAGCACTCTCGTTTCCAAGTCAGAAAGGTTATGGGTTCAAGCCCCACTCCAGGACTTGAGCACATAATCACGGCTGGCACTTCAGTGCAGCACTGACGATTGCTGGATTAATGGAAATTTCTCACGTTGAAATCCCTCCAGGGCCTCATCCGTTCCGATTTCTGTAACCTCCTCCAGCCCTACCACCGTCCTAAAAATCTGATCCGAAAAATCTGGCCTTTTGCGTATCCCTCACTCCCTTTGCCCCACCATAGGTGGCTGCATCCTCAGCAAGTAGACCCGCAGCTCTGGAATTCCCTCACTAAACTTCTCTGCCTTCCCACCTCTCTATCCTTTAAGATTCTCCTTAAAACCTACCTTGCTGACCAAGCTTTTAGTCACCCCATCCTCGTTTTGCCTTCTTTGGCTTGATGTCAAATTTAGTTTGATTACACTCCTTGAAGCACTTTGGGATATTTTCCTACATTAAAGGTGCTATAAAAATGCTAATTGTAGTAGTAGGTATGACCCTTCCATGATTCGTTTCCTCCTTTACTTGATATCTTCAACGATCTTTGCTAACTAAGTCGGAAACTTCCAGTGCCATCCAATACACTCGTGTCAATCACTACACATGGCCATTGTAATGGTTATCTCCATTACAACCACATTTGCATAAGCACGCTGATGGTTACTCTGCGATAAGGTCAATTACATTCAGAGAATCCTGTTCCCCACACAACAGGAATTCCAGTTTTGCAGCGCGCTGTTAGTTGTGTTGAGATAAACAAGCCTCTCTCTCCAAGCACCTGCTCCATCTTCAGTTACTGGGTAATGCAGGCAAGTATCAGCTTGTCTTTTCACTTCAGTGAGTAAGTGGGAACAGCTGTACTTTCGATGTGGCTCAGAACAGTCAGCACCTGTACAGCCCATCAAAGAAGCAATTGCTTTTATTTATCAATTAATAGGATTTGAGGATAACATTTTTCTTTTGCTGTTAGAGTGGAATTTGCCAGAGATAGAAAATTGAGCCCTTTTTTCTCTTTATACCTGGTGCCAATATTCAGCACTTCTAATTCAGGTTTGAAGCATGCCTTTGGCAATAAGGCTTGGCACTCCCTTCATTATACGTACTTGAATGAAGTCCACACAGTTCGTCCTCTGTACTGTGCCATTTAGTCTGAAAGAAAGAAGCAGGGCTTGCAGAGGGGGAGATGCAGGAACTGTAGAGTAGCAATGTAACATCAGTTAGACAGCATTTTTAGCATTGACGCAAAGCTATTTTTGCACTGCTTCAATATGAAATATGCAGTGTGATGCTGCCGATTTCTCAGGAACTTCACAGGGAATAGGTTGCTTTGTATCACTGCCTGTATGTCACCGATCGTGTGCATTGGTGGCAGATCATGGGGCTAGAAATTCGGTTCTCAGCCAAAACGGTATTTTTTCACCAAAATTACCGTTATCACTTCGCTATCGCTTTCAGGCCGTAAATTCAAGCTTGAATTTGAGCAGTGGTACAAATCGGCATTGCAGGAGGACTCGCGGCACAAACTGCGATCCTCGCCAACTTTAGTCCGAGGCCGATACCACTGCGAGTTGGGCCTTGGGAGGGCGGGAAAAACACCTAAAAATAAATTGGGAATAAAAATTCACAAAACATTTACAAGGCACTTATCTATTGAAGCGCTGAAAAGGAATTTAAAAATAAAAACTTTAACTTACCTTTTTGCAGGTCTTCATACTTACCGCTGCTGGCAGGGCTGCTACGACAGGTTTTTCCCTGTCGGTGTTCTGAGCGCAGAATACTGGTGACCGCTCCTCTCTCCAGCGGTACGTGGAAAGCACCGCCGCAAAATGTCACCAAATTTCCCGCCGACTGGCTTTTCGCCAAATATGGTGAAATATGGCCAAAAACCCGGTCGCACAGTCAGCGAATATCTAGCCCCATGTGTCTACCTTGTCGCTGGCACTCTGTTGTCTGACTCTGAGGAACATTGCCATCCTGGAAAGGGGAAGAACGACACGTAAGGATGCTATCATACTTTGTGAGGTAGTAACTTTCTGTGACAGGAATAATCGTTTCATACTGTTAACGATGTCATTAAATTGTCTGATTATCATCAGATGCCCAAAGTCCATATAATTTTTGTCAGCCAAATGATGCCCCTTTAAGAAGATTAGGTGAATGTTTTTCATGGGGAGAATGTAGCTTAAATTACGGTCATACATTAAAGACATTTTGTTCTAGAAATGTTGTCCTGTTACTACGTCTAAGAATAAAGGGTCGGCCATTTAAAACTGAGAGGAGGAGAACTATCTTCACTCAAAGGGTTGTTATTCTTTGAAATTCTCTACCTCAGAGAGCTGTGGATGCTCAGTTGTTGAGTATGTTCAAGACAGAGATCGATAGATGTTTGGATACTAAGGGAATTAAGGGATATGGGGATATTGCGGGAAGGTGGAGTTGAGTTAGAAGATAGAAGATCTTACTGAATGGCGGAGCAGTCTCGAAGGGCCGAATGCTTCTATTTCTTATGTTCTTATCCCTTCTTATTCCTCTGCCTCATGTTTCAGCAATGGAGGAATTACAATGAATTTCAGTGTCAAAAATGTTTAAAACAGAGATTGATATATTTTTGTTTGAAGAGGGTCACGGAACCAAGGCTGGTAGATGGAGTTAAGATACAGATCAGCCATGATCTAATTGAACAGGCTCGAGGGGCTGAATGGCCGACCTTGTTCCAATGTTCTGTGGGTGAGTGAAGGGGAAAATTGGCCAGGGTTTGAATTCTTGATCACTATTCATAGACTGCCCTGCAGATCTGTGGCATGAAATAAATGACATTTTACCAGTTGATCATCCATGGCGATGTTCATTGATCAAATGGACACGTTTATAATAACCGACTTGAGTTCGAAATCACTGTTTTGATATTAGTAGATAAGCAATAAATGTATTCATGTGATATTCCTATTTTAGTGGAACAATCTGAAATAAATTAAATTCAGACAAAAATATTATTAATTGCTTTGAGGTACTGACTGATTTATAAAATGTATTTCACGGATAGATTTTTTAAAGAATTTAGTGAGAAATTAATTATTGAATGCAGGCAGTAAGTTAACTAGTTATTAAGTACACCCAGTATGTTGATTAATTACATTTAATAAGTTAAACTAAATATAGTTGTTACATCTACACAGCTATAACACACAAAGCTCCAAAGAGTATGAATGTCACTATGTTGGGCATTGCACCAGAATTTAGCCACTTTGAAGTAAGAAAAACCTCCTTTGGTTTGAGCACATTTATGAATGAAAGGAAAGACTTGCATTTATATAGTGCATTTCACGACCACCGGACATCTCAAAGCGCTTTGCAGCCAATGAAGTATTTTTGGAGTGTAGTCACTGTTGTAATGTGGAAAACGCAGAAGCCAATTTGCACACAGCAAGCTCCCACAAATAGCAACGTGATAATGAGCAGATAATCTGTTTTTGGTTATGTTGATTGAGGGATAAATATTCAGAGTGATTATTTGCAACAGTTTTTTGTGTGTCCGTCTGTGTGTGACTGCCCTGCACTCCGCACCGCCCCCCTCCCATCCCGCATGCGCAGACTCCTCGAATCCGAAACCGGAAGTTGGGCCTGTATCATGAGGAGCCCGGAGTTGCTGCCGACCACGTTGCTTTGCTGATTTAGACTTTTGCCTAAAATATGATTATCTACACAAACATTTTCATGGAAACATAGAAACATAAAAAATAGGTACAGGAGTAGGCCATTCGGCCCTTCGAGCCTGCACCGCCATTCAATGAGTTCATGGCTGAACATGCAACTTCAGTACCCCCTTCCTGCTTTCTCGCCATATCCCTTGATCCCCCTAGTAGTAAGGACTACATCTAACTCCTTTTTGAATATATTTAGTGAATTGGCCTCAACAACTTTCTGTGGTAGAGAATTCCACAGGTTCACCACTCTCTGGGTGAAGAAGTTTCTCCTCATCTCAGTCCTAAATGGCTTACCCCTTATCCTTAGACTGTGACCCCTGGTTCTGGACTTCCCCAACATTGGGAACATTCTTCCTGTCTAAACCCATCAGAATTTTAAACGTTTCTATGAGGTCCCCTCTCATTCTTCTGAATTCCAGTGACTACAAGCCCAGTTGATCCAGTCTTTCTTGACAGAGATAATGAGAGACTGGGAAGAGAGAGAGAGAGAGACTGAGACTGAGGAGGGAGAGAGAGATTGGGGAGAGAGACTGGGGAGGGTGAGAGAGAGAGACTGGTGGAGTGGGAGAGACTAGGGAGGGTGAACGAGAGAGTGGGGGAGAGAGAGAGAGGGAGGGAGAACGAGAGAGACTGGGGGAGGAGAGAGAGACTGGGGAAGGAGAGAGAGACTGGGGAAGGAGAGAGAGACTGGGGAAGGAGAGAGAGACTGGGGAAGGAGAGAGAGACTGGGGAGGGAGAGAGAGACTGGGGCAGGAGAGACTGGGGAGGGAGAGAGAGACTGGGGCTGGAGAGAGAGACTGGGGCGGGAGAGAGAGAGACTGGGGCGGGAGAGAGAGAGACTGGGGCGGGAGAGAGAGAGACTGGGGCGGGAGAGAGAGAGACTGGGGCGGGAGAGAGAGAGACTGGGGCGGGAGAGAGAGAGACTGGGGCGGGAGAGAGAGAGACTGGGGCGGGAGCGAGAGAGACTGGGGCGGGAGCGAGAGAGACTGGGGCTGGAGAGAGAGACTGGGGCTGGAGAGAGAGAGACTGGGGCGGGCGAGAGAGACTGGGGCGGGAGAGAGAGAGACTGGGGCGGGAGAGAGAGAGACTGGGGCGGGAGAGAGAGAGACTGGGGCGGGCGAGAGAGGGACTGGGGAGGGAGAGAGAGACTGGGGCTGGAGAGAGAGACTGGGGCGGGAGAGAGAGAGACTGGGGCGGGAGAGAGAGACTGGGGGGAGAGAGAGAGACTGGGGGGAGAGAGAGAGACTGAGGGGAGAGAGAGAGAGACTGGGGCGGGAGAGAGAGAGACTGGGGGGAGAGAGAGAGACTGAGGGGAGAGAGAGACTGGGGCGGGAGAGAGAGAGACTGGGGCGGGAGAGAGAGACTGGGGGGAGAGAGAGAGAGACTGGGGCGGGAGAGAGAGAGACTGGGGCGGGAGAGAGAGACTGGGGCGGGAGAGAGAGAGACTGGGGCGGGAGAGAGAGACTGGGGGGAGAGAGAGAGAGACTGGGGGGAGAGAGAGAGACTGGGGCTGGAGAGAGAGACTGGGGCGGGAGAGAGAGAGACTGGGGCGGGAGAGAGAGACTGGGGCGGGAGAGAGAGAGACTGAGGGGAGAGAGAGAGACTGGGGCGGGAGAGAGAGACTGGGGGGAGAGAGAGAGAGACTGGGGGGAGAGAGAGAGACTGGGGCTGGAGAGAGAGACTGGGGCGGGAGAGAGAGAGACTGGGGCGGGAGAGAGAGAGACTGGGGCGGGAGAGAGAGACTGGGGGGAGAGAGAGAGAGACTGGGGCGGGCGAGAGAGAGACTGGGGGGAGAGAGAGAGAGACTGGGGCGGGAGAGAGAGAGACTGGGGCGGGAGAGAGAGAGACTGGGGCGGGAGAGAGAGAGACTGGGGCGGGAGAGAGAGAGACTGGGGCGGGAGAGAGAGAGACTGGGGCGGGAGCGAGAGAGACTGGGGCGGGAGCGAGAGAGACTGGGGCTGGAGAGAGAGACTGGGGCTGGAGAGAGAGAGACTGGGGCGGGCGAGAGAGACTGGGGCGGGAGAGAGAGAGACTGGGGCGGGAGAGAGAGAGACTGGGGCGGGAGAGAGAGAGACTGGGGCGGGCGAGAGAGGGACTGGGGAGGGAGAGAGAGACTGGGGCTGGAGAGAGAGACTGGGGCGGGAGAGAGAGAGACTGGGGCGGGAGAGAGAGACTGGGGGGAGAGAGAGAGACTGGGGGGAGAGAGAGAGACTGAGGGGAGAGAGAGAGAGACTGGGGCGGGAGAGAGAGAGACTGGGGGGAGAGAGAGAGACTGAGGGGAGAGAGAGACTGGGGCGGGAGAGAGAGAGACTGGGGCGGGAGAGAGAGACTGGGGGGAGAGAGAGAGAGACTGGGGCGGGAGAGAGAGAGACTGGGGCGGGAGAGAGAGACTGGGGCGGGAGAGAGAGAGACTGGGGCGGGAGAGAGAGACTGGGGGGAGAGAGAGAGAGACTGGGGGGAGAGAGAGAGACTGGGGCTGGAGAGAGAGACTGGGGCGGGAGAGAGAGAGACTGGGGCGGGAGAGAGAGACTGGGGCGGGAGAGAGAGAGACTGAGGGGAGAGAGAGAGACTGGGGCGGGAGAGAGAGACTGGGGGGAGAGAGAGAGAGACTGGGGGGAGAGAGAGAGAGACTGGGGGGAGAGAGAGAGACTGGGGCTGGAGAGAGAGACTGGGGCGGGAGAGAGAGAGACTGGGGCGGGAGAGAGAGAGACTGGGGCGGGAGAGAGAGAGACTGGGGGGAGAGAGAGAGAGACTGGGGCGGGCGAGAGAGAGACTGGGGGGAGAGAGAGAGAGACTGGGGCGGGCGAGAGAGGGACTGGGGAGGGAGAGAGAGACTGGGGCGGGCGAGAGAGAGACTGGGGAGGGAGAGAGAGACTGGGGCGGGCGAGAGAGAGAGACTGGGGCCGGCGAGAGAGAGACTGGGGCGGGAGAGAGAGAGACTGGGGGGAGAGTGAGAGAGACTGAGGGGAGAGTGAGAGAGAGATTGGGGGGGAGAGAGAGGGGACAGAGAGAGAAAGGGATCTTAGGGAAGATGGATCACATTTTTCCAACCCCACTCCCTTTACACCCACACCCAATTTCTCAGAACGCTAGGGGCATGTGTGGCATTGGAGTGGATTAAATCCGGAAGTCAGGACACTACTATTCACTTCATACCCAATAAACCAGTTAATAATCCATGACCCACTCACATTGCCCCATCTATGGTGTAAGGGGTTCTGATACTAGTCCAGTTCTTTGACTTCAGGATTTCTAAGAACAAAATACACTCGGTACAGAGTTTTGGCTCAACCAAGATTAGTTTGTTTATTGAACATTCACACAATTACTGGACTAACAAACCCCAGAATACAAACCCCTACCAAAGGGTAATTTGCATCGGTACAATTTGATACAGTTAAACCTGTCTGAGATTTAACTGTTACATATAAAGTTACCCAGACTCAACCACGAAACCCTTCTAGGATTGACTGGAAACATACAATCCCCAATTCCCCGGCTATCTCCTGAGGTTGATTGTCGGTCCTGATCTTAGTTGCAGCCTACGTCCCGAAGACCTGCCTTTCTGTACCTGTGCTCTGCGCTTTTCCCTTCAAAAATGGCTCTTTATACAAAACCAACTTGCAATATCTTGAAACAGATTTCCTGTTCCCTCCTGTGAACATGATGGCCACAGCAGAGAACTCCTGATAGCTAATTGTCCCTCATATTAGGGGCATTGTCCGTGATTACTTTGGCCACCGCCTGTCTGTATGGTGAGGTCTTTCTGACAATGCGGCCTTCCCAAGGTGACTGCATATGCTAATTGCTGGTTTCTAGTAGCATTCATATTCAAATGGTTCAGGGCCAGGTCCATTGTCTAGGCCTACACTGATACCAGTCTTTCTGGAGCCATGGTCCAATGTTCTTGTATCTTCCCTAGACAGAAAACATTCGTATAGCAATCTGTGCCATTGTGGATTGTCCTGAGAGTTCGTGGTCTTTGGCTGCAGTGTCTGAATTAACCCTTTATTGCCCAGTTCTTTTAACGGGCTGTAATGCAGTTCTGAATTTTTTAATATTTCATAGTCCAATTTTTACCGTTGAGGGGAAGAATGGATCCTACAATGGCATGGTGGGGGGGGGGGGGGGGGGTTAAGGTCGGGAACTTGGGCTGGGATGGGGCACAAACTTGGGTCATGATGGGACATGAACTTGGGATGGGGCAGGGGTGGAGGGGGCTTAACCTGTGGGTCAGGAACTTGAGCTGGGGAGATCAGGAACTTGGAATGGGACAGGAACTTAGGCTGGGGGATGGGGCAGGAACCTGGGCTGGGGGTGCAGGAACTTGGGCTGGGATGGGACATGAACTTGGGCTGGGATGGGACATGATCTTGGGCTGGGGGTTGGGGCAGGAACTTGGGCTGGGATGGGGCAGGAACTTGAGCTGGGATGGGACATGATCTTGGGCTGGGGGTTGGGGCAGGAACTTGGGCTGGGATGGGGCATGAACTTGGGCTGAGGGTTAGGGCAGGAACTTGGGTGGGGCTGGAGGGGAAGGTCTTAACCTGTGAGAGTGAGCTCTCTCCTGTCTGGAGTCGGAAGCCAGAATGGCTCGAATTACACTTTGCGAAGTCACTGATTATGTAGGCAGGGCGGTTTAATTACACATTCCAGAGAAACTGCTGGGTGTGTCTTACCCTCCAAGTGGACCAATCAGCAATCAGATCATGTGATCAAGGGAACCCAGTCAAAGCATTTTTCTATTGCAAATAAACGCATCCATAAATATTGGCTAGGACACCGGTGGATAACTCCCCTGCTCTTCTTTGAAATAGCGTCCTGGGATCTTTCACATCCACTTGAGAGAGTAGACGGGGCCTCAGTTTAATGTCTCATCCAAAAGACGGCAACTCCGACAGTGCAGCACTCCCTCAACACTGCACTGGAGTGTCAGCCTAGATTTATGTGCTCAGGTTCCTGGAGTGGGACTTGAACCTACAACTATCCTGACTCAGAGGTGAGTGCTACCCACTGAGCCACAGCTGACACTATAAAGCATCTGCTTTATATAACTTTTTATCAGTTATAACTTGGATTTTCCTATTAATTGCTGCCCCAATAAAACTATATTCCTTCTCTATATTAGTTCTGGAACATGCTCTGAAATGTAGTTTGAGGAAGAGCTGTATTTTGAGATATCCACAAAGCACTTTTAATGAAATTACAAAGAATATCTTTCAGATTATAAATTGATTTTGAACTTGAGCAGATGGCTGCTAAGATGAAATGAATGTATAGAAATAACTCCAATGGAAGCTTGCTCAGGACAACATTAAGGAATATTTGTTCAATCAACACAGTCAAAGACAGAACAACTGGATATTCATATTATTATTTCTGGGAACTTGCCACATGCAAAAGCTGCCATGTATTGCTACATAACAACAGACACTGCAATCATATAAGTACTAAATAAATGTAATCTTTCTTTTCCCTATTTCTTCATTCCTTCTTCCCTTCCATCCATTTTTATGATGATACAGCAGGAGGTAAATCCCACCCCCGCCCCCCCGATAGCAGGCCTGAAAAACTGACGACCAAGTGTTTTAAAGTTTAATGAAGGGTTCCACAAAAGAGAATTTTTAAAATATAATTTCGATCCAGATAAACTTCAGAAGTATTTCCGCCATTGATTAATGCAGCCTCCCGCTCCTCTGTGAGGAATACACCAGAATTATTCCAGGAATAATTTCCTTTGAACAATCGTTCTTTAACCTTGGATTCCCCCCGTCCCCCCGCCCCCCTAAAAATGTTTCATTTATAAAGAAAATATCCTATGTCGGCTAAAATTGTCGCATTAAATTTTAATTTGCTGTCCTTTAATCTTTCACTGATGGTCTCCACCATCTGCTGCACTTATTCAATAAAGAGCAACATGAAATCTCACTCATAAACTACAAATGCTTCCATAAAATAGAAGGGACACTCAAACAGCATGACCCTCCACCTTTCAGCGCTCCCATTATATACCAGAGGGAATGTTTTTTTTCCATCTCCCAAGCGTTTTGTTTCACAATTCCTTCAATACAATGCTCCAAATGTCTGCATAATATCAAGGGAATAGGATAAAGATAACAATTGCAATATTTTTAACCACCTTACTATCAGGGTTCCTGCAGATTACATTTGATACCCATGCATGTCTATGGCTAAAGAGTAATGCTGCTTTCATTTAATCTGTTATATGTGACTGTAGATATATATTTACCTCTGTCTCTTTACAAAGGTTTGCAGACCTTATATTATAGGTGTCACATTAAACAAACAAAGCCGGTCATTCCAATATATGAGAAACTTTCCCACAAAAGAAATATCTTAATTTTCTTTAAAAGTATTAAATAAAGAAGGCAGTGTGACATCTAATTGATCTGAGTATCTAGCTAAGAACAGTTCGTCTCAAATTGAGTTAGGGGATGGAGCAATTATACCTTGCAGCCGTAAAAGGACAAACTGAGTTACATATAGCTGCACGTCAGCCGTAGGATAATACACTCTGTGTATTGTGGCATAATGCGCTTGTCCTTCTAAAACAGCGAATCCTCCGATCTATTGTCAGCAGCTTCACTGGCGATCCACTGGCCTATAGAAAATTGGCATCAATTACCAGTCTGTCACACTTCAGACGTCACATTCTGTCACACTTCAGACGTCACGTTCTATTACAGATGCAAAATGATCTTTTAAAAAAGCTAAAGAGAAATTTACAAGCAACCAGGATTATCTGGAGTTGCCTATTCTCCACAGGGAGTACTTAAAGGGACAGGCCATCGTATCACAGCTTCATATTAGCAGCTAAACATCACAAGTGTGCTTGGTCTTATCTGTGAGCAATGCCACAGGAGATCTGCTAACTACTAAAATAAGGTGGGGGGGGGGGGGTTACCAAAAAACATTTTATAAATGTTATGCCCGGCTTTATTAAGATCTAATCCAGGATTTTCCTACCAATAGAAATTATAAGACCGGTGTTTAATTGATTATTTTGATCTGGGATGTCACAAAGATGATTCTGTGTTGTTAGTGCATTACAGCATTTATTTTTGGGTGTTTCCCATTTTAAAAATATTTCATGTCTATATAATGGTTGCACATAAGAGAATAGATTTCGGAAATATATTTAATTTGGTACCAACGGCCACCTAATTTGTAGACTTTGCAATTTGCTTGAAAAAAATATACTGAATGATGTAGATACTATTGACATGGGCATTCATTGTGTGGAGTTTTTTAATGATCCATTTATAAACCACTAGAGCAAGGGAGCTTTCCTTTGGCTTATACCAAGGGCTTCAATTAAATAGTAGGACGATTATCCTTCATGTGCATTTATTCATCTCAGTGCTTGGTGAGTTTGATCACGTGTCTCATTTCTATTCCTCTTCTCTTGCACAGTGTCACTGAAAAGTTGCTCACAGGAACACTGTTGCAGATCCGCAAACCTCAGTCTTTGTTTTATGCTGTTGACACTAAGCCATTACTGTTAAGATAGTATCAGATATTATTCTAAGAATTGCATCTGAATAGTAGAGGTTTAGATGTTCAGATATGATTGCTTGTTCATTGATTTCAGTTACTGAAATGCTGTATATCTGTGGATTTGATTAGTTGCTCTTGTGGTTGTTGATTATTAGAAAGAGAAAAAACATTTATATAACGCCTTTCACAACCGCAGGACATCCCAAAGTGCTTTACAGCTAATGAAGACTTTTGAAATGTAGTCACTGTTGTAATATAGAAAACACGGCCCTGGGCACCGTGGACCACTTCCCATATCTCAGGAGCTTCCTATCAACAAGAGCAGGCATCGACGACGAGATCCAACACCACCTCCAGTGCGCCAGTGCAGCCTTCGGCCGCCTGAGGTAAAGAGTGTTTGAAGACTAGGCCCTCAAAACTGCCACCAAGCTCATGGTCTACAGGGCTGTAGTAATACCCGCCCTCCTGTATAGCTCAGAGACATGGATCATGTACAGCAGACACCTCAAGTCGCTGGAGAAATATCACCAACGATGTCTCCGCAAGATCCTACAAATTACCTGGGAGGACAGACGCACCAACGTTAGTGTCCTCGTCCAGGCCAACATCCCCAGCATTGAAGAACTGACCACACTCGATCAGCTCTGCTGGGCAGGGCACATAGTTCGCATGCCAGACATGAGACTCCCAATGCAACTTGGAACTCCTTCACGGCAAACGAACCAAAGGTGGGCAGCGGAAACGCTACAAGGACACCCTCAAAGCCTCCCAGATAAAGTGCGACATCCCCACTGACACCTGGGAGTCCCTGGCCCAAGACTGCCCTAAGTGGAGGAAGTGCATCTGAGAGGGCGCTGAGCACCTCGAGTCTCAACGCCGAGAGCATGCAGAAATCAAGCGCAGGCAGCAGAAAGAGCATGCGGCAAACCAGTCCCACCCACCCCTTCCCTCAACCACTATCTGTCCCACCTGTGACAGAGTCTGTGGCTCTCATATTGGACTGTTCAGCCACCAAAGAACTCACTTCACGAGTGGAAGCAAGTCTTCCTCGATTCCAAGAAACTGCCTACAATGATGATGATAGAAAACGCGGCAGCCAATGTGCACACAGCAAGGTCCCATAAAGAGCAATGAGGTAATGACCAGATAATCTGTTTTGGGGATTTCGGTTGAGTGATAAATATTGGCCTGGACTCCGAGGAGAAGTCCTCTGCTCTTCATCGAATAGTGCCATGGGATCTTTTACATCCACTTGAGAGGGCTGCAGAGCCTTTGTTTAGCGTCTCATACGAAAGACGGCACCTCGGACAGTGCAGCACTCCCCTGGAGTGACAGTCTGGATTATGTGCTTAGAAGATTGAACCCACAATCTTCTGACTCAGAGGGGAGTGTGTGCTTCCCACTGAGCCACAGCTGACACTTTGTTGTTCACTGTCTGCATTTTCGTGAGTGAAGTTTTCATGTACGATTTTACAAAATTCTTTGACAGATGCTAAATTGTCCCGTTACATAAAAAGCTACCCAATCAAAATGCACTATCTGTTGAGCAAAACATGCCGATTGGTCATTTTTAAATCAGTGAGACATCTGAGCCTGTCAAAAAAACAATATGTTAAGCAAAACATTGAGTGGTTATTTTATAGTCAATGAATTGCCGGCACAGGCACGATGGACTTCTTCTTTGCTGCATCATTCTATGATTCTATGAATGCCAATCAAAATGCTTTATTCCGTACCCTCGGGAAATTTCTGCCCCACAGACATTTCTGCCCTAAGAATATCTAGCGCCCAAGGAATGTACACCAGAGGCAATTTTTGTTAACTTTTTGGCTATATGAATGAATCTGAATCCAAGTAAGTGAGACTTGATAAATCTGCTGCTACATGTACTGACCTGTCGAAGTCAATGATGCTCAGGAGTGGAATTTCAAAAGGGTGAGTTGAGGATATTTTATTCTCCCAGCACTGAACATAGAAGGTCTAGTTATTATCCAATGCCAGTGCGTGCACAGCTTAGAAAAAGAAGTGAAATTGCTGTGATAAATATTTAGCGCAGAAAAAGAATACAGAAGCACTGGAGAAAGTGCAAAAAAGATTTACAAGGATGATACCAGAACTGAGAGGGTACAACTATCCGGAAAGACTATACAGATTGGGGCTTTTTTCTTTAGAATGAGAGGTGACCTGATAGAGGACTTCAAAATTACGAAGGGGTTCGATAGGGTAGATGTAGATATGTTTCCACTTGCAGGGGAATCCAAAACTAAGGCCATAATAGTCACGAATAGATCCAATAAAGAATTCAGGAGAATCTGCTTTATTCAAGAGAGTGGTAAGAATGGGGCACTCGCTACCACATGGAGCAGTTGAGGTGAATCGCACAGATGCATTTAAGAGGACGATAGATAAATATATGAGGGGAATAGGAATAGAAGGATATGTTGATCAGGTGGGATGAATTAAATACAGTGCTGGAAGGCTAGTGTGCAGCTTAAACACTGGTCTGTTTCTGTGCTGTAAATTCTATGTAAAAAATATTCATACAGAAGTATGTGCCAGAGCAATAGTAGAGGTAATATAATTGGTCTCGGTACTCCTGTGCTAGGGAACGGAAAATAATCAGCTTGGATTTCCACATTGTTTGCCATTCCCTTGCCATTGCTTGAAAGTGCATGGACATCCGGTGAAGGCAGGATCAGTCGAGTTGTGATCGGTCTCCTGATCAAATACATTTCTAGCGCTCACTGTCTAGGCCAGGGGTGTCCAGCTTCCTGAGCTGTGGCATTTCGGCCCCCGAAGTCCAAGCAGCTCAGTCCTATTTGCGTTTATATTTCATATTCCCTGGTTTGAATTTTGTTTCCCTGGAATTTTGGAAAGGAATGTTCTTAGTGCTGTTACCTTATTGGTGGATAAACCCCAAATCAGAACAACAATAACAACAACATACATTTCTATAGTGACGTTAACATCGTAAAACATCCTGAGGCACTTCACAGGAACGTTATCAAACAACATTTTACACTGAGCCACATAAGGAGATATTAGAGCAGATGGCCAAAAGCTTGGTCAAAGAGGTAGGTTTTAGGGAGTGTCTTAAAGGAGGAGAGTGAGGTAGAAAGACGGAGAGGTTTAGGGAGGGAATTCTAGAGCTTAGGACCTAGGCAGCTGAAGGTATAGCCGTCAGTGGTGAAGCAATTAAAATCGCAGATGCTCAAGAGGGCAGAATTAGAGGAATGCAGATATCTCGGGGAGGTTGGGGGAGCTGGAGAAGATTACGGAGATAGAGAGGATGAAAACTTTAAAAACAAAGGCATTGCTTACCCGGTCACCAATGAAGGTCAGCGAGCACAGTGGTGACGGGTGAGCGGGACTTGGTGAGAGTTAGGACACGGGCAACAGCGTTTTGGGTGACCTCTAGTTTATGTAGGGTAGAATGTGGGAATATTCTAGTCTAGAGGTAACAAAGACATGGATGAGGGTTTCAACAACAGATGAGCTGAGGCAGGGGCAGAGTTGGGCGATGTTCTGGAGGTGCAAATAGGCGGTCTTTGTGATGGCGCAGTTACGTGGTCTGAAGCTCATTTCAGGGTCAAGTATGACACCAAGGTTACATACAGTCTGGTTCAGCCTCAGACAAATGCTAAGGGAGAGGGATGGAGTCAGTGGCTAGGGAATGGAGTTTGTAGCAGAGACCGAAGTTTCCAATACTTAGAGGACATTTCTACTCATCCAGCACTGGATGTCGGACAAGCAGTCTAACAATTTAGAGACCATAGAGAGTGTCAAGAGAGGTGGTGAGGTAGTCAGGGTGTAGTCAGCTTACATGTGAAAATTGATGCTGTGTTTTTGAATGATGTCACTGAGGGGCAGCATGAGCACTAAGGTCTGTTAGTATCAGCAATGGGAACCTGGTTTTAAAATTCGTATATCGCCTCCAAGACTCCATGCTACACATCCATATGGCTCACAAAGACAAAAAGGTTGATTACCCGTGTTGGCTCACACATGGAGACTGGCCACTTGGGCACAGTGTCAGAGAGTGACATGTGGAATCGCATCCAGCTTAAAAGGGAGGAAATTGGAAGTGAATAGAATACAATGTTCAAATGGCCTTCACCCTTTCTCAACGCCCTTAGTCATCTAATTTTGCTGAGTATGCATCCAGTTTTTTATATAGGTGGAGTGTAGGCAGTCAGTTAGAAAGAGGAGGTGCAACTTGAGGCATGAGTTGTCAATCAGGAAGAAGAAATACAATATAGGACTAGGAGCCAAGAATTAATCAGGAATAAAGAGATGTGGAAGCAGGAAGATAATCTAGCCAACTGAGTTTAAATACCTCCTGATTTTTTTTCTTCCTTCAGTTTTCTCTTCTCTCCTGAAGACACTGATTCATGAGAGGGTTCAGTTCCACAGGTGTCAACTGCCCTTTGGGACCTCAATCCAGTGGCCCTTCTTCATCTGTAAGCCCAGCCAGTGAGTGCTGTTGCACCATAGCATCGGGCCTGATCCTGTCCCCATCTAACATTCACACACGTGTACTTTCCAGCAAGGATCACTGGCTATTAATCAGGAGTAGGATGCTCAGGCCTATTTTTTTTTTTCCCCCTCTTATGCCCAGGTGTGGAAAGAAAGAAAGAAAGAGAAAGAGATAGAAAGAGTAACTTGCATTTATATAGCGCCTTGCATGACCACCGATGTCCCAAAGCACTTTCCAGCCAATGAAGTACTTTTGGAGTATAGTCACTGTTGTAATATAGGAAATGCGGCAGCCAATTTGTGCACAGCAAGCTCCCACAAACAGAAATTTGATAATGACCAGATAATCTGTTTTTGTTGTGTTGATTGAGTGATAAATACCATTCAGAACACCGGGGATAACTCCCCTTCTTCGAAATAGTGCCATGGGATCTTTTATGCCCATTTGAGAGTGCAGACGGGGCCTCGGTTTAATGTCTCAAGAAAGTCGGCACCTCCGACAGTGCAGCGCTCCCTCAGTACTGCACTGGAGTGTCAGCCTAGATTTAAGTCCCTGGAGTGGGACTTGAACCCACAACCTTTTGAATCAGTGGCAAGGGTGAGCCACTGGCTGACACTGTCACTGAGGCCACTTGTAACTCTCTTGCTGCCACGCTGGCCTAAGGTTAGCATATTTAGCCACTGGTACAAAGATTGTGCCTTGCACATTCCTTGTCTTTATTGCTCAAAACATGCACTAAACCATCAGGGCTTCTTTCTGGTTCCTGGAAAAAATAAGGCAGTTCATTCATATCCTGACTGTGTGATTTACTTGCCACTACACCCTTTCAAATTTATAGGATACTGCAGCTGTGAAAGATTGCATCTACAATATGCAGTATTCCTATCAAGATTGGCAGCTTGTCCGCTGACTAAGGGTGAGCCAGACTGAAATAACTCACTCGTCGCGTGAATCGCTTCAATTTGCCATTTGAAGTGATGACCAATGAGGTGATCAAGGATGATTAACATTTGTTTAAATTTAGCCTCCGCCCTGCTTTGATATTTTTAGTGTCTGTGTTTCTACCAGGCTTTGAATAACGAGGCAGTAACGTGTGTTTGAAGCAGGGCATGTTAGCAGTAAAACAGCTGTGCTAACAATTTGTCAAAATAACCTAAATATGTTTTTTTAATTTGTTTTGGTGGGTAGGGAGTGATGGAAGGAGCAAAGAAATGGCTAATATTTTGAGATCATTATCGCTCATTTAGGCGAGGGGTTGAGCATTTAAGGCGGAGATAGAGAGATTTTTGAGCGATAAGGGAGTAAAGGGTAATGGGGAGCGGGCGGGGAAGTGGAGCTGAGTCCATGATCAGATCAGCCATGATCTTATTGAATGGCGGAGCAGGCTCGAGGGGCCAAATGGCCAACTCCCGCTCCTATTTCTCATGTTTCTTATTTCCCTTTTTACCACCTTTCAGCCTAACCTCATTGCATAGCAGCATGGCCAGGTAGGGAATGGTATGGATTGATTCCATGTGACCTCTATCAGTGCGATTTTCCTCAAGAGTGCGCAGGACCCACCAGATTGTCCAATCACAACACGATCTTCTTTCTTACCCCCGTCCCCTCATTTCTTTTCTCCTCTCCTGAAAGTGCTGACACGTGCTGGCGATGGTTCCATAAATATTGGATTCCTCTAGTATCATGTTCAAGTGACCATTCTTCGCATTGAGACCAGACAGTGCGCTATTCACCCTCTGGGGGAACATTGCAGCTGAGCTGGAGCTTATCCTTGCTTGATGGTCATGTATTTTTTTTAACACAGCGAATTGTTATGATCTGGAATTCTCTGCCTGAAAGGGCAGTGGCAGCAGATACAATAGTAATTTGCGTAAGGGAATTGGAGAGGGAAAAAATTGCAGGGCTATACTGAGTGGGGCTAATTAGATAGCTCTCAAAGAGCCGGGACAAGGATGAAATGCCAAATGGCCTCCTTCTATGCACATTTCCAGAAAAAATTGTAACCTCCATCTGACATCACCTAAAGATTTGGTTGGAGGCTAATTAGGGTGCTAATGGGGACAGGACAGTAAATTTTGCACTGGAAAATGGTTTGCGTCGGCAGCCACAAAATTCATCAGCTGGGCCCGGAGTGTGGAGCGGAGCGCTAAGGGAGGTGTTCCTCTCTGAGGGTGCTGGGCTGGCTGAGCAACTGAAAATCCCCAGCTAAAGAGACGGCCTAAGAGAGACTTCCCTGGGAAAAAGAAAATCGCAAAAAAAAACACAAAAAACATTCCCAAAACCATGCTCACCCCACATAAACATAAATTGCAAAAATATAAAATAAAAAAACAATCACACTTACCTCAGGTCACCGTTCTGCCCTCACAACAGCTCGGACCGCCCGCTTTCCCAGGCGATCCCACTAGGGCGCGCTGCGAGGCGCTATGGGTGCCCCAAAAAACAAGTTTCAGCACGGTGTCACAACCGGGGAGTTGCACACCGGCTCGACTGTCCCGGGTGGTAACGCTCCGCGCCCCCGCAAAACCGTCACCGAATGTCCCGGCAGGGCGCTGGAAGCTGGCTGCCCAGCCAGAAATCATTTCGCCGCCGTTACCACCCCTCCGGCAACAGACTACATTTCCACCCCTTAATATATATACGGAGAATTTCCCCAAGCAATCTGAGCAAAGATCATTTTAGTTTGAAGAGATCTCAAAAAAATACATCTAAGGAGTTGCACACACTTGTTATAAGCTGGAGGGCAGGACCCGGAGGCTTAATGCAGCGCATTTGGAAAATGGTGACATGATAGGTCCAAGTCAGCATGGATTTGTGAAAGGGAGATCATGCTTGACAAATCTTCTGGAATTTTTTGAGGATGTTTCCAGTAAAGTGGACAAAGGAGAACCAGTTGATGTGGTATATTTGGACTTTCAGAAGGCTTTCGACAAGGTCCCACACAGGAGATTAATGTGCAAAGTTAAAGCACATGGGATTAGGGGTAGTGTGCTGACGTGGATTGAGAACTGGTTGTCAGACAGGAAGCAAAGAGTAGGAGTAAATGGGTACTTTTCAGAATGGCAGGCAGTGACTAGTGGGGTACTGCAAGGTTCTGTGCTGGGGCCCCAGCTGTTTACATTGTACATTAATGATTTAGACGAGGGGATTAAATGTAGTATCTCCAAATTTGCAGATGAAACTAAGTTGGGTGGCAGTGTGAGCTGCGAGGAGGATGCTATGAGGCTGCAGAGTGACTTGGATAGGTTAGGTGAGTGGGCAAATATATGGCAGATGAAGTATAATGTGGATAAATGTGAGGTTATCCACTTTGGTGGTAAAAACAGAGAGACAGACTATTATCTGAATGGTGACAGATTAGGAAGGGGGAAGGTGCAGCGAGACCTGGGTGTCATGGTACATCAGTCATTGAAGGTTGGCATGCAGGTACAGCAGGCGGTTAAGAAAGCAAATGGCATGTTGGCCTTCATAGCGAGGGGATTTGAGTACAGGGGCAGGGAGGTGTTGCTACAGTTGTATAGGGCCTTGGTGAGGCCACACCTGGAGTATTGTGTAGAGTTTTGGTCTCCTAACTTGAGGAAGGACATTCTTGCTATTGAGGGAGTGCAGCGAAGATTCACCAGACTGATTCCCGGGATGGTGGGACTGACCTATCAAGAAAGACTGGATCAACTGGGCTTGTATTCACTGGAGTTCAGATGAATGAGAGGGGACCTCATAGAAACGTTTAAAATTCTGACGGGTTTGGACAGGTTGGATGCAGGAAGAATGTTCCCAATGTTGGGGAAGTCCAGAACCAGGGGTCACAGTCTATGGATAAGGGGTAAGCCATTTAGGACCGAGATGAGGAGAAACTTCTTCATCCAGAGAGTGGTGAACCTGTGGAATTCTCTACCACAGAAAGTAGTTGAGGCCAATTCACTAAATATATTCAAAAGGGAGTTGGATGAAGTCCTTACTACTCGGGGGATCAAGGGGTATGGCGAGAAAGCAGGAAGGGGGTACTGAAGTTTCATGTTCAGCCATGAACTCATTGAATGGCGGTGCAGGCTAGAAGGGCTGAATGGCCTACTCCTGCACCTATTTTCTATGTTTCTATGTAACACTGTGCTATGTGGTGTTGTGGATACAGATTTGTCTCTGTAATTCCCCATGTGGTGAGTTCCCATTCTTGGCGTTGGTGTACGCTTCTTCCCGGATTTCTCTCCATGCCTCCTGGGAACCAATTACCGAGCAGCGTTAGTGGGGCCATGGGAGGAGGTCCCTACATTACAACAGTGACTACATTTCAAAAACGTATTTGCTGTAAAGCACTTTGGGACATCCTGAGGTCATGAACAGCACTATGTAAATGCACATCTTTCTTTCTTAACTGCCCATTCGAACGTAAAATGATGACTGGCACTGGGAGGGGGCTGAAAGAAGGGAGAAAATAACTTTAAATGGAAAGGTTTAAAGGGTTAAATTGCGAAGAAATTGTGAAAGTCAAACATTTGGGTCTCTCCAAGTATCTAGTACCTTGTCTGATTACTGCTGTGTTTTTGCTTCTATTCCCTCTTTCTCCCTCTCACCTACTAGTATCAGCTTGCAGACTGCCATGGAAATTCCTGTTTTGCTTCAATCAGTCAATGGGAGTGAACTGCCCTCAAGCACCGTGTTCGCCTTAGTTTGAAACAAACAGCCTTCGTGATGAGGTAGAGCCCCGCCCAGAAGTCAGAGACGTTGAGACTTGCTGAAATCCTTCAGCCCCGCTCAGTATTCAAAGACGATGACAGGGATGAAGCAGATTGAAAAATTTCTGAAGAAACAGACCTCGACTCTGACTAGAAGCCGCGTTGATAAAGATGGCCTTTTCCCGGGAACGCTGAAGCGACGGCCGAGTGCCTCCAAGATACTTCCTTTTTTAAAGGATGCGGTGCCCGGGAATGACAGCCCTAGCCCGAAGGATGAATTTAGCCCAGACATTGGATGCCTGGAGAGTAAATGGACAGACACAGAGGATGACCTGACGAGTCCTTCCCTGTCGTCAGGAGAAATCAGCCCCAACGGGTCCACACTCAGCAGCAAGTTGTGGCATCTCTCGGATACCCCGGAGAATATCGTGGAGCATGTGCTGGAGGGACTGCTGGAGACACCAAAGAACAGCATTGACGCAGGTAAGTGTGAAACCACTGCCAACAACTCGAACTGACAGAAGCCGTATCTGTGCCACCTGAGTAAGAAATGTAACTGTCATAAATCACGGCGAGGGTGCCGGGTAATGATGAGCACTGTCTGCACAGAGCTAGAAATGCCAATTGATCACATTCTGAGTAGATCAGACTTTTGAATCTGGATTCAGGTCAACTACCACAAATCAGGCGGCAATTTCTCTGGCTCCGTGCCAAAGGTTGCGAAAGCACGTTTAGAGCTCATCCAAGATAAGAGCAAAATGCTTTCAGTGCTTCAAGCTCCATTTGTTATTCTACTTCCAAACCCAAATGATCCTGTGGTCTCCTTTGAAAGACATTTTGCAATTGGATGATGAATGGGCCTGTAGCCCCCTGTAACCCAGGCTGCGGCTCTCCATTAAACGTGAGTGCTGAATCGGAGATTTGAATTGTGACAAAATGACGATATTCCAGAAAATTGAGCAAATATAAATTAAATGTGTCTGTTTCTTTCAAAATCATGGCAGCAGGAGGTCATAATGTTCCTGCACATTCTGCAGTGTTTTCATTGTCCAATCACGATATTTGCCTCCAACATGACAGGTGCTGGTCACTCTGAAGGGAGTTGCCATTTTTCTCAGGGAGAGGGAATCGGGTTGCTGGTACAGTCATGAGTCAGTGGATAGCTGTCCATTTTGCCGAGCAGCCTGGCAGTGGCATGTCACCTAGGTCAGCCCTGGTACAATGGGTCTGATGCCTTGGCATTGGAAAAGCAATGGCAGCAGGGGGGGTGGGGGTTTGTAACCTGGAGGGGTAGGTGGGTTTGGGTGCAGATTAAAAGTGGCAAAAATATGAGCGCATCAGGAAGTCGGCTCCAACCCGCCAACTTCCGTGTTTAACTGGAGCGCGTTAGGTTACTCACGCGCAACCCCTCGGGAAAGGCAGATTGCCTATTAACATTTGCTAATCACTCAAATGCTATTTCAACCCAGTTTTAAATTTAACCGCACAACTATTGGTTTCCAGGGCAAGTAAGGCAAGAACATAGCGACAATTGAGGAGGCTGATTCAAACTCATGGAAATACTGCAATAAATACTCAGCACTCACTGCTGCTTTCTGACCGACTGCCGCTTGAGAGGTTACTTTCTACACTTTGTGAATTATATCAGGACGGGTGGCACCTTGGCTGCCTTAGATTGGACCGTGGATGAGCAGTAGTAGCAGCAGCCTGCTGCTGAGAACCTGCAGCTGGGCACCAGCAGAGAGGGCACCAGCAGAGAGGACACCAACAGAGGGGACACTAGCAGAGAGAGCACCAGCAGAGAGGACACCAGCAGAGGGGACACCAGCAGAGGGGACACCAGCAGAGAGGACATCAGCAGAGAGGGCACCAGCAGAGAGAGCACCAGCAGAGGGGACACCAGCAGAGGGGACACCAGCAGAGAGGGCACCAGCAGAGAGAGCACCAGCAGAGGGGACACCAGCAGAGGGGACACCAGCAGAGAGGGCACCAGCAGAGGGGACACCAGCAGAGGGGACACCAGCAGAGAGGACACCAGCAGAGGGGACACCAGCAGAGAGGACACCAGCAGAGGGGACACCAGCAGAGGGGACACCAGCAGAGAGGGCACTAGCAGAGGGGACACCAGCAGAGAGGGCACCAGCAGAGAGAGCACCAGCAGAGAGGACACCAGCAGAGGGGACACCAGCAGAGGGGACACCAGCAGAGGGGACACCAGCAGAGGGGACACCAGCAGAGAGGGCACCAGCAGAGAGGGCACCAGCAGAGGGGACACCAGCAGAGAGGACACCAGCAGAGGGGACACCAGCAGAGAGGACACCAGCAGAGGGGACACCAGCAGAGAGGGCACTAGCAGAGAGGACACCAGCAGAGAGGGCACTAGCAGAGAGGACACCAGCAGAGAGGACACCAGCAGAGAGGACACCAGCAGAGAGGGCACCAGCAGAGAGGACACCAGCAGAGAGGACACCAGCAGAGAGGGCACTAGCAGAGAGGACACCAGCAGAGAGGGCACCAGCAGAGAGGACACCAGCAGAGAGGACACCAGCAGAGGGGGCACCAGCAGAGAGGGCACCAGCAGAGGGGTGTAGCTCTCAGGAGACACCTTCAGCCACACAGGGTTTACAGGCAGGGGCTGAGTTTCCTTGACATGCAGTGCATCAGGAGGCTCAGGTTGTCGCACCCGGTGATGGCAGACAGCTGCAGCCTCCTACTAGAAGACCTGCTCCCTGCTGGACCTGGCGGCCACGCGTTACCAATGGCTGTCGAAGTGACCACCAACCTCAACTGTTTTGCCTCCGGATCCTTTCAGGGCTTTACCAGAGACATATCCAGGATCTCTCAGTTGGCGGCCCACAAATGCATAAGACACGAGATCGATGGGTTGTTTACCAGAGTTAGCAATTATGTGTGGGTTTGCGTCACTGGCTGGCTTCCCACAGGTGCAGGGAATCATCGACTGCAATTGACGTGGCAATCTGGGCACCCCCTGAACATAGAAACATAGAAAATAGGTGCAGGAGTAGGCCATTCAGCCCTTCGAGCCTGCACCGCCATTCAATGAGTTCATGGCTGAACATGCAACTTCAGTACCCCATTCCTGCTTTCTCGCCATACCCCTTGATCCCCCTAATAGTAAGGACTTCATCTAACTCCTTTTTGAATATATTTAGTGAATTGGCCTCAACAACTTTCTGTGGTAGAGAATTCCACAGGTTCACCACTCTCTGGGTGAAGAAGTTTCTCCTCATCTCGGTCCTAAATGGCTTACCCCTTATCCTTAAACTGTGACCCCTGGTTCTGGACTTCCCCAACATTGGGAACATTCTTCCTGCATCGAACCTGTCTAAACCCGTCAGAATTTTAAACATTTCTATGAGATCCCCCCTCATTCTTCTGAACTCCAGTGAATACAAGCCCAGTTGATCCAGTCTTTCTTGATATGTCAGTCCCGCCATCCCAGGAATCAGTCTGGTGAACCTTCGCTGCACTCCCTCAATAGCAAGAATGTCCTTCCTCAAGTTAGGAAACCAAAACTGTACACAATACTCCAGGTGTGGCCTCACCAAGGCCCTGTCCAACTGTAGTAACACCTCCCTGCCCCTGTACTCAAATCCCCTCGCTATGAAGGCCAACATGCCATTTGCCTTCTTAACCACCTGCTGTACCTGCATGCCAACCTTCAATGACTGATGTACCATGACACCCAGGTCTCGTTGCACCTCCCCTTTTCCTAATCTGTCACCATTCAGATAATAGTCTGTCTCTCTGTTTTTACCACCAAAGTGGATAACCTCACATTTATCCACATTATACTTCATCTGCCATGCATTTGCCCACTCACCTAACCTATCCAATTCACTCTGCAGCCTCATAGCATCCTCCTCACAGCTCACACTGCCACTCAACTTAGTATCATCCACAAATTTGGAGATACTACATTTAATCCCCTCGTCCAAATTATTAATGTACAATGTAAACAGCTGGGGCCCCAGCACAGAACCTTGCGGTACCCCACTAGTCACTGCCTGCCTTTCTGAAAAGTCCCCATTTACTCCTACTCTTTGCTTCCTGTCTGACAACCATTTCTCAATCCATGTCAGCACACTACCCCCAATCCCATGTGCTTTAACTTTGCACATTAATCTCTTGTGTGGGACCTTGTCGAAAGCCTTCTGAAAGTCCAAATACACCAGAAAACAACCAGGAATATTCGTGAACCAAAGTGCTTCCACTCCATCAATGTGCAGCTGGTGTGTAGCCACAAAAAATATATTTCTGCAGGTGTGCGCAAGATTCCAGGGGAGCTGTCATGATCCTTTCGTCCTGCAGCAGTCCAAACTCCCACATGGCTTTGGCCGTGCAAGAAAACGTAAGTGGTGGCTGCTAGGAGGCAAGGGATGCGCACTGTAAATTTGGCTGATAGCGCCCATCAGAAACCCTACTAATGAAGCCCAACATCGCTGCAATGACTGCCATATGACCACCAGATGTGTGATCGAACAAGCTGTCGGCATGCTGAAGATGCACTTCAGGTGCCTAGACAGATCTGGAGATGCCCTTCAGTATGCACCAGCTCGGATGTCCAGAATGGACGTGGTGTGCTGTGCGCTGTGCAACATTGCACAGCAGCGAGGTTCGGACCCCGCAGGCTCACATCGTCTGCGGACAAATCCGAGGAGGTGGAGGAGGAGGGTGATGAAGGCAATGCAGCACTAGCTGCTCACATTGCTGCTCGGGATGCCGCAGTTGCCCTTACTAATGCAAGGGTTACTTGGGTTGCACCAGCGAACCAATGTCAGAACCACATGCAACGGTCACTTTTCCCATCCCCCCCCAATGCCACTGGTCCCGCAAACAACCAACCACCCCTTGCATATCCCGCCCCCCTATTGGGCACTGTCAATTCATGTCTTCCCATTCATCATCAAGCAAGTTAAAAGATGACTTGCCACCCAGCAACCAAGAAAGGGCATAACGGAAAAGTGCTGCAAAAGAATATCATTTACGTGCTTTTACAAAATAACAGTAAAAATGATAATGAGGCGGCTGCATTAAAATGCCACAGACAGATGTGCTGAACTTCTGGGTTTACCACATGATATCGGACCCCCCCCACCTCACCTCCCTGCTCCCAACGCACCTCCGACTTAATATCAGGGACAATGTGTTTGAATGCTGCCATTCAATGATAGATGCCCAAACAAGTCTCTGATGGTCTTGTTGTGTACTCCATGGGTGGTCTTGTTAATGGTTGTGTGTATAGATGAATGACTCGTGGCAGTGTCCCAACTCTTAAGTCAGAAGGTTGTGGCTTCAAATCCCATTCCAAGACTTGCACACATAATCTCCACTGGCACTTCAATGCTGTACTGAGCGAACGATGCACTTCAAAGGGGAATGACTGCACCTCAGAAGATCGTTCATTTGATGCAGAGTGCTTTGGGGCTTCCCGAGATGATGGGATAAGGCAATCATCTCCTCTGTTATTGGACTGGGCTCACAATACAAACACTTTCCATAAGTGGAAGTTCAATTTGGCTGAGATGCCAGTTCAATAACAGCCGCTTGTAACCTTTCTTTTCAAGTTGCACCGCCTTCTGCAGTTTAATTGTGCACTCATCGTGTTATTGGCTTAACAATTTCACACATATGAGGGTTATACTGTCCAGAATCTTATAATTGTAAAGTGACGCACTCCACAAGATTAATACCCAATCAAAGAGGCTTTCTGTGGGAGACATTTGCCTAAATGTTAATACAATAGCAGTGGTAAAGTTACGCTGGCTGTTGCGTTCTGTACCCGGATTAGGTATTTTGAATGTGTGATTCCTGTCTTAAGTGATTTCTGCTGCACTTTGAGAAACTCACTGCTTGGCTGATCCCTCAAAATGATCCACATCCAAAAATGAGCACATTTCAACTTTGTTTCATAATTCCAAATAAAAGTTGCACTCTGAGTGGTGATTTACTGAGGTTGAACATGATGCTGACATTCAGTGCCATTTGGCCCATCGTGTCTGTGCCAGTTAAAAAACAGCTATCCAGCCTAACTCCACTTTCCAACTCTTGGTCCGTAGCCCTGTAGGTCATGACACTTTAAGTGTACATCCAAGTACTTTTTAAATGTGATGAGGGTTTCTGCCTCTAGCACCTTTTAAGGCAGCGCGTTCCAGACCCCACCATCTTCTGGGTGAAAAGATTTCTCCTCAACTTCCCTCTAATCCTTCTACCAATGACTTTAAATCTATGCCCCCTGATTATTGACCTCCCTGCTAAGGGAAATAGGTCCTTCATATCCATTCTATCTAGGCCCCTCATAATTTCATACACCTCAATTGAATCTCCCTTCAGGCTCCTCTGTTCCAAAGAAAGCAACCCCAGCCTATCCAATGTTTCCTCATTGCTAAAATCTTCTCTGTACCCTCCCGAGTGCAATCACATCTTTCCCGTAATGTGGTGATCAGTACTGTACACAGTACTCTAGTTGCGGCCTAACTAGTATTTTAATGGGCCCAAGTTTCGGGCCTCGCCTAGAACGGCGCAGCCCCGACCTGGACGCCCGTTTTTCGCGCCAGAAAGTGCGCCTAAAAAAAACGTACCTATTCTCCGGCTCCCTGCTGGTCCTCTGGAGCTGGGCGCGGCTCAGCACGAGCTGTGGGGGACGGAGCCAGGTCCCTGCGCTGCAAACAGTGCTGGGACCTCTGCACAGGCGCGCTACAGTGGGCGCACATGTGCAGTAGCTCCAGGCCCCTAAAACTGTGTGGGAGGGGCCCGAAGCATGCAGCCCCTAGCCCTGGCCCAATGGCTCACTGGGGCTGCGTGCATAAGGCTCACCTCCCACACCCAGCTCCTGCTTCCTCCCGACCGGACCCGACTCCCACTCCCCCCCCACCCCCCGCCGCCCCCGGACTGGACCCGACCCGGCCCACCCGCCCCCCCGCCCCCCCCCGGACCCGACCCGACCCCCGCTCCCACTCTTGGGCTCGGCCGGGCCAGGCCCGGCCCGTTCAGCCTCCCTCTCCTCTCTTCCCACCCCTCCCTTCCTCCCCTCCCTTCTCCCTCCCCCCCCCTCTCCCCTCCCCTCCCTCCCTCCCTCTTCCCCCTCCCTCTCCCCCCCTCCTCCTCCCCCCACCGCCCCCTCCCCCCTCCCCCCCGTCCTCCTCCCACCTCCTCCCCCTCCCCTCCCTCCCTCCCTCTCCCCCCCTCTCTCTCCCCCCCTCCTCCTCCCCCCACCTCCCCCTCCCCTCGCTGTCAGAAACACAGACACAGACAGACAGAGAGATAGAGACACTACAGAGACACACTGGGGGGGGGGGGGGGGGTCCCTGCACGCTGATGGAGGACTCCCGGTGCTGCAGTCGGTGAGTAGAAAATGTTTTATTTATTGATTTTTTTATTTTTTTAAATTTTTTATTAATTTTTTTTGGTTGATTTATTGATGTATTTATCATTTATTATTGATGATGGCTCTTTATTTGTAAAACTGAAGTGTTTAATGTTTGTAAACATCCCTTTAAACCCCCCCCCCCATTGCCTAAACTTTCAAAACGGACGTAAGTGGCCGGACACGCCCCCTTTTGAAGAAAAAAAATCTGTTCCAAACTGAAACTGTTCTAACTGACTAGAACTGGAGCAAACTAAATGCCGAGAATTGCAATTTCTAAGATACTCCATTCTAAACCAGTTGCTCCAAAAAAACAGGAGCAACTCAGGCCGAAACTTGGCCCCATACAGTTCAAGCATAACCTCCTTGCTCTTGTATTCTAAGCCTTGGCTAATAATGGCAAGTATCCCATATACCTTCTTAACCACCTTATCTACCTGGCCTGCTATCTCAGGGATCTGTGGGCATGTACTCCAAGGTCCCTCTGTTCCTCTACACTTCTCAGTGTCCTGTCATTTATTGTGTATTCCCTAGCTTTGTTAACCCTCCCCAAATACCTCACACTTCTCCAGAATGAATTCCATTTGCCACTTTTCTGCCCACCTGACCAGTCCATTACTACCTTCCTGCAGTCTGCAGCTTTCTCCCTCACTGTCAATCACACGGCCAATTTTTGTATCTGCAAACTTCTTAATCATGCCGCCTACATTGAAGTCTAAATCATTGATGCATACCACAAAAAGCAAGGGACCTAATACTGAGCCCTGCAGAACCCCACTGGAAACAGCCTTCCAGTCACAAAAACACCCATCAACTATTACCCTTTGCTTCCTGTCACTGAGCCAGTTTTGGATCCAACTTTGCCACTTTCCCCTGGATCCCAGGGGCTTTTACTTTTCTGACCAGTCTGCCATGTGTGACCTAGTCAGAAGCCTCGCTAAAATCCACCTAGAGTACATCAAATGCACTGCCTCATCGACCCTCCTCGTTACCTCCTCAGAACATTCAATCGTTAGTCAGACACGACCTTCCCTGCTGCTTTAGCCTTGTTCTTTCATTGAGACCAGCCTTTAATGGCATTTTTTAGTGAAAGAAAGACTTGCATTTATATCACACCTTTCACGACCACCAGCCTTTCAAAGCGCTTTACAGCCAATGAAGTACTTTTGAGTGTAGTCACTGTTGTAAGTGAATAATCATTCCTCAGTATTGCTGTCTATGTGGAAACCACCAATTTTGGGAGTAAATTATCGGCTAAAGTTAAGACAATATGTGGAGAAAGAGTAGGTTACAGTGGACAAGAAGGAGACCCCTTAAAGAAATTCAGCCCCGTTTTCTGTTTTCATAAAACTTAAAAACCTATGGCAATAGTTTTACATTATTTAGATGATTCAGCAAGCTTTTTAAACACAATTGAAAAACATAAATGTGCAAAATTCTCTGCAATTGAGTTTAAAGGACCACTAAATTGACAGTCTCACTTAGGGAGGAGGTAAGGATGGCTAACGCAGAAAAAACTGTCACTGGTGTACTACGCACCACTGTTTTGGGCTTAACATTACGGCACATTTATCCCTCGGGTAGAGAGTTTATTCTGCACATCAATATTGTACCTGACCTGGGAACTTGTAATACTGACACTGATTGCATAAGAGAAAGACCAAAAATGTTTCACAATCAATAAATTACTCTTGAAGTGTATTTACTGTTGTCATGTAGGCAAGCCCAGCCATCTATAATTCTCTGCCTCAGAGAACTGTGGAGGCTAGGTCATTGAATATATTTAAGGCAGAGATAGACAGATTTTTCAGTGATAAGGAAATAAAGGGTTATGGGGAGCGGGCAGGGAAGTGGAGCTGAGTCCATGATCAGATCAGCCATGATCTTATTGAATGCCGGAACAGGCTCAAGGGACCAAATGGCCTACTCCCGCTCCTATTTCTTATGTTCTTATGTTGTTACACACAGCAAGATCCCACGAATAGCAAATGAGAAGAATGACCAATTAATTTGTTTTATTTAAGTTGCAAATATTGGCCAGAACATCAAGACAACTTTGTGCACAGTGCCATAGATCTTTTGCTTCCATCTAAACAGGCAGCCACAGCCTTGGTTTAGCATCTCATCTGAAAAATGGATAAAGTGGAAAAGTGTCCTCTTCCCTGGACTGACAATCAGCCTGTGATTTACCCAAATTACAGACTGTGATCCGCTATCTCAGCACAGAAACATCTACCTGGGGATTTCCTTTTCTCCCAAAGCCATCGGGGGAGGAACAAGTCAAATGTACTTGAATGGAGCACATTCTGTTTAATCCTCCTATAAGACTAGTTAATACAGTACTACATTGACTAGTGCCAGATGAATGGATAGGTAAGAACAGAATTGAAGTCTATAGTGTATGAAACACAATGGTTCTTGTGATGTTGGAACTTTGGAAATGTCACCTTCGGAATGTGACTGGTCACAATAGAAGAAAACAGATAGTAATATTAGAATGGTGTTCTGCCAGGTTATCTTGGGGATCGGGGAGACTTTCTGCATTGGTTTTGTTTCTTGGGAATATTACCAGTAGTTACTAAAATAACAAAAATGACTTGCATTTATATAGCGCCTTTTACAACCTCAGGACATCCCAAAGCGCTTTACAGCCAATGAAGTCCTTTTGAAGTCTAGTCACCGTTACAATGTAGAAAATGCGGCAGCCAATCTGCCTAACCTCATTTAGAAGACAAAATAAATAGAACTGTGTCAATGAAGGGACTAATCATACCTGGTCTGTCAAAAAAATGGGTTTAGTGGGCTTTCTTAAAATGGCAAAAGTTTGCTGTGACAGTAAAATGATTTTGTTTCCAGACAAAAATTAAGCTTATCTGCACATTTAATATGTATTTTAATGACCTAGGTAATAAATCAGTTGAAAGTGTCGAATTATGTTACATCCAGTATCATAAGATGTCCATTTTGAGTGTTTCTGAGGAGTGCTGGTAAAAACTCTTAAAATAAGCACTTACACAATATGCATTCCATCAAACACTCCCATCTTGCCCAATTCAGTTTTCTACTTGTTAAATCAAATGTACATTCATAGCTAAAATGTACCCTTGCCTCATTCTCCCGAGCGACTGTTCTATTACATGTATAATAATAAGGAGTGTATATTTATTTTAATTTTGCAGCACAGACTCTCCATTGTCACCATTGCAAATGCCAAGATGGTAACTGTTCATTAACCTATTAAAGTCTAGCCAGAGTAAATCCCTTAAGTCCTATAACTAGTCCCAAAGTGTCATTATAGTATTAATAAAGGGGAAAGGGCTGACACAGCATGCTGTGCCATGCAGCAGTAGAGTGAAGGTTGATGCCTGTGATCAGACAGAGGCCTGATACCCCACACACGCTTTCCTTCTCCTCGCAGCTTCCTCGTGAATGAATTTGGACACGCTCATTGTTACTCCTCTGACTCATTCTTTTTCGGACCTCAGAACTATGCCAATCCTCAACACCCTCCCTCCGTCGCTGCTTCCTCCCGCCAGCTTTTAGAACCACAGCTGAAGCCAATCCTGATGTTATCTCAGCTTATCACATGCTCTTTGCGTGAAGCCTCTACGCGCTGTCCCTGTGACTCTCGTTCTTCTGCCTCAAACCTGCACTGACGTTTTTTTTCTTATCAGCCTCGCATTTAAAGCATTCTTTTTTCCCCTCGAGTTTGCAGCATTCCTTCTCCTCGCATTTCACCTTCACAGCCTCTCGTTTCAGCATCTCTGACTGCCCTGCGCATTCCTTTAATTCTTCCCTATGCAGCTTACAGCTGAACTGTTGCTCTGTCTAATCTTTCTGAGCCCGTGTAAACATTTTTAAGTGCTGCTGTTTGCCTCGGCTGAACTTATGTTTGAATAGCCTGTTGGTCTCTGAGTGATATTCTGCTCCCACCTTTTAATGCCTCCACGGTTAGGTTTTGGGGGGATTTAGTTCAAATATTTTCTTGGGCTTAGTGCCTCAGACTACTTCCGTCCCTGTGCATTTATTTACCTGTTCATTGTCTAGGCTATGATCACTGTCTCTTCGCTTACTAACATATCACATTCCCTTTTGTCAGCTTCCTCGACTTCAGAAGGGGATATAGAAAAAGCACTCCATTAGGCCATGGTTTAGGCTATAAACTGCCAACACAGATTGATTAAATAGTAAATGGAATAGTCGCAATAATATGCTGTAGATTTACAGTAGTTCCACACTTCTCAGAAGATAGAAATTAATAAACAGTCGCATCTGCTGTGCTAAACTTCAGTGTGAACTAGACCTGGCGCAAGGACCTGAACATTAACCGTTGCTTCACTTTTGCAGTTTTTCACTGAATCACCTGGAGCCCACCTTAGTGTGGCCACAACTTTAAAAAGATATTGGCATCTCACGGGATGGAAATTCTCTTTTTTGCATGAAACAGTGTCAGATAAACTTCTGAAGAATTGTTCTCAAATAAAGCCCTTAAATCAATAAAGTAAGTCTGTAATCTCAGCCATCGCTGCGTGCCAGGTGAGAGTTTCAATCTATAACATAGGCATTTTAACAAATACAACAGGCCCATGAAGGCTGCTGATTGATTTACTCAAATCCCACAGAAAGTCAAACGAAGGGAGGAGGTCGCCTCACTGTCCCTCCAGCACAAGACACCGAGTTCCAGTGCAGCCCAGGGTAGTGGGCTTAAAGTCACACTTCTTTTTCTTTCTCTCTCTGTCTGTCTGTCTCTCTCAAGCACAAGGTTCTTACGTGAAAATAATTTAGGCACTCTCAATCCAGGCCTCAATGGGCATCAGTCTGTATGAAACTGGCCACAATTCAGTACTAATTGGAAACAAGTTGGCTGTTTTACTGAAATAGGCACAATGGGAAAAAAATCACGCTGGTGCTGTGAAACTTGCTCTTTTGAAGTTGGCAATTAGGCACATTGTTAGGAAAAAATGTAGAGTGAGTTTTACCCTGTATCCGACACCTGATTTTGGAGTTCTTGATTACAAAGAGGGGATGCATGAACAGAAAGACCTGAGGGTATATGTGCACAAATCATTGAAGCCGGTAGGGCAGGTTGAGAAAGCGGTTAAAAAGCATACTGGATCCTGGGCTTCATAAATAGAGGCATAGAGTACAAAAGCAAGGTAGTTATTGTTATATATGCAGACTATAGATATACTCTCTGTATAGTCACTGTATAGTTGCATAAGATGGAGATCTTGTTACCTGATGTACTATCAATAAGGTTTACACTGTGTATATACTATGCTGGCACCACTAGAGGGTGCAACTGGTGGAGACTGGGGGTTCCTGCCCCTGTGGCAGAGGCTGTCCACCAGCGAGCCCTGTGGTGGGAGACCTGAGGGCCACCTGCATAGGTGTGCAGGGCCCAGTATAAAAGGCTGCCCACCATGCTTGTAACTCCAGAGTAAGGCACAAATAAAGGACCAAGGTCACTACAGTTTGAATACAACACATTGCCTCGTGGAGCCATTCATAAGTGCATTACAGACATTACAGACATTACGACGAGAATACGGACTTTCACGCGATTATGGCTACCTTTGGCACACTAAACGACTTCGCAGAGGGTGATGATTGGGATGCCTTCACAGAAAGGCTCGAGCAATATTTCGTGGCAAACGAGCTGGCAGGGGAGACGGACACATTGGCGGAGAAGGGCAAGGCAATACTGCTGACCAGTTATGGGCCCGAGGTCTACCGCCTTGTCAGGGACTTGCTGGCTCCCACAAAGACCAAGGTTAAGACATACGATGAGCTGACTGAACTAATTCGCGACCAACTAAAACCAAAACAGAGCATCTTCACGGCCAGGCACAGATTCTACACTCACCGCAGACCTGAGGGCCAGGAGATTGCAAAATATGCTGCCGACCTCAGGAGACTTGCGGCACCGTGTGATTTTGGCACGCACCTCAACGAAGCATTGCGAGACATCTTCGTTGTGGGAATTGGCCACGAGGGCTTCCTTCACAAGCTATTATCTGCCGACACCAAGTCAACCTGCAGAAGGCCATCAGCATCAGACAGGTGTTCATGACCTTGACCTGCAGCACCAAGCAAATTATTCATCCTGGAGACTCAAACCTGGCAAGTACTGTACACAGAATGGTGCCTTTCACAAGCAAGACTGTAGAACGTGGCTCTGCCCAGGGCAGAGAGCACAGACCTCAGGGTTCCAGAACTCAGAGTCCGCCGAGGGGTGCTAATCGAGTAGCACCAGGCTGGCGTTGCGAAGGAAACCATAGGGCTCACCAGTGTCGGTTTGCTGAGTACGTATGCAAAGCCTGTAACACGAAGGGCCACCTCCAGCGTATGTGTAAAAGAAATACGACTCACCGTCTAGCAGAGGAGTCGGTAGATGACTTTGAATCCAGTAGGGAGTATGATGATTTGGCCAGAGAGGCAGCTCAGCCCCAAGAAGAAGTGTAAGGAGTGTATACCTGCACCACCGATTGTCCTCCAGTGAAGATGGAAGTCGAGATAAACGGCGTTCCAGTCTTCATGGAAGTGGACACGGGAGCGAGCCAGTCAGTGATGAACCAGGATGCCTTTGAGAGGCTATGGAATGAAAAACGACCCAAGCTGGTTCCAGTACAGGAAAAGTTACGCACCTACACCAAGGTGCTGATCCCAGTCCTTGGTAGTGCGGATGTAAGTGTAATCCATAATGGCGCGGTGCACAAGTTACCTCTGTGGATTGTTGCAGGTGATGGTCCAACGCTACTCGGAAGAAGGTGGATGGGGAAGATCCAGTGGAAATGGGAAGACCTCTTCACTCCAGCAATTGATGTTCCCCGTGCTCAGAGGCAGAGCAAAACCTCACCTTCGCTTGGGCCAGGCACCAGAGAACAGACCAGTGCAGCACCTGAGACACAGCGAGTCCATCATGACTGCGTGGCAATGGTCCGACCGGAACGACCTAAAAGTACCTTCCTGGCTCCAGTGGCAGGACTCATGGGAAGGAAGATCGAATTCACAGGCACTCTTCCAGCTTTTGAATCACAGGAGAGAAGGATCAAGGCAGTCAACCTCGAGGACAGAGGCAAGATGGCGTCCCTGCTGCAGCGAGGTGCAGCGTGGCTGAAAGAAAAGATGGCCACGGCCAGATCATGAGGTGCAACGCTGAGGGACCAACACGTGGTGTCTAACAAAGGATCGGATTGGGGTAAAGCCAGCAGGGTTCTCTTAAAGGAGATCTGCAACCAACTGAACTTAAAGAGACATTGTATGCACGGCAATCAATGTAACAAACCGATTAAGATTGTGAACAAAATGTTGTTGCGAGATGTCGGGAATAGAGTGTCCCCAAAAGTAGCAAGCGAGCGAACTCGGGAGGGGAAAGGCGCTGATCCTGATACCCTGCCCCAGGTGTCTCCACAAGTTATAGGCCAGCGACCTCAGGAGGGTGAAGGCACTGATCCTGATACCCTGCCCCAGGTCTATCCCACACTGCAGGCACCCGATGGCACTATTCGCCACAGACCTGGAAACGAAAATGGCGCCAATAAGCGCAGTCGACCGCCAATGCCCACCACCCGGGTGGAGACAGCGCAGCCCCCAGACCCAGTCACTACCTCGGCCATGTCTGGGAGCGAAAGGTCTGAACCAATGAGTTCCCCAAATGGGACCTGGAACAGCCAGGTTCCCAACACCGTTAGAGAGCAGGCAGAAGATTCTGCAACCCTCAAAGGAGGACAGGGAGGCCACACACATCTGTGGCTCTGCCCACCACTAGGCAACGGCAAAGGCCCTGAGTCCTGGCAAGGTGAGCGAACCAAGCCCACCCCACTAGCAGGGGGCACAGCGCCGCCATCAGACGACTAGGACCCCGTCCTCGCATACCTGTACTGCTACTTCAGTACTGACCATGACTGAACCATGAATGCAATCTACCCTATGTAATGAATGTAAGTCACTAAACCAAGGTGTCACGATACAAACTGTAACTTCCTTTCTTTGTACTTGCACTGTGCCTGATCCTGTATGTTAATGTAACGGGCCTGCTGCATGATCTCGCTGTGTGGTGGGGGGGGGGGGGGGGGGTGGGGGGAAATGGACGTATGCAGACCATCCAAACTAGTAACCACTACCCAATGTTGTGGCAAGAGGACTTGGGGGTTAACAGGGAGAGAGCCAAGCCAAAGCACAGCTAAGGCGCAAGAGCTATTTACACTAAGTCTGGGGAAAGCTTAGCCAGAGCACATGTTGCAAAGGTAATCGGCACAAAGAACTTGGGGGAGAGTGATGTTATATTTGTAGACTATAGATATACTCTCTGTGTAGTCAATGTTATATATGCAGACTATAGATATATTCTCTGTGTAGTCACTGTATAGTTGCATAAGATGGAGATCTTGTTACCTGATCTACTATCAAGGTTTACACTGTATACATACTTTGCTGGCACCACTAGAGGATGCAACTGGTAGAGACTGGGGGTTCCTGCCCCTGTGGCAGAGGCTGTCCACCAGAGAGCCCTGTGGTGGGAGACCTGAGGGTCACCTGCATAGATGTGCAGGGCCCAGTATAAATGCTTTCCACCATGCTTGTAACTCCAGAGTAAGGCACAAATAAAGGACCAACGTCACTACAGTTTGAATACAACACGTTGCCCCATGGAGTCATTCATAAGTGCATTACAGACATAACAGTTATGATCAACCTGTATAAAACACAGGTTCAGCCTCAGCTGGAAAATTGTGTCCAATTCTGGACACCACACTTTAGGAAGGATGTGAAGGCCTTAGAGAGGGTGCAGAAAAGATTTACAAGAATTGTCCCAGGAATGAGGGACTTCAGTTACGTGGATAGACTGGAGAAGCTGAGGTTGTTCTCCTTGGAGCAGAGAAGGTTAGAGGATATTTGATCGAGGTGTTCAAAATCATGAGGGGTCTAGACAGAGTAGAGAGAAACTGTTCCCATTGGTGGAAGGGTCGAGAACCAGAGGACTCAGTTGTGTCATTTAAAAGTTAATGGCATTGATATAATAGTTAATTGAAAGACCATGAATTTATACCAGTAAGCTTAGCCTCTTGATGCAGATGATGTTCAATCATAATGCGTTAGATGACCAGACTTAGTGTAACAGTGTGTTAGAGCAAGTGTGGTGTCATGGAGCAGTGAGACCCCAAGGTTCACTTCACTCACTCTCTGCTGAGTTTATGATCTCATCCGCGATTGCCCTCCTCTGCTTTCCTATTAAAAGGAGGCGAATTTCACACATCCCACAGTGGCTGGGGGTAGCCTGGCAGCAGGGGTGTACAACCAAGGGGTAAAAATGTTGGGAGAAAAATAAGAGGAAATTACATCTTTGACTGAAAGGGAGGTGAGCAGCAATTGGGGCTCTGCAGTTGGGCTCAGCACTCCTGTGTTCCTCAGGGTTCATATTGCTCTCCAGTAACCCTTATTGGAAAGAACATGTGTGTGGAAGTTGGGTGAGGATAGGATTGAGCTTGAGACGCAATCGAACAGCTGTTAACGCTCACTTTCTTGCCTTTATATATAAGTAATATTTATTTGGGAAAGGTACTGGAAACTAGCCAGTGCCCTTAGAACTGTATTCTCAACAAGTCATTGTATCATCCGAAAACTTCAATTGGGTTCTTGCTCTCTAATTTCTACCCATCCATTATCCTTCCACACTAATTTACTGAGCTTGCAAATCTGGATCAATCAGAAGTGCTGCAGGCATAACTGACAGACCAAGATCACAGCTCAATGTACCTTGTCTGTAGGCCTAAGTCTCCACCATCATTTCCTCCAGTCATCTATTCAACATACAGTAACTTGCGATGGCAGCTGCTGAAAGGTGTTATACGGAGAATAAATAGGATAGAGATGGTCATATAACTCGGGGTTATGTGGCTACCATGATAGGGCTGCAGGGAAACGGGCAGTTGCAAATAAGGCTCTGCCTCTTCAACAGGTGGAATCATCATTCAATGGAACATGGTGCGTGTCCATGCTTCATTTAGGAGCAAGGTGGCACAGCACTCACACTTCAGGGTTCCTGAGCCTTGGCTGCGTCTAAGCAATCTGTACTTAGATCATTGAGTTGTCTCCCTACAGGAAGAGAGTCTGAACTCCATATTGGGCGAGCAGAAAATGCACCTGTGTGGATTTCTCATCAGCTTGGTTTGGAGATTCGGAAGCAGGGTTTCCATGCATATCAGACACCTAAATTTCAGCTAAAAATGACATAGAGCTTAGGACATGGCACATCACAAACAGCAATATGATAATAACCAGATAATCTGTGTTTTAGTGATGTTGGTTGAGGGATAAATATTGGCCAGAATTCTCCTGTTCTTCTTTGAAATAGTGCCATGGCATTTTTTACATCCAGTAAGGGCAGACTTTAACAGCGGATAGTTTAACGTCTCATCCAAAAGACGGCACCCCCAACAACCCAGCACTCCCTCAGTACTGCACTGAAGTGTCAGCCTGGAGTTTTTTGCTCAAGTCCCTAAACCGACAACCTTCTGACTCAGGAGGCAAGAATGCCACCATGACTGTGCCACTGCTGATGCTGCTATAGGCACAGTGCTCAAAACTGTGCAGCATACCCCCAAGTGTGTCCTTACCAGTGCTTTATAAAATGTCAAAAACATTTCCTTAAACTTGTATTCCACAGATCTGTGTGCACTTTGCCACAGTAGTTGCTCCTATGCAATGTGAAACCAACATGATTATACCTGTATAACATTGAGTAGGTGTGTTTATTGCCCTGGTAAATGCTTTTTGCTCAGTGTATCTGTGGAATCTCACCTTGTAATTAAGTGGTTGCCTGGTCAGAGAGAAACAATGTTGCTTTGATGCAGGTTTGAGTTCTATGTGTGAAATGAAGACAGGCATTTCTCATGATACGCCTCATGAAAGAAGCAGTTAGCGGCCATAACATTTTTTTCTGTGATAGGACTAACGTTTTTTTTTGCATCAGGGGTCGTGACAGACACAATGTTTAGTGGCAGGGTCTGAGACCTGCGCGGTTTACAATGAGCTTATGTGGCAGCTGTGATGCTTTTATATTCAATAGCTTTAAGGCAGGGGTGGGAACAATTAAATTGTAGCATGGGTAAGCATCTCCGGAAGAAAAACTTGCATTTATATAGTGCCTTTCACGACCTCAAGACGTCTCAAAGCACTTCACAGCCAATGAAGTACTTTTGAAGTGTAGTCACTGTTGTAATGTAAGAACCTGTCGGGGAAAAATTCTGTATCGCCCCGTTTGGGGGCGGTAATAGTCAGGAGGCATGAGACTTCGTAGCAGACGCTGAAGTCTCTTCCCTCTCCAGAAATTCAGGTTACTGCCCCCGGAAGGAAGTGGTGAGCTAAATGAAGCGCTCCATTCCCTTCCTGGGGCGCTAACGGGGCGGACACCTCAGCAGCGCAGCACACCGGGCCGTGCAGCACTGCCGTATCCGAGGGGCCCTTCCCTGACTTAAAGGGAAAGGCCCACGCTGCCAACTCTGCAGAAGAAAAAGGGACCTACCTGGACCACCATGGACGGGGTGCTGTGCGATCAAGCAGAGTACCGGGCTGAGCGATCGCGGTCAGAACCCCGCGAAGAAACCGGATCAGAAGCGGCAACAAAAAGGAAAGTATTTTTAGACTCGGTCACCTCGCCTTTAATTTCCGGCCCGGTGGCACCAGCCGACCGAGATGCGCCTCCTGCAGCTGTCGGTGTTTTTGCCCGACGCTGCTGAAGGGGCCGAAAGACATTTTCGGGGCTGGGGGGCGAACGGGGCAATGCACACGGTGATGACATCACGATCTCCGGGCGCAGGAGATCGGGGAGCAAAGCTGTAATGCCGTCGCTAAACTCCCGCCCAATATGGCGGGAGTCGTTAACAGCGCCACGCCCAGTCATTAACTCATTTGTGCCCCGTTAACGCCCAGCGGGAGGCACAAATGAGTTGAATTTCTAGCCGAGTAACTACACTTCAGAAGTACATCATTGGCTGCGAAACGCTTTGGGATGTCCTGAGATCATGAAAGGTGCTATAGAAATACAAGTCTTTCTTTCTGATTATTTTAGATACATAGAAAGCTGCATAGGGAACTGGGTGGTCCTGTGCATTACCTTTCAAACCTGAGTTGAAATCCTGACAGACTGATGGGATTAGATGTCTCCTTTATCTAATGTCTGTAAGAATCCTACACCAGCTCTTCTGTGATGTCTGCCTGAGATTGTCACTCTGTTGTCAAATTAGGGTTATTTTTCACTGTGAACCCATTCCCACTCGGGAACTAGGTTTAGACCATCCAAATCATTTCATATAGAATTCTTGAAGCCATCAGGTTGAGGAACCATTCACCTGCTCAGTCTAAGGTCGATTTCAACCCACGTTTCAGATCTTATAGAGATATATAAGATAGTAAGTGGACTAGAAAGAAGAAAAAAATAACAATCTTGCATTTATATCATTCTTTTCACATCTCAGGATGACTCACTTCGCTTCACAGCCAATGAAGTACTTTAAGTGCATCACTGTTCTTATGTAGGCAAATGCAGTTGCCAATTTGTGTACGGCAATGTCTCGCAAATAGCAATTGAGACAACTGGTCAGTTAGCCTGTTTTTGGTGATGATAGTTAAAAGATAGTCATTGGCCAGAAATCCCTTGCTCTTACTCAGATTATGCTATTGGATCTTTTAGATCCACCAGAACAAGCCAGATGGGGCCTCAGTTTAATGTCTTATCTGAAAAGCAGCTCCTCCGATAATGCAGCGCGCCCTCAGTATTACACTAAAGTGCCAGCCTAGGTTATATGGCCAATACTGGAATGGGATTCAAACCCACAACCTTCTTAATTAGAAACTGAAGTGCTCCAACGAGCCAAAGGTTAATTAAAAGCACTGTTTTCAAGTTGAGCCACAACTGCAGGAGAGGCTTATGTATGTACAAACAAACAAAGTTCAACTTCTGCAAACACTTCTCCACACAGAATGATGAATTTCTTTAACTATCTTCCAGATAGGGTAGTGGGGCCAAACACTGGAATCAGTCAAGAGGCAGTTAAATGCTGTTGATGTAGGGGATGGAGAGAAACATTGGATTCTATGGAAGGATTGGCAACAAGAGCTGAATGACCTCCCTGATCTATTCTTATCTTCGTAAAAAAAGCTATTGTGGAATCCATTGATCCTGCCCCAGTGTTTAGATTTTGATATTCTCTTGCGGTTACACTATGCAATGTTCCACAGTAAAACTCAGGAAAAGCGTGACAACCCACTAAGGGAGAAGAAATCAGTGGTGGTGCCAGCATCATTAAGCTGACGCCTGGAAACTATGTTGAAAACCGCCTGAACACCAAATCTTCTGCTACTGCCTTTATCAGGCTGCCAAGAATCCTACACCACTCCCGTTAATATATATGTTCCCAGCTTCTCTTTGTAGCTGTTCCCAGGTTCCTCCCAATTAGCGGCTGCAGCAACTCCTCGGGTGGGACACCTCATTTGTATTCTGGCTTGCACCTCATCTCGACAGCTTAAATCCCGCAGAGCTGGTTTACGGGCTTTTTGGATTTGATTCGGTTCCCTGACGTCATTCCTAACCAGTCACTATAGTGTCGTTAGCCGTATCGAGATCATCACAGTTATTGTCATGTATGCAATATATATATATATATATATCTGTTAACAGTGAACCCGGGGTCTGTTTCTGATGATTTTTTTTTGTCTTCTTACAGAGGTTCTGCTGGATGATTTCCTGCTCACCCACTCAGTCTTCATGCCAACTGACAAGCTGCTGCAGGTTTTACACAAACAATATCCTTCCTTTGGAAAACATTGCATCACTCTCATTATTAAATCAAATGGGAAACTACGTCTGCAATATTCCTATCAACAGCTATTGGGTAAAAAGTTTTTTTACCCATAAATGAATTTACAAGCAAATGGCTGATCATCCAAATCCTTTTTTTGTTTAATTGGAGACCTCCCATATCCTCTGGCATTTGAATGCAACTCTTTCATTTAATTTTTCTCTCTAATGTTCTCCCACACCTTCTGGAGAAATTCACCCCATCTTGCCCGTTGTTTGAGCGTTGAGGGGTGGACAGATTTTGGATCGCAATGTGTCACATCTGATCTCTCCCCACCGGATAAACATCCAAGTGTCCAGGACACCCCCCAAAACTGACATTATGCGCCTAGCATATAGAAATTGGGGTCTCAGTCCCTGTTTTAATTGGACAGCACATGCATGTGCCCACATGTTCCGCTCAATTTCTTTGGGGTCTGTAGTGGCCAAACCAGTAGTCCTTAAAGGACAGCTCCTCTTGGCTCTACACAATACAGTGGGCCACTGCAGGCTGGGGTTCCCCCCGCCCCCACTCCCCCGTACATGAATTCACTGTGACCCGGCTCTTTGTCGGAGCCAGGTGAATTTTCTACGGGCCTATCCGGCGAACTGCACCAGGACGCCCAGTTGTTGACTGCGGCAGGCCAGTTTCATGCAAACACGATCCGAGCTCCAATTTCTAATGAGCCTCGGGCCAGAGTCTATGGACGTGCGTTCCTTTTCTGGCACGACTCCCAGTTTCTTGGCCCCCAACCCTTCCTGGCATATGCTTCCACATGTAAAAACAGAAAATGCTGTAAATCTCAGCGGGTCAGGCAGCATCTGTGGAGAGAGAAGCAGAGTTAATGTTTCGGGTCTGCGACATTTCGTCAGATTTGGAAAAGTTCGAGCTGTGACAGATTCTTGAGGAAGTGCAGGGGCCCTGAAAGGGGGAGGGGAGGAAAGAACACAAGGAAAGGTCTGTGATTGGGTGGAAGGCGGGAGTGATTTAAGAGACAAAAAGGATGATGGGCAAAAATGAGATGGTAATGGCAGTGGTTGTGAAAGCGAGTTTTGGCAGATACTTGATCAAACACGAGAAAGGAAACAGAAAGCAATGAAGATGGACAAGGTAAAAGACGCAAACGGAAATCCCGTCAAGAGGGAAGAGCAGAACTTCTACAAGGCAGGCATTCCTAGAAGAGAAGTGGCAGTGAATTAAACACTAACACAAAAGCAAAATACTGCGGATGTTGGATATGCTTCCATATATCCCTGCCATCGTCCGATTCTCCGTCCAAGTAGCCAGTTTTCATGTGTGAGCCTTTACAGCGAGGTTCTGTTCAACTGTGAGCGGAAGCAATAAAGCCAAGTCGTCACTTGACATCCAATCACATACACGTCCCATCAGCCAGGGTCGGCCGCTTGGAAATCAACTCGGGCAGGAATTATTTTTTTCCCACTTGCCCAACTGAGTGATGCTGAGCACAGATACTGCACCTAGACCACCCTCATTACTGAGGTCAGTCAGTTCAGCACTGGCTGGGATCAAACCTGAGACCCTCCATGGCTGAGCTCCACCCACAGCAGTGTACTTTCCCAGCAAGTGCAACAACTATACTGTTGCTTCTATTAGCCTGAGCAATGGTTGGCCATCCAGGAGTTCCATTAATGAGAGGGATGTAAAGGAATGTGAAATCTAGAGCAGTATTGCTATATAGCCTTAATCCTAATGAGCATCTTTCACAATAGCCCCAGCCATCTTGTTCTGCCCTAAGTCCCATCCGAGCAATTTGTTGTGGCTGTCAGATGGCACATTCCACAAATAGCAACCTGCTGTTGCATGAAATGGTTCTATGGAGCATCCCGCAGAACCATTTCAGCAAGAGTGACACACAAGGTTGGAACACAGTCCCTCAGAGACTTGTATTCAGATCCATGTCTGTGCGGAGATCTCCTCCATCTAGTGGTGCAATCCGTTCGAACACACCCTGAGTTATCCTGATAGCATAATGGGTAATCGCATCATTGGGTGAGTAACTGAGACACTCAGAGCAGAAAGGGATCCGTTTCAGTTCCCAGTCGGTGCTAATTTCAGCCAAGGCTGCTGTAGGGGCAGTGAACTCAATACCCTTAGATCGGAACGGGGGAATAATATCAGCTACAGTTCCCAATCATGGTCACCATCCAGTGATCTTTGTTGGAAAGTGTGTGTATGTGCGCGCATAGAAACATAGAAAATAGGTGCAGGAGTAGGCCATTCGGCTCTTCGAGCCTGCACCACCATTCAATAAGATCATGGCTGATCATTCCCCTTTCCTGCTTTCTCTCCATACCCCTTGATCCCTTTAGCCGTAAGGGCCATATCTAACTCCCTCTTGAATATATCTAATGAACTGGCATCAACAACTCTCTACAGCAGGGAATTCCACAGGTTCACCACTCTCTGAGTGAAGAAGTTTCTCTTCATCTCAGTCCTAAATGGCCTACCCCTTATCCTAAGACTGTGTCCCCTGGTTCTGGACTTCCCCAACATCGGGAACATTCTACCCACATCTAACCTGTCCAGTCCCGTCAGAATCTTATATGTTTCTATGAGATCCCCTCTCATCCTTCTAAACTCCAATGTATAAAGGCCCAGTTGATCCAGTCTCTCCTCATATGTCAGTCCTGCCATCCCGGGAATCAATCTGGTGAACCTTCGCTGCACTCCCTCAATAGCAAGAACGTCCTTCCTCAGATTAGGAGACCAAAAATGAACACAATATTCCAGGTGAGGCCTCACCAAGGCCCTGTACAACTGCAGTAAGACTTCCCTGCTCCTATACTCAAATCCCCTAGCTATGAAGGCTAACATACCATTTGCCTTCTTCACCACCTGCTGTACCTGCATGCCAACTTTCAATGACTGATGAACCAAGACACCCAGGTCTCGTTGCACCTCCCCGTTTCCTAATCTGCCGCCATTCAGATAATATTCTGTCTTCGCGTTTTTGCCCCCAAAGTGGATAACCTCACATTTATCCACATTACACTGCATCTGCCATGCATTTTCCCACTCACTTAACCTGTCCAAATCACCCTGCAGCCTCCTAGCATCCCCCTCACAGCTCACACCGCCAGTGTCATCTGCAAGCTTGGAGATATTACACTCAATTCCTTCATCCAAATCATTGATGTATATTGTAAAGAGCTGGGGTCCCAGCACTGAGCCCTGCGGCACTCCACTAGTCACTGCCTGCCATTCTGAAAAGGACCCGTTAATCCCGACGCTCTGCTTCCTGTCTGCCAACCAGTTCTCTATCCATGTCAGTATATTACCCCCAATACCATGTACTTTGATTTTGCACACCAATCTCTTGTGTAGGACCTTGTCAAAAGCCTTTTGAAAGTCCAAATACACCACATCCACTGGTTTTCCCTTCTCCATTCTACTAGTTACATCCTCAAAAAATTCAAGAAGATTTGTCAAGCATGATTTCCCCTTCATAAATCCATGCTGACTTGGACCGATCCTGTCACTGCTTTCCAAATGCGCTGCTATTTCATCCTTAAAAATTGATTTCAATGTTTTCCCCACTATTGATGTCAGGCTAACCGGTCTATAATTACCCGCTTTCTCTCTCCCTCCCTTTTTAAAAAGTGGTGTTACATTAGCTAGCCTCCAGTCCATAGGAACTGATCCAGAGTCAATAGACTGTTGGAAAATGATCACCAATGCATCCACTATTTCCAGGGCCACTTCCTTAAGTACTCTGGGATGTGGACTATCAGGTCCTGGGGATTTATCGGCCTTCAATCCCATCAATTCCCCTAACACAATTTCCCACCTAATAAGGATATCCTTCAATTCCTTCTTCTCACTAGACCCTCGGTCCCCTAGTACATCCAGAAGGTTATTTGTGTCTTCCTTCGTGAAGACAGAACCAAAGTATTTGTTCAATTGGTCTGCCATTTCTTTCTTCCCCATTACAAATTCACCTGAATCCGACCGCAAGGGACCTACATTTGTCTTCACTAATCTTTTTCTCTTCACATATCTATAGAAGCTTTTTGCAGTCAGTTTTTATGTTCCCGGCAAACTTCTTCTCGTACTCTATTTTCCCCCTCTTAATTAAACCCTTTGTCCTCCTCTGCTGAATTCTAAATTTCTCCCAGTCCTCAGGTTTGTTGCTTTTTCTGGCCAATTTATATGCCTCTTCCTTGGATTTAACACTATCCTTAATTTCCCTTGTTAGCCACAGTTGAGCCACCTTCCCCGTTTTATTTTTTACTCCAGACAGGGATGTATAATTGTTGAAGTTCATCCATGTGATCTTTAAATGTTTGCCATTGCCTATCTACCGTCAACCCTTTAAGTATCCTTTGCCAGTCTATTCTAGCCAATTCACGCCTCAAACCATCGAAGTTACCTTTCCTTAAGTTCAGGACCCTAGTTTCTGAATTAACTGTGTCACTCTCCATCTTAATAAAGAATTCTACCATGTTATGGTCACTCTTCCCCAAGGGGCCTCGCACAACAAGATTGCTAATTAGTCCTTTCTCATTACACATCACCCAGTCTGGGATGGCCAGCTCCCTAGTTGGTTCCTCGACATATTGGTCTAGAAAACCATCCCTAATACACTCCAGGAAATCCTCCTCCACCGCATTGCTACCAGTTTGGTTAGCCCAATCAATATGTAGATTAAAGTCACCATTGATAACTGCTGTACCTTTATTGCATGCATCCCTAATTTCTTGTTGGATGCTGTCCCCAACCTCACTACTACTGTTTGGTGGTCTGTACATAACTCCCACTAGCATTTTCCGCCCCTTGGTATTCCGTAGCTCCATCCATACCGATTCCACATCATCCAAGCTAATGTCGTTCCTTACTATTGCATTAATTTCCTCTTTAACCAGCAATGCCACCCTGCCTCATTTTCCTTTCTGTCTATCCTTCCTAAATGTTGATTACCCCTCGATGTTGACTTCCCAGCCTTGATCATCTTGGAGCCATGTCTCCGTGATGCCAATTACATCATACCCGTTAACTGCTATCTGCACAGTTAATTCGTCCACCTTATTCAGAATACTCCTCGCATTGAGGCACAGAGCCTTCAGGCTTGTCTTTTTAACACACTTTGCCCCTTTAGAATTTTGCTGTAATGTGGCCCTTTTTGCTTTTTGCCTTAGGTTTCTCTGCCCTCCACTTTTACTTTTCTTCTTTCTATCTTTTGCTTCTGCCCCTTTTCTACTTCCCCCTGTCTCCCTGCATAGGTTCCCATCCCCCTGCCATATTAGTTTAACTCCTCCCCAACAGCACTAGCAAACACTCCCCTAGGACATTGGTTCCGGTCCTGCCCAGGTGCAGACCGTCCGGTTTGTACTGGTCCCACCTACCCCAGAACCGGCTCCAATGTCCCAGGAATTTGAATCCCTCCCTTGTGCACCACTCCTTAAGCCACGTATTCGTCTGAGCTATCCTGCGATTCCTACTCTGACTAGCATGTGGCACTGCTAGCAATCCTGAGATTACTACCTTTGAGGTCCTACTTTTTAATTTAGCTCCTAGCTCCCTAATTTCATCTTGTAGGACCTCATCCCGTTTTTTACCTATATTGTTGGTGCATATGTTCACCCTCCCTTTTTAAAATGCCCTGCACCCGCTCCAAGACATCCTTGACCCTTGCACTAGGGAGGCAACATACCATCCTGGAGTCTCGGTTGTGGCCGCAGAAATGTCTATCTATTCCCCTTACAATTGAATCCCCTATCACTATAGCTCTCCCACTCTTTTTCCTGCCCTCCTGTGCAGCAGAGCCACCCACGGTGCCATGAACTTGGCTGCTGCTGCCCTCCCCTGATGAGTCATCCTCCTCAACAGTACCCAAAAGGTGTATCTGTTTTGCAGGGGGATGACTGCAGGGGACCCCTGCACTACCTTCCTTGCACTGCTCTTCCTGTTGGCCATCCATTCCCTATCTGGCTGTGTACCCTTTACCTGCGGTAAGACCAACTCACTAAACGTGCCATTCACGTCATTCTCAGCATCGTGGATGTTCCTGAGTTCATCCACCCACAGCTCCATTGCCACAATGCGCTCTGTCAGGAGCTGCAGGCGGATGCACTTCCCACATATGTAGTCATCAGGGACACCGGAAGCGTCCCTGACTTCCCACATATTACAGGAGGAGCATAACACGTCTCCAAGCTGTCCTGCCATGACTTAACCCTTAGATAAACTTAAATTGGCAACAGGTTACTTACTGATAAAGAAAAGAAAAAGAAAAACTACTTACCAATCATCAGCCAATCACTTATCCCCTTGTCTGTGATGTCACCTTTCGATTTCTTTCTACTTCTTTTTTGCCTTCTCTCCCAGCTGAAGCTGCACCAGCTAGCCTCTCCGACGAGCTGGGCCTTTATAGGCCTCTCGATGCTCCCCGGACTGCCCGCAGATGTCTGCGTGTGTGTATGTGTATGTGTGTGCGTAGGCGTGTGTGTATGTGTATGTGTGTGCACGCACATACCTGCGTGTGTGTGTGTGTGTGTACATTTGTTCGTTGGATGAGGACAAGCTTGGGCTCAGCTATGTTGCCTCCTCATCAAGGCTTACATGGGCAAAGTAGCCAGGTACCAGAGGGCTGCTCACACCCATGGAACAGAACGCTGACCACAGTTAGTGCCGTCAGGGGAGGAGGAGAATTTGGGGATGAGGGTGGGGCAAACAGAACAGCACCTTTTGATTTATGGAGACCAAATTATAATCCAGCGCTGATCGAGGGGTTGAAAGGCCTCAGCCCTCTGATTGCTGTAAAGTCAGATTTGACCATTTAAATCCTAAGCCTGGTACGGTAGTTAAGAAACTCAATGCATAAAACTGCCTGCACAAGTCATAAATCATAATGGGCTGCAAAATAAAAGAGTTAAAAAGATATGATAGCATCAGGATCTCTCACTGTGTCTTCAACAGCAACTTGCATTTATATAGCGCCTTTAACATAGTAAAACATTAGCTGATTTCACATTTTTCAAATGGCCCTTCACCCATTCATTGAGCTGTAATGGGATTGCCTTATAAGACTTGAAAGCTGATCTCCTTAACAGCGTGTTACATACTGCATGAGTGCTTCTGAAAGAGCTGAAAACTGGAATGAAGCCTGCCCTCAATTGAAGAAAGAGAAGGTCCTGAGAATCACAGTCGACTGGGCAGAGAAATGCAAGGATCTTCTGCTGGAAGATGAAATTGCTGTAAGGTTGCTGAAGGTAGGAGGTTGGCCCTGATTGTATATTTTTATGTACTTCTTGACTGAAATTCTATTACTGTGGAAAAATATACCAGAACAAAAGCTAAAATGACTACAGATGCTTTAAATGTGAAATGAAACAGCGGTAAATGCTCAGCATCCATGGAGCGAGAAGCTGACTTAATGCTCCTTTCATCAGAACTCAGTATACCACGTTTAGCATGTTTACTAATTCTCTGAAAATAACGTCTTAATTCTTCAGCTATCATTTGATAACATGGTCGAGAGTAGCAATATCATTTCATTGAGGAATTCAGGTGACATCATAAATCACTAGAATTCAACTCCAGCATGTTATAAATGGCACCTTCTGAAACTCAAATTGCTGGCTTCAGGGGCCTACTCTGAAGGCTGAGTGGTAAATGTATTACCTGATATGGTACTGATCCATACAGGGCCAGCCAGCTCCTGGGTTTGATCCATGACCTGTGCTGAGTTGGCTGATCTCAGCTAGAGATGGCCTGGGCTAAGCAGCGATAATATCAGCCAAACTGGTATCCACTGACCCCTGTTAGAAAGAAAGACTTGCATAGAAACATAGAAAATAGGTGCAGGAGTAGGCCATTCGTCCCTTCGAGCCTGCACCACCATTCAATAAGATCATGGTGATCATTCACCTCAGTACCCCTTTCCTGCTTTCAGCCCATACCCCTTGATCCCTTTAGCCATAAGGGCCATATCTAACTCCCTCTTGAATATATCCAATGAACTGGCCTCAACAACTCTCTGCGGCAGGGAATTCCACAGGTTAACCACTCTCTGAGTGAAGAAGTTTCTCCTCATCTCGGTCCTAAATGGCCTACCCGTTGTCCTAAGACTGTGACCCCTGGTTCTGGACTTCCCCAATATCTGGAACATTCTTCCTGCATCTAACCTGTCCAGTCCCGTCAGAATTTTATATGTTTCTATGAGCTCCCCTCTCATCCTTCTAAACTCCAGTGATACAGGCCCAGTCGATCCACTCTCTCCTCATATGTCAGTCTTGCCATCCCGGGAATCAGTCTGGTGAACCTTCACTGCACTCCCTCAATAGCAAGAATGTCCTTCCTCAGATTAGGAGACCAAAACTGGACACAATATTCCAGGTGAGGCATCACCAAGGCTCTGTACAACTGCAGTAAGACCTCCCTGCTCCTATACTCAAATCCCCTAGCTATGAAGGCCAACATACCATTTGCCTTCTTTACCGCCTACTGTACCTGCATGCCAACTTTCAATGACTGATGTACCATGACACCCAGGTCTCGCTGCACCTCCCCTTTTCCTAAACTGCCGCCATTCAGATAATATTCTGCCTCTGTGTTTTTGCCACCAAAGTGGATAACCACACATTTATCCACATTATACTGCATCTACCATGCATTTGCCCACTCACCTAACCTGTCCAAGTCACCCTGCAGCCTCTTAGCATCTTCCTCACAGCTCACACTGCCACCCAGCTTAGTGTCAACTGCAAACTTGGAGATATTACACTCAATTCCCTCATCCAAATCATTAATGTATATTGTAAATAGCTGGGGTCCCAGCACTGAGCCTTGCGGCACCCCACTGGTCACTGCCTGCCATTCTGAAAAGGACCCGTTTATCCCGACTCTCTGCTTCCTGTCTGCCAACCAATTCTCTAGCCATGTCAGTACATTACCCCCAATACCATGTACTTTGATTTTGCACACCAATCTCTTGTGTGGGACCTTGTCAAAAGCCTTTTGAAAGTCCGAATACACCACATCCACTCGTTCTCCCTTGTCCATCCTCAAAAAATTCCAGAAGATTTGTCAAGCATGATTTCCCTTTCATAAATCCATGCTGACTTGGACCGATCCTGTCACTGCTTTCCAAATGTGCTGCTATTTCATCCTTAATGATTGATTCCAACATTTTCCCCATTACTGATGTCAGGCTAACCGGTCTATAATTACCCGTTTTCTCTCTCCCTTCTTTTTTAAAAAGTGGTGTTACATTAGTTACCCTCCAGTCCATGGGAACTGATCCAGAGTCGATAGACTGTTGAAAAATGATCACCAATGCATCCACTATTTCTAGGGCCACTTCCTTAAGTACTCTGGGATGCAGACTATCAGGCCCTGGGGATTTATCGGCCTTCAATCCCATCAATTTCCCGCCTAATAACGATTTCCTTCAGTTCCTGGAGTTATATAGCGCCTTTCACGACCACTGGATGTCTCAAAGCGATTTACAGCCAATGAAGTACTTTGGAGTGTAGTCACTGTTATAACTGGCGCAGTAGCCAATTTGCACACAGCAAGCTCCCACAAACAGCAGTGTGATAACCAGATAAACTGTTTTTGTCATGTTGATTGGCCAGGACACCGGGGGGGTACCTCCCCTGCTCTTCTTCAAAATAGTGCCATGGGATCTTTTACTTCCACCTGAGAGAGCAGACAGAGCCTCAATTTAACGTCTCATCCAAAAGACGGCACTTCCAACAGTGCAGCATTCCCTGAACACTGCACTGGAGTGTCAGGTCCCTGGAGTGGGATTTGAACCCACAACCTTCTGACTCAGAGGCAAGTGTGCTGCCCACTGAGCCACAGTGTGCATAGTACTGGACTTGGCTGTGATGCTATACATGACTCAATAGCCCACTGTCTCCCGCTGCCAAGACTCACGAATAAAGAATCGAGTCTTGGAAAGTTGCTGGTACCCATGGGGAAATACCCCAGCAAAAGTCAGCACTGTCAGGAGAGGTAATAGAGGGAGAAGAAAATTGGGGAGAAAAATTACTTGATTTTAGTCACTTAAAACGGTACGTCTTACTCAACAGGCTCCAAATGTTACATCCCAATATTTAGCAAGGTTACTGTGAGCTTTGTGTTATGTTTTATAATTAGTAGTTTTCCTGTGGCATTGCTTACAGTAAATCAAATGACTGGAATATTATATCATGTAACATACAATGTATTATTCTGCAAAGGAAGAGCCGTAAGGGCCATAAACTCTAATTGTCGTTATGTAAACACAGACTCGGGGCAATCAGTGTTTATTATATATGGGGGCAATTTTAACCCTGTTCGCTCAGCAGAAACCAGTTGAAATCACCCTGGCTCTTACCTGTCCGAAAGCTGCCATGATCGCAAAATTTGCATTTTTATCCTGCTCCCCTGAGCAGGCAGTGAGGACAGGCACCCGGAGCCAACAGGGTCCTTCTTCACATATTGTAGTCCGATGGCATCATTGAGACCCGACTGTAATTTTAACTCAGGCCTGAGCGGGGAATCCACCCGGAGTTAAAATCGGGACCAGTTTTCAGGGAACTTTGAAATGTGATTGTCAGTGTTAGGCTGCAGTTCAGAAATATGAAACAAAGGCCAACTTCTTCACGTACTATGCTGTATTATATTCAGTCATAGATTTCTAGGAACACCCAAACTGACAATGGTGTTGGAACATGCATATCAGTTAGAACTAAAACCCAGAGTGATAGGTGAGCATGATAAAGTTTCTTGTGACATTATGACCTAACCGATTGTATAATGCAGTAAACCAGACTGTGACAAATGTGGTACTTGCAGAAATTGGAAAACCTATTTTCTTCGGGGTTACAAATAGCAGCAAGGACATTTCATCAGCTGAACAGTCCGACTACTTTTTACAAAAGCTGCAACAAACACTTACTCTCCAATCACAAGACTGTCTCGAAGCAGGGGGAGAGAGTTAAGAACAAACATAAGAACATAAGAAATAGGAGCAGGAGTAGGCCATATGGCCCCTCGAGCCTGCTCTGCCATTCAATAAGATCATGACTGATCTTCGATCTCAATTCCACTTTCCATAGCCCTTGATTCCCCTAGAGCCCAAAAATCTATCGATCTTAGCCTTGAATATTCTCATTGACTGAGCTTCCACAGCCCTTTGTGGTAGAGAATTCCAAAGATTCACAACCCTCTGAGTGAAGAAATTCCTCCTCATCTCTGTCTTAAATGGCCGACCCCTTATCCCAAGACTGTGCCCCCTAGTTCTAGACTCTCCAGCCAGGGGAAACAACCTCTCAGCATCTACCCTGCCAATCCCCCTCAGTGTCTTATATGTTGCAATTAGATCACCTCTCATTCTTCTAGACTCAAGTGAGTATAGGCCCAATTTACTCAATCTCTCCCCGTAGGACAACCCTTTCTGCCCAGGATTCAATCTAGTGAACCTTTGTTGCATCGCTTCTAAGGCAAGTATGTCCTTCCTCGGATAGGGAGACCAAAACTGTGCACAGTATTCCAGGTGTGGTCTCACCATAGCCTGGTACAATTGTAGCAAGACTTCCTGGGGCCGAACTTGTCCTTCTCCTTAAGGCCTGTTACCAGCACAGATGGGTGGCCACACTGCGGAGTGGAGTGGCCGCCGAATTTTCGTGGAATGGCTGCTGCTAGCCTAATTGCCCTACCGAGTTTTCACGGCGGTTTAACCGATCTTCCCCCTACCACTCTGCGGCTACCGATCCGTGGTAAGCGTGTCATCACCATGCACACCGTCGATCTACCCCCCCCACCCCCCCCAACGGCGACATTCTCCTCTGAAAACCTTCGGCCCGCCCGAAGGTGCCAAAACCTGTTTTTTCCCAGTGGTCCAGTGAGGCCCTGCCCTTCTGCAACGATGGTGCAGCTTCCCTTAAAGGGGAGGGCTCACTGCCGCTGACACCATGTTTTTTTTTATTGGCCGACTGCCATGTCGGCCCGACAATTATAATTATGCCCCCGGGTTCGGCCGGGCTGCCAACATGCCGCCTGGCATCCCCTCTTGGGTGCCAGGCCGCTGGCCCGGCCGAAACCCTCCCTGGTGGCCCAGTGGGCCAAAGCTTTTAAATGGCGGTGGCTCTCCCCTTTAAGTGAAGGGAAGAGCTGTGGTGACGCGGCACCATGATGACGTCATCGCGGTGGTCACTCTGCACCGCCCCCAACTTCCGCCCTTCAGATGATGCCACCGCCCCTCAAATCTTGTCACAGTCCCCGTTAAGAGCGACTTCCGGATCCAAGGAAAAAAACCAACAAAGTGGAATGTCGCTCAAGAGGCGACCTGAACCGCAGCTGTGATAAAAACCAACAAAACGGGGTGGGAGCGTTTCTGGTGGGGGGCAATTTCTGCCGCCCTTACTCTTGTATTCCAACCCCCTTGCAATACAGGACAACATGCTATTTGCCTCCCTAATTGTTTACTGTAACTGCATGCTAACTTTCTGTGTTTCCTGTACAAGGACACCTAAATCTCTCTGAACACCATCATTTAAATATTCTGTTTTGCTATTCTTCCTACCAAAGTGAATATCCTCACATCTTTCCCCACATTATACTCCATCTGCCACTTTATTGCCCACTCAATTAACCTGTCTATATCCCTCTTTGTGTCCTCCTTGCAGCTTACTGTCCCACCTAGCTTTGTATCATTGCACTCGGTTCCTTCATCTAAGTCATTGATATAGATTGAAAATAGCTGAGGCTCACGCAGTGATCCTTGCGGCACCCCACTAGTTACAGCCTGCCAATCAGAAAGTAACACACTTATTCTGTCTGGTAACCAATCCTCTATCCATGCTAGTATATTACCCCTTACCCCATGAGCCCTTATCTTACGTAGCAACCTTTTATGTGGCGCCTTATCGAATGCCCTTTGGAAATCCAAATATACTACATCCACTGGTTCCCCTTTATCGAACCTGCTAGTTACATCCTCAAAAAACTCCTCATAATTGGAACAAAAGCAAAATACTGCGCATGCTGGAAATCTGAAATAAAAACAGAAAATGCTGGAAACACTCAGCGGGTCGGGCAGCATCTGTGGCGAGAGAAACAGAGTTAACGTTTCAGGTCGATGACTTTTCGTCAGAACTGGAAAAAGTTAGAGATGTAATAAGAAAGAACAAAAGGGAAAGTCTTATTGGGTGGAAGGCAGGAGTGATTAAATTAAAAAATCATACCTTTTGTCATTTGATCTCTCCTGCCTTCCACCCTATCACTGACCTTCCCTTTTGTGCTTTCCTCCACTCCCCCTTTCCCTGCCCCTATATTTGCTTAAAATCTGTTACATCTCTAACTTTTTCCAGTTCCGATGAAAGGTCATTGACCTGAACCGTTAACTCTGTTTCTCTCTCCACAGAAGTTGCCTGACCTGCTGAGTGTTTCCAGCGATTTCTGTTTTTATTTCTAATAATTGGATGTTGAGCAGGAGATGAGAAGGACCCAGGTAGCATGCAGAAAAACGCGGCCAAAATAGGTTCTTATGAAAGCTTATGAAGGAAGTTTGCGGGATAAACGGCAATGTGTGCGTGGAAGCGAGGGTTCAGTGACTGAAAGTTAGACATCCGATGGGGAAGCGGAAGGAGTAGGGAATGAGGAAGAATCGAGAGCTGGAGGGGTGGAGTGTACGGCGGGTGAAGGTCGCTGAGATAAGGTGGAGTATAATCCCTGCGGAACATGGAAACAAGGATGGGACCTTGAAGCTGTGGGAGCCAGCAAGAACAGGTGATACAGTAACTGGAGGATGTAAATTGGAACAATTCCCTTTGGGGCTCAAGGGAAAGAACCTACTACGTGGTGTGATGACGTTCGGGGATGACTCGAATGCAAGTTGCTAAACTGTTGTTCCATAAGATGTCTGCAGCTTCAGTCTGGTAGAACACGCACAAAGCCACAGAAAGCCTCAGAACTTGCCTCTTGGCACCTCCGCTCAATCTTTCTGTGCCGTCTGCAATTAGCAGGGTCAGTTTCATGGCACTTGCAGCCAATTGATGTTGTGCAGACCTGCCTCAAATGGGAGTTGTCTGGTGCGTGTTGGCTCTTGGTTCTCAGAAAAACAGCAGCATGTGCACGGTTGTGGAGAAGTCAGGAGCTTGACTTTGCTTTGCTAGCTGTGCACCTGCCCTGCTGTCACAGAAAGGCCCATACCAGCTGGCACTTGTACACCACACATGGCTGGCCCTTGCAGGCCCGCTGGGCGTTTAGTCTGACTGAATAAACGACAGCTTCCATTAGCTCAGACAATCAGAGCTCACTCCTCACCACTGCTGCCAGGGACAGGAAAGAAAAAACACCTTTGACAGCCAGATAGTCCATTCTGCTTGTCCATCAACTCTCCCAGCCTAGCTCCAACTGCACCTGGAACTCCCCTAAACGCTTTCAATTCCCCTACCTGACCACGTAGATCATTCCAAACATTTATCAGCCTCGAATACAGATTTTTTTTCCTGAGATCTGTATTAAATTTACTTTTCAATGGTTCTAAATTGTGGGATTACTCTTGGATTCCTCCAACCAAGAGCCGGCATGGACACGACAGGCCGATTGGCCCTCTTTTGTGCTATAAACTTCTTAAATTTATGCCCTCTTGTTCTACTGGCCTGGCCTCAAGCTAAAATTCTGCATTTCCCCGATCGGTTCCATTATTTTTTGTACTCCGTGCTGCCAAAGGCATTATCATTACCTTATGTGTACTCTAGAAAATGTCATTGTGGTGACAGCACTTTAATAAAATAACAGCATTATCTGCTTGCTGCATGTGTGTTGAGTCATTCTCTATTTTCACGCTGCCAGATACACAAATGCCATATTTTACTAAGGCAGACAAACTAGGGATGGGTAGATTTGCTAAGGCGGCAGTTTGGAAAATATATATTATCTATGTTTTATTTATATCCAATAGGAACTGAATGCTATCGCCAGAAAGGACTTGCATCGCTATCCTAATCTGAAAGAAGAGCTGACCAGGCTTCGGAACATGGTGGAAACAGTGGAATACAGGTCAGGAGCGAGACTGTGTAAATACAAACTGTACACAATGTAGGCGAACCGTATGGGTGAGGAATCCAAAGCTAGCTATCAGATAGGATTGAAATGAAGGATAAGTGCAGATTCCAAATTTGATCCCTGGCCCATGCTGAGCTCGAGCTCTGGTAGGGGTACTGAAGTTGGCCCCAGCACTTGTGGACTGAAGAGCGACGGGGAACGCCAGGGTAGTTGCTCAATCGTGCACAGGGTATGGATGTGAGTTGAGGGTAAAACCTGGCTTGGTTGCAGTGACCTCCACAGCCAAATAGCCTGCGACATACGCCATTGAGGCTGATCTATAAAGAGCTGTTGAATAGCCAGAGGGCAATCAGCACCCACAGAACCCCACCCCAATCTGAGTTGGTGTCTTCAGGTGAGGGGGCAACAGAAAATAGAAGCAAAAAATACATAAAGCCAGCTATCAGATAGGATTGAAATTAAGGATAAGTGCAGATTGCAATCAGCCGATCCCAAAACATCACAGCAAAGGGAAGAAGTTATTTGCATATTACAGTATTAGAGAAAACAGTACATCAAGATTTTAAAAAATTAATTCTCGGGATGTGGGTGTCGCTGGCAAGGCCGGCATTTATTGCCCATCCCGAGTTGTCCTGAGGTGATAGGCCGTCTTCTTGAACCGCTGCAGATTCTTTGTAGTGGTTTACTATAACTGAGTGGCTCGCTAGGCCACTCCAATCCACAGTGCAGTTAAGAGTCAATCCCGTTGGTATTGGACTGGAGTCACATATAGGCTAGGCCAGGTAAGGACGGCAGGTCCCCTTCCCTAAAGGACATTGGTGAACGAGTTGGATTTTTACGACAATATGATAGTTTTTTGGTCACTCTTATTGACATCAACTTTTTATTTCCAGATTTTTTTAAACACCAAATTCAAATTCTCAAACTGCCATGGTGGGAATGATCAGCCCAGGCTACTAGCCCAGTAACAACCACTACACTACCATTCTCTATGACACCATCTGTGTGGTTTAAAAAATTTTTTGAACACTTTGCTTATTAGTTATAAAGATATTGAAGAGGGGCAATAAAAGGCTGTTTGACAGAGTCAAGAATCATCCAATTGGGTAAGAAAGATTCTGTTTGCTTTGCAGTTGGCGTAGAAAGGAGATGCGCTGCAAGGATAGACCTGTCCGGTGGGAATATGGGGGTGGGGTAGTTAGAAGCAGGAGGTCACATGAAGAAACCTCCAGCCAGAGTTGGCAACCCAATTGACACATTCTCTGAGACTCCTGTCCTATCTTCCAAAAGACAATCTCAACTATCCAAACGGTAAACTGTGCTAGTATTGCAGGAAACATTTTTATTGGTAGTCAGCTTTCTTCGTTGAATAGATTAGTTCCAGTCGCAACCATGGGAGATCAATATCCTAGCTTGTTTAAGTGGTGTTTTGTAACAGATTTTAGTGTCAGTGAAGTCCCCAGCTATGACAATTGCACAACAAATAAAGTTTGTGCTTATTTGTAACACCAAAAAGCTCTGATTGGGTCCCCTTGATCACATGACCTGATTGCTGATTGGTCCCCTTGGCGGAAAGGACACGCCCAGCAGTTTCTGGAATGTGTAATTAAAACGGCTCTGCCTCCGTAATCTGACTTTGAAAAGTGCAATTCGAGCCATTCTGACTGCTGACTCCAGACAGGAGAGTGCTCACTCTCACAGGTTAAGACCTCCAACCCCCAGCCCAAGTTCCTCACCCTCAGCCCAGGTTCCTGACCTGCTCCCCTGCCTATTTCCTCCCCCAGTCTCATGGCCGCCCCCCAACAAGTTCCTGACAACCCCGCCGCACCATAGAGGGGGCATTGTGTGTGGGTCACAGATTGTTAACAGGTTTATTGGGTATGAAGTGAATAGTGACAGTCGTGATTATTGGATTTCATCCACTCCAATGATGTCACTTATCACACATGCACCGAGCATTCTGAGAAATCAACCCGGTGTCGGGGGAGGAGAGGGAGAACGTGGAGCAGGTGTAAAGGAGGTGGGGTTGGAAGAACGTGATCCGTCTTCCCTGAGTTCCCCCTCTCTCCCCTCCAATCCCCTTTCTCTCTCTCTCTCTCCCCCAGTCACTTTCTCCCCCAGTCTTTCTCTCCCCCAGTCTCTCTCCCCACAGTCTCTCCCCCTCCCCCAAGTCTCTCTCTCCCCCCCAGTCTCTCTCTCCACCAATCTTTCTCTCTCTCCCCCAGTCATTCTCTCTCTCCCCAGTCTATCTCTCTCTCCCCAGTCTCTGTCCCATTCTCTCTCCCCCGTGTCTCTCTCTTCCCCCAATCACTCTCTCTCTCCGCCCCAATCTCTCTCTCTCCACCAGTCTCGCTCTCCCTCAGTCTCTCTCTCTCTCTGCTCCAGTCTCTCTCTCGCGCTCTCCGCCTCGTCCCAGTCTCTCTCTCTCTGCCCCACTCTCTCTCTTCCCAGTCTCTCTCTCTCTCTCTCTCTCTTCCCAGTCTCTCTCTCTCTCTCTCTCTGCCCCAGTCTCTCTCTCTCTGCCCCAGTCGCTCTCTCTCGCTCTCTGCCTCGTCCCAGTCTCTCTCTCTCTCTCTCTGTCTCCCAGTCTCTCTCTCTCTGCCCCACTCTCTCTCTTCCCAGTCTCTCTCTCTCTCCCAGTTTCTCTCTCTCCCCCAGTCGCTCTTTCTCTCCCCCTCTCTCTCTGTCTCCCCCCAGTCTCTCTCTGTCTCCCAGTCTCTCTCTCTCCCCCCAGTCTCTCTTTCCCCCAGTCTCTCTTTTCCCCCAGCCTTTCTCTCTCTCTCCCCCAGTCTCTCTCTCTCTCTCCCCCAGTCTCTCTCTCTCTCTCCCTCAGTCACTCTCCCCCCCCCCCACACTCTCTCCCCCCACACTCTCTCCCCCCCCCACACTCTTTCCCCCCCACACTTTCCCCCCCCCCACACTCTCTCTCTCCCTCCCAGCCTCTCTCTCTGCCCCACTCTCTCTCCTTCAGTCTCTCCCTCAGTCTCTCTCCCCCAGTCTCTATCTCTCTCTGCCCCAGTCTCTCTCTCTCTCTCTCTCTCTCTCTGCCCCAGTCTCTTTCTCGCTCGCTCTTTGCCTCGTTCCAGTCTCTCTCTCTCTCTCTGCCCCAGTCTCTCTCTCTGACCTAGTCTCTCTCTCTCGCTCTGTCCCAGTCTCTCTCTCGCTCACTCTCTCTTCCCCAGTCTCTCTCTGCCCCACTCTCTCTCTCTCCCCAGTCTCTCTCTCTCCCCAGTCTCTCTCTCTCCTCAGTCTCTCTCTCGTCCCCCAGTCTCTCTGCCCCCAGTCTCTCTCTCTCTGCCCCCAGTCTCTCTCTCTCTCTCTCCCCCAGTCTTGCTCTCTCTCTCTCCCCCAGTCTCGCTCTCTCTCTCCCCCCAGCCTCTCTGTCTCCCACCTCCAATTTTTTCTCTTCCACAGAAGGCTGTGAAAATGTTCATGTAGATAATCACAGCGCTATTCTAGGCAAAAGTCCTGGAGATAACCCAAAAGCCCTTGAAGCAGCTCCGGTGTCAATGAGCTCACGCGATTCGTGGTTCAGCCGCACGTCCGCCTTGCTCGTATATCGCATTGCGCATGTGCGACCACATCGAGCACGCATGCGCAAAAAGGGCGGAGTCCAAGGCGTGCATGCACAGAAGGACACAAAAAAGTTGTTGCAAATAATCATTCCAGCAAGTAAACCACCCTCTGGCACTAATGGACTTATTCTGGGATCGTTGTTAAAATGGTAAACCTCGTTAGCACTCTATTAGTTGCTAACAACACTGAGTGGGTGTGCACTTAAATGCCTGTATTGTAATGTTGACTCACAGTATGGTACAGGCTCCAGCATTAACACCATTTATTTACCTTAAATGCAGGCCACCCGAGGAAAGCAGTTGCTTGAGAAAGAAACAGGTAAACCCTCCCCTCACTTTGCGTATTCCTGATATGTGTTAAAACAATAGTTAATGAATTAATTGATGGTGGATTGGTTATAAAGAGGACTTGAGTGGTGCAGTGGGATAACCCACAGAGGGTTTCTGATCTCTGGGGATGGTGTTGAAATCCAGCCTAGATTGATGGGGTGAAGACCTCCTCTGTCTGCTGGCCTATGTGAAACAGATGTGGGAAGTCTCAGGCCAGTTTCCAGACCATATAGCTGTCATTATAGCTCTCCATTTCAATCTGAGGTTTTTAATTGGGTAGCTACTGACCTTATGCATATCATGATGCTATTGACATCATGACATCAGACACATTAAATTTGCTCATGCTTTTCATGGGTCAGAGGTGAACCCAATTGGCTCACAGCACAAAACAATGTGACCAATTGGCACTGAACTGGCGATCTCATTCAGAGAACCCATGAGGATAGCTGGCATGAGACAATAGAAACATCACAACAGGCGCTCCCCGGAGATTGAATTAATGTAGCGGGAGTTCTACTCTGCATCTGACCCATGCTCTACCTGAACATAGGGTGTCCGAGATGGGAAGCAGTACATTTCCCAACACTAATGTCTTGGTCCAAAATAATGCAAATTTAACTTATAAAAAAAGTGAGTTCTGCTTTTTGACCTGGCAGAATGGAGACAGGTTTGCTGGATTGGTCAAAACTTGCTGCTCAACATGGTTGGTAGAACTGAACCCAATCAGTATCATGAGGGCGGTGATGTGAGCAGAGAGAAAGTTAGAAGGAGAAGGGATAATAAATTAAATTACAATTGCTTATTATTTAAAAAAAAATCAATTTGTTACCTTACATCTAATAAAAATCCAGGTTTGGGAGAGCGGCACTATTTCGAGCCTTTGCGCTCTACCCTGTGCTGATACCAGAAATGCAAAGGTATACCCATCAGGAAAGGATGAACAGGCTGGGTCTCTTTTCTCTTGGGGGAAAAAGAAGGTGGAGAGTGAGACCTAATAGTGGTCTTTAAAATGATGAAAGGTTTTGATAGAGTGGATACGGAGAGAATGTTTCCACTTGTGAGGAAGAGCATAACTAGAGGCCATCAATATAAGATAGTCACCAATAGGGAATTCAGCAGATACTTCTTTACCCAAAGAGTGGTGAGAATGTGGAACTCGCTACCACAGGGAGTGGTTTAAGTGAATAGTATAAGATGCATTTAAGGGGAGGCTAGACAAGCATATGAGGGAGAAGGGAATAGAGGGTTATGCTGATAGAGTTAGATGAGGAAAGATGGGAGGAGGCTCGAGTGGAGCATAAACGGTGACATGGACTGGTTGGGCCGAATGACCTGTTTCTGTGCCATATATCCCATGTCATGTAATCCTATGTAATTCTTCACTGTTTATTTCATCTTACCTGGCATGCTCCGCATTGACTCAGAACATCAATTGTAACTTTGGAGACCATATCTGCAATGCATGATGTCATTACGGTTCTCCATTCCAATCTTAAGCATTTTGAGTGGATAGTTATTGACATCATGGTGCTATTAAATGTAAGAGTTTTAAGACAGAGAGCAGGAAAAACTTTTTTTTTACACAGGAGGTTGTGGGGTTGTGGGATGCATTGCTAGAATTGGTGAGTGAAGCAGGAGACCACGTCAACATTTCAGAATAGGTTAGATAGGCGTTTGAAGGAAAGAGGAACAAAGAACTTGGGGACAGGATCTGCTGCAAGGATCAAGAAAGTCATCATCATCATAGGCAGTCCCTCGGAATCGCGGAAGGCTGGCTTCCACTCTAAAAATGAGTCATTAGGTGGCTGAACAGTCCAATACAAGAACCACAGTCCCTGTCACAGGTGGGACAGATAGTCATTGAGGGAAAGGGAGGGTGGGACTGGTTTGCCGCATGCTTTTTCCGCTGCCTGCACTTGATTTCTGCACGCTCTCGGCAATGAGACTCGAGGTGCTCAGCACCCTCCTGGATGCACTTCCTCCACTTAGGGCGGTCCCCGGCCAGGGACTCCCAGGTGTCGGTGGGGATGTTGCACTTTATCAGGGAGGCTTGTAACGTTTCCTCTGCCCACCTTTGGTTTGTTTGCGGTGAAGGAGTTCCGAGTAGAGCGCTTGCTTTGGGACTCCCAAGAAAGTGCCCTAAGATAAGCACAGTCCAGGTAATTCTGGGCAACTCAGATCTATATAACAGCATTACAGTTAGCAGGAACCAATCAAAGATTCAGAATGGTTAGAGAGCAAGATCTCACCAACAGAGGAAGGAGCCTGTGAGATACCAGGCAGCCCTTCCTGCTATAAGCTCTGTATTCTGCAAAGTACTTTTAGGCTTTTCTTGACACGTTGTTCAATAAAATGTTAATCCTAATGACAAGTCCAGAAAATATGAAGCAGTTTACAGTATTTTAAATCTGACTTGTTGCCAAAATAGTTTAATAAAGGTATGAGGGGTAGAATTCCTGCGGGAATAGCCACTTACGCGGTTTCTCCGGGACTTCTGTCAAAGTTACAGCGGGAGATTGGGAAAACCCCGTGGAAATTCTACCCCTTGGTATTTAGGGGACAACAAACGGATGTTTACGCTCTGGCACGCTCTCTTTCACAGGTTAAGCCCCTGTTCCGTCACTTCAGTCGTACCGATATCTGTCTGCAGCAGAGGGAGCCTCTCCGTGGCACAGATGAGAGTAAGTTTCAATAGTTCTTCATTGTTACTGTGCCGTGAAGCTGCATTGAGCCGAACCAGGCACATGCTCTCACCAAAATGAACCAAACCCATGTTAGTCAGATAAACGCTTCCAGTCAAACTGAAGCAACCCATGTAAAGTGGGTACACCCTCTCACAAACTCAGAGCCAGCCGTGTTGGACTGGTTTGACTGAGTTGTGACCAAGAAGGACTGGTTCACACAGTGAGTCAGGAATCTGAAAGCAGTTGTCGCCAGCCCACTGGGCGATGAATCGGCATCAGAAGGGGAATGAGTCTGACTTAATGGGCTTCCAAACATATGGCTCCATTCAGTCAAGAGCCGTGGCATCAGAAAATTCACAACATGAAGCTGAATAATTTCTAAACAAAACAATACATTTTAAAAAAAGAAAGGGCTAAAAATTCAGTATCGCCCAGTTTGAGGCGGTGACACTGCCTGGTCGCTAACTTTAGCGTCGGGCGATGTTTACCGCCTCCAACCAGGATATTCACTTTTAGCACACCAAGAGGAGAGTGGAGCACTAAGGGAAGCGGTCCACGCCCCTTTTTGGCGCTAACCCTGATTCCTGGAGAGCTATAGTGGGAGCACTGCTGAAGTTCTGGCACTAAGAAACTGACTTTCTAGCGCCTAAAGGGGAGGCCAGCTGGAGTGCCAGAAAAGTTAAAGGAAAGGCAAGGCAGCTAAACCGCTTGCTCCCCCTCGGACATATCACCCTGGCAGCTTCTCCGTGACGCCTGCTTTCCCTGGAAGTAGCACCAGGCGCTACAGCAGACGAAAGCAGTCAAGTTTGCGAGCGTTGCACACTCTCTGACGCCACCCAGTGGGTGGCACTAGAGTGTGCAGTGTGAGCTGTTAGCGCTGCCAGTAGCCTTTCACTGAAGGTCGCGGGAGGCACTGCCAGCACGACACTCGGTCGCTGAGATCTTAGCGGCCTGTTAGCGTCCCTCTCGAGCACTGATGGGTGGTGCTAGCAACTGAATGTTTAGCCCAAAAATTTGCGTTAATGACCTCAGGATGTCCCAAAGCACTTTACAGTGCTTTTGAAGCATAGTCAGTGTTGTTATGTAGGAAACACGGCAGCCAATTTGCACACAGCAAGTTCCCACAAACCGCAATGAAATAAGTGACCAGATAAATTGTTTCTTGATGTTGGTTAACAAATAAATATTGGCCAGGACACTGGGGGAACTCCTCTGCTGTTTTTCAAATTGTGCCAAAGGATCCTTTACGTCCAGCTGAGAGGACAGACTGAGGAGTCTCGTCTCATCGGAAAGATGAGATTTACTCATGAACACGATGACATCACGATGATTCTGTAATTGAAAAGCCAAATGAGCAGGCATGCTAAAAACTACACCTTAATAAGACAGAAGAGGAGGTAAACTAGGAGGGAGTGATTATGTGACACAAAGTTTAGAATACTCATGCAGGACTGTGGTATAACATTTTTTCTCTAATGCTCCCAGCCCAGGGGAGTGCTTATTGGTAACTCGGGTTCATGACCAATTCACAGATCCGTAATTTTATGCTCATTAATTGTGGCCGTCCAAATCCAGCAATAGGATAATATAATACCCTGGCAAAGTGAAGATACAATTCTGGGAGTGCAAGGACATTGGCCAACCTGAATGTAGTATTTAGCCAGCTACAGCACAGGTGACTGAGTGTAAAAACTAAACGGAATGGGAATGTCCAATAAATAACAGACTGAACTGTACGCGGTTCCGAAAGGAAAAAAAACGTCTATTGTTTCTGGTTCTGTGCAGACCATGTTTTGGGTTTGCTAAAGTGCAAGGTTCTACTTGGCTTGCCCTAACACTGCTCTTCATTCCATTTCCCCCCGCCCCAGTTTTCTGCCGTGTTTACGCGGCTGATCATTCCTACGTGACCATCAAGAGCAGACTATCTGCGTCGGTGCAGGATATCGTGTTGTCTGTAGCTGAGAAACTTCAGCACTCTGAAGAAGAGTCAAAGGAGCCGGTGCACAAAAACCTGCGACTGGTCGCTATAAGATCATCGGGGGGTAAGTCTTTGGGTCTGCGTTATACATGGGACCCTTTCTCTTTGTAGGTGCGGCTTGTATGTTGGGGATCGATACTCAGTAAATACTGGTGCTGCTGTCATGTGCTGAGCCTCGGCCTGAAATTGGTGTCCTGGCTTTCAGTGGGCAGTGATAGTTTTCACAGTAATATACCATGCCATCCTTCCATCTCTTCTGGTATCTGAACAATACCGCGGGTGCTTTCTGCAAATCAGTAAAATACTGTCAGTGAGTCACACCGTCTCCGCTCACACCCATTGGAGAACCCAACACACAAAACTCTTTGAAGTATAAGATACTCGTGACTCTTGAAATATCTGATACATGTGAGTCAACCTGTCAATGTCAGTCTGGGCATAGTGTATTCAGAAGCTTAGCTATAGCCCAAGGCTGGTAGTGCAGGACACCACCAAGTTTACAAAGAGGAGAAGAGAAAGAAAGACTTTATATCGCATTGTTCACAACCTCAGGGTATTCCAAAGTGCTTTACAACCAACGAAGTATTTTGAAGTGTAGTTACTAGTGTAATAAAGAAAGTAAGCCTTGCATTTATATAGCACCTTTCACGACCACTGGATGCCCCAAAGCGCTTTACAGCCAATAAAGTACTTTTGAAGTGTAGTCACTGTTGTAATGTAGGGAATGCAGCAGCCAATTTGTGCACAGCAAGCTCCCACAAACGGCAATGTGATAATGACCAGATAATCTGTTTTTTAGTGATGTTGATTGAGGGATAAATATTGGCCAGGGCACCTTGTAGGAAACGCAGCGGCCAATTTGTGTGCAGCAAGACCCCATAATCAGCAATGAATTAATGACCAGATAATCTGATTTAGTAATCTTGGTTGAGAGCTAACTCCCCTGCTCTTCTTCGAATAGTTTCATGGGATTTTTTATGTTCACGGTAGAAAGCAGGCGGAGCCTCGGTGTTTAACATTTCATCTGAAAGTCATCACTTCCGACAGTGCAGCACTCCATGGGGTCATAGTTTCAGGATAAGGGATGGGCAATTTCAGACTGAGATGAGGAGAAATTTCTTCACTCCCTGGGTTGTGAATCTTTGGAATTCTCCATCCCAGAGAGCTGTGGATGCTCAGTCGTTGAGTATATTTGATAGATTTTTGGACTCAAAGGGAATCAAGAGATATGGGGATCGGGATGGAAAGTGGAGTTGAGGTCGAAGATCAGCCGTGATATTGAATGGCGGAGCAGGCTCGAGGGGCTGTATATGCCAACTCCTGCTCCGATTTCTTAACTTCCCTCAAAACAACACTGGAATGTCAACCTAGATTTTTGTGCTCGAGTTTCTGGTTTGGGTCTTGAACCTGCAACCTTCTGACTCAGAGGCGGGTGTGCTACCCATTGAGCCAAGGCTGACACCTTGACGACAGGTAAATTAAGAAACAGTGGATTTAGACTGGAGGAGTTGCAATATGTTGAGTCCCTTGCATGAACAAATCTTGATTTCAATGCGGGGAAGAGGAGATGTTTGACAGTGTATTTAGAACTTAGGAGAGAACAAGAGATCACTGACTGTAGCGGGAACAATAAAATATAATGGCGTGACTCCTGACTACGAACTGGAAGCTGCACAAATTTTAAAAATAACGGGAAAATTTAAAAAATAACGTTCACAGTGGCTTGTGTAGCTCTGCAGTCGAGAGCCCCCAAACATCCTAGCTCGGCAGAAAACCATTTTTAAGCACTCAGTAATTAGCATCCTCTCTGTCCTGCACTAATCTGTACTTCCCTGGAATCTTAAACTTCTGGAACTCATTCCCTTCCTCAATCTTCCCTTTCTCCGACAATCTACAGGGGTTTAAAGGCCGAGCTTGCTATCCCCTCACCATTACCTCGCCTTCTCGACCCTCTGCCTTTCACCCCCCATTGTCAATGTAAAAACCACTAACTTATTTTATCACTTGTCGGGGCTGTCGACACTGGAGCTGGTCGGAGAAATGTCTGATCAGAAATACTGAGGCAGATCACAATCCCGTTTCATAAGAACATAAGAAATAGAGCAGGAATAGGCCATTTGGCCCCTCGAGCCTGCTCCGCCATTTAATAAGATCGTGGCTGATCTGATCATGGACTCAGCTCCACTTCCCTGCCCGCTCCCCATAACTCTTTATTCCCTCATCGCTCAAAAATCTGTCTATCTTTGTCTATCAATGTCCCAGCCTTCACAGCTCTCTAGGACAGAGAATTCCACAGATTTACAACCCTCTGAGAGAAGAAATTCCTCCTCATCTCAGTTTTAAATGGACAGCCCCTTATTCTGAGACTATGTCCCCTAGTTTTAGTTTCCCCTATGAGTGGAAATATCCTCTCTGCATCCACCTTGTCAAGTCCCCTCTTTATTTTATATGTTTCGATAAGATCACCTCTCATTCTTCTGAACTCCAATGAATAGAGGCCCAACCTACTCAACTCCCTCATCTCCGGAATCAACCTAGTGAACCTTCTCTGAACAGCCTACAACGCAAGTATATCCTTCCTTAAATACGGAGACCAAAACTGTGCGTAGTACTCCAGGTGTGGCCTCACCAATACCCTGTACGGTTCGAACAAGTGGCTCATACCTGAATAAATTCTACAATTCACACAATTAGTAAATTAAACTAGAAATAAACAAGATTTTTTTTTATCCGTCTATATATTCCTCATTTTGGGAAATCTAGCAACAAGAAACAAAAAAACCCACTGGAGCTGCACATGTGCGACTGCTTCTGGTGTGCTGGCTGCAGTCAGGCCCATAAAATAACGAGCCACAAGAGGCTCAAGTCGCTGAGTTAAAATTACTTTAAACTCACAGAATAAATGGCCAGGTTGCAGTGGGCGTGCAGTAACTGCAGCAGAGATAGTGGGTTGTTTTTGGCGGAAGGAGTAGTATTTCTGAAAGGGAGACTGGATTACCAGGAAGGTGGAAATCAAAACGGACAACAGTTGTCCAAGCGGAAATCTTAAAGGTGTCCAAATTATCCCCTCACTGAGGCCGAAACCTTCAGGCGGGGCTGGTAAATGCCTCTGAAGCACCTCCATCTTCTCATTCTTTGTTGCCCTAGTAACACTGAGCCCGTTTTTCTGACATGTCGTTCAAACTTTTTGCTTTCATTTTGCAGAAAAAACGCTGTTTCGGTTGGACGAAGATTCCGTGTTTACGACCTTGGGCGTTAACACTCATCTGTTCGCCTGCACGAAGGAGTCCGTAGAATCATTGGTGAGGCAGAAACTTCCCAGCACGTTTAAAATTCTCATCCTTGTTTTCAAATCCCTCCATGGGCTCGCACCTCCCTATCTCTTCAAAACCTACAACCTTCTGAGATCTCTGCACTCCTCCAATTCTCTTCTGCGTCCCCAATTTTCATCACTCCATCATTGGTGGCCGTGCCTTCAGCTGTGTAGGCCCTAAGCTCTGGCATTCTCTCCCTAAACTTCTTCACCTCTCTGCCCACTTCTCCTCCTTTAAGATACTCCATAAAACCCACCAAGCTTTTGATCACCTGTCCTAATATCTCCTTACGCGGCTCGGTGTCAAATTTTGTTTGATAACGCTCCCGTGAAGTGCCTTACAACATTAAAGGTGCTATATAAATGTAAGTTGGTATTGGTGTTGGAGGAGGAGGAGGAGATAGGTTAAGCCCGGGGAAGCAAGGTCTTTCTGCCAGAGAAATTGGAAAGTAAGTTTATTTCTATAACTGAAGTTAAAAGCAATTAGGACTGCACCAATCTGCCAGCATACACCAAATAATGGCAGCCAGCCTCAAACTGCACCAGCATGTACCAGCCTATGTAAAACCATCCCACCTGTGCCAAACGATATCTGTCCATAATGAACTGTGCCAAGGCAAAGTACAACATGATTACCCAAAACTAAGCAAAGTTACAGTCCTTGTTAGAACGACCAGCATTTGAGTAGTAATACAGTTCCTTGAAGAAAAAGCACAGGATTTATTTAACAGGAAGTCGTGGGCCTGTTTCAGAGAACGCCTTTCATTGTGTTCGTATGTTTCACTTCCTGACAGTTAACTCGGATCTGGACAATTTGTGCACATAAAGCAGAAGTGTGTAAACCCAGGACTGATGACATAATCTTTTGTCAATGCTGAGTTAGCTAATTTCAACCCAGGCAGTAATAAAAGAGCGAGCCTTGCATTCACGACCACCGGACGTCCCACCGCGCTTTACAGCCAATCAAGTACTTTTTTGAAGTGTAATTACTATTACAATGTAGGCAACGCGGCAGTCAATTTACGCACAGCAAGCTCCCACAAACAGCAATGTGATAATGACCAGATCATCTGTTTTTAGTGACGTTGATTGAGGGATAAATATTGGGTGGGAAGGGAAAAAACAATCAAGGGTTCTTTTACGCTCCTGTGGAGCGCCTTGGGGCGGTTTACAATGTAAAAGGCGCTATATAAATGCAAGCTGTTTTTGCTCCTGATCATTATGTAGTCTCTTCTGCTGGGAAAGTGAAGGTATCTTGAGCATCCCTGATTATAATCGCTCAACCATTGGTGGCCCTGCCTTCAGTTGCCTGGGATCAAAGCTCTGGAACTCCCTGCCTAAACCTCTCTACCTCTCTTTCCTCCTTCAAGGCGCACCTTAAAACCTACCTCTTTGACCAAGCTTTTGGTCACCTGCGCTAATTTCTACTTATGCGGCTCAGTGCCAAATTTTTTTATCTCATAATACCCCTGTGAAACGCCTTGGTACATTTCACTATGTTAAAGGCACTATATAAATACAAGTTGTTGTATGTTGAGGACAGGATCAGCCTTGGCTTTGAGAGGTCTACCGCGGACACTCACTGTTGAGAATCACATAAGAACATAAGAAATAGGAGCAGGAGTAGGCCATTTGGCCCCTCAAGCCTGCTCCGCTCTTCAATAAGATCATGGCTGATCTGATCTTGGGCTCAGCTCCACTTTCCTGCCTGTTCCCCATAACCGTTGACTCCCCTGTAGCTCAAAAATCTGTCTATCTCCACTTTGAATATATTCAATGACCCAGCCTCCACAGCTCTCTGGGACAGAGAATTCCAAAGATTCATGACCCTTTGAGAGAATAAATTCCTCCTCATCTCCATCTTAAATGGGAGACCCGTTGTTTTGAAACTATGCCCCCTAGTTCTAGATTCCCTCACAGGAGGAAACATCCTCTCTGCCTCTAGAGTGAAGAATGGCCAATGGAATGGAATACTGGAGTGTGGCAGGCTCTTAGGCAGCTTTGTACCTTCAGGACCAATACAGCGAAAGCTGGAAAAAATTGCTTCAAACCTGATTTGAGCTTGAAAAATCCCACTGTAATAGATGGCCACATCCATACTGGTGAAATAGGCGACCAACGTTTAAACAAATTGTCTTACTCCCTGATTTTATCAAAGCAAAAACTGATGTGACTTGCACATTCTCACGAAGACTAAGACACCATACATCAAAGTGAACCAATTATGTGTACGCTATTTACCCAATTAACATATGTACAGTGAACTCTTTCTAGAAACCTTAATTATTAACAGGCTATCCCAAGCCACAGAACTAATTGACATAATGAGACATATTTAATCACCCCATCAGCCTATCACTGCTTCTCTAATTATCTTATTCTTCCCTAACCTCAGTTTTCAGAGAGAACAATGCTAAAAGGATCCTACAGATCCCAGGGCTGTGCCCAGAGCTGTCAATCACAGCACACTGTGTGGCAGTCTTTGCCAGATACAGATACATGGTTATGTAACACGCTTCTCTCCAGCTAAAGAAATAATCTAATTTGCAAAAGCATATTTGTAAATTTATACCATTTACCAATATATTGTTACCCTGTATTTTAAAATGCATCTCCTTTCTATTGTTAATATTTTTTTCGTTCTGTATCAGCAATACTTGTGAAACAAATTGCAGCACCATTTTTAACTTAGCCTAAGCTATGCTAAATTTTTATAAATCATTGGTTCGCCCCCTCTGGAGTACTGTGTCCAATTCTGTGCACCACACTTTAGGAAGGATGTCCAGGCCCTGGAGAGGGTGCAGAGGAGATTTACTGGAATGGTAGCAGGGGTGAGGGACTTCAGCAATGTGGAGAAACTAGAGAAACCGAGATTGTTCTCCTTGTAGCAGAGAAGGTTAAAGGCAGACTTAATCGAGCTGTTCAAAATGATGAAGATATTGATAGAGCAGATAGGGAGAAACGATATCCGGGGGCAGGAGGGTCGGGAACCAGAGTTCACAGATTTAAGGTAATTGGCAAAAGAATCAGGGGGAAGATGAGAATATTTTTTATGCAGCGAGTGTTATGATCTGGAATGCAGTGCCTGAAAGGGTGGTGAAAGCAGATTCAATAATAACTTTCAGAAGGGAATTGGATAAATACTTGAAATGGAAAAATTTATAGGGCTATGGGGAATGGCCAAGGGCGTGAAACTAACTGGGATTGCTCTTTCAAAGAGCTAGCTCCAGCCCGATGGGCCGAATATCCTCCTCCTGTACTGTATGATTCTAATATTTTAAATAATTTTCACGGGTGCTTTTTCTGAGGATCTGTGAGAGGGATACAAGATACTTACTGGGACAGAGAAAGTAAATCCAGAACAGAACTTTCAAATACACCAACGCAGCAGGAACAGGGGGCACAAGTCCAAGGTTGTGAACAATTAGATGCAGAGGATAATCATCAGCTCGAACGGGTTGCCAGGAAGGGATGTTGAAGCCAGTAAGCTGGATTCATCTATTTAAAAAATGGTAGACACTGTAAGAGGGAGATGGTAGGGGTTTCAGATACTGATGGACATGCTGTGTATTTCCAGCATTTTCTGTATTATATTCCTCTATTACATACAGGTACTTGCATTTTTTTTTATCTCTAAAAATATTCTTGTCAAACAACAACTAAACACAGTAAACAGCTCAGGATGGGGGAGGGCGTTTGTTTTTCAAGGCTGTGCTTCAAGCCTGGAGCTTCACCAGTGCCAAGTGCAGGACAAAAACTGGGGCTACAGTGTTGTGACCCCCATCTCCGCTACCGCGAGGTTCCACACGGTCTCTCAAAATTGCCCCACAACTCCTTAAATCGGAAGCAAAAGTTGGCCAATTAATATCAAATCTGAAGGAGTTTTTAAAAATTAATTCACTTGGATGAGTGAAAAATGAGACTACTGTAAGCCGTTGAATTATTTAGTTGCAGCAATTACACTTTTTAAAAAAAAACATCAAATTGTTTTTCAGATTTCAAGGATTGAAGCTGTTCTGTTAATAGCTGTGTTTGCTGCAGTAACATCACCCGACAACAGGGGGCACCATTGAGCTTGTTCTCAAATGGCTCCATCAGGAGAGACTTGTCGTTACTGCAGCACTGATGAAAGCAGAGTTACGAATGCAATGTTGCAACCATGAGAATTACATTCATAATTTATTGACTTTGTTTTAATGCACAATAGTCACCGGGTAGAAAAAGAAAGACTTGCATTTATATAGCACCTTTCACAACCACCAGACGTCTCAAGCGCTTTACAGCCAATGAAGTGCTTTTGGAGTTGTAATGTAGGAAATGCGGAAGCCAATTTGCGCACAGCAAGCTCCCACAAACAGCAATCTGATAATGACCAGATAATCTGTTTTATGTTGTGTTGATTGAGGGATAAATATTGGCCAGGATAACTCCCCTGCTCTTCTTCGAAATAGTGCCATGGGTTCTTTTACGTCCACTTGAGAGAGCAGACGTCTCATTCAAAAGACAGCATCTCTGACAGTGCAGCACTCCCTCAGCACTGCACTGGATTGTCAGGCTAGATTTTTTTATGTGCTCAAGTCTCTGGAGTGGGACTTGAACCCACAACCTTCTGACCCAGAGATGAGAGTGCTACCCACTGAGCCACAGCTGACACTGTAGAAGGGACAGAGAGACAAAAATAATCTTTTTCACCAAGTGGCATCTTGGGTCAATTAGTCTGAATCAAAAGGTTGTAGATTCATGCCCTGCTGCAAGACTAGGGAACGTAACCTAGGCTGACACTTCAGTGCAGTACTGAGGGAGTGCAGCACCTATCAGACGAGATATGAAATCGATGTCCTGTCTGCCAATTCAGATGGATGAAAAAGATCCCACGGCACCATTCGAAGAAGAGCAGGGAGTTCTCCTGGTGTCCTGGCCAAATTTTCTCCCTCAACCAACACCGTTAAAAATAGATTATCTGATGATTCAATAATTTGCTATTTACGAGCATTTTTGCTGCTCAAATTGCCCGTTGCGTTTACCTACATAATCACGGTGACTACACTTCAAAGATAATCATTTGGTTGTAAAACATTTTGGGATGTTCTGAGGTGCTGAATAAATACATGTTCCATCCCATAGAATAGCGCACATTAGAATAATAGCGCGAAATCAATAAACGGCAAAAAAAACGTAAGTTCCAGCAATGGTCGTACGTATTGATTTTTATCAGCCATAATTTTCCATTATAATTTCAGAAGCTAAAATGATGGCATTCAAAATTAAACCGGTACCATTATCCTCTCTTAAACTGGCTGCCAATGTAACGTTGAATAGCATGCTATGTGATTGCTGACTGCTGTTTCTCTTGCCCCGTGTTGATTCGCAGATTCCACCTCCGGCCATTGAACGCCTCTCCCATGAAGGGCCCGAAGTCAACGAAATGAACATGGTGGAAATGGCCAATCAGATCACGGCGTTTGACTGGGAGCTCTTAAATTGCGTGCATGAGGTGTGTAGCCCAGGGCCTTCCTGCATGTTTTCAAACGTCTCCTTATAATATTAGTGATTATGTACTGCTTGAAGGGGCATCGGAAAGGCTGGCACAAGTACTTTCTATGTAAAAATACTCCGACATGTATCTCTCATTCAAACCAATAAAAACACAGTGCCTGGAAGCATCTTGTGTTGTTGGTTGGGTAGTTTTGGCCTCTTTGATGCCGCTGATTCCCTCATTAGCTGCCCCAGTGCTATAGGTCACACAATAAGCCCCACAAGTCCAGGAATGTCAGCGGCTAGTGAAGGTGCTGAGAACCATTGCTATCAATGGAGCCCCTCGCTACGAGTTTGCTGCAGGTGAGCAGACTGTGTTTACACTGCAAGAAGCGGTCTGCAGTTGGGGTTTGGAGACCCTCAGTAGCTGAGAGTTCCTCATCGAGTTGACTTGATGGGGAGTCAGATGGCTGCCTGAGTCCATGTTTACACATCGCTGTGAAGTGTAAACCACTTCGTTACACAGCTAAGAAAACTAAAGATGGGGCACAAGTGAGAGAATTCCAGGAGCCTGAAGTGTTTTTGGTCACCTGTCCTAATATCTCCTTATGTGGCTTGGCGTTAAATTGTGTCGAATAACGCTCCTGCAAAGCACCTTGGGACATTTTATTACGTTAATAGCCCTATATATAAATACAAGTTATAGTTGAGTCTCCATGATGCTGCAAATAACCTGTAAGTGAGGATACTTAATTAAAGCCTCCGTATCTCACGATTACTTTTAGACTTGAGCTTATCCAAAACTCGGCTGCCTGTCTCACCAAATTCCCGCTCACCCATCACCCTTGTGCTCGCGGATCTATTATCCTCCCGGTTAAACGATGCCTCAATTAAAAAATTCCCATCCTTGTTTTCAAATCCCTCCATGACGTCGCCCCCCCCCATCTCTAATCTCCTTCAGCCTCAAAACCCTCAGCGATATCTGCGTTCCTCTAATTCTGGCCTTTTGAGCATCCCTGACTTTAATCGCTCAACCATTGGTGGCCGTGCCTTCAGCTGCCTGTGCCCTAAGCTCTGGGATTCTCTCCCTAAACCTCTCCTTCCTTCTGTAAGACACTCCTTAAAATCTACCTCTTCGCCTGTCCTAATATCTCCTTGTGTGGCTCAGTGTCAAATTTTGTTTGAATGTGAAGCGCCTCGGATGTTTAACTACGTTGAAGGCAATGCTCCTGCGTGGCCGCACAACGGTCTGGAGATCCCGCTCACCACGCACGTGTGAAAAATTGAATGGGCCGCGCAGCCAGTTAAAGGACCCATCAAAATAAATGACAGGGAACATTGGTTAAGGTTGTTGTTGAAGTGATGGGCGAAGGAGTTTGCACAGAGAGTACAGTCTGAGACATTCCTTCCCTTTTATGATAGAGTTTCTTTAATTAATGTTTGATGCACATACCATTGGAGAACGGAGGATGTGTGATGTTTTCATAACATTATATTTTTGCAGTCTGAATGTAACCTAGTATTTAAATGAATTTCACTGTCTAGGCTGCTGTGCATTCTGCGTCTAAAACTAGGGGACACAATTATAAGATTGTCACTAATCAATCCAATAGGGAATTCAAGAGAAACCTCTTTACCCAGAGAGTGGTGAGAATGTGGAACTCGCTGCCACAGGGAGGGGTTGAGGCGAATAGCACAGATGCCTTTAAGGAAAAGCTAGACAAACACAGGAGGGAGAAAGGAATCGAGGTTATGCTAATCGGGTGAGATGAAGAGAGGTGGGAGGAGGTTCGTGTGGAGCATAAATACTGGCATGGACCAGTTGGGCCGAATGGCCTGTTTCTGTCCTGTAAAGTCTGTGGGGGGATATTTGCTCGTGCCTCAGTTGGGGCGGTGTCCCGGGTGAAGCGGTAAATTCTGCACCGGCAAATGGTTTGTGTCTGCCGCCACAAAATTCATCAGCTGGGCCCGGAATTTGGAGTGGGGTGCTAAGGGAGGCGTTCCAGGGCGCTAGGCCGGCTGAGCAAGGGGAAATCCCGAGCTAAAGAGCCGGCCTCGGAGAGCCATAACAGAGGCCTGGGCGGGGGGGGGGGATCTGAAAAAAACCCACCAAAAACATTCCCAATACATGACTCCCGCCACCACAACATAAATCACAAAAACCAATCACACTTACCTGAAGACGGCATTACTTCCCTCGCTGCAGCCGCTACAGCTCAGACCGCCCGCTTCCACAGGCGTTCCCACCAGGGGGCGCTAGGGAGCGCTACGGGTCGGGCGTGATCCAAAACTCGAGCTGGTGTCACAACCGGGGGCTTTGCACACCGCTCGCCACTTCCGGGCGGTAATGCTCCTCGCCCCGTCGATACTGGCACCGAATGTCCCGGTGGGGTGCTGGAAGCTGGCTGCCTGGGCGCAAGTGCTTCCCGCCGCCATTGCCGCTCCTCCGGGGCGCTAAGTCGGCGGCAGACGACCGAATTTCTACCCTTTAGTAATTGTATGCTCTGTGTTAACATGCGATCTGATTACCTTACAGCTGGAGCTGATCCATTATGTCTTCCGGAACGAGAGCATTCGGAGGCGAACAGCAAACCTGGAGCTGGTGCTGCAGCGATGTAGTGAGGTACAGCACTGGGTTGCTACCGAGATCCTGATGTGTGAACGCCTGGGCAAACGAGTGCAGCTTCTCAAAACATTCATCCACATCGCTGCTCTGTAAGTGCTCGCCTGGCTTTAAAGGGCGTGGTTAGTTTCTGCGAGGGCGGGCACCAGGAAAGCTGGTGGGATGCAATAAGAATTGTAACAACATGGTTTTAGCACCATGCCATCCAGACCAGAAGTCTGTCAGCTTTCATCTCCTGTCTGCGCTGAGTTAGTGTCAGCTTGGCTCACTGGCAATGCTCTCTCGTTTCTGAGTCAAACGATTGTGGGTTCGAGTCCTGCTACAAGCCTGTGCTCATAGTCTAGGCCAAGGAGGTGTGGCTTATTGTCGGAGGCACCATCTTTCTTTCGAGGTCCCCACCACCCCTTCAGGTGAGCGTAAAAGACTTTCATGGCCCTCTTTTGAAGAACAGCTTGGAGTTCCTCCAGTGTTCTGGGCAACATTCATCCCTAAAATAAAACCAGAAAGGGATTCATTGCTTATTGAGATCTTTGCTGTCTGTGGGCTCTTGGCTGTGAATAAATTGGCTGCCGCAAATGGCTACATTGCAACAATGACGACACTTCAAAAGTAATTTATTGACTATAAAATGCTTAGGGGGATGTCCTGCGGACATGGCAGGCGCTACACAATTGCAAGTCTTTTTAACTAACCTCAGCTGCCGCAATAGCAGTGCCCCCCCCTACAACTGACTCCAGTGCCCCGGGCTAGAAAAAGGAAAACAAAACAGCCAAGGTTCCCGCTCCAGATTGCTACCCATTGACCGTAACCTGACAGTCTGCCAGCGTGGAGCAAAGACATCAAGCTCAGCTGTGATGGCACCCACGGTCAAAGAGTCTGCCCACACTGACTGGCTGGGCTTATCGATCAAGAATGGGTGAGGTACAGGATGGCTTTCCAGCACAAGTCCGGAGAGGAGGGAAAGGAAAAATAAAAATCGTGCCGTTTACTAGAGGTGATATAAATCGCCCCTGTCAGGTGAATGAGCTGGAGTGGTGGAGATAAAGGCTGTTGTTTACGATAAGGCAGCAGAAGCATTCCATTCAGCCTTGCATTAATCAGTCACTACTTTCTTCAGTCAGTCTAGACGTACCATGCACATCGCACCAGATAATCAGAGGCTTCCATCTCAGGGCGGCCACAGCATCTGCCATTCCCAGAATTGAATGGGGGCCTGTGCCTCAGGTCCTGGGCTCACTGCCTCCACCCAGCGAGTGAATCACACAACCATGGCGTGCAGTCACTGACACACAGGCCTAGTTTGTTTTGAAGCTGTAACTCATTGACCTGATTCTTTCATTGATCCTTCACCAGCTGTTCAGCTAACCTAAACATCAACATTGGAAAACCTAGTGTATCGCATTGAACCCATGCCATCAGTAAAACTTCACTAGCTAATTACTACCACACAGTAATTACATGTTCCGTCACAACTTTCATAACCACAGCAGCGAGCATGAACATGAAGCTGTAAACAGCGTTAGTTCTGCACGGGACGATAAACTCAACAGGGTGTCATCGCCACATAATACTGGCAGGCTGTGCAGACCCTCTGAGAAATACACTAACAATAATCATTAATATATTAGATTAGCACAGTAAAAAAAAAACAATCGCTTTTTATCGAGGTCAGCTGTGGCACAATGGGTAGCACACTCGCCTCTGAGTCAGAAGGTTGTGAGTTCAAGTCCAAAGCTGGCACTCCAGTGCAGTGCTGATGGAGTGCTGCACTGTCGGAGGTGCCGTCTTTTGGAGGAGCCATTAAACCGAGGCCCCGACTGCTCTCTCAAGTGGACGTAAAAGATCCCATGGCAGTATTTCAAGAAGAGCAGGGGAGTTATCCCTGGTTTCCTGGCCAATATTTATCCCTCAATCAACATAACAAAAAAACAGATTATGTGGTCATTATCACAGTGCTGTTTGTGGAGCTTGCTGTGCAATTTGTTTGCCGCATTTCCCACATTACAACTGTGACTACACTTCAGAAGTACTTTATTGGCTGTAAAGCGCTTTGAGACATCCGTTGGCCATGAAAGGCGATATATAAATGCAAGTCTTTGTTTCAGATATATTCACATGCACCTTTACACATGTAAACTCATTTTAAAGGGTACCTTTCCGATTTAGCAGTGAGCCTTGCCGTTCGAGATCGCAGATTGAAGTGCTGCCCACAGTTTTCTGACCACTTACCATGCTGCTCGTAAAATCCTAGGTAGGGCCCGCCTGAATGCCTGCTGTGCGGGTGAGGCACCCTGCCAGGAGTGTCGAGTAGGACAGTTACTCCCGGACTCACATGCACTCTCCTAATCTGCGTCTCTGCCATCCAAACTCTTTAATTGTTGAGAGATTTAAATCTCCTAGATGCTGCAAGACAGCTTCTGAGATCTGCTTCAGTTTATTTTTGCAGTTGAAAGAAAGATTTGCATTTATATGGTGCCTTTCCCAACCTCAGGACATCCCAAAGTGTCTTGCAGCCAATGAAGTACTTTTGGAGTGCAGTCATTGTTGTAACGTAGGAAACGTGGCAGCCAGTTTGTGCACAGCAAGGTCCCACAAACAGCAATGTGATAATGACCAGATAATCTGTTTTAGTGATATTGGTGGCGGGATAAATATTGCCCAGGACACCGGGGATAACTCCCTTGCTCTTCTTCGAAATAGTGCGGTGGGATTTTTTACGTTTATCTCGGACTTTGAACCTGTTGATTCTGGCTCCTGTGCATCACCTGCTCCCTCTGCTCCACCATCAATGGCACAAATCTCAGCCAATCCAGACCCTAATCTCTAAAGCTCCCTCCCTCAACTCCTATGCCTTGTTCCTTCCCTCCTTACCTTTGAAAGCTTCTTCAAAATCTACTTTTTTGGCCATGCTTTCAATTTTCTCTCCGAACTACTCATCTTGATGCCCGTTTCTCCTCTGTGAGGTGCCCGAGAACATTTACTGCGTTAAAGGTGCTGTATGAATATAAGTTGATGCTTTGTTGAATATAGTCAAGAATGTTTGGATCTTTGATTCCCAATTATTGCATCCCAGGCCCCTAATCTTTGGCTTAAGACTTTTACCTCCTTAATCTCTTCTGGCTTTCTGCATCTCCTTTCAGAACGTCCAGAAAACCCCAGCTTTTCAACTAAGTTTTTGGTCATCCTTTCCTGGCTTGGCAACTCTTTCCCATACGCCTGTGTGTGGAGCAGCTTGGGGCATTCTATAGGTCAAGGTGCTATGAATGAATGCAAGTTGATGTTCTGTGCTGGGGCCTCAGCTGTTTACACTGTACATTAATGATTTAGACGAGGGGATTAAACGTAGTATCTCCAAATTTGCGGATGACACTAAGTTGGGTGGCAGTGTGAGCTGTGAGGAGGATGCTATGAGGCTGCAGAGCGACTTGGATAGGTTAGGTGAGTGGGCAAATGCATGGCAGATGAAGTATAATGTGGATAAATGTGAGGTTATCCACTTTGGTGATAAAAACAGAGAGACAGACTATTATCTGAATGGTGACAGATTAGGAAAAGGGGAGGTGGAACAAGACCTGGGTGTCATGGTACATCAGTCATTGAAGGTTGGCATGCAGGTGCAGCAGGCGGTTAAGAAAGCAAATGGCATGTTGGCCTTCATAGCAAGGGGATTTGAGTACAGGGGCAGGGAGGTGTTGCTACAGTTGTACAGGGCCTTGGTGAGGCCACACCTGGAGTATTGTGTACAGTTTTGGTCTCCTAACTTGAGGAAGGACATTCTTGCTATTGAGGGAGTGCAGCGAAGGTTCACCAGACTGATTCCCGGAATGGCGGGACTGACATATCAAGAAAGATTGGATCTACTGGGCTTGTATTCACTGGAGTTCAGAAGAATGAGAGGGGACCTCATAGAAACGTCTAAAATTCTGACGGGTTCAGACAGGTTAGATGCAGGAAGAATGTTTCCAATGTTGAGGAAGTCCAGAACCAAGGGTCACGGTCTAAGGATAAGGGGTAAGCCATTTAGGACCGAGATGAGGAGAAACTTCTTCACCCAGAGAGTGGTGAACCTGTGGAATTCTCTACCACAGAATGTTGTTGAGGCCAATTCACTAAATATATTCAAAAAGGAGTTAGATGTAGTCCTTACTATTAGGGGGATGGCGAGAAAGCAGGAATGGGGTACTGAAGTTGCATGTTCAGCCATGAACTCATTGAATGGTGGTGCAGGCTCGAAGGGCCGAATGGCCCACTCCTGCACCTATTTTCTATGTTTCTATGTTTCTATGTTTCTATGATGTTATTGGACTCAAACCCGTGAGAAAACGCTGTTGTTGAGTTGTGAGTGCCCCTCCCTATTACACAGCAGTGTTTCACCTGTTTATCCATGTCGCTCCCAATGTCATTTTTCTCTTCCAGCTGTAAAGAGAAGCAGAACCTGTTCTCGTTCTTTGCCATCATCATGGGTCTGTGCAACGCAGCAGTGAGCCGCCTCTGTTTGACCTGGGAGGTAAGTGGTTCCCAGGACAATGAAAGCATGCCTGAATTATATGTACTGCGCTGTTTATGCTCATTGTCACAATTATTATGAACATATTACTAATTAACCTATTAAGTTTTCTGATCATCTTTGGTTTTCTGGTATCGAGATTCATTATCACGAACAGAAAGGGCTTTTTAAAATTTCTTTCCGGCCTGTACTGTTACCCTCCCATCTCCTGGCCCTTTCACCCACAATCTTCTGTCTCTGAGGCAATACACTGCCAGCAGCTCAGCCAAACCGACACAAACTTCAACTCATCTTGAGCTCTGTACCCCCACCTCTTATCCAGCTCACCTATCACCCCGATTCCTGGTGGCCTCAATTTCAAAACCTTTGCCTTCGAGTCCCTCAAATGGCCTTGCCTACCCTACTTTCACAACCTTCTCCAGTCATATGTCCCCATTGTGCACCCTCCACTCTCCTAAATTTGCTCTTCTGTGCAATCCCCGCCCCTCTATAATCAGTTCAGCCATTTCACTCCCACACTTCTCTCTCCCTAAAACTATCCACTTTGCTACATATCTTCTTAACTTCAAAATCCTCTTTAAACCATTCTCTTTGACTACACTTCACGTAAATTCACTTTACCCTCCCCCCCCCAACTGTGAACCACCTTGGCCCATTTTGCCATTTTAAGGGCGCTATGTAAATGTGGGGCGATGTTGTAGTCGCAGCAGTGTTAATAGTTGTAGATTGTGGCGAGAAGGGCAGTAGAAAGATGCTGTTAAACGATTGACGTGCTGCTGCCGACAGACAGTTGCCTGCTGGCTGCAATCCATCGTGTAAGCATGTCCAGGCTTGATGAAAAGGTGGCTCTACAATCCTGTCTTCAGGATAAGGGAGGCTGGTTTTGGCATGTAAACATGGCAAGCATGGCCCCATACATTTCCTCTCTGTGGGGCTCAGTGGCCTACTTAGACTGGCTCCTCCATCTGAATGTGCAGGTGGGAGAATGGTACATAAATGTTTCTCTCCGCGAACAGGAAGCAGTGTCAATTGTGAAGATAGCGCAAAGAGCCTGGCAAAGAGCGTGGGTGAAGGGACAATGATTTCCAAACGGCAAGGATGTGGGGTGGAGGAAGATAGTGCAGGGCAGCATATTTGGAGTGTAGCAAGAGAGCAAAGTTTGTAAAAACAATGACTATATTGGTTCAGATGAAATATAAACAAGGAAGTTTCAGATGGAAAGAAAGAAAGACTTACATTTATATAGCGCCTTTCACGACCATCCGACATTTCAAAGCGCTTTACAGCCAATGAAGTACTTTTGAAGTGTAGTCACTGTTGTAATGTAGGAAATGCAGCAGCCAGTTTGGGCACAGCAAGCTCCCATAATCAACAATGTGATAATGACCTGATAATCTGTTTTGTTATGTTGATTGAGGGATACATATTGGCCAGGACACTGGGGATAACTCCCCTGCTCTTCTTTGAAATAGTGCCATAGGATCTTTTACATCCACCTGAGAGAGCAGACGGAGCCTCAGTTTAACGTCTCGTCTGAAAGACGGCACCTCCGACAGTGCAGCACTCCCTCTGTACCGCACTGGAGTGTCAGCCGAGATTTTTGTGCTCAAGTCCCTGGAGTGGGACTTGAACCCACAACCTTCTGACTCAGAGGCGAGAGTGCTACCCACTGAGTCACAGCTGTGAAAGAGAGAGGTTGAAGGGTGAGAGAGAGATCACTTGTCCGGCACTGCTTTGGATGGCCCTGGTGTTGGTCACGATGACTCTTTGTGCATCATGCTGAAACCTAGATTGATAAAGTCGTAATTAACACGTGCAGCCCAAATGGAAGCTCTCTCCCTGACTGATCTTTCCAAAAAATGAACACCTTTATTTCAACTTTGTCTTGTTTGCTTTCCAGAAACTGCCTGCAAAATGCAAAAAACTGTTCCAGAAATTCGAGAGCTTAACGGTGAGTAACAGCCAGTCCCCCTCTCTGAATTAGATGGTGTGGTGCTCAGTGGTTGGGGTGTTGGATTTTCAGCCTCGTTCGCTACTAAAGAGTAATCCCCATGAGCAAGGCATTCACCGTAACTGGCCAGCCGACTGTAATGTGCTTCATGGGTTCTTTGCCCAAGAATTCATAGCAACACATTGCTATTAAGAACCAGTTGGTTTATTAACAAAGGTTTAACAATCACACTACACATTACCTAGTTCATCCACTAGGCTCACAACTGCATACCTCATCGTGGCTGACCCAGTCCCAACTGGCTGGGGTTTTATTTGAGTCTTGTGAATAAAACGTGACTGGCTAAGCCATCATCATCATAGGCGGTTCCTTTGTGATGTATTAATGCTTGGGGGTCACCAGACACCAGAGGGCGCCGCGGTCGGAGGTCATCGGGCTGTACGCATGTGGCATGTGTGCTTGGTCACCTGTATATAAGCTGGGTGTCTTTGTCACGCTGGCACTCTTGGGCTGGAATAAAGATGGATCAGGTTGCACCTGAGTGAGTTTACAGTAACCAGACTCTTGAGTCATTACACCCTCGTATCGAGGATGACTTGCTTCCACGCCAAAAAGGGATGAGTTCGAAGGTGTTTCAATGAAGGACCTAATATTCCAGTCCTGAACTACATGTTGAAGGGTGGAAGACGCCTGTGTGTGGATTTTTTTAACGTATGGTGGCCGTTGCACACCAGCCACCACACGGGCTCGACAGAGCGAGGCTAAGCCACTCACAGTGCAACAGCTCCACAAACCTGTGAGCATACTCACATACGCACACATTACACCGACCCCGACGCTAAATGGGCATTGCTAGGAAGTCAGCGGGACTCCTTTGCAAACCACTGCCCCCCGCACCCACAGTGTAAGGGGTGGTTTTCAGGGGGTCAGCTTTCCCTTCTGACCTTATATGAGCGGTTCCGAATCACTCCCACACCCTTGGTTCTAGACACTGGAATTATGAAGGGACTGTGACAGACTTGGACAGACAATCGGTTTCAAGGTAGGAAGCAGGTATGGCTTTATTGTGTTTAAAAAGAAGTAAAAGGCACACCTTTAATAACACACACAGACCAATACACACTGAGGGGTACAACATATTGAATAAAATGTCAAATTACAGCCTGTGGGGAAAAGAATACAGCTTAAACTCTAAATGGGGTAAAGGGGAGAATGCAGATACATTTACACAAGTTATCCCAGCCTCCCCCCTCCCAATTCCCCTAACTAACTAAGTTATAGCTCTGAGGGTTCAGGGGCTATGCTCACCAATCCCTTTAGACAGTTGCCGGTAAATCACGGTTTTGGGGTTCGCTGCACTTGGCCTTCTAGGCGAGCTGTACCCCAGAGAGGACTTCGGACTGCGTAGTCTTCGGTTGGGGTGCATCCGTTGATGCGGTAAGCTGCGTTTCGGATGTATGGGGTAAATACCCACTTTCTTTGGTTTTAGTTAGTCCCTTTTGGTAATTTCTCACCCGTTGGCCGTTCAGAAGTAGATTGTAGAGTGGAAATAAATGTCGATTCTTCGGTTTTTGCTGAGTTGGTTTTGGTTGGTCGTTTCGCTGGTTGTGGTGGCCCGGGTTTGTCAATTTGGTTGTTGACAACCTTCCATTTTGTGGGCCTCGTGCTCAGTCGGTCCTTGACGATTTTTTGTAGGTTCCTTCACGACTCCATTTCTTCACTCCCCAGCTCCGAATGCTTGTGTCTGTCTGTGTTCGAGTCTGTGTTCTGCTTCGTTCTGTGTTCTGCTGGCCTTTCCTTGTAAAACTGGGGGATAGATATATCCCCCCCAAAAAAAGCTCTGTTATCTCCCATCAAATCTCTTGGGCTCTGTTTGAACTGTTCTGTCCATTGATTTTCAAATGTCTCCTTTGTCAGCAGTAACTCGATTAGGGTGTGAGAATGTGCTATCACTGGTTTTGCATTGTTTTAGGATTGTCCAGTTTTTCTGACCATGATTTCCATTATGCTTGATTGGGTAATTCGATTATCTCTTAGGGGGTGAATAGTTCCCCCAGACAGCCTGGGATCCTTAATACACGAATTTGCTTCAGACGTTGGCCCCACCTCCTGTATTTGGTAACTCTTTTTCGCAGCCAAAATGTTGTAGAATCTTAAAATTGATATGCTCCTTCCCATAGATGTTTAGGGGATCTCAAGCTTCTGTAATTTAGGTCCATTTTGAATTCCCTTCCCTATGAGTCCAAACACTGGGGGGGGGGGGTCTCCATAAATGCACCCCCTTTTATCCCCCGCAGGCTTCGTCTGCCCCTTTAAACTCATTTTAAAAGCCCAGAAAGGGATTCTTCTCCTCTGTAGGGAAAAGGTACCTGGAATCTTTGTGAGAACATTCCATTGACTCTGGATCAGTTCCTATCGAGTGGAGGGTAGCCAATGTAACCCCACTTTTTAAAAAAGGAGGGAGAGAGAAAACAGGGAATTATAGACCGGTCAGCCTGACATCGGTAGTGGGTAAAATGATGGAATCAATTATTAAGGATGTCATAGCAGTGCATTTGGAAAGAGGTGACATGATAGGTCCAAGTCAGCATGGATTTGTGAAAGGGAAATCATGCTTGACAAATCTTCTGGAATTTTTTGAGGATGTTTCCAGTAGAGTGGACAAGGGAGAACCAGTTGATGTGGTATATTTGGACTTTCAGAAGGCTTTCGACAAGGTCCCACACAAGAGATTAATGTGCAAAGTAAAAGCACATGGGATTGGGGGTAGTGTGCTGACATGGATTGAGAACTGGTTGTCAGACAGGAAGCAAAGAGTAGGAGTAAATGGGGACTTTTCAGAATGGCAGGCAGTGACTAGTGGGGTACCGCAAGGTTCTGTGCTGGGGCCCCAGCTGTTTACACTGTACATTAATGATTTAGACGAGGGGATTAAATGTAGTATCTCCAAATTTGCGGATGACACTAAGTTGGGTGGCAGTGTGAGCTGCGAGGAGGATTCTATGAGGCTGCAGAGCGACTTGGATAGGTTAGGTGAGTGGGCAAATGCATGGCAGATGAAGTATAATGTGGATAAATGTGAGGTTATCCACTTTGGTAGTAAAAACAGAGAGACAGACTATTATCTGAATGGTGACAGATTAGGAAAAGGGGAGGTGCAAAGAGACCTGGGTGTCATGGTACATCAGTCATTGAAGGTTGGCATGCAGGTACAGCAGGCGGTTAAGAAAGCAAATGGCATGTTGGCCTTCATAGCGAGGGGATTTGAGTACAAGGGCAGGGAGGTGTTGCTACAATTGTACAGGGCCTTGGTGAGGCCACACCTGGAGTATTGTGTACAGTTTTGGTCTCCTAACCTGAGGAAGGACATTCTTGCTATTGAGGGAGTGCAGCGAAGGTTCACCAGACTGATTCCCGGGATGGCGGGACTGCCCTATCAAGAAAGACTGGATCAACTGGGCTTGTATTCACTGGAGTTCAGAAGAATGAGAGGGGACCTCATAGAAACGTTTAAAATTCTGACGGGGTTAGACAGGTTAGATGCAGGAAGAATGTTCCCAATGTTGGGGAAGTCCAGAACCAGGGGACACAGTCTAAGGATAAGGGGGAAGCCATTTAGGACCGAGATGAGGAGGAATTTCTTCACCCAGAGAGTGGTGAACCTGTGGAATTCTCTACCACAGAAAGTTGTTGAGGCCAATTCACTAAATATATTCAAAAAGGAGTTAGATGAAGTCCTTACTACTAGGGGAATCAAGGGGTATGGTGAGAAAGCAGGAATGGGGTACTGAAGTTGCATGTTCAGCCATGAACTCATTGAATGGCGGTGCAGGCTAGAAGGGCCGAATGGCCTACTCCTGCACCTAGTTTCTATGTTTCTATGTTTCTATATTGGTAAATTCTACAACAGTGGGTGGATTGTCCGCAGAGTCTGTTCACTTCTAGCCCTTAGTCAATTGAAGAGTAATGAGTGACCTCATTTTAATTGGCCATTCATCTAGAAGCTTTAGAATTATGTGGAAGTCATATGTCTCAGCCTCCCACTCTGTAATACAGGAAAGGAAATCACCATTCTACCACAGTTGTCGTAATACTTGTGACAGGGACTGTGGTTCTCGTTTTGGACTGTTCAACCACCTAAAGACTCATTTTAAGAGTGGAAGCAAGATTTTGAGGGACTGCCTATGATGATGAGTACTTAAAAGTCCACTGATGGTACTTCCCCTTCCCCTCCACCAGGCTTGTGGTTTCACCAGGGGAATACCCTTCCATAGGTCTCTGGCTGGACTTCAGCCCTGGTCCTATTGCACCAACCAATCTTTCCTGGCCTGTGACGCAATGTCTCATGCAAGGCTTTGTACCAGGAAATTTCAGTCCGATAATCAGGAAAGCAGTTGATTCAAGTGGGTACTCGAGGTTCCATTGTACCAGATGGCAGACTATGAAAGTACGTTTCTTTTTTACAGGATCCCTCACGAAATCATAAATCCTACAGAGACACCATCGCCAGGATGAAGCCTCCCCTGATTCCTTTTGTTCCCCTGTTGCTGAAAGGTAAGACTACGGCCATGTCACTAGAACATGTCTGTCTTGATATAGATTGGCTTCATAGAATCATATAGCACAGAATAAGTCCATTTGGTGCATCGTGTCTGTGTGGGCTCTTTGAAAGAGCTGTCCACTTTGTCCCACTCCCCATAGCCCTGCAAATCTTTCCTTTTCAAGTATTAATCCAATAAATTCCCTTTTGAAAATCACTATTGCGTCTGCTTCCACCACCCTTTCAGGCAGTGCATTCCCGATCATAACAACTCGCTGCGTAAAAACATCTCCCCTCTGCTTTCTTTGCCAATTACCTTAAATCTGCATCCTCTGGTTACCAACCCTGCTGCCAGAGGAAACAGTTTGTACTTGTTGACTCGATCATATTCTAACGTCACCCGCAGAACTTGGGCACACCGCACTTCAATGCAAAGGGTCTTTGCTGTGTTCCAGCTGAAGTCATCTTCTGGGCTGGAGAACTTGCAGTTAGTTGGCTGACTTCATCCCAACCAGAACTAGTTGCAAGCTCTTTTAAGGAAGCAAGAGATGTGGGAACACTGGGACGAGTTATCCCAACTCACCTGGTTCCAAAGGCAAGCCCTACCCCCAACCTGCTATAAGAGTAGTCATGGGCCACAACTGGTTCACGATCAAAGCTCTGTTGGACTTTGCTGATTTTTACAGATCATCACAAACAGGGGCTTTATAATTAGCCTTAACAGCCCTGGACTAAGGAAGGGGGAGTCGAGAGAAACCAGGGTTCTCGCTCACTTTCATTATGCAGTGAACCTAACTGGGAGGTTTGTGCAGGTGGATACTGGGTGAGGATAAGATTGGTCTCCGCTGTGAGAGACCCACCCCATGATTGCATAAAAAAATTAATTCTTGCATTTATATAGCACCTTTCATGACCTCAGGACATCCCAAAGCCAATGAAGTACTTTTTTGAAGTGTAGTCACCGTTGTGAAGTAGGAAACACGGCAGCCAATTTGGGCACAGCAAGCTCCCACAAAAAGCAATGTGATAATGACTAGATTAGCTGTTTTAGTGATGTGTGTTGAGAGATAACTGTTGGCCAGGACACTGGGGATAACTTCCCTGCCCTGCTTCGAAATAGGGCTGTGGAATCTTTTACATCCACCTGTGAGAGCAGACGGGGCCTCGGTTTAACGTCTCATCCGAAAGACGGATAACCGTTTGATATTTACATTCGTACATCTAGATTCACACATGAGGAATTGCAAGGAACCAGGAGGTAGCCATTGCCTATGGAACTAGCCCAGCTCCTTCAGCAGGGGAGCGGAGACTAAGGCGGGGGGGGGGAGGGGAGGGTACTCTCAATGGGAACACAGTGTGGAGCATGCGAATGAGGAGTGACTGGGCGACAAAGCAGTTTGAAGCCCCTTCGACAGTCGCCTGAGAGAAAGGTTTGACAGCTCCTCACACTGAGCGGAGCTGCTGTGTTTCCCAATATCAGCGGGCCCCGAGACTCAGCCCAGTCTCAAGATCATCTTTCACAGAGCTAGGCAGGTTATCCGTGACTTTCTAGAAACACAAATATTGAGAAATTATTTCAAATTTGTCTGTGCCTGCTGCCCAGAAATAAAAGTTGCATCTTGAGTTCTGTATAGAGAGGACCAGAGAACAACTGAGGCCCTGGAAAGAGGGTGGTGTGAGAAATAATATCAGGTTATAGCGGGATAAAAAAGTCACATGCTGAACGTTCAGGTATCCAGGGGAAGGGCTGTAGAACTCCTGGATCATTCAACATCTTGGTGTTTCATGTTAGTTATAATAATAAAAGACGATTTACAATAATTTTTCCTTGGTGACTTTTGCAGACATGACCTTCATACATGAGGGCAACAAAACATTCCTGAATCAATTGGTGAACTTTGAGAAAATGGTGAGTATTTCTCTGTGTTCTAATACACTCCCAACAGTCAATCCACAACGGGACAATGCTCTCGCACACTGCACTATCCAGTCTCCAAAGGGAAACTGTTTCAGGGCACTGTAACACAATGTCTTCATAGCACTGCAACAGGAAGCTTACATTACAATCATACAATTTTATTTACCAACATTAACATCCTTGTCCAGGCCAACATCCCCAGCATTGAAGCACTGACCACACTTGATCAGCTCCGCTGGGCAGGCCACATTGTCCGCATGCCAGACACGAGACTCCCAAAGCAAGCGCTCTACTCGGAACTCCTTCACGGCAAACGAGCCAAAGGTGGGCAGAGGAAACGTTACAAGGGACACCCTCAAAGCCTCCCTGATAAAGTGCAACATCCCCACCGACACCTGGGAGTCCCTGGCCAATGACCGCCCTAAGTGGAGGAAGTGCATCCGGGAGGGCGCTGAGCACCTCGAGTCTCATCGCCGAGAGCGTGCAGAAATCAAGCGCAGGCAGCGGAAGGAACCCGCGGCAAACCTGTCCCACCTACCCCTTCCCTCAACGATTACCTGTCCCACCTGTGACAGAGACTGTGGTTCTCGTATTGGACTGTTCAGCCACCAAAGGACTCATTCTAAGAGTGGAAGCAAGTCTTCCTCGATTCCGAGGGACTGCCTATGATGATGATAATTTAATTTACCCTGAACAATGAGACACGTGAAGATGCTTGAAAGTAATGGGCACTGCAAGCAGCTAGTCACCATGTTAGGGGCTTTTTATGCAGACACGATTTGTGGAAGAATGTCATCTTAAAACGCACCTCAGCCACGACATTGATCAGCACTGCAGGAGAACACAAGTGCTGCAATACAAAGCTCTTCTGAGGCAGCTTTCATAATGCTTAATATCTAATTACTTTAAGAAGGTTGTTCAGTTGCCTGAAAAAAAAAAGAAAGACTTGTATTTATATAGCGCCTTTCACGACCACAGGACGTCTCAAAGCACTTCATAGCCAATGAAGTACTTTTGGAGTGTAGTCACTGTTGTAATGTAGGAAACGCGGAGGCCAATTTGCGCACAGCAAGCTCCCACAAACAGCAATGTGATAATGACCAGATAATCTGTTTAGTGATATTGATTGAGGGATAAATATTGGCCCAGGACACGGGGGATAACACCCCTGCTCTTCTTCGAAATAATGCCATGGGATCTTTTATGTACACCTGGCAGACGGAGCCTCAGTTTAACGTTTCATCCAAAAGATGGCACCTCCGTCAGTGCAGCTCTCCCTCAGCACTGCACTGGAGTGTCAGCTTAGATTTTTGTGCTCAGGTCCCTGGAGTGGGACTTGAACCCACAACCTTCTGACTCAGAGGCGAGTGCACTACCCACTGAGTCACTGGCTGACTGAGTCACACAGTGTAGAAAGATCCCAGATTTAATTCACATTCTCAGCTGAGATATTGGTTCAGGAACTACAGTTGGTAGTGTCCCTGAGTTAGGAAGAGGAAAAATCAGCTCGAGTTATTTTTATTAAGACCATCAGTATGCACTGTTGGCCATAATTGTGTTATCATAACCATTATTGCACCATCCTTTGAATAAAGTATCTCGAAAGTGCCTGTCACCACACTCCCCTCCTCCCCTTTAACCAGGCCATGACCCTAGAGACATCCCAGAAAGATACAGGCAGCTTCATCGGTGAGATTCCGCAGAGCGCGCGGAGAGGGCAGGTCCATGACAGGTAATGGGTGATGTTGAACATCCTTCTGCTACAACGTGCCTCTGTCAGGGAGTTTAAACCTGCTGCCAGCCCGCCATTCTCAGACTGTGCTCATTGCGCAAAACTGCCTTCCTGAAATCTGCATTCTCAGCTACGCGATGGGATCTCTGGGTGGAAGCTTGTCAGTTTTCCCGGCTGCTGTGCACCATGTCCTGAAGGACTGGGAGGTGCCTCCGTCTGACAGATCAATGGATTATTGCGATGGCACATTTGACAAGTGACGGTTCTGAAATACTGATTCACTCTGCAGCTCAAATTGTTACATTTGTGGGCTGTTAGTATTTTCGGGCCTCTGTGATACAACAAACTTTAGGCCGCTGATTGCTCATGATTCCCACAGACTGCGAGTTCCCTATCTCTTCCCTATGGTATTGGGGGGAGGGGAGGAGAGCTGGTACTGGCTGCTCTTGTGCCCACACTGGTAGCTGGAATTCAGAGCAGCTGAGGCTGAGGTGAGTAAGGGAATAGCTGCATCGCATGGGCCAATCTTACAACAACCATATGCCTTTATGGCGCACCTTTAACGTCTTAAAATGTCCCAAGGCGCTTCACAGGCGCGTTATCAGACTAAAATTGACAAGGAGCAGGAAAACTTATATACAAGGACAACAAAATTACATTTTTTTATTTTTTTTAAATTTTTCGTTGCCAATCTTTTCAATTCTTTGTCAAATCACAAACGCCAGAGGTCACCTTGCACACATCAAGGATCACTCTGCGCCAATGCTCTTAGCCAAAAGGCCGAGAGCCACTGCACCGTTCCTGGAAGTACTGCAATACCAGGTTCGTGCCATGGAGGTGGATGGGTCAGGCCCCCCACACACCTCCTATTCGGACAACAAAATTAAAATGTAATTCAGTGTCAAAAAATGATCTTGAGCTTTGGTACGTTATTAAGCCACTTGCATTGGATCAACCATCTCCTTCTCTCTTACAGCATATGGTGGCCAATGCAGTTCGGACCATGAGGAAATACCGAAGTACCCTGCTCAGTAAGTTAACAGAGAGAAACTAAAGAGGCAGAGTTTTTACAATAACACTGGATCATCAACTTTAGTGGAAATAGTCGATGTCACTGCATGGGACCTGGGGGACATACAACCCCACTTATATTTGTTCAAACAAAATAAATAACTCTGCCCGTCTGGCTCTCGTTTTCTCTTAGAGGGACTAAGGTTACTGGGTTTGTCCAGGGTCAGGTTAGCGTACATGAGGTTGTGATGAGGTGCGTCTTTTTTGTTGGCAGGATATGAAGACTACACTTAAGAACACAAGAACATAAGAATTAGGAGCAGGAGCTTGCTCCGCCATTCAATGCGATCATGGCTGATCTACCTCAACTTCACTTTCCTAAACTCTCTCCATATCCCTTGATTCCCTTAATATCCAAAAATCTATCGATCTCTCTCTTGAATATACTCAACGACTGAGCCCTCTGAGTCCACAGCCCTCTGGGCTAGAGAATTTGAAAGATTCACTACCTTCTGAGTGAAGAAGTTTCTTCTCATCTCACTCCTAAATGGCCGACCCCTTATTCTGAGACTGTGACCCCTGGTTCTAAGCTCCCCAACCCGGGGGAAACATCCTCCCTGCATCTACCCTGTCAAGTCCTGTAAAAATGTTGTATGTTTCAATGAGATCACTTCTCATTCTTCTAAACTCAAGAGAATATTGGCCTAGTCTTATTAATTAATCTACTACACTTACTGCCCATCCCTAGTTACCTGAGAAGGTGTTAATGGGCCTTCTTCTAGTGATTGTTTCTACGGTTGAGTGGTTAGCTGGGCTACTGAAGAGAGCATTAAAAATCACCCTCTGGGCCTAGAGTCAAGAGTAGGCCAGACTAGATAAGGAGGTGGCAGATTCCCTTTGCTGAAGATCATTAGTGAACTAATCCATTGTTTACAACAACCGTATATGGTCATTTGTGTGGTACCAGCCCACAAATGACCAGATTTCATATCTTACGTGGTGAGATTTACTCAGGACCTCCAGGTTGGTAATCCAGTATCATAAACATACAGTACCTTACCCCATGAAGTTGGCAATCCAGTGTTTTCAAATGGGGGAGGGGGGAGGGGGCTCAATCAGTTCAGAAAACTCCATAAACGGTGACTTACCAGTACATAATGTTGGAAAAGCAAATAATAATTCCTAAAGTCAATAGACCTGTAATCTTCACTACTGGTGTGGAGAATGTCTCACTCCTGAAGGTGCTGGTTCTTGGCTCATTCCAGCTCTCTCTTACCTGACAGCCTACCAACGCTCCTACCACAACTGGCAATCAGCTGGGGAGGACATCGTAGCCATGCCTTACATTCACGTTCCAGCAGGGGTAACGGGATAGCAAATAGGAACAGGGACTGCAGCTGACATTTCTCCTCCCTAACCCAGGGGTTGCTGAGACCACCTGTATTACCCTCATCACTATATTGGCCACTGTAATGTATTTGCTTCATGGGTTCTTTGCTTAAGAATTCATAGCAAAACATTGTTATTAAGAACCAGTTGGTTTATTAGCAAAATGGTTAACAATCACACTACACATTACCAGTTCATCCATCAGGCTCACAACCACCTGCCCCATTGTGCATCTCCCGAACCCAACTGGCTGGGGTTTTATTGAGTCTTGTGAACATCACGTGACTGGCTAAGCCACAGCAGCTAAAGCAACACAGACCGAGAAAGGACTGATGATTTTCTTGGTTCATATGGCTCAGATTGTCACTGGGTGACATATTTGGCAAATAAAAGAAAGAAGTTCTTGCATTTATATAGCACCTTTCACAAACTCAGGACGTCCCAAAGCGCTTTACAGCCAATGAAGTACTTTTGAAGTGTAGTCACTGTTGTAATGTGGGAAATGCAGCAGCCAATTTGCGCACAGCAAGCTCCCACAAACAGCAATGTGATAATGACCAGATAATCTGTTTTACTGATGTTGGTTGAGGGAGAAATATTGACCGGGACATTAGGGATAACTCCTCTGCTCTTCTTCGAAATAGTGCCATGGGATTGTTTACGGACACTTGAGAGAGCAGACTGGGCCTCGGTTTAACGTCTCATCCAAAAGACGGCACCTCCGACAGGGCAGCATTCCACAGGAGTGTTAGAGTAGATTTTTGTGCTTAAGTCGCTGGAATGAGACGTGAACCTACAACCTCCTGACTCAGGCGAGTGTGCTGCCCACTGAGCCACAACTGACACGGAGCCGTTTGGAGCTGAGAATCTCCATCCTATTGTTAATGGCGGTTCTTTCTGTTTCAAACAGGGCTGGATTCCGAATTGGCTGCAAACTATATCCAGATTAAGGCATACATCCGTCAGCTCCACGTGATCGACAATCAGCAGTTGCTCTACGACCTCTCGTACAGACTGGAACCCAAGGACCCATAGCCATGGGCCACACTGCTCTCCTCTGCTCTGCTCCCAGTCTGCAATGCTAATCAATGGCGTTGAAAGTGTATGTGGCTGTGCCACTGCTGATCTGAACTCACTGTGTGTGACTGTGCAGAACCACCGACTTACCAAAAGAGATCCGCTCCTGCCACAAGCTGAATGAGCCCGAGAAAAACTGACCTCCTCAAAGTGAACAGGGGCCTGGGTGAGACCCATTCCGGACACATTCACGCATTAAATATATCATACTGGGCTGCCACTGGCCAGGAACATTTGCGCGCAGTGCTATTCCAAGGATTTTGTGCACTGATGTCGGACCCTAAGCAGAGAACACTGAACGCATGCAACCTATCTAGGATAATTACTTTTTGACACCTTCTGTTTAATGATGACATGGGATACTGGAGATACTGTCAAACAAACCAGGACTAAAACAGAATCTGGAAGTGGAGAGGGTGGGGGAGATACATGAGTACAAGTCTTTCTCGGGAATATCCTAATTTCCGCTTGTACCCAACTAATGGTTAACTGTGGATCTAAGTCCAAGGCCTTCAGTATTTACACTACTGTTCATAGACAGTGACCCAGGACATTGGCTCCCTCTGTTGGCAAGAAACAGATGGTGCCGGTTTTAACCCAAGCTCTGGTGTGCATCATTACTGATGTGAAACCAGTGACCAGTAATGACACTGCTCACCCTCACCCTCCAATTTTTAAATATTTATTCATTTTCTCTCTTTTATAATGCCTTCCGCCTCACTGTCTGCCTCAGATGACAGACTGGTCACCAGCTCCTCACTCAATATTGGTGCCACCCTGGGCCACTCGGACACACGCAAGAGTAGCCTGAAGATCGATGGGGAGAGATACACTCTCACTCCTTTCCCCCCCTTGTGTGTTGGGTAAAGCTTGGAGCCACTGTATACCTCTAGGTGGGGATTCACGCCTGCGATTCCATACCCCACCAACAGGTGGAGCATTACCAGGCTATGCCATGACATTTCCACACTAGCCAGTGCGAAGGGATTCACAGCCATGTTTGTTCCAGACTTGTATCCATATTTGATTTGCTGTAGAATTTACGTTGTAATATAAAAGGGATCAATTATTTCTATCGGTTTTTAATTTCAATGTTGCATTTAGGAAATAGTTTCTACATTTTTTTAATTGTACAAAGAATGCTTTGTCTTATTTGGATTTATTTTGAGTTTAAGGGAGCTAGATATGCAGTGTTCATCAAATTGTCTCTGTGTGTTGTCTAAATGTAAAGCACTTACAGATCAGACTGAAATTATGCGTAAAAGAATAAATCACTTTTTTTAAAGTCTGATTAATATTTCGTGTTATTTCACAGAAATAGGAATGTGGGGCGTAGAGTTCCTCTGGTTAAAATGTGTCGTGATATCCATGGGTTCAAGATTTGTAGCAAAATCAGAATCAGGATCTTTCAGAAAGTGTTTGTCCTTTTTCTAAAAGTACCAGAGGAAATCTTCACAAATGAATTTACAGCCTCATTATGTAGAATCATGGAAATTACAGCCAAGAAAGTGCACATTCGGCCCATTGTTCCTGTGCTAGTTTTCAGTTGGTGCTATCGACTCTAATCGCATTTCTTGCACTTTTCCCAAATCCTTTTCTAATCTTCCTTTTCAAATACTTATTCAATTCCCTTTTACGAATGTTGTAGTCTCAGTAGGTTATGCTCTCCACCACCAGCCTGCAGTGCGTATTGTTTACCAGAGGTACTGCAGCAACACATCAAGCCTACCACGGTGAAAAACAAGAGCAGCAATTTGACGGGAAAACCACCAACTCCAAGGTTCTCTCCAAGTCACACACCATCCTGACATAGACATATATCGCTGCCAGTGCTTCATCGTTGCTGGGTAAGAATCCTGAAACTCTCAACCTCACCACGTCATGGGAACAACATCACCACAAAAGCTGCAGCGGTTCAAGGAGAAGACCCACCATCATCACAGGGCAACTAGGAGCTTCAATAAATACAGTCTTTCCAGCAACGCTCACAGGCTGTGAACAAATAATTAAAAGAGCCACTTGGGGTAAAATGGTCTGTGACCATCATAATCAGAAGAATATTAAACAAATGGATTTGTGAGGAATGGGAGTCTGTTGCTGAAGCCCCTCCTCCATGCCTTTGTTACCTCTAGACCTGACTATTCCAAAGCTCTCCTGGCTGGCCTCCCATCTTCCAACCACCAAAACTCTGCTGCCCGTGTCCTAACTCGCATCAAGTCTCATTCACCCATCACCCCTGTACTCGCTGACCTACATTGGTTCCTAGTTAAGCAACGACTCGATTTTAAAATTCCCATCCTTGTTTTCAAATCTCTCCATGGCCTCACCCCTCCCTATCTCTGTAACCCCCTCCAGCCCCACAACCCTCCAAGATCTCGGCGCTCCTCCAATTCTGGCCTCTGGCACAACCCTGATTTTAATCACTCCACCATTAGCTGCTGTGCCTTCAGCTGCCTGGGCCCAAAGCTCCAGCATTCCCTCCCTCAACCTCTCCGCCTCTCTACCTCTCCTCCTTTAAGATGCTCCTTAAAACCTACCTCCTTGACTAAGCTTTTGGTCTGCCCTAATATCTCCTTATGTGGCTCGGTGTCAAATTTTGTTCAATAACATTCCTTTGAAGCACCTTGGGATGTTTTACTATGTTAAAAGTGCGATATAAATGCAGGTTGTTGTTGTAGTTGGTGCTGTTCTGAGTCGTGGGTTTTTGACACAGATTAAAGGCAGCATTATTCTGTGTCCATCGCCGATGGGAAAAACCCCTTGTGCAAATAATACAAACCCTGACACCCCTCAAAGATAAAATCAAGCCTCTCGTGGCTGGGTAGGTATGCTGCAAGGTGTGGAACTGAGTCATAGCGACCACAAGATTCCGTGATTGATCACTACCTCGAAGCACGAGTCGAGCAATTACATTTGATCTATGGGGGAACAAGTTCATCCAGGGTTCCACTCCAGTGACACTTTGTCAGCCGTGACTCAGTGGGCAGCAGTATTATCTCTGAGTCAGAAGGGCATGAATTCGAGCCCCACCCCAGAGACTTGAGCACATAATCCAGATTGATGCTCCAGTGCAGTGCTGAGGGAGTGCTGCACTGTCAGAGGTGCCGTCTTTCGGATGAGACGTTAAACTTAGGCCCCGTCTGCCCTCTCACATGAACATAAACGATTCCATGATGCCAGTCGAAGAAGAGCAGGATAGTTCTCCCCCGGCGTCCTGGCCAATATTTACCCCTCAACTAACACCACTAGAAAATAAATGATCTGGTCATTTATTTCATTGCTATTTCTGGGACCTATCTGTGTGCAAATTGTCTGCCACATTTCCCTATAATACAACAGTGACAACAGTTCAGACGTACTTCATTGGCTGTGAAGAGGACATGAAAGTGCTATATTGCTGGAAAATGCTTATATGTTCATATTTCATATTTGTGAATGAAACAGCTGTGTATTTGTGGACTCTCGGAGGCAAATTTCTGCTTTCACCGCTTGCTAATTCTCACCGTCTATTTCCCCAGGGTTTTTAAATCCGCTCATGTGGTTTAAGTCATTTACATGATGGTTTACATATTGAGTTAAGGTGAGGATAGTACTGGGCCCAGCTGCTGATATTCTCCCTCCCCACGGTTAAATAATATGCCCATACTCACACTCTCGACTCGTGTGGGAATGATGGGCCATTCCGTGGTTGAGGCAACTGTTGAATTATACCAGCATGTAACTTCCACCCTCAATAGGCAGTGTCCTATCTCACAATGCAAACTCTGAGTGTGCACAGATATCAGCTACACACGCGAATGTAATGGATGTGTTGGCACCTACAGGAGAGATGAGGTGACGTTTGCAGTTTATTTATGCAAGAAATGTGTTCGGTACAATGAGAGAAAACACATTTGTAATCACTTACATAAAGCTATTCATTCCTCTTGGGGTGGGTGCCGGAGAACCCAAAATCATTACACCCTGAACACGTAGTATTTATAACAGAAAACACTGAAGAAAACACTCAAGTTTTTTAACACAAGCTACATACATATTAATGAATAGAACAGCTCTGGCTTTGCTTGTGCATAGTCTTAGGAAGGTTATATTGGCCTTGGAGTAGATTTACTAGAATGATACCTGGACTCCAAGGATTAAATTATAAGGTGAGATTACACAAACTAGGGTTATATTCCCTGGAATTAAGTAGATTAAGAAGTGATTTGATCGAAGCTTTCAAGATATTAAGGGGAACTGATAGGGTAGATAGACAGAAACTATTTCTGCCAGTTCGGGATTCTGGGACTCGGGGACATAGTCTAACAATTGGAGCCAAACCTTTCAGGAATGATGTTAGGAAACACTTCTACATGCAAAGGGTGTTACGCAAAAGGCAATTAGTGCTAGATCAATTGTTAATTTTAAATCTGAGATTGATAGATTTCTGTTAACCAAAAGTATAAGGGTATATGGGGCAAAGGCAGATATATGGAGTTAGGTCACAGATCATAATGATCTCATTAAATTGAATGACAGAACAGGCTTGAGCAACTAAATGGCCTACTCCTGTTTCTATGGGCTGAAATTTCGCCACCATTCTGCGCAGAACTTTTGGCCTATGCTGTTCTTTTGGAGCAGACTAAAATCTGCAAGTTTTGCCAAAGTTTCTGCACCATCCTAAACTACTTACGTCCGATATTTTTAGTTCCCGATTTTTTGACGTCACTGGGGGTGGAACCTGCCGGGTGTGCCATTTCTGGCCATGGAAGCGAGTTTGGCCAAGTAGGATTTTTTCAAAAATGGCACAGTGCACCGTTCTGGAAAACCTGAACTGAAGTTAAGAAAATTGGCACAGAGAAGACGGGATTGTTTTAGCAGAGCTGAAGACACGGCACCAGGGGGAGGGGGTGTGGACATTCGGCCCGGATATCAGCAGCATCGGCACCAGGGGGAGGGGGGGGGGGACATTCGGCCCGGATAACAGCAGCATCGGCACCAGGGGGAGGGGGGGGGGGACATTCGGCCCGGATAACAGCAGCATCGGCACCAGGGGGAGGGGGGGGGGGACATTCGGCCCGGATAACAGCAGCATCGGCACCAGGGGGAGGGGGGGGGGGACATTCGGCCCGGATATCAGCAGCATCGGCACCAGGGGCGGGGGGCCTTTGGCCGGGATAGGAGCGACATATGTTTCACTTTCGAGCCTCAGCCCTTCAGTGTGTCCCTCGTTACCCTGGCAACCTCAGTTTTTGGCGGAGTCCTTAAGCTCCACCCACAGAGGTTAAGGACAATCTGCGCCACTCCAAATTCAAAGTTTATTCTGGTAAAACTTGGAACTTTTTTTTGCCGCAGTCGACCACTAAAAAATCGGACGTACCTCGACAACTGCACCAAAAATGGACCATGTGGAAAATTGGCCCCTGTGCTCCTATGTCTGGAACCTGGAGTTTGCTTTCTGTTGACTGCAGTTCCACTGCGGGCTAAACATAAGAACATGAGAAATAGGAGCAGGAGCAGGCCATACGGCCCCTCGAGCCTGCTCTGCCATTTACTAAGATCATGGCTGATCTGATCATGGACTCAGCTCCACTTCCCCGCCCGCTCCCCATAACCCCTTATCCTCTTATCGTTTAAGAAACTGTCTATTTCTGACTTAAATTTATTCAATGTCCCAGCTTCCACAGCTCTCTGAGGCAGCGAATTCCACAGATTTACAATCCTCTAAGAGAAGAACATTACTGTAATGCAGCAAATTCACTGAAGCAGCATATCCTATTACCAACTCCAGTGAAAGATACAGCACCTCACAGATATATCAGGAATATTATACACCACTGTATAAAGTTTGCTTAAGATGCATGGAGCTTTGTCCTTCCCTCCCCCAAAAACCATATATTCCCAGTCCTTTATATCATAAAATATTTAATTTTTATTCTCTCTCACATTTTGCAATATTTGCTCACGATGCAAGTACTTTATTTTTCTACCCTCCCTCCCACGGTGGAGTTTCTCCCTCTTACAGAAACTGCCAATGATTTCAACACAGTAAAGCTTTTAATTTACTGATAAACTTGTGAATAACATTGTACTGTCATGTAAATGTGCTAAAAGATACTCCATAGACCTGGAATACTGAACGTAGCGGTAAATTTACAAAACTAATTATTCATCATCACGTTTTCCATATGTGAGCCCACAAGAGCGCAGGTTCAATCCTCATTCTCCACTGAGTTAGTTGGTATCCTCAACCACTGTCTGTCCCACCTGTGACAGGGACTGTGGCTCTCGTATTGGACTGTTCAGCCACCTAAGGACTCATTTTAAGAGTGGAAGCAAGTCTTCCTCGATTCCGAGGGACTGCCTATGATGATGATGATGGATGACGGTATCGATAGGGACAGCATTTAGCAGCACTCCTGGCCCAGTTGACCCGTGCTGGAAAGGGAGGGTTCCAGGCCCTGATCGGCAACCAGCAATTCCCACTTCATTGTGCATCTACGCGGATATCAGCGGAGGTCAGGGTCAGACCCGGCTGCAATATCCTTCGCTGTCAGATAGAACATAAGAATTAGGAACAGGAGTAGGCCATCTAGCCCCTCGAGCCTGCTCCGCCATTCAACAAAATCATGGCTGATCTGGCCGTGGACTCAGCTCCACTTACCCGCCCGCTCCCCGTAACCCTTAATTCCCTTATTGGTTAAAAATCTATCTATCTGTGATTTGAATATAGCCCGCTAACACTCGATGTCTAGACTCATGAGTGAAGAATTGCCACTGGGGTAAGGTGAGGGAGAGCACCTGGGGCCTGTGGAACTGTGGTGGTCATCTTCGGGAGAGGATCAACACCAAACAGCGGTCAAAGTACTCTGATGGAAAGAAATTGGCAAACGAAATGTAACACTTGAGAAATGCAAAGTATTGCAGTATCTTGGTTTTAAGAATGCAATGAATGGAACTGAATGAACACAGGTCAAGAAATTTGTGGCACACAACGGGTGGTATCCGATCGGCCACCTGCATTATTAACTGGGAGAAAATTAGTGTGAAGGGTATAGAGGATACGGAATTCCTAAAATGCATTCAGGAGAACTTTTTTAGCCAGTATGTAGCAAGCCCAACACGGGAGGAGGCAGTTCTGGACTTAGTTTTAGGGAATGAAGCTGGGCAGGTGGAAGGAGTATCAGTGGGAGAGCAACTAGGTGCTAGTGATCATAATTCAGTTAGATTTAATGTAGTTATGGAAAAGGACAAAGATAGACCAGGAATAAAAGTTCTCAATTGGGGGAAAGCCAATTTTGCTGAGCTGAGATGTGATTTAGCCAAAGTGGACTAGAAACAACTACTTGAAGGTAAATCAGTGTCAGAGCAATGGGAGTCATTCAAGGAAGAGATCCGAACGGTTCAGTCCAATTAAAGAGAAAGGGCGGGAGGAACAAATCTAGAGCCCCTGGATGTATAGGGACATACAGGGTAGGATAAAGGAAAAAAGGGAACTTATGACAGATGCCGAGGGCTCAATACTGCAGAATCTCGAGAGGAGTATAGAAAGTTCAGGGGTGAAATTAAAAAGGATATTAGGAAAGCAAAGAGAGAGCATGAAAAATTCTTAGCAAGTAAAATCAAGAAAAACCCAAAGATGTTTTATACATTTATTGATATGTTCTTACTATACAGTACAAATGCACACAAGGCCCATACTAGAGAGAAGGTCACTCTGTGACCAGTAACCTTTATTAGCCAGCACTGAAGTGATGAAGGTGGGTGGAGCTTCCCCTTTTATACCTGAAAGTCCAGGTTAGAAGTGTCTCCCACAAGTTCGCCACCTAGTGGTCAGTGTTCTCACGGTGTACAACTTAGGTCAGTTTATACATGGATTACAATGACCATTGAATACATGACATCACCTCCCCCCCAAAGTCTTATTGGGATCACAGGTTAAGTCTCTCTGGTGGTTTACGCTCCCTTGTAGAGCGCCTGAGTTGGGGCTCCGGTTGTTGGGCGCTGGCCTGAGTGTCTGCTGTTTGCGGTGCCTCAGGCCTGTCCGGACTTGCCACAGTGACTGAGCTCTCCTCCACTTGGTTCTGGTGTTCGGTCACCTGAGGTGGAGTGAACTCTACATCGTGTTCTTCCTCTGCTTCTTCTATGGGGTTGCTGAACCTCCTTTTTGTTTGATCCACGTGTTTGCTGCAGATTTGTCCATTGGTAAGTTTAACTACCAGAATCCTATTCCCCTCTTTGGCAATCACAGTGCCTGTGAGCCATTTGGGCCCTGCAGCGTAGTTGAGGACAAAGACAGGGTCATTGACATCAATACATCGCGCCCTCACATTCCTGTCATGGTAATCACATTGTGACCGGCGCCTGCTCTCAACATTTCTTTCATGGTGGGGTGTATAAGGGATAACCTGGCTTTGAGCGTCCTTTTCATTAGCAGCTCTGCGGGTGGAACCCCTGTGAGCGAGTGTGGTCGGGATGTATTGGCCAACAGGAGGCGTGATAAGCAGGTTTGTAGGGAACCCCCTTTGATTCTGAGCATCCCCTGTTTGATTATCTGCACTGCTCGTTCTGCCTGGCCGTTTGAGGCTGGCTTGAATGGTGCTGTTCTGACATGGTTGATACCGGTTCCTGCCATGAAGTCCTGGAATTCAATGCTTGTAAAGCACGGGCCATTGTCGCTGACCAAGACATCCAGTAGACCATGGGCGGCGAACATTGCCCGTAGACTTTCTACCGTGGCAGAGGATGTGCTTGAATTGAGGATGTCACACTCGATCCATTCGGAGTAGGCATCTACTACAACCAAAAACATTTTTCCCATGAAAGGACCTGCGTAGTCCACATGGCTTGGTGGGCCAGGACCAGGGGCTAAGGGGGGCTTGCCTGGGCGCATTGCCCAGCTGGGCGCACGTGTTGCACCTGCGAACACAAAGTTCCAGGTCTGCATCTATCCCTGGCCACCAAACATGTGACCTGGCAATTGCTTTCATCATGACAATGCCCGGGTGCTCAATATGGAGTTCTCGGATGAACGCCTCTCTGCCCATCTGGGGCATGACTACTCGGTTTCCCCATAGTAGGCAATCGGCCTGAATCGAGAGTTCATCCTTGCATCTGTGAAATGGTTTAAATTCCTCTCTGTGAAATGGTTTAAATTCCTCAGGGCATGCCCAATATGTGGCTGCCCAGTCCCCATTAAGGACACATTTCTTGACTAAAGACAGTAGCGGGTCTCTATTTCTCCAGACTTTGATCTGATGGGCTGTCACGGGTGAGCCTTCACTTTCGAAAGCTCCAGACCCATTCGCGACCTTTGCGTAGGAGCACGTGTAGCGGCTCTAGCAGCGTGCTCAATTTGGGAAGAAAGTTACCAAAATAGTTCAGGAGCCCCAGGAACGAATGCAGCTCCGTCGTGTTACGGGGTCTGGGTGCTCTCTGGATCGCTTCCGTTTTGGACGGAGTAGGTCTGATCCCATCTGCTGCTACCCTCATCCCCAGGAATTCTACCTCTGGAGCTAGGAAGACGCACTTCGCCTTTTTCAGTCGCAGACCTACCCGGTCCAGTCTGCGTAGCACCTCTTCCAGGTTGTGGAGGTGTTCTTCAGTATCGTAACCCATAATGAGGATGTCGTCCTGAAAAACCACCGTCCCTGGAATCGACTTGAGGAGGCTTTCCATATTTCGTTGGAAGATCGCGGCGGCCGAGCGAATCCCGAACGGACATCTGTTGTACTCAAACAACCCCTTGTGTGTCGTGATGGTGGTCAGCTTCTTCGACTCACTCGCCAGCTCCTGGGTCATGTAAGCTGAGGTCAGGTCCAATTTTGAAAAAAGTTTGCCACCGGATAGCTTCTCAAAGAGGTCCTCCGCTCTCGGTAGCGGGTACTGGTCTTGGAGTGACACCCGATTGATGGTGGCCTTGTAATCGCCACATATCCTGACCGACCCATCCGCCTTGAGCACCGGCACAATCGGGCTCGCCCAGTCACTGAATTCGACTGGCGAGATGATGCCTTCCCTCAGCAGGCGGTCCAATTCGCCTTCTATCTTTTCCCGCATCACGTACGGCACCGCTCTGGCCTTGTGGTGTACTGGCCTGGCGTCCGGGTTTATGTGAATCACTACCTTGGTCCCCATGAAAGTGCCAATGCCAGGTTGAAATAGTGAGTCAAATTTGTCCAGGACCTGTGAGCATAATATTCGCTCCACAGAAGAAATTGCATTGACATCGTCCCATTCCCAGTTCATGACAGCAAGCCAACTCCTCCCCAGCAGTGCAGGACCGTCCCCCGGGACAATCCAGAGTGGCAACCTGTTCTCCGAATCTTTGTGGGTCATGACTACCGTGGCGCTGCCTTGCACTGGAATGATCTCCTTTGTATATGTCCATAGCTGTGCGTCAATCGGCAATAATTTTGGCCGCCTGGCCTTGGACGCCCACAACTTGTCGAACTGTTTGATACTCATCAGGGACTGGCTGGCCCCCGTGTCTAGCTCCATTGATACTGGGATGCCATTGAGGAGCACTTTCATCATTATCGGTGGCGTCCTGGTGTATGAACTGTATATGTGCTCCACATGAACTCGCTGAACTTCAGCTTCCAGCGATTTCTCCCAGTGTCCATTTGGCCTCGTAGGGCATACATCGGGCCCGTCCTCCTCGTACATCAACCTGGCTGCAGGCTTCCTGCACATACACGCCAAGTGACCGCTGACGTTGCAGTTTCTGCAGGTATATTGCTGATACCTGCAAGCTCTGGCTGGGTGTTTGCCTCCACACCTCCAACATGAGCCGTTGTTGGAAACAAAAGGTCCATTACCAGTCGATCATCTCTGACTGTCTCTGTAACTGTCCTTAAACGCACCATTGACAAGTGTTGATGGCCGCATTGTCCCTTGCGATGGCATGAATCGCCATTCAGCTAGCCATTGTCTCTGTTGAATTCCCCCTTTGGGTTCGACTACATGCTCGGGCATGTCCGATTGCCCCTGTCTGCCTGGAGAACTGTGTGCCACGTTAACATTGTTGACTCCCTGTCCATTTGCTGCATTTAAACCAAGATTTTTGTCAAACGTCATTCTGGTCTCTTCCTCCCCTGAGATAAATGTCTGGGCCATCAAAGCCACCGTTTCCAGGGTCAAGTCTTTGGTCTCAATCAGTTTCCTGAAAACCCCAGCGTGCCCGATGCCCTCAATAAAAAAGTCTCGCAGCATCTCCGCTCTGCATGCATCTGTGAACTTACATAGGCTCGCCAGTCACCGGAGGTCTGCCACGAAATCTGGAACGCTTTGCCCTTCTTGCCGTCGGTGCATGTAAAACCAGTGTCTCGCCATGTGCATGCTGCTCGCCGGTTTAAGGTGTTCCCCGATCAACTTACTGAGCTCTTCAAAAGTCTTGTCCGCCGGCTTCTCTGGCGCTAGAAGGTCCTTCATCAGGGAGTACGTCCTGGATCCACAAACCGTCAGGAGATGAGCCCTGCGTTTGTCGGCCGAATCCTGTCCCAGCCATTCCTTAGTGACAAAACTTTGCTGTAGTCTCTCAATAAAATCATCCCAATCATCACCAACACAGTACCTCTTGTCTGTGCTGTTCGTGGCCATGCTCGCGTGGTTTAAATCCCAGTTTCTCGTCGCCAATGATATATCCTTACTATACAGTACAAATGCACACGAGGCCCATACTAGAGAGAAGGTCACTCTGTGACCAGTAACCTTTATTCCAGCACTGAAGTGATGAAGGTGGGTGGAGCTTCCCCTTTTATACCTGAAAGTCCAGGTTAGGAGTGTCTCCCACAAGTTCACCACCTAGTGGTCAGTGTTCTCACAGTGTACAACTTAGGTCAGTTTATACATGGATTACAATGATAGTTGAATACATGACATTTATTCAGAGCAAGAGGATAACTAAAGAAAGGGTAGGGCCTATTAGAGACCACGAGGGTAATCTGTGTGTGGAGGATGAAGATGTGGGTATGTTTCTTAATGAATACTTTGTGTCTGTTTTCACAAAAGAGAGTGGCAATGCAGACATTGCTATCAGGGAGGAGGATTATGAAATATTATATGAAATAAACATAGTGAGAGAGGAGGTATTAAAGGGTTTAGCAGCTTTGAAAGTGGCTAAGTCCCCAGGCTCGGATGAAATGTATCCCAGGCTGTTAAGCGAAGCAAAAGAGGAAATAGCAGAGGCTCTGACCATCATTTTCCAGTCCTCTCTGGTTTCAGTTGTGGTGCCGGAGGACTGGAGGACTGCTAATGTGATACCTTTGTTTAAGAATGGAAAACAGGATAGACCGAATAGTTACAGGCCAGTCAGCCTAACCTTGGTGGTGGGAAAATTATTGGGAAGAATTCTGAAGGACAGGATAAATTTTCATTTGGAAAGACATAGATTAATCAGGGACAGTCAGCACGGATTTGTTAAGGGACGGTCGTGTCTGACTAACTTGATTGAATTTTTCGAGGAGGTAACCAGGAGGGTCGATGAGGGTAGTGCGTTTGATGTAGTGTATATGGATTTTAGCAAGGCTTTTGATAAGATCTTACATGGCAGGCTGGTCATGAACGTAAAAGCCCATGGGATCCAGGGAAAAGGGGGGAGTTGGATCCAAAACACAGCAGTCCGTGACGAGAGCGGGGAAGTCCGTGAGTTCTGAAGAGTCCGAGTTCAGGAGTTCAGGAGGTCGGCGATTCGGTAGGCCCTGAGGTTGGTGATTCGGTAGGCCCTGAGGTCAGTGAGTGGGTAGGCCCTGAGGTCAGTGAGTAGGTAGGCCCTGAGGTCAGCGAGTGGGTAGGCCCTGAGGTCAGCGAGTGGGTAGGCCCTGAGGTCGGCGAGTGGGTAGGTCCTGAGGTCAGCGAGTAGGTAGGCCCTGAGGTCAGCGAGTAGGTGGGTCCTGAGGTCAGCGAGTGGGTAGGTCCTGAGGTCAGTGAGTGGGTAGGTCCTGAGGTCAGCGAGTAGGTAGGCCCTGAGGTCAGCGAGTGGGTAGGTCCTGAGGTCAGCGAGTAGGTAGGTCCTGAGGTCAGCGAGTAGGTAGGTCCTGAGGTCAGCGAGTGGGTAGGCCCTGAGGTCAACGAGTAGGTAGGTCCTGAGGTCGGCGTATCGGGAGTTCGGAGGCCAGGAGGTCATTGAGGTGAGTTGGTAAATAGCTCTCTTTTCTCTATTTTCTCTCTTTCTTTTTAAGGAGGTCTGGAGTTCGGAGGCCAAGAAGTAGGGAGGCCACAGAGGTCGGTGAGTTCGGGAGGCCACAGAGGTCGGTGAGTTCGGGAGGCCACAGAGGTCAGTGAGTTCGGGAGGCCACAGAGGTCGGTGAGGTGAGTTGGTGAGTAGCTCTCTTTTCTCTATTTCTTTTAAAGTAGATTTTAAACTAGATAAGTCTAACTAGAGGGATGCAGCGTAGCTCAGCCCCGGGGAGTGCACATCCTGCGGCATGTGGGAAGTCCCGGACGCTTTGCGCAGCCTAGACAACAATGTGTGCAGGAGGTGTCTCCAGCTTCAACTGCTCGAGCTCCGCGTTTCAGAGCTATAAGGTGCATCCGCGAGGCTGAGAATTACGTGGATAGCACGTTTCAGGAGGTGGTTACTGTTATGTATGTAAACCTGTAATTACAATGTCTAACCACCAGAGGGCTTATTGCCTGGAGTCCCAAGGGGTCCCACAATCCCTTGGGGAGCACCTGTATATAAGGAGGCCTCACAGGCTGGAGAGGTACTCTGAGATCTGAAATAAAGGACTACAGTCACACTTACTTTGAGCTTGCAATATCTAGTCTGACTCTTTATTCAAGACATAACAACTGGTGACGAGATACAGATGATGAACCCCACCGCAACAATGCAGAGAACTGTGGGCATGCTGGAGAAATTCTCGGAGTGAGATGATTGAAAAACCTTCATGGAGGCACTTGACCAATGAGCTGGAAGGAGAAGGGAACGCTGCCAAACAAGGGCAGGGCATCAACGTATGGCCTCATGAAAAACCTGCTCGCTCCAGCAAAACCCACAGATGAGTTGTGCACACTGGTCCGGGAGCATCTAAACCCGAAGGAAAGCGTTCTGATGGCGAGGTTTCGGTTCTACATATACAAGAGGCCTGAAGGCCAGGAAGTGGCGAGCTACGTCGTCGAGCTAAGGCACCTTGCAGGACATTGCGAATTTGAAGGACACTTAGAGCACATGCTCAGCGACTTCTTTGTACTTGGCATTGGACATGAGGTAATACTTCGCAAACATTTGACTGTAGAGATCCCAATCTTGAGTAGAGCCATAGCGATAGCCCAGGCGTTTATCGCCACCAGTGACAATATCAAACAAATTTCCCAGCACACTAGTGCTGCTGCAAATACTGTGAACAAAGTAACGTTGTTTTCAAATCGAAATGTACATGGCAGGCCCCACATACCTGCAGCTGCACGTGCACAGATGACTCAGAGTCCGCTATCAAGGGTGGTGAGTGCAAGGCCATTAACACCTTGTTGGCGCTGCGGGGGTGATCATCGATTCCATTCTTGCCGCTTCAAAGGATAAATTTACAAGGTGCTGTGGAACAATGCGCTATCTCCAACGTATGTGCAAGTGAGCTGCAAACCCTGCTAATCCTGCAAACCACCATGTTGCAGAGGAGGACAGATCCACGGTGGATCATGATGAACCAAAGCCTCAGACCGAGGAGGCAGAGGTATATGGGGTGCACACATTTACCACAAAGTGTCCCCCAATAATGCTGAAGGTTGAATTAAATGCGCCGTGTCCATGGAGCTGGACAAGGGCGCGAGCCAGTCCATAATGAGTAAAAAGACTTTCGATAAGTTATGGTGCAACAAAGCTTCAAGGCCAGTCCTGACTCCCATTTGTACCAAACTTAGAACGTACGCAAAGGAACTGATTCCTGTAATCGGCAGTGCTACCGTAAAGATATCCTACGATGGAGCGGTGCACAAGCTACCACTCTGGGTGGTACCGGGCGATGGCCCCACGCTGCTCGGCAGGAGCTGGCTGGGGAAGATACGATGGAACTGGGACAAAGTCCGAGCGCTTTCGTCCGTCGATGACACCTCATGTGTCCAGGTCCTAAGCAAGTTCCTCTCGCTGTTCGAACCAGGCATCGGGAAGTTCCAAGGAGCAAAAGTGCAGATCCATTTGATTCCGGGGGCGCGACCCATCCATCACAAGGTGAGAGCGGTACCTTACATGATGAGAGAGAGGATGAAGATCGAGCTGGACGGGCTGCAACGAGAGGGCATCATTTCGCCGATTGAATTCAATAAATGGGCCAGTCCGATCGATCCAGTCCTCAAGGGAGACGGCACCATCAGAATCTGTGGTGATTACAAAGTTACTATCAATCATTTCTCGCTGCAGGCTCAATACCCGCTACCAAAGGCAGACGACTTATTTACAACGCTGGCAGGAGGGAAATAGTTCACGAAGCTGGACTTGACCTCGGCCTACATGACGCAGGAGCTGGAGGAATCTTCGAAAGGCCTCACCTGCATCAACACGCACAAAGGTCTTTTCATTAACAACAGATGCCCGTTTAGGATTCGGTCGGCCATGGCGATATTCCAGAGGAACATGGAAAGCTTACTGAAGTCGGTCCCGCACACCGTGATCTTCCAGGACGACATCTTGGTTACAGGTCGGGACACCGTCGAGCACCTGCAGAACCTGGAGGAGGTTCTTAGTCGGCTTAATCGTATGGGGCTCAGACTAAAACGCTCGAAGTGCATTTTCCTGGAGTGGAGTTCCTGGGGAGAAGAATCGCGGCGGACGGCATCAGGCCCACCGATTCGAAGACGAAGGCAATCAAGAACGCACCGAGACCACGGAACGTGACGGAGCTGCAGTCGTTTCTAGGACGCCTGAACTATTTTGGTAACTTCTTACCGGGTCTTAGCACACTGTTAGAACCAATGCACTCTTTACTGTGTAAAGGAGATGAATGGGGTATGAGGTAAAAGCCAAGAAAATGCCTTTGAGAAAGCTAGGAAGCTGTTATGTTCAAACAAATTGCTTGTGTTGTATGATCCATGTAAACGTTTGGTACCAGCATGTGATGCTTCATCGTACGGGGTCGGGTGTGTATTGCAACAAGGCAATGAATCTGGGAAATTGCAACCGGTTGCTTATGCATCCAGAAGTCTGTCTAAGGCCAAGAGGGCCGACAGTATGATCGAAAAAAAAGCGTTAGCATGTGTTTATGGGGTAAAGAAAATGCATCAATATCTGTTTGGGCTCAAATTTGAATTGGAAACCGACCATAAGCCACTTGTATGTCCCTTTTCTGAAAATAAGGGGATAAATACGAATGCATCGGCCCGCATCCAGAGATGGCCGCTCACGTTGTCCGCATACAACTACGCCATCCACCACAGGCCAGGCACAGAAAACTGTGCCAATGCTCTCAGTGGGCTACCATTGCCCACCACTGGGGTGGAGATGGCACAGCCCGCAGATTTAGTTATGGTAATGGAAGCATTCGAGAGTGAGCAATCACCTGTTACCGCCCGACAGATTAGAACCTGGATGAGCCAGGACCCCTTACTGTCCTTAGTAAAAAACTATGTGCTCCACGGGAGTTGGTCTAGTGTCCCGTTAGAGATGCAGAAAGAAATAAAGCCATACCAGCGGCGCAAAGATGAAATGTCTATACAGGCAGACTGCCTCCTATGGGGTAATCGGGTAATTGTGCCAAAAAGGGCAGGGACACTTTCATTAGTGACCTCCACAGTACCCACCCTGGCATTGTAATGATGAAAACGACAGCCAGATCCCACATGTGCTGGCCCGGTATCAATGCAGATTTAGAGTCCTGTGTGCACAAATGTAATACATGTTCCCAGTTAAGCAATGCACCCAGAGAGGTGCCATTAAGTTTAAGGTCTTGGCTCTCCAAACTGTGGTCTAGGGTTCATGTCGACTATGCAGGCCCATTCTTGGGAAAAATGTTTTTAGTGGTTATAGATGCGTACTCCAAATGGATTGAATGCTTGATAATGTCGATAAGCACGTCCGCTGCCACCATTGAAAGCCTACGGGCCATGTTTGCCACACACGGCCTGCCCAATGTCCCTGTAAGTGACAATGGGCCATGCTTTACCAGTGCTGAATTCAAGGAATTCATGACCCGCAATGGGGTCAAACATGTCACATCTGTCCCGTTTAAGCCAGCGTCCAATGGTCAGGCAAAACGAGCAGTTCAAACAATCAAGCAGAGCTTGAAAAGGGTAACCGAAGGCTCATTGCAGATTCACTTATCGCAAGTCCTGCTTAGTTACTGCACAAGGCCCCACTCGCTCACCGGGGTCCCTCCCGCTGAACTGTTCATGAAAAGGGCACTTAAGATAAGGCTCTCGTTAGTGCACCCTGATCTACACGAACAGGTAGAGAGCAGGCGGCTTCAATAGAATACATATCATGATCGCGCAAATGTGTCACGTAAAATTGAAGTAAATGATTCTGTATTTGTGTTAAACTATGGACAAGGACCCAAGTGAATTGCTGGCACTGTTTTGGCCAAAGAGGGGAGTAGGCTGTTTCAGGTCAAACTCGCAAATGGACTCACCTGAAAAAACACTTGGATCAAACCAAACTCAGATTTACGGACTATCCAGAATAACCCACAATAGACTCTACCTTTTTCGAGCCTCCAACACACACACAAGTGGAAACAGACCCAGCAGTTGACCACAAAGCAGAACCCATCACCCGCAGCAGCCTAGCAGGACTCACCACTCCCAGCAGTCCAGCAAGGCCAGCTGCACAGCAGCCCAGCGAAGGCCTAACAAACGACTCACCAACACCAGCATTTGCACCGAGATGATCAACCAGGGCAAGGAAGGCCCCAGATCGACTCACATTGTAAATAGTTACACTATTGACTTTGGGGGGAATGTTGTTGTGTATGTAAACCTGTAACTACCATGTCTAACCACCAGAGGGCTTATCCGCTAGAGTCCCAAGGGGTCCCACAATCCCTTGGGAGCACCTGTATATAAGGAGGCCTCACAGGCTGGAGAGGCACTCTGAGATCTGTAATAAAGGACTGCGGTCACACCTTACTTTGAGCTTGCAGTATCTAGTCTGACTCTTTATTCAAGACATAACAGTTACCCGCAGCTTAAAGGTGTGCAGGTGAAGGGGAAGAAGGTGATCACCAGATGTAGTAAGTGTACTAGGCAGGTAGTGCAGGAGTCCCCCCATGAGTCCATCTTGCTTTAAAACCAATATTCAATTCTGAGTATCGGTGGGGGCGATGGTGCCTCTGGGGAGTGCAGCCAGAGCCAAGTCCAAGGCCCCACGGGTGGCTCAGGGGGGAGGACCGAAGAACAAAAGGGCCCTAGTGATCGGGGATTCTATCGTTAGGGGAACAGACAGGCCTTTCTGCGGCAGTAGTCGTGACTCCCAAATGGTTTTGTGCCTCCCTGGTACCAGGGTCAAGGATGTCACAGAGCGGACACAGGGCATCCTGGGAGGGGGGAGGGTAAACAGCTAGAGGTCGTGGTCCATATCGGGACCGACGACATCGGTAAAATGAGGGATGAGGTTCTACAGGAAGAATTTAGGGAGCTAGGAAGAAAATTAAAAGTAGGACCTTAAAAGTAGTAATCTCCGGGTTACTACCAATTGCCATGTGTTAATGAGTACAAGAATAGAAGGATAGAGAGGGTGAACACGTGGCTGGAAAATTGGTGTAGGAGGGAGAGTTTTAAATTCTTGATGCATTGGGATCACTTCTGGGGGAGATGGGACCTGTACAAACCAGACGGGTTGCACCTCAACAGCACCGGGACCAATATCCTCGCAGGGAGATTTTCTCATGCTGTTGGGGAGAGTTTAAACTAGCTTGGCAGGGGGATGGGAACCCGAGAACCAATTCAAAAGGGAAGGTAGTAAAGCAGAAGTTGGATAGCAAGAATCTAGAAAGCAAATCTGTAAGACAGAGGAAACAGAGCTTAGTATGTAGTAAGCAAGGAGGTCTTCCTGTGCTGAATGGTATATACTTTAATGCAAGGAGTATAGCGAATAAGGCGGATGAGCTAAGAGCACAGGTAGACATTTGGGAGTATGACATTATAGCCATTATAGAAACATGGTTGAAAGAGGGGCAGATTTGGCAGATTAATATTCCTGGCTACAGGATTTTTAGACAAGATAGAGGTAAATGGTGTTGGGGGGTGGGGGGGTGCAGGGCGTTGTGGTACTGATTAAAGAAACTATTACAGCGGTGAGGAGGGATGATATGTTAAAGGGATCATCAAATGAGGCCCTATGGGTCGAATTGAAAAATAAAAAAGGGGCGATCACACCGCTGGGCGTGTATTATAGACCCCCAAACAGTGAGAGAGAGATAGAGGGGCAAATATGTCAGCAAATTGCTGTGAAGTCTAAAAACCATAGGGTAGTAATAGTAGGGGATTTTAACTATCCAAATATTGATTGGGGCAAATTTAGTGTAAAGGGTATAAAGGGTGTGGAATTCTTGAAATGCATTCAAGAGAACTTTTTTAGTCAGTATGTAGCAAGCCCAACACGAGAGGGGGTCTTGGATTTAGTTTTGGGGAATGAAGCTGGGCAGGTTGAAGGGGTATTAGTGAGAGAGCACTTGGGTGCCAGTGACAATAATTCAGTCAGATTCAAGTTGGTTATGGATAAGGACAAGAATAGGCCTGGAATAAAAGTTCCGAATTGGGGAAAAGCTAATTTTGCTAAGTTAAGGAATGATTTGGCCAAAGTGGACTGGAAACAGCTATTTGTGGGAACAGTGGGAGGCATTCAAGGAGGAGATCCGAAACATTCAGGCCAAATATGTGCCCTTAAAGAAAAAAGCTGGGAAAATAATTCTAGAGCCCCCTGGATGTCTAGAGAGGATTAAGAAATAAAGGGACGCTTATGTCACATATCAACGGCTAAATACTTTAGAATCTTTAGAGGAATATAGAAAGATGAGAGGCAAAATTAAAAAGGATATTAGGAATGCTAAGAGAGAGCATGAGAAATTCTTGGCCAGTAAAATTAAGGAAAACCCTAAGATGTTCGATAAATATATTGAGAATAAGAGGGTAACTAAGGATAGGGCAGGGCCTATTAGAAACCATGAGGATAATCTTTGTGTGGAGGCGGAAGATGTTGGTAAGGTTCTTAACGAATACTTTACATCTGTTTCCACAAAGGAAAGGGGCAATGCAGATATTGCTATCGAGGAGGAGTGTGATATTCCGGATGAAATAAATATAGTGAGAGAGGAAGTATTAAGGGGTTTAGCAGCTTTGAAAGTAGATAAGTCCCCAGGCCCGGATGAAATGCATCCCAGGCTGTTGAGCGAAGTAAAAGAGGAAATAGCAGAGGCCTTGACCATCATTTTCCAGTCCTCTTTAGATATGGGCAAGGTGCCGGAGGATTGGAGGACTGCTAATGTAGTACCCTTGTTTAAGAAAGGAGAAAGGGATAGGCCGTGTAATTACAGGCCTGTCAGCCTAACCTCAGTGGTGGGAAAATTATTGGAAAAAATCCTGATAAATCTGCATTTGGATAGGCAAGGATTAATTAGGGACAGTCAGCACGGATTTGTTAAGAGAAGATCATGTTTGACTAACCTGATTGAATTTTCTGAGGAGGTAACCAAGAGGGTCGATGAGGGTAATGCATACGATGTAGTATATATGGACTTTAGCAAGGCTTTTGATAAGGTCCCGCGTGGTAGGCTGGTCATGAAGGTTGGATCCAGGGCAAAGTGGCAAGTTGGATCCAAAATTGGCTTGGAAGTAGGAAGCAAAGGGTAATGATTGATGGATGTTTTTGTGACTGGGAGGATGTTTCCAGTGGGGTTCTGCAGGGCTCAGTACTGGGTCCCTTGCTTTTTGTGGTATATATCAACGATTTAGATTTGAATATAGGAAGTATGATTAAGAAGTTTGCAGACGACACTAAAATTGGCTGTGTGGTTGATAATGAAGAGGAAAGTCATGGGCTGCAGGAGGATATCAATCTACTGGTCAGGTGGGCAGAGCAGTGGCAAATGGAATTTAATTCAGTGAAGTGTGAGATGATGCACTTTGGGAGGGCTAATAAGGAAAGAGTATACACAGTAAGCGGTAGGCCACTTAATAGTGCAGATGAACAAAGAGACCTTGAAATGCTTCTCCACAGATCCCTGAAAGTAGCAGGCCAGGTGGATAAGGCGGTTAAGAAGGTATATGGAATGCTTGCCTTTATTGGCCAAGGCATAGAATATAAGAGCAGTGAGGCTATACTTAAATTGTATAATACTTTGGTTAGGCCACAGCTGGAGTACTGCGTGCAGTTCTGGTTGCCGTATTATAGGAAGGACGTGATTGCATTAGAAAGGGTGCAGAGGAGATTTACTAGGATGCTGCCTGGAATGGAGAATCTCAGTTATGAGATAGAAACATAGAAACATAGAAAATAGGTGCAGGAGTAGGCCATTCGGCCCTTCTAGCCTGCACCGCCATTCAATGAGTTCATGGCTGAACATTCAACTTCAGTACCCCATTCCTGCTTTCTCGCCATACCCCTTGATCCCCCTAGCAGTAAGGACCTCATCTAACTCCTTTTTGAATATATTTAGTGAATTGGCCTCAACTACTTTCTGTGGTAGAGAATTCCACAGGTTCACCACTCTCTGGGTGAAGAGGTTCCTCCGCATCTCGGTCCTAAATGGCTTACCCCTTATCCTTAGACTGTGACCTCTGGTTCTGGACTTCCCCAACATTGGGAACATTCTTCCTGCATCTACCCTGTCTAAACCCATCAGAATTTTACCCACTACCGATGTCAGGCTGACCGGTCTATAATTCCCTGTTTTCTCTCTCCCTCCTTTTTTAAAAAATGGGGTTACATTGGCTACCCTCCACTCGCTAGGAACTGATCCAGAGTCAATGGAATGTTGGAAAATGACTGTCAATGCATCCGCTATTTCCAAGACCACCTCCTTAAGTACACTGGGATGCAGTCCATCAGGCCCTGGGGATTTATCGGCCTTCAATCCCATCAATTTCCCCAACACAATTTCCCGACTAATAAGGATTTCCCTCAGTTCCTCCTCCTTACTAGACCCTCCGACCCCTTTTATATCCGGAAGGTTGTTTGTGTCCTCCTTAGTGAATACTGAACCAAAGTACTTGTTCAATTGGTCTGCCATTTCTTTGTTCCCCGTTATGACTTCCCCTGATTCTGACTGCAGGGGACCTACATTTGTCTTTACTAATCTTTTTCTCTTTACATATCTATAGAAACTTTTGCAATCCGTCTTAATGTTCCCTGCAAGCTTCTTCTCGTACTCCATTTTCCCTGCCCTAGTCAAACCCTTTGTCCTCCTCTGCTGAGTTCTAAATTTCTCCCAGTCCTCGGGTTCGCTGCTATTTCTGGCCAATTTGTATGCCACTTCCTTGGCTTAGTAGGATGGCTAAGGGGGAAACCAGTGGATGTAGTGTATTTGGAAAAACTTATACTTCCCGACCCATAGAGGTGTTCTCTTGCAGGTCGGGGGGCCATGATGCTCCAGGGTTTGCAGGTCAGGAAGTACAAGAGCTGGAGCGGCATACCACTACAACTTCCAGTGTGAGCTGGTCCAGGTATGCAACAGCTTCGAGGTGGGCGACAGGGTGACATCATCAGGACCCAGGTCGCTGTTTGGAGCGTGGGCAGGAACATCGGAGCGATCATGACGGAAGTGCGACAAATGAGGGTACGGGGCCCAGAAGAGCCGAGGGCCCAGGGGCAGCACGGGCCCAGCCCACACTGCGATATGTGTGCACACTAGGTCTGTGCAGCAGAGCAGGTCTCCAGTCGTCTTGGTTAACCCTTGCCACTGGACCAAGACCTCGCTCTGTCGAGCCCGTGTGGTGGCTGATGTGCAACGGTCACTCCACGTTAAAAAAATCCACGCACAGGCATCTTCCACCCTTTCAACTGGAGTTCAGGACTGGAACATCGGGTCCTTCATTGAAACATCTGTGAACTCCTGTGGAAGCAAGTCATCCTCGTTCGAGGGACTGCTTATGATGACACATACACATCTATCGGAAGGGCAAAGTGCCCTTCAAAATGGGGAATTATTTTTTTCTGACTGTCATCGTTTTAATAAACACAAAGCTATACAAAATGCAACAGTTATTAAATGTTTAAAACAAATTTAGGAAAGCTATAAAGCCAGCAATAAAATAGCTTAATATTTGTGGGTCATAAAATGCAAGATGATGTATGAGTTACATACAAATTAGGATTATGTAGTGGGAATTATTCTGATATTCAAATGAATCTCGTGGAAAATTAACCTGAAGCTTCTCTACCCAGAGAGTGATGAGAATGTGGAACTCGCTACCACAAGGAACTGTTGAGGCTAATAGTTATTTGATTATTTGATCTCAGATAATGATTTTAAAAGTTGAAGGGGAAGCTGGGTTAGCAGGTGAGGAAGAGGGTTATGCTGGTCAGAAGGTTCTAACTTCAAGTCCCACTCCGGGGACTTGAGCACAAAAAATCTAGGCTGACACTTGTAGAACTTTTTAAAGGTTCTTTGACAAGACAACACCGATAGGTAGCAGTCAGCATGGTTTGTGCAATGGATCAGATTTAATAAGCTTACAACAGCAGCATACTTAAAAAAAGGCAATAATTTAACAAAAGCTCGCAGGTCTCTGAAAACTTCCGGACGCAGATGATGTCATCTTAAACCTGTTAGTTGCTGCTCCAGCTGTTTCTGTGCAAAGGTATTCTTTGAGCATCGCTGTTTTAACTAATTTCTTCTCAAAGGTTTGCTTGGCCAGTGTCCATATATGGTTTTCAACAAAGTCAACCTTTTTAATTGGTTCTAGTGGTCAAAGTACCATTGTCACTCAAACTAAAGGTATCATCCTGGCCACGCCTGCCCCCAGCATTTTTCCAAAACCCTTACTGTGTCCAGGGATCACGTTTGCACATTGGAATGTTATCTTATCTCTCTTGCAACTTGCTCCAAGTTGGACCTAGGGGCCTCTTTCAAACTGTCTCATTTTAATCTTTCAAATACTAGTTTTTGTTACCCGAACTCTAATTTCTACTTTACATTATGTTTCTTTATACAGGTACAGCATCCAAAATCCGGAGTTCCGGAATCCAGAATGTTCCGGAATCCGGACTGATTGGTGGCAGGGTCGTCTGGAATCCGTAAAATGTTCCGGAATCCGGACCCTGCTGACCTCTGACCTCGAGGTGCCGCCACTGCCCGACCTTGGGGTCTCCTCGCTGGCCCGCCCGAACCCCTCCTCGGCGACGGGGCCGCCCGACCAGCTCCTCTTTGGCGGGATCCGCCCGAACACCTCACTGCAGCGGGACCTCATCGCCTGGTGACCCCCAACAGCTCTTCGGCGAGAACCTCCCCCCCACCCCTCTCTCTGACGTTCCGAAATCCGGAAATACCCGAACCTGGGCTCGGGTGTTTCCAGATTCGTGACGTCAGAAAGACGTTCCAAAGTCCGGCAAAATGCAAAATCCGGAACGGCCTCGGTCCCGAGGGTTCCGGATTTGGGACGTTGCACCTGTACTAACTATTAGTTTTGTTAGACAACCTCTAATTTCTACTTTGCATTGTAATGTTTCTTTATATTAACCATCACTTGCAGCATTTGTTTGCTTGTCTGTCTGAGTTCAGTCAAAAGCTGTTTTGACTGCCTTTGTGTACATTGGAGCAGCCTCTAACATTCCCATGCCCACAGAAAATCATGGGTAAGATTAATTTGGTCAATGACTACAAATTTAATATATATATGAATCTCTAAGACCAGTCTTTGTTACACACTCCGGTGCAGTGTTGAGGGAGCGCTGCACTGTTGGAATTGCCCTCTTTCAGGTGAGAGGTTAAACGAGGCCCCGCCTGCCCTCTCCGGCCGATGTAAAAGGTCACACGTCACTGTTATCCCCGGTATCCTGGTCAATATTTATCCCTCAATCAACATAACAAAAACACAGATTACTGGTCATTATCACATTGCTGTTTGTGGAAGCTTGCTGTGCGCAAATTGGCAACGGCGTTTCCTACATTACAGCAGTGACTATACTTCAAAAAGTACTTCATTGGCTGTAAAGCGCTCGGAGACGTCTGGGGGTCATGAAAGGTGCTCTGTAAATCCAAGGGCTCAAATTTTGCCCAAAGCTGTTTTCTGGCGTATTGCCAGAGTTGTGCCCGTTTTTCGAGGCCAGAACCACTCCAAAAATAAATGTGCCGCTTTCCCTGCTGTATTTTTCAAACTTGGCACCGCGCAGCCCGTCCAGTCGTCTCGGGGGGGTGGAGCCTACTGACTGCACCAAAAAAACGATGCCGGCCCTTCTCCGCATGCACAAAAAAAATGGACGTTTTTGAGGTGATTCCGATGGGCGCGCATGCTCAGCACAGCTCCCGGTCTGCAATCGGCCATTTTTAAAGAGCCAGTTGTGTGTGTGAGAGCATTGAGTGCTGTGTGAGAACTATAATTATCAGTGATAAAATCGGAGCTGCAATACAAGATGCAACGCGATGCCAGGACCAAGAATTTCTCACAGGATGAAGTGGAGGCACTGGTTACTGTGATTGAGGCCAGGTGGCATAAGCTGGACACCAGCAAAGATCACATAAAAGTTTCACCAAAAGAAATGAAGAAACGCTGGAACCAACTTGCAGAAGATTACTGTGCAATGGTGACCACCCCGAGGTCTGGAGGCCAGTGCAAAAAGAAGTGGCAGGACCTTGGTCAAGTAGTTAGTGTAAGTAATATTTTCATTTGTTCACTGGAATTGCAATTGTAAATGTGACCATCTGTTTATGTCCCACCCAGCAGAAAGACACCCTCTCTAAAAAGTTATATTTTCATCTTTGCAGAGGAAGGTGGCACATAATAAAAGGGAAAGAACTCGAACAGGAGGAGGCCCGGCAAATCTTCACCCACTGACATCTTTGGAAGAGAGGGTCGCTGCTTTGATGGGTCCTGCCTGGAGAAAAGCAACCACCACTGCACAAGCTGGGCCCACACTCGAGTCCTGCAAATTCCAGTCTGGCTTTGCTAAATGTGAAGTACTGCGCGGGCTAGCCATTCTTCGGTTCATGGGGATGTGTCCGTCAGCTACACTTCAGTTGATGCAATGTGCTATCATTCATCGTGGTCCTTCAAATGAGCCTGCTGCCTGCGCTGTGTGAGCCTACTCATACCACCCACCCTGCCCCCTCCTCTGCTGCTAACCATTTGTCTGTTCTGTTATATTTTGCAGAACATGAGGCCAACTCTGATGATGCAAAAGATTCAGATGAGGACGTGCCTGAAGAGAACATCTTCAATCCCACCTTCCAGACCAAGAGTATGGGGGTGAGAGGGAGGGGGAGGGGATGAATGAAGCCCCCACTGTTGTACTCACTTTTTAGGTGGTGCAGGTGCTGCCCATTGAGGTGCCAGGCCCTTCCCTGAGCAGTGGCTTGAGTGTTGGTGGGACACCCTCCGAGGCAGGGGATTCCAGTGGGATGCAGCAAGGCACACCCAGGGCCCCACCGTCCCAGGCTGCAGGTCCCAGTGGGATGCAGTGACTCACACCCAGGGTGAGGAGGTGAAGGAGAGCTCGACCCCGCTCTCCTGAGGTGCAGGATCTAATAGATGTGGTTCAGATGATGGCAATGACCTTACCCGATCACTCCTGGACACCATCAGTGGGGTGGGTGATGAGGTATCGGGACTGTCGGGAGAAGTAACAGCACTCTCACGAGAAATGGGAACACTGTCCGGGAACATGAGGGAGGGAATGTTGCAGGTAGTTGACACACTTTCAGGGCATGAGGGAGGGCATGTTGGAGTTAGCTGCTGTAATAAGGGAACACGCCCAGACCCTGTGCCCATTGACAGAATCAACTACCATTCCCACTCCAATCCCCAGACCAACCTCTGAAGAGCCCCAAGCCGGGCCTTCCGTATTGCCGCCTGCCGCCCGACCACCAACAGGTGCGTATTACCCGAGATGTTAGAAAGAATAAGCTTGGTACCAACCGCAGAAACACTGCACCGCTGCCTGCGGGCAGGGGTGGAGTCACCAAGACCAAGCACGGCGGGCGGTCTTAGAATAAGGTGGAGGAGAGATGGGTGCAGCCTTTCTTTGCTGTTGTTATTATTATTGTTACTGTTGTAACTGTTGTTCTCAAATTAAAAGTTTTTTGTAAGTTATGTAAATTTACAAGTTTAAAAGTTAGTAAATGATCTTAAAGTTTTTAAGTGATCTTAGAGTTTGTAAGTGATCTTAAAGTTTGTAAGTGATCTTAGACTTTGAAAGTGATCTTAACTGAAAACTTTAAAGTTTGATTCAAGAATATTTTTATCAACGTTAAGTACAAACATGTGTTAAACTTTTGAATAAAATATATTTTAAGTTATAACTGAATCATTTCCATTATTTGTTTGATTATTAACACAACTTTTGAAGTAAACAAAAATCATTTCCATGACTTGTTCCATTAACACAACGTAACATTACGGGAACGGGTCCAAACAGTAAACATGGTCCATGTGGAATAGTTGTCGCTGAGCCTTCAGACAGCAAAGCGTTTACGGATGAGCTGCTGGCGCAAGGCTCGAGCAATCGTTAAAGGGGCAAGACAACCCGCCCTCCTCCACCGTCGTGCTCTGGGTTCAGGTAGTTGCATGGCTTCCATGACAAAAAAAATCATAAGTAACTCAGTTACGCTAGCACAGATTCCTTGGGGAAACTTTAATTAAAAACTTACACCAAAAAAAGTGGCAGGTGCCAAAAAAATTGGACAAATCATCGGGGAAAATTGAGCCATTGTCTTTCTTTCTTTGATACGAGTTAGATGAGGAAAGACAGGAGGAGGCTCGAGTGGAGCATAAATGCTGGTTGGGCTGAATGGCCTGTTTCTGTGCTGACTATTCTATGTCATTCTATGTTGATGGACCCGTTTGTCTGTTGCAGGTTGTTTTACAGTTTTGTACCTTTCTGAACATTGGGAAGGAATTTGGCCATTTATAATTTTGCCTCGGTACGGATAAAATGATATCAATGAGAGACACTCGGATTATTATTTCAAAACAAGGAAAGTAGAATCAAATAGAATAAAAGCACGAGGATCTTCTGTGAGCTCCGCAACTCCGCAACAATAACAAAGACAAGATGAATCAGCCCGTTGAGTCTGCTGAATTCACTCTGTCACTGGCTGCTCAGTGCATCTAGACAATGCAGAGCGATGGACAGTTCACACATATTTGTTTCTCTCTTCTTTTGAACACCTTCTCGCTCCAGCTGAATTCCAATTTCATTCAGAATTTTTGCAGTTATTCCAAACATGTCCTCCGGCAAGTCTCGGGTATCCACTTTCACAACCTGCCCCACTTGGCTACACTCTAGATCTTTGAAGATTCCGGTGACCTTCAGAAACAATAACAGGTAAATTAATGGATTTTGCCTTTTCAGTTCCACCAGCACATTTACAGGTTAGCCCAGCACTTGAGCCACCATTGTCACTAGGAAAGGTGCAACCAAGTATTTTTATTGCATGTATGGGCTAAGCTGAGCACTGAACCTACCCACAGCCAGACACAAATTAGGGGGCGATTTTAACCCTACTTGAACGCCCTGGCTCTTACCTGTCCGAAAGCCGCCATGATTGGCACATCTCGCCTGAGCAGGCAGCAAGGACAGGTGCCCAGAGCCAACAGGGTCCTTCTTTACATATGCATATTGCAGCCCGATGACTTCATTGAGACCCGACTGTAATTTTAACCCAGGCCTGAGTGGGGAATCCGCCTGGAGTTAGAATCGGGGCTGAATAGCGGATCCGATCATAGTGCCAGAGATGGCTGCTGTTGCTTCTTGCTGCTATATTCATTCAGCACTCGGAGCCCGGACAAACTCCACCCCACACCCCCACTCCCCCAACTCAGAAAGCACTCTTGTTGTCAGAGGCAACCCAGTACAGTAAACATGAGACTCATTCTCCACATTGACAAAACTTTCTGAGCTGCTAAACTTAGTTTGCCTGGATATCAATCTTACATACCTACTGTTTTCAACTTAGTCCACTTCCAGGTATTCATTTATTCACTATTTAATTCATTATATTATCTTTATTTCCAGGATTCCAATTAGAATTCATTCTCTATCTTTATTAATCTCAATTTAATTAATTGTTGAGTATATATTACTCCCATTTAACGCACTGCCAGGTATCAGTTGTTCCTTTTTACATTTATTTCCAATATCCGTTATTCCCAATTTAATTCCCAGGTTTCACTTCTGGTTACTATTATATCCAATATTTCCATTTCCAGATTTCCATTATTCATTCCTAGATATCCAATTTAATTTACTCTCAGGTATTCATTATTTTCAATTTCATTCATACCCAGGTGTCCAATATTTATGGTTTAGTTCACCTGGTATTTTTTATTCCAAATGTAATTATTTGCCTCTTTCCTTCCCCTGTCCTGGTCTCAGCTCACTTCTTACCATTTCAAGTTGCTGAGGTAGAATCTGCATCTTCAAACTCTGAACTAACAATTCCAGTGTTGGACGCGACAAATCTGAAATGAAAAAAAGTTAACATTTGCAAAGATCCGTGAGCGAGAACAACCCGAGCTCCAACTGTTTTCTCCGAGACTGTCCACACATGCACTGATGACCTTTGCACCCTCTGTAGGTCTCCGCCTGCTTTTAGTGGGAGCTTCAGCGAGGGCACGAATCACCGTCATTACTGATTCGGCAGTCAGGAATGCAGCAGCTTTTCAAATATCAAGATTTTATCCCCTCGTCTGACTCTTTCCTGACCAGTTTGGGGAGGGGGGGGATTACTATCAAGGCCATGGGGTCAAGTTTCGGGCCGCGCCTAGAACGGCGCAGCCCCGCGAGTCACGCCTGAGTTCCGCGCTCAAAACTGCGCCGAAAACTTACCTCGGTGTTCTCCCCTCCCTCGGGTCGATCCAGGCCCTCGGCGCAGCGCAGCACAAGCTGTCGGGGGCGGAGCCAGGTCCCTGTGCTGAAAACAGTGCCGGGACCTCTGCACATGCACGCTACAGTGTGTGCGCATGTGCAGTAGCTCCAGGCGCCCGAGGCTGCGTTGGAGGGGCCCGAAGCACGCCGCCCCTAGCCCTGGTCCAATGGGCTCACTGGGGTGGCGAAGATAGGACTGGTCCTCCATCCTCTAGCTCCCGCTCCGCTCCGGCTCCCCCCCACCCTTCAGGTCTGGTCCAGTCCGCTCCCCCTCCCCTCTCCACGTCTTCGGCGGGGCCCGCCCGGCCGGCATCTTGCTGGGGGTGGGCCCCGCCCAAAGTCTTCGGCCCGGTTTCCTCTCGTCGGCCGGGCCCATTCAGCCTCCGCCCTCCCCCTCCTCCCCCCCTCCTCCTCTCCATCCCCTCTCCTCTCCCCCCCTCCCCTCTCCCCCTTCCCTCCCTGTCCCCCTCCCTCCCTCTAACTCCCTCCCACCCCCTCACAGCCTCTCCCCACTCCCCATCACTCCCCTCTCCCCCTTCCCTCCCTGCCCTCCCTCTCCCCCTCCCTCCCTCCCACCCCCTCACACCCTCTCCCCACTCCCCATCACTCCCCTCCCACCCTCTATGCCCCTCCCTCCCTCTTCCCCTCCTTCCCTCTCTCTCCCTCTCCTCTCCTCCCTCTCTCCCTCTCCTCCCCCCTTCCTCCCCCCTCCTTCCCTCCACCCTCCTCCACTCACCCCTCGCTGTCAGAAACACAGAGACACTGACAGAGAGACAGAGAGACACAGACAGACAGACAGAGAGAGAGAGAGACACTGACAGAGACAGAGAGAGAGTCACACCGTCCCAGCACACTGTTGGAGGGCTCCCGGTGCTGCAGTTGGTGAGTAGAAACTTAATTTTTTATTTATTGATTTTTAAATTTATTTTTAATTTTTTAAAATTTTTTTGATTGATTTTTTGATTTATTTATCATTTATTTTTGATGATGGCTCTTTATTTGTAAAAGTGAAGTGTTTAATGTTTGTAAACTTCCTTCCCCCCTCCCCCCCGCCCCATCTCTTGTTCCCTACGCCTGATTTATAAATGTAGGCAAGGTTTTTCTGAGCGTACAAAAATCTACACTTACTCCATTCTAAGTTTGGAGTAAGTTTTCGCTGCCTAAACTTGCAAAACAGGCTTAAGTGGCCGGACACGCCCCCTTTTGAAAAAAACAATCTGTTCTAAAATGAAACTGTTCTAACTGACTAGAACTGGAGCAAACTAAATGCCGAGAATTGCAATTTCTAAGATACTCCATTCTAAACTAGTTGCTCCAAAAAATAGGAGCAACTCAGGCCGAAACTTGACCCCACGGTTTCTGGTTTGTCGCAAACCAGTCCCACCTTCCCTTTCCCTCAACAACTATCTGTCCCACTTATGACAGGGACTGTGGTTCTCGGGTTCTTGTATTGGACTATTCAGCCACCTAAGAACTCATTTTTAGAATGGAAGCAAGTCTTTCTCAATTTCGAGGGACTGCCTATGATGATGATGAGTTTCTATAAATCAAAGGGTTGTAAAATTCATTCTCGGGTTGTTGTCATCGCTGGCAAGGACATCATTTAATGCCCATCCTGGAATCTTGTGAGCACACCATGATGTTGGGCTGGTCACGGTTTCATGCAGCTTACTAGGCTACTTCAAAGGACAGTTAAGGTCAACCACATTGGTGTGTGACTGGAGTCACGTATAGGCCAGACCGGGTAAGGAAGGCAGATTTCCTTCCCTAAAGAACATGAATGAACGTCAATTTGACAGCTTCCAATTTCCATTTCCAACTCAAACTGCCATGGTGGAATTTGAACTCGTGTTCTTTGGATTATTAATCCAGATCTCTAGTCCAGTTACATAATCATTACACTACTGTATGCTACAAGCTTTCTCCATTTGTAAAAGACTGTGCCCATTTGCACCCATACTGTAAGCACCTGTGAGTATGCTCATAGGTTTGTAGAGCTGTTGCAATCTTGCCATTCGGAGAAGGCGGGGGTTCCCAAAGGAGTGCACTATACGAATGAGTCCTCTCTTTATTTATTGGGGACTTGGCCTGGAGGGTGTCGCATGGAGCAGTCCCGTGCAATCGGTTTTTAAGTCGGCAGCTGGCTCTGCTGCACAGGAGGGCAGGAAAAAGAGTGGGAGAGCGATAGTGATAGGGGATTCAATTGTCAGGGGAATAGATAGGCGTTTCTGCGGCCACAACCGAGACTCCAGGATGGTATGTTGCCTCCCTGGTGCAAGGGTCAAGGATGTCTCGGAGCAGGTGCAGGACATTCTGAAAAGGGAGGGAGAACAGACAGTTGTCGTGGTGCACATTGGTACCAACGATATTGGTAAAAAAAGGGATGAGGTCCTACGAGACTAATTTAAGGAGCTAGGAGCTAAATTAAAAAGTAGGACCTCAAAAGTAGTAATCTCGGGATTGCTACCAGTGCCAGGAGCTAGTCAGAGTAGGAATCGCAGGATAGCTCAGATGAATACGTGGCTTGAGTAGTGGTGCAGCAGGGAGGGATTCAAATTCCTGGGGCATTGGAACCGGTTCTGGGGGAGGTGGGACCAGTACAAACCGGACAGTCTGCACCTGGGCAGGACCGGAACCAATGTCCGAGGGGGAGTGTTTGCTAGTGCTGTTGGGGAGGAATTAAACTAATATGGCAGGGGGATGGGAACTAATGCAGGAAGACAGAGGGAAACAAAATGGAGACAGAAGCAAAAGACAGAAAGGAGATGAGTAAAAGTGGAGGGCAGAGAAACCCAAGGCAAAAAACAAAAAGGGCCACTGTACAGCAAAATTCTAAAGGGTCAAAGTGTCATAAAAAGGCAAGCATGAAAGCTCGGTGCCTCAATGCGAGGAGTATTCAGAACCCAGGAGAGGGCTCTGAGCTAGTTAGAGTGGGTGAGAGCTCAGATGAACAGGACCCCAAGAAAGAATGCAAAAGGCAGGAGGCAACAGAGCAGAGCAGCACTGGGGTAAGTGTAAACCACAAGGTGATAGGAAGGGACAATATGTATGAATATAAAGGGGCTGCAGGAGGGGTCAAAACTAAAAATCATGGTTTAAAAACTAGTATTAAAATACTCTACCTAAACGCACGCAGCATTCGAAATAAAGTAAATGAGTTGACGGCACAAATCATTACAAATGGGTATGATTTGGTGGCCATTACAGAAACGTGGTTGCAGGGTGGCCAAGACTGGGAATTAAACATACAGGGGTATCTGACAATTTGGAAAGATAGACAAGAAGGGAAAGGAGGTGGGGTAGCTCTGTTAATAAAGGATGATATCAGGGCAGTTGTGAGAGACGATATTGGCTCGAATGAACAAAATGTTGAATCATTGTGGGTGGAGATTAGAGATAGTAAGGGGGAAAAGTCACTGGTGGGCGTAGTTTATAGGCCCCCAAATAATAACTTCACGGTGGGGCGGGCAATAATCAAGGGAATAATGGAGGCATGTGAAAAATGAACAGCAGTACTCATGGGGGATTTTAACCTACATATCGATTGGTCAACTCAAATCGCACGGGGTAGCCTGGAGGAGGAATTCATAGAATGCATACGGGATTGTTTCTTAGAACAGTATGTAACAGAACCTACAAGGGAGCAAGCTATCTTAGATCTGGTCCTGTGTAATGAGACAGGAATAATAAACGATCTCCTAGTAAAAGATCCTCTCGGAATGAGTGATCACAGTATGGTTGAATTTGCAATACAGATTGAGGGTGAGGAAGTAGTGTCTCAAACGAGCGTACTCTGCTTAAACAAAGGGGACTACGATGGGATGAGGGCAGAATTGGCTAAAGTAGACTGGAAACACAGACTAAACGGTGGCACAATTGAGGAACAGTGGAGGACTTTTAAGGAGCTCTTTCATAGTGCTCAAGAAAAATATATTCCAGTGAAAAAGAAGGACGGTAAGAGAAGGGATAACCAGCCGTGGATAACCAAGGAAATAAAGGAGAGTATCAAATTAAAAACCAATGCGTATAAGGTGGCCAAGGTTAGTGGAAAACTAGAAGATTGGGAAAATTTTAAACGACAGCAAAGAATGACTAAGAAAGCAATAAAGAAAGGAAAGATAGATTACGAAAGTAAACTTGTGCAAAACATAAAAACGGATAGTAAAAGCTTTTATCGATAAATAAAACGGAAAAGAGTGACTAAAGTAAATGTTGGTCTCTTACAAGATGAGAAGGGGGATTTAATAATGGGAAATGTGGAAATGGCTGAGACCTTAAACAATTATTTTGCTTTGGTCTTTATAGTGGAAGACACAAAAACCATGCCAAAAATTGCTGGCGACGGGAATGTGGGAAGGGAGGACCTTGAGATAATCACTATCACAAGGGGGGTAGTGCTGGACAGGCTAATGGGACTCAAGGTAGACAAGTCGCCTGGTCCTGATGAAATGCATCCCAGGGTATTAAAAGAGATGGCGGAAGTTATAGCAGCAGATGCATTCGTTATAATCTACCAAAATTCTCTGGACTCTGGGGAGGTACCAGCGGATTGGAGAGCAGCTAATGTAACGCCTCTGTTTAAAAAAGGGGGCAGACAAAAGGCAGGTAACTATAGGCCGGTTAGTTTAACATCTGTAATGGGGAAAATGCTTGAAGCTATCCTTAAGGAAGAAATAGCGGGACATCTAGATAGGAATAGTGCAATCAAGCAGACGCAACATGGATTCATGAAGGGGAAATCATGTTTAACTAATTTACTGGAATTCTTTGAGGATATAACGAGCATGGTGGATAGAGGTGTACCGATGGATGTGGTGTATTTAGATTTCCAAAAGGCATTCGATAAGGTGCCACACAAAAGGTTACTGCAGAAGATAAAGGTACGCAGAGTCAGAGGAAATGTATTAGCATGGATAGAGAATTGGCTGGCTAACAGAAAGCAGAGAGTCGGGATAAATGGGTCCTTTTCGGGTTGGAAATCGGTGGTTAGTGGTGTGCCACAGGGATCCGTGCTGGGACCACAACTGTTTACAATATACATAGATGACCTGGAAGAGGGGACAGAGTGTAGTGTAACAAAATTTGCCGATGACACAAAGATTAGTGGGAAAGCGGGTTGTGTAGAGGACACAGAGAGGCTGCAAAGAGATTTAGATAGGTTAAGGGAATGGGCTAAGGTTTGGCAGATGGAATACAATGTCGGAAAATGTGAGGTCATCCACCTTGGAAAAAAAACAGTAAAAGGAAATATTATTTGAATGCGGTGCAGAGGGACCTGGGGGTCCTTGTGCATGAATCCCAAAAAGTTAGTTTGCAGGTGCAGCAGGTAATCAGGAAGGCGAATGGAATGTTGGCCTTCATTGCGAGAGGGATGGAGTACAAATGCAGGGAGGTCCTTCTGCAACTGTACAGGGTATTGGTGAGGCCGCACCTGGAGTACTGCGTGCAGTTTTGTTCACCTTACTTAAGGAAGGATATACTAGCTTTGGAGGGGTACAGAGACGATTCACTAGGCTGATTCCGGAGATGAGGGGGTTTACTTTATGATGATAGATTGAGTAGACTGTGTCTTTACTCGTTGGAATTCAGAAGGATGAGGGGTGATCTTATAGAAACATTTAAAATAATGAAAGGGATAGACAAGATAGAGGCAGAGAGGTTGTTTCCACTGGTCGGGGAGACTAGAACTAGGGGGCACAGCCTCAAAATACGGGGGAGCCAATTTAAAACCGAGTTGAGAAGGAATTTCTTCTCCCAGAGGGTTGTGAATCTGTGGAATTCTCTGCCCAAGGAAGCAGTTGAGGCTAGCTCATTGAATGTATTCAAATCACAGATAGATAGATTTTTAACCAATAAGGGAATTAAGGGTTACGGGGAGCAGGCGGGTAAGTGGAGCTGAGTCCACGGCCAGATCAACCATGATCTTGTTGAATGGTGGAGCAGGCTCGAGGGGCTAGATGGCCTACTCCTTTTCCTAATTCTTATGTTCTTATGTTCTTATGTTCATGGACTCCCAGGCCGCCTGCAATTTCTGCGGTCTGAAGGAGTCCGTGTTCCACATATAATAACATAAGAACATAAGAAATAGGAGCAGGAGTAGGCCATCTAGCCCCTTGAGCCTGCTCCGCCATTCAATAAGATCATGGCTGATCTGATCATGGACTCAGCTCCACTTCCCCGCCCGCTCCCCATAACCACTTATCCCCTTATTGTTTAAGAAACTATTTCTGTCTTAAATTTATTCAATGTCCCAGCTTCCACAGCTCTCTGAGACAGTGAATTGCACAGATTTACAACCCTCTGAGAGAAGAAATTTCTCTTCATCTCCATGTATTAAATTGGCGGCCCCTTATTCTAAGATCATGCCCTCTAGTTCTAGTCTCCCCCATCAGTGGAAACATCCTCTCTGCATCCACCTTGTCAAGCCCCCTCATAATCTTATACGTTTCGATAAGATCACCTTTCATTCTTCTGAACTCCAATGAGTATAGGCCCAACCTACTCAACCTTTCCTCATAAGTCAACCCCCTCATCCCCGGAATCAACCTAGTGAACCTTCTCTGAACTGCCTCCAAAGCAAGTATATCCTTTCGTAAATAGGGAAACCAAAACTGCACGCAGTATTCCAGGTGGGGCCTCACCAATACCCTGTATAACTGTAGCAAGACTTCCCTGCTTTTATACTCCATCCCCTTTGCAATAAAGGCTAAACTACCATTGGCCTCCCTGATCACTTGCTGTACCTGCATATGTTCAATGTGCGAGGTTGCAGCCCCTATTCCATTATTTGAAGAGGCTGCTCCTCAAATTCTGGTTGCACTTCAGTCTCACGCTCCTGATCTTTGGCCATCCTGTGCAGACGGGAGCGGGCAGGTCGGAAGGCCTCCTCGTATGGCTGCTCCTGGGCTGGCCAAGGGGGCCATCAGCCGGTCCAGGCGGTGAGTGGTCGACGGGGTTGTTCAGCCCGACTGCCTGCCTCTCTTTCACAGGTACATTCGTGCCAGGGTGTCCCTGGAGATGGAGCACGCGGTGTCCACCGGTACGCTCGTGGCCTTCCGCGAGAGGTGGGCACCGGAGGGACTGGAGTGCATTATCACCCCCAGCAACTAAATTCTACTTTGATTGGTTTAATGTTCCAAAGTTTAATTTGTCAGTTCTAGTGCCTCTTTAATAAGGGGGCATTAAATTTTTTGTTTAAAAAAAATAGTTGTAGAGCTATTGCACTGTGATTGGCTTAGCCAGTCACATGATGTTCGTAAGACTCAATAAAACCCCAGTCAGTTGAATCTAGGGATGAGGTATGCAGTAGTGAGCCTAGTGGATGAACTCGTAATGTGTAGTATGATTGTTAAACCTTTGTTAATAAACAAAGGTACTTTTGTATATATAGTATTTTACAGATAACATACTCTAGAATGATAAGCAATGGCACATGATGTTGATAAGCTACTTGAGCTTTGAGCTCACTGTTTTATTTCACCCCAACCGTTGAGTATTTATTGCCTTGTTATACAATCAGGCCGGGGCTATTAGAGGGAGCAGCGTGTGGCAGTATACCACTGCAGGGAGCAGCGTGTGGCGGTATACCACTGCAGGGAGCAGCGTGTGGTGGTATACCACTGCAGGGAGCAGCGTGTGGCAGTATACCACTGCAGGGAGCAGCGTGCGGCAGTATACCACTGCAGGGAGCAGCGTGTGGCAGTATACCACTGCAGGGAGCAGCGTGTGGCGGTATACCACTGCAGGGAGCAGCGTGTGGCGGTATACCACTGCAGGGAGCAGCGTGTGGCGGTATACCACTGCAGGGAGCAGCGTGTGGCGGTATACCACTGCAGGGAGCAGTGCGAGCTGCTGCAGGAGGGCGATGGCTGACTGCAGTGTGGGCAGGTACAGCAGGGGTGGCGAGGTTGGGGTGAAGGAGCCACAAGAGTTTGTAGAGGGATGTGATCGTGGCCCAGGAGAGTCGTGAGTTCGGGGCCCAGCAGAGGAGAGGGCCCAGGGGTAGCACGGGCCAGCCCACACTGCGATGTGTGCGCGCACTAGGTCCGTGCAGCAGAGCTGGTCTCCAGTTGTCTTGGTTAGTCCTTGCCATTGGACCAAGACCTGGCTGTGTCAAGCCCGTGTGGTGGCTGGTGTGTAACGGCCACCCCACGTTAAAAAAATCCATGCACAGGCATCTCACACCCTTCAGGATGTAGTTCGGGATCCGGAATATTAGTTCCTTCGTTGAAACTCATCCCTTTTCGGAGTGGAAGCAAGTCATCCTCGATACGAGGGACCGCCTATGATGATGATGATAATAAACCAACTAGTTCTTAACAGCAATGTGTTGCTATGACTTCTTAAGCAAAGAACCCATGAAGCAAATACATTACAGCACCTACTGTAGGATGGTTTGATGTGGGATGGATTGGCTGTTGGTTTGTTGGTCCATACTGAGGGTTTGGATTTGGCTCCCTACCTTCCAATGCTGCAATGAGCAGACAGATTGCTTTAAGAAGCTGGTTGTCGACTGCGTTCTTCAATTGATCCTCACTCCAGATCCCGAGCAGAGTCTCTGCACATTTTTTGCCTTCTTTATCCAACTCATTCAAATCTGAGAGTTTATATTCGATTCCAGCACAAGCATCACAGAGCTGGGAAACAAAAGAGCATAAGTGAAAAAACATGATTAATACCACAACATCTTGTCATTTTCGTGAAACTAACAGCGGAGCGGTATAAACCGTGCAGCAACTTGGGGCAATCTCCACCTCACCACAAGTTTCTGGCCAATTTGCACATTAATAACGGCGTGCGTAGTTCAGAAACCATTAATCTTTCAACAGATTCTTTCCCATTGTTGCAACAGTGTAGATGACAGCTTACTCTGTACCTGACCCCTGGGATCTAATGTTGTTCTGGAGCTAACCTTTGTCTTGGGAGTACTTGATGCCAACTATGGTCGCCCAAAATGAAAATGTTGGCTGATCTTTCCCTGCTACTAATAAAACTAGTAACATTTAGATTTGTTTCACATGACTGACAAATCATCCTCATTCTACGAGAGCTGGTTTAGACAATATGTGAGGGAGCTGACTTCACTAATGCAATTGAAGAGAGAAGCTTCATGTGTACCTTTGGTGTTGTTCACTGCCTAGGCTTCTTCATGACCATTCTGCATATGTTTGCCTAGACAACAATATTGGCAACCTATTCAAGAGACATCGCAACTAAACCGAATCCTATCCTCACCCAACTTCCTGAAAAAGGCTAGTAATGCTGCCCGTGAAACTGCTGGATTGTTGTAAAAACCCATCTGGTTCACTAATGCCCTTTAGGGAAGGAAATCTGCCGCCCTGACCCAGTCTGGCCTATATGTGACTCCAGACCCACAGCAATGTGGTTGATTCTTAACTGCCCTCTGAAACGGCGGCTCACCATTTTCTCAAGGACAGTTAGGGATAAAAACATAGAAACATAGAAAATAGATGCAGGAGTAGGCCATTCGGCCCTTCAAGCCTGCACCGCCATTCAATAAGATCATGGCTGATCATGCATTTCAGATGCATTTCATACAATAAATGCCAGCGACGCCCACACCCGTGAACGAATTAAAAAAAAAAACACATATGCTTTCTACATGGAGCTACTCAGCAAAGATAAGGGATCAAACCAGAGACCAATCCTTATTTGGCGACATTTCCTTTCAATATTTGAAACAAAATCTCATCTTACCAAGTCACTGAGAACTGAATGAAGTGTAGCGTCTTCAATAATCCGACACGTGAGGTCCAGGAGTTGAACCTTCAAAACATTTTCCAGACACTTTAATTCACTGCAGATTTCAAAGCCTTCCTCTCCTTTGAATGAAAGAAATAAAATTCAACAAAAAGTGATGTGTTAGGTGCAGTGAGATTCTGGAGAAGTTTCACCAGTGTTGTGTGGATTTTTCTTTTGCCCTGGCATGATGGTGTTCGTGTTGACTGCACCAACCATCAGACAACGGCACAAAAGCAGAACACGGCAGACGCAGCATTCTGAAATAAAAACAGAAAACGCTGGAAATACTCAGCAGGTCAGGCAGCATCTGTGGAGAGAGAAACAGAGTTAACGTTTCAGGTAGATGACCTTTTGGCAGAACTGGCTCTGTTTCTCTCTCCACAGATGCTGCCTGACCCATTGAGTATTTCCAGCATCCACAGTATTTTGCTTTTGTTTAATGGAAATTCATCGACTGCTTACAGCAAACACAGGGGTTTTTTCAGCTTGGTAATGGGATATACGAATCATCTGAAGTACGTCCAGAGTGAAGTACATCGGCATTCAGTCACTGAACCTCGATGCATTATCAGTCTTCCTTGCAGTGTTCACCACGCATAATGTGATGTGTAGAAAATTCAAATGGAACTTTTTCAAAGAGGAGGAATTCAAAAGCAAGTGGTCATGTTTTGCAAGACAATCAAATGAATCTCTATCCTCTGGAGCAGAAACAGTGGTGCACCCACACACACACACACACACAGATCCAGCAGGGACAATTGGAGAGTGATCAGAACCAAGAGCTGTGGTTGAACCTTCCCTTTCCCAGCCCTGGTTGATGTCTCCCAGTGCCACCATTCCAAATCGACTTTTTGAAACAAACTGTTCACAGGGTTCCTGAATGAAAGCTATTCTAGTTAAGAGGAGATTTAAGAGAGATGTTCAAATTTATGAGGGATTTTGAAAAAGTAAATAAGGAGAAAGGGTTTCCAGTGGTAGGAGCATCGGTAACCAGAGAATACAGATTTAAGGTAATTGGCAAAAGAACCAGAGGGAAGTTGAGGAGACATTTTTCTTTACACAACAAGTTGTTATGATCTGGAATGCACTGCCTGAAGCAGATTCGATAGTAACTTTCAAAAGGGAATTCTTATGTTTTTACGGAGATATACTTAAAAGAAAATATTTGCAAGGCTACGGGGAAAGAGCAGGAAAGTGGGACTGATTGGATTGCTCTTTCAAAGAGTCGGCACAGACACAGTGGGCGGAATGACCTCCTTCTGTCCTATAAGATTCTATGAAGTCACACAACAAAATGTCAATGAAGACCGGGAGCTGCCTTTATGGGCTGATAGCACAAATCTAACGCTAGCTCCCCGTATAATCAAGCACAGAGCCCCAAAGATGACTGGACATTTGAATTACCTAACATGCCCCAATTTGCTTGGTCAATGCAGAAAGTGTGCAGAAGTCTCACTAAGACCACACATTTTAATGTAATTAGGCCTGCTGCACATATTGCAGTTCCAGCCACTCAGCTCCTGTCACATAAGAACATAAGAATTAGGAACAGGAGTAGGCCATCTAGCCCCTCGAGCCTGCTCCGCCATTCAATAAGATCAAGGCTGACCTGAAACAGGGGCTGCAAGGGAGGGACTGGAGAAAATGTTTGAAGAGGCCATTGTGCTGGAGGAAAATTGGCCTTTTAAGGCGAGTAGGAGGTAAGCTGGGTGACCTGAATTTCCACCAGGATCACTCAGTTTCCCTCTTGCTCGGCTTTGGTGCCTCAAAATGCCAATGTTCCTCTGGGGCAGCAGCCATTTATACGCTGCTGCGCTGGCATTCCTGCCTCCGTGGGCTTTCCTGCTGCCTGAGCCACACACTGGGAGCTAAATGTCATTATTATAATGAGCTTGTCTTATGAGACAAGGTCAGCTCATTACTGGGCTGGCACATGAAAGGCTTCTGAAGCATTGGATCACATCTTTGGCCTTTACCTATTAGTGCTAATATAGTGGGAGCTCCATGGGGCAGTACTTGAGCACACAATCTAGACTAATACTTCAGTGCAGTACTGAGCGAGTGCTGGCATAATAACCTGATAATCAGTTTTTGGTGGTGTTGATTAAGGGATAAATATTGGCTAGGGCACTTGGTGAACCTCCCTGCTCTTCTTCGAAATAGTGCTGTGGGATCCTTTACGTCCACTTGAGAAGGCAGACGGAGCCTTGGTTCAATGTCTCTTCTAAAAGACAGCAGCTTGAACAGTGCAGCACTCCCTCAGTACTGCACTGGAGTGTCAGCCTAAATTATGTGCTCAAGTCAAGTCCCTGGAGTGGGATTTGAACCCACAGTCTTCTGACTCAAGAGGCAAAAGTGCTACCACAGAGTCACTGGTGTGACTGGTAGTTTTCCAAATAGACTGGGGGAAGCCACAGAGGAATGTAAAACTGAGAATGAGGATTCTGAAGCCAGGATTCTGGGGCATAGAGAGCCTTTGGGGGTGATGGTGTAAGAGGCTAAATTCAGGGGAGGACTAGAGCTGTGGAAGTTTGGATTAGCTGAAGGGTGAAGGCAGAACAACAGCACAGAGAACATTTGGGAAGTTGATACTCAAGGCAATGATGGTGTAGACTAGAGTTTCAGCAGTGATTTGGACAATATTCTGGAGGTGGAAGATGACGGCTTTGGTGGCAGACCAGATGGAGGGCAAAAAAGCTCAACTCATGGTCAAAGGGAACAGCAAGATGGAAACCCATCAGGCTTAGCCCAAGCAAGCAACCGAGGAGGTTGATGGACTTGGCATCAGAGTACATCGTTGCTGGGAAGAGCAGCATAGCACGGGTTCACTACTGCCCATGTTGAGCTGTAGGTCTCGGTGCCAGATATAGCAACAGCTCTGGAGTCAACGGTGCTGTTGGTGAGGCATCGGTACACAGGGAAACCGGCCTTGTGTTTGTAGATAATTTTGAAAGAAAACAAGGATTTGCATTTATGTAGCACCTTTCACAACATCAGGATGCCCTAAAGCGCTTTACAGCCAATGAAGTACAAGCGGACAGGGAAGCGGACAGGGAAGTGAACCTGAGTCCATGATCGGATCAGCCAAAATCGTATTAAATGGCGGAGCAGGCTCGAGGGGCCGTATGGCCTACTCCTGTAACTATTTCTTATGTTCTTATTGTCATGTATCTCACATTACTGTATATAACTGTATCTTACCATGCTATACATGACTGTAACTGGATATGACCTGTAACAATAAGCATACCTCACCACCAGGGGTGCACTTGCAGGAGACACTCCATACCTGTCCCACTGAGGTATATAAAGGGAGGTCTCAGGCAAGTGCAGCACTGGAGAGCTGGAATTAAAGGTGCAGGCCCTGAGTGACCTTGACTTCAGCCTGTGTCTCGTGTAAGTCAGTAGATTAGAGTCAGGACTTAACAGTGGCGACGAGTTACAGGATCACAGAATCCACAGAATGGCTACCAACAGCTCAGATGAAAAATACAATGCTGGAGACAATTGGGAGGACTTTACAGAAAGGCTCCAGCAAAGCTTTGTGTTGTAGGCATTAGGCACCTGCTGAATATATCTAAATTCATATAAGTTTAAAGTGGCCACACATAAAATGGCTGCCCAGGCATGATGGGAAATCAGGTAGTCAAGCTGTGAACTATTGACTGAGGCTGACCGAGCAATAACCCTGTGAGGCCCACTGCCAGGAATGCCTTGGATACAAGATAACTATAAAAAACCATTATAACTCCACACAGCAGAGCACCGAGAAATAGAGATATGAGGGGCCGACATCACATAACGAGGGCATGAATCAGCCCGAGCTGACAAGAACCGAATATGTAACTCTAATAAGGAGGCTACCCAATGCCAGCATCCAAGGACAGTAAGAGAGGCCCAGGCCATGTTACAAGACACATGAGTCATCCCTAGCAACACACCCCTTAGCAACACATCTCTTGGCAACACATGAGCCACTTTACGTTTAGAGACTAACGCTATTGGTCTAATGTAACTGTAGTAAACTGTTGTAAAACATATAAAGATCCATGAAACTCTTTGTTCAGTGGAGAGAAGCCTGGATACAGTCCTGAGACTTCCTCCCCGCTGAGCGTTAATAAAGGCCGCATTGGCGTTGGAACCGACTCTGAGTGTTGAGTGATTCTTCTGAGAAAACATTCACGCTAACAATGGCGTAGTCGGCAGGATTCCCCGGAGTCGCTGGACGCCCTTGGAAAAAACCCGGGTGAGTATAAAAAAACGATTTTTAATTATAAAGGGTGCGGAAGGTGGAAGCTGGTTGATCAACACGAGGAGACGGTCTAATATCTCAAACGCCTAGCCTGAGCCTGAATTAAGAGGACTTTTGTCCCACGTGACGGCCAGGAACCAAGTAGGCGTAGGGAACACACTTAGACCGTGGGATCGTGATACCGAGAGACATCTTCCGGACCCAGTAGTGTAATTTGAAATACCCCGGGATAGAACCAAGCGGTGTACAGCGGCTGACGGAATCCAAACCTGTGAACAGGGTCGGACCAACGGGCAGAGCGATGGTAGGTAGTCGTTAAGGAGGCGTAGAGCACTGCGGGAAATTGCTTAAACGCGTTTTAAGAATTGTATAAGTCTGTGTAACAGCAGAACTTGTGACCTGACAGTAGCCAGGAGACGGTCTACTCCAAGTTGCGCTAGGAAGGAAGCGGACCTCTGAGAGTAGATTCCTAACGGTACTAGTCCTACCCAGGAATGGCCATGAAAACAAGTAACCTCGAGTGGGGACCAGAAGGGTCGCTTACCCGCCACCTGGCGGAAAAACAAAAGAAGCTAATCGAAAAAATGATTAGCTCAGGGTGGAATCCTCAGAAACTACCAGCAAAGCAAAGGGAATGGTGGGAGAAGGAAAAGAAAGACAAAGAGGAAAAGGCAGTAATTTTGATACTGCGAGCCCATGTAAATTAACATAGGAAGTTAATCAATAAAGGAAACTGACGGTGATTGTCTTGAGTGAAGTATGGAAGAGGAATACAGACGGCCAAAACAACAGGAAAGAAGAGAGACTTTTGTGAACGTCTGTTTTAAATGAGAAGTGCCTGTGTGATTTTGTGACTGCGGAATGAATTTTTATGTTGTCATGTTTCTGAAAGCCTGGTTGGAAGAGGAATGCAAGTGTCTGTTTATTTTAGCTAACCCTTTGTAGTGTTGTCCTGTATGTGGGAAGTTTTAAGACATTTTAAGTTAGAAACGCAGGTGTGGATTTATTCGGATGATAAGTTACGGAGCTAGGAAATGTACAAAGGATAGGTTTGTTGAGTAAAACATAATAAATATATGGTCCTGGTGGTTAAAAAAAAAGAAAAAGAATTTACTTGTCGAAAGAAATCGTGCAATGATTGATTACATTGGATTGAAAGACATAAATTTAGTCTCGGAATGAGATAAAGAATGCCTTTTAAGAAAGCTTCTAGCTCAAACCAAAAAAAGGTTTTAAATAAAGATTGAAATTACAAAGTTTGAATTGGGATTTTGAGATATTCAGAGAAGGCACAGAAAATACTGAGGTGGATTAAAAAAAAAATTAAATTAAATCTGATCAGGTCAAATTCCTGGGCGAGTGGCGAGCTATCTGCGAAGGTGTAAAAGGGACTTTTGGAAAATATTAAAAACAGCAAGCTTTAGTAATGACTTTGAAACTGGAGCATTTTGAGATAACGAAAAGCAGCCCTCAAACCCTCAAAGCTGGACTCCATTCCAGTTATGGAGAAAAGAAAAAGATAAAGACGCCACTTTGAAAGTAAACAAATGATTTTAAATTAGCAACTTTATGCAGTTACGGGCCCTCCGTGTAAAATACAAAACCTAATTTGAAGAAAGAAAAAAAAATGTAACGGACTAAATAAGTGCTGAAAAAAAAATGTTTGTGATGGAAAAAAGACATAACTTACTAAATACTAGTTGATGTTTGCTGTGAAAAAAAAAGATATTGGTTTAATTAGAAAAAGAGAAAAAAAATTTGGAAGAGGTAAAAAACACTCAGCATTGATAATGATTTTAAATTATGAGAAAGTTTCAATGCAGTTTGAAAAGATTTCCAAAATGGACAGTGTTTATCAAGAAAAGTCCCGAACAGTCTAAACAAGCAGGAGGGTTTTGAAGATAACGAGGAGAAAGAGAGAAATTTAAAAAAAACAAAATTGAATTTCAGTAAAACAAAATTGCTATTGTATGTGTGGTCTCGTTTTAAATCAATTTAAAAAAAAGATTTCTTTGGCAAGTACTTGAATTAGAAGTTAAGAAAACATTGGAGTTTACCCTAAAATGCCGTCTTCCCTGATGAGAAGATTTTTCTTATTTATGCTGTTTAACGGATTCCTAATTTCTAAGCCAGCTTTGAAGGCACAAAGACTTTTTTTTCAGATGATTACGTGAAGTCACGTAATGACATCAGGTCTTCTTACGAACCTGGAAAGGAGTTAACCCTTTCCATTGACAGCCGTTTAAGATACTGAACATTATTAGTTTGTATTTCTTAATAGAAAAAAAAGACTCACCTAACAGAGGAAACATGAAATAAAAACAGAACGAGCTTATGTAATAATACTTGCCTGATACAATAAAGAAATAGATACTCAAACAAAACAAATTGAAGAGTTAAAAGCTAAGATAAACAGGTTGGAAGAGATAATGGGACTAGACGGATAGTGCAGTGCGCAGCCATAGTACCATCACCTCTGGCAATAGAGCCAATGTACCCCACGCTGGGTAGGTGTAGTCCACAAGCCCAACCTAACGGTAAAGCAGACAACGATGTTCGGAGGAATAGCTTTGGCCTTGGTCATAATAGGAGTTTGGGTAATATTTAAGTGGGTAAAGACACGGGTGCACGCTCCACAGATTCAACTCGAAATGGTTCAATTATAACCTTGTGCTTCTGATTTCGCAGGGTGACAGGGATACTCGTAGAGCAAAACCTAACCCCTGGTGACGACCAGGCTTCTGTTTAAAATTACAGATAATACTTACCGGAATGGGAATACGAACGGTGCTACTCGTAATATGGATAGCCCTGCGACAGGCACGTACCCTGGACGACACCGACGGATTGCAGCGCACTCAGGAAATAAACAACTACATGAACTATGGAGTCTTGTTTAATTTAACGGACGGAATGTGCATCCCAGCAGCCAAGGACTGGAGCAAGGACAGGACTTATTTTAATGCATGGTTACAAGTGAATCCTAATAAGAATCCTAATAAGAATAAGAGTATGTGTACAGTGCTCCACGGGTATAAGGAGCAGCTGCATTAAACGGAGGGATGTCAAAGGGCCCGATGAATGTACTTTCGGCATAATTTGCACGCCTCCGGGACAATCCCAGCAATCAGTGATCCGCAAAAAGGGAGTGGGGCTGTGTGGGTACTACGAGGAGGTGGGGGCAGCTGCAATATCATTGTATGTATGTTTCTCACCCCCTCCGACACCGCGCCCCATAACAACCACTACATTGCCCGAGGAACTGCCTTGTCCCATAACTACTAAGGGACCAGAAAATGGGATTGTAATGTACAACGAAGGGGAATTATTGTATGATAATGTTAAACATGAAATTGTGCCTGTCCTGATCAATATTTCAGGCATCCAGATGCCGGAATACTGTACAGAACAGTCAAGGAAAATGTACAATGTATTAAGTAAAGTTGTAATGCAACAGGCTGCCGATGCAATGGGTGCCAGAAGATTCCGGGGACAGGGGTCAGCCCCCAGGGTCAAGAGGGAAATAGTTAATGATATTGCCACCGTTTTCAATACAGAGACCTCCGTAGTAAACTCGATAGATATACAAGGGTTAAATGAGAGGGTGGAACAGCTTAGAGGGGTGATGAAGGGGTTATTAGAGAGGGTAGAGCAAAACCAGGAAGACCAAGCCAACCTAGGAAAGGAGGGTGCCGAAATCCAGTTGGATGGCATCTCAGTCCTGGAAACTCACGCCAAAACCATTAATCACCTCATTGATAGAGAAAAAGAAGATACAGGAAAACAAAGACAGGGGCAACTCTGTCACGCTTATGGTCTGTGAATGGTGGGACAGATCCGCCACAATCTCGATCAGATCCAATGCGGGGAAGTACCCGATTGGATAGACAGTTCACATCTGATTCTTCTGAGAAAACATTCACGCTAACACTTTGTGACCAAAGACTGGCTGGGCGACAATAAGGCAGACAAGAGAAGAACCCATCTCTTGACCAGCTGTGGCTCGAAAACATACGCTTTAATGAAAGACCTGCTGGCACCCGAGAAACCAGCAAGCAAGTCGTTTGAGGAGTTGAGCACACTGGAAAGAGACCACCTGAAGCCAACGAGCAGCCTACACATGGCCAGACACAGGTTCTACAACTACAGATGCTGTGTGGGCCAAAGCATACCCGACTTTGTGGCGGAACTTCGGAGGCTGGCTAGTTCATGTGAGTTCCCCGATGAACTAAGGAGAGAAGTACTGAGAGACTTTTTTATTGAAGGAATAGGCTGCGCAGGCATATTCTGAAAGCTTATAGAGACTAAGAACTTGACTCTAGAGGCAGCAGCACTGGTCGCACAGACGTTCTTGGCAGGCGAAGAAGCAACGAGGCTGATCTATACTTCGGGTACGACAACCAACGAGGCATCGGAACAAGGGGCTCACATTGTGAAACAAACCGCTACCGCCACACACAGACAAAGGCAGGAGAGCAGGCCTTCAACAACAGACAGTGGCGCCAGAAGCCATCAAAATCAAGGGCCACATGAACGGCCGATCACACCTCATCAACTCACAATGCAATCAATCAACAACAGATTGAGAGAAGCTCAAGGGAGATCAGCCAGACGCAGCTCATTCTTCGGAAACAATGGAAACGGTCTGTGTTGGAGATGTGGGGGAAGGCACTCAACCAGGGTGTGTCGATTTCAGCGTGCCGTTTGCAGAAACTGCAACTACACAGGGCATCTGGCTCGCATGTGCAGAAAAACAGCAGCTCGGCTGGTATACGAATCGGAAGGGTCGGAAAGCGGACCAGAAGACAGTTGGAACAGTGCACGGGACGCCGAGGTACAGTGGGTCAACACGATCAATGTCCACTGTTCTTACACCAAGACGCCTCCAATTATGATGAGGGTTCTACTCAACGGGATACCCATCAACATGGAACTGGACACGGGGACCAGTCAATTCCTCATGAGCGTTCAACAATTTGAACAGCTGTGGCCGCACAAAAGCAACAGACCAAAACTCACAAAGATCGACACCAAACTAAGGACCTATACTAAAGAAATTGTCCCAGTCCTTGGCAGCGCCATGCTCTCAGTCACACACAAAGGGATGGTGCACCGACTTTCCCTGTGGATTGTCCCCTGTGGATCTCCCAGCCCTGTTGGGGAGAAGCTGGCTAGCAGAACTTAATTGGAAATGGGATGATGTTCACGCCATGTCGTCAGAGGAACGGACCTCCTGCTCAACACTTCTAAGTCGTTTTGAACATCTCTTTCAGCCAGGTGTGGGCACCTTTAAAGTTAGAATCTACATCACACAGAATGCCAGACCAGTCCATCACAAGGCTAGAGCTGTGCCTTATGTGATGAGGGAAAAGATTGAAAACGAACTGGACTTGCTTCTGCGGGAAGGCATAATTTCTCCCGTGGAATTCAGCGACTGGGCAAGTCCCATCATCCCCGTCATGAAGCCTGATGGATCCATGTAAATCTGTGGGGATTACAAGTCTACCATAAACAAAGTCTCCCTACAGGACCAATACCCACTGCCCAGAGTGGAGGACCTATTTGCCACGTTGGCTGGAGGAAAACTTTTCTCGAAATTTGACCTCACATCTGCGTATATGATGCAAGAATTGACCGAAGAGTCTAAGCTACTCACCACCATCAACACACATCGAGGCCTTTTTGTGTACAATCGATGCCCATTCGGCATCAGGTCGGCAGCTGCTATATTCCAGCGTAACATGGAGAGTCTGTTCAAGTCCATCCCGGGGACGGGTGTGTTTCAAGATGACATACACATCACGGGCAGGGACACCAACTCTCATCTCTGCAATCTTAAGGAAGTACTAAGTCGATTGGATCAGGTAGGCCTAAGAGTTAAGAAATTCAAGTGTCTGTTTCTCGCGCCTGAAGTTGAATTTTTGGGCAGAAGGATTGCCACTGATGGAATCCGCCCAACAGAGTCCAAAACCGAAGCGATTCGCCTGACACCCAGGCCCCGGAATGTCTCGGAACTGCGCGCCTTTCTTGGGCTACTCAATTACTTTGGGAACTTTATGCAGAACTTGAGCACGCTGCTGGAGCCTCTCCACGTGCTACTCAGAAAGGGGTGCGATTGGTTTTGGGGAGACGCCCAAGAACGCGCCTTTAATAAGGCACGCAACCTTCTATGTTCCAAGAGTGTTTTAGCCTTTTTTGACCCAGGTAAAAAGTTAGTCCTTACGTGTGATGCGTTACCGTACGGGGTCGGGTGTGTTTTACAGCACGTCAATGATGCGGGTAAATTGCAGCCCGTTGCTTATGCCTCCAGGTCACTTTCGCGGGTGGAGTGCAGGTACGGTATGGTTGAGAAGGAGGCGCTCGCGTGCGTGTACGATGTCAAAAAGATGCACCAATACCTTTTCGGGGCCAAGTTTGCGTTAGAAATCGACCACAAACCCCTCATGTCCCTGCTATCCGAGTGCAAGGCAATCAACGCCAACGCCTCGGCGCGCATTCAGCGGTGGGCACTCATGCTGGCGGCTTCCGACTACACGATAAGGCACAGACCAGGCACAGACAACTGTGCCGACGCGCTTAGCAGGCTACCCCTGGCGACCACAGAAGGGTCCGATGAACAGGACTGTGAGATGGTCATGGCAATCAATGCCTTTGAATCCACAGGTTCGCCCATGACGGCTCGCCAAATCAGAGCCTGGACGACCAGCGACCCCACGTTATCTCTAGTTAAAAGATGAGTTTTAAGCAGTGACTGGGCAGAGGCTCGCGATGCCTGCCCCGAGGAGGCCAAACCTTTCCATAGGCGCATGCATGAACTCTCACTACAGGCGGACTGCCTGATGTGGGACAGCCGAGTAGTTATGCCCTTCCGAGGCAGGGAGGCGTTTATCCGGGAGCTCCATCGCGAGCACCCGGGGACCGTCCTTATGAAGGCCATAGCCAGATCTCATGTCTGGTGGCCTGGCATTGACACGGACTTGGAGCTCTGCATCCGTCGGTGCACCATTTGTGCCCAACTCAGTAATGTCCCCAGGGAGGCCCCCCTAAGCCCCTGGCCCTGGCCCACCAAACCGTGGTCGCGGGTGCATGTAGACGAGGCGGGCCCATTCATGGACAAAATGTTCCTCGTAGTCGTTGATGCATTTTCAAAATGGATCGAGTGCACCATTTTAAACTCGAGCACCACCTCCACCACTGTGAAGAGCCTTAGAACCATGTTTGCAACGCACGACATTCCTGACATATTGGTCAGTGATAATGGTCCGTGCTTCACCAGCGCAGAATTTCATGATTTTATAGTTGGCCACGGTATAAATCACGTTAAGATGGCACCTTTCAAGCCGGCCTGCAATGGCCAGGCGGAGTGAGCAGCGCAGATCATTAAACAAGGTATGCTCAGAATCCAAGGTCCCATGCTGCAGAGCCGCCTGTCGCGACTGCTGCTGGCATACAGACCTCGTCCGCATTCGTTGACTGGAGTTCCCCCCACGCAACTATTGATGAAGCGAACCTTAAAGACCAGACTCTCGTTAATCCTCCCAGACATGCATGAAATTGTTGAGGTTAAGTGTCAAAAGCTAACTGAGTACCATGACCGAAATTCGAGGGGGAGGTGGAATGAGATAGGGGACAAAGTGTTTGTGCTAAACTATGGCCGGGGTCCCAAATGGCTTGCAGGGACAGTAACAGACAAAGAGGGGAACAGGCTACTGGTTGTACAAATGGACAATGGCCAAACCTGCAGGAGGCATGTAGACCAAGTAAAAAGTAGATTCACTGATAACACTGAAGAACCAGAGGCAGACTACAATGTGAAACTCACACCACACCTGGTGGACAGACAGGTGGAACAACCTGAGGAAAGGGCAGTCTCAACAGACAGCCCAGGTGAGATACCAGCAATCACACCAAACAAAACAGACAGCCCAGGCGAGATACCAGCAATCACACCGAATGAAAAACAGGCAAACAACTGAACCACAACTAAGATGCTCCACGCGAGAGCGCAGACCACCTGAGAGACTGAATCTATAAAGGCAATAAGACCTTGGGGAGGGTGATGTCATGTATCTCACATTACTGTATATAACTGTATCTTACCATGCTATACATGACTGTAACTGGATATGACCTGTAACAATAAGCATACCTTACCACCAGGGGTGCACTTGCAGGTGACACTCCCTACCTGTCCCACTGTGGTATATAAAGAGAGGTCTCAGGCAAGTGCAGCACTGGAGAGCTGGAATTAAAGGTGCAGGTCCTGAGTGACCTTGACTTCAGCACGTGTCTCGTGTAAGTCAGTACATTAGAGTCAGGACTTAACACTTATAAGTACTTTTGAAGTGTAGTCACTGTTGTAATATAGGAAATGCAGCAGCCAATTTGCGCACCACAAGGACCCACAAACAGCAATGTGATAATGACCAGATAATGCTTTTTTTTAGTGATATTGATTTAGGGATAAATATTGGCCAGGACATGGAGATAGCTTCTCTGCACTTCTTCAAAATAATAGTAGCCATGGGCACTTTTACATCTACCTGAGAGAACAGATGGGGCCTCGGTTTAACATCTCTTCCGAAAGACGGCACCTCCGACAATGCAGCACTCCCTCAGCCCAGCACTGGAGTGTCAGCCTAGATTTTTGCGCTCATGTCTTTGCAGTGGGACTTGAACATACAACCTCCTGACGCAGAAGGCAGGAGTACTGCCCACTGAGCCACGGCTGACACTGTTTTGCTGGGATAGAGGAATTGAAGCTGCATTGCTCCATTGTCTGGTTTTGGTGTTCTATTCCTCATTACTATACGGCAATTCTGCAGCTTAATCTTGCTTCTGTTTCTACTTCTTCCAGAAATATGGTCTATCCTCTTAATAATTTCCAACTGGCTACACCAGGGACTGTACCGTCTATGTTGTCAAGGCACAACCAAGACTTTGGTAGGCTCTTCTTTGTTGGCTTTGAGAGGCCTGAAAAAGAAAAGAGAACAAATCATTAAGTTAAAGGAAAACTGAAAGTCTACGAGAGCTGCTAGCTACAAACTTAGAATATTTTATTGTTTTGTGTATACAAAAATATTTACTCGATGGAGAGGCAAGTTCATTGAAGGGGTTAAATATACGCTTTGGAAATTGAATTGCTCCTGAAGTTTTTTCACTTTACAGATAACGCAGAGGCAAGAACTGTGAAGACCCAGTGCCCGTCCCTTTCCCGAGATGAAATTGAGCCATGCAGTCCCAGTAGGTTTCAGATTCAATCCTTGGCTTATGCTGAGTTAGTACATTATGTCTGGAACAAAAGTAGGGGCACTACAATTGATCCTGAACTAGGAGGAGAAAAAAAGTTCAGCCAGGATTGCCACGCCTGAATACAGTCCACTGACTGCTGCACGTGTGTGGATCTTGAGTGAGGACATGGAGCCTGGCTATAATGTAGCCGACTGTACTCACTATCTAGAGTCACACGGAAAAATGGCAACTTGGGGGAGTTATAAAGCCCAAGCCCATGTAACACTTTAATACCTGGGAATTCCTCTGCTGACACTTCTCACACACCTGGCAAGGATATTGATAAAAAGCCTTGGCTGGATTTTCATTCTGTTGCTGTCTCTGTTTGCGCCCCGGAGGGGCGATAATGGCGGAGGAAATGGTTTCCGGTTGGCAGCCAGCTTCCAGCCGGCAAATTTGTTGCCTGTTTTGGGGGAGGGGGCGCGGAGCAGCACCACCTGGGAGCGTCGAGCCGGCGTGCAATGCCACCGGTTTCCACCGCGTGGTGATCCCACCATGGCGCACTGCGCTGACCCTATAGCACCCTGTAGTGCGCCGTGGTGGGATCGCCTGCAAAACCAGGCGGTCAGAGCAGTCCTGGCGGCCGTAAGTGATGGAGTTGGTGAATGAGGTAAGTTTGACTTTTGTTTTGTTTTATTTTTGCGATGTAGCTTATTGTGGGGTGTTTACGGTATTGGGAATGTTTGCTGTGTTTTTAGATGCAATTTCATTTTTGCCACAAAAGCCTCTCTTCGGGCGCTCCCAGGCCGGCTCTTTAGCAACGGATTTTCAGTTGCTCAGCCGGCCTTGCGTCCCAAAAGAGGTGTGTAACGCCTCCCTTAGTGCTCCGCCCCCACTCAGGGCCCAGCGAAGGAATTTTGCTGACTGAGCGCAATCTTTGCTCGTCTAACTGCCTACATGTTTGCTGTGTTAAAATCAATACTCATCACACCATCTCCCATTTTAATACTTTCCCGGTGAGGGAATTCCTTCCCTTCCTTGATTTTTCCTTTCTCCTATAATCGTCAGGCTGTCAAAACCCAAATGTAGTGTTGCCTGGTCACTGTTCCCTGATTTATGCAGTTTTCCAACCTTGGCCAATCATCATATTTCCTCAATAAAAAAATACGTCACTTCAATAAGTAAGAACAAATTAGAAGGCCTCATCAACCAGGGACGTCTAGTTTCGAGCTGCCCTTCACTGAGCAGCGCTGCAGGAGGCCTTGTACAGGGTTACCTGCCCAGCCCTTCACATGGGAACGTGTCCGGCGTGGGGGAACATCAGGGAAGGGCAAAACATTGAAATATCACAATCACTTACAGAGCGTGTCATCTTCTGTAATAGTGAGGGCCCACACTTTGTAGGCAAGGACCACTCCTTCATGAACATCCAGTGTATTTTTTTTCTCAATATCGTATTCTGTACCTGCCTAAAAAAGACATACTCATTAGAGATGAAATACAGACAAAACTTGGAGTAGTGGAGACTGGCATCCCTCATAAACAAAGAGAGGGCGAATCAATGAGTTAAACTGTTCTGTGAATCCAAGGATTTGCGTAACTACCCTTGAACTTTCTTGTTTTTTTTAAGATCTTCTGTACTAGACTCCTCTCAGTAACCTTGGAATGTTAATCAGGACCGGGGTGGTCTCCTGGACTAGTTTCGATCTCCTAAGGCGGGGTCAGAGCAGAATTTTCCAGATTTCCCCCGATTAGGCTTGGGTTTTTAATCTGGTTTATCGCCTCTCCCAGGGGATTACATGGCTTCAGGTGAGGTGGGTAGTGTCCGTGTTATTTTCAAATTCCTCCATGGCCTTGCCTTGCCCAGTCTCTGTAACCTCCACCAGCCCTACCAACCACCCCTTTAATTGCGGCCTGTTGCATATCCACAATTTTAATCGCTCCGCCATTAACGGCTGTGCTGTCAATTGCCTAGGCCTTAAACTCTGGAATTCTCTCCCTAAACCGCTCTTCCTCTCTAAATCGCCATCCTCCTTTAAGACGCTCCTTAAAACCTACCTCTTTGACCAAGCTTTTGGTCACTTGTCCTAATAGCTCCTTATGTGGCTTCTGTGAAGTGCCTGGAGACATTTTACTACATTAAAGGTGCTATATAAATGCAAGTTGTTGTATTGTGATGTATAATGCATCTGTGTGGGTCAGACTGGATGGACCAGTAGATCACTTCATGTCCGAAATTTCTATTTAAAAAAAATCAATTTTCTGTAACCTTGGATCCATTTTTTCCTTTTGTTAAACTATGTTGCAGCGAAACCACAGCAGTCCTGGAAAGGAGTTACTGTCTTAGTGCCATTAGTCATTGCATGCCCAAGAGTTGCAGGCACTCCTACCTTGGAAACGTAAGGTGCTGTGATGTACCATTCTGATCCTTTTTTATTAACTTTCTGTAGTGTGATGCGCTCTGCAGACATTAATGTTTCGGTTACTACGCAGAGATTCTCTGAGTAATTATTTTTAACAAGCTCCCAAGATTTTCCAATTTTTCTGAAAGAGAAAGAGGATTGTAAACAGCTGGAATTTTACAACATTCACTCTAAAAATATACCAGAAATCCTGGCACCCAAACCCAGGTGACCACTCTTGGAGGACACCACGAACATCACCAGATGATTCCAGGTACACTCGGAGTCTGTTTCACCCATTGACTACCTATTTGATAAATGACAAGAAAGTCATGAAGGGTTTAGATAGAGTAAATAGAAACATAGAAACATCGAAAATAGGTGCAGGAGTAGGCCATTCGGCCCTTTGAGCCTGCACCACCATTCAATAAGATCATGGCTGATCATTCCCTCAGTACCCCGTTCCTGCTTTCTCTCCACACCCTTGATCCCTTTAGCCGTAAGGGCCATATCTAACTCCCTCTTGAATATATCCAATGAACTGGCATCAACAACTCTCTGCGGCAGGGAATTCCACAGGTTAACAACTCTCTGAGTGAAGAAGTTTCTCCTCATCTCAGTCCTAAGTGGCCTACCCCTTATCCTAAGACTATGTACCCTGGAGAGACTGTTTGCAATGGCTGACGGGTCGATAACCAGAGGGCACAGATTTAAAGCGATTGGCAAAAAAACCAGAAGCGACATGAGGAAGAATGTTTTTATACATCGAGTGGTTAGGATTTGGAATGCACGGCCTGATAGGGTGGTGGGTACAGATTCAATAGTAGCCTTCAAATGGGGATTGGATAAATACTTGAAGGAGAAAAAAATGTAGGGATATGAGGAAGAGTCGGGGAGTGGGAATAACTGGATAGCTCTTCCAAGTGCCTGGTGCAGACTCGATGGGCCGAATGGCCTCCTTCTGTGCTGCACTATTCAATGATTCTATGACTATTAAGAATGCAACTTACTATGAGAAGTTGCACTGCTCCTCAACCTGAAGGAAAAAAATCCTTTAAAGAGTTCCATAAAGCTCATTTTAATACACATAAACCTTATTTACCTATAAAAGTACTGAAATGTTCTCTGATGACAAATTACTCACTCTGGCTGTGGGAAGGGTGGGGATGGAGGGAAGAAGTGTCGAGTTGTAATGTATGCAACTGTGAGCATGCTCACAGCTTTGTGGAGCTGTTGCATTGTGAGTGGCTTAGCCAGCCACGTAATGTTCATAAGACTCAATAAAACCCCAGTCAGTTGGGTCTAGGTCATCCACAATGAGGTATGCAGTTGTGAGCTGGCGGATGAACTGGTAATGTGTAGTGTGATTGTTAAACCTTTGTTAATAAACCAACTAATTCTTAATAGTAATGTGTTGCTATGAATTCTTAAGCAACGAACCCATGAAGCCAACACATTACACGAGTCGTGATGCTCTGACCATCACGAGTGTGGGACAAGGGTGGTGGACCAGCTGTTTTTTTGCTGTCTGCCAATTAGGTTTGTATTACAGTAACAATTGGTCATTTTTAAAGCTACAGAATCAACAATGACCACTATAGGTACGTCCTCATTATTGTACGTTACCGTTTTTTCAGGCTTTCAGCGAGATCTGAAATACTGACATAAAATTGTTTTGTTCCTTGCAGTTGGATGGTTTTGCAATCAGCTTTCCTAAATGCAACATTTGCTTCCAGTGGGTCGACTTTGAGATTTCCCTTCCCTTTGATCGAGCCATCCACTGTCTCCGAGAATTGGAATGACATATCGTTCTGGTAAACTGTAGGAAAATAAACATTCATTAAAATGCAACACGTGTGGCCAAGATTTTCCCATCGCTAGTCATTTTTTATGTGGTTTATTTAATCATAGCAGCAACTGCCAAGTGAAATCTCGTTCCCGCTGGTGATGGCAATGGCTTGTTACCAGCGATGGCACCATTGGTGCGAAGTACCAGAGAGAAGGGGAGAGGCAGAAGCGGAAGGAGGAGAGGAATGGAAGAAATATCTAGCTTTGCAACCTTTTGCAAATTCCAAGCCAAAAAAGGGGGGCAAAATGGGACAGGGAGCAGTTTTGTGGTTGTGCTGTTTTCGTTGCTAATGATGACAAATCATTGTAATCTTTATTGAATTTATATAACCAATGACAACGCACCTTAAGATGGAGAATTAAGAGGGGCAAATCGCTGTCTGTTTAAAAACACGGACTTGCGATATTTGGTTTATATTTTAGAATGGTCTGAACAACCTGCAAACAGTCTCGGGCTGAGCAGGTGGCAGGGTCTCCTTGTCTCCTGTGTGTGCCCACAGCTCGTCACTTCCTTTCACATCAGGCCCAGTGCCTAACTTAGCTGGGTCTCGGGACGGCGCGGAGCAATTGCCAATCATTTTGGGCACAAGTCGAATTTCTCCCCCTTGGACTTTCAAATAGGCACCGTTTTTTGCTAAATTGATGCCGTGGTGCCATGTTTGGTCACCTCCCAGTTCATTCATGAGCAAAAACTGTGACATTGATGGGAGAGGGGCGCTACACGGGCGCTAAAGGGTTTGCAGCCTCGAGCGTCGCCATTCGCGCTCTTCGGCACTGAGGTGCCTCGCCCGGGAGCAACGCCCCCGGTATCGTCACGGAAACAACATTTGGTTTGCGTTGCACCCGTAGCATCCCATAGTGACCCCGCCAGAGAAAGCTGGAGTGCAGGGCTGACCTGGGGCGCTAAGGGAAGGAATGACTGCATGAGGCAAGTGTGATCGACATTATCTTTGTGATTTCACTTTATTTGGGGTGAGTAACGTATAGGGAATGTTTTTTGTGTTTCTTGTTCTGATTTGTTTTTGCAGGGAGGCCTCTCTTAGGGCACTCCGAGGCCGGCTCTTTAGCGCAGGATATTCAGTTGCTCACCCGGCCCAGCGCCCTGAGAGAGTGTGGAACGCCTCCCTTAGCACTCCGCTCCACTCTCAAGGGGCAAAAACTGAATTTTTCTGTTCTCGTCGCTAAAAAACTCCAGCCGCTAAATTTAGCACCTAAGAAACCCATCAACCAAATTTCTCGCCCCTTACATTTAAAAGAGTGCTCCCGATTAACTTAGAGGTAAAAGCTTCTGAACATCCGGGTTCAAACATGATCTGTGTCCTATTAGGTGGTCTCAGTTGAGGCAACAATTGGGATATTCCAATTACTCCTAATGCCAAAGGGGCTAAAAATCAAATGTCAGATAAAGGAAGATCAGGCACACCTGTGATGTCAAATAAAAGAACGATTTACATTTATATAGTGCATTTCACAACCTCAAGGTGTCCCAAAGTGCTTTACAACCAATGAAGAATTTTTGAAGCATAGTTACTGTTGTAATGTAAGATTTTGCACACAGAAAGGGCCCATAAACAGCAAAGAGATAACAACCAGATAAGTGATGTTGATTATGAGATAAATATTGGCCAGGACAGCTGGGGAAAACTCCCTTGGTCTTCTTTGAAATAATGCATGGGATCTTTTATGTCCACTGGAGAGGGCTGACGGGGCCTTGGTTTAACGTCTCATCCTCAAGATGGCACCTCCGACAGTGCAGCACTCCCTCAGCACTGCACTGGAGTGCCAGCCTGGATTATATGTTCAAGTTCCTGGAGTGGGACTTGAACCCACAACCTTCGGACTCACTATCTGGTCTCGGGAGTGAAGGTGGCCCATTTGAGGGAGGCGGCAGAGGGACTGTTGAAACACTCGGCCAACTCGAGTCAACACCTCCAGGTAAGGATATTAAAAAAAAGTTAGAGAACTCAGCAGCATGGACAAAGCGCTCCATTTAGCCCCCCGTTTTCCTGTTTTGTTGATGACCCTGACCCTTTTGTTCAATGAGCACACACTTGGTCAGGAGGAAACTCACCTGGCACCAAGTTGTCTTCACCCACCAGTATCTGTTTCAATTCGAAGTCAGTGGAGCCATACTTTGGTTTTCTCCAGAATGGGCCACCCGTTTTCCTGTACACCAGGTGCAAAGGCTTAAACTTTTCCGAGTCACACAGACTGGTTGCTGCGATCAATTCACCTCCAGAATCGAGGTGCTTAATAAGTTGCAGTACTGCTTTTTTAAACATCCTAAAATAAGGAAAAATATATATTCAATCAGATGTCACCAGACAATGCGTCCAAATCCTGTGTTGTGGCTGAACTTCTAATCCAATGGCTGGCTTGGTGTGACTCTCCTGATTTCCCTTCTCTCCCTGCTGGCGCTGCCTGGCAATCTCCCAAGTCACAGAGACTGGGAATGGGGCGACTTGAAAAATTGAGGGAGCATCATCATCATAGGCAGTCCCTCGGAATTGAGGAAGACTTGCTTCCACTCTTAAAATGAGTCCTTAGATAGCTGAACAGTCCAATACGAGAACCACAGTCCCTGTCACAGGTGGGACAGATAGACATTGAGGGAAGGGGAGGGTGGGACAGATTTGCTGCACGCTCCTTCCGCTGCCTGCACTTGGTATCTGCATGCTCTCGGTGATGAGACTCGAGGTGCTCAGCGCCCTCCCGGATGCACTTCCTCCACTTAGGGCAATCTTTGGCCAGGGACTCCCAGGTGTCAGTGGGGATGTCGCACTTTATCAGGGAGGCTTTGAGGGTGCCCTTGTAACGTTTCCTCTGCCCGCCTTTGGCTTGGTTGCCGTGAAGGAGTTCCGAGTAGAGCGCTTGCTTTGGGAGTCTCGTGTCTGGCATGCGAACAATGTGGCCTGCCCAGCGGAGCTGGTCGAGTGTGGTCAGTGCTTCAATGCTGGGGATGTTGGCCTGGTCGAGGTCAAGAGCCCATCCATACAACAACAACTTGCGTTTACACAGCGTCTGTAATGTAGCTAGACGTCCCAAGCATTGTTCCCTCTAAGCTGCAAGGGTCCGCGGCCACGCAGTGATGGGGACGGTCCCGTGCAGGCCACTCACCGACTTTCACACTGTGAATACTGCGCATGCGCGGAAAGTTAAAGAGACCGCGCATTAAAAGAAACAGGCCACACAGAACAAAGCTCAGCTTGCAGGGAACACTGGTCCCAAGGTGCTTCACAGGAGCATATTCCATCAAAGACTGACACTGAGCCAAAGACTGAGATGTTGGGGGAATTTTAACCCCCCAAAACAGGTGGGTTGGGGTCAAGTGGGAGATTAAAGAGTTAAAAAACTTAATCCCGTCCCAACTCACCTCCAACCTGCCCACTTTGGGTTTTGACGGAGGCAGGGTGGGGGGTAGGCAGCCAACCAGCTCCCAGGAGGCGGGCATCCATTTCAATATTGGAATGAGGTTGGCATGTCTCATGGTGATCCACAAATGACAAATTTAACTGGTCGGCTTCGGGGAAGCCGCCAGCCAAAGGGAGGCAGGGACTGCGGGATCCAGGAGCTAAGTGCCTTTCCACTCTCCTGCTGGATCCAGGGTCCCTGCCGCACTCACCGCCCCGTGATCGGACATCCCCCCGAGGTTTCTGCTCACCCCCCAACCTCACCATCCCCCTACCCAAGGCCTCCAATCCCCTCTCCAACCTCCCTTCTCCGGGCCCACCGAGTGCCTTCCCGGCACCACCCTCGCCCACCCACACCGATTATCCTCCAGCCCCGATTCTCGCCCGATCATCCTCTAGCCCCCAATAACCCCACCCCGATCATCCTACAGCCCCGATTTATACTCCCCGTACCCCCCCCCCCCAATCATCCTCCAGCCCCAATTAACCCCTGATGAAGATTTTACAGATGGAGTATAATGTTGGAAAGTGTGAGGTCATGCACTTTGGCAGAAAAAAAATCAAGAACAAGTTATTTAAATGGAGAAAGATTGCAAAGTGTCGCAGTACAGCGGGACCTGGGGGTACTTGTGCATGAAACACAAAAGGATAGTATGCAGGTACAGCAAGTGATCAGGAAGGCCAATGGAATCTTGGCCTTTATTGCAAAGGGGATGGAGTATAAAAGCAGGGAAGTCTTGCTACAGCTGTACAGGGTATTGATGAGGCCACACCTGGAATACTACGTGGAGTTTTGGTTTCTATACTTACGATAGGATATACTTGCTTTGGAGGCAGTTCAGAGAAGGTTCACTCGGTTGATTCCGGGGATGAGGGGGTTGACTTATGAGGAAAGTTTGAGTAGGTTGGGCCTCTACTCATTGGAATTTAGAAGAATGAGAGGTGATCTTATCGAAACGTATAAGATTATGACGGGGCTTGACAAGGTGGATGCAGAGAGGATGTTTCCACTGAACTAGAACTAGAGGGCATGATCTTAGAATAAGGGGCCACCCATTTAAAACTGAGATGAGGAGAAATTTCTTCTCTCAGAGGGTTGTAAATCTGTGGAATTCGCTGCCTCAGAGAACTGTGGAAGCTGGGACATTGAATAAATTTAAGACAGAAATAGACAGTTTCTTAAACGATAAGGGGATAAGTGGTTATGGGGAGCGGGCAGGGAAGTGGAGCTGAGTCCATGATCAGATCAGCCATGATCATATTAAATGGCGGAGCAGGCTCGAGGGGCCGTATGGCCTACTCCTGCTCCTATTTCTTATGTTCTTATCCTCCAGCCCCGATTCACCCCCGATCAACCTCCAGCCCCGATTCACCACCCTGATATTAGGCCAAATGACTAAAAGCTTGGTCTTATTGTATATCTTCATCTCTCTCTGTCTGTCTCCCTTCTGTTTCTCTTTTCTGTTTTCAGACCCAGTCCTCAATGCCACAGAGTGGCCGAATGCATGTGCTCGCTTATCGGGGTCAATGTTTCAGGTCGACGACCTTTCATCGGAACTGGAAGAAGTTGGAGATTTAACAGCTTTTAAGCAGGTGCAGAGGCAGAGAAGGGAAGGCCTGTGTTAGGGTGGAGGGCAGGAGTGACACATTGACAAAAGGGATGATGGTACATGGCAAATGGAGGTGATAACGGGACAAGTAAAGAGGTCCAGTGGAGCTGTAAATGGTTAGAACAGAATAACAGAGGAGGAGGGAAGAATGGAAAATGTGGCAGAGTCGTCAGCCCTCAGTGTGAGGCTGTTTGCAACATGGGGCTGAAATGAAAAGTCCTCTTGGAAAATGTTCAATGAAAGTGTTGTTAAAAAAAAATCAGTGACACACTATGGTGTTGCAATACAATATGACTCGCTAACACGGAGATTAGGAATGGGCAACAAATGCTGGCATGAGCACCAACACACACATCCCATGACTGAATAAATACATTTTTAAAAGCGCGTGACGTACTCTCAGGTGGACACTCTGCATGTATGAAATGCTGTTATTATTCAACAAAGTAAAGTTAGGTGATCCTTGCTACAACATTCTCGACTAACACAGCTTCTGATAAAGCCAGCGCAATGTACACCTTACGCACTGACAGAGAAAACTTTATTGACAGGTCGAATTAGATTCCTTTTTCTGGTGGTCTGACCCATGGGTTTGCACGTCTGTTACAGTAGCACCTGGAACGATTTCACACCAATGCGCTCGTTACTAATATCGCACAGTGTGGTTTCAAACACTTGAGCCTGGATTTTAACTCCAGCCAGGAGTCGAGCGGGCACTGGCTGAGGCTGGGGTCAGCATGGGACCTGAACTCCCGGGCCTAGTCTTCCATGTTGGCCATCAGCTTGCCGCGCACACTGGCGTTACGGCCCAGCTGGCCGGCGGGCGGGAATGGGATTACGGGAGGTCAGGAGGTCATTGCCGGGGACGATCCATGGCGCTAAGGGAAGTTGGGGATGGGTTCGGAGGGGATTGTGGTTAGGGAAGAGGGAGGGTAGCCCAGGGCGATAGAAGCTCAGGTTTTCCTTGCTGGGCTCAGAGGAGTATGCCTAACTAACTGCCAAACTGAGCCAGGAGAAATGTAACTTAACTATGCTTTTATACAACCCAAAATGGAGTCCCCAAACCAGCATGAACCAGCATGAGTACAGCAACTGTGAATAGCTCCCGCAGGGTCCTAATGCCCGTCCAGTGAGCCGTATCAAATAAATAGTGAACCCAACAAAGAGCATTCCAGTGTCTCTCAGCCATCAAAAAAACCCAAGAAAAAACCTTAAATTAATTTACTTTTGGGGCCTCTTCGGGCTCCGCTCCTCCACTCCACCAGCGGGTCCAGCACTGGGCACAATTTACGCCATCAGTTAAAATTGCGCTGGAGCCCTACTTGCGTCATAGGTGCCATGTTTACATATTAATGAGGTTCATGCCTGCCTGCGGCGAGCACACCTGACACTAAAACGGTGACGGACAGGAGTCTATTGGGAACGGAGGGGAGAGCGCGAGCACCATTTTATCCACCTGCCTAGCTCGTTCCCATCGGGTGGGTTAAAATTGTCCCTTTAACATCTAAAATACAGCTCCCTCTCCCCCGCTCCCACTCCCTCTCCCTCTCCCCCTCCCCCTCCAACTCTCCCCTCTCTCTTGCTCCCATTCTTTCTCTCCCCCCTCTAACTCTTCCCCACTAACTCTATCCCCCCCCCCCCCCCAACTCTATTCCTCTAACTCTATCCCTCGCTCTCTATCCCTCTCTCTCTATCCCTCTCTCTCTCACACACAAAGATGAAACAAAACCACTTGAATCCAATGGGTTAAAACAAACATAGTCTTTCAGTGATGGTCGCACACATCCTGTACACATACTCTGTCTCTCCCCGAACACTAAAGTGATAATCCACAGATTCACATTCCTTACTGTGCCGCAGTTCTTGTCTCAGCCCAAGGTTGTGCTGTTAACTGATGCTTCTCAGGCTTTTAAACCTTCACAGAAACTGAGGAAATTCCAATCGGAAATACCAATCTCATGACACCCTTCCTGAAAATTATTTCACAAACTTTTTTGAGGGGTTGGGGGAGGGGTGTAAAGGAAGAAGAACATGGTGTCATTTTCAGTATGATGATATCCTACATACGTCACACATTAATATAAACTGACAGGATGTATTAAATTACATTGTACCTGTATGAAGTAATTATAAGTTAGTCAAAAACTTTTTGGGTAAACCACATCTCTCCCCAAACAGAATGATTCAGTTCACTTTTTTCCAGCTTTGAATGGATGTCTCTCTTGAATGCTCATCAAACACAATTTTATTCAGAGGATCCTTTGATTTGAAACTCTTCCCTCTGCATAACAAAAGTTTGACAAAACAGAAAAAAGGCAATGTATGCATGGGTAAAAGTGAATATTCCTTAAAGGGAAAGACTAGTCTACTGAATTGCTCCATAATCTTAAATGTTACATATAAATTAACATTTACAGTTATATGTAAAGGCAATTATGTCTCCCAGTTATGCCTTGTTCCCTTTTTAGCTGGAGATGCTTTGAACATCTGTAGGAAACCAGGGGTGACAGAGATATTTAGATACCTCCATTTATTTAATAATTATAGGACAATTCAGTAAATTATACTTTCTGTATTTCCTGAAATCTGGAGACTCAGAATGGGTGGAGTATGTTCTCTGTAGTGCGTACTCAAACGTTCAGTGTGCCTCTCTTTATACCAGACAAGACCAGAACTGTCAATGCACATATAAATGATGCTTTTAATTCCAGTCGCTTAATATTTGCAATACGTATCGAGATTCCACTGATCTTTTACTCTGTTAGCTGGATTGAAAGTGACATGTGAAATAAAAACATTTATATGTATAATGATGTGGGCGGGATAAGTTTAAAAAAAACAAGTCAGCAACATTGACCCCACTATTAATGGGGAGACGAGTAGGATGCGGGGCATATTGTAGCCCCGCCCCCTAACGGAAGCCTTGCTTTCTCTTAAATTTAACTTATGGCGCTGATGATGTCACCAGGCTGTGACTTTGCAATGCCTTTTGCAGCAGCCTCGTCCGTGCCCTGAATTACGCTCTTTCAAATTTAACGGGGCGGGATTTGGAGCAGGTTGCCCCGTCCTGATATTTTGAACCCTCCCCTCCCCTCCCCCACACTCTCCTGCCCATCGGCGGGTGGGAGGTTACAATTGAGGTCATTGATACTGTCATGTATTCAACCAGCATTGTAACCCATGTATAAACTGACCTAAGTTGTACACCGTGAGAACACTGACCACTAGGTGGGAGACACTCCTAACCTGGACCTTCAGGTATAAAAGGGGAAGCTCCACCCACCTTCATCACTTGAGTGCTAAGGAATAAAGGACAGGTCACAGACTGACCTTCTGTCGAGCATGGGCCTCGTGTGCATTTATACTGTGTAGTAAGGACGTATCAATGGCGACAAGAAACTGGGATTTAAACCACGTGAGCATGGCCACTAAAAGAACAGACGAGAGGTACTGTGTTAAGGAATGGTTGGGACAGAGATTCAACATTGTTAAAGCATCACACAGTTCTCCAGGCAGACAAGGGCAGTCAGGCATGCCCCAACATGTAGTCGAACCCAGAGGGGGAGTTCGACAGAGACAATGGCAAGCTGAACAGCGATTCACGCCATTGCAAGGGACAATGCGGCCAGTAATGGGGCCATCAACACCTGTTAATGGTGCACTCAAGGACAATAACAGGGGCAGTCAGGGACGATCGACTGGCAAGGGACCTTTTGTTTCAAACCGCAACTCATGCTGGAGGCGTGGAGGCACACATTCAGCCGGAGTTTGCAGAGATGAACAAAATACCTGCAGAAATTGCAGAAATGGACACTGGGGGAAATCGCTGGAAGCTGAAGTTCAGCGAGTTCATGTGGAGCACTTATACAGTTCATACACCAGGACGCCACCGATAATGATGAAAGTGCTCCTCAATGGCATCCCAGTATCAATGGAGTTAGACACGGGTGCCAGCCAGTCCCTGATGGGTATCAAACAGTTTGAAAAGTTGTGGGCATCCAAGGCCAGGAGGCCAAAATTATCGCCGATTGATGCACAGCTACGGACTTACACAAAGCAGATCATTCCGGTGCTAGGCAGCGCCACGGTAGTCGTGACCCACAAAGATTCGGAGAACAGGTTGCCACTCTGGATTGTCCCAGGGGACGGTCCCACACTACTGGGGAGGAGTTGGCTTGCTGTCATGAACTAAATGGGGACTGGGCAGCCACGTACAGGGCATGCCCTGAGAAATTTAAACCATTTCACAGGCGCAAGGATGAACTCTCGATTCAGGCCGATTGCCTACTGTGGGGAAACCGCGTAGTCATGCCCCAGATGGGCAGAGAGGTGTTCATCAGAGAACTCCACAATGGGCACCCGGGCATTGTCACGATGAAGGCAATTGCCAGGTCACACATTTGGTGGCCAGGGATAGACGCAGATCTGGAACTTTGTGTTCGCAGGTGCAACACGTGTGCCCAGCTGGGCCATGCGCCCAAGGAAGCCCCACTTAGCCCCTGGCCATGGCCCGCCAAGCCTTGGTCACGCATCCATGTGGACTACGCAAATCCTTTCATGGGGAAAATGTTTTTGGTTGTAGTAGACGCCTACTCCAAATGGATCGAGTGTGACATTTTAAATTCAAGCACATCCTCTGCCACGGTAGAAAGACTACGGGCAATGTTCGCCGCCCACGGTCTACCGGACATCTTGGTCAGCGACAATGGCCCGTGCTTCACAAGCACTGAATTCCAGGACTTCATGGCAGGCAATGGAATTAACCATGTTAGAACGGCACCGTTCAAGCCGGCCTCAAACGGCCAGGCAGAACGAGCAGTGCAGATAATCAAACAGGGAACGCTCAGAATCCAAGGGGGTTCCCTACAAACCCGCTTATCACGCCTCCTGTTGGCCTATAGATCCCGACCACACTCGCTCACAGGGGTTCCACCCACAGAGCTGCTAATGAAAAGGACGCTCAAAACCAGGTTATCCCTTATACACCCCACCATGAAAGAAATTGTCGAGAGCAGGCGCCAGTCACAATATCACTACCTTGACAGGAATGCGAGGGCGTGATGTATTGATGTAAATGATCCTGTTTTTGTCCTCAACTACGCTGCAGGGCCCAAATGGCTCGCAGGCACTGTGGTTGCCAAAGAGGGAAATAAGATTCTGGTAGTTAAACTTACCAATGGACAAATCTGCCGCAAACATGTGGATCAAACAAAAAGGAGGTTCAGCAACCCCATAGAAGAAGCAGAGGAAGAACACGATATAGAGCTCACTCCACCACAGGTGACCGAACACAGGAACCAAAGTGAGGTGAGCCCAGTCACTGTGGGCAGTCCGGACAGGCCTGAGGCACTGCAAACAGCAGACACTCAGGCCAGCGCCCAACAACCGGAGCCCCAACTCAGGCGTTCTACAAGGGAGCGTAAACCACCAGAGAGACTCAACTTGTGATCCCAATAAGACTTTGGGGGGGGAGGTGATGTCATGTATTCAACCAGCATTGTAACCCATGTATAATCTGACCTAAGTTGTACACCGTGAGAACACTGACCACTAGGTGGGAGACACTCCTAACCTGGACCTTCAGGTATAAAAGGGGAAGCTCCACCCACCTTCATCACTTGAGTGCTAAGGAATAAAGGACAGGTCACAGACTGACCTTCTCTGAAGCATGGGCCTCGTGTGCATTTATACTGTGTAGTAAGGACCTATCAGATACTGTACTACACTGACATTAAACACTGTCTCAGACCCACTTTTTGGGGGATTGGCAAAGTGGCAATGTTGTCTCCCCCCTCCCCGGAATGAATCCAGTGATTCCGCTGCACGATAACAAAGAAAGTGATTCGACACAATGTCGATCCCACAGCAAACCCCAATGGACCTCAGCCCTTACCGTGTGCAATGTGATTTCTGCCCCACTACTATAATAAAGTCCCAAATGGAGAGGCTATGACCGTCTCTGAGTGGCAGCACATCATTGCTTGTGCCAACAAATTTTAGCAAACATTAACATAATGAGCAGCAAACAGCAATGCTATTCAAACAAAGCCCAAGAGACAAAATGCTGAACTGGAGCTTTCAAGCTGCCTTCAAAGTGGAGAGCTGCATAATGCCAATCATACTTGGAATCGCATTTTAAAATAACCAAACACCAGCTAACTGCCTCCCGTAGTCTGCAATAATTATTGAGTTATGTATTTAATTATAAACGTACTACAACACACCATTGCAGCCACACACATATGCACGCACACCAACACACATGTACACACCGCAAACACATGCATACCCTCACAGTATTACATGCGCACACCCCTCGTAAATGCGCGCACGCACACACACACGTGACCATAATACGAAATCATAACATGTCAATCCACACTACTGATTGTGCAAATCCCCTCTAAACACCCCTGTCCTTGCTGATCTACATTGGCTTACAAACCCCTAGAGCCTCCGATGAAATAATGTCACCGGCATGTTTTGACCCCTTCGTAGCCTTGATCCCAGGGCTCTCTGTTCCTCTGACTCTGGCCCTCCCATCGACTCACCGTTGGCACCCATACCTTCATTGCCTAGGCCTGAAGCTCTGGAATGCCCTCCCTCTCCTTCTCTGCCTCTCCAGCTCCTTTAACACCCTCCTTAAATCGTGCTTCTTTGATCAAGCTTTTGGTCACCTGTCCGAATATCTCCTTTGGCTCAGCATTCGTATTTGTCTGATTCCGTCTCTGTGAAGTGCTTTGGGACGTTAAAGGCACCATATAAATGCAAGTGTTCTTGTAAACAGTCATTGATCAAAGTAAACTATAATTACAAAGAGAGGAAAGTTTTAACTTGAGTCTTTCATAAGAAGTAGTGTGAAAATTATGCTAGGCTTAATAGAGTCCCACCATGCCAAATTATACATACATTATTAAATCCATCTGAGTTTCTTGCTGGAGTAATCTCAGTTGTGTTGAGGTGGGAAACATAGCCATGGTTAATGATCTCCTGATTTATTTAAATCCACCCCATCTAATGACCTCAGGAGAGCAGGTTAAAATTGCAGATGTTGCGATCATGGTGGCTTTTGGACAGGTAACAGCCAAGGCGATTTTAACTGCCCACCCCCAGGTGCCTGCTTAGTAAAATGGCCCCCGAAATGATGTGTTATATGGTGTAATGTATTTGCTCCATGGATTCTTTGCTTAACAATCCATAGCAACATATTGCTATTAAGAACTAGTTGGTTTATTAGCAAAGGTTTAACAATCACACTACACATTACCAGTTCATCCACCAAGCTCACAACCACCTGCCTCATCATGGATCCCCTGAACCCAACTGGCTGGGGTTTTATTGAGTCTCGTGAACATCACGTCACATGCTAAGCTACTCCCAACTCAACAGCTCTACAACTATTTTAAAGTAAATTTAAGTCAAGTGCCCCCTTGTTAATGAGGCACTAAAACCAACAAATAATCAAATTATACTTTTGAAAAACTATGGTCAAATTAAAATTTGGTTGCCGGGGATGATGATGCACTCCAGTCCCTCCGGCAGCCACCTCTCGCGGAAGGCCACGAGCGTACCGGTGGACACCGCGTGCTCCATCTCCAGGGATATGCTGGCTCAGATGTAACCGCGGAAGAGAGGCAGGCAGTCGGGCTGAACGACCCCCTCGACCGCCCGCTGCCTGGACCGGCTGATGTCACCCTTGGCCGTGCCCAGGAGCAGTCCAACGAGGAGGCCTTCCGACCTGCCCGCTCCCCTCCACACAGGGTGCCCAAAGATCAGGAGTGTGGGACTGAAGTGCAGCCAGAATTTGAGGAGAAGCCCCTTCAGATATTGGAAGAGTGGCTATGATCTCTCACACTGAACCTACACATGGAACATGGACTCCTCTAGACCGCAGAAATTACAGGCGGCCTGGGAGCCCGTGAACCGACTTAAAAACTTATTGCACGGGACTGCTCCGAGCAACACCCTCCAGGCCAAGTCCCCAATAAATAGAGGGAGGACTCCTGCATAGAGTGCATTCCATTGGGAACCCCCGCCTCCTCCGGACAGCAAGATGGTGCGCCATGGCGTGTCCGGACGGAAGACGAGGATGGCAACGTGGAGAGTGTGCAGGAGCAGCCCGTACAGGAATCCCCTCCCTGCAGAACTGAAAGGCACGGAGGGGATTTCCCGGAGGAGGCTCAAGTTGTGAGGCGCTGGCTCCCGAGGGAGGTTTCGGGGCTTGGCGCTGATGAGGAATTCCGTCCGGACGGTGGTCAGTTCGGACGGGATCGCCCCACGTGCTTGAGCCTCCTCGACACACCTAACGGAGTCAGGGCCCAGCGCTGTTTTTTCAACAGCTCTACTCACAGGTGCATACATTACACGTGGGTTAAAATCACTCACTCAAAGCCGCAGCATAAAATTTGACACACACAATCATGGGACAAAATCACATAATGTCCCGATACACTAAGCATGCATTGATCGAAGCAAAATTATAATTCTAAGTATGACTGGCACTTTGCCAGCCTGCACTGCACAGATTTCCGCTTTGAAGCCAGATTGAAGCATCTGCAATGTCAGTCAGAAGGCAGCACTCCTTTTAAAGCAGTGGAATGAATTGCATTTCAAATCAGAGACCATGCAGGCATCAGCCCGAGGAGCTCACTCCCTCTGTGTGACTATTTGATGCGTTTTCTCTAGTTTGGAAAGCGTGTTATCATACAGATTAATGCTGAGCAATGGCTGTTTCTAATGTAAGAATTCTTCAGATCACTTTGTGAAACGAGATGAAGTCTTTCAAACCTGCCCCATTTTCTCGACTAGAACTGAGCATGAAAACGCGACCCGCAGGAACCAGCACAGATTTCATTTCACTCAATCTAAAGAATGGATTTGATTAATCACATAGCCTCCTGCTTGGTGTAGAATCTAGCAGAATGCTGCCGATGCTGGAAATCTGAAATAAAAGCTGGAAATTCTGGAAGCACACATTTAACACCCTCAATCCCATTTAACAGTGAAATATGTCAAGTTCATCACCAAGGTTAAAAATAGTGTGGTCATAGATACACAATGAATGAGATAAAACCAGAGCAGGGAGAGTTAGGACGGGATAGTAATCCCGTTCATTTCTGTCATGACAATGTGAGGAAGTAGTTAAAAATTAAAAGGTCTTCTGAAATTTTAATGGAGCATGAGTAACAAAGACCGAGAGGCCATGGCAGCAAGAGGATAATAAAGTTACCTCAACAGTTGCTCTCTAATATCCACACCCCCACTGCCCCAGTTCACAAAAGCATTTTGCTCCCTCTGCACATAGTTCACCCACACACACAGTACCCCATCCAACTCCCCACCCCCTCACACACACACTGTACCCCATCCAACTCCCCACCCCCTCACACACACACAGTACCCCATCCAACTCCCCACCCCCTCACACACACACTGTACCCCATCCAACTCCCCACCCCCTCACCCACACACTGTACCCCATCCAACTCCCCACCCCCTCACACACACAGTACCCCATCCAACTCCCCACCCCCTCACACACACACACAGTACCCCATCCAACTCCCCACCCCCTCACCCACACACTGTACCCCATCCAACTCCCCACCCCCTCACACACACACTGTACCCCATCCAACTCCCCACCCCCTCACACACACACAGTACCCCATACAACTCCCCACCCCCTCACACACACACAGTACCCCATACAACTCCCCACCCCCTCACCCACACACACAGTACCCCATCCAACTCCCCAACCCCTCACACACACACTGTACCCCATCCAACTCCCCACCCCCTCACACACACACTGTACCCCATCCAACTCCCCACCCCCTCACACACACACACTGTACCCCATCCAACTCCCCACCCCCTCACACACACACACACACAGTACCCCATCCAACTCCCCACCCCCTCACACACACACACACACACAGTACCCCATCCAACTCCCTACCCCCTCACACACACACACTGTACCCCATCCAACTCCCCACCCCCTCACACACACACACTGTACCCCATCCAACTCCCCACCCCCTCACACACACACTGTACCCCATCCAACTTCCCACCCCCTCACACACACACTGCACCCCATCCAACTCCCCACCCCCTCACACACACTGTACCCCATGCAACTCCCCACCCCCTCACACACACACTGTACCCCATCCAACTCCCCACCCCCTCACACACACACTGTACCCCATCCAACTCCCCACCCCCTCACACACACACTGTACCCCATCCAACTCCCCACCCCCTCACACACTGTACCCCATCCAACTCCCCACCCCCTCACACACACACTGTACCCCATCCAACTCCCCACCCCCTCACACACACACTGTACCCCATCCAACTCTCCACCCCCTCACACACACACTGTACCCCATCCAACTCCCCACCCCCTCACACACACTGTACCCCATCCAACTCCCCACCCCCTCACACACACTGTACCCCATCCAACTCCCCACCCCCTCACACACACTGTACCCCATCCAACTCCCCACCCCCTCACACACACTGTACCCCATCCAACTCCCCACCCCCTCACACACACTGTACCCCATCCAACTCCCCACCCCCTCACACGCACACTGTACCCCATCCAACTCCCCACCCCCTCACACACACACTGTACCCCATCCAACTCCCCACCCCCTCACCCACACACACTGTACCCCATCCAACTCCCCACCCCCTCACACACACACACTGTACCCCATCCAACTCCCCACCCCCTCACACACACACTGTACCCCATCCAACTCCCCACCCCCTCACACACACACTGCACCCCATCCAACTCCCCACCCCCTCACACACACACTGTACCCCATCCAACTCCCCACCCCCTCACACACACTGTACCCCATCCAACTCCCCACCCCCTCACACACACTGTGCCCCATCCAACTCCCCACCGTTACACACACACACTGTACCCCATCCAACTCCCCACCCCCTCACACACACTGTACCCCATCCAACTCCCCACCCCCTCACACACACACTGTACCCCATCCAACTCCCCACCCTCACACACACTGTACCCCATCCAACTCCCCACCCCCACACACACACTGTACCCCATCCAACTCCCCACCCTCTCACACACACACACTGTACCCCATCCAACTCCCCACCCCCTCACACACACACACTGTACCCCATCCAACTCCCCACCGTTACACACACACACAGTACCCCATCCAACTCCCCACCCCCTCACACACACACACTGTACCTCATCCAACTCCCCACCCCGTCACACACACACAGCACCCCATCCAACTCCCCCCCCCTCACACACACACTGTACCCCATCCAACTCCCCACCCCCTCACACACACACTGTACCCCATCCAACTCCCCACCGTTACACACACACACTGTACCCCATCCAACTCCCCACCCCCTCACACACACTGCACCCCGTCCAACTCCCCACCCCCTCACACACACACTGTAACCCATCCAACTCCCCACCGTTACACACACACTGTACCCCATCCAACTCCCCACCCCCTCACACACACACTGCACCCCATCCAACTCCCCCCCCCTCACACACACACTGTAACCCATCCAACTCCCCACCGTTACACACACACTGTACCCCATCCAACTCCCCACCCCCTCACACACACACTGTACCCCATCCAACTCCCCACCCCCTCACACACACACTGCACCCCATCCAACTCCCCCCCCCTCACACACACACTGTAACCCATCCAACTCCCCACCATTACACACACACTGTACCCCATCCAACTCCCCACCCTCACACACACACTGTACCCCATCCAACTCCCCACCAATTCACCCAGATGCTGCACCCCATCCAATGCCCCACTCTTGCATAAAATAAAAACAGAAAATGCTGGAAATACGCAACAGGTCTGACAGCATCTGTGGAGAGAGATACAGAGTTAGTGGCCGGAATTTTCCCTGCAGAGTCAGGTCGGGCGCAGAACGCTCCCAGCTCTGCTCGGCTGTATGCAGATGCTGGGCATCGGGGGGCATCGAGAAAGAAGGCGATCCAGGAGATGCAGGAGGAGGTGCAGGAGGCTCAGATAGGATTTGCGGCCAAGGTGGCTGCAAAGGTGCAGAGAATGGAGGCGTCCATCTCCCACCCTTCATCTTATCCCATCAACATATCCTTCTATTACTTTCTCCCTCATGTACTTAACCAGCTTTCCCCTAAATGTACGTAACTTCCTCACGCAAATGCTTCAGGATTGTTCTTTAAGACAAAGGTTGAGCCATTTGTTTGCTGGGAGAGAGAGGGTTAAGGAGAGGCGTCACGCTGAGGATGACTCTGAGGTACAACAGATGCTCCTTTTAATGACTATCCATCATCTACACATTCAGCAGAGTGTGGGGGCCTTGTCTAACAGGGCGTAAGTAGTAAAGCTCAGTGAGATGAGCTCTGTTTGACTGAAAAGAGGATTTATAGACCTTACTGACATCAATCCTGACAGAAATATAAAACCCATATTATATTTTTAGGTTTAAAAGTAATTGGATTCTTCTTCTCTCCTCGCCTGCCCTCCTGGGGTTTTAAAGGAAGTCTCCACTCAATAAATAAAATCACTAAATCCTTCGTCATTGTGGTGGATCTGTTGCATTCAGTTCTTGTGCCTTAAATCTGTCTCGGTCCCAAAGATACATAGAATCATACAATGATACGGTATAGAAGGAGGCCATTCGGCCTATCGTGCTTGTGCCAGCTCTTTGGTAGAGGTGGGCAGAGGAAACGCTTCAAGGACACTCTCAAAGCCTCCTTGAAAAAATGCAACATCCCCATCAACACCTGGGAATCCCGGGCTCAAAGTGGAGGAGGAGCATCTGAGGAGGCACCGAGCACCTCGAGTCTCTTTGCCGGGAGCACGCGGAAGCCAAGCGCAAACAGCGGAAGGAGCGTACGGCAAACCAGGCCCCCCACCCACCCGTCCCTCCAACCACCGTCTGCCCCGCCGGTGACAGAGACTGTAGGTCCCGCACTAATTGCTCCTTATGTGGCTCGGTGTCAAATTCTTTGTCTCATAATACTCCTGTGAAGCGCCTTGGGATGTTTCACCACGCTAAAGGTGCTATATAAATACAAGTTGTTGTTGAGGTTGTGAAATTCAAGTGTTTCTTTTCTTTTACCTCATTCCCTTTTAATACTTCTAGATGGTGCTGCAGTGGTTCTGTGCAAAATAATTTGTTCTAACCTCTCTGAAGTTTATTTGTCTCTGGTCCACAGGGACGTCTCAATTTAAAAGGTTCCTCCTTGTGTTTAAATCCCTTTGTGGCCTCGCCCCTTAGCCCCACCATTGGTGGTCATGCCTTTATCTGCTTTGGCCTTACACTCCGGAATTCCCTCCTTAAAGCCCCTCCATCTCCCTCTCCTTTTAAGCCCAGCCTTTAAACCCACCTCTGACCAAATCTTTGCTCATCCTTTCTAATATCTTTATTGGCTCAACGTCTATTTTAGTCTGATGTGTCCTTTTTCTGCATTAAAGATGCTATTTAAATGCAACTTGTTTATAAAGCATGTAGAAATTCGACAAATAAGTCACATAACCAAAATGATTATTTGAAGATGTCTATAGAAAGGCTAATATATAGCAGCAGGAGGAATCCAAAGGGTTTTTTTTAAAGCTATGTAGATAGATCTGTTGAAGGGGGATTACTTTTGTTTGTGGCGATGATTTCGGTTGAAAGGGGCTTGTGCTCGGAACTTGCCGATTGGGTTTAAATATTTATTGTTTAACGGGTGTAAATCTTTGCCCCTGTGAGCGGGCGCGGGGGTTTGCTGCTGTGATTGGCGGGGGGGGGGGAACAATAGGTCAGTATATGAGGAACATGAGGTGCGACAAATGTTTGTGGTGGAGGAGCAGCAGGAGATCGTGGTGGAGGTGCGGCGAATGAGGGTACGGGGCCCAGAAGAGCCGAGGGCCCAGGGGCAGCACGGACCCAGCCCACACTGCGATATGTGAGCGCACTAGGTCCGTGCAGCAGAGCAGGTCTCCAGTTGTCCTGGTTAACCCTCGCCTCTGGATAAAGACCTAGCTCTGTCGAGCCCGTGTGGTGGCTGATGTGCAACGGTCACCCCACGTTAAAAAAATCCACGCATAGGCATCTTCCACCCTTCAACTGGAGTTCAGGACTGGAACATCGGGTCCTCCCTTGAAACATCTGTGAACACATGTGGAAGCAAGTCATCCTCGTTCGAGGAACTGCCGAAGAAGAGAAGAGAGCTGTCCAATTAGTCCCACTCCCTTGCTCTTTCCCCATAGCCCTGTATTGTTTTCCCTGCATGTATTTACACAATTACCTTTTGAAAGTTACTATTGAATCTGCTTTCACCACACTTTCACACAGTGCGTGCCAAATCATAATAACTCACTGCATAAAAATATTGTTTCCTCATGTCGCCTCTGGTTCTTTTGCCAATCACCTTAAATCTGTGTCCTCTGGTTACCAACCCTCCTGCCACTGGAAACAATTTTTAAAAATTTACTCCATCAAAACTGTTCATGCTTTTGAACAGTTCTATCAAGTTTCCTTTTAACCTTTCCTTCTCTAAAGAGAATAACCCTGGCTTATCCAGTCTTGCCATAGAACTGAAGTTCCTCATCCCGGTTACAGTTCTAATTTCTCTCCTCTGCTCCTTCTCTAAGGCCTTGACATCCTTCCTAAGGCCCTCTCTAATGCCTGTGAGAGTATAATCTGTTAATACAACACAGCTCCAAGGATATGTATACCACTGAACGTATACTGTGGTGGGAGTCAATGATTCCTGTCACTGCAGCCTATAATAAACAGGGATTCACCATCACTCCAAATTGAACTTAATGGTAGTGCCAATGTTTGGAATATATGGTGTGATATATGGTGATAATGTCAGGTAGCAGATACTGCCAACCCTGCTGCCCACTCAGAGACTCACTTGCACCAAACTATTACTGTCCCCTCAGTGAGGCAGAGACTCAACATCATATAAAGAGTTCAGGAGGCAGTGGGCTAATTCAAGGATTTGGAGCAGGCAGAAGTTGGGTGGGGGGGGGGGGGGGGAAATCTTACCCATTCCCCCAAATTGAGGGGGAGGGACATTGCCCCCCCCCCCCCCCCCCGCCTCCGCACCCAGTGACTGCGCTTATAATTTGGGCGTTATATAGAATGTGTTACAAATCCATCGGACTGCTTGCAGATTCATATGCAAATCTGTAATCTGGTTTTCTCTTTAGCCGAGTCTTCGAACAACCCCCTCCTCCCCCCCCCCCACCCGCAAAAGAGTGTAACCTTCCATAACATGGCCACCAATCTAACTTTGAACCAAATGGTTCTGTTTTTGAGATAGGCGAAGGAAAGGTCTAAGGTGTAAACGGGACACAATCATTGTAATTGGCAGGTTTGGCACGGAGCCTGACTAGCAGTGAGCGCAGGTGAGGGGGGAAAATCGGGTCTCCATTTGTCTCCCTATCTCTGTAACCTCCCACATTACAACAGTAACTACACGCCAAAAGTACTTCATTGGCTGTAAAGTGCTTTGAGACGTCTGGTGGTTGTGAAAGGCGTTATATAAATCCAAGCCTTTCTTTCTTTCTTAACCTCCTCCAGCCCCACAACCCTCAGCAATCTCTGCGTTCCTCCTATTCTGGCCTCTTGCTCTTCTACCGATTTTCTTCACTCGACCGTGACTTCTGTTGCCCAGGCCCCAAGCTCTGGAACTCCCACCCTAAATCTCTCTGCCTCTCTACATCTCTCTTCTCCTTTAAGACACTCCTTAAAACCTATCTCTCACCTGTCCTAATATCTCCTTGTGTGGCTCGGTGTCAAATTGCATTTGATAACGTTCCTGTGAAGCGCCTTGGGATGTTTTATTTTATGAAAGGTGCCATATAAATGCAAGTTGTTGTTGTAATATTACACCCCTGCCTCCGACACACGCTCGCAACTAGCCAGGTTCCACTTTGCGGCTCTCAAATTCATGTTCAATTGAAGTTTTTATTTCCCCCTCACATATCCGTTAGCTTCTACTGTTCTCGAAAAATTTTCATCAGAAATATCAGCTATCAACCCCGCAATGCCACCCCCTGACCTGCGCTTTGTCCAGTTTTAGATTATACGGGTTTGCCCTGCCGGTGCAGAGCTCCTCCACTGTGGGTGGAAAATGATTAGCCTACTCTCTCCCGATACACGGCTGAGGTTGCCAAATGGCAACACCTGTAAAATCAGCCCCTCACCATCAATTCAAACCAGCCCAGGACAGACAAATAAGAAAAGAAAGACTTGCATTTATATAGCGCCTTTCACGACCACAGGACGTCTCAAAGTGCTTTACAGCCAATGAAGTACTTTTGGAATGTAGTCACTGTTGTAATGTGGGAAACGCAGCAGCCAATTTGCGCACAGCAAGCTCCCACAATCAGCAATGTGATAATGACCAGATAATCTATTTTTGTTATGTTGATTGAGGGATAAATATTGGCCTCAGCCAGAAACTGAACTCCAGGACATAGTCAACGTATTTACTGAGGCGTACGACAAAGGTCCTCCACCAGCCTATCCATGCCACACAGCACTGCCTCCCAATCATCAAGATCCACGGCGCGGCCCTGGACAATGTGGACCATTCCCCAGACCTTGGGAGCCTCTTATCAACAAGAGCAGACATTGACGACAAGATTCAACACTGCCTCCAGTGCGCCAGTGCAGCCTTCGGCCACCTGAGAAAAAGTGTTTGAAGACCAGGCCCTCAAATCTGCCACCAAGCTCATGGTCTACAGGGCTGTAGTAATACCCGCCCTCCTGTATGGCTCAGAGACATGGACCATGTACAGTAGACACTTGGAGTCGCTGGAGAAATACCATAAACTATGTCTCCGCAAGATCCTACAAATCCCCTGGGAGGACAGATGCGCCAACATTAGCATCCTCGACCGGGCCAACATCCCCAGCATTGAAGCACTGACCACACTCGACCAGCTCCGCTGGGCAGGCCACATTGTCCGCATGCCAGACATGAGACTCCCAAAGTAAGTGCTCTACTCGGAACTCCTTCACGGCAAATGAGCCAAAGGTGGGCAGAGGAAACATTACAAGGACACCCTCAAAGCTTCCCTGATAAAGTGCAACATCCCCACTGACACCTGGGAGTCCCTGGCCAAAGACCGCCATAAGTGTAGAAAGTGCATCCGGGAGGGCGTTAAGCACCTCGAGTCTCATCGCCGAGAGCATGCAGAAATCAAGCGCAGGCAGCAGAAAGAGCATGTGGCAAACCTGTCCCACCCTCCCTTACCCTCAACGACTATCTGTCCCACCTGTGACGGGGACTGTGGCTCTCGTATTGGACTGTACAGCCACCTAAGGACTCATTTTAAGCGTGGAAGTAAGTCTTCCTCGATTCCGAGGGACTACCTATGAAATATTGGCCAGGACACCGTGGAGAACTCTCCTGCTCTTCTTCGAAATAGTGCCATGGGATCTTTTACGTCCACCTGAGAACAGACCTTGGTTTAACGTCTCATCTCAAATAATCAGCGAAGGAAGAAAGGTATTGACGAACTGGATGGCTTTAACAACTAATAACTTTGCAGCCAGTCTCCCAAAGTCTGTCCACATCCGCTTCCATTGTGTGGTAATGAAAGCTGCTCTAATGACCTACAATTCAGAGACTGTAGTGGGGCAGCCCCTCATTAGTCTGAACGATCGCCTGTAATTAAACACCTTGCCTATTCATTGTGTGTCAAGCACATTCTTGTCAATGCAGTGGCAATCAATTGAGCCCAGCAGCAAATCGACCTCAGTTACAATTGTAAATGTCAAGTGATTTGGCGTACCACTTGAATATTGAATTTTGTAAAATAAATTTAGAGCAAAACAAAAAGGGAAACCACAGGAAGTCAATGAAATTAATGTTCCTTCAATAAAAAGAGAACTACTATAGTCCTCTTACTAACTGTCAACATGTATTTGAAATGTTGGATTCCTGTATTCCTGCCACCAGCTGGTTAGTGCATCAGTGTCAGAGCTGCTGCCTTTTGGACTGGAGTGCATCATCACGCCCGGCAACCAAATTTTAATTTGATTTTACGTTTTAAAGTTTCATTTGTTTTAATTGCCGGTGCTTTTAGTGTCCCCTTTCCTTTTATAGGGGGCACTGGAAAAATGTGATTTTAGCGCCCCAAAAAAAAACCAAAAAAAAAATGAAAAACACAAAAAAAAAACCAGAAAAAGGAAAAAAGGGCCTTGTAAATGTCTGGTGTGTCACCCAGGTCGGGTGGCACGGTTTAATGTTTTATGTTTTTGCAGGTGAACTCCAAAAAGAGTTTCAGACCAAGGCTCCAGCTGCCAGTTCAGGGGTGTGTAAAGGATCCCATGGAACAATTTGAATAAGAGCACAGTTCTCCCGGTGCTGTGACCAATATTAATTCAACAACTGTTGTGTATCTGTAAAGCATGCACTCCCATGTTCCACCACCAGGGAGCTCATCCCCTGAAATCCCAAGGAATCCCAGCATCCCTTGGGAGCACTATATATAAGCCAGCCCCTAAGGCCTGTTCCTCACTCTGGAGTGTCTTATTAAAGACTGAGGTCACTGTTACTTTAACCTCCCTGTGTGCAGTCTCATCTGTGTTAGGAACACAATAATTGGCGACGAGTATACGAATCCAACGCAGAGATGCAGCAAACTGTGGGCATCCTGGAGAAGTTCTCGGAGGGTGAGGACTGGGAACCCTATGTCGAACGGCTAGACCAGTACTTTGTAGCCAACGAGCTGGACAGAGAAGGAAGCGCTGCAAAAAGGAGAGCGGTCCTCCTCACGGTCTGCGGGGCACCGACCTACAGCCTCATGAAGAATTTTCTGGCTCCGGTGAAACCCACAGATAAGTCGTATGAGGAGCTGTGTACACTGGTTCGGGAGCATCTTAACCCGAGGGAGAGCGTGCTGATGGCGAGGTATCGTTTCTACACGTGCCAGCGATCTGAAGGTCAGGAAGTGGCGAGCTACATCGCCGAGCTAAAGCGACTTGCAGGACAATGTGAGTTTGATGGCTACCTGGAGCAAATGCTCAGAGACTTTTTTGTACTGGGCATTGGCCACGAGACCATCCTACGAAAACTTTTGACTGTAGAGACACCGACCCTCAGTAAGGCCATTGCGATAGCACAGGCGATTATGTCCACCAGTGATAACACCAAACAAATCTCTCAGCACACCAGTACTAGTAATGTTCATAAATTAACTGGAACTGTGTTGCGAGCAGAAATGTACAGGGCAGAACCCATGAGTCTGCAACTGCCAACAGGCCTGAGGTGACCCATATGACTCAGAGTCCCCAACAAAGGATGAATGCTAGGCAATTCACACCTTGTTGGTGTTGTGGAGGCTTCTATTCAGCCTATTCATGCTGCTTCAAAGGGTATGTTTGCATGAGCTGTGAAACACTGGGGCACCTCCAACAAGCTGCAAGCTCTGCAAAACCTGCTAACCACCATGTGGCAGAGGAAGATCGGTCCATGGTGGATCAAAGCAATTTCGAGCCTCAGAGAGAGGACGCAGATGCTGAAGTACACAGGGTGCACACATTTTCGACAAAATGTCTACCTATAAAATTGAATGGCTTACCCGTAGCCATGGAACTAGACACTGGCGCTAGCCAATCCATCATGAGTAAAAAGATGTTTGAGAGACTGTGGTGCAACAAGGCACTCAGACCAGCCCTGAGCCCCATCCACACGAAACTGAGAACATACACCAAAGAGCTTATCACTGTCCTGGGCAGCGCCATGGTCAAGGTCACCTACGAGGGCACGGTGCACAAACTGCCACTCTGGATTGTCCCGGGCGATGGCCCCACACTGCTTGGAAGGAGCTGGCTGGGCAAAATCCGCTGGAACTGGGATGACATCCGAGCGCTACCACATGTCAATGAGGCCTCATGTACCCAGGTTCTTTACAAATTTCCGTTCCTTTTTGAGCCAGGCATTGGAAACTTTTCCGGGGCGAAGGTGCGGATCCACTTGGTCCCAGAGGCACGACCCATTCACCACAAGGCGCGAGCGGTACCTCACATGATGAGGGAGAGAGAGGAAATCGAGCTGGACAGGCTGCAATGCGAGGGCATCATCTCCCCAGTGGAATTCAGCGAGTGGGCTAACCCAATTGTTCCAGTACTCAAAAGTGATGGCACGGTCAGGATTTGCGGCGATTATAAAGTAACTATTAATCGTTTCTCGCTACAAGACCAATACCCGCTACCTAAGGCAGACGACCTATTTGCGATGCTGGCAGGAGGCAAGACGTTCACCAAGTTCGACCTGACTTCGGCCTATATGACGCAGAAGCTGGAGGAGTCTTCGAAGGGCCTCACCTGCATCAACATGTACAAGGGACTATTCATCTACAACAGATGCCCGTTTGGAATTCGGTCGGCTGCAGCGATCTTCCAGAGAAACATGAAGAGCCTACTCAAGTCGGTACCACACATGGTATTTTTCAGGACGACATATTGGTCATGGGTCGGGACACCGCCGAGCACCTACAAAACCTGGAGGCGGTCCTCCAGCGACTGGATCACGTAGGGCTGCGGCTGAAGAGGTCGAAATGCGTCTTCATGGCAACAGAAATTGAGTTTTTGGGGAGAAAGATCGCGGCGGACAGCATTCGGCCCACAGACGCCAAGACAGAGGCTATCAGGAACGCCCAGGCCACAGAACATCACGGAGCTGCGGTCGTTCCTGGGACTCCTCAACTATTTTGGTAACTTCCGACCGGGGTTAAGCAACCTTTTAGAGCCCCTACATGTGTTATTGCGCAAGGGTGAGAACTGGGTCTGTGGAAAAAAACAAGTAATTGCTTTTGAGGAAGCCAGAAATATTTTATGCTCCAACAAGCTGCTTGTATTATATAACCCGTGTAAAAGACTTGTGCTAGCATGTGATGCAACGTCGTACGGAGTCGGGTGTGTATTACAACAAGCTAACTTTGCGGGGAAGTTGCAATCTGTCGTCTATGCCTCCAGGAGCTTGTCTAATGCTGAGAGAGCCTACCGCATGATTGAGAAAGAGGCATTAGTATGTGTTCGGGGTAAAGAAAATACATCAGTACCTGTTTGGCCTCAAATTTGAGCTGGAAACCGATCACAAGCCCCTCACATCCCTGTTGGCTGAAAACAAGGGGATAAATACTAATGCCTCAGCCCACATACAAAGCTGGGCACTCGCGCTATCAGCGTATAACTATACCATCCGCCACAGGCCAGGCACCGAGAACTGTGCGGATGCTCTCAGTCGGCTACCATTGCCCACCACGGGGGTGGAAATGGCGCAGCCTGCAAACTTGTTGATGGTGGCGCAGCCCGCAGACTTGTTGATGGTCATGGAAGCGTTTGAAAATGATAAATCACCTGTCATGGCCCGCCAGATTAGGACTTGGACCAGCCAAGATCCTCTGCTGTCTCTAGTAAAAAACTGTGTACTGCATGGGAGCTGGGCCAGCATCCCCGTTGAAATGCAAGAGCTAATCAAGCCGTTCCAGCGGTGAAAGGACGAGCTGTCCATTCAGGCAGACTCCCTGTTGTGGGGTAACTATGTAGTGCTACCAAAAAAGGGCAGGGAGATGTTCATCTCGGATCTCCACAGCACACACCCGGGTATAGTAATGATGAAAGCGATAGCCAGATCCCACGTGTGGTGGCCCGGTATCGACTCTGACTTAGAGTCCTGTGTACGGCAATGCAGCGTATGTGCTCAGTTGAGCAACGCGTCCAGAGAGGCACCACTAAGTTTGTGGCCCTGGCCCTCCAGACCATGGTCGAGGATCCATGTCGACTATGCGGGCCCGTTTCTCGGTAAAATGTTCCTGGTGGTGGTGGATGTTTTTTCAAAATGGATTGAATGTGAAATAATGTCGGGAAGCACCGCCACCGCCACCATTGAAAACCTGAGAGCCATGTTTGCCACCCACGGCCTGCCTGACAGACTGGTCAGTGACAACGGCCCGTGTTTCACCAGTGCCGAATTTTAAGAATTCATGACCCGCAACGGGATCAAACATGTCACCTCGGCCCCATTTAAACCAGCCTCCGATGGGCAGGCAGAGCGGGCAGTACAAACAATCAAACAGAGGCTTAAACGAGTTACAGAAGGTTCACTCCAAACCCGCCTGTCCCGAGTACTGCTCAGCTACCGCACAAGACCCCACTCGCTCACAGGGGTGCCCCCGGCTGAGCTACTCATGAAAAGGGCACTTAAAACCAGACTCTCGCTGGTTCACCCCAACCTGCATGATCAGGTAGAGAGCAGGCGGCAGCAACAAAATGTAAACGATGGTCGCGCCACTGTGTCACGGGAAATTGATCTGAATGACCCTGTGTATGCGCTAAACTATGGACATGGTCCCAAGTGGATCGCGGGCACGGTGATAGCTAAAGAAGGGAGTAGGGTGTTTGTAGTCAAACTAGACAATGGACAAATTTGCAGAAAGCACCTGGACCAAACGAGGCTGCGGTTCACAGACTGCCCTGAACAACCCACAGCACACACCACCTTTTTCGAGCCCACAACACACACCCAAAGGATCAACGACACCACCCTGGACCAGGGAATTGAACGCATCACGCCCAACAGCCCAGCAAGGCCAGGCTCACCCAGCAGCCCTGCAGGGCCAACAACACGCCAGCCCAGCGAGGGCACAGCCAACACACCAGAACAGACATTTGTACCGAGGCGGTCCACCAGGGAAAGAAAGGCTCCCGACCGCCTCACCTTGTAAATAGTTTTCACTTTGACTTTGGGGGGGAGTGATGTTGTGTATCTGTAAAACATGCACTCCCATGTTCCGCCACCAGGGAGCGCATCCCCTGAAGTCCCAAGGGATCCCAGCATCCCTTGGGAGCACTGTATATAAGCCGACCCCTAAGGCCTGTTCCTCACTCTGGAGTGTCTTAATAAAGACTGAGGTCACTGTTACTTTAACCTCCCTGTGTGCAGCCTCATCTGTGTTAGGAACACAATAACAACAACTTTAATGTTGTGAAACGTCCCAAGGCGCTCACAGGAGTATTATGAGATAAAAAATTCAACACCAAGTAGAACATAAGTAGAATTTAGCGCAGGTGACTAAAAGCTTGATCAAAGAGGTTGGTTTTAGGGAGCGTCTTGAAGGAGGAAAGAGAGGTCGAGAGGTGGAGACGTTTAGGCAGGGAGTTCCAGAGCTTGGGGCCTAGGCAATAGAAGGCACGGCCACCAATGGTTTAGCGATTATAATCAGGGATGCTCAGAAGGTGCAGACATCTCGGGGGGTTGTGGGGCTGGAAAAGATTACAGAGATAGGGAGAGGCGAGGGCCATGGAGGGATTTGTAACTAAAGATGAGAATTTTGAAATTGAGGTGTTGCTTAACCGGAAGCCAATGTCGGTCAGTGAGCACAGGGGGTGATGGGTGAGTGGGGACTTGGTGCGAGTTAGGACATGGACTGACTAGCTATGGATGACCTCTAGTTTACGTAGGGTAGAATGTGGGAGGCCAGCCAGGAGTGCGTTGGAATAGTCAAGTCTGGAGGTAACAAAGGTGTGGATAAGGGCTTCAGCAGCAGCTGAGCTGAGGCAAGGGCGGAGACGGGCGATTTTACAGAGATGTCAATAGGCGGTCTTAATTATGCTCCGGATGTGTGGTTGAAAGCTCAGTTCAGTGTCAAATTCCTCCACCAACACCACTAAAATAGATTAACCAGCCTTTCATCTCATTCTGATGAATGGTCATCGACCTGAATCGTTAATTCTGTTTCTCTCCCCACAAATGCTGCCTGACCTGCCAAGTATTTCCAGCATTTTCTGTTCTTCTCATTGCGGTTTGTGGGAACTTGCTGTGTGCAAATTGGCTGCCGTGTTTCTTACATAACAACTGTGGTTGCCCTTTGGAAAAAAAGACTCACATTTATATAAGGCCTTTCAAGACCTCCGGATATCCCAAAGCACTTTACAGCCAATTACTTTTTAAAGTTGGGCCACTGTTGTAAAGTAGGGAATGGGGCAGCCAATTTGAGCACTGCAAGGTCCCATAATGTGATAACGACCAGATAATGTGTTTTAGTGCTGTTGATTGAGGGATAAATATTGGCCAGGACACCAGGAAAACTCCCCTGCTCTTCTTTGAAATAATGTCATGGGATCTTTCACCTGAAAGGCCTCACTTTAACGTTTCATCTGAAAGACATCACCTCTGACGGTGCAGCACTCCCTCAGCGCTGAGCTGGAGTGTCAGCCTAGAATTTGTATTCAAGTCTCTGACTCAAAGGCAAGAATGCTACCAACTGCACAATGTTGCAGGCTCCACTTCCTCTCGGGGTGGGCTCGGGGGCTATGCGGCCTCTCAGCTTAGCGCTGGCGCGTTTCAATGCCCCTCCCCTTCCGTTAAAGGGGAGGGACGCTGCGAGCTCTGCAGGCCCTTTGATGGCCTCCACTGGGCCACCAGGGATGTGGGCTGCTGTGGCCGGAGCCCCGCACCGGAACGGAGTGCCGGGCTGCAGGATCGCGGCACAGGTCCCGCGACATCGCTGCACAATGGCCCGACCAGCAAGAGGGATAGAAAAAAAATGGCGCAGAGCACCTCCCCTTTAACTTTTGGCACGTGATGGGCCTGCGGACTGGTTCGCCAGGCATGGGGGACTGGCCAATTTCCGCCGTGGGGTGAAAAGGGGTTGCCGCGCACGCCGATGATGTCATCATCACCGGCACTGCGGCCCGGGGTACTACCAGCGGGCGCGGCACTACTGCACTTGGTCCTCCGCTAACTCCTCCCTCATATCCCCCAATATCCCCTCACTACTGCACTCGGTCCTCCGCTAACTCCTCCCTCATATCCCCCAATATCCCCTCACTACTGCACTCGGTCCTCCGCTAACTCCTCCCTCATATCCCCCAATATCCCCTCACTACTGCACTCGGTCCTCCGCTAACTCCTCCCTCATATCCCCCAATATCCCCTCACTACTGCACTTGGTCCTCCGCTAACTCCTCCCCCTTATCCCCCAATATCCCCTCGCTACTGCACTCGGTCCTCCGCTAACTCCTCCCCCTTATCCCCTCAGTCCCTCCGGGCAAAAACATTTTCGAGTCCTGGAGGCGCTAATGGGAGACACACAACAGGGGATTTCGGCCCCCTTGTGTTCTTTCGATGATTATTCCATGTTTACCGGAAGAGCATTCTTTCAGGATATCAATCTCAGGATCATGAGAATTATTCATTGTCTTCTAAACTGTGTAACATCAAATAATGTTTGTGTTAAGCTCTGCAGAGCTTTCCCTTATGGGTCTTGTAACGTGCATGATATTGTAGCTTGCACAGCTTTTATAGAAGCAGCAAGCTCTATGGACCAAATGACCTTTTCTTGTTCCATCCTTTCATATATTTGTGTAAGGCATGCTGTGTAAATTATAAATGAAACCTGTTGGGATTTAGGGGGGTGCTTAGCGCGTCCCGTTAGTGCCTGCGGGGGGGAGGGGGGTGTTGCTATGGGGTTAGCGACCGGGCGCGACTAATGCAGAACGAACCTCAGTGCTGGTTTAGCGCTGGCACTAACTCTTCCTGCCTGGGCCTCTAGTGCCTCGCAGATCGTGACATCATAAAGTGCGCAGCGCCCCGTTACCGCCCCGGATGTGATATTGCCTCCCGCTCCCTGCTGTATCGCCGGGCGTGAACAATGGCAGGAAGAGGAGGCGCTGTCAACTCGGCTGGCCGCTTGGGGAGCGCTAATTAAAGGGAATGGTTTTCAGGTAGGCCAACCTTTATTATTTGCACCAGTCTGATGCCTGCTGAAAGTTTTAGTGTTTCATTGCTGCAAGATGTCCAGACTTTGTGAGAGTGTTTGGGGCTGTAATGGCAGTCACGCAGGACACCTTGCAACACAGAACGCCGACAAGTAGATTGTGCAGCTTCATTGGCCCTTCGCTTTAAGCGGGGAAAGCAGCCTCTGATGGTGTGAGCAATGTGCTCCACATTGTTCAGCGATCTGCCGCGACTACCCCACTCTCGGACTTTAGCACCCTGAGAGAAGTGGTTAGCGTTTGATTTAGTGCTCCGCTTCCCCCTTGCAGCGCTGAAGCTGAATTTCCCGGCAGGAGAGAATCATTCGCGGCTGGTGTTACTTTTTCTGCTTTTCAATAGTACGGAATTTCTAGCCTTTAGTTTCCCCGGTAGCACAGCATTTAAAGCGAGGTTAAGGAGTGCTCGACCAAAGAAAATGAGGCCTCTGGAGTTGATTGGAGGATAAAAAAATCATTAGCCTAGGTTCCCAAACCCGATCACTATCCAGAGTGCATGGATGTCTGCCAAGTGAGTGATGTTCTTATTTTAAGCCTCTTTCAAAGTTCTTGTAATCCAACATTGAATGAAAATTGAATGACTTTATCAAGCTTTAAAACCATGTTATACCGTGCAGCTGTGTGAGGCACGGAGCAACGTTTGGTGGTCTGGAAGAAACCTTTATCCATATTTTGGTGGATTGTCGGAGGTTGCGGCCTCTTCCACTATTTGAGGCAGCTGCTCCTCAACCTCTGGCTCTACTTCAGTCCCACGGTCATGAACTTTGGTCGCCAGCATGGTGGGATGGGGTGGGCGCTAGTCCAAGGTGGCCATCCACAGGTCTAGGCTGGACATGGCCCGTGGTGTAGGTCGGAGGGTGGGGGAGCGTGGGGGTGGTAGTCTCTCTGGCTGCCTGCCTTTTCTCTTGCGGTCTCGTCCATGCCCCATTGGCCCTGGAGAAGGAGCAGGTGGTGCCCGCCGGTATGCTTGAGGCCCTTCATGACCGATGGGCACCGCAGGGTCTGGAGTGTGTTCTGGACATTGATAATGATAGTTAACTATGTAAGTTTCCTTTGTATTTTTATGGTTTAGTTCTTTATTAGGTGTGCCCCTTTTACAAAAGGCATACTGCAACTGTTTCAGTCAGTGCCAGCTGTGGCTCAGTGAGTAGCACACTCACCTCAGAATCAGAAGGTTGTGGGTTCAAGTCCCACTCAAAGAACTTGAGCACTAATAAATATAGGCTGACACTCCAGTGTTGAACTGTCGAAGGTGCTGTATTTCAGATGAGACAATAAACCGAGGCCCTGTCTGTTATCCCAGGTGGACGTAAAAGATCCCATGGCACTATTTTGAAGAAGAGCAGGGGAGTTATCCCTGGTGTCCTGGCCAATATTTATCCCTCAATCAACATAATAAAAACAGATTATCTGGTCATTATCACATTGCTGATTGTGGGAGCTTGCTGTGCACAAATTGGCTGCTGCGCGTCCCACATTACAACAGTGACTACATTCCAAAAAGTACTTAATTGGCTGTAAAGTGCTTTGAGACGTCCGGTGGCCGTGAAAGGCAATATATAAATGCAAGTTCTTTCTTTCTAACAAACTCCACTTTTCAGTGCAGGCTACAACACTCTGCCTGAATTAGAGCGCTACATTGTTAGGTACTGATTAAGGAAATACCTCAAACTTACATACTCGAATCAACGTAAAGCATCAGCATTTACTGAAAATATCTATAAATGCTCATATAAAAGTTTAGCAGTGACTGTTAGCGGATAAATCTTTAACCGATTCCAATATTCATTCATGGACGCGACTGCAACCAATGAAGCGGAAGCGGAGTGCACCTGTGTGTTGCCAGTTCGTCACCGGAGTGGGTTTGTGAATATTGAAATAACAGGAATTTTTTTTTTAAATTCTCCTATTATTTTTCTTTTGGGATGCTCGCAGCAGTTTCCAGGAGAATCATATTTCATTCCTGAAAACTCCAAGGCAATACTGGGGGATTGGCAACCCTGATTGTCCAGCACACTCCCTGTGTTGTTTAAAGAACCAGGAATGTTCTCAAGATGACGTTGTTAACTCTACCAAAGAGCGGGCACAGGCACAGGCACAATGAGCTGAATGGCCTCCTTCTGTGCTGTAACATTCTACGATTCCATGTTATGTCTTATTTAGCTAGGCCACTAGTTAGGCCACAGCTGGAGTATTGCGTGCAGTTCTGGTCACCACGTTACAGGAAGGATATGATTGCACTAGAGAGGGTTCAGAGGAGATTTACGAGGATGTTGCCTGGACTGCAGAACTTTAGCTATGAGGAAAGATTGGATAGCCTGGAGTTGTTTACTTTGGAACAGAGGAGGCTGAGGGGAGATCTAATTGATGTGTATAAAATTATGAGGAGCCTAGATAGAGTGGATAGGAAGGACCTATTTCCCTTAGCAGAGGGGTCAACAACCAGGGGGCATAGATTTAAAGTAATTGAGGGGAGATTTAGAGGGGATTTGAGGGGAAATTGTTTCACCCAGAGGGTGGTGGGGGTCTGGAACTCACTGAAAGGGTGGTAGAGGCAGAAACGCTCACCACATTTAAAAAGTACTTAGATGTGCACTTCAAGTGCCATAACCTACAGGACTACGGACCAAGAGCTGGAAAGTGGGATTAGGCTGGATAGCTCTTTGTCAGCCGGCGCGGACACGATGGGCCGAATAGCCTCCTTCCGTGCTGTAAATTTCTATGACTGTATGAGTAGCTAGCGTGTTTCAGTAACTCATTTTTTTACGATGCAGAATTTTTGTCCGGCTCACTGTACGTAGGGACCAATTAGTGCTGCTTATCCATTCAGCCTATTAGATGCTACTTAACTTCAGCATAAAAAGTCAGTGACAGCTCTGTGTGTGATTTCAACACCGCCAGACGTCCGCCCTACATTTTTAATGAGCCCCAACCCAGGAGAATGGGCCGGAGTCAGAAGAAATTGGCACGAGGGAAATCCAGCACCAATTTATGGGAACTTTGAATATGTAGAACACTTTGAGTCTTTTCGCCGGGAACAAGCGGAAGCCAAGCGCAAACAGCAGAAGGAGCGCACAGCAACCCAAGCCCCCCACCCACCCGTCCCTTCAACCTACGTCTGCCCCACCGGTGACAGGGACTGCAGGTCCTGCATTGGACTCATCAGTCACCTGAGAACTCATATTAGTGTGGAAGCAAGTCATCCTCGACTCCGAGGGACTGCTGAAGAGAAGAGTTCCCCCGAGATGCGCTCCCTGTGAGGGCCCCTGGGACTGGCAGAACGCGGATCAGAAAATGCACAAGAAACGTTTGGGGCTTTTAGCCTGGCAACGGGTGAAATCTTAGCAATAAAAAAACCCTACCAAAATATGATCCTTAAGTAGTGCATGAATAGGGGATAGTGTCAGCTGTGGCTCAGTGGGTAACACTCTCACCGCTGAGTCAGAAGGTTGTGGGTTCAGGTTCAACTTCAGGGACTTCAGCACATAAATTTAGGCTGACACTCCAGTGCAGTGCTGAGGGAGTGCTGCACTGTCAGAGGTTCCGTCTTTGGGATGAGACGTTAAACTGAGGCCCCGTCTGCTCTCTCATCTAGACGAAAAAGATCCCATGGCACTATTTCGAAGGAGAGTTGGGGAGTTAGCCCCGGTATCCTGGACAATATTTATCCCTCAGTCAGCATAACAAAGCACAGATTATCTGGTCATTATCACATTGCTGTTTGTGGGAGCTTACTGTGTACAAGTTGGCTGCCACGTTTCCTACATTTGAACAGTGACTACACTCCAAAAGTATTTATTGACTGTAAAGTGTTTTGAGACGTCCGGTGGTCGTGAAAGGCGCTATATAAATCCAAGTCTTTCTTTATAATAGAACAGGCATTGAGACTTTGTGTTTATCCACTTATCAGGTATTCAGTGTAAGCTCCATTGGTGTCTCCCTGGGTCCTGTTTGACCGCAGTGCCAACGACACTTAATTGGTAACTTTAATAGTGCAGAAGTTATCATCATCATGGGGCGGTCCCTCGAACGAGGATGACTTGCTTCCACATGAGTTCACAGATAGTTCAATGAAGGACCCGATGTTCCAGTGGAAGATGTCTGTGCGTGGATTTTTTTAACGTGTGGTGACCGTTGCACATCAGCCACCACACGGGCTCGACAGAGCTAGGCCTTTATCCAGTGGCAAGGGTTAACCAAGAGGACTGGAGACCTGCTCTGAAGCACGGACCTAATGTGCACACATATTGCTGCGTGACCAGGCCCCTGGGCCTTTGGTTCTCTGGGCCCCGTACCCTCATTCGCCGCACCTCCGCCACAATCCCTCACCACTCTTCCGCCACAAAAACACTCGCCACACCTCCGCCACAATCTCCCGTCGCACCTCTGCACCAAACACTTGCAGAACCTCTGCCACGATCACCCACCAAATCTCAGCCACAATCCCTCATCGCTTCTCCGCCCTGATCACTCGTCGCAAGTCCGCCATGACCTTCCCAGTCCTCTGCTGTACCAGGGCCCCGTCGATCTTCCTTCCCACGCTGCAAACCGTGACCTGGGTCCTGATGACGTCGCCCAGTCGCCCACCTCGAAGCCGTCACACATTTGTGTCGGCTCGCGCTGGCACGCTCCAGCTCTTTTTGAAGCCCTGACCTGTGGAGAGGTTCTCACACAGGTCGGGGTGGCCCAAACAAACACGTGATCGTTGATCACACAAAAGAACTCGCAGGCTTCAACCTACTATGGAAATAATGGTCCGTATTAAAGTATTTCGAAAGATTACATAGTAGAATGGTGATCTCTCACACAAGTTACTCACACAAGTTAACCACCATTTAGTTAGACCAACTAATGCAGTCAGTTTACACCCCACATGTACAGGGATTTAATGCTGTTCTCTTCTTGTTCTATAAAATGAGGAAAGATGTCACACCTGCTACTTTTAGCAGAAGTTTTTGCTTCCCTTCCTGTGGGGTAGTGTCAGTTTAACACTGATTCTAATTTAAATCGGGCGAAGACACAGCGCAGCAAATGGAGAGGCACTTCTGTATCACCTTCCCCAGCTGCACCAACATCAAACCATCTGCACAGATCTTCCGTCCCCAATGTGAGAAGTAGCTGACGCGCTATTGGTTTCAGAATGATTCATTATTGAAGAAAAGGAAATTAAAAAGGTAAAACCTGCCTGAAGGCAGAGGGCCGTGTGGGAGGCAAAGTGACCTAAGTAGAGACAGTTTAAGGCTTACCTTGAGGCAGAGACCAACTGTGCTCTCTTCACCAATGTCTTTAGTCTGACTTATCGTTCGATATGGACACATCGGGTGCAAGCAATTCCACAGGATGTGGTCACATACGATTTCTGCAACGGAACCGATGTAACCTCTGGCGACTTTCGTGCGTAGGCTCCAATGCATTGGGGGATTTGTACATTTGCATTCGACTTTTAGATATTTCAAAACAGCCAGCTGAGTTCGTTTTTATTCTTAGTGGGCTCCTCTCGCTCCTGTGGCCAACTTAAAATTATATAAAACTTTTCGACCTTTAAGATGCCACCATTAACATGCCACATTTAACATGCCCGCTTTAATGTGTCCCCGTAACATGACTCCTTAAAGGTACATTCCTTCAACGTGCCCTTCAACATGACTCCTTAAAGGTACATTCCTTTCACGTGCCCTCTGGAGAAAAGGGTGCAAAAGAAAAGATAGTGGCTAACTAAAGAAATAAAGGACGGTATCTAATTAAAAACAAGGGCATACAAAATGGCCAAAACTAGTGGGAGGACAGAAGATTGGGAAGCTTTTAAAAGCCAGCAAAGAATGACTAAAAAAAATGATTAAGAAAGGGAAGATAGATTATGAAAGTAAACTAGCACGAAATATAAAAACAGATAGCAAGAGTTTCTCTAGGTATATAAAAAGGAAACGAGTGGCTAAAGTAAATGTTGGTCCCTTAGAGGATGAGACCGGGGAATTAGTAATGGGGAACATGGAGATGGCAGAAACTCTGAACAAATATTTTGTATCAGTCTTTACAGTAGAGGACACTAAAAATATCCCAACAGTGGATAGTCAAGGGGCTATGGGGGGTGGGGGGGGAGGAACTTAACACAATCACAATCACAATCACTAAGGAGGTGGTACTCAGTGAGATATTGGAACTAAAGGCAGATAAATCCTCTGGACCAGATGGCTTGCATCCTAGAGTCTTAAGAGAAGTAGCGGCAGGGATTGTGGATGCATTGGTGTAATTTAGCAAAATTCCCTGGATTCTGGGGAGGTCCCAGCAGATTGGAAAACTGCAAATGTAACGCCCCTATTCAAAAAAGGAGGCAGACAAAAAGCAGGAAACTATAGACCATTTGGCTGCCATCTGTGGTTGGGAAAATGTTGGAGTCCATTATTAAAGAAGCAGTAGCAGGACATTTGGAAAAGCATAATTCAGTCAGGCAGAATCAGCATGGATTTATGTTTGACAAATTTGCTAGAATTCTTTGTGGATGTAACGCACAGGGTGGATAAAGGAGAACCAGTGGATGTGGTGAATTTGGCATTTAACAAGGTGCCACATAAAAGGTTACTGCACAAATTAAAAGTTCACGGGGTTGGGGGTAATATATTAGCATGGATAAAGAATTGGCTAACTAACTAACAGAAAATAGAGAGTCGGGGTAAATGGTTCCTTCTCGGGTTGGCAATCAGTAACTATTGGGGTGCTGCAAGGATCAGTGCTGGGACCCCAACTATTTACAGTCTATATTAACAACTTGGATGAAGGGACCGAGTGTAACGTAGTCAAGTTTGCTGACGATACAAAGATGGGAGGAAAAGTAATATGTGAGGAGGACACACAAAACCTGCAAAAGGACATAGACAGGCTAAGTGAGTGGGCAAAATTTGGCAGATGGAGTATAATGTAGGAAAGTGTGAGGTGATGCACTTTGGCAGAAAAAAAATCAAAGAGCAAGTTATTACTTAAATGGAGAAAGATTGCAAAGTGCTGCAGCACAGCGGGACCTGGGGGTTACTTGTGCATGAAACACAAAAGGATAGTATGCAGGTACAGCAAGTGATCAGGAAGGCCAATGGTATCTTGGCCTTAATTGCAATGGGGATGGAGTATAAAAGCAGGGAAGTCTTGCTACAGCTATACAGGGTATTGGTGAAGCCATGCCTGGAATACTGCGTGCAGTTTTGGTTTCCATATTTACGAAAGGATATACTTGCTTTGGAGGCAGTTCAGAGAAGGTTCACTAGGATGATTCCGGAGATGAAGGGGTTGACTTATGAGGAAAGGTTGAGTAGGTTGGGCCTCTACTCATTGGAATTCATAAGAATGAGAGGTGATCTTATCGAAACGTATAAGATTATGAGGGGGCTTGACAAGGTGGATGCAGAGAGGATGTTTCCACTGATGGGGGAGACTAGAACTAGAGGGCATGATCTTAGAATAAGGGGCCGCCCATTTAAAACAGATGAGGAGAAATTTCTTCTTACTGAGGGTTGTAAATCTGTGGAATTCGCTGCCTCAGAGAGCTGTGGAAGCTGGGTCATCGAATAAATTTAAGACAGAGATAGATGGTTTCTTAACTGATAAGGGGAGCGGACAGGGACATGGACCTGAGTCCATGATCGGATCAGCCATGATCGTATTAAATGGCGGAGCAGGCTCGAGGGACCGTAGGGACTACTCCTGCTCCTATTCCTTATGTTCTGATGTAACATGACTCCTTAAAGGTATATTCCTTTAATTATGCCCCCTTTAACATGACTCCTTAAAGGTACACTCCTTTCACGTGCCTCCTCCCTTTCTGGTCTCAAGGGCCCCTTGCAGCAGCACTGCCAACCTTAGCCAAGTCTCTCAGTGGTGGGCTCCCCTTTGGTGACAGCAATTTCACCAGAGGTCTAGTCCACGTGAGGAATGAGCCACCATCCAGCCACAAAGTGCTCAGGGTCAGACTGGGGGACGGAGTGCGTGTTGGGTATGCAATAACTCAATAGGCTTAGTACTGTGAACTCAATAGGTGCGACCTGACTCTATTTTATTAGCTCTCAAAGTGAGCATTAAACATGGAGGCTTTCTTTATATACAAGGGCTGCACGTGTGTGTCTGTGGCCCAATGACCTTCGACGGTCGCTCCTCCTAGTGGCAGGTAAACCCAGACATACATACCTTACATCATTCCCCCCCAAGATCTTGGTATCAGTCCTATTTACAAATTGAAACGGTCTGGGGCTTTCTGCTCCCTAGTTGATCGTCTCAGTTCAATTCCAGATCTGGGTGAGCTCTCCGAGTCATTCATGACTTGAGGCTGGGTAGCCGATCGAATGGGAGTGGCAGTGTCCATGACGGGGATTGAAGGTCCAGATTCATTGACAACAGCTGGGTCTTCTGATGGCTGCATATGAATCGGTTGGTCATTCATTGATGGTGTCTTCTTCAAGCTGTTCCGGTTCGTCTGTGTGCTGCAATTTCGTCTGATCAATGTGCCTCCTGCATGTTTGCCCATTGGTGAGCCTGACAATAAGTACTCTGTTACCCTCCTTGGCCGTAACAGTGTCAGTGACCCACTTAGGGCCTTGATCATAATTTAGCACATACATAGGATCATTAATAGAGATGTCTCGTGACACGGCAGTGCGATCATGATACCACTGCTGATGTTGACGTCTGTTTTCGACATGTTCGTTAAGATCAGGGTGGACAAGCGAGAGCCTGGTCTTGAGATGTCTCTCCATCAACAGTTCAGCAGGGGGTCCCCGGTAAGCATGTGGGGTCTCGTCCTGTAACTAAGCATTATGCGTGACAAGCGAGTCTGCAAAGAACTGTGACTTACGCATTTCAGGCTCTGCTTGATGGTTTGGACGGCTCGCTCCGCTTGACCATTGGACGTGGGTTTGAATGGTGCTGACCTTACGTACTTGATACTATTGAGTCTCATAAACTCTTGAAACTCCAAACTCGTGAAGCACGATCAGTTGTCGCTCACAACGATGTCGGGCAGACCATGAGTGGTGAACATGGCACGAAGGCTCTCAGTGGTGGCTGTGGATGTGCTAGATGATATGATTACACATTCTATCCATTTGGAATACATATCCACCACCACCAAAAATATTTTGCCCAAGAAAGGACCCGCATAGTCGATGTGGATCCTCGACCATGGTTTGGATGGCCACGACCACAGACTTAGCGGAGATTCCACTGGTGCATTGCTTAACTGCATGCAAGTGTTGCACTGATGCACACATGACTACAAATCAGAGTCAATGCCAGGCCACCAAACGTGAGACCTGGCAATGGCCTTCATCATCACAATACCGGGATGGGTACTGTGTAAATCCTGTACAAATCTCTCTCTGCCTTTCTTGGGCATAACAACACGATTACCCCGTAGCAAATAATCAGATTGAATGGATAGTTCGTCTTTGCGACGGTTGTAAGGTTTGGTCTCATCACATACTTCCCTGGGAATGGCCGACCAATCACCACTAAGGACACAACGTTTTACAACTGATAAGATCGGATCCTGGCTGGTCCAGGTCCTAACTTGTTGAGCAGTGACAGGCGACCCTTCACTCTCAAAGGCATCCATGACCAACAGTAGGTCTGCGGGCTGTGACGTTCCACCTCCGGCGGCAATGGGAATCGGCTCAATGCATCGGCACAATTCCAGGTCTATGGCAAATGACATAATCATCGGCCGATAATGCCAGCGCCCACCTCTGGATGCGGGATGACGCGTTGGTATTGATACCTCTATGCTCTGAAAACAAAGATATAAACGGCTAGTGATCGGTTTCAAGCTCGAAACGTAGCCCAAACAGATACTGGTGCATCTTTTAACCCCATATATGTAGGCTAAAGCTCCTTTCTCTCCCATGCTGCAGGCTCTTTCTGCTTTAGACATGTTTCTCGACGTGTACACAACGGGTTGTAGTTTGCCCGACTCACTGGATTGTTGGAGCACGCAATCAACCCCATGTGATGAAGCATCACAGGTCAATACTAAACGCTTGCACGGGTCATAATGTACCAGCAATTTGTTGGAACAAAGCAGATTTCTAGCCTTCTCAAAGGCCCTGTCTTGAGATACACCCCAAACCCAGTTGTCGCCTTTTCTGAGCAGCATGTGCAGTGGCTCTAATAATTTGCTCAATTTAGGTAAGAAACTACCAAAGTAGTTGAGAAGACCTGGGAATGAACGCAGCTCCGTCACATTCTGGGGTCTGGGTTCACTTTTGATGGCCTCTGTTTTCGAGTCCGTAGGCCTGATGCCGTCTGCAGCAATCTTCCTTCCCAGGAATTTGACTTCCAGTGCCATAAAGACGCACTTTGAAAGTTTCAGCCTGAGCCCCACTTTGTCCAGACAACGTAGAACCTCTTCCAGGTTGTGCAGGTGTTCGGCAGTGTCACGACCTGTGACCAGAATGTCGTCTTGGAACATGATGGTTCTAGGGACGCACTTCAGTAAACTCTCCATGTTTCTCTGAAATATGGCTGCAGCCGACCAAAAGGACACCTGTTGTAAATGAACAGCCCTTTATGCGTATTGATGCACGTAAGTTTCTTCAACGATTCAACAAGCTCCTGTGTCACATCGGCCGATGTCAGATCCAATTTGGTGAATGACTTTCCCCCGGCTAGCGTTGCAAACAGGTCATCAGCCTTTGGTAATGGGTACTGATCCTGTTTCAAAACTCGGTTGATCGTAATCTTGTAGTCTCCACAAATCCTGACAGTGCCATCGCTCTTCAGCACAGGAACAATGGGACTAGCCCATTCGTTAAATTCGACCGGTGAAATGACCCCTTCACGTTGGAGTCTGTCCAGTTCGATTTCGACCTTCTCCCTCATCATGTACGGGATGGCCGGGCTTTGTGATGGACGGGTCTTGCATCCGAGTCCAGGTGGATCGGCACCTTGGCTCCCGTGAAGTTGCCGATGTCCTGTTCAAACAGCGAGGGAAATTTGCTCAGCACTTGAGCACACGAAACATCATCCACCGATGACAAAGTTTTAATATCGTTCCAGTTCCACTTCATTTTTTCGAGCCAACTCCTGCCAAACAGCATTGGACCATTGCCTGGAACGATCCACAGTGATAGCTCATGAACTGCTCCATTGTACGATACCTTGACTGCTGCACTGCCAATCACTGGTATGAGTGCTTTGGTGTAGGTACACAAGTTTGCATTTACTGGACTCAGCTTGGGTTTCACGGCCTTGGTGTTCCACAGCTTTTCGAAAATCCTCTGACTCATAATTGACTGACTCGCACCCGTGTCTAATTCCATAGATACCGGCACGCCGTTCAATTTTACTTCAGCCATTATCGGTTGGCTCTTTGTCAGGAACGAATGTACACTATACACTTCCTCCTCGGGTATCTCGGGTTGCATTGCCGGATCCGCTCCGGATCGGTCATCATCATCCACGTGGTGTGTCGCAGCACGCTTGCTGAGCCACGGACACATCCGCTGAAGGTGCCCCATTTTCGCACAGCCTCTACAAATATACTGTCTGAAACGGCACTGATGAGGCCGATGATTGCCCCCACAACGCCAACAGGGTGAAATGGGATTCGTGCCCAATGGCGGACTTCGAGCAGCTCCAGGTTTCACAAACACTGTCGAGTAGGCCCTGCCAGGTGCAGCTCTGCCAACCGACGACACAATCTGGTGCACCGTACTTGCCGTGGAGTTCTGACTCTGCGAGGATATCTGCTTTGTACTATCGACCGTGGTCAGGCAAGCCTGAGCGATTGTGATGGCCCTGCTCAGATCCAGCATCTGCGCAGCCAGCAGCTTCCACAGGATCACCTCGTTGTTTATACCTGTTACATGTCTTCCAACACGGTTCCAAACTTACACGGCCCAGCGAGACGTCTCAGGTCAGCAACAAATTCCGCCACGTGCTGGCCCTCAGAACGAATATTGTAAAAACGATATCTCGAGATAACGTTGCCTTCTTTAGGTTTGAGATGGTCCCGAATCAGAGCACACAATTCCTCATAGGTCTTTTCCATTGGACGTGCAGGTGAGAGCAGATTCTTTATGAGGCCATAGATTTTTGGACCACAAACCGTGAGGATAATCGCCCTGCACTTAACTGCCTCAGCGTCTTCATCCATCTTGTTGGCCACGAAGTACTGGTCGAGGCTGTTATACTCATAATAAATGGTCAGACTGAGTATTGAGTGTAATGAGCAAGTGTGACCTTAGCTCTTTTATTGTAGTTCCAGAGTACAGGTACCTCGTGGGTGGCCTGCTTATATACTGTGCTCCCAAGGGATGCTGGGATCCCTTGGGACTCCAACAGGTAGGCCCTCTGGTGGACAGGTGTGATGCAGGTTACAAGGGGTTAAGTACATAACAGAGGCGATCTGGAAAATCCTCCCAGTCTTCTCTCTCCACGAATCGCTCCAGGATTCCAACTGTGCTCATTTTTTTTTGTGCGTGAAAGTTCGTATTGTGCCTCGTCGCCAAATATTGCGTTATGCAATAACTCAATCGGCTTAGTACCGTGAACTCAATCAGGTGCGAGCTGACTCGACTTTATTAGCTCTCAAAGTGAGGATTAAACACGGAGGCTTTGTTTATATACTGCATGTGTGTGTCTGTGGCCCAATGACCTCCGATGGTCGCTCCCCCTGGTGGAGGTAAACCCAGGCACACATACATTATAGTGGGGAGCAGTGGGCAGAAGCCCCCTCCGACAGCCAACCACTCGCGCAGGAAGAGCCAGCCCACAGTACTGACATTGGTGACGGTGACCCCTTAACTAAACCGTAAGCAAATAAAATACAAATCTGCTTTAAAACAAGCCATTGCTGATTTCCCACTGTTTCTATATTATTCCTGAAGTGTTTTCAGCTTCCCACTGATTACAACAAAGCATTAAGATGCATTTCCCGCTGCTATTCGAATGATTTCTTCTGAAACGGGACCATTTTTAAGCGAATCAAGATTGCCGTAGATTACTAAATGAACACATTGCAGCTATCGGTGAGGCGAGGCAGCTGACACCAGCAGGGGTTGTGGGCTGTCTCTGTGTGAACTCCCTTCACTCAGACTTCCTCATTTTACAAAATATCTTTCTTGAGGAGTTTCACTGCGATCAGCACAGCGAGTGTTGGGGACTGCAGTCCGTCTCCACTTGGCAGCCGATGTTCGCACCAAGCACTCCCCCAGGCTCGGCACAGCACCGATCAGATACCTTGCTACACCCTGCTTCGGCACTGCCAATTTAAACATGTTCAGCCTTGTTTTCAATCCCTTCTGTGGCCTCCCCCCTCCCGATCTCTAACCTCCTCCAGCCCTACAACTATTTTAGTGCACAACTATAAAAGGGGGCACTAAAACTGACAAATGAAACTCTTAACATTGAATGGATCAAATTAAAATTTGGTTGCCGGGGATGATGATGCACTCCCGTCCCTCCGGCGCTCACCTCTCGCAGAAGGCCGCGAGCGTACCGGTGGACACCGCGTGTCCTCCAGCTCTACAAGCCTCCGAGATATTTGCGCCCCTCCAATTCTGGCCGCTTGCGTGTCCTCGATTTTAATCGCTCCAACATTGGTGGCCGTGCCTTCAGCTGCCCAGTCCCTAAGATCTGGAATCACCTCCCTAAAACTCTCCACCTCTATCTCTCTTCCTTCAAAACACTCTTGAGCATGTTGACTCCTGTTGGGATAGAGTTCTGTGGGCATCAATTGCTCTCCAATACCCTCACTTAAATGGCCATTCTTTATGTGTGAGTGTAGCCAGTGAGTACTGGATGGCTATTCAACATGGGAAGGTCGCAGTAAGGCCAGAGTCTGTCCTCAACCAACAGTGATCACGAGAGGGAACCCCGAATGATATTAAATCTGCCACTCCCACGGGTACCGAGGCCAATTGTCAAGCTCTAACAGCCAGCTTCTAGAGACCAACAACATTGTTGTCACGTTGCTGTTTGTGGGATCTTCTACAAATTGGCTGAAGGTCCTGCATGGTAACAGTGACGTGCTTCAAATGTGCTTGATTGCCTGAAAAGCATTTTGGGACGTCCTGGGGTTGTGAAAGGCGTTATATAAATGTATTTCGCTGTGCCCATTCCTGGGAACACATCACACACCGACACAATACCACACAGCACCACACACACTTGCACAACACCAGAAACACCACACAACTCCACACACACTGTCACAACGCACACACCGACACACCACATACACCAACACAACACCACACACACCACACACACCGACACACCACACACACCGACACACCACACACACCGACACAACACATACACCACACACATCGACACAACACCACACACACCACACACACCGACACACCACACACACCGACACAACACACACACCACACACATCGACACAACACCAGCACAACTCCACACACACCGTCAGAACACCACACATACCGACACAACACACACACCGACACACCACACACACCGACACACCACACACACCGACACAACACACACACCACACACATCGACACAACACCAGCACAACTCCACACACACCGTCAGAACACCACACATACCGACACAACACACACACCGACACACCACACACCGACACACCACACACACCACACACACCGACACAACACCAGCACAACTCCACACACACCGTCAGAACACCACACACACCGACACAACACACACCGACACACCACACACACCACACACACCGACACAACACCAGCACAACTCCACACATACCGTCAGAACACCACACACACCGACACACCACACACACCGACACACACCGACACATCACACACACACCGACACACCACACACACCGACACGCCACACACACCGACACACACCGACACACCACATACACCGACACACCACACACACCGTCAGAACACCACACACACCGACACACCACACACACCGACACACACCGACACACCACATACACCGAAACACACCGACACACCACACACACCGAAACACACCGACACACCACACACACCGAAACACCACACACACCGACACACCACACATACCGACACACACCGACACACACCGACACACACAGGCACACACCACTGATGCTGATGGTTGTGTGAATACAGCAGAAGATCTGGAATTATTGCGTCTTTCCTTGCAATTCTGCCACTAAAAGTCGCCGATCTGTGATTATCGTACACCTTCTTTGTAGATGACAGCCAAGGACAACTATCCTGAGCTCAGAGGCACCTTGGAGTATAATCCGGAACTCTTGGGGTTCCCGTACAATTTGAATCTGCTGAAGTCTGGCAGGCATGGAGCAATTCAGGAATTGATGCTAAAAGTAGAAGTCAAACTTGAATTGAGGTGTAAATGATTTGGATGGTGACAGACGACAGCCTGCACTCCTCACATTGAGTTGAACAGCTGTCTGAAGGTTTGGTTGGTACTAATCTGGTCTCCGTGTCTCCCTGCCCATTAACATTGTGCTGTTGCATTTACAACCTGCACCATTCTGGGCCCAGCACTGCGGATGAAATGTGTCCCGTGATCCCAGGTGGAGTCCTGTTACATACAAATGTAATGTACCTTATAAATCGGGTGTGTGTTCGTGATGTGTTCAGTGAAGCACCTCATAGCTCTCAGCTGGTGAACCAGGTTAGAATTCAGCCAATAATCTCCAGCGCAGACAGTGGTTGGGTGTCGGCTTCTGGCCCGCCTGAGCGCTCTTGCACCCTCCAGATGTGAGCCACCATGGGCAGCAAAAGAAAGGAAAGTGTGTGAGTGAGTGTGGAGCAATGGGTTTGGGCGATGTGCCTGCCATAGTTGAATAGCTGTCATCATGTACAAGGTGTGAGATGTGGGTGTGAGTGTTGCTAGGTAGAGATTGTTGGTGGATGAGTGCTGGGGGGTGTGGTGCTTTGGGCACTCCTCCCAGCATCGAAGCATTGACCACACTCAACCAGCTCCGTTGGGCAGGCCACATCGTCTGCATGCCTGACACAAGACTCTCAAAGCAAGCATTCTACTCGGAACTCCTATACGGCAGGCAATCCCCAGGTGGGCAGAGGAAAGGTTTCAAGGACACCCTCAACGCCTCCTTGATAAAGTGCAACATCTCCACCGGCACCTGGGAATCCCTGGCCAAAGACCGCCCTAAGTGGAGGAAGAGCATCTGGGAGGGCGCTGAGCACCTCGAGTCTCGTCGCCGAGAGCATGCAGAAACCAAACGCAGACAACAGAAGGAGCGTGTGGTAAACCAGACTCCCCACCCACCCTTTCCTTCAATCACTGTCTGTTCCACCTGTGACAGAGACGGTAATTCCCGTATTGGACTGTTCACTCACCTGAGAACTCACTTTTAGAGTGCAAGCAAGTCTTCCTCGATTCCGAGGGACTGCCGATGATGATGATGATTCTTTTGGGCAGTGTGTGAAGACTATGGTTCAGATGGTATGTAGCATTTGTTGAATGCAATTAGACTGCACCTGATATTCGTCGACCTTTAGGGGTCAAGTTTCAGTCTGAGTTGCTCCTATTTTTTTGGAGCAACTAGTTTAGAATGGAGTATCTTAGAAATTGCAATTCTCGGCATTTAGTTTGCTCCAGTTCTAGTCAGTTAGAACAGTTTCATTTTAGAACAGATTGTTTTTTTCAAAAGGGGGCGTGTCCGGCCACTTACACCTGTCTTGCAAGTTTAGTCAGTGAAAACTTACTCCAAACTTACTTAGAATGGAGTAAGTGCAGATTTTTGTACGCTCAGAAAAACCTTGCCTACATTTATAAATCAGGCGTAGGGAACGAGAGATGGGGCGGGGGGGGGGTTTCCAAACATTAAACACTTCACTTTTACAAATAAAGAGCCATCATCAATAATAAATAATAAATAAATCAATAAATCAACCAATAACATCAAAACAAAAAGTAATTTCTTTTTTAAAAAACATCAATAAATAAAAAATTAAGTTCTACTGACCGACTGCAGCACCGGGAGCCCTCCAATAGCGAGCTGGGATGCCCCCCCCCCACCCCCAGTGTGTGTCTCTGTCTCTGTCTCTGTCAGTGTCTCTGTGCTTCTGACAGCGAGGGGAGGGGGAAGGAAGGGTGGAGGGGGAGGAAGGGGGGAGGGAGAGGAGAGGGAGGGGGGGGGAGAGGGGAGAGGAGAGGGAGGGGGAGAGGAGAGGGGAGGGAGGGGGAAGAGGAGAGAGAGGGAGGGAGGGGGAGAGGAGAGGGGAGGGAGGGGGAGAGGAGAGGGAAGTGGGGATGGAGGAGGAGAGGGAGGGAGGGGGTGAGAGGAAGGGAGGGAGGGGGAGAGGGAGGGAGGGGGGGAGGCTGAATGGGCCCGGCCGACGAGAGGAAGCCGAGCCGAACACTTCGGGCGGGGCCTGCCCCCAGCAAGATGCCGGGCGGGCGGGCCCCACCGAAGACATGGAGAGGGGTGGGGGGGGGGGAGTGGACTGGACCGGACCTGAAGGGGGGGGTGGGTGGGGGAGCCGGAGCGGTGCGGGAGCTGGAGGAGTAGGTTCAGTCAATCTTCGCCGCCCCAGTGAGTCCATTCAGCCAGGGCTAGGAGCGGCGTGCTTCGGGTCCCTCCCACACAGTTTCGGGCATCTGGTGCTATTGCACATGCGCACACACTGTAGTGCGCATGTGCAGAGGTCCTGGCACTGTTTTCAGCGCAGGGACCTGGCTCCGCCCCCCACAGCTTGTGCTGCGCTGCGCCGAGGGCCTGGATCGACCAGATGGAAGGGAGAACACCGAGGTAAGTTTTCGCCGCGGTTTTGAGCGTGGAAATCAGGCATGGCTCGCGGAGCTGCGCTGTTCCAGGCGCGGCCCGAAACTTGACCCCTTAGCGTGTAATGCTAATGAGCTTGGGGTTTAAGATTAGAATTAGGCGGGAGAAATTCCCCAGTGCCCCGATTGGGTCAGTAACCTGAATTCACCATCCCTTATTGATTACTTATTGGTAAGGTCTTATGTCCTACCACACAATTCCCATCCATCAGCTCAGCGATAAGGCTGGGGCTGAATGTTTACTTTCAGTGATCTGGAATTTGCCAAGTGTTTAACCATTACTCCTTGGACACGCTCACTAGACTTAGCATGCCAACCGAGGCAAGGTCCCGGGGTGAGGTGCTGCTGGATGAGTGGCCAGCAGTAACTGCTAGTAAAACTACGTTTCTGGGTGCAGTTGTTTCTGTGCAGAGGGTACAGTGCTACCTTTTAGGGCTCAGCGCATAGAATGGTAGGGCCTGAAATCCAGTACCACTGGAAAGCTGGTGCTTCCCCCACCTTTTTATGGCCATTAGCGTCAAAATTTTTTAATGGCTGGGTCACCCCATATTCAGCTCCAAAAGTGAACAAATGGGTTCCAGCGCTAATGAACCCGTCGAAAGTGGATTTTTCAGCAGTGTGGCTGTCTTAATTGAAGCGTTACCACCACTGAGAAATTCAACATGCAGGTAAGGGTTTCTAATAGGCCAGGTAAAGGCCAGGGTTTGCAGCAAGGCCCTGAGGGTGGTGGGGGGCGCGGGGGTGGGGTTTGGAAGGATGGCAGGTGTAAGAGGTGCAAGGAGAGCCAACAGGTTCACTGATATGGAGCTGGAGACACTGATGGACGGTGTGGAAGACAGAAGTAGAATACTGTTTCCTGACATGGAGAGACCTGGCAGACCGCCAGTACATAATGCATGGAGGGAGATTGCAGGCGAGGTGTCGGGCACCTCCATATATGTGAGGACGCACCCTCCCAGGAGGGTGCTGGCCAGTCTGCACCCAGCCCTTCCAGGTCCAGAGGTGTTCCAGGGTATCCTAGAAGGACAGCTGTAGGTCCCAGACAACAACCACAGCAGCTTCCCGGACCCATGATGCAGCCACAGGGATGACAGTTAGGCGTGGTATTAGGGTAGTCATGTTTAACAGGTGTTATAGTGAGATGCACAGGGGTAAAAAATGATTACAGTATTATATTATTCTTTGTTCTGTTTTTGTAATGATTTGGATAATTGGATAAATCTTTATTTTTGGCACATATATCTGGCCAGGCGTTTCATTTGGGAATGGGCAATTCTGCGTCAAGGCACGCATTGCGATGGCCATTGAAAGTGGGACCTGAAGGGTCATGTATGGATGGGATTATCTGAAGTGATGCAGCTGCACCTCCCTTCCAGGGTGGCGATGGGAACGACGCCTCCTAGCTCTGGGGCGACGGGAATTCTCCTCCTCCTCCTCCTCCTCCTCCTCCTCCTCGGGTGGTACTGCCGGCTCGACCTCCAGCGGTTGTCCCCTCATGATGGCCGGGTTGTGCAGCATACAGTAGACCACGACGATTATGGAGACCCGTTGAGGAGAGTACGACAAGGTGCCACCAGAGTGGTCCAGGCACCGGAACCTCTGCTTAAGGATGCTTATGCACTGCTCGATGATACACCTGGTGGTACAATGAGCGGCATTGTCTGCATGCTCTGGCACTGTCCTGGGGTTCCGCAGTGGAGTGAGCAGCCAAGTGGACAGGGGATGTCCCTTGTCCCCAAGCAGCCAACCGCAATCCTGATTCGGGCCGGTGAAGACAGCAGGCACACTGGTCTGGTGCAGAATGAACAAATCATGGCTGCTGCCTCCCTTGCCCGCTGCCTGTCTGCACGGGGCTGATGGCGATGCCATCTCCTGCGGGCCACCCTGCTTCTGCCCAGGTGTACCAAGTGTCACCCTCCCAACACTCCTCCCATCCTCAGGGTGAACCCGGCCAAGCAGGTCTCTGCAGCCCACAGGCCTCCACTAAAGAGTCAGACCTGAAAGTTGTACAAAAACACAGGGGTATGTGCAAACCCCTGAGCAGCACTCAGCAGGTTTAATGTAGCCAAAACAATTAATAAAACTATTTCAAAGGCAAACTACTGTGCATGCTGGAATCTGAAATAAAAACACTAAAATTAATAAAACTATTTCACCACCAAACGGAACCGATCGTGGCAAAACTCCAGCGGTGTCGCACGCCAACGGGAAAACCTCGCGAGGGCGCTGCCGGGAAATATCCTACCTTTTCATCGCTGAATTTCGCTGTCGTGGTCGCTTTTCAGTGGCCCGCACGCTGCTGAGGTCACCGCTGCAAACCTTCCTTTAGCTCAGCTTCACCGTGCCATTTCCGGCGGAAGTGCGCACTGCTCAAATCCGCCCCCCCCCCGCCCCCCACCCCGGAGCTGAATATGGCTCAGGGAGGGAAAAACACCCGATCGCGGCAGCTGATTGATTTTTTCGATTGGCCGTCCAAACCCCGCGGTAGCCATCTCTTCGGGGACGATGAATTTTGGCCCCGTAGAATCTTATAATATGAAGGAGGCCATTCAGCCCGTCCTGCCTGTGCCGGCTCTTTGAAAGAGCTTTCCAATTTAGTCCCACATCCCAGTTTTTCCCCGTAACTCTGCAAATTAGTCCTCTCTAAGTACATGTGCAGTCGCCTTTTGAAAGTTGCAATGGAATCCGCTTGCACCAGCCTTTCAGGTCGTGAAAGCCCAAGGGCTTACATAAAAGGTGCAAAATGGTTCTGAGTAGCGACTAAGTATGTTAACTTGTAGTTTACTCAGGTACCTGCTGTGACCAGACCAAGGTTGCCAACAGCTTGTTTCCCTTGTCTCACGCAGCCTGTAACCATGTCAGTGAAACAGATGCCCAAGTCTCGGGCTACAGCACTGGCAAGCCCATTGTTTTAACAAATGAGGGTTTTTAAAACATATTCTTTAATCAAGAGCCAACATTTATCCAGAGGCTGCAAATCACTAATGATATTCTGAAACACTAAGGTCTGTCTCAAACCTACAGCAGATCTGCCAACTGTCAGGATTTACTTCAATGTCTCAGTGTTTGTTTCTATAATTCCTTGGGCTGGGATTGAATATTATTTAGTTACAGTGCTGTAAGGATTTCATGCCAGAAGTCACATTTTCTATCATTAGATCAAATCACAACTCAGAGATTCACTGCAGATAAAAGAGACTTTTTATTCTGTCGGTGATGGGAATTGATTTAATATTTGAAATCAGATTAAATATTTGGGCATGGTTACTGCCATGTATGTATGCTTGGGGTTACTAGCCACCAGGGGGCGTCACTGTCGGAGGTCATTGGGCTGTACGCACGTGTGTGCGGGTCAGGTATATAAAGCAAGCCACCATGTAATGTGGGCACATTGGGCCTGAATAAAGTTGAGCCAGGTTTGCACCTGAGTGAGATTACAGTATTCAGTCTATCGAGTTATTACATACACAACATTTGGCGACGAGATAACTCAAGAACCTTCACGTGACAAATGAGCATCATTGGAATATTGGAGAGAGTTGTGGAGGGAGAGGACTGGTCGGATTTTATCGATCGCCTGGACCAGTACTTTGTGGCCAACAAAATGGAGGAAGCGACTGGCGCAGTTAGGTGCAGGGCGGTTTTCCTCACTGTTTGCGGTCCGAAAATCTATGGCCTCATAAAGAATCTCCTCTCGCCTGCACATCCAACGGACTATGAGGAATTGTGTGCTCTGGTACGTGACCATCTCAAACCAAAAGAAGGCATCATCATGTCACGCTATCGATTCTACACACATGTTCGTTCGGAGGGCCAGGATGTGCTGGAATTTGTCGCTGACTTGCTGGGCCATGTAAGTTCAAAGATGCATTGGGAGACATGCTGCGAGATTTCTTTGTAATATGAATCAACCACGATGTGATCCTCCGGAAGTTATTGGCTGCGGAGGCGCTGGATTTGAGCAAGGCCATTGCGATTGCCCAGGCATGCATGACAATGGGCCTACTCGACTGCATATGCGAAACCTGGAGCTGCTCGAAGTCCACCAACGGGTACGAATCCGATTTCACCCTGTTGGCATTGTGGGGGCAATCATCGGCATCATCAGTGTCATTTTAAACATCTGTAAAGGCTGTTCAAAAGTGGGGCATCTTCAGCGAATGTGTCCACAACTGAGCAAGCGTGCTGCGACTCACCATGTGGATGATGACGAGCAGTCCAGCACGGACCTGGATATGCAACCCGAGATACCCCGAGGAGGAAGTGTATGGACTGTACTCGTTCCTGACAAAGAGCCAACCAATAATGGTTAATGTGAAACTAAATGGCATGCTGGTATCGATGGAATTGGACACGGGTGCGAGTCAGTCGGTAATGAGCCAAAGGACATTCGACAAGCTGTGGGACACTAAGGCTGTTAAGCCTAAGCTGAGTTCAGTTAATGCCAAGTTGTGTACTTACACCAAAGAACTCATACCGGTGATTGGCAGTCCAGTAGTCAAGATGTCGTATGATGAAGTGGTTCATGATCTACCATTATGGATTGTTCCAGGAAATGGTCCAACGCTGTTCGGCAGGAATTGGCTCAAAAAAACTTTAATATGCACATAGATTGGGCTAGCCAAACTGGAAGCAATACGGTGGAGGAGGATTTCCTGGAGTGCATAAGGGATGGTTTTCTAGACCAATATGTTGAGGAACCAACTAGGGGGGAGGCCATCTTAGACTGGGTGTTGTGTAATGAGAGAGGATTAATTAGCAATCTCATTGTGCGAGGCCCCTTGGGGAAGAGTGACCATAATATGGTGGAATTCTGCATTAGGATGGAGAAGGAAACAGTAATTTCAGAGACCATGGTCCAGAACTTAAAGAAGGGTAACTTTGAAGGTATGAGGCGTGAATTGGCTAGGATAGATTGGCGAATGATACTTAAGGGGGTTGACTGTGGATGGGCAATGGCAGACATTTAGAGACCGCATGGATGAATTACAACAATTGTACATTCCTGTCTGGCGTAAAAATAAAAAAGGGAAGGTGGCTCAACCGTGGCTATCTAGGGAAATCAGGGATAGTATTAAAGCCAAGGAAGTGGCATACAAATTGGCCAGAAATAGCAGCGAACCTGGGGACTGGGAGAAATTTAGAACTCAGCAGAGGAGGACAAAGGGTTTGATTAGGGCAGGGAAAATGGAGTACGAGAAGAAGCTTGCAGGGAACATTAAGGCGGATTGCAAAAGTTTCTATAGGTATGTAAAGAGAAAAAGGTTGGTGAAGACAAACGTAGGTCCCCTGCAGTCAGAATCAGGGGAAGTCATAACGGGGAACAAAGAAATGGCAGACCAATTGAACAAATACTTTGGTTCGGTATTCACTAAGGAGGATACAAACAACCTTCCGGATATAAAAGGGGTCAGAGGGTATAGTAAGGAGGGGGAACTGAGGGAAATCTTTATTAGTCGGGAAATTGTGTTGGGGAAATTGATGGGATTGAAGGCCGATAAATCCCCAGGGCCTGATGGACTGCATCCCAGAGTACTTAAGGAGGTGGCCTTGGAAATAGCGGATGCATTGACAGTCATTTTCCAACATTCCATTGACTCTGGATCAGTTCCTATGGAGTGGAGGGTAGCCAATGTAACCCCACTTTTTAAAAAAGGAGGGAGAGAGAAAACAGGGAATTATAGACCGGTCAGCCTGACCTCAGTAGTGGGTAAAATGATGGAATCAATTATTAAGGATGTCATAGCAGTGCATCTGGAAAATGGTGACATGATAGGTCCAAGTCAGCATGGATTTGTGAAAGGGAAATCATGCTTGACAAATCTTCTGGAATTTTTTGAGGATGTTTCCAGTAAAGTGGACAAAGGAGAACCAGTTGATGTGGTATATTTGGACTTTCAGAAGGCTTTCGACAAGGTCCCACACAAGAGATTAATGTGCAAAGTTAAAGCACATGGGATTGGGGGTAGTGTGCTGACGTGGATTGAGAACTGGTTGTCAGACAGGAAGCAAAGAGTAGGAGTAAACGGGTACTTTTCAGAATGGCAGGCAGTGACTAGTGGAGTGCCGCAAGGTTCTGTGCTGGGGCCCCAGCTGTTTACATTGTACATTAATGATTTAGACGAGGGGATTAAATGCAGTATCTCCAAATTTGCGGATGATACTAAGTTGGGTGGCAGTGTGAGCTGCGAGGAGGATGCTATTAGGCTGCAGAGTGACTTGGATAGGTTAGGTGAGTGGGCAAATGCATGGCAGATGAAGTATAATGTGGATAAATGTGAGGTTATCCACTTTGGTGGTAAAAACAGAGAGACAGACTATTATCTGAATGGTGACAGATTAGGAAAAGGGAAGATGCAACGAGACCTGGGTGTCATGGTACATCAGTCATTGAAGGTTAGCATGCAGGTACAGCAGGCGGTTAAGAAAGCAAATGGCATGTTGGCCTTCATAGCGAGGGGATTTGAATACAGGGGCAGGGAGGTGTTGCTACAGTTGTACAGGGCCTTGGTGAGGCCACACCTGGAGTATTGTGTACAGTTTTGGTCTCCTAACTTGAGGAAGGACATTCTTGCTATTGAGGGAGTGCAGCGAAGGTTCACCAGACTGATTCCCGGGATGGCGGGACTGACCTATCAAGAAAGATTGGATCAACTGGGCTTGTATTCACTGGAGTTCAGAAGAATGAGAGGGGACCTCATAGAAACGTTTAAAATTCTGATGGGTTTAGACAGGTTAGATGCAGAAAGAATGTTCCCAATGTTGGGGAAGTCCAGAACCAGGGGTCACAGTCTGAGGATAAGGGGTAAGCCATTTAGGACCGAGATGAGGAGAAACTTCTTCACCCAGAGAGTGGTGAACCTGTGGAATTCTCTACCACAGAAAGTAGTTGAGGCTAATTCACTAAATATATTCAAAAGGGAGTTAGATGAAGTCCTTACTACTCGGGGGATCAAGGGTTATGGCGAGAAAGCAGGAAGGGGGTATTGAAGTTTCATGTTCAGCCATGAACTCATTGAATGGCGATGCAGGCTAGAAGGGCTGAATGGCCTGCTCCTGCACCTATTTTCTATGTTTCTATGTTTCTAAATGGAATTGGAATGATATCAAAGCGTTGTCATCAGTGGATGACACTTCGTGTGCTCAAGTGCTGAGCAAGTTTCCCTCGCTGCTTGAACTGGGCATCGGCAATTTCACAGTGTTATGTATTAATGCTTGGGGGGTACCCGACACCAGAGGGCGCCGCGGTCGGAGGTTATTGGGCTGTAAGCATGTAGCATGTGTGCTTGGTCACCTGTATATAAGCTGGGTGTCTTTGTCATGCTGGCACTCTTGGGCTGGAATAAAGATGGATCAGGTTGCACCTGAATGAGTTTACAGTAACCAGATTCTTGAGTCATTGCACATGGGAGCCAAGGTGCAGATTCACCTGGACTCGGGTGCAAGACCCATCCATCACAAAGTTCGGGCTGTTCTATACATGATGAGGGAGAAGGTCGAAATTGAGTTGGACAGACTCCAACATGAAGGGGTCATATCACCAGTCAAATTTAACGAATGGGCCAGCCCCATTGTTCCTGTGTTGAAGAGTGATAGCACTGTCAGGATTTATGGAGACGACAAGGTTACGATCAACCAATTTTTGAAACAGGATCAGTACCTGTTACCGAAGGCTGATGACCTGTTTGCAATGCTAGCCGGTGGTAAGTCGTTCATTAAACTGGATCTGACATCGGTCTATATGGCACAGGAGCTGGTTGACACAGCGAAGAAATTTACATGCATCAACACTCATAAAGGACTGTTTATCTACAACAGGTGTCCTTTTGGAATTCGCTCGGCTGCAGCCATATTTCAGAAGAACATGGAGCGTTTACTGAAGTCCCCCTAGAACTGTTGTGTTTCAAGATGACATTCTGGCCACGGGTCGTGACACTGCCGAACACCTGAACAACCTTGAAGAGGCTCTACATCATCTGAACAAAGTGGGACTCATGCGGAAACGTTCGAAGTGCGTCTTCATGTCACCGGAAGTCGAATTTCTGGGCAGGAAGATTGCTGCTGATGGCATCAGGCCTATGGACTCGAAAACTAAGGCCATCAAAAAAGGCCTCAGAATGTGACGGAGCTGTGTTCGTTCCTTGGTCTACCCAACTTCTTCGGTAATTTCTTACCCAGATTGAGCACTTTATTAGAGCCACTGCACATGCTGCTCAGAAAAGGCGACAACTGAGTCTGGGGTGTATCTCAAGATCGAACTTTTGAGAAAGCTACAAATCTGCTTTACTCTAACAAGTTGCTGGTACATTATGATCTGTGTAAGTGTCTAGTATTGGCCCGTGATGCTTCATCACATGGGGTTGGTTGCGTGCTCCAACAAGCTAATGAGTCGGGTAAACTACAATCTGTTGCGTATGCTTCCAAAAATTTGTCAAAGGCGGAAAGAGCCTACAGCATGGTACAAAAAGAAGCTTTAGCCTGCGTGCATGGGATTAAAAAGATGCATCAGTACCTGTTTGTTCTTCGTTTTGAACTCGAAACGGATCACAAGCCACTCATTTAATTGTTTTTGGAAAACAAAGTTATCAATACCAATGCATCGTCCTGCATCTAGAGGTGGGCGCTGACATTATCTGCCTATGATTATGTCATTCGCCATAGACCTGGCACCGAGAATTGTGCTGATGCACTGAGTCGTTTGCCTTTGCCCACACCGGAGGTGGAAATGCCACAACCTGCAGATCTACTGTTAATTATGGATGCTTTTGAGAGTGAAGGAACCCCTGTCACTGCTCAACAAGTTAGGACCTGGACCAGACAGGATCTGATTTTATCGGTTGTAAAAAGTTGTGTCCTTAGTGGTGATTGTACTGCTATACCTATGGAAATTTATGATGAGACCAAACCTTACAACTGTCGCAAAGACAAACTATCCATTCAGTCAGATTGTTTACTGTGGGGTAATCGTGTTGCTATGCCTAAGAAAGGCAGAGAGAAATTTGTACATTGTCATGTATCTTACATATATATATTATATATAACTGTATCCTAACATGCTATACCTGACTGAAATAAGATATGACCTGTAACCACCAGCACACCTTACCACCAGGGGTGCACTTGCAAGAGACAGGTATATAAGGGCAGGTCTCAGGCAAGTGCAGCATTCCAGAGCTGTGAAATAAAGGTGCAGGTCCAGAGTGACCTTGACTTCACTACATGCCTCGTGTGAATCTGTACTGAGGGGACAGGACTTTACAGTGGCGACGGGTTACGGGATTACAGAATCCACAGAATGGTGAACAACGGATCAGTTGAAAAGTACAATGCGGGAGACAATTGGGAAGACTTTATAGAAAGGCTCCAGCAAAGCTTTGTAACCAAAGACTGGTTAGGCGATGATAAGGCAGACAAGAGAAGAGCCCATCTCTTGACCAGCTGTGGCTCGAAAGCATACGCTTTAATGAAGGATCTGTTGGCACCCGAGAAACCAGCAAGCAAGTCGTTTGAAGAATTGAGCACACTGGTAAGCGAGCAGCCTACATATGGCCAGACACAGGTTCTACAACTACAGACGCTGTGTGGGCCAGAGCATACCCGACTTCGTGGCAGAACTTCGGAGGTTGGTTAGTTTATGTGAGTTCTCCGATGAACTGAGGAGAGAAATGCTGAGAGACTTTTTCATTGAAGGAATAGGCCACGCAGGGCATATTCTGAAAGCTCATAGAGACCAAGAACCTGACCTTAGAGGCAGCAGCACTGGTTGCACAGACATTCTTGATAGGGGAAGAAGAAACGAGGTTGATTTACAATGCAGGTACGACAACTAACGAAATATTGGAACAAGAAGTTCACAGCACTAAACAAGCTGCTACCCCCACACACAGACAAAACCGGGAGAACAGGTTCTCGACAGCAGGCAGAATCCATCAGGGGCCACAGGAACGGCCGTTCACACCTCATCAACCCACAATGCGAGCAATCAACTACAAACTGAGAGAAGCTCAAGAGAGATCAGCCAGATGCAGCTCATTCTTTGGAAACTCTTTGAACAATGGAACAGGTCTGTGCTGGAAGTGTGGGGGTGGGCACTCGGCAAGGGGATGTCGATTTCAGCAGGCTGTTTGCAGAAATTGTGAATATACAGGGCATTTGGCCCGCATGTGCAAAAAAACGGCAGCTCGGCTGGTATACAAATCGGATGGGTCGGAAAGCGGACCAGAAGATGGTGGGGACAGTACCCGGGACACCGGTGTACAGCGGGTCAACACGATCAATGGCCGCTGCTCCTACAACAGAACGCCTCCTATAATGATGAGGGTCCTACTCAATGGGATATCTGTCAACATGGAGCTGGATACGGGAGCGAGTCAATCTCTCATGGGCGCTCAACAATTTGAACAACTGTGGCCGCATAAAAGGGACAGACCAAAATTTACAAGGGTCGACACCAAACTAAGGACCTATACCAAAGAAATCGTACCAGTCCTCGGCAGCGCCATGCTCTCTGTCACACACAAAGGGACAGTGAACCGACTTTCCCTGTGGATTGTCCCCGGAGACCCTCCAGCACTGCTGGGGAGAAGCTGGCTGGCAAAACTAAACTGGAAATGGGATGATGTCCATGCCATGTCATTAGAGGAACGGACCTCCTGCTCAACAGTTATAAAGCGATTTGAACATCTCTTTCAGCCAGGTGTGGGCACTTTCAAAGGGGCCAAAGTCAAAATCTACATCACACAGGATGCTAGACCGGTCCATCACAAGGCCAGAGCTGTACCCTATGTGATGAGGGAAAAGATCGAACACGAACTAGACAGGCTTCTGCGGGAAGCCATTATATCACCTGTGGAATTTAGCGACTGGGCAAGTCCAATCGTCCCAGTCATGAAGCCTGATGGATCCGTACGAATCTGTGGGGACTACAACTCTACCACAAACAGAGTCTCCCTACAGGACCAGTACCCTCTGCCCAGAGCGGAGGACTTATTTGCCACAATGGCTGGAGGTAAACTTTTCTCAAAATTAGACCTCACATCTGCGTATATGACGCAAGAATTGACCGAGGAATCCAAGCTACTCACCACCATCAACACACATCGAGGCCTTTTCATGTACAATCGATGCCCATTCGGCATCAGGTTGGCAGCTGCCATATTCCAGCGCAACATGGAGAGTCTGCTCAAGTCCATCCCGGGGACGCTTGTATTTCAAGACGACATACTTATCACGGGCAGGGACACCGACTCCCATCTCCGTAATTTGGAGGAAGTACTAAAGCGGTTGGATCAGGTAGGCCTACGAGTCAAGAAATCCAAGTGCCTGTTTCTCGCACCCGAGGTTGAATTTTTGGGCAGAAGGATTGCCGCTGATGGAATCCACCCAACAGAGTCCAAAACAGAAGCAATTCGCCTGGCACCCAGGCCCCAGAATGTCTCGGAACTGCGCGCCTTTCTCGGGCTACTCAATTACTTTGGGAACTTTATGCAGAACTTAAGCATGCTGCTGGAGCCTCTCCACGTGCTACTCAGAAAGGGGTGCGATTGGTTTTGGGGGGACCCCCAGGAACGCGCCTTTAATAAGGCACGCAACCTTCTGTGTTCCAACAGTGTTTTGACTTTCTTTGACCCAGGTAAAAAGCTAGTTCTCACATGCGATGTGTCAGTGTATGGGGTCGGGTGCGTTTTGCAACATGTCAGTAGTGCGGGCAAATTACAACCCATAGCTTATGCCTCCAGGTCACTTTCGCGGGCGGAGCGCGGGTACGGAATGGTAGAGAAGGAGGCGCTCGCGTGCGTGTACGGTGTCAAAAAGATACACCAATACCTTTTCGGGGCCAAGTTCGCGTTAGAAACCGACCACAAGCCCCTCACGTCCCTCCTATCCGAGAGCAAGGCAATAAACGCCAACGCCTCGGCGCGAATTCAACGGTGGGCACTCATGCTGGCGTCCTACGACTATACCATAAGGCATAGACCAGGCACAGACAACTGCCGACGCGCTCAGCAGGCTTCCCCTGGCGACCACGGAAGGGTCTGACGAACAGGACTGTGAGATAGTCATGGCAACCAATGCCTTTGAGTCCACAGGTTCGCCCATGACGGCTCGCCAAATCAGAGCCTGGACGGCCAGCGACCCCACGTTATCCTTAGTAAAAAGATGTGTCCTAACCGGTGACTGGGCAGAGGCTCGCGATGCCTGCCCTGCGGAATTAAAACCCTTTCACAGGCGCATGCATGAGCTATCACTACAAGCAGACTGCCTGATGTGGGGCAGCCGAGTAGTCATACCTCTGCGAGGCAGAGAGGCATTTGTCCGGGAGCTCCACCGCGAGCACCCGGGGATCGTTCTCATGAAGGCCATAGCCAAATCCCACGTCTGGTGGCCTGGTATTGACGCGGACCTGGAGCTCTGCGTCCGAAGGTGCACCATTTGTGCCCAACTCAGCAATGCCCCCAGGGAGGCTCCACTGAGCCCCTGGCCCTGGCCTACCAAACCGTGGTCGCGGGTGCACGTAGACTATGCGGGCCCATTCATGGGCAAAATGTTCCTCGTAGTTGTAGATGCATTTTCAAAGTGGATCGAATGCACCATTTTAAACTCGAGCACAACCTCCACCACTGTGGAGAGCCTTGCAATCATGTTTGCAACGCACGGAATCCCTGACATATTGGTCAGTGACAATGGTCCGTGCTTCACCAGTGCAGAATTCCAAGACTTTATAATTGACCACGGCATAAATCACGTCAAGACGGCACCGTTCAAGCCGGCCTCCAACGGCCAGGCGGAGAGAGCAGTGCAAATCATTAAACAAGGCATGCTTAAAATCCAAGGTCCCACGCTGCAGGGTCGCCTGTCGCGACTGCTGCTGGCATACAGATCTCGTCCGCACTCACTGACTGAGATCACCCCCACGCAACTGTTGATGAAAAGGACTTTAAAAACAAGGCTCTCATTAATCCTCCCAGACATGCACAAAATCGTTGAGGCAAAGCGCCGTAAGCTGACTGAGTACCATGACAGAAATTCAAGGGGGAGATGGAATGAGATAGGGGACAAAGTGTTTGCACTAAACTATGGCAGGGGTCCCAAATGGCTTGCAGAGACAGTAATGGGCAAGGAAGGAAACAGGGCTACTGGTAGTACAAATGGACAATGGCAAAACCTGCCGGAGGCATGTCGACCAAGTCAAAAGCAGATTTACCAACAACACTGCGGAACCAGAGGCAGACTACAATGTGGAACTCACACCACACCTGGTGGACAGACAGAGGGAACAACCTGAGGAAAGGGCAATCCCAACAGACAGCCCAGGCGAGTCAACAACAATCACACCAATCGAAACAGACAGCCCAGGCGAGATACCAGCAACCACACCCAAAGAAAAACAGACACCAAGGCAAACAACTGAACCACAACTCCGTTCTTTTACTAATTGAGCCTTACGGGGATTCACCTTTCGTCCCGCCTGAGCCAACAATGTCAAAAGTTTGTCCAAAGGGACAGATGCTTTGAGAACTCTCAAGTATAATACATTTTTTTATTAACTTGGTCAGTTATGTAACTGTCGGTTCCCAGCAATAGGTCGTCTACATACTGCAGCAAGCAGGTAGGGTGGGAAAAGTCTTTTAAAATTGCAACCATTCTTTTGTGGAATATCGTGGGGGCATTGTAGAACCCCTGAGGCAAGCATGTGTAGTTCTGGTACTCAAATGTGAATGCAAAATTTGCACTGGTCTTCCTTTTAACAGGGATACTCCAGAATCTATTGGTGATGTCGAGGGTCGAGAATTACTTGGAACCAGCAGGAATTTGAGATAATATGGTAGAAGTTTCTCTTACTACCGGTGAGCAGGCTGATGTTACAGAATTTAACTTTCTGTAATCAATAGTCAGTCGCCAGCTGCTATCAGGCTTTTTAACCGGCCATGCGGGTGAATTGGTCGTGAAAGAACACCCTGCTCGACTAGGGATTTTATGGTGTGTCGGATGTAAGAGTGACTCTCCCTTGGGATGGGGTACTGTTTAGTGAATGAGTGGGAGGTCCCTCAATAGATTCCTCGCTTGCCATTTTTCCACAGTCATGCTTGCACATGGCAAACACCGTTAGGTGTTTTTGAATTAGTTTTGCCACAGCTTCATTTTCGCTCCCCAGAGCGTCATACTCAGATGGCTTTTTAATAGCAAAAACCGACTGAGCATCTGAAATTTCCATTACTCCTGCCTTATCTCCCAATCCCATCCAAACACAGTCCTGATTATAATCTATCACCGCGCCATACTGATCCAACACATCAGTCCCTAAAATTCCCCTTCCGTCGGGGGTGGTCATCAGCATTGGTGCTGGGACCTTACAAGTGAGGCCTCTCAACTGAAGTTCAGTGGCCTTCCCTATATACGCGGTGGTTGTATCACCGTTAAACACTTTAAGGGTCATATAACCCGTGCCCATCATCGCATGGCGTTCAGGGTATGGGGTGTGGGTGATGGGAACGGCTGAGCTCGCAACGATAAGCATAATCTGCTGTCTGCCCCCTTTTAAAACAACAAGGACTACTGGTCTCCTGCTACCATCACGTTGGAACCCCACTTCCGACCAATCTTTGGGGGCCGAACCCTGTCATAGGGTCGATCTTGTAATGAGTCTCTCTAATGAGTGTGCATTGTTGATTACGTGCACCGTTAATAATTTTGCATCCTCCCCGTGGCAATTTGGGTTTGTATAAGGGTTATCAATTTATCCAATCTTCGAGCTGTCCCAGAGGGCTTGGATTCAGCCCTCGGGAGTTTCCTATGCGTTGCATCTTGGTTCGGTACTGATCTGGGTCTGCTGCAGTCTTTTGCTAGGTGGCCTACGTTCTTACAATTAAAGCACTGTCTCTTAAAGAGGTAGTTTCGAGATCCCTCCACGATTGACACTGGTTTATTTGCAGTTGGTGGTGACTTCCCCTTTAACTGGTCTTTTATCATCTCCCAGGCTATTTGAGCGTTGTTCTCTATATCTGTCCGCTGATTGGTGGGCCTCATGGCTATGCCCAGGGTGGTTTTAACTAAAGGGTGGAGTTGGGTCAGGAACATCGATTTAAATTGTTCCTGATTCTTTCCTACTGAAGCATTTGCTGGTGCCTGGCTCTGCATACGTTGATAGATATCGTACAGGCGATTACTGAAGGCTCTAGGGTCTCTTCTCGGCACTGCTTGGTCTGATTAAGCAGAGCCACTAAGTTCAAGTTTCAGATCCCTAAATGGTTTAGGATCCCGGTCATGAGTACATCGCTGCTGCGGCAGCCTGGAGGATTGCTTCTGGCAGACTATCTTTTAGGGAAGTGGAACAGGCCAAGAAGAGGACTCGTGTTAAGTCTCTCTCTTCCAACCCCTCCTGAAATTTGCCCACTCCTATTAACTTCCAGTGGGTCGTCCCCAACGTTAAAGGGCCCCAACTCGTGGCTACACGCCATGGCGTCAGTGCCAGATATGGGCCATGAGTCGGTATGGTTACTGGTGATGTTGCCGTATGCATTACGTCGTGAAGAAGTGGTTATTACGGCTACGATTGGCTCTTGTGTCTCCAAGGTATCCCATTCTACACCACTCTCCTGGGGATTATACTGACTTCCTTCCTCTTCCACCTTTTTCCCTTCTGCTGTCTCTGTTATGGCTCCCCGTGTTATTGCGGATACCAGGCCTGCTGCTCCCCTAACTTACATTTTAGCCTCGCTATTTCTCGTTGGTCCTGGGAGTGATCTGCCTCCCTATGTGGCTTCTTAATGACTTCTCTTAATGCAGCTCTAACATTTTCTATCTCTTGGTGGAGCCTCAAGTTTTCCAATTTATATTTTTTTAACTCTAATTTGTTTTCATTTGCTTCAACAACAGCTGCGGTGGCATTTAAGTTTGAAAGGCTTTGTTGCTGTAGCAGTGAAGCTGCCTGTTTGCCCCTCTTTCTAATTGCTTAATATTGTGGTTTAAGTGGCCAATTTCTTGTCTTAACTGCTGTATTTCTCCCTCTTTTAACTGCTTCACAAGTTGGAGGCCTTCTTCCTTTTGTTGTTTTATACCTTCAATCTCTCTTTCTTTTAACTGAATCTCTTTCACTTGTAATTCTTTCAAATCTTGTATCACTTTGGCGTCTTGTCTCATTAATTCCGCATCTCTCCTGGCACAATAAAAAGCGCTAAAAGCCACGAGATTGTTTTCCCGTTTTGATCTCAGCTCTCCCCTATCTACCCTCTCCTGTATAATTCTCCCCATCGCCCCAAATGAGGCAGATCCACCCTCATGCTGTGCCTGTGCCCTTAACTCTTCTACGTCTTGTATCGGGAGCTTTTTGGACAACCTCTCCTGATAAACTAGCTCAACATTACTTTTTATTGTTGGCTTTCTGTCCATGACCGATCCCTTCATCCTGTGTCTTTTGAATATAACTCCTGGTGGGTCCCCACGTAAACAGTTACAATTACTCCCCGAAGATGCAACTCCCGATCCGTTTAATTGTTTCAATTATAATCGCAACACAGGTTAGAATCGCAACTCCCGAGATTTCCAATTGTTCAAAATAATCATCAAAAAGCTGCCTCGCCAGTTGCCCGCATTCTCCACCAATTTTGTAGGATTTCTGAATCTCTCTGGGCTTACATTTGCCAGTGAGACGATTCTTTCAGAACAATTGTCACAGTTTATTAAAAACACACACATGCATTTAACAGCAGTCATCAAATATCCTATAGATTTACCTTAGTTACAACAGAGATACAATGAGGTTATAATAAAAAGAGCATACGTTACGCCCCTTTTGCTGGCTGGTTTGAACACACAGCATGCTGATTTGGCTGGTCTTCAATAGGAGGTCTTTTGCTGTGTGTCCAGCCGGGAGAGAAGAGAGAGGAAAGTTCCTGGCTTGTGTTTTTTATATTCCTCAAGGCTATTGTCCTCAGAAAGCCTCCTGATTGGGCTTTGGTTCCAGGGCAGCTTCCTATTTGCTCTCCTCACACATGTGGCTGTCTGGTCTGGCTCAGCCATCTCTGATTAGTTTAAATGGCTTTCCAATACACAAAACACATGCGGCAGCTCTGGGGGCTTTCATTTTGTTTCTTACAAAATTTAGCCAATGCTGGCAATCTGTGGGCTTCCATTTTATCTCAACACAAACAGGCCTTTCCGTTAATCTACACTTTTAACATTTATCCATAGACATAATCAATTTTAATCATTAATAAACACTTTTATTCTTACAGTAGGGATGTTGCACTTTATCAGGGAGGTTTTGAGGGTGTCCTTGAAATGTTTCCTCTGCCCACCTGGGGATCGCTTAGCCGTGTAGGAGTTCCGAGTAGAGTGCTTGCTTTGGGAATCTCATGTCGGGCATGCGGACAATGTGGCCCGCTGAACGGAGCTGGTTGAGTGTGGTCAGTGCTTCGATTCTGGGGATGTTGGCCTGATCGAAAACTTGGACGTTGGTGCGTCTGTTGTCCCAGGGGATTTTCAGGATCTTACAGAGGCGGCGTTGATGGTATTTCTCCAGCGCTTTGAGGTGTCTACTGTACATGGTCCACATCTCTGAGCCTGGAGGGCAGGTATCACTACAGCCCTGTAGACCATGAGCTTGGTGTCAGATTTGAGGGCCTGATCTTCGAACAGTCTCTTCCTCAGGTGACCGGAGGCTGCGCTGGCGCACTGGAGGTGGTGTTGAACCTTGTCGTCGGTGTCCTTAATCGACACTCTGTCTTTGACACAAGTGTCCTCGACTCCATTCCGCAGCATGCTACCCGCTGCCATCTCAGCAAAACCCCATTCCTGCACGAGGTAGAAAAGGCTAGCTCAAGAACAACAAGGCATTGGGAGCAGATGGAATTCCCACTGAGCTACTAAAGTATGGCGGAGAGGTACTAGTGGCACAAATGCATGACCTCATCTCTTTCATCTGGAAGGAGGAGAGCATGTCGGGAGATCTCGGAGATGCAATAATCGTGACCATCTTTAAAAAAAGGGGACAAGTTCAACTGTGGCAACTACAGAGGAATCTCCCTGCTGCCGGCCACTGGGAAAGTCATCGCAAAAATCCTCCTCAACCGTCTTCTCCCTGTGGCTGAGGAGCTCCTCCCGGAGTCACAGTGCGGATTCTGTCCACTACAGGGTACAACGGACATGATCTTTACGGCGTGACAACTGCAAGAGAAATGCAGGGAATAGCACCAACCCTTGTACATGGCCTTCTTTGACCTTACAAAGACCTTTGACACTGTTAACCGCGAGGGACTATGGAGCGTCCTCCTCCGTTTCGGCTGCCCCCAACAGTTTGTCACCATGCTCCGCCTGCTCTACGACGACATGCAGGCTGTGATCCTGACCAACGGATCCACCACAGACCCAATCCACGTCTGGACCAGGGTCAAACAGGGCTGCGTCATCGCGCCAACCTCAAAGCATACATTACAGATGACCTTTCGTCAGAACTGGAAAATGTTACAGATGTAACAGGTTTTAGGCAAGTACAGAGGCTTCACTCCCACTCTGACCTCTCTGTCTTCAGCCTCCACACTGTTCCAATGAAGCTTAAAGTAAGCTCAAGGAACAGCATCTCATCTTTTGATTCGGCACTTTACAGCCTTCCAGACTCACCACTGAGTTCAACAATTTTAGATCATAACCTTTGCCCCCATTTTTTCGGAGGGCAGCTGTTGATGATTGTGCTTTTGTTTCTTTACTTGTCCCATTACCATCCCCTTTTGCCTCACACCATCATCCCTGTTGTCACTTAATCTCTCCTACCTTCCCTTTTGTTCTTTCCCCTCCTCCTCTCTTTCCCTACCTCTGTACCTGCTTAAAACCTGTTACATCTCCAGAACATTTTCCAGTTCTGAGGAAAGATCATCGACCTGAAACATTAACTCTGTTTCTCGCTCCACAGATGCCGCCTGACCTGCTGAGTATTTCCAGCATTTTTTGTTTTTATTTCAGACTTCCAACATCTGCAGTGATTTGCTTTTGCATTGAGAGATCTAAGTCGTTTCTCCAGTTCCTCAAAGCGCCAAAACAAGCACTGGTTATGCAATTATCATTCCCACTTAGTCTAAATTTTATTTCTGTAAGAAGTAACAGATCTAATCTGCCTATTACATTTTAGTGCCACCGTAATTATGCTTTCCACTTGCTTGGAATGGGTTGAGTGGCCATTTGCTTGTGTGGGAGATCTTCTATATTTTGTTTTGCTGAGCATTTCAAAGACAAACTTTAAACATTTTTGTTCCTGGGCCCCATGAGCCTTACTTCTGAAAATGGTAGCAACATCTCAGCAAGTTCTGCTAGTGGGTTGGTCACAAAAAGGAATTCTGGGTAGTAAGTTGGCCCATTCACCTCACACAGGGGAATTCTGGGCAATACGTTAGTGTGCCCGCCTTCTACAAAGGAATTCTGAGTAGTAGGTGTAATGTATTTGCTTCATGGGTTCTTTGCTTAAGAATTCATAGCAACACAATGTCATTATGAACTAGTTGGTTTATTAGCAAAAGTTTAACAATCACACAATGCATTACCAGTTCATCCACCAGGCTCACAACCACCTGCCTCATCGTGGATCCCCCCCGAACTCAACTGGCTGGGGTTTTATTGAGTCTTGAACATCACGTGACTGGCTAAGCTACTCCCAACTCAACAGCTCTACAACTATTTTAGTGTAAAACCATAAATTACGTGCCCCCTTATTAATGGGGGCCACTAAAACCGACAATTAAACCAATTAACTTTTAACCAGAAACTTAATTAAAATTAAAATTTGGTTGCCGGGGATGATGATGCACTCCAGTCCCTCCGGTGTCCACCTCTCATGGAAGGCCGCGAGCATGCCGGTTGGATAGCACGTGCTCCATCTCCAGGGACACCCTGGCTCGGATGAAACTGTGGAAGAGAGGCAGGCAGTCGGGCTGAATGACCCCCTCGACCGCCCGCTGCCTGGACCGGTTAATGGTCAACAACTCTACAACTATTTTTGTAAGAATGTTAAATCAAGTACCCCCTTTTGTGAGGGCACTAGAACCCACAAATGTCCAAATTAACATGGGAACTTTACCAAATTGAATTAAAATTCTGTTCCCAGGGGTGATAATTTACTCCAGTCCCTCCAGTGCCCCACTCTCGCAGAAGGCCGCGAGCATACCGATGGACACCGTGTGCTCCGTCTCCAGGGACACCCTGGCTCGGATGTAACCCCGGAAAAGAGGCAGGCAGTCGGGCTGAATGACCCCCTCGACCGCCCGCTGCCTGGACTGGTTAATGGTGTGAGAATACTCACAGGTGCATACATTACAATAGGTTAGTACGTGGACCATTTTCCATACCTCGAGAGTCTATTACCAGCGAGGGCAGACATCAATGACAAGGTTCAACACCGCCTCCAGTGCGCCTGTGCAACCTTCGGCCGCCTGAGGAAGAGAGTGTTCAAAGATCAGGCCCTCAAAACTGGCACCAAGCTTATGGTCTACAGGTCTGTACTGATACCCATCCTCCTGTATGGCTCAGGGACGTGCACCATATACAGTAGACACCTCAAATCGCTGAAGAAATACCACCAGCAATATCTCCGCAAGATCCTGAAAATCCCCTGGGAGGACAGATGCACCAACATCAGTGTTCTTGATGAGGCCAACATCCCCAGCATCAAAGCACTGACCACATTCGACCAGCTCCATTGGGCAGGGCCACATTGGTCGCATGCCCGACATGAGACTCCCAAAGTAAGCGCTCAACTTGGAATTCCTACATGGCAAGTGAGCTCCAGGTGGGCAGAGGAAACGTTTCAAGGACATCCTCAAAGCCTCCTTGATAAAGTGCAACATCCCCACCGGCACCTGGGAATCCCTGGCCAAAGACCGCCCTAAGTGGAGGAAGAGCATCCGGGAGGGCGCTGAGCACCTCGAGTCTCGTCACCGAGAGCATGCAGAAATCAAGCGCAGGCAGCGGAAGGAGCATGTGGCAAACCTGTCCCACCCATCCTTTCCTTCAATAACTATCTGTCCTACCTGTGACAGAGACTGTACTTCCTGTATTGGACTGTACAGTCACCTGAGAATTCACTTTTAGAGTGGAAGCAAGTCTTCCTCGATTTCGAGGGACTGCCTATGATGATGAGGTTAGTACAATCACCTCAAAAAGGGTAGTAAGTTAATACAACCACCTCAGCAAAGAGGAGGCCTGGGTACTGTGTTGGTTCCACCATCTCACATAGGCTGTTCTGGCCAGTGTCAGTAGCTCTATAGGCACAGCTCTTTGCCTGAGCTCCTTGTTAAGAAAAGGCGGGGTAGATGAAGAAGAAAATCTTAAACATATTGGTAACTTATTGCTGTATGTCAAGTGGATTGATTCCACCTTAGGAACTGCGTATTTAGGGGGATATATTTAAAAGAGCATCAAATTACTTCAGATGGTAACTGACATGGTCATGACTCCTATGTAATAACTCGATAGAAGAATACTGTAAACTCACTCAGGGGCAAACCTGGCTCAACTTTATTCAGGCCCAAAGTGTCCACATTATATGGTGACTTGCTTTATATACCTGGCCTGCACACACGTGCGTACAGCCCAATGACCTCTGACAGTGGCGCCCCCTGGTGGCTAGTAACCCCAAGCATACATACATGACAATATCCCCCTTCAAGACCTTAGTATCAGTCTTTTTACAAGTTAAGACCGTCCGGGGCTTTCCGCTCACGAATTGATCGTCTCAGATCAACTCCAGTTCTGGGCGAGTGTTCTGAGTCAGTTTTGACTGGAGGCTGGGTAGCCGATCTGATGGGAGTGGCAATGACCATGTCAGAGATTGAAAGTCCAGGTTCATTGATGATGGCGGAGCCCTCTGATGAATGAATATTGGTTGGTTGGTCCCTAATCGTATCTTCCTCAACTTGTTCCAGTTCATCCGTGTGCCACAGCTTTATCTGATCAACATGTTTCCTGCATGTTTGCCCATTCTTGAGCCTGACAATAAACACTCTGTTACCCTCCTTGGACTGTAACAGTACCGGTGACCCACTTGGGACCTTGACCATAATTTAGCACATACACAGGATCGTTAACAGAGATGTCACGTGACACAGCAGCACCATCATGATACCACTGCTGATTTTGACATCTGATTTCAACGCGATCGTTCAAGTCAGGGTGGACGAGAGAGAGTTTGTCTTGAGACCTCTCTTCATCAATAGTTCAGCAGGGGAGATCCCGGTAAGCGTGTGGAGTCTTGTCCTGTAACTAAGCAATATGCATGACAAGCGAGTCTGCAGTGAACCCTGAGTTACACGTTTCATACTCTGCTTGATGGTTTGGACCACACGCACTGCTTGACCATTAGATGCAGGTTTGAATGGTGCTGACCTCACAGGTTTAATACCATTGAGTTTCATGAACTCTTGAAACTCCAGACTTGTGAAGCAAGATCCGTTGTCGCTCACAACAATGTCAGGCAGACCATGAGTAGCAAACATGACACAAAGACTCTCAATGGTAGCTGTGGATGTACTGGATGATATGATTGTACACTCTATCCACGTGCAATATGCATCCACCACAACAAAAAACATCTTACCCAGGAAAGGACCGGCAAAGTCGATGTGGATCCTGGACCATGGTTTGGATGGCCACGACCACAGACTCAGCGGAGATTCTGCTGGTACTTTGCTTAGCTGCATGCAAGTGTTGCACTGGAACCACACATGATTCCAGATCAGAGTCAATTCCAGGCCACCATACGTGAGACCTGGCGATGGCTTTCATTATGACAATACCGGGATGAGTGCTATGTGGATCATGTATGTAAAGTCCTGTCCCCTCAGTACAGATTCACACGAGGCATGTAGTGAAGTCAAGGTCACTCTGGACCTGCACCTTTATTTCACAGCTCTGGAATGCTGCACTTGCCTGAGATCTGCCCTTATATACCTGTCTCTTGCAAGTGCACCCCTGGCGGTAAGGTATGCTGGTGGTTACAAGTCTTTTCTTATTACAGTCATGTATAGCATGTTAGGATACAGTTATATATAATAATGTAAGATACATGACAGTCACTTTTCTAGGAGTGTCCAGTTCTCCAAAGGGATCGACCCCCGACTCTTACAAGGTCATAGGTAAAAAAAGGGATGAGGTCCTACGAAACGAATTTAAGGAGCTAGGAGCTAAATTAAAAAGTAGGACCTCAAAAGTAGTAATCTCGGGATTGCTACCAGTGCCACGTGCTAGTCAGAGTAGGAATCGCAGAATAGCGCAGATGAATACGTGGCTTGAGCAGTGGTGCAGCAGGGAGGGATTCAAATTCCTGGGGCATTGGAACCAGTTCTGGGGGAGGTGGGACCAGTACAAACCGGACGGTCTGCACCTGGGCAGGACCGGAACCAATGTCCTAGGGGGAGTGTTTGCTGGTGCTGTTGGGGAGGAGTTAAACTAATATGGCAGGGGGATGGGAACCAATGCAGGGAGACAGAGGGAAACAAAAAGGAGACAAAAGCAAAAGACAGAAAGGAGATGAGGAAAAGTGGAGGGGAGAGAAACCCAAGACAAAGAACAAAAAGGGCCATTGTACAGCAAAATTCTAAAAGGACAAAGGGTGTTAAAAAAACAAGCCTGAAGGCTTTGTGTCTTAATGCAAGGAGTATCTGTAATAAGGTTGATGAATTAACTGTGCAAATAGATGTTAACAAATATGATGTGATTGGGATTACAGAGACTTGGCTCCAGGATGATCAGGGCTGGGAACTCAACATCCAGGGGTATTCAACATTCATGAAGGATAGAATAAAAGGAAAAGGAGGTGGGGTAGCATTGCTGGTTAAAGAGGAGATTAATGCAATAGTTAGGAAAGACATTAGCTTGGATGATGTGGAATCTATATGGGTAGAGCTGCAGAACACCAAAGGGCAAAAAACGTTAGTGGGAGTTGTGTACAGACCTCCAAACAGTAGTAGTGATGTTGGGGAGGGCATCAAACAGGAAATTAGGGGTGCATGCAATCAAGGTGCAGCAGTTATAATGGGTGACTTTAATATGCACATAGATTGGGCTAACCAAACTGGAAGCAATACGGTGGAGGAGGATTTCCTGCCGTGCATAAGGGATGGTTTTCTAGACCAAAATGTCGAGGAACCAACTAGGAGGGAGGCCATCTTAGACTGGGTGTTGTGTAATGAGAGAGGATTAATTAGCAATCTCGTTGTGCGAGGCCCCTTGGGGAAGAGTGACCATAATATGGTGGAATTCTGCATTAGGATGGAGAATGAAACAGTTAATTCAGAGACCATGGTCCAGAACTTAAGGAAGGATAACTTTGAAGGTATGAGGCGTGAAATTGGCTAGGATAGATTGGCGAATGATACTTAAGGGGTTGACTGTGGATGGGCAATGGCAGACATTTAGAAACTGCATGGATGAACTACAACAATTGTACATTCCTGTCTGGCGTAAAAATAAAAAAGGGAAGGTGGCTCAACCGTGGCTATCAAGAGAAATCAGGGATAGTATTAAAGCCAAGGAAGTGGCATACAAATTGGCCAGAAATAGCAGTGAACCCGGGGACTGGGAGAAATTTAGAACTCAGCAGAGGAGGACAAAGGGTTTGATTAGGGCAGGGAAAATGGAGTACGCTAAGAAGCTTGCAGGGAACATTAAGACGGATTGCAAAAGTTTCTATAGATATGTAAAGAGAAAAAGGTTAGTAAAGACAAACGTAGGTCCCTGCAGTCAGAATCAGGGGAAGTCATAACAGGGAACAAAGAAATGGCAGACCAATTGAACAAGTACTTTGGTTCGGTATTCACTAAGGAGGACACAAACAACCTTTCGGATATAAAAGGGGTCAGAGGGTCTAGTAAGGAGGAGGAACTGAGGGAAATCTTTATTAGTCAGGAAATTGTGTTGGGGAAATTGATGGGATTGAAGGCCGATAAATCCCGAGGGCCTGATGGACTTCATCCCAGAGTACTTAAGGAGGTGGCCTTGGAAATAGCGGATGCATTGACAGTCATTTTCCAACATTCCATTGACTCTGGATCAGTTCCTATGGAGTGGAGGGTAGCCAATGTAACCCCACTTTTTAAAAAAGAAGGGAGAGAAAAAACAGGGAATTATAGACCGGTCAGCCTGACATCGGTAGTGGGTAAAAGGGTGGAATCAATTATTAAGGATGTCTTAGCAGCGCATTTGGAAAGAGGTGACATGATAGGTCCAAGTCAGCATGGATTTGTGAAAGGGAAATCATGCTTGACAAATCTTCTGGAATTTTTTGAGGATGTTTCCAGTAGAGTGGACAAGGGAGAACCAGTTGATGTGGTATATTTGGACTTTCAGAAGGCTTTCGACAAGGTCCCACACAAGAGATTAATGTGCAAAGTTAAAGCACATGGGATTGGGGGTAGTGTGCTGACGTGGATTGAGAACTGGTTGTCAGACAGGAAGCAAAGAGTAGGAGTAAATGGGTACTTTTCAGAATGGCAGGCAGTGACTAGTGGAGTACCGCAAGGTTCTGTGCTGGGGCCCCAGCTGTTTACACTGTACATTAATGATTTAGACGAGGAAATTAAATGTAGTATCTCCAAATTTGCGGATGACACTAAGTTGGGTGGCAGTGTGAGCTGCGAGGAGGATGCTATGAGGCTGCAGAGTGACTTGGATAGGTTAGGTGAGTGGGCAAATGCATGGCAGATGAAGTATAATGTGGATAAATGTGAGGTTATCCACTTTGGTGGTAAAAACAGAGAGACAGGCTATTATCTGAATGGTGACAGATTAGGAAAAGGGAAGGTTCAACGAGACCTGGGTGTCATGGTACATCAGTCATTGAAGGTTGGCATGCAGGTACAGCAGGCGGTTAAGAAAGCAAATGGCATGTTGGCCTTCATCGCGAGGGGATTTGAGTACAGGGGCAGGGAGGTGTTGCTACAGTTGTACAGGACCTTGGTGAGGCCACACCTGGAGTATTGTGTACAGTTTTGGTCTCCTAACTTGAGGAAGGACATTCTTGCTATTGAGGGAGTGCAGTGAAGGTTCACCAGACTGATTCCCGGGATGGCGGGACTGACCTATCAAGAAAGACTAGATCAACTGGGCTTGTATTCACTGGAGTTCAGAAGAATGAGAGGGGACCTCATAGAAACGTTTAAATTCTGACGGGGTTAGACAGGTTAGATGCAGGAAGAATGTTCCCAATGTTGGGGAAGTCCAGAACCAGGGGTCACAGTCTAAGGATAATGGGTAAGCCATTTAGGACCAAGATGAGGAGAAACTTCTTCACCCAGAGAGTGGTGAACCTGTGGAATTCTCTACCACAGAAAGTTGTTGAGGCCAATTCACTAAATATAGTCAAAATGGAATTAGATGTAGTCCTTACTACTAGGGGGATCAAGGGGTATGGCGAGAAAGCAGGAATGGGGTACTGAAGTTGCATGTTCAGCCATGAACTCATTGAATGACGGTGCAGACTAGAAGGGCCGAATGACCTACTCCTGCACCTATTTTCTATGTTGCTATGTTTCTAAGGTGGAGATAATACAGCGACTGCCATTACCCACTTCCAAAACAGCCCTACGATCATTCTTGGGTTTGGTGGTGTACCAAAGCAACTTTATCCCAGGCTTTGCAGAGTGTGCAAAGCCCCTGTATGATTTAATAAAACTGCAGGGTGATGACATACGCCCGGCATGAACTGATGCTCACACCCAGTCTGTGGCTAAATTAAAAACTGCAGTGATACAGGCCGCATGTCTGATCCCTCCTGATCCCATGCAGCCCTTCCATTTGGAGGTCGGGGCCACAGAGCAAAGCCTCACTGCAGTTCTGTGCCAAATGCGAGCTGATCGACTACAGTCCATTGCATATGCGTCTCGAATCCTGCAGGGGGCAGAAAAGACATATACCATATGCGAGCGCCACCTACTGGCCGTCTCCTGGTCGGTATATCACTTTACCTTTATTACTGGGTTACAGGCTGCAATCCTGCACAGCGGGGACACACCTCTGAAACTGCTGATGAAACCTGGAGATTCGCTAGTTTCCTCGCAGCGGCTCAGCAAATGGACATTGGAATTTATGGAAAGAGACCTTGATACCATTTCCAAACCCACCATCTTGCTGCCACAATTTCTGATCTATGAGGGGGACCTGCATGAATGTCTGTTACTCCTGATTAACTTTGAGACCCATCCTGTGCAGAAAGAGCCCATACAGGGTGCCCCAGATGTCTACATCGATGGGTCCTCATATCACATTGAAGGATCCCCCCACACCGGGTACGCTGTGGTATTGCCAGAAAGAACCATCCAGCGAAGATGCAACAGACAGTCTTCACAATATGCAGAAATCACCGCACTTCTAACTGCTGTAAAGGAGACCTCAGATAGACCCGTGAATATTTGGTCCGATAGTGTCTATGCTACAAACACCATGCTCTCCCTGCCCCTATACCACAAACTGACTATTGTATGATAGACGGTCCATGGGCACTGGTTACGCTTGTTTTGGTCATACCTGAAACAGCAATCCCAGCCCTGCTTCATAGAAAAGGGGGTGCACATAGTGAGGGAAATTCCAGAGCAGACAGAGCAGCCAAGGACACTGCGATTGATGGGGAGGTAGAGGATATAGTTGTTGAGCCCTGCAATGCTGTTAGCAAGGCCTCCCCAACAGATCACCTTGATTTAAAATCCCTGCAGCAGCAATACTGATCATATGCTGTAAGTGCCTGGCACGAGGAAGGCAGACCCTTCCTCAACCGACAGCCTGAGCCCCCAATACCAGACTAGCCACTGCCCCTGACTCAGATGAGCAGCTGCTGATGTTCAAAAGAAAGCCAAATGCCTGCCCGGTGGTGTGTGTTCCACCAGAGGTGGGTCAGGAACTGCTCTCTCTCCTTCACTCCCACCCCACAGCAGGGCACTATTCGGCCCTGGTAACCTTCTACAAGGCAGCATCCACAGCTTGGTGGCCTTCCATGAGGGAAACAATCGACTAATACGTGGCACGATGCCTACCGTGCCTGCAACACAATCCTCCCGCATGCACTAACCGAGCCTTGCTTCAAAGCGCACCCCCACCTCAAGGGCCATGGACTCACCTCCAGATAGACTTCATTGGGCCACTTCCACATGCCCCAGTGGTGGTGGATCAATTCCCTAAATGGATCGAAGCATGTCCCTGCCGCTCCAACACCGCAATCACAGCAGCCAAAACACTATTGGATCATGTGTTTTGTAGGTGGGGAGTAGCAGTACAAGTGGTCAGCGATCAAGGTTCACACTTTACCGGTAAAACGTTTACCCACCTGCAGGAAATGTTGGGGATAAAACACAAATTACATATAGCTCACCACCCCCAGTCATCGAGGGGTCGAAAGGGGGAACAGGATCCTCAAGTTAATGTTTAAAAAACTGTGCGCGGACCACCCCACTCAATGGGCTAACATGCTGACAATGTGCTTAATGGCAATGAGGGCCACACCTCATAGAACAACAGGGGTCTCCCCATATCAGGCCATGACGGGGAGGCTCAGGAGAACACCAGGCCAGCTAACACTAACAGGGATGGGTCCCCTGACAATGAAAACATGTAGTTCCAAGTGGCTGGAACAAGTGGTAGATCACACCGATCAGATCAATCGATTTGTGGCCACCAAATTGGGGAAGTCAAAAAGACAATTTAAAAAGTACTTTGAGAAGAAAGTGCGTCCCTGTGAACACGCGGTGGGAGACTCGGTAATGACCCCAAATTATGGGAAAAGAAGCTGCCTTTGAGCCCAGGTGGTGGGGACCGATTGAATCCCGCGGTTTATTTGATTCAGTTATCGGGGAAATAGGGTGTTAAGTACAAGAAGTGGTTTCACATTAATTAATTAAAAACTGCCAAAGAGTAAATACTGCCCTGATCTTGTTTCCCACGGACCATGTTACGGATCCTCACGATTGTCAGGACGACACTGACCACGACCGAAGCCGAGGGAAGATGGAGAAACGGGAGCTGCAGCATGACTCACGGACATTATCAATCATCAATGTGCTGTGAGAAGCGACGGTGCACTGAAGGTACGGGAAGGGGAGAGTCTCCGCTGGAGACGCTATCGGACTATAGTAAATCCCCTACACCTTACGAGATGGGGACCAAAACAGGCCACCCACTTTTCTTCCTCTCCCCCTCAATGCTTACAATATATGAGGGGTCAATAAGGATATTTCCCCCTCAAGGTGAGGAGTTTGTAAGAATAAAAGTGTTTATTAACGATTAAAATTGATTATGTCTATGTATAAATGTTAAAAGTGTAGATTAATGGAAAGGCCTGTTTGTGTTGAGATAAAATGGAAGCCCACAGATTGCCAGCATTGGCTAAGTTTTGTAAGAAACAAAATGAAAGCCCCCAGAGCTGCCGCATGTGTTTTGTGTATTGGAAAGCCATTTAAACTAATCAGAGATGGCTGAGCCAGACCAGACAGCCACATGTGTGAGGAGAGCCAATAAGAAGCTGCCCTGGAACCAAAGCCCAATCGGGAGGCTTTCTGAGGACAATGGCCTTGAGAAATATAAAAAACGCAAACCAGGAACTTTTCTCTCTCTTCTCTCCCGGCTGGACACATGGCAAAAGACCTCCTGTTGAAGACCAGCCAAATCAGCATGCCGTGTGTTCAAATCAGCCAGCAAAAGGGGCGTAACGTATATCGCTTTTTATTATAACCTCATTGTATCTCTGTTGTAACTAAGGTAAATCTATAGGATATTTGACGACTGCTATTAAATGCATGTGTGTGTTTTTAATAAATTGTGCCAATTGTTCTGAAAGAATCATCTCACTGTCAAATGTAAGCCCAGAGAGATTAGGAAATCCTACACCACCGACACCTGGGAGTCCCTGGCCAAAGACCGCCCTAAGTGGAGGAAGAGCATCCGGGAGGACACTGAGCACCTCGAGTCTCGTTACCTAGAGCATGCAGAAAGCAAGTGCAGGCAGCGGAAGGAGCGTGCGGAAAACCAGGCGCCCCATCCACCCTTTTCTTCAATGACTGTCTGTCCCACCTGTGACAGAGACTGTAATTCTCATATGGGACTGTTCAGTCACCTGAGAACTCTTCGAGAGTGGAAGCAAGTCTTCCTCGATTTCGAGGGACTGCCTATGATGATGATGTTTTGAGGTGTCCACTGTATATGTTCCACATCTCTGAGCCATATAGGAGGACAGGTATCACTACAGCCTTGTAGACCATAAGCTTGGTGCCAGGTTTGAGGTCCTGGTCTTCGAACACGCTCTTCCTCAGGCGACTGAAGGCTGCACTGGCGCACTGGAGGTGATGTTGGACCTCGTCATCGATGTCTGGCCTTGCTGATAGTAGGCTCCCGAGGTATGGAAAGTGGTCCACGTTGTCCAAGGCCGCGCTGTGGATTTTGATGACTGGGGGGCAGTGCAATGTGGCGGGGCAGGTTGGTGGAGGACCTTTGTCTTACAGATGTTTAGTGTAAGGCCCATGTTTTCGTATGCCTCGGTGAAGGTGTTGACGATGGCTTGGGGTTTGGCCTCTGAATGTGCGCAGACAGAAGCATCATCCGCCTACTGTAGTTCGATGACAGAGGATGGGACAACCTTGGATCTAGCCTGAAGGCGACTAAGGTTGAACAGGTTCCCAGTGGTTCTATAGTTTAGTTCCACTCCAGCAGGGAGCTTGTTGAGCGTGAGATGGAGCATTGCAACGAGGAAGATCATGAAGAGCATTGGTGCGATGATGCAGCCCTGCTTGACCCCGGTCCAGACATGGATTGGGTCTGTGGTGGATCCATTGGTTAGGATCATGGCCTGCATGTCGTCGTGGAGCAGGCGGAAGATGGTGACAAACTTTTTGGGGCAACCGAAACAGAGGAAGATGCTCCATAATCCCTCGTGGTTGACAGTATCAAAGGCCTTTGTGAGGTCAAAGAATCAGGCACTAAGCTTATGGTCTACAGGGCTGTAGTGATACCCGCCCTCCTATATGGCTCAGGGACGTGCGCCATATACAGTAGACACCTCAAAGGGCTGGAGAAATACCACCAACACTGTCTCCGCAAGATCCTGCAAATCCCCTGGGAGGACAGATGCGCCAACGTCTGTGTTCTCGATCAGGCCAACAACCCCAGCATCAAAGCACTGACCACACTCGACCAGCTCTGCTGGGCGGGCCACATTGTTCGCATGCCCAACACGAGAGTCCCAAAGCAAGCGCTCTATTCGGCACTCCTACATGGCAAGCGAGCCCCAGGTGGGCAGAGGAAATGTTTCAAGGACACCCTCAAAGCCTCCTTGATAAAGTGCAACATCCCCATCGGCACCTGGGAATCCCTGGCCCAAGACCGCCCTAAGTGGAGGAAGAGCATCCAGGAGGGCGTTGAGCACCTCGAGTCTCGTCGCCAAGAGCATGCAGAAAACAAGCGCAGGCAGTGGAAGGAGCATTAGGCAAACCAGACTCCCCACCCACCCTTTCCTGCAACCACTGTCTGTCCCACCTGTGACAGAGGCTGTAATTCCTGTATTGGATTGTACAGTCACCTGAGAACTCACTTTTAGAGTGGAAGCAAGTCTTCCGTGATTTCGAGGGACTGCCTATGATGATGAATGTATGCACCTATGAGCATTCTCAGAGGCTTGTGGAGCTGTTGCACTGTGAGTGGCTTAGCCAGTCACATGATGTTCACTGTTGTATATGCAGAATATGGATGTACTCTCTGTGTAGTCACTGCATAAGATGGAGACTTGTTTACCTGATGTACTGCCAATAAGGTTTACACTGTATATACATGCTGACATCACTAGAGGGTGCAACTGGTGGAGACTGGGGGGTTTACTGCCCTGGTGCAGGGCCCAGTATAAAAGGCTGCACACCGTACTTGTGCCTCTCTCTGGAGTTACGAATAAAGGACCAGGGTCACTACAGTTTGAGTACAACACATTGCCTTGTGGAGTTATTCATAAGTACATTACAGACATAACATTCACAAGGCTCAATAAAACACCAGTTAATTGAGTTCAGGTTCTCCATGATGAGGTGTGCAGTTATGAGCTTGGTGGATAAGCTGGTAGTGGTCAGTTTGATTTTTAAGCCTTTGTTAATAAACCAGCTATTTATTTACAGTAAATGAAAAGTGTTGCTATGAATTCTTAAGCAAGGAACCCATGAAGCAAATACACTACAGTTATCGACCTGAAACGTTAACTCTGTTTCTCTCTCCACAGATGCTGCCTGACCTGCTGAGTATTCCCAGCATTTTCTGTAGATCTCTCAATATTTTTGTGGAAGTGAACTTTGTGCAAGGACCATAGGCACGAGCCACTGTCACTTTGAGCTGTGTTGCATTACTTAGATAACTGGGTGTCAAAATTGATTTGCAAAATATCTCCATTTTGGATTTGTGAAATTGAATTTGAACCGGAATATATAAAATGTTGTACAGAGTCCAGCAACATGGTCCAGATAGTATTGTTCTTGCGAATTAAAGCTACGGGGCCCTTATGCAAAAAAAAATCAGCATTGTTTCATTTGTGGGTGACATCACTATGATTAAAATGACCCATGGTCCTGTGCCCACTCAAAGAAGAGAGTTAGCCAAAGATGTTACATAAAAACAACCCCTTTTAAGATTCTTTGTGGTCCTCTAAGATTTGGTTTTGAACAGTTCACTTTATGTAAAATCATGTTCGAAGAAGTAGACCAGGATGACAATAAGGTTGTCTGGAAGTGCACATAGAGAACTGATGGTCTTATTACTGTCTGTAGAAGTGATTGAGGAAAAGGATTCGCTGAATGATATAATGATTAAGCTTCCAAATGGACTTGCAAATATGGAAACCCTTGCAGATAGAGCACACTTCAAATTTGGCCTTATTAAAAACGTTCTCAGCTATGGGGGCATGAGCGGATTTTGGCGTAATCGGACTGAGTTGGAAGGAAAGTTTAGTAGAACCCAAACCTTTCAGTGTTGAAAAGAGTTGATTGAGAGGAGACCTTGTAGAGGTATATAAAATACTAAGTAGAATAGAAAAGGATATGAAGTTAAAGACAAGTGCGGGATAAAGACAGAGGAACAAACTGATAAACGCTAAGTTCAGAACTGATGTCACAAAACACTTCTGCACACAATGGGGCTGAAATTGCTCCTCCTGATAAGGCCTCTGATTGGCGGAGATCGGCGACCACGGGGCGGCGTGGAATGGCCGCCGACTCTCCGTGCAGGCGGCGCCAATTTAGAAATTGCCCTTCCTCAGGAGCGGAGTGTTGTCCCGGACTGCTCCGCCCGTTTTCTCGCTGCGGCATGGCAGGGACTCTCTCGCGAAATTACCCTCCCGAAATTGATCCTTACCCGAAATTGCCCCACCGGAGCCGTGCCACCACAGGCCGGTGCCCCCGACAGCTTGTGCTGTCGATGCACTTTGTGTGAAATGGCAGCATGGCCGCCCTTAAAGGGGAGGGCACAATGCCATGTTATTTCTTTTGACGGGCGACTGCCAGGTCAGCCCGACAATTATAGCACGGGTTCAGCTGGGCCGCCCACAGGCAGCCTGACACACCCTCTTGCGTGCCAGGCCCCTGGCCCGACTGAAACCCTCCCTGGTGGCCCAGTGGACCTAACTGAAAACTCTGCAGAGTTCACAGCAGCTCTTTCCTTGAGCTGAAGGGGAGAGATGTTGTGACGCGCCAGCGCGATGACACCATCAGCATGGCGCTGATGACTGACAGCTGCGGACACTCTGTCTCGCCCCCACTTCCGCCCCGCTAGTGACGGCTACTCCGCTCCGCTCCCATTTCCACCCCCATAATGATCCACTTCCGCCCCGCTGGGAAAAAAACCCCGAGAAGCTGAATTTCGGCGGTTTGGCTGCCGCATCCATTGCGCCGGCCAAAACACGTCAAAAACAGTAGGTGCACCCCGTTTGCGGCGGAGGGCAATTTCTACCCCAAAGAGTGATCAATATCTGCAGTGGTCTCTGTGTGGGCTGGAGACACAACTATTGAATCATTCAAGAGGCAATTGGATATTGTGATAGAAGCGGGATGTAGGTTTTTGTTAAAGGATGGGCTGAATGGCCTCCATCTGCACTGACCTTTCTGATATAGTCTGCATGAACCCCCAAGTTAAACAATTTTTTGCTTTAAAAAGGCACAGGCAGAAGGTGAATTAATATGGTAAACAATTATTTACCTTATTGAATGCTTCTAAATTAACTAAATACTCTGTTCAGAGTACCACGTCGGATGTGTATATAAAAAGCCCATTGGCGAGCCCGTTTGGTGAATGTTTGGAAGAGGACTATGGGGGAGAGCTTGAAGCTATCTGAGGTTAGTGAACTTTATAATAATTTGACAAAATGTCTGCCCACACTGCCTGCCTAAATACCTGAGTACTTCCAGCATTTTCTGCTTTTATTTAAGGTAAAAGGGGAGAGATGAGTGTTACAGACCTGGAAGAGATGATTCGGTCCATTGTGTCAGTGCTCTTTGAACTCGCTGTCCAAATTATACCACTCTTTCCCCACAGCCCTGCTATGTTTGCCCCTTCAAGCATTTATCCAATTCCCTTTTGAAAGTTATTATTGAATCTGTTTCCACCACCGTTTCGGGAAGTGCTTTCCAGATCACAACACCTCACTGCGTAACAGAAATTCTCATCTCACCTCTGGCCAATTACCTTAAATCTGTTTCCACTGGTTACCAACCCTTCCGCCAGTGGAAACAGTTTTTCCCTATTTACTCCTCATAATTTTGATCGCCTCTATTAAATCTTCCCTTAACCTTCTCTGGAGAACAACCCCAGCTTCTCTAGTCTCACCACATAACTGAAGCCCCTCATCCCTGGTACCATTCTGGTAAATCTCCTCTGCACCTTCTCCAACGCTTTGACATCCTTCCTAAAGTATGGTTCCCAGAATTGGACACAATACTCCAGCTGAGGTCTAACTAGTGATTTACAGATCATCAAAAAAGTTAGGAATGTGGTCTCATTATATGTTGAGAGTATGAGGGAATTTGTGCTTAGGGACCATCAACTTACTGATAAGAAGTGAGACTCATATCATCCCTGTTATGTTGATAGCACTGAGCTGTAATGGTACCTTTCTTTGTACGAAGCTTTTAACATATTCCATAAACAAATAAAAAATGTCGATGATAGAAAGAGTGGATGTTTAGAGCTGTTAAAAATCATTGCAAAATACTTCTGGAGCGATGCGAGCTGAGGTAAACTGTATGATTATTGAAGTGGAAACTAAATCCCTCGGAGCCACAGGATTGGTTCTGCCGATGCACTGGAGACTAAACTCGGGTTAACTGGGGTGAATGTGAAAAAGAAATTGAAAACCAATAAAATGATTTACTCTGTGGTAAGTAAATCGGAGAGTGACGTACTTCAAAATTTACATTTAAATATTTCTACATTCCAAGTGGAGAAAATTCAGTTCACATTTTACACTTAATGTCAATTTGTTTTATCTCACAACACTCCTATGAAGCACCTTGGGACATTGCACTATGTTGAAGGTGCTATATAAACACAAGTTGTTAATCTTCTAAATTGTAAATGAAGATTTTTTTAAGGACTATGGGGAGAAATCTAACATAGTTGCACTAATTTTACAGGCATAAAATGGGCACAACGACGATTAATTTAGCAGAGCGACAGGCTGCAGCCCAGTTGCGTGGGCATTCGATTCGCCACTAAATTTGTGCAATATTGAAATATGAGTCCCGCGCCGATTTCTGGGAAAATCGTTTAAACTAGTTGGAGCTCGCGTTGTGCATACACGGACTTACTTTTCAGGCTCTACAGCTGCTTAACCAGCAGCTCTTAAAAGCCAATGGACAAAACACGATCTAGGGGTACAGGACAGCTCATAGTTTAAAAAAAAACCTGGAACTGGGATCAATAATTAAAATTCCGTTTTTTAAATAAAGGCCAGATTAACGATGAACAAAAATGAAAATTTCCAGAGGCAGTGAGAGGTCAGTAGACACAGTGATGCACTGAACAGAATGATTAATTAAATTAGATTCCCGTATTCCAAATGTTGGCTCTCCTTTAAATGTTGGCTTGGACTCAATCTCTTCTGTACTCTGTCACTGGCTTTGACGTGCTTCCTAAAGTAAGATCTCAAAAGATGGCAAGCATGTGTTTTAAAAGCCTGTAGGATGACGGACTGTCAGAGTGACGTAAACGGTGGCACAATCATAGAATCATAGAATGATACTTCACAGATGCAGGCCATTCAGCCCATTATGCCTCTTTGATAGAGCTAGCCAATTGATTCCAGTCCCCTGCTCTTTCCCCATAGCCCTGTAATTATTTTCCCCTTCAAGTAGTTATCCAATTCTTTTTTTGAATATTGACGTCAAAGTAAAGAATAAATTAGAATAGGAGACAGTGCAACCCATTGTAATTTCATCACTATGAGGGGAGGGGGTAAAACTGAAAGTGAAATGGCTATGCACAGTTGTGTATTTGGAATATAAAGCCATAGCTTCCAAAGTGTCGAGGCTCCCTTGGCCCAATTCTTCTTCTTCAGTTTTACAGGCAAGAACCCCAAACTCCTCAGTGACGTCTGTGTCTGATTCATACCAAGCTCCCAGAGGTGAAAGAAGTGTTTACGAACCTATTGCACCATCCATCATCATTCCCTGTCTCTTTAAGAAGTGGATTAAATTGGAGCCTGAATTACCGCTTACTTCCGTGGCTTGATTTACCACTCTGATCAAATGTCAGGGACCTTCAATTCCCAGTGGAAGAATATACAAAAGTAAATGAGATTGTCAGCTGTAATCCGCTTACCACATTTCCCATTAATTTCACTGTCACCTGTTAAGCGCCAACACCCTGATTATCAGTGAAGCTCAGATTTCATTCATTAAATGAATCAACATAGAATTCAGTAATAATTCCTCACGGTAAAATAAGTTTGCTCTTCCTGATTAACCTTAACAACTCGCGCATTGTAATCTGTTTTAGGCACTCTGAATAATGGCAAATATCACATTATTCCTTTCAAACTGTTTTATTGTGAGATTAAAAGGAAAAAATCACCGAGGCTGGAAAGCTTGACATATAAAAAACTAAACTGGAAATGTGCAGCGAGTCAGTAAGCACCTGAAAGGGAAAGATGGATTCATGCCTCCGATGGAAGCCTTCCTCAGACTCGGTATGTTTAGGCTGGAGAGTCTCTTTATAGGACTGATCAATAGAAAGAGAAGAGGGAGCAATAGGTGGAGAGCAAGACCACAAAAAAGAGGCATCTAATGTATTTGATGGCCTGCAAATGGGTAGAGATGTAAAGTGACTGCTCATCCTTAGCTACTTCAACCTACACCTAAATTTGGGGCTCTTGTCTCTGTAAAACTGCAGGAAGAATGACAGAGCCCAGGGGCTTAGATACCTCTCCTCTGAATTCTCCATCCTTCTCTTCTCACTCAACATCATCCTGCACATGAACTCTCCACATACGGTCACCCTTTGATCCTGACTGACTCGCAGGTCTATGTGTGGCAAGGTTATTCTACCCAGCTCTGTACCCATCACACCCTGTTTGTGTCTGCTTTAAGAACATAAGAAATGGAGTAGGCCCTACAGCCCCTCGAGCCTGCTCTGCCATTCAATAAGATCACGGCTGATCATTGTCATGTATGTTTGCTTGGGGTTACTAGCCACCAGGTGGCGCGACTGTCGGAGGTCATTGGGTTGTACACATAAAAGGCAAGCCACCATGTAATGTATTCACTTTGGGCCCGAATAAAGCAGAGCCAGGTTTGTACCTGTGTTAGTTTACAGTATTCAGTCTATCAAGTTATTACATACATAACATTTGGTGATGAGGTAACTTAAGAACCTTTGCATGCAAAAATAAGCACAATTGGAATTCTGGAGAGATTCGTGGAGGGAGAGGACTGGGCAGATTTTGTAGCTCACCTGAACCAGTAATTTTTGGCCAACAAAATGGAGGAACCCACTGACGCAATTAGGCGCAGGGCGGTCTTCCTCATGGTTTGCGGTCCGAAAATCTATGGACTCATAAAGAATCTTCTCTCACCTGCAAGTCCAACGGACAAGGACTATGAGGAATTGTTTGCTCTGGTACGTGACCATCTCAAACCAGAAGAAGGCATCATCATCGCATGATATCGATTCTACAAGCACGTTCGTTCTGAGGGCCAGAATGTGTCGGAATTCGTTACTGACCTAAGACGCCTAGCTGGACCGTGTAAGTTCGAAAACGCTTTGGGAGACATGCTGCGGGACTTCTTTGTAATCGGCATCAACCACGAGGTGCTTCTGCGTAAGCTACTGGTGGCGGAGACGCTGGATTTGAGCAAGGCCATCACGATTGCCCAGGCTCGCATGACGACGGACAAACACTTAAAGCAGATATCATCGAAAAATCGGAACTCAGCAAGTATTGTAAACAAGCTAGTATCGTCGTTTGGCAGAGCTACGTATGGAAAGGCCTACTCGACAGCGTATGCGAAACCTGTGGCTGCTCAAAGTCCGCCAACGGGAATGAATCCGATTTCACCGTGTTGGCGTTGTGGGGGCAATCATTGGCCTCATCAGTGTCGGTTTAAACAGTACTTTTGTAAAGGCTGTTTGAGACTGGGGCATCTCTAGCGCATGTGTCCGCAACAGAGCAAGCGTGCTGCGACACACCGCATGGAGGATGATGACCAACATAGCGCGGATCTGGATATGCAATCCGAGATACCAGAGGAGGAAGTGTATGGACTGTATTCGTTCCTAACAAAGAGCCAACCGATAAAGGTTAATGTAAAACTTAATGGTGTGCCGGTATCGATGGAATTAGACATGGGTGCGAGTCAATCAATAATGAGCCAGAGGACATTCGACAAGCTTCGGGACACTAAGGCTGTGAGGCCTAAGCTGAGTGCAGTCAATGCGAAGTTGTATACGTACAAAGAACTCATAACGGTGATTGGCAGTGCAGTAGTCAAGGTGGTACGATGGTGCGGTTCATGATTTACCGTTATGGATTGTTCCAGGCAATGATCCAATGCTGTTCGGCAGGAATTAGCTAGAAAAAATCAAATGGAATTGGAACGATCAAAACGTTGTTGTCGGAGGATGATACTCCATGTGCTCAAGTGCTGAGCAAATGCCCCTCACTGTTGAACCAGGCATCGGCAAATTCAAGGGAGCCAAGGTGCAGATCCACGTGGATTCGGATGCAAGACCCGTCCATCATAAAGCTCAGGCAGTTCCATACATGATGAGGGAGAAGGTCGAAATCAAACTCAACAGACTCTAGCGTGAAGGGGTCATATCACCGGTCGAATTTAATAAATGGGCCAGCCCCATTGTTCCTGTGTTGAAGAATTATGGCACTGTCAGGATTTGTGGAGACTATAAGGTTACGAGTTTCGAAACAGGATCAATACCCGTTACTGAAGGCTGATGACCTGTTTGCAACCGGGGGGAAGTTGTTCACTAAATTGGATCTGACGTCGGCCTACATGACACAGGAGCTGGTCGAGACGTTGAAGAAACTTACGTGCATCAACACCCATAAAGGACTGTTTATCTACAACAGGTGTCTTTTTGGAATTTGCACGGCTGAAGCCATATTTCAGAGGGACATGGAGAGTCTACTGAAGTCCGTCCCTAGAACCGTCGTGTTCCAAGATGACATCCTGGTCACAGGTCGTGACACCGAGGAACATCTGAACAACCTGGAAGAGATTCTACATCGTCTGGACAAAGTGGGACTCAGACTGAAATGCTCAAAGTGGTTTTCATGGCACCAGAAGTCGAATTCCTGGGGAGGAAAATTGCTGCTGATGACATCAGGCCTACGGACTCAAAAACCAAGGCCATCAAAAATGCACCCAAGCCTCAGAATGTGACGGAGCTGCGTTCATTCCTTGGTCTACTCAACTACTTCAGTAATTTCTTATCTAGATTGAGCACTGTATTAGAGCCACTGCACATGCTGCTCAGAAAAGGTGACAACTGGGTTTGGGGTGCATCTCAAGACAGAGCTTTTGAGAAAGCTACTAATCTGCTTTGCTCTAACAAGCTGCTGGTACATTATGATCCGTGTAAGCGTCTAGTATTGGCCTGTGATGCTTCGTCATATGGAGTTGGTTGCGTGCTCCAACAAGCTAATGAGTCGGGCAAATTACAAACTGTTGCATATGCTTCCAAAAATGTGTCAAAGGTGGAAAGAGCCTACAGCATGGTAGAAAAGAAGAATTTTCCTGTGTGTATGGGGTTAAAAAGATGCATCAGTACCTGTTTGGTCTTCGGTTTGAACTGGAAACAGATCACCAGCCACTCATTTCATTGTTTTCGGAAAACAAAGGTATCAATACCAATGCATCATCCTGCATCTAGAGGTGGGCGCTGACATTATCTGTCTATGATTATATCATTCGCCATAGACCTGGCACCGAGAATTGTGCCGATGCACTGAGCCGTGTGCCGTTGCCCACACTGGAGGTGGAAACGCCACAACCTGCAGACCTACTGTTAGTCATGGATGCTTTTGAAAGTGAAGACACCCCTGTCACGGCTCAATAAGTTAAGACCTGGACCAGCCAGGACCTGATATTATTGGTTGTGAAACGTTGTGTCCTTAGTGGTGATTGTCTGCCATACCCAAGCAAATGGGTGATGAGACCAAACTTTACAACCGTCGCAAAGATGAACTATCCATTCAGTCAGATTGTTTACTGTGGGGTAATCGTGTTGTTATGCCTCAGAAAGGCAGAGAGAAATTTGTACATGATCTATAAAGCACGCATCCCGTTATTGTAATGATGAAAGCCGTTGCCAGGTCTCATGTATGGTGGCCTGGAATTGACTCTGATCTGGAATCATGTGTGCATCAGTGCAACACTTGCATGCAGCTTAGTAAAGCACCAGTGGAGTCTGTGGTCATGGCCATCTAAACCATGGTCCAGGATCCACATCGACTTTGCAGGTCCCTTCCTGGGAAAGATGTTTATAGTTGTGGTGGATGCATATTCCAAGTGCATAGAGTGTATAATCATGTCATCCAGCACATCCACAGCTACCATTGAGAGCCTGCGTGTCATGTTTGCTATTCATGGTCTGCCCTACATCGTTGTAAGCGACGATGGGCCTTGCTTCACTAGTCTGGAGTTTCAAGAGTTCATGAAACTCAATGGTATCAAACCTGTGAGGTTAGCACCATTCAAACCCACATCTAATGGTCAAGCAGAGCGTGCTGTCCAAACCATCAAGCAGAGTATGAAACGTGTAACTCAAAGTTCACTGCAGACTCACTTGTTATGCATATTGCTTAGTTACAGGACAAGACCCCAAGCGCTTACCGGGGTCTCCCCTGCTGAACTATTGATGAAGAGAGGTCTCAAGACCAGGCTCTCTCTTGTCCACCCTGATTTGAACGATCATGTTGAATAACAGATGTCAAAGTCAGCAGTGGTATCATGATCGCGCTGCTGTGTCACGTGACATTTCTGTTAACGATCCTGTGTATGTACTAAATTATGGTCAAGGTCCCAACTGGATCGCCGGTACTGTTACGGCCAAGGAGGGTAACAGAGTGTTTATCGTCAAACTCAAGAATGGGCAAACATGCAGGAAACATGTCGATCAGATAAAGCTACGGTACACGGATGAACCGGAACAGTCTGAGGAAGACACAATCAGTGACCAACCAACCTACCCTCAGTCATCAGAGGACTCCGCCGTCATCAATGAATCTGGACTTTCAATCCCTGACATGGTCATTGTCACTCCCATCAGATCGGCCCCAGCCCCCAGTCATAACAGACTCAGAACGCTCGCCCAAGGCTGGAGTTGAACTGAGACGATCAACTCGGGAGCGGAAAGCCCCGGACCATCTCAATTTATAAAAAGACTGTTACTAATATCTTAAAGGGGGATATTGTCATGTATGTATGCTTGGAGTTACTAGCCACTAGGTGGCGCGATTGTCGGAGATCAGTGGGCTGTACGCTCATGTGTGCGGCCCAGGTGTAAAAGGCAAGCCATCATATAATGTAATCACTTTGGGCCCGAATAAAGTAGAGCCAGGTTTGTACCTGTGTTAGTTTACAGTATTCAGTCTATCGAGTTATTACATACATAACATTCATGGCTTTCTGTTATGCCCACTGCACTAAGACCATACTGACCGAAGTGACCAATGATATTCGGTGTGTTATTCTTTCTTTTGCTCCTCAAGCTCTTTATAATCTTCAATTTAATCGATGACCGTATCCTCTTCCTCTGTGGCTTACCTCCATGGAACTGTGTTTACATGGTTCCATTTATATCTGTCCCAACGTACTGTCACACTGCCTGCAATGATGTCTCCTCCGATGGCCCTCCAGAATGTGCCAAATATCTATCTTCTGACCCTTTCCTATTCTTCATCTATATGCTGCCTCTCATTGACGACCATAAACATGGCTTCAGCTTTCATTTATACATTGATGATAAATTTATCACTGCCTGTCAACAGCAAGTTCCGGATGAGTCAATTTTTTATCCACTCAACGCTGAAAACCATCCTGTCTGACTCTCCAGAAACTGCACATTTTAGCGTCTGAATCCATCTCACTTTCTGGCTGCACGCCAGGTGAACCTGATAGTGCGCATCCTTGGGGTCATGTTTGATCCTGAACCACTGCTTGTGTCCACCTCTAATACTGACTGCCTCGTTTCTATCTTACCCCCACCACCTTTAAATCCTTCATTGATGCATTCATCTCCCCCCCAGGGTAACATTCTCCGCTGTTTTCTTTGCTGGCTTCCCAAATTCCACCCTACACAAACTCCAACTCATTCAGAATTGAGCTGCCAATATCTTACCCTATACTAATCTCTCACTCCTGTCCTTGCCAACCAGATCCATTGGCTCCTGATTCTCCAGCTCATTGGCTTCAAATTCCTCACTTTCATTTACAAATCTCTCGATGGTCTCACCATCCATTCAGTCTTCTGGAATACTAGTCCCGGAACATAACAGGGGGGAAAATTGCGGTCGGAGGTTTCCTTCGTACGAATGCATCCGACCCGAAAAAAAATCCACGGAACTACCTGACAGTCCTGGAGAAACATAGGATTCCGGTCTGAAGCCTTCAATCACTGCGCAGCGTACGGGGATCTGTCTTCCACACACGGACGTCTATGTTGCAATCACGTGGACCGCCAATCACAAACTAGTATTCCCATTGACAAAAACTTGTTTATACGAGTTCCCATTACTATCAATGAGAATATCCCCCTAAAACACCGAAACACAGCACAGTAAATAAATAAAACACCCCACATATTTAAAATTAATTGAAATTAAATGTGATTAAATGTTTTAGAAAAAAAATATATTTTGTAATTTAAAAAAATATGTTTTAACAGGGTTAAAAATAAACTTGCCTTAATGGACAGGGCTTTTAAAATAAAAAGGAATGATTACATTAAATTTTTCTATTTTTTAAAAGTGTTTTACTGGTAAAAGCAGGCGCATAGCTTACTTTTACCAGGCGTAAAAGTTTGAAGAACATTCGGCGGGCATGAGTTGGGCAAATAGCCCAATCTGTGCCCCACGGGCGTCCTTCCTGCGGGGATGCGTAGGGTCTGTCTGAAGAAATTTTGACAGATCGGAAAAACCGCATAACGCCCCGAAAACCAGTTTTTGCGAGGCACTTCATACACTCCCAGCGAGGCCACAATTCTCGGCCCAACATCTACACCAATGTACCCCTAGTTGAACAAAATGATCCTATGTAACATTTGGGGGTTCTGCAGCAGTTGCCTATTTCAAAGGTGTCACCGTGATTTGAAGTAGCAAAGTAGTGGCAGGATTTACACATTCAGGTGCACTCTGCTGGAGACTACTGATTAATTTGGTAGCCAGATCCTGACTAACATGAAAAGATATGTCAAGGATCGATGTAGTTATCTTAAAGACAAACCCTGTTACTATAATGTTTTTCTTTAGCACATCTTAGTGAGTGATCTGAGTGTGCATACAATTATTTGGACCAGCTGGACCTGTCAGTAGCCCAAGGATTGACTGTCATTGCTACTTTCTCTGAAAAACAAAATAAGAAGCCATGAAAGTCTTTTGCTGATACATTTTGGTTGCATGTGATCGCTAAAGGACACCATATCCTTTCTAGTTTGTAGGGTCAGTATTCTCAAGGATAATCACTGAGGGGCTACATGAACCGAGTAGAATTGAATCTTTATGGTTAGAGAGATTTGTTCTCGAGCCACTGGGAAACGTTTGTCATATTCTCAATTAATTCTTTTAAACAGTTTTAGTTGATTTGTGAAGCTATAATTAAACTATCTCATCAGCGTATAAAACAGCTTTGGCATCTAATGCACCTTAGGGAGGCTGTTACTGTCATAACTGGAAAGTGATGGTGCTGGAACAGAGCCCCAAGAGAGTCCAATTTTGACTGGGCTTACATTAGACAATGCATTTTGGATTTTAGTCCCTGGAGGTCTTTTTCCCTCGATATGAATGCAATCACTCTATGACTGTCAGATAAAACAAATTCCTTCAGGCTATTACGATGATTCTGAAAAGCTTTTGTGAAAGCAAAGAGTGTAATTTCATATAGAGCCCAGTCCAGTGACTTACAACAGATCCAATTCTTTGGAGTTTGCAAAGACAGTTTCACCTCCTTTATCTACTAATACAAGCACTGTTACAGTATGTGAAGTTAACTCTTGAAAATTTATATAACATTAATGGATTTCTCGTGGCATTGTCCATTTGAAAGTCAGGTCAAAGCTCGTTATCCTCATCGTGCAGTACCAACACTGTAGACTGAACCATGGGAGTCTGCAGCTTCTGGAGCTGATAAAGCTCCACCCAGTGGTAGATGTGTGCAGCTGTATGCCTGACTATGTGACAGGCCACCTTATAATGGAACAATCCTATTATGTAGCCTTCAGCTGCCTTGGTCTTCAGCTCTGGAATTCCCTCCCTAAACCTCTCCGCCTCTCTACATCTCTCTCTCCTCCTTTAAGACGCTCTTTAAAACTTACCTCTTTGACCAAGCTTTTCGTCACCTGTCGTGAGATCTCCTTATTTGGTTCAGTGTCCAATTTTGTTTGATAACACTCCTGTGAAGAGCCTTGGGATGTTTTGCTACGTGAAAGGTGTTAGATACATGCAAGTTGTTACTGTACCTGGAGAGAATGGTGATCCTCAAATAAAGAGTGTGTGACATGCAGAGCAAATTTATTGTAGCGATGGTCTCAGCTATAAGGATCAGTACTCGTACACAGAAACCAAGCGATGGAACAAGGCCTATAGCGCAGGACACCAGCAAGGGTGAAGCATGACAAAGAAGATGCAATAAATCAATAGTATTGTTTGATGACACCAAATTTAAGTGTTAGAAGCCAGATTATAGGAGGAAAGGGAAGCTGGAACAAGTAAGGAATTCCAGTTTTATCACAGTAGGATAGAAGGAAGAAAATGAAAGGAAAGACAAAGGATGGGTTAAAGTAGGGGAATTCAACACGGGAACAATTCAATGAGATGGAAAGGTGTGTATTTGGAACTTAGGAAGTGCAAAGGTTAGATCAACAATAGTGGTATTTATTTCAACGAGGTTTGGGGCAAGACAGAAGCAAATGGTTGACCATCAGGTGTCAAGCTTTTGTTTAAGCAGAATGATAGGATAAAATGGGTGGTTGGCCTGTTTGCCACTGTGGCATGAATATTAAGAAGATCGTAATGTTATAAAATATCACGGGTGAATTCCATTTTCAGTTCTTCATTGCCATGCCAATGTGATAATCCAAATTGTTTTGTGTAGACAGGTTGCCTCACAAGCTCAAACAGTTGCATGCTTGATTCCTAGGCGAGTGTTCAGTTCCCCCCCAGACTCTTCAAAGTCACTTGTCTCAGTTGAATGAATGTCATTATTCCTCAATTGGGTAGTGCATGGAAATGAAGTGGAGAGGAAAAGACAGACATGAATCAGTTTGCGTTGCTTGAATCACAACACTGACTGAATAATTGTAATGTGGCATTAATCAAGCTCGTGAATAACCTTCTGACTACTTAATGAATGTTACCGCCCAGCTTGTTCGCGATGAAGACTAAAGGTGTACAGTTTTCACGGGCAGCATTTCTTCCGTGGAGTCAGGGGACCCCATGAAATGAATCACATTTTTATGTTCATTTCAGGAGAGAGATTTCACAGGGCAGCCGGTGACATCACAGAGCCACGCGTACTCTGTGACAAATGCATCACACAGAGAATAGCCAGCTCCAGCAATAAGGAGTCCGCGAGGGGAGAAAAGTCTAACAGCAACCTGAGCAACTATGACAACAGCAAGGGGGGGGGGGGGGGGAAACAAACAAAAAATCTGCAAAATGAAAAATATAGTTCTCCAAAATAAATTTTAAAATACTGCTTGCGAGATTGTACTGTAATTTGCCTTCATCTGAAGAAAATGAGTAAATACGGAATGAGTGTATGGTGAAGCTGACTTGATATATCAGATCTCATAAGAGTCTGAGAGTTTTTCATTTCTTTCAGTGTCATTGCATAAACCTGCCTCTCTTGATAAACTATCCTCCATCTATTTACTGACCGAGCCACCCTAACGAAAAATATAATGCTGTAATATATTTTCTTCCTGCTCCAGTGCTGAGTTATACATATGGCTCTCGGGCATCTTAATAGCTTAATCTGCCTGCCTCCATTCTCTAATATATATGTCGTGCAGGATATCCTTACTGGGTGCCATTTTAATGAAAAATGACTTGGCAAATCTTTTTTTATTTGTTTAGAAATACCTGATGCAACTGTGTGCATTACATGAAAATGCTTCATTGTGTCAGTGCCACGTGATTTCGTGCTGAGTCGAAGCCCAAACAGAGCTGTAAGTGGAATACTTGTAAATGGGCCATTAAGAGATAATTCAAAAGGAAATAACCTGCAATTGCTGTGCCCTTCACAGCTGCTCTGTCTGCACCTGAAAGGAGGAAAGGCAACAGACTGAAATTCGATGGTGTTGGACCCATTTTTCAGGCACAAAACAGGCGCCTAAGCATCCAATGTGTGTGGTCATTGTGAGCTGGAAGTGTGCCTTCCACCATATTGGATCATTTACAGTAGAGGAAGAGGATAACATGCCAGAAATCCCAAGGAAACTAATATTGAATCAGGGACAGGGACTCAATAAAATTAACCTAAGTAATGAAGAAAATAATGGCACTAAAGAGTGACAAATCCAACCCAGGGTTTTAAAGGAAGTAGATGAGCACATTGCAGATGCCCCAACTATAATCTTCCAAAGTTCTCTCGATTCAGGAACCATTCCTTTTAGATTGAAAAATCGCTCATGTCACTCCGCTATTTAAGAATGGCGAGAGAGGGACACGGAATTATAGACCAGTTAGCCTAATATCTGTTGTCGGGAAATGGCTAGAGTCTATAATTAAGGATAGGGTGTCTGAACACTTTGGAAATTTTCAGTTGATCAGGGAGAGCCAACATGGATTTGTAAAAGATAGGTCATGCCTGATAAACCTGATTGCATTTTATGAGGAGGTGACTAAAGTAGTGGACAGGGGAATGACTAAGGATGTTATTTATATGGACTTCCAGAAGGCATTTGATAAAATCCCACATAAGAGACTTAACTAAGGTAGAAGCCCACAGAATTGAGAACAAATTATTGACCTGATTAGGAAGTTGGCTGAGCGGTAGGAGACAGGCTGTAGGGATAGTGGGAAGGTACACAAATTGGCAGCATGTGACTCGCGGTGTCCCGCAAGGGTCTGTGTTGGGCCTCAACTATTCACATTATTTATTAACGACTTAGATGATGGTATAGAAAGTCATATAATCCAAACTTGCCGATGACACAAAGATAGATGGCATTGTAGGCAGTGTAGAAGAAAGCATAAAATTACAAAGGGATATCGATAGGTTAAGTGAATGGGCAAAATTGTGGTAAATGGATTTTAATGTAGGCAAATGTGAAATCATCTACTTTGGACCTAAAAAGGATAGAACAGGGTACTTTCTAAATGGTGAAAAGCTAAAAACAGTGGGTGTTCAAAGAGACTTGTGGGTCCAGGTGCAGAGTTCTTTAAAATGTCATGAACAGGTACAGAAAATAATCAAAAAGGCTAATGGAATGCTTGCCTTTCTATCAAGAGGACTAGAATACAAGAGGGTAGAAGTTATGCTGCAGCTGTACAAAGCCCTGGTTAGACCACACCTGGAGCACTGTGAGCAGTTCCGGTCACCACACTTTAGGGAGGGTATATTGGCCTTGGAGGGAGCGCAGCCTGGGTTTACCAGAATGATACTCGGACTTCAAGGGTTAAGTTATGAGGAAAAATTACACAAATCAAGATAGTATTCCCTGGAATTTAGAAGGTTAAGGGGTGATCTGATCGAAGTTTTCAAGATATAAAGGGGAACAGATAGGGTAGATAGAGAAAGACTGGTTGGGGAGTCTAGGATCAGGGGGTATAGTCTAAAAATTAGAGCCAGACCTATCAGGAGTGAAAGCAGGAAACACTTCTACATACAAAGGGTGATAGAAGTTTGGAACTCTCTTCCATAAACAGCAATTGATCCTAGATCAATTGTTAATTTTAAATTGGAGATTGATAGCTTTTTCTTAACCAAATGTAGAAAGGGATATAGGACAAAGGCAGGTGTATGGAGTTAGGTTGCAGATCAGCCCATGATCTCATTGAATGGTGGAACGGGCTCGAGGGACTCAATGGCCTCCTCCTGTTCCTATGTTCCTATGGATCGGGCTGCTCCGTAGGCATCCAGGGTGCATGCCGGAACTATTTAAATGACTAATTAAAATATTTAAATAAGGATCTTACACTTGTTGTAGGACCCCTTTCTGTAATTAGGCTGCTTCACTTGCCCAGCAACTTGGTGTGGTAACAGGCAGCAAGAACCCTTCAGCAGCGCTGTTTAAAGGGCTCACCCACTCCAGGCAGATTTGTTCTTTTAGGCTGCTGGTTAATTTCTGGGTGTGTGTTTTTTGGCCAGTCTCCTGACATATAACAGTTTATCCTTGCTGCTGAGAGAAAGATTTTGCTGGTACTGCACTGATTTTGACTGCCTTCACATCAGTTCTACTGCAGCCATAGTTGTTCTGGTAGAGCTGCCTTTGGGGCTGGATTAAGGGGCAGCAGCAAGGAAGAGGTGTTAGGCAAAGGCACTTCAAGCAGGAAAGAAAAATCAGTCTAAATAGAGCGTCTTGCTGGTGTATTCTACACGGCTTGAGGAGATGGGGAGAAGATAATAGCTAATTTATGTAAGCTGAGTCAGTATAATATTACCGCAACAAACGACACATTCAATGCCGGTTTTGCGGGGGTGCGGAGCAGTACTGCCCAGGAGAGTCGAGCCAGTGTGCAACGCCCCCGGTTCCGACACTGTCCTCAAATTTGGCTACAGCGGGACCTGGAGTGCCCTAATGGGACCGCCTGGGAAAGTGGGCGGCCTGACCTGTTCAGGCCGCGGTGAGGGAAGGAATGAATACCTAAGGTAAGTGTGATTGTTTTTTTTTGTGATTTATGTTTATGTGGGGAGAGCAAGGTATTGGGAATGTTTTTTTTTCTCTTAGTACGCTCCAAGGCCAGCTCTTTAGTTCGGGATTTTCAGTTGCTCAGCTGGCCTAGCGCCCTCAGAGAGATGTGGAACACCTCCCTTAGCGCTCCGCCCCACACTCCAGGCCCAGCTGATGAATTTTGTGGCTGCAGCCGCAAACCCTTTCTTGGCGCAAAATTTACTGCCCATCGCCATTAGATCCCTAATTAGCCTCCAACCGAACTTCCACCCCGAGGTGTCTGGGCATGATGTGGGTAGGCCATTAATGGCTTGAAGAGATATCTTCTTCTAAAACTTCAGTATAGTAGCCAGATACTGAAATCTGTTGACTAAGAAAATGCTACAGTAAACTTAGTCCGTGAAAAATCTATGAGTAGGAAGCACATTAATCAGGGAACTGCAGGAGCAACTTACCTGACAGCCAGTGTATTCGATTGGACGCTATCAGCAGAAATAAAAGCTACAAAACTGGATGCTGAGTAATTAGAATTGTAAAGTTGTGAAATCTGGACCATTCACTTTGGAAAGATAGGAACAGGAGTAGCCCATTCAACCCTTTGAACCGTTCCACCATTCAGTGAAACCATTGGCTGCTCTGTATCTCAATTCTATTTGCCTGGCTTTGCTCCATACCCTTACCAAATAAAAACCTGCCACTCTCCATTTTGGAAGTTTTAAATGACCCAGCATCCACTGACTTTTGGGGGAGAGAGTTCCGGATTGTGTGAAAAAGCACTTCCTGATTTCACTCCTGAATGACCTCGCTCTAATTTTAAGATTATGTCCCCCTTCTCCAGCATTCCCTCCACCTCCCCACACCCAGAGGAAATATTTTCTCTTTAGCGAGCCTATTGAATCCGATTACATTTTAAATACCTCAATTAGCTCAACCCTCAATCTTCTATGCTCAAGGGACCACAGGTTTAGGCAGCTGTCCTCAAAGTTTAACCTTTGGGTATCAGACTGGTGGATATGCGCTGCACTCTCTCCACGTCAATATATTTTTCCTGGGATTCGATACCCAGAACTGAACACAGTACTCCAGATATAGTCTGGCCAAGGCCAAGTGTTGTGTATGGAGAAAGAGCCAGACTGAACACTGTGAGCTCAAAGTAAAGTGTGACCGTAGTCTTTTATTGCAGGTCTCCAAAGTGCCTCTCCAACCTTTGAAGCCTCCTTAAATACCTGTGCTCCCAAGGGATTATGGGATCTCTTGCAACTCCAGGGGATAAGCCCTCTGGTGATTGTACAGAGTAAATACAAGTTTACATATATAACAACACTCCCCTGCCCCCCCCCCCCAATCCCACCCCCAAAGTCAATAGTGTAACTATTTACAATGTGAGTTGATCTGGGGCCCTCCTTGCCCTGGTTAATCGTCTCGGTGTGAAAGCTGGTGTTGTTGAATCATTTGTTGGGCCCTCGCTGGGCTGCTGTGCAGCTGGCCTTGCTGGGCTGCCTGGTGTGTTGGGCCCTGCTGGGCTGCTGTGGATGATGGGTTCTGCTTCGTGGTCAGCCGTGGTGCCGGTTGCCACTGGTGGGTATGTTGGGGGATCAAAAAAGGTAGGGCCCAAGGTAGGTTGCTCAGGGTAGTCTGTGAATCTGAGTTTGATTTGGTCCAAGTGTTTCTGGTGAATGAGTCCATTTGAAAGTTTGACCCGAAACACCCTGCTCCCCTCTTTGGCCACGACAGTGCCGGGAAGCCACTTGGGACCTTGTCCATAATTTAATACAAATACAGGATCATTGATTTCAATCTCGCGTGACACCTTTGCGCTATCATGGTGTGCCTTTGTTGAAGCCGCCTGCTCTCTAGCTGTTCATGTTGATCAGGGTGAACTAACGAGAGCCTTGTCTTAAGTACTCTTTTCATGAGCAGTTCAGCAGGTGGGATCCCAGTGAGTGAGTGGGGTCTCGTGCGGTAACTAAGCAGGACTCGGGATAGGCGACTCTGCAGTGAGCCTTCAGTTACCCTCTTCAAGCCTTACTTGATGGTTTGCACTGCTCTCTCTGCCTGACCATTGGACGCTGGGTTAAACGGGGCAGATGTGACATGTTTGATCCCGTTACGGGTCATGAATTCTTTGTACTCAGCTCTGATAAAACATAGCCCGTTGTCGCTCACCAGAACATCGGGTAAGCCGTGAGTGGCAAACATGGCCCGCAGGCTTTCAGTAGTGGCAGCGGACGTGCTAGCCGACATTATCTCACATTCAATCCACTTGGAGTACGCTTCTACAATCACATGGAACATTTTACCCAAGAACGGGCCTGCATAGTCGATGTGTACCCTAGACCACGGTTTGGGGGGCCAAGACCATAAACTTAGTGGTGCCTCCCTGGGTGCATTGCTTAACTGCGAGCACGTATTACATCTGTGAACGCAGGACTCTAAGTCCGCATCGATACTGGGCCACCACACGTGGGATCTGGCTATCGCTTTCATCATTACGATGCCTGGGTGGGTACTGTGGAGGTCATTGATGAAGGTGTCTCTGCCCTTCTTGGGGACCACTGCTCGATTGCCCCACAGAAGGCAGTCTGCCTGTATAGACATTTCATCTTTGCACTGCTGGAACGGCTTTATCTCTTCCTGCATTTCCACTGGGGCATTGGACCAGCTCCCTTGAAGCACACAGCTTTTGACTTGGCTTGTCCAGGTTTTGATCTGCTGGGCAGTGACGGGTGATTGGTCACTCTCAAATGCTTCCATAATCATGGCTAGATCTGCGGGCTGCGCCATTTCCACCCCCATGGTGGGCAATGGCAACTGACTGAGAGCATCGGCGCAGTTTTCTCTGCCTGGTCTGTGGCAGATGGCATAGTTGTATGCAGACAATGTGAGCGCCCATCTCTGGATGCGGGCCGATGCGTTGGTATTCATCCCTTTACTCTTGGAAACCAGGGATATAAGTGGCTTATGGTCAGTTTCCAATTCGAATTTTAGCCTAAACAGGTATTGATGCATTTTCTTTACCTCATAGACACACGCTAACGCTTCTTTCTCAATCATGCTGTCGACTCTCTCAGCCTTAGACAGACTCCTAGATACATAAGCAACCGGTTGCAGTTTCCCAAAATCATTAGCTTGTTGCAATATGCACCCGATGCCATATGACGACACATCACATGTTAGTACCAAACGCTTACATGGATCATACAACACAAGCAATTTGTTTGAGCATAACAATTTTCTCGCTTTTTCAAAGGCATTTTCTTGGCTTTTCCCCCAAACCCATTCGTCCCCTTTTCGTAGTAAGACATGCAGTGGTTCTAACAGTGTGCTGAGACCCGGTAATAAGTTACCAAAGTAGTTCAGGAGTCCCAGAAACGACCGCAGCTCCGTCACGTTCTGTGGCCTCAGTGCGTTCTCGATTGCCTCCGCCTTCGAGTTATTGGGCCTGATGCCGTCCGCCGCAATCCTCCTTCCCAGGAACTCCACTTCAGGCGTCAGGAAAACGCACTTCGAGCGTTTTAACCTGAGCCCCACGCGGTTGAGTCGACTAAGAACTTCCTCCAGGTTTTGCAGATGCTCGACTGTGTTCCAACCTGTGACCAAGATGTCGTCCTGGAAGACCACGGTGTGCGGGACCGACTTCAGTAAACTTTCCATGTTTCTCTGGAACATCTCCGCCGCTGATCAGATTCCAAAAGGACATCTGTTATAAACAAAAAGACCTTTGTGCGTGTTGATACAGGTGAGGGCCTTCGATGATTCCTCCAGTTCCTACGTCATGTAGGCTAAAGTCAGATCCAGCTTCGTGAACGTCTTTCCTCTCGCCAGCGTCATCGGCCTTTGGTAGTGGGTATTGGTCCTGCAGGGAGAAACGATTGATAGTTACTTATAATCGCCATTGATTCTGATGGTGCCGTCTCCCTTGAGGACTGGGATGATAGGACTGGCCTACTCGTTGAACTCGATCGGGGAAATGATGCCCTCTCTTTGCAGCCAGTCTAGCTTGATCTCTACCCTTTCTCTCATCATGTACAGTACTGCTCTCACCTTGTGATGGATGGGTCGCGCCCCCGGAATTAGGTGGATCTGCACTTTTGCTCCTTGGGATTTCCCGATGCCTGGTTCGAACAGCGAAGGAAATTTGTTTAAGACCTTGGCACATGAAGTGTCGTCAGCGGGCGATAGCGCTCGGACGTCATCCCAGTTCCGGCGTATCTTTCCCAGCCAGCTCCTGCCGAACAGCATGGGACCATCGCCCAGTACCATCCAGAGTGGTAGCTTGTGCACCGCTCCATCGTAGTAGACCTTTACGGTAGCACTGCCGATTACAGGAATCAGTTATTTTGTGTAAGTTATTGGTTTCGTGCGAACTGGAGTTAAGACTGGCCTTGAGGCCTTGTTGCACCACAACCTTTCGAAAGTCTTTTTGCCCATGATGGACTAGCTCGCGCCCAGCTCCATTGACACCGGGAGACCATTTAGTTCAACATTCAGCATTATCTGGGGACAATTTGTGGTGAATGTGTGCACCCCATGTACCTCTGCCTCCTCGATCTGAGGCTCTGGTTCATCGTGATCCTCCTTGGATCTGTCCTCCTCTGCAACATGGTGGTTTGCAGGTTTAACAGGCTTTGCAGCTCGCCTGCACACTCGTTGGAGGTGTCCCATTGTTCCACAGCCCTTGCAAACGTACTCTTTGAATCGGCATGAATGGAAACGATGATCACCCCCGCAGCGCCAACAAGGTGTTAATGTGCATTCATCACCCTTGATGGTGGACTCTGAGATATCTGCAGATGTGCAGCTGCAGGTATGTGTGACCTGCCCTGTACGTTACGATTCGAAAACAACTTCACTTTGTTCACAGTACCTGTAGCAGCACTTGTGTGCTGAGAGATTTGCTTCGTATTGTCACTGGTGGCAATGAATACCTGGGCTATCGCTATGGCCTTACTCAAGATTGGGGTCTCTACAGTCAAAAGTTTGCGAAGTATGGTTTCGTGGCCAATGCCAAGTACCAAAAAGTCTTCGAGCATGTGCTCCAAATGTCCTTCAAATTCGCAATGTCCTGCAAGGCATCTTAGCTCGGCGACATAACTCGCCACTTTCTGGCCTTCAGACCTTTTGTAGGTGTAGAACCGGTACCTCGCCATCAGAACGCTTTCCTTCGGGTTCAAATGCTCTCGGACCAGTGTGCACAAATCATCGTATGATTTCTCCGTGGGTTTTGCTGGAGTGAGCAGATTCTTCATGAGGCCATACGTTGGTGCCCCACAGACGGTGAGGAGGATAGCCCTTCATATGACAGCGCTTTCTTCCCCATCTAGTTCATTGGCCACGAAGTATTGGTCGAGTCGCTCCACAAATGTTTCCCAATCATCTCCCTCCGAGAATTTCTACAGGATGCTCACTGTTCTCTGCATCTCTGGGTTCGCTATCTGTCTCGTCGCCAGTTGTTGTGTATGGCGAAAAAGCCAGACTGAACACTGTGAGCTCAAAGTAACGTGTGACCTTAGTCTTTTATTGCAGGTCTCCAGAGTGCCTCTCCAACCTATGAAGCCTCCTTAAATACCTGTGCTCCCAAGACATTATGGGATCCCTTGGCCCTCTGGTGGCTGTAGAGAGTAAATACAAGTCCACATATATAACACCAAGGATGAGACATTGGGCTAGAGTTTCCCTAACCTGTTTTGCTTGCGCCCTCACCTGAGGTGCGCCGCTTTTGTCTGCCTCCTAGCGCACCGAAAAAAGACGTCCGTATTCTGCTCGCTCCTCAGCCTCCCCTCGGTGGTGGCATAGCGTGGCCCAATGGATTGGGGGCGGAGCCAGATCACGGTGCTGAAAACAGTGCTTGGTGGTGCTTTAAATGTAGTTACTTGTGCCGATTCCTTAGCTGTAAGTAAGGTCTTTCTGTGTGGACAAAAGTGGACACATACGCTGTTAGTTTAATACAACCTTTTTCTGGCCAAATTGGCATAAATGGTGTAAATGGCTGGGAACGTCCCCTTTTGGAAAATAAAACTGACCGAACAAAAAACCTAACTAACTCACTTACACTGGCACAAATTAAATGGCCATATTTGCAACTAAAAAGATACACCAGAAAAATCAAGTTACACAAAAAAAAAGATGCAACTCACGGGGAAATTTGGGCCCAAAAACCCTAGTCACTGTTTTCCCTTTCAGGTGGACGCAAACGATCCCATGGCACTATTTGAAGCAGATCAGGGGGTTTCTCCGTGGTGTCCTGGCCAATATTTATCCCTCAACGAACATCACTAAAAGAGATGATCTGGTCATTATCATCTTGCTGTTTGCGGGAGCTTGCTGTACTCAAATTAGCTGCCGCGTTTCCTACGTTACAAAAGTGCTTGTTTGACTGTAAAGTGCTTTGGACATCCTGAGGTTGTGAAAGGTGCTATACAAATGCAATTTCTTTTTTAGTTCTTTGTCAATTCAGGACATCTAACAAATAGGTTTATAGAGAAGTAAGTGTAATAGAGCTCCACCTAGTGGACCACTGCTCCACCGAGAGACCTACTGCTCCACCTAGAGGACTACTGTGGTAATGCAACTATTGATGTATAACAATACAATGTAACTATTGGTACTGCACTTTTTTTGACAGACATGCGACAAGCTCCATCTCCTGTCAAGCTCCGCCTTCCTCCCAGCCCGAATCATTCCATGCGCATGGTGCCGAGAAGCAGGACCTGAAGCTCCCACTCACTTCCAGCCCCGCCCCCCCCTCCGCCGGCCGGCGTGGGCCCGAGAGTGAGTGAGAATGAGGGGCGGGTCGGAGAGAGAAGCTGGAGGCTGGGGAGAGAGAGAGAACGGCAGGGGGGGTGGAGAGAGAGGCTGGGGAGAGAGAGAGAGAGAGAGACTGGGGGCGGGGGGAGAGAGAGAGAGAGAGAGGCTGGAGAGAGAGGGGGAGAGAGAGAGAGAGAGAGAGACGGGGGGGCGGGGGGGCAGAGAGAGAGAGACTGGAGAGAGAGGTGGAAAGAGAGAGAGAGAGAAAGACTGGAGGGGGGTGGGGGGGGAGAGAGAGAGAGACTGGAGGGGGTGGGAGAGAGTGCAAGAGAGAGAGGCTGGAGAGAGAGGAGGAGAGAGAGAGAGAGAGAGAGAGAGAGACGGGGGGGGGGAGAGCGCAAGAGAGAGAGGCTGGAGAGAGAGAGGGTCTGGGGAGAAGAGAGAGGCTGGGGGGGCGGGGGAGAGAGGCTGGTGGGGGGCGTGGTGGAGAGAGAGGCTGGGGGGAAAGAGAGAGAGAGAGGCTGGGGGATGGTGGTGAGAGAGGCTGGGGGGAGAGAGAGAGAAAGCCTGGGGTGGCGGGGGGCAGAGAGAGAGAGGCTGGTGGGGAGGGGGAGAGAGAGAGGCTGGGGGGAGACTGGGGGAGAGAGAGAGACTGGGGGAGAGAGAGAGGCTGGGGGGAGAGAGAGAGAGAGAGGCTGCGGGGGGGAGAGAAAAAGAGAGAGAGGCTGGTGACGGGTGGGGGGGAAGAGAGAGAGAGAGAGAGATTGGGGGAGAGAGAGAGGCTGGGGGGGAGAGAGAGAGACTGGGGGGGGAGAGAGAGAGAGAGAGAGAGAGAGACTGGGGGAGAGAGAGAGACTGGGGGAGAGAGAGAGACTGGGGGAGAGAGAGAGACTGGGGGGGGGGGAGAGAGACTGGGGGGGGAGAGAGAGAGAGAGAGAGAGAGAGACTGGGGGAGAGAGAGAGACTGGGGGAGAGAGAGAGACTGGGGGAGAGAGAGAGACTGGGGGGGGGGGAGAGAGAGAGAGAGAGAGGCTGGGCAGGAGAGAGAGAGAGAGAGTGAGGCTGGGGGAGAGTGAGAGAGAGAGGCTGGGGGGAGAGAGAGAGAGAGAGACTGGGGGAAAGAGAGAGACTGGGGGGGAGAGAGAGAGACTGGGGGGGGAGAGAGAGAGAGAGAGAGAGAGAGACTGGGGGAGAGAGAGAGACTGGGGGAGAGAGAGAGACTGGGGGAGAGAGAGAGACTGGGGGGGGGGGGGGGAGAGAGAGAGAGAGAGAGGCTGGGCAGGAGAGAGAGAGAGAGAGTGAGGCTGGGGGAGAGAGAGAGAGAGAGGCTGGGGGGAGAGAGAGAGAGAGACTGGGGGAGAGAGAGACTGGGGGGGGAGAGAGAGAGAGAGAGACGGAGGGGGGGGAGAGCGCAAGAGAGAGAGGCTGGAGAGAGGGGGGCTGGGGTGGAGAGAGAGGCTGGGGGTGGGGGGAGAGAGAGAGAGAGAGAGAGAGAGGCTGGGGGATGGTGATGAGAGAGGCTGGGGGGAGAGAGAGAGAAAGAGAGAGAGCCTGGGGTGGCGGGGGGCAGAGAGAGAGAGGCTGGTGGGGAGGGGGAGAGAGAGAGGCTGGGGGGAGACTGGGGGAGAGAGAGAGACTGGGGGAGAGAGAGAGGCTGGGGGGAGAGAGAGAGAGAGAGGCTGCGGGGGGGAGAGAAAAAGAGAGAGAGGCTGGTGACGGGTGGGGGGGAAGAGAGAGAGAGAGAGAGATTGGGGAGAGAGAGAGGCTGGGTGGAGGGAGAGAGTGAGAGAGAGAGACTGGAGGAGAGAGAGAGAGAGAGAGACTGGGGGAAAGAGAGAGACTGGGGGGGAGAGAGAGAGACTGGGGGGGGAGAGAGAGAGAGAGAGAGAGAGAGACTGGGGGGAGAGAGAGAGACTGGGGGAGAGAGAGAGACTGGGGGAGAGAGAGAGACTGGGGGGGGGGGGAGAGAGAGAGAGAGAGAGGCTGGGCAGGAGAGAGAGAGAGAGTGAGGCTGGGGGAGAGAGAGAGAGAGAGGCTGGGGGGAGAGAGAGAGAGAGAGACTGGGGGAGAGAGAGAGAGAGGCTGGGGGGAGACTGGGGGGAGAGAAAGAGAGACTGGGGGAGAGAGAGACTGGGGGGGGAGAGAGAGAGAGAGAGAGACGGAGGGGGGGGAGAGCGCAAGAGAGAGAGACTGGAGAGAGGGGGGCTGGGGTGGAGAGAGAGGCTGGGGGGGGGGAGAGAGAGAGAGAGAGAGAGAGGCTGGGCAGGAGAGAGAGAGAGAGAGAGTGAGGCTGGGGGGAGAGAGAGAGAGAGAGGCTGGGGGGAGAGAGAGAGAGAGAGAGACTGGGGGAGAGAGAGAGAGAGAGGCTGGGGGGAGACTGGGGGGAGAGAAAGAGAGACTGGGGGAGAGAGAGACTGGGGGGGGGAGAGAGAGAGAGAGAGAGATGGAGGGGGGAGAGAGCGCAAGAGAGAGAGGCTGGAGAGAGAGAGGGGCTGGGGTGGAGAGAGAGGCTGGGGGGGGAGAGAGAGGCTGGGGGTAGACTGGGGGAGCGAGAAAGAGAGAGAGGCTGGGGGGATGGTGGAGAGAGAGGCTGGGGGGGAGAGAGAGAGAGGCTGGGGGTGGGGGTGGTGGAGAGAGAGGCTGGGGGGTGGGTGGGGGAGAGAGAGGCTGGGAGAGAGAGAGAGAGAGAGAGAGAGGCTGCGGGGAGAGAGAGAGAGAAAGAGAGAGGGAGGCTGGGGGGAGAGAGAGAGAAAGAGAGAGAGCCTGGGGTGGCGGGGGCGGAGAGAGTGAGCGAGAGAGAGGCTGGTGGGGGGGGGGGGGGAGAGAGAGAGAGGCTGGGGGGAGACTGGGGGAGAGAGAGAGACTGGGGGAGAGAGAGAGGCTGGGGGGAGAGAGAGAGAGAGAGAGGCTGCAGGGTGGAGAGAGAAAGAGAGAGAGGCTGGTGGCAGGGGGGGAAGAGAGAGAGAGAGAGAGAGAGAGAGAGACTGGGAGAGACTGGGGGAGAGAGAGAGGCTGGGGCAGAGAGAGAGAGAGAGAGAGAGACTGGTGGAGAGAGAGAGAGAGAGAGAGAGACTGGGGGAGAGAGAGAGAGGCTGGGCAGGAGAGAGAGAGAGAGTGAGGCTGGGGAGAGAGAGAGAGAGAGAGGCTGAGGGGAGAGAGAGAGAGAGACTGGGGGAGAGAGAGAGAGAGAGAGAGAGGCTGGGGGGAGAGAGAGAGAGAGAGAGAGAGGCTGGGGGGAGAGAGAGAGAGAGAGACTGGGGGAGAGAGAGAGAGAGAGAGAGAGAGGCTGGGGGAGACTGGGGGGAGAGAGACTGGGGAGAGAGAGAGACTGGGGGGGGGGGGGAGAGAGAGAAAGAGAGAGGTTGGGCGGGAGAGAGAGAGAGTGAGGCTGGGGGGAGAGAGAGAGAGAGAGAGGCTGGGTGGAGCGAGAGGCTGTGGGGGTATAGAGAGAGACATGGGTGAGGAGGGAAGACGGATCATGTTCTTCCAACCCCCTACAAGGGACATCGTTGGAGTGGATGATATCCAGAAGTCACAACACTGTCACTATTCACTTCATACCCAATAAAACTGTTAACAATCCGTACACAAGGCCTGCCTCATCAATTGGGGGGGGGGGGGGGTGGGAGGAGTGTGGATGGATGAACTTGCGCTGGGGTACGGCACTTTGGCTGGCCCTTGCTGTTTTCTGCGGAGCTCTGTCCTCTGTCGCTTTAGGAATTCAAAGTGGATCGAGTACGATTTGCAAAGTCAGTGAGACTTTGGGATGGGCGGCTCCAGTGATACATTCCAGTGAAACTTCAGGGTGTGACTTATCCTCCAAGGGGATCAATCAGAAATAAGGGGTGGGGCATGGTGGCCATTTTTGCAGTATAAATAAGTGTGTCCATAACAATAAAGGGTCAGGAGACAACGTCACATTGATGACAGTTGGGGCCATCTTGTAGAGTGTGTTTGTTCGTGATGTTGTAAGAATATATCACAGTAAGTAATGGTTTATTCATTACTGTTAACAGTGCATAATGAGCAGAGTGTACCTAACCTGGGGACCGAGCAGGTTGCAGAAGCAGATCGCTGGAAATCCTTGGTCAAATCCTTTTACACCTTTTTCTTGGAGTGTGACAACACAGCTTCTGCTTCCCACAGGCTGTACAGCTGTCGCTGATTCTCACAATGCTTCAAAGCCACATACACACACACATTACTACTTTCATGCTATCTAGTTTACAGTTTATGTCTGAAAGCTAAATTCTTCTCCTTTCCCTCATGTGTGTGTGTGTGTGTGTGTGTGTGTGTATTCAACCATCATTATTAGTGATCTGTCACTTTAACTGCTCACAGGCAAAGATAACCCTGCTCTGTCAGACACTCTCACATCGTTGCTGTTCCTCCCTGCTTTTGATCTTGTGACTGGGGGAAATTGGAGCTCAGTAAGAGCCAAAGACAAAAGGGTCCGTCATTTTTTCCTGAGGGAGAAAAGGGGCATCACTTGAAAGGTAATCAATCACCCCTTGCCAGCAGTTCCAGGGCCGCACGAAAGCTAAGTGTGGGACTTGCGTCAAGAGGTACAGCTCCTTCTGTGCCTATCGGGCAGAATTTCCAGGGTAGCTCGGTAACACTTCCCTGTAATGCATGTAGCAGGGAGTATGCTCACAAGGTTGGTAGAATTGTTGCATTGTGAGTGGCTTAACCAGTCGCATGATGTTCACAAGACTCAATAAAACCCCAGTCAGTTAGGTCTAGGTCATCCACGATGAGGCATGCAGTTGTGAGCCTAGTGGATGAATGGGTAATGTGCAGTGTGATTGTTAAACTTTTGTTAATAAACCAGTTCTTAATAGCAATGTGTTGCTATGAATTCTTAAGCAAAGAACCCATGAAGCAAATACATTCCACCCCCAACGTCTCTGCCAGAAATGAATGGAGGGGCAGAAGAATGGTCTGTCCACCTTTCCCCTGTTCATACAATTGGAATTTAGAATGTGGCAGAAATGAGATGGAAACCTAGTGAATACAGGTTCTGTCCCACTTTCCTGGCCCTGTGACGTGCCCTCCCCTATTCCCAGGAAGGTGGGGCCCATGTGGTCAGTTCAATAATGACACCTTGATACATGGGACCATTTCAGTGTCAATTCCCAGTCCTGCTACTTGCTTCATGAGGAATTGATCCTTGTCCTAAGCTTAACTGACCTGGGTCAACATCGTGCCCTCCAAGAGGCATTATTCGGAGAGCGGGGACAGGTGGCAATATATATGCAGCAAAACAGCACACGGGATCTAGTGAAGGGAATTCTCCTGGGATAAGGCAAAAGGAGGATGACACAAGGTCCCATTATGGTGCAATGTGACCAAGTGCTGAGCTTCATCTTTCTCGCGTTAAACATATAAACACCCATTGCTTCTATCAATTTAAACCAGTAAAAATACATCTTTACTGACCCTTGTAAAAATGTACTCTCTCTCGTAACTTTTGCACCAGTAAATTCTGTTAAGATACCAATTAAATTTTATTGCTTGTAAGCACTTTCATTTCCAATTCATGAGCGAAACCTGCATGCTGACTCTTCTTTGGCAGTGAAAAGAAGGACAGATTGTCACATCACAGCGGGGGAAATAAACTCAAATAACTCATTTAAAGCAGCAATACTCCACTAGTCTTGTAACAATCATGGATTCCCAAGTCTGGACAGGGTAGATGTCGAGAGGATGTTTCCCCTGGCTGGGGAGTCGAGAACTAGCGGGCCACAGTCTCAGGATAAGGGGTCGGCCACTTAGGACTGAGATGAGGAGAAATTTCTCTACTCCAGAGGCTTGTGAAGGCTGAATCGTTGAGTGTATTCAAGACTGAGATCGATAGATTTTTAGGCATTAAGTGAATCAAGGGATATGGGGATAGTGCAGGAAAGTAGAGTTGATGTTAGAAGATCAATCATGATCTTATTGACTGGTGGAGCAGGCTCGAGGGGCCGTGTGGTCTACTCCTGTACCTATTTCTTATATCTATCTCGTTTCATTTTGCACGTGATGCAGAATCAGCACAACAGGCTTTTTGGTACTCACTTAAAACCTTGTAATCATCATCATCATAGGCAGTCCCTCAAAACGAGGATGACTTTCTTCCACACCAAAAAAGGATAAGTTCCCAGGTGTTTCAATGAAGAACTTAAAATTCCAGGGCCCGAATTACATCCTGAAGGGTGGAAGATGCCTGTGCGTGGATTTTTTTAACGTGGGGTGGCCGTTGCACACCAGCCACCACACGGGCTCGACAGAGCTAGGCCTTGGTCCAGTGGCAAGGGTTATCCACGATGACTAGCGACTAGCACCTGCAGCCCATTTAAAAAGAAAGACTTGCATTTATATAGTGCCTTTCACGACCACCGGACGTCTCAAAGCGCTTTACAGCCAATGAAGTACTTTTGGAATGTAGTCACTGTTGTAATGTGGGAAACGCAGCAACCAATTTACGCACAGCAAGCTCCCACAAACAGCAATGTGATGATGACCAGATAATCAGTTTTTTGAGGGGGCAGACAGGGCCTCGGTTTAACGTTTCATCTGAAAGATGGCACCTCCGACAGTGCAGCGCTCCCTCCGCACTGCACTAGAGTGTCAGCCTAGATTTATGAGCTTAAGTACAACAAGGCTACAGGTGCAGATGGAATCCCCGCTGAGGCACTGAAGAATGGCGGAGGGGCGCTGTTGGCGCGAATACATGACCTCATCTCTCTCATCTACTAACGGATCCATCACAGACCCAATCCACGTCCGGACCGGGGTCAAGCTGGGCTGCGTCATCGGCCCAACCCTCTTCTCAATCTTCCTCACTGCCATGCTCCACCTCACAGTCGACAAGCTCCCCGCTGGTGTGGAACTAAACTACAGAACTAGTGGGAAACTGTTCAACCTTTGCCGTCTCCAGGCCAGGTCCAAGACCACCCCAACCTCTGCCGTTGAGCTACAGTACGTGGACGACGCCTGCGTCTGTGTACATACTGAGGCTGAATCCCAGGACATAGTCGGCATATTTACTGAGGCATATGAAAGCATGGGCCTTACGCTAAACATCAGTAAGACAAAGGTCCTCCACCAGCCTGTCCTCACCACACAGCACTGCCCCCCAGTCATCAAGATCCACGGCGCAGCCCTGGACAACGTGGACCTCTTCCCTTACTCGGGAGCTCCTATCAACAAAAGCAGGTATTGATGACGAGATCCAACACCATCTCCAGTGCGCCAGTGCAGCTTTCGGAAAAGAATGTTTGAAGACCAGGCCCTCAAAACTGCCACCAAGCTCATGGTCTACAGGGCTGTAGTAATACCCGCCCTCCTGTATGGCTCAGAGACATGGACCAGGTACAGTAGACATCTCAAGTCGCTAGAGAAATACCACCAACGATGTCTCCGCAAGATCCTGCAAATCCCCTGGGAGGACAGACGCACCAACATTAGCGTCCTCATCCAGGCCAACATCCCCAGCATTGAAGCACTGACCACATTTGATCAGCTCCGCTGGGCAGGCCACATAGTTCGCATGCCAGACACGAGACTCCCAAAGCAAGTGCTCTACTCGGAACTCCTTCACCGCAAATGAGCCAAAGGTTGGCAGAGGAAATGTTACAAGGACACCCTCAAAGCCTCCCTGATAAAGTGCAACATCCCACTGACACCTGGGAGTCCCTGGCCATAGACCGCCCTAAGTAGAGGAAGTGCTTCCGGGAGAGCACTGAGCACCTCGAGTCTCATCGCCGAGAGCATGCAGAAATCAAGCGCAGGCAGCGGAAAGAGTGTGTGGCAAACCAGCCCCGCCACCCGTTCCCTCGACAACTGTTTGCCCCACCTGTGACAGAGACTGTGGTTCTCGTATTGGACTGTACAGCCACCTAAGAACTCATGCTAAGAGTGGAAGCAAGTCTTCCTCGACTCCAAGGGACTGCCTATGATGTGCTCAAGTCACTGGAGTGGGACTTGAACCCACAACCTTCTGACTCAGAGACGAGGGTGCTAACCACTGAGCCACAGCTGATCACAAAAAGGAATATCCCTCATTCTTAACTTGTGTATTCATCTTGATGCCTTCTCATCTCCCTTTGGGCCCAAAATTGCTGAGGTATAATCTGCAAATATGTCAGATGGTAGAGAATGTGCAGATTGGGCCTGGTGCTGTGATATCCCAAGTTGAGCACTTCTCCCACATTTTGAACCCCGGTTCTGGCGAGCTGCATGTTCACCAATTGAACGCTGCTCAGATTAGGTAAGTCATTCCCCTCATTTGAAGTGCTGCACGCCCGATTTCCACCAGGCACTGGGCATTACAATCGGGACCTTATTGTCTAGATTTGGGTGAGGTAGTGGGAAGCTCTTGATGCCCTCCGAACCCAGCCCCAATGTAAAGTAGCGCTTTCCAAGAGAGGCGGGAGCAAATACACTTTTTTGAAAGGAATTAGCCGCGAGTTGTAATTTGAAACCTTCGTATTTCACAAATTTCGTATTTCAACCACTTCTGGCTAAATGTTTTCAAACAATATTGAAAAGTTTACCTTGCAAAATAAATTTTGCACGAAACCAAATTCCCTCCCAGGAGGTTAATTAAAAAGATTGGAGTTTGGAGCCTGCCGATCATTTTAGCTCCCACTCACCTTTTGTACATGTATGGTGCACAATGAGAGACTGCTAATAATGCTCTGAATGTGACTAGTAGCCCTTTGGGGATACATGCAGGTTTGGAAAAAATAGGTGCTGAGCATAATCTGGTCACGTCCTTCAGAAAGGAGCTGGATAAATATCTGATAGATGAAGAGTGTTCTGGGACATAAAACACACAGCTGGTTGGTCAAGTGAATATTCTTGTTTGTTAGTCTTCTTCATCTTTTAATTTTCAGTTCAGCAGAAGGGCAAACGCTCAAAACTTTAACTGTTTTCTCCATAGTTGGTAGAGCAATCAGCCGTGTGCTTCCAGATGTTCTGATTTGGTCACCAGTTCCAGCATTTGCAATTTTTTGCTTTTTTAGTTCTGTTCTTGTTAGCTTAGGGTTCAGTTACGATGGAGAAGATAATAATAAACTTATTTATATAACACTTTTAACATAGTTAAACGTCCAAAGGCACTTCACAACAACTTTACAACATGTTAGTATTAACCATTGAAGGAAAGAGAGAAAACGCGAGAGAAAGTAGTGTAAAAAGAGGAAAAAGGCTCGGGTCCGAAGCAGCAGTCAAAATGCCCACGCAGATAGACACAGGCGAAAAAACTAAAAAAAAAAGAAATTCAAATGACATTGTAAATAATACAATAAGGAGTATACAATAGTAAAATCAGTATAATAAAAATTAATTATAATTAAACAAAATTAAATAATATTTACCATCATTATAAATTAAGTTAAAAGAAGAAAATCAGCAATTGAAGCAAATTAAATCAGTTATTAGACGAGTGATTAGAAAGAGTTTGACTCTGGGAAGGCTGTGCCTGAGCACTTGGTGCTGGCAGTGAGTGTCTAAAATGAGGACAGTGTTCCATTCTTGGTGCTGCTACCCCTTGTCAATTGAACCAAAATCCGTACCAGAAATATCCACATGCAATGCATGAAATTAATTCATTGACAAAGCTGCAAAGTATCGACTCGCTTTTCACTTCTGAGTCAGAAGGTTGTGGACTTGAGCACATAACCTCGGCTACATTTCAGTGCAGTACTGAAGGACTGCTGTGTTGTTGCTGTGTTGTTGTGTGCCTGTTCCTGGTGCTTGGGTAAGCGATGAACTATGAGAAAAAGTGCAGGGAGATTGCCCCCAATGGTGCCCTGGCCAACATTCATCCCTCAACCAACACCACCAAAAAGCAAATCAACTGGTCATTCCTCTGATTGCTAATAGTGGGACCTCACTGTGTGCAAAATGGTTGCCTGACATAACAACTGATTGCACAACACAATTCACATGAAGCACCTTAGACCTTTCACAGAGATGTGATGAGTTGCTATTTACATGCAAGTTATTTTATTTGTCTCTATCTGTATAATAAATCTTTTTATGGTGCAGTTTTGCTTTAGAACAAGAGAGCTTGTCACTGAATGTAATATATTTATGACAACAGCACAATAATAACTCCTGTCTGGTTAACATGAAACCTTTGATTTATTTGAATAAATATTTTTTCCTCCACAAGCTTTCAAGGTCATGTAAGTCCCTCCATCAGGAAACATTAATAGTGGGGGTGGGGGGTGTTGGTGCATTGTGAATAAACTGTTGCTTGATGTCCTAATGCCTATTATTATCATTACAGTAATTGTTCAGTTCTATAGGTCAGTTATGAATCAGCATTTGTACACTTTAAGTTTATGTTATTCATTGTAATTCTAATAACATTTGGAACTGATTGGTTGAAACACGATACCAGTCAAAGGTCAACCAATGCACCCTTGAGATTGGGGCTGAGCACAAAAGAAAGGTCATCAGTAACTCTTAGAAATCAAACGGCTACAGATCAAAGGGGGGCATTATTGTAGGCCTGTGCTATAAAAGGTGGCAATATTACACTGATTTTGTTTTGGAATTATCCCGTTTCGAAGGCTTTTTTCATGGAACCAAAGGGCCTGCAACTGTGTGAGTTATTTTTATGGGGGGATGGGAGGCAACAGTGTTGGAGGTCAGAATCGGGGGCAGAAATCTAACATTGCCAGAGTTACGTGTGTTTTATTATATACACAATTCAGGTGTATCCCTTTACTTTTAATTATCTCCCTTTGCAAAGCAAGATTGTCAATTACTCCACCGCCCCCCCATCCAATTATCCAGGTTCCCGAATGGACAAGGTTAGTGACGTGATTCAAGTAGGGAAAGGCGATGGCCCAGATTTTGCAGGGCCGATGATGGTCCCCTGACGCCACATTCCCTGACCTTGTTCATCAGTCTATTATGGGATACCTTGGTGAAGGCCTTTTGAAAATCTATATAAATTACATCTACTGAATTACCATTGTCTACTTGTTATTGTTGTGTTTAGCAGGAACGTATTGTGGGCCTCTCTACAGCACAAATTGCTTATCTAATTCTACAGAAAAGCACGGGTCAATATCCCACAGTGTGATCCAAAGTTGAAAGAGGAACTTAAGCTCATTGACTGACTGAAAATTCACCTCCTTTTGGCAAGAGTATGCAAGTCGCCTGGACACTCATCACTTTGGCTCGATGATCAATGTGCTGTCTACTGTGCTCTGAGCTCGCCACCAAACAGTGAAAATTTCTTGGTGTTTTGCAATTGACAATCCATCAGGATTGTGGGGTAGTCCTCAAATGTCACAGCGTGTGATCAGTCACTTTCATTTGAGGCTAATTCTGAAATCAATATTACAACAATCTTACTGTACAATTTTGTTTTAGAAATATTATTCTGTAAAAGTGTAAAACCTATTATTACTTTCTAAAACTGATGTATTTTATTTACTGTTTATAGAAACATAAGCCGCGATTTTTCCTACCGGGTTGGGCGTGCGGGCGGGAGGGAGGTGGGTGACTTCGAGTGCCCACTATAACCCCGCTCCCTTCTTCATCCACCTCTGTCCAAGTAATTTTACCTTCATGGTGCTTGTTAAGTGTATGTATGCTTGTCATGTATGTATGCTTGGGTTTACAGGTGGCGCCATTGTCGGAGGTCACTGGGCTGTGCGCACGTGTGTGCAACCCAGGTATAAAAGGCCAGCCATCTTGTAATGTAATCACTTTGGGCCCTAATAAAGTAGATTTTACCTGTTCGAAGTTTACAGTATTCAGTCTATTGAGTTATTGCATACAAAACATTTGGCGACGAGATAACAAGAACCTTCGCATGCAAAAATAAGTACAATTGGAATTCTGGAGCGATTCATGGAGAGAGAAGATTGGGCAGGCTTTGTAGGTCGCTTGAACCAGTACTTCGTGGCCAACAAATGGAGAAAGAGGCAGACGCAGTTCGGCACAGGGCGGTCCTTCTCACGGTTTGCGATCCGAAAATCTATGGACACATAAAGAATTTTCTCTCACCCTTAAGTCCAACGAACAAGGACTATGAAACATTGTGTGTTCTGGTACGTGACCATCTCAAACCAGATGAAGGCATCATCATCTCAAGATCGCGATCTCTACAAGCACGTTCGTTCTGAGAGCCAGGATGTATCGGAATTCGTTGCCAACCTGAGACGTCTAGCTGGACCGTGTAAGTTCGAAACTGCATTGGCAGACATGCTGTGGGACGTCTTTGTAATCGGCATCAACCACGCGGTGATGCTGCGTAGGCTACTGGCGGTGGAGATGCTGGATTTGAGCAAGGCCATCACGATTGCCCAATCATGCATGACAACGGACAAAAGCAGATATAATTGAAAAATCGGAACTCGGCAAGTACTGTAAACAAGATAGTATCGTCGTTTGACAGAGCTGCATATGGCAGGGCCTACTCGACTGCGTACACAAAACCTGTGGCTGCTCAAAGTCCGCCAATGGGAATGAATCCGATATCAGCGTGTTGGCGTTGTGGCGGAAATTATCGGCATCTTCAGTGTCAGTTTAAACAGTATATTTGTAAAGGCTGTTTGAGAGTGGGGCACCTCCAGCACATGTGTCCGCAACGGAGTAAGCGTGCTGCGACACACCACATGGAGGATGATGACCAGTCTAGCGTGGATCCGGATATGCAATCCGGGATACCAGAGGAGGAATTGCATGGACTGTATTCGTTCCTAACAAAGAGCCAACCTATAATGATTAATGTAAAACTTAATGGTGTGCCGGTATCGATGGAATTGGACACAGGTGCGAGTCAATCAATAATGAGCCAGAGGACATTCGACAGGCTGTGGGATACTAAGGTTGTGAGGCCTAAGCTGAGTCCAGTCTGTAAAGTCCTTACTCTAAAGTAAGAAATCACACGAGGCACATCCTGGGGACAAGGTCACACACAGACCTTAACTCTTTATTTACAGCACTAAGACAACCTAACCCTGCGTGGGACCTCCCTTTATATACCTGGGTGCCCAGGTATGGAGCAGTCTCCCACAAGTGCACCCCTTGTGGTCAAGGTGTGCATCAAGGTCAAGTGTGTACAGTAATACAGTGGTGTTACATACATGACACAGTCAATGCCAAGTTGTGTACGTACACTAAAGAACTCATAACGGTGATTGACAGTGTAGTAATCAAGGCGTCGTATGATGGTGCGTTATGGATTGTTCCAGGCAAAGGTCCAACGCTGTCCGGCAGGAACTGGATAGAAAAAATCAAATGGATCTGGAACGAGATCAAAGCATGTCATTGGAGGAGGATACTCCATGTGCTCAAAGTGCTGAGCAAGATCCTCTCGCTGTTTGAACCAGGCATCGGCAATTTCACGGGAGCCAAGGTGCAGATCCATTTGGACTCGGATGCAAGACCCGTCCATCATAAAACTCGGGCAATTCCGTACATGCTAAGGGAGAAAGTCGAAATCGAATTGGACAGACGCCAGCGTAAAGGGATCATATCACCGGTCGAATTTAACGAATGGGCCAGCCCCATTGTTCCCATGTTGAAAAGTGATGGCACTGTCAGGATTTGTGAAGACTACAAGGTTATGATCAACCGAGTTTCAAAACAGGATCAATACCCATTACCGAAGGCCGATGACCTGTTTGCAACGCCAGCGGAGAAGTCGTTCATAAAACTGGATCTGATGTCAGCCTACATGACACAGGAGCTGGTTGACACATCGAAGAAACTAATGTGCATCAACATTCATAAAGGACTGTTTATCTACAACAGGTTCCCTTTGGAATTCGCTCGGCTGCAGCCATATTTCAGAGGAACATGGAGAGTCTACTGAAGTCCATTCCCAGAACCATCGTGTTCCTAGATGTCATACTGGTCACAGATCGTGACACTGCCAAACATCTGAATAATGTGGAAGAGGTTCTACATCGTCTGGACAAAGTGGGACTCAGACTGAAATGCTCGAAGTGCGTCTTCATGGCACCAGAAGTCGAATTCCTGGGGAGGAAAATTGCTGCTGACATTATCAGGCCTACGGACTCAAATCAAGGCCATCAAAAATGCACCCAGGCCTCAGAATGTGACGGAGCTGCGTTCATTCCTTGGTCGACTCAACTACTTCGGTAATTTCTTACCTAGATTGAGCACCTTATTAGAGCCACTGCACATGCTGCTAAGAAAAAGACGACAACTGGGTTTGGGGTGCGAAAGCTACTAACCTGCTTTGCTCTAACAAGCTGCCGGTACATTATGATCTGTGTAAGCATCTAGTATTGGCCTGTGATGCTTCGTCATATGGAGTTGGTTGCGTGCTCCAACAAGCTAATGAGTCGGGCAAATTACAAACTGTTGCATATGCTTCAAAAAGTTTGTCAAAGGCGGAAAGAGCCTACAGCAGGGTAGAGAAAGAAGCACTAGCCTGTGTGTATGGGGTTAAAAAGATGCATCAGTAACTGTTTGATCTTCGGTTTGAACTGGATACAGATCACCAGCCACTCATTCCATTGTTTTCGGAAAATAAAGGTATCAATACCAATGCATCGTCCCGCATCCAGAGGTGGGCGCTGACATTATCTGCTTATGATTATGTCAATCGCCATAGACCTGGCACTGAAAATTGTGCCGATGCATTGAGCCATCTGCCGTTGTCCACACCGGAGGTGGAGACGCCACAACCAGCAGATCTACTGTTAGTCATGGATGCTTTTGAAAGTAAAGGAACCCCTGTCATGGTCCAACAAGTTAAGACCTGGATCAGCCAGGATCCGATATTATCAGTTGTGAAACGTTGTGTCCTTGGTGGTGATTGGTCTGCCATATACAAGCAAATGTGTGATGAGACCAAACCTTACACCCGTCGCAAAGACGAACTATCCATTCAGTCAGATTGTTTACTGTGGGGTAATCGTAATGTTATGCCCAAGAAAGGCAGAGAGAAATTTGTGCATGATCTACATAGCACGCATCCTGGTATTGTCATGATGAAAGCCATTGCCAGGTCTCATGTATGGTGGCCTGGAATTGACTCTGATCTGGAATCATGTGTGCATCAGTGCAACACTTGCATGCAGCTTAGTAAAGCACCAGCGGAATCGCCGCTGAGTCTGTGGTCGTGGCCGTCCAAACCATGGTCCAGGATCCACATCGACTTTGCAGGTCCCTTCCTGGGAAAGATGTTCTTAGTTGTGGTGGATGCTTAGTTCAAGTGGATAGAGTGTACAATTATGTCATCCAGCACATCCACAGCTACCATTGAGCCTTCGTGTCACGTTTGCTACGCATGGTCTGCCTGACATCGTTGTAGGCAACAATGGATCTTGCTTCACCAGTATGGAGTTTCAAGAGTTCATGAAACTCAATGGTATCAAACCTGTGAGGTCAGCACCATTCAAACCCGCATCTAATGGACAAGCAGTGCGTGTGGTCCAAACCATCAAGCAGAGTATGAAACATGTAACTCAAGGTTCACTGCAAACTCACTTGTCATGCTGAAATAAAAGCCACCACAAATAAACTTTCCAAACCAATTTTATCCATATATGCATCCAATATTACATCAGCAAACCAACTAATCGCCCTTGTGCATTCCCCTCGAAACTGTCTTGCCTTTGTCTATCCTACTGATCTCACGAAGTGCTCTCCCGTGGCTGCAGCATGCCTGCTGGAACTTTTGGTGGGGGACACTGCAGGTGGCCTTGCAGGACAACCTCAAGGAGCTGGTGGCTGGGAGTGTGGAATCGAGTGACTGTTTTATCTTCACTCTCCTCTCCTCTCCTCTTCCTCTTCTTGGTCAACCAATGGCTGAGCAGGCTGGATTTCTTGGGTGTTTGAAATGAGGAAGGCACAAGGGTAGGGTTGTGCAGCTTGTGGGATGAGGGTAAGAATGAGGACAATATATGAAGATTCTGGCATTTGTATTCTTTCAGCCTCACTGCTGGCCATGTCCCTGCCAAGAATGGCCAGCACCATCTCCTCCAAGGGGCTGAGATGAAGCATGGAATGTGAGGTGTGCCTTGTGTTTGGTAGAGATTGTTGGTAGGTGAGTGATGGGGTGGGGGTCAGGGGGAGGCGGGGGGAGGGGAGGTAATGCATTGAGCAATAAATGCTAGTGGTGCAGTTGCTAGGAAAATGCATTCACTGACCTTGACCACTCATCTAAAGTCATGAAACTTCTTTGGGCACTGGAGCCAGGTCCTGAGGGTGACACTGCTGGCACTGACTGCCTTGGTGATCTGGGCCAGATCATTTTTTCTGGAGGGCGCCTGGCCCTCCGTGATAGAGGACCTCTCTTCCAGTGTTTACCCTCTGCACAAAGCTCGAGTACTGCGCCCGAGACCCTAAGTGCCCTTTCCCTGGCCTGTTGAGCAATTTGTATTCGTGCTGAAGCACTTTTACCATTTTTGATCAGCAGAAGACAGCTCACCTTTAAGAGGTGCAGACTACCTTTAAGCGGCGCAGGCTAGCTTTAAGCTTGTCAGCTGCACGTTCAGTGCTGGGCTGTGGGCTACAATCATTATAATTAGCAGGCAACACAAAGTTGAAATGCTGCCTGATCTCCTCTGAACGGGCATGGGCATATCGCACATCGGGTGCACGCGTCCATTTTCCAGCGCTATCGAATTTCACCGATATTTTTTTAAAGGATGAAGCCGGTCTTATTTACTGGAAAGAGATTTGGCCCCAGTAACTGACTTTATCATCATCATAGACAGTCCCTCAAAATTGGGAAAGACTTGCTTCCACTCTAAAAGTGAGTTCTCAGGTGACTGTACCGTCCATAGAAACATAGAAACATAGAAAATAGGTGCAGGAGTAGGCCATTCGGCCCTTCGAGCCTGCACCACCATTCAATATGATCATGGCTGATCATGCAACTTCAGTACCCCATTCCTGCTTTCTTTCCCTAACCCTTGATCCCTTTAGCCGTAAGGGCCACATCTAACTCCCTTTTGAATATATCTAACGAACTGGCCTCAACAACGTTCTGTGGTAGAGAATTCCACAGGTTCACAATTCTCTGGGTGAAGAAGTTTCTCCTCATCTCGGTCCTACATGGCTTACCCCTTATCCTTAGACTGTGACCCCTGATTCTGGACTTCCCCAACATCGGAACATTCTTCCTGCATCTAAATTATCCAATCCCATCAGAATTTTATATGTTTCTATGAGATCCCCTCTTATTCTTCTAAATTCCAGTGAATATAAGCCTAGTCGATCCAGTCTTTCTTCATATGTCAGTCCTGCCATCCTGGAAATCAGTCTGGTGAACCTTCGCTGCACTTCCTCAATAGTAAGAATGTCCTTCCTCAGATTAGGAAACCAAAACTGCACACAATACTCAAGGTGTGATCTCACCAAGGCTCTGTACAACTGCAGTAAGACCTCCCTGCTCCTATACTCAAATCCCCTAGCTATGAAGGCCAGCATGCCATTTGCTTTCTTTATTGCCTGCTGTACCTGTATGCCTACCTTCAATGTCTGATGTACCATGACACCCAGGTCTCGTTGCACCTCCCCTTTTACTAATCAGTCACTATTCAGATAATAATCCGCCTTCCTGTTTTTGCCACCAAAGTAGATAACCTCACATTTATCCACATTATACTGCATCTGCCATGCATTTGCCCACTCACCTAACCTGTCCAAGTCCCCCTGCAGCCTCCTAGCATCCTCCTCACAGCTCACACTGCCACCCAGCTTAGTGTCATCTGAAAACTTGGAGATATTACATTCAATTCCTTCATCTAAATCATAAATGTATATTGTAAAGAGCTGGGGTCCCAGCACTGAGCCCTGTGGCACCCCACTAGTCACTGCCTGCCATTCTGAAAAGGACCCGTTTATTCCCACTCTTTGCTTCCTGTCTGCCAACTAGTTCTCTATCCATGTCAATACATTACCCCCAATACCATGTGCCTTAATTTTGCACATTAATCTCTTGTGTGGGACCTTGTCAAAGGCCTTTTGAAAGTCCAAATACACCACATCAACTGGTTCTCCCTTATCCACTCGACTAGTTACATCCTCAAAAAACTCTAGAAGATTTGTCAAGCATGATTTCCCTTTCAAAAATCCATCTGCTTTCGAAATGCACTGCTATTACATCTTTAATAATTAATTCCAGCATTTTCCCCATCACCGATGTCAGGCTGACCGGTCTATAATTCCCTGTTTTCTTTCTCCCTCCTTTTTTAAAAAGTGGGGTTACATTAGCTACCCTCCAATCCATAGGAACTGAACTAGAGTCCATGGAATGTTGGAAAATGACCACCAATGCATCTACTATTTCTAGGGCCACTTCCTTAAGTATTCTGGGATGCAGACTATCAGGCCCTGGGGATTTTTCGGCCTTCAATCCCTTCAATTTTACTAACACCATTTCCTGACTAATAAGGATTTTCCTCAGTTCCCCCTTTCTCGCTAGACCCTCAGTCCCCGAGTATTTTCGGGAGGTTATTCGTGTCTTCCTTAGTGAAGACAGAACCAAAGTATTTGTTCAATTGATGTGCCATTTCCTTGTTCCCCATTAGTAATTCACCTGATTCTGACTGCAAGGGACCTACATTAGTCTTCACTAATCTTTTTCTCTTCACATATCTATAGAAGCTTTTGCAGTCAGTTTTTATGTTCACTGCAAGCTTACTCTCATACTCTATTTTCCCGCTCCTAATTAAACCCTTAGTCCTCCTCTGCTGAATTCTAAATTTCTCCCAGTCCTCAGGTTTGCTGCTTTTCTGGCCAATTTATATGCTTCTTTCTTGGGTTTAACATTTTCCCTAATTTCCCTTGTTAGCCACGATTGAGCCACCTTCCCTTTTTTATTCTTACGCCACACAGGGATGTACAATTGTTGTAGTTCATCCATGTGATTTTTAAATGTCTGCCATTGCCTTTCCACCGTCAACCCTTTAAGTATCATTCGCCAGTCTATCCTAGCCAATTCACGTCTCATACCGTCGCAGTTTCCTTTCTTTAAGTTCAGGACCCTAGTCTCTGAATCAATTGTGTTACTCTCCATCTTAATGAAGAATTCTACCATATTATGGTCACTCTTTCCCAAGTGGCCCTGCACCACCAGATTGCTAATGAATCCTCTCTCGTTACACAAGGCCCAGTCTAGGATGGCCTGCTCTCTAGTTGGTTCCTCGACATATTGGTCTAGAAAACCATCCCTGATACACTCCAGGAAATCCTCCTCCACAGTATTGCTACCAGTTTGGTTAGCCCAATCAATATGTAGGTTAAAGTCACCCATGATAACTGCTGTACCCTTATTGCACGCGTCCCTAATTTCCTGTTTGATGCCATCCCCAATCTTCCTACTACTGTTTGGTGGTCTGTACACAACTCCCACTAACCTTTTCTGCCCTTTGGTGTTTCGCAGCTCTACCCATATAGATTCCACATCATCCAAGCTAATGTCCTTCCTTACTATTGCATTAATCTCCTCTTTAACTAGTAACGCTACCCCACCTTCTTTTCCTTCCTGTCTGTCCTTCCTGAATATTGAATACCCCTGGATGTTGAGTTGCCAGCCTTGGTTACCTTGGAACCATGTCTCAGTAATCCCAATTGCATCATATCCGCAGTCAATTCATCCACCTTATTGCAAATGCTCCTCGCATTGAGATTCATAGCCTTCAGGCTTGTTTTTTTTAACACTCTTTGTTCTTTTAGAATTATGTTGTAATGTGGCCCATTTTGATTTTTGCCCTTGATTTCTCCGCCCTCCACTCTTGCTTTTCTCCTTCCTACCTTTTTCTTCTGCCCCCTTTTTACTTCCCTCTGTCTCCCTGCATAGATTCCCATCCCCCAATACTGGAATTACAGTCTCTGTCACAGGTGCGACAGCCAGTCATTGGAGGAAAGGGTGGATATGGAGTCTGGTTTGCTACACACTCCTTCCGCTGTCTGCAAAATTGTTTTCTGCATGCTCTCGGCGACGAGACTTGAGGCACTCAGCGCCCTCCCGGATGCTCTTCCTCCACTTAGGGCAGTCTTGGGCCAGGGATTCCCCAGTTCCAGTGGAGATGTCGCACTTTGTCAAGGAGGCTTTGAGGGTGTCCTTGAAACGTTTGCTCTATCCACCTGGGGCTCGCTTGCCGTGTAGGAGTTCCGAGTAGAGCGCTTGCTTTGGGAGTCTTGTGTCGGGCATGCGGATGATGTGGCCTGCCCAAAGGAACTGGTCGAGTGTGGTCAGTGCTTCGATGCTGGGGAGCTTGGACTGATCGCGAACACTGACGGTGCATCTATCCTCCCAGGGGATTTTCAGAATCTTGCGGAGGCAACGCTGATGGTACTTCTCCAGCGCTTTGAGGCGTCTACTGTATATGGTCCACGTCTCTGAGTCATATAGGAGGATGGGTATCACTACTATACCCTCTAGACCATAAGCTTTGTGCCAAATTTGAGGTCCTAATCTTCAAACACTCTCTTCCTCAGGCGACCAAAGGCTGCTTTGGCACACTGGAGGCGGTGTTGGACCTCGTCGTCGATGTTTGCTCTAGCTGATAGTAGGCTCCCGAGGTATGGGAAATGGTCCACATTGTCCAAGGCCGTGCCATGGTTTGGATGACCGGGGGCAGTGCTGTGTGGCGGGGTCGGTTGGAGAAGGACCTTTGTCTTGCAGATGTTTGGTGTAAGGCCCATGGTTTCGTACACCTTGGTGAAGATGTTGACAATGGCTTGGAGTTCGGCCTCTGTGTGCGCAGACGCAAGCGTCATCCACATACTGTAGTTCGATGACAGAGGATGGGACGACCTTCGATCTAGCCTGGAGGCGACGATTGTTGAGCAGGTTCCCATTGGTTCTATAGTTTAGTTCCACTCCAGCGGGGAGCTTGTTGAGAGTGAAATGGAGCATTGCAGCGAGGAAGATCGAGAAGAGCGATGGTGCAGCCCTGCTTGACCCCAGTCCGCACGTGGATTGGGTCAGTGGTGGATCTGTTGGTCAGAATCATGGCTTGCATGTCATCGTAGAGCAGACGGAGGATGGTGACAAACTGTTGGGCGGCAGCCAAAATGGAGAAGGTGGCAGGTACACCTTCTGGAAAGGCAAACCAGAAGAAGATCCCCGCCTCCATAAAGTTGGCTTTGCCATCAAGAACAAGCTGGTCGGCCGCCTCAGTAACTCTCTCTGTGGGATAAGCGAACGTCTCATGACTCTCCAGTTCACCCTATCCCGCAACCAGTGTGCCACAGTTATCAGCGCGTACACCCCAACACTCGACGCGAAAGATAAGGCCAAAGAGGAATTCCATTCCAGCCTCGAACAATCCCTGTCCTGAGTCCTTACGGATGACAAACTGATCCTCCTCGGCAACTTCAATGCCAGAGTCGGTAAGGACACAGACCTCTGGGGAGGCGTGATCAGCAGAGAGGGGCTAGCAAAAACTAACCAACGGTAACCTGCTCATGACAAAATGCCTAGAACACGACCCCGTCAACTGACTTTAATTGATGTTTTAACTAACATGACATTCTATTAAAACTGAAGTACGGGAAATGATAGTAACTTCCCAAAGTGATACTTTATCACATCTGGTGATGGTTAATGTATGATAACATCACCTGGAAAGCTTTACACCAGAACTAGGGTAAACTAAGGAGACAAGCAAGCAATTTAATTTATTCAGTGCAATTCGCATCCTCAGGATATCCTAACGCACTGCACAGGCAATGAATTATTTTTGACATATAGTCACTGTTGTTTTGTAGGCAAAGGCACCAAGCCAATTACACACAGCAAAGCCCTTCAAACAGCAATGAGATGAACTATCAGTTCATCTGTTTTGGTGCTGGTTGTTGGGGGATGAATGTTGGCTCAGGGAACTCCCTGTTCTTCAATGAAAAAGTGCCACCTGATCTTTTCTGCCTATCTGAATATGCAGACAAGATCCTGGTTTAACATCTCTACCAAAGCACCTTTAACCATGCACAATCCCTCGGTACTGCATTTAAGTGTCTGCCTAGATTATATACTTGAGTGCTATCAGTTGAGCCAAGCTGACAATTAAAATAGCCAGTATTTGCACTGGGATACGGAGATTCCATATCAGATTGCACCATCTAATAACACATTACAATTTTGTACAAGCCAATCAACTTTCTGTGCAGTTGGCATGAAATACATGTGAAACAGATGGAGATCAATAATAAGTAAAACACATTTACTAAACAAAGCATTGAATCATTCAATCGACAAGGAGGAAAAAATCAGTTAAAGAGGGAATCAAGGGAGCTAAGAGGCGGGTAAATAAAGTTGAGGTACAGATCATCCATGGTCTAATTGAATGGCGGAGCAGGTTCGAGGGGCCGAATGGCCTACTGTTCCTATGGTCCTATATGTTTCTACCTGGTTATGTGAGACAAGAGTGTTTCTCTTCAGCTGACTGTTTTTGAGTATGTTTTGTGGGAATACAAAAGGATTAATAAGACACTGCAGCTAAAAGTATTCCAGTTAACCTTTTGATTTCAGCATAACTATTTCTTTTCGGCTAAAAGCCATTCAATTCAGTGCAAGCATTTTATTCCAGTAAAGTTCAAAAGGTTTAACAGGAGTAAGTGCAATAACCGAGGCAGATTTCTTATTCACCCAAAAGCGCCTGCAATCTTTATGTGTGGCAATTTGTTCTGTACAGTACATGTCATTTTCAGAAAATTGGCTATCATCTGTAAAGAGACTGAAGCCCATTTCAGGTGATAAATTCTGAGGGATCTCTATACTTTATGGTTACATCGAACTGCTGGTGCTCACTGATAGTGAATGATCTGTGCTAAAGTGGAATGACGGCAAACAAATTAGCTCTTAATTATCTGTGACTGGTTGATATGCTCCTTTGCGTTCATTACTGTGTGATTATTAAATGCTGTTAATCTGCTAAATTTGGAGTCATATTTGGGGCTGCAATACTTGTTAATCTTAACAACCTCTTATAAATCTTCTCTCGGCCTTCCCTGCTCCAGTGGAAATAGTCCCAGTATCTCAAGTCCTTTCTCACAACTATATATCCCCAGCCCTGGCATCATCGTGGTGAATCTAAACTATTTGCTTTCCATGGCTTTGATGTTGTTTCTAGAATGGGGAGCTCAAAACTGTCCACAGTGCTTTACCATAGCTTAACCCATCTTAAGTAGTTGAGACCTCAAAATAGGAAACTTACAGATGAGGAAGACTATTCGTCCCATTTAAAACAACCCTAACCAAGGAGCTATAGGGAGGGAGGAACTTAATACAGTCACTATCACTAAAGAAGTAGTACTCGGTAAAATAATGGGACTGAAAGCGGATAAGTACCTGGACCTGATGGCTTACATCCTAGGGTCTTAAAAGAAGTGGCTGCAGAGATAGAGGACACATTGGTTGTAATCTAGCAAAATTCCCTGGATTCTTGGGCGGTCCCAGCAGATTGGAAAACTGAAAATGTAACGCACCTATTTTAAAAAGGAAGCAGACAAAAAGCAGGAAACTTAGAAACATAGAAACATAGAAAATAGGTGCAGGTGTAGGCCATTCGGCCCTTCGAGCCTGCACTGCCATTCAATGAGTTCATGGCTGAACATGCAACTTCAGTACCTCATTCCTGCTTTCTCGCCATATCCCTTGATCCCCCTAGTAGTAAGGACTACATCTAACTCCTTTTTGAATATATTTAGTGAATTGGCCTCAACAACTTTCTGTGGTAGAGAATTCCACAGGTTCACCACTCTCTGGGTGAAGAAGTTTCTCCTTATCTCGGCCCTAAATGGCTTACCCCTTATCCTTAGACTGTGACCCCTGGTTCTGGACTTCCCCAACATTGGGAACATTCTTCCTGCATCTAACCTGTCTAAACCCATCAGAATTTTAAACGTTTCTATGGAAACTATAGACAAGTTAGCCTAACATCTGTGGTTGGTAAAATGCTGGAGTCTATTACTAAGGAAGCAGTAGTGGGACATTTGGAGAAGCATAATTCAATCAAGCAGAGTCAGCATGGTTTTATGAAAGGGAAATCATGTTTGACAAATTTGCTGGAGTTCTTTGAGGATGTAACGAGTAGGATGGATAAGGGGGGACCAGTGGATGTGGTGTATTTGGATTTCCAGAAGGCATTCGATAAGGTGCCACATAAAAGGTTATTGCACAAGATTAAAGTTCACGGGATTGGGGGTTATATATTAGCATGGATAGAGGATTGGCTAACTAACAGAAAACAGAGAGTCGGGATAAATGGGTCATTTTCCGGTTGGCAAACAGTAACTAGTGGGGTGCCACAGGGATCGGTGCTGGGGCCTCAACTATTTACAATCCATATTAATGACATGGATGAAGGGACAGAGTGTAATGTAGCCTCATTTGCTGATGATACAAAGATGGATGCAAAAGCAAATTGTGAGGAGGACACAAAAAATCTGCAAAGGGATATAGACAGGCTAAGTGAGTGGGCAAAAATTTGGCAGATGGAGTATAATGTGGGAAAATGTGAGGTTATCCACTTTGGCAGAAAAAATAGAAAAGAAAATTGTAATTTAAATGGAGAAAAATTGAAAAGTGCTGCTGATGGCTCCTTGAAACACAAGTATGCACGTACAGAAAGTAATTAGGAAGGCAAATGGAATGTTGGCCTTTATTGCAAGGGGGATAAAGTATAAAAGCAGAGAAATCCTGCTACCACTATACGGGGTATTGGTGAGGCCACACCTGGAGTACTGCGTACAGTTTTGGTTTTTGATCTCAGTATTTAAGGAAGGATATACTTACATTGGAGGCAGTTCAGAGAAGGTTCAAAAGGTTGATTCTGGAGATGAGGGGGTTGACTTATGAAGATAGGTTGAGTAGGTTGGGCCTATACTCATTGTTGAGAAGACTGAGAGGTGATCTTATCGAAACATATAAGATAATTAGGGGGTCGACAAGGTGGATGCAGAGAGGATATTTCCACTCATAGGGGAAACTAGAACTAGGGGACATAGTCTCAAAATAAGGGGCAGCCCATTTAAAACTGAGATGAGGAGGAATTTCTTCTCTCAGAGGGTTGTAAATCTGTGGAATTCTCTGCCCCAGAGAGCTGTGGAGGCTGGGTCATTGAATATATTTAAGGCGGAGATAGACAGATTTTTGAGCGATAAGGAAATAAAGGGTTATGGGGAGCGGGCAGGGAAGTGGAGCTGAGTCCATGATCGGACCAGCCATGATCTTATTGAATGGTGGAGCAGGCTCAAGGGGCCAAATTGCCTACTCCTGCTCCTATTTCTTATGTTCTTATGTTCTACATCACCCCCCCCCCCCCGATTTCTGGATCCACTTGTTTCTTAAATTATTCCATGGTTTTTGCCCTATCACTGTTTTCAGAAGTTCATGCCAAACGTTTCTCACTCTCTGCCTGAAGAACCTACTGATAGCAGACCTAAAGTTGCCTTTTATTAATTTGAAACTGTGTCCCCTTCTCCTACTCCCACTGTTTAATTTAAAGTAGGATTCTTGATTAATCCTTTCTGTAGCAAATACTCCTGTACCATATTTTAGACCTCTCTGAGATCTTCTCTCGAATGCCTCCTTTCCAGACTGTAAAGCCCATCCTCCAGTCTCTCCTCATTCCTCAGAACCTTGACACTAAGGATAAGCTTTGTGGCTCCTCTTTGCACTCCCTTCAGTTGCTTGAATGTCTATCTTGTTTCTTGGCCACCGGGACTGGCCACTGTACTCAAAGTGTGGTCTGACCAGTATATAACTTCCTCTTACTTGTACAAATATTCTACTGTTTTGGTAATGTAGTTCACCTTTCTGTTGACTTGTTGATTGCTGCTTCAAGTTTACTTTCAACTTCATCTGTCGCTATTTCAGCACCATTCATGGAGTGCATGTGTTGGCATTTTTCCTTCCTATGTGCAATACTTTACACTTGTCTCCACTAAATTTTATCTGTCATTGTTCAGCCCACTCACATATTTTATTTAGTTTGTTCTGTCTGCCTCCTTCGATTCCACTGTTCGATTCCTCTGGGTTTGGTTAGGAACAGGAATGGTCCCAATACTGGGGTACTTCTTCCACCTGGTACCTCGTTCCTTCCCCCCTTCCCCACACCCTGGCATTACTCCGTTAACGAGTACCCAATGGTTTCTACACTTTATCCATTCCTAAGTTGTGCCCCTTCCAGTTTTATTTATTATTGCCAGTTTGTGCAGATATATATTTGTTATCTCGTGAAAGCACTAACTGCTGCTACGTTACAGTTTTCTCAGCACTGGGCAGTGGCCAGTCTTCATGTGTGGTCTTGACTCTGTAAATGCTGGAAAATTATTTGACCATGAAGAGCGTTACAGTCAAACCAAATACCGCCCACCGCTCCCACCAGCACATGTACATATTCCAGGAGCGGGAATACTTTCTGGTTTCTCCTCACTAGATTAAGGATCCCTGCAGAACAAAGATGGGACATGGGACTCTACTGATCCGTGTGACTCCGTATAATGGTGGATGGTGCCAGCACTATTTCTAAATATCTCTTCCAGTTTGTGTGGGATTGATCAGAGTAAACCAGGGGTGTACTGAGTATAAGTCCAGATTTTAACTCCAGGTGGAGTCCCCATTCAGGCCCAAGATAAAATTACAGTCAAGTTTCAATAATGTCATCGGGCCGCAACATGTATATGTAAAGATCATCATGATAGGTGGTCCCTCGTATCGAGGATGACTTGCTTCCATGTCAAAAAGAGATGCGTTCACAGGTGTTTCAATGAAGGACCTAATATTCCAGATCCCGAACTACATTCTGAAGGGTGGAAGATGCCTGTGCGTGGATTTTTTTAACATGTGGTGGCCGTTGCACACCAGCCACCACACGGGCTGAACAGAGTTAGATCTTGGTCCAGTGGCAAGGATTAACCAAGATGACTGGAGACCAGCTCTGCTGCACGGGCCTAGTGCGCACACAATCGCAGTGTGGGCTGGCCCGTGCTGCCTCTGGGCCCTCGGCTCTTCTGGCCCCAAACTCCCGCCTCTCCCGGGCCCCGATTGTGTTGCTCCACGATCACTCGCCGTTCCTGCGCCCTGACTTCGCCGCTCCTGATGTACCTGCCTGTGTTCCAATCAGCGACTTGGACCTTGATGACGTCCAATCCAGTAGCCCTCTTTGCTGCCGTCGCCCTCCTGCACCAGCTCGCACCGTATCTTGCAGCGGTATGCCACCACACTGCTCCAGGCCGTCGCTCACCTTTTATGCGATATGTAAAGAAGGACCCTATTGGCTCAGGAGGGCAGGTTAAAATTGCAGATGTTGTGATCATGGTGGCTTTTGGACAGGTAAGAGCCAGGGCAATTTTAATCGCATACCTGCCAGGGTTCTGCTGAGCGAATAGGGTTATAAATGCCCCCCCACCGCCCACCCCCCATGGTTTTTGTTTTTGTATCTTTACACTTGGAGAACAGTATGAAGTAGTGGAAGGGTCGGAGGCCGATTAATGTGAATGTTCCATAACTATCCTTAAACCAGCTGATAGGGTGGTTAATCGTGTACAGCGGGATGGTTTTATGCTCTCCCACTACCCATATGATGAGAGGTGGGGGATGGGGGATATTCATCAAGAAGGTAAGGAAAATAAACCTTTTATTGTGGACAGTACATCCATTACCATGGAATCGAATACTAACACCAGATCCACAATATCTGTGTTTACACGTGCCGGATATTGGTGTAAAGGAATATGAAGCTCAGAGTCTATTATTCCGCAGAGTTTAGGGATGGCACACACACATCTGGCTTTGAGCAGATGGTCTGGTTTATCAGAAAACTTCATGGAAGTTTCCAAGATATAATTGGACACCAATTAATGGCAGGAAGTCTGCTTATCTTTGTAAATAACAGTTAAGAAAATTGTAGGAAGCTGTAGTTTGGAATAGTGAGAGATCTCAGAATAAGATTTTTTAGTGGGCCAATAAACCAACATTCTACTATTTTTCATTAAGAAGGACTTTAAAAATACTCAATTCTTCCACTCATTTCTGGGTCTTCTAATGACAAGGTTTTTGATGACCTTTCATCAGGAGCAAGGAATCGTTTAGAATTCAGGCCACTTTCCGATCATTTTCCCCTCCTACTTTGTCTCTGTTCGAGATTTGGCAAAAGGTGTCCATTCTACGAGGAATGTCATACTAATATAAAACTGACAGTTGCAGACACGACAATCCGAGTTAGCTTGTGACACTTTCACTTTCTTGATTATTAGAAATTATTTATGACTTTCCCACATCCAACGTTGGGTGTTACGGAGTGGATTTCGTGGACTTGAATCCACCACACATAGTTACACTATCTCTCACAGAGGTTATCTTTATTTAACCACTAACACACACACGGATTAAATAAGAGACACGACTAGACCTGTCCTGAAGTCTTCCAGTGACAGGTGGCCAAACCGACGATCACCCGAAGTCTGTTGACTCTTTAGACTGTATTAATTCTTATATTCTTGTATTCTTTGCCTCCACATTTCCTTCGTACTTCTCACATGCACATCTCATGTGTTTTAGCCATCAGTAAAGTTCTTTTTGTTGTTAGGGATGTTTAAACAGGTTTACCCTTCAGGTTCTGTGAGTACTTTACTTTTCTGGTTTAATATAAAAGGTTTATCAATCTGGCCAAACACAAATGAGTTAATGAGAAGGACAAGATCCCGAAGCAATTGTTATTCAAGAACGCGAGAACAATTCTTCGAAACGCAGCGTGTGGTATTAATCAGTGTCATGTTCTGTGTTCTTTCAAGAGAGAACAGTTCACTTAAGTGCATTACAGAACCTTGTGTGTGGGCTCAATAATATAGTATTGATTTTTTAGCTTTAATACTTATTCTTTGCGTAACTATAGCAACCAACTTTACTTTTTGTTGTTGTTTGTGTTCGAGGAAATGGTGTTTTGAAGGTTGATTTAAACTTTTGAATTAAACCCGTAATTGATTTTCGGAAGCTAATTACCTTCCCTGACCCTGCCCTACGTTATCCGAGATAACCATACAGTCTGGCCGATCCTGCAGAAACCAGGCATGCGGCACTTGCCCGCTGTCTTCCTGCGGGGTGAAATTTTAACCTGCTAGGCTCCCAGCGCAATGGCAGCTCTGCTACAGCACGACCAATGCTGCAGGACCAGAAGTGGCAAGAGCCGTGTTAAAGATGGGAACAACTGTTCAACGGAAAGCTTCCAACCAAGCCCTTCAGCAGGTAAATCCTGGGCCTGAAATGGAAATAAAGAAAGACTTGGATTTATATAGCGCCTTTCATAAGAAATAAGAACGTAAGAAATAGAAGCAGGAGTTGGCTATTTGGCCCCTCGAGCCTGCTCCGCCATTCAATAAGGTCATGGCTGATCTGATCTTGGCCCCAACTCCACTTCCCTACCCGCTCCCCATAATCCTTGACTTCCTTTCACGACCACTGGACGTCTCAAAGCACTTTACAGCCAATGTACTTTTGGAATGTAGTCACTGTTGTAATGTAGGAAATGCGACCTCCAGCAAGCTCCCACAAACAGCACTGTGATGATGACCAGATAATCTGTTTTTTTGTTATGTTGATTGAGGGATAAATATTGGCCAGGACACCGGGGATAACTCCCCTGCTCTTCTTTGAAATAGTGCCACAGGATGTTTTACGTCCAGTTGAGAGGGCAGACGGGGCCTTGATTTAACGTCTCATCCGAAAGACGGAACCTCCGACAGTGCAGCGCTCCCTCAGCACCGCACTGGAGTGTCAGCCTAGATTTATGTGTTCAAGTCCCTGGAATTGGACCTTCTGACTCAGAGGCGAGACTGATACCCAATGAGCCACAGGAGGGAGAGGAGGATATTACATCATCCATCAGTGCCTTCAATGGGGCTAACCCAGGGACACCCGCTCGGCTTGGCCTGGTGGTACCTGGGAGCAGTGAGAACAGGGCCAAATGGTAGGAAAATTCTCTGAGAGCTCGGGTCCCGCCTTCCCACAGGCATTTACATCGGGCAGCGGAGGGGATAGCCAGCAGCGGGGACGGAGGGGGGGATCGGGCAGCAGAGGGGGCAGCCAGCGGCGAGGCTGGTGGGGACGGAGAGGGGGAAATTAAGATGGAGGCAGCGGTGATAGGCCTTGCCTCCCAAGTTTCCCAGCTATTTCCGTTGCTATCGTGTCCAAGTTGAGGCAGGATTGCGGAGGGTAATCTGGTTCCACATCTGGTGTGGAACACACAAAAAACTAACCAATTGTTTACTTCAAGTGAAATATTCCAATTGAGGACCATTGAGTCAGTGGTTTACAAGTTTGATCTTCAATTTTAAATACAGTTTATAATAATACACTGTGAAGCAACATTTATACACAGATGTGAAATGATCGAATGGGCAGAAGGGAGTGGCCACTGCTGAGCTCCGTGTGTACCCGCTCCCAACCCCCCACCCCCCAGCGCCCTCCACACGGCAGGTGGCTACAAACATCAAATACTATTGTTAATGGGCAGCGGTGACACAATGCATCGCTTGTATGGTGCAACATTGATCTTCTTCTATAGACTGCATGGCTAATGCAATTCCACTTGCTCGCAGAGTAATGAGATCAAGCCCATAAAATACTATGAAGTACTGATTTTCTCATTACATGTTCTGGACAGGCCCCTTGCTTGAAAACAAAACAAAACAATTAAGTCACCATCTGTAGCCTGAATACAATTAGGTGGGCAGGTATCTTGCAAAGCAACATTACTCCTTTAAAATAATATGCAGGAAGGTCTGAGTAGTTGCTTTTTTAGCAACCGGGTAATGAGCTAATGAGGGTGCCCTCATGCTGGGTAATCTTTTCCAAGTCAATTACTAGGAATGGATTCTGCAGACTATGCTATGAGATATCAATCTGTGTCAATATGATGTCTCCTGTCTGGGAACTGACTGTAGCATTGTTCAGTAAGACAGAGTGTTGGCCAATGTAGGCAGTGTGATACAGTAGCCTGACACAGGCGCATCAACTGTGCTAGCTTTTCTCAGGCAGGCCCCTAGGAACACAAATATTCCACAGTGATGCTCAGACATAGGACTGAGTGTAAACTGCTAAAGCAAACTTTGGAGGAGGGAGTTGCATGAGATTTTTTCTGTTTGTTCTCAGGATGTGGGCATCACTGGCAAGGCCGGCATTTATTGCCCATCCCTAATTGCCCTTGAGAAGGTGGTGGTGAGCCGCCACCTTGAACCGCTGCAGTCCGTGTGGTGAAGGTGCTCCCACAGTGCTGTTAGGGAGGGTGTTCCAGGATTTTGACCCAGTGACGATGAAGGAACGGTGATATATTTCCAAATCAGGATGGTGTGTGACTTGGAGGGGAACGTGGAGATTATGGTGTTCCCGTGTGCCTGCTGCCCTTGTCCTTCTAGATAGTAGAGGTTTGGGAGGTGCTGCCGAAGAAGCCTTGGCGAGTTGCTGCAGTGCAACTTGTAGATGGTACACACTGCAGCCACGGTGCGCCGGTGGTGGAGGGAGTGAAAGTTTAGGGTGGTGGATGGGGTGCTGATCAAGTGGGCTGCTTTGTCCTGGATGGTGTCGAGCTCCTCAAGTGTTGTTGGAGCTGCACTCATCCAGGGAAATGGAGAATATTCCATCACACTCCTGACTTGTAGATGGTGGAAAGGCTTTGGGGAGTCATGAGGTGAGACACTCGTCACAGAATACCCAGCCTTTGACCTGCTCTTGTTGCCACAGTATTTATGTGGCTGGTCCAGTTAAGTTTCTGGTCAATGGTGACCCCCAGGATGCTGATGGTGGGGGATTTCGGCGATGGTAATGCCATTGAACGTCATGGGGCGGTGGTTAGACTCTCGCTTGTTAGACTTAGTCATTGCCTGCCATTTGTGTGGCGCGAATGTTTCTTGCCACTTATCAGCTCAAGCCTTGCTGCATGAGCGCATGGATTGCTCCATTAACTGAGGAGTTCCGAATGGCACTGAACACTGTGCAATCATCAGCGAACATCCCCATTTCTGACCTTATGATAGAGGGAAGGTCATTAATGAAGCAGCTAAAGATGGTTGAACATAGAACACTGCCCTGAGGAACTCCTGCAGCGATGTCCTGGGGCTGAGATGATTGACCTCCAACAACTGTAACCATCTTCCTTTGTGCTCGGTATGACTCCAACCAATGGAGAGTTTCCCCCCTGATTCCCATTGATTTCAGTTTTACTGGGGCTCCTTGATGCCACACTCAGCAGCAGCCAAGTTCAAGGCACCGTGGGTGGCTCTGCTGCACAGGAGGGCAGGAAAAAGAGTGGGAAAGCGATAGTGATAGGGGATTCAATAGTAAGGGGAATAGACAGGCGTTTCTGCGGCCGCAACCGAGACTCCAGGATGGTATGTTGCCTCCCTGGTGCAAGGGTCAAGGATGTCTCGGAACGGGTGCAGGACATTCTGAAAAGGGAGGGTGAACAGCCAGTTGTCGTGGTGCACATTGGTATCAACGAAATAGGTAAAAAACAGGATGAGGTCCTACAAGACGAATTTAAGGAGCTAGGAGCTAAATTAAAAAGTAGGACCTCAAAAGTAGTAATCTCGGGATTGCTACCAGTGCCACGTGCTAGTCAGAGTAGGAATCGCAGGATAGCTCAGATGAATACGTGGCTTGACCAGTGGTGCAGCAGGGAGGGATTCAAATTCCTGGGGCATTGGAACCGGTTCTGGGAGAGGTGGGACCAGTACAAACCGGACGGTCTGCATCTAGGCAGGACTGGAACCAATGTCCCAGGAGGAGTGTTTGCTAGTGCTGTTGAGGAGGAGTTAAACTAATATGGCAGGGGGATGGGAACCAATGCAGGGAGACAGAGGGAAACAAAATGGAGTCAGAAGCAAAAGACAGAAAGGAGAATAGTAAAAGTGGAGGACAGAGAAACCCAAGGCAAAAAACAAAAAGAACCACTTTGCAGCAACATTCTAAAAGGTCTAAGTGTGTTAAAAAGGCAAGACTGAAGGCTCTGTGCCTCAATGCGAGGAGTATTCGGAATAAGGTGGACGAATTAACTGCGCAGACAGCAGTTAACGGATACGATGTGATTGGCATCACGGAGACATGGCTCCAGGGTGACCAAGGCTGGGAACTCAACATCCAAGGGTACTCAACATTTAGGAAGGATAGGCAGAAAGGAAAAGGAGGCGGGGTGGCATTGCTGGTGAAAGAGGAAATTAATGCAATTGTAAGGAAAGACATTAGCTTGGATGATGTGGAATCGGTAAGGGTGGAGCTACGGAATACCAAGGGGCAGAAAACGCTAGTGGGAGTTGTGTACAGACCTCCAAACAGTGGTCGTGATGTTGGGGAGGGCATCAAACAGGAAATTAGGGGTGCATGCAATAAAGGTGCAGCAGTTATCAAGAGTGACTTTAATATGCACATAGATTGGGCTAACCAAACTGGAAGCAATACGGTGGAGGAGGATTTCCTGGATTGCATAAGGGATGGTTTTCTAGACCAATATGTCGAGGAACCAACTAGGAGGGAGGCCATCTTAGACTGGGTGTTGTATAATGAGAGAGGATTAATTAGCAATCTCGTTGTGCGAGGCCCCTTGTGGAAGAGTGACCATAATATGGTGGAATTCTACATTAGGATCGAGAATGAAACAGTTAATTCAGAGACCATGGTCCAGAACTTAAAGAAGGGTAACTTTGAAGGTATGAGGCGTGAATTGGCTAGGATAGATTGGCGAATGATACTTAAGGGGTTGACACTGGATGGGCAATGGCAGACATTTAGAGACTGCATGGATGAACTACAACAATTGTACATCCCTGTCTGGTGTAAAAATAAAAAAGGGAAGGTGGCTCAACCGTGGCTATCAAGGGAAATCAGGGATAGTATTAAAGCCAAGGAAGTGGCATACAAATTGGCCAGAAATAGCAGCGAACCCGGGGACTGGGAGAAATTTAGAACTCAGCAAAGGAGGACAAAGGGTTTGATTAGGGCAGGGAAAATAGAGTACGAGAGGAAGCTTGCAGTGAACATTAAGACGGATTGCAAAAGCTTCTATACATATGTAAAGAGAAAAAGGTTAGTAAAGACAAACGTAGGTCCCCTGCAGTCAGAATCAGGGGAAGTCATAACGGGGAACAAAGAAATGGCAGACCAATTGAACAAGTACTTTGGTTCGGTATTCACTAAGGAGGACACAAACAACCTTCCGGATATAAAAGGGGTCAGAGGGTCTAGTGAGAAGGAGGAACTGAGGGAAATCCTTATTAGTCAGGAAATTGTGTTGGGGAAATTGATGGGATTGAAGGCCGATAAATCCCCAGGGCATGATGGTCTGTATCCCACAGTACTTAAGGAGGTGGCCTTGGAAATAGCGGATGCATTGACAGTCATTTTCCAACATTCCATAGACTCTGGATCAGTTCCTATGGAGTGGAGGGTAGCCAATGTAACCCCACTTTTTAAAAAAAGGAGGGAGAGAGAAAACAGGGAATTATAGACCGGTCAGCCTGACATCGGTAGTGGGTAAAATGATGGAATCAATTATTAAGGATGTCATAGCAGCGCATTTGGAAAGAGGTGACATGATAGGTCCAAGTCAGCATGGATTTGTGAAAGGGAAATCATGCTTGACAAATCTTCTGGAATTTTTTGAGGATGTTTCCAGTAGAGTGGACAAGGGAGAACCAGTTGATGTGGTGTATTTGGACTTTCAGAAGGCTTTCAACAAGGTCCCACACAAGAGATTAATGTGCAAAGTTAAAGCACATGGGATTGGGGGTAGTGTGCTGACGTGGATTGAGAACTGGTTGTCAGACAGGAAGCAAAGAGTAGGAGTAAATGGGTACTTTTCAGAATGGCAGGCAGTGACTAGTGGGGTACCGCAAGGTTCTGTGCTGGGGCCCCAGCTGTTTACATTGTTCATTAATGATTTAGACGAGGGGATTAAATGTAGTATCTCCAAATTTGTGGATGATACTAAGTTGGGTGGCAGTGTGAGCTGCAAGGAGGGTGCTATGAGGCTGCAGAGTGACTTGGATAGGTTAGGTGAGTGGGCAAATGCATGGCAGATGAAGTATAATGTGGATAAATGTGAGGTTATCCACTTTGGTGGTAAAAACAGAGAGACAGACTATTATCTGAATGGTGACAGATTAGGAAAAGGGGAGGTGCAACGAGACCTGGGTGTCATAGTACATCAGTCATTGAAAGTTGGCATGCAGCAGGTGGTTAAGAAAGCAAATGGCATGTTGGCCTTCAAAGCGAGGGGATTTGAGTACAGGGGCAGGGAGGTGTTACTACAGTTGTACAGGGCCTTGGTGAGGCCACACCTGGAGTATTGTGTACAGTTTTGGTCTCTTAACTTGAGGAAGGACATTCTTGCTATTGAGGGAGTGCAGCGAAGGTTCACCAGACTGATTTCCGGGATGGCGGGACTGACATATCAAGAAAGACTGGATCAACTGGGCTTGTATTCACTGGAGTTCAGAAGAATGAGAGGGGACCTCATAGAAACGTTTAAAATTTTGACGGGTTTAGACAGGTTAGATGCAGGAAGAATATTCCCAATGTTGGGGAAGTCCAGAACCAGGGGACACAGTCTAAGGATAAGGGGGAAGCCATTTAGGACTGAGATGAGGAGAAACTTCTTCACCCAGAGAGTGGTGAACCTGTGGAATTCTCTACCACAGAAAATTGTTGAGGCCAATTCACTAAATATATTCAAAATGGAGTTATATGTAGTCCTTACTACTAGGGGGATCAAGGTGTATGGTGAGAAAGCAGGAATGGGGTACTGAAGTTGCATGTTCAGCCATGAACTCATTGAATGGCGGTGCAGGCTAGAAGGGCCAAATGGCCTCCTCCTGCACCTATTTTCTATGTTTCTATGTTTCTATGTTTCTCAGTCAAATGCTGTCTTGATGTCAAGGGCAGTCGCTCTCACTTCACCTCTGGAATTCAGCTCTTTTGTTTGGACCAAGGTTATAATGAAGTCTGCAGCTGAGTGGTTCTGGGGAGCCCAAACTGGTTATTGGTGAGCAAGTGCCGCTTGACAGCACTGTCAACAACACCTTCCATCACTGCTGATGATTGAGAATAGACTGATGAGGCGGTAATTGGCCGGATTGGATTTGTGGACAGGACATACCTGGGCAGTTTGCCACATTGTCGGGTAGATTCCAATGTTGTAGCTGTACTGGAAAAGCTTGGCTAGAGACGCTGTTAGTTCTGGAGCACAAGATTGATAGAATCTAAACATGGATAATCTTATGTGTACTGGTATCTGCCTCAAATATAAACTGAAAGTGCTGGAAATACTCAGCTGGTCAGACAGCAAATGTGGACAGAGAAAATTTTCATAATGAGAGAAACAAAAAGTTTCTCTCTCCACAGATGCTGTCTGACCAGTTAAGCATTTCCAGCATTTTCTGTTTATATTTCAGATTTCCAGCATCTGCAGTATTAATATTAGTATTGTTTAGCCTTTTGTATTATTATCTGCCTCAATATTCTTTTGACACCTAGGTGAAAAGTTCAAGTACACCAGGGTTCAAAGGATTAGGCGAACAGATTAGATAAACCAAAAAGTAGTGGTTAGTGAATAATTAGCTTGGGTTTTATAAGCCTGTAGATTAGAGAAGAAAAGAAAAGATGAGGGAAGTAAGGATCACCATGATTTTGAAGTGCAGGGAAAGAATGAGTTTGAGTATGGGACAGTGAAATGAATCTTGATTCTTTGATTCACATATACTTGATAAATTCTGTGCTGTAAATTGGTTCTGCCAAAATGTAAACCCACTTCTGATTTGAAAGCACTTTAGTGAAAGTAAACAGTGAGCGGATATAGGGCTGCATCTATTAAGTTCTCTTCTCGCTTGCCTCTTAGAATCACAGAGTTTTACAACACAGAAAGCTCATTACGCCTGTGCCAGCTCTCTGAAAAAGCTATCCACTTTGACACATTCCCATGTCCTTTCCCCATATCCCTCTTGATTGCCTACAATACCACACTTGTCTTTGAAACTTGGTATGTGGCACTGTGTATTGTGCAGTTACCATTACAGGCCTTTGGAAATAGTGAATATATCCAGCACAAAGTGGGATAAAGATGTTTAGACAAAATTAATCTTGAGAATAGAACATTTTATTCAACCTCAAAACTAATATTTATGTTTTTAATATTTAATGGACAAATCATTTCACCCATTTTGAAATGTTTGAAAAATATTATGAATTTAATAGAATTTATAACCTTTGAACTCGATCTGTAATGAAAGAGGGATGTATTGGGAGTTAATTGAACAGGTTGACCCAGGATTTAGAAGTTATTTGCCTTTCACAACCACCGGACATCTCAAAGCGCTTTACAGCCAATTAAGTACTTTTTGGAGTGTAGTCAGTGTTACAATGTAGGAAACACGGCTGCCAATTTGTGCACAGCAAGGTCCCAAAAACAACAATGTGATGATGGCCAGATAATCTGTTTTATTTTAGTGAGGCTGATTGAGGGATAAATATTGGCCAGGACACCAGGGACAACTCTCCTGCTCTTCTTTGAAATAGTGCCATAGGATCTTTTACATCCACCTGAGGGAGCAGACAGGGTCTCGGCTTAATATCTCAATTTAAAGATGGCACTGAAAGTGCGGCACTCCCTCAGCATGGCACTGGAGGGTCAGCCGAGATTTTTTGTGCTCAAGTCTCTGGAGTGGGACTTGAACCTGCAACTTTCTGACTCCGAGGTAAAAGTGCTGCCCACTGAGCCATGGCTGACAGAAATGAGTCCAGGACCTATGGCTCTAAGTTATGAAGACAGCCTTGCAGACCTCACCTTGGTTTTATTGGAGAACAGATTGAGTGGCCACATGGAGCAGGTCGTTTTGTTGACGTTGTAAGCCATAGTTAAGTGTTATGTAAGCAAGCCAGTTAACTTGGACTGTGAATGTAGAACTGGTTCAAAATTAACAAGCCACAAGCAAAACTAGAGAAACTGGAGGTGAAGTTGGACTTGTGCGGAATGTGAAACGGGCGGTATCACTTTTGCGGCCCTACACGCCCAATATTCAGTGCTATTGAAGTCAGTGGAAGTAAATATCGGGTGGGAATATAATGGGAAACGTATGTAATACCCCCTATTTTGCATCTCTGTGCATGTCCAATTTCACCCTCTAGAATTCCCCCTCTCCCCAGCAGTGAATATGGAACCAAACACCTTGGAAAAGTATTTAATACTGTGCTTCATCAAAAAGGAGCTGGATAAATATCTGGTTAAAACAGGACTGAAGGTTATAAAAGGTAGGTACAGATGATTTAATACTCCATGCAATATCATGATTCCTGTGCTAGTGGGACTGAGGAATTGTCCCCATCAATGGAAATCAGTTGTGGAAACGGATAAATATTCTGTACTTTTAATTTTGGAAGTTAAATTATGCAGAATAGTTCCTCGTAACATTAAATAAACTGAGTGGTGTCTGTGATAGGGTAGACTGTGCATGGCCTGTGAAAGGCTTGATGGGCTGAATGCTTCTGTAGGTTAACTCTTCAGTTTCTTTGGTACTTTCCGCTCTTGATGGTACCAATGATTGATTAGGTCATGGTCCTGAGCACCTCTTGACACCCAGTTATGGTGAAAAAGGGTATTCAGAGGTCAGGGAAAGCCCACCTACCCATTCTGTTGGTTGGGAAGGAGGTATATTTGAATATGTTGTGTGGCATTGAGGTGTAACTAAAGAAGCGCTAGTATTAACTGAGCATGGGAAACGGCACTTTAACAAATCAGTCATCATGACCTTTCTTGGTCTCTGTCAACTGTATACCACCCATTACAGATACTCTGTAAGACAGCTTCTTATCTTGGAAGACTTTATTGAAAAATGACAGAGCCCCTTTTACATCGTGGCTGAATCCCTATAAATGCACTGTTTGTTTTCCTAGTAACGTTGGATACTTTGTGAAATGAAATTGAACTGTAAAATCAGTATTTATGTAGCCCATTGACAAGCATTTGTACTCGAGGCAATTTTAATTATCCTCTTTTAATTTGGACACTAAACAGTATCACTGAAAAAGGCACAAGATTCCCAAACCAGTAAAATCAGGTGAAAACTCTGGTACCATCTCATGTGCTGACGTCAGTGCAGGTTGAGAGGTAGGCAGGCTTAAGTCAGTCTTTGGGTTAAAGCTATTGAAAATCACATTGCTGCAAATCCAATGATATACACAGAATTTAAATTTTAAGCATTCATTTTGAATCCTAGTTGTGTCCTTCAAATGCCTTTTATATTCTCTTGAAGTTATTTATCTGTTTTGTTCTTAATTTTTCCCATATAAAGGCAAACAGAAATTGGTTTGTCAAATGCAAACATGCAAACTCAAGATCTAATGATTATCGATTGACTCAAGGTGGTTGTATATCACGGTGTACACCATCTTCCATAAGTTCCCTGAGCCCTGCTGCATTGCTGTGTGTGGTGGGCAGCGTTCCCCGTGAGCTGCGCTTTGTTCTGCCTGGCCTATTTTGTTTAATATGCGCAGTCCATTTAAATTTCTGCGCATGCGCAGTATTCACCGTGCGAAAGCTGGTGTGCGGTCCGTTCAGATTACTGCGTGGCTGCGCGTGCGCACATCTTAACGGGAACATTGGTGGCGGGCGGAGAACCCAACTGCTATTCTGGTCCTATGTTGATCATGTCCCAAATCCTGGGGTTGGGGGTCACTTACATTAAGAGGGCAGCCGCCCGTACCACTTTAGGCACTCTCTGAGCGTTTTCCTTGTGGGGAACCAAGAATATCGAAGTGGCACCTTGCCGCTCCCTCATGGAGGGCATCCAAAGATAGCAACGTTTATTTTAAATTACACATTGAGTGCATTGCTAATGCTTTTGGTGAAGCGGTAATCTTCCTTGGCTCACTTAGAGCCTGGTTGGTATCCATACTGAATGAGCACTGGGCCCCTACTTAAATGGACTGTATCATGCAGATATACTCCCCCTCGCTGCAGGAAAGGCAGGTTTTCTGGGTGGCTGATGTCATCCTCACAGTGCCATCTCTTTTCAGTGATGTTACAAAGGAAGTGGGCCAGGCACTAGAAGTCGTTCCCCCTCGTAGGATTACACAGGATATACAGCACAGAAACAGGCCATTCGGCCCAACCTGTCCATGTCGATGTTTATGCTCCACTCGAGCCTTCTCCCCTCTTTCCTCATCTAAATTTATCTGCATAACTCTCTATTCCCTTCTCCTTCATACGCTTGTCCAGCCTCCCCTTAAATGCATCAATACTATTCGCTTCCACCCCTCCCTGTGGCAGCGAGTTCCACATTCCCACCACTCTTTGGGTAAAGAGGTTTCTTCTGAATTCCCCATTGGATTTCTTGGTGACTATCTTATATTGATGGCCCCTATTTATGCTCTTCCCTGTCATGTATGTATGTTTGGAGTTACTAACCACCAGGTGGCGCCACTGTAAGAGATCATTGGGCTGTACGCACGTGTGTATGGCTCAGGTATACAAGCCGTCATGTAATGTAATCACTTTGGGCCCTAATAAAGCAGAGCCAGGTTTGCGCCTGTGTTAGTTTACAGTATTCAATCTATTGAGTTATTACATACATAGCATTCCCCACAAGTGGAAACATTCTCTTTGTATGCACTCTATAAAAACTTTCATAATTTTAAAGGCCTCTATTAGGTCACCCCTCAGCCTTTTTTCAAGAGAAATGAAACCCAGCCTGTTCATCCTTTCCTGATATGTATACCCTTGCATTTTCTGGTATCATGCTTTTAAATCTTCTCTGCTCCCTCTCCAGTGCCTCTATATCCTTTTTATAATATGGTGACCAGAACTGCACGCAGTAGTCTAAGTGTAGTCTAACCAAGGTTCGATACAGGTTTAGCATAACCTCACTACTTTTTAATCCTATCCCTCTATAAATAAACCCAAGTTTCAGCTCGAGTTGCTCCTATTTTTTTGGAGCAACTAGTTTAGTATGGAGTATCTTAGAAATCGCAATTCTCGGCATTTAGTTTGCTCCAGTTCTAGATAGTTAGAATAGTTTCATTTTAGTACAGTTTTTTTTCAAAAGTGGGCGTTACCAGCCACTTATGCCTATTTTGCAAGCTTAAGCAGCGAAAAGTTACTCCAAACTAACTTAGAACGGAGTAAGTGTTGATTTTTGATCAGAAAAACCTTGCCTACAATTTATAAATTAGGTGCAGGTAGCGAGTGGGTGGCTGGCTGGGGGGGAGGGAAGTTAGGGGATTTTACAAACCATTAAACACTTCACTTTTACCAATAAAGAGCCATCATCAATAATAAATGATAAATAAATCAATAAATCAACCAATAAATTCATTCAGTCAAAAAAATAAAAAAATTAAAAATTAAACAAATAATAAAAAATTAAAATTCAATCAATAAATAAAAAATTAAAAGTTTCTACTCACCTACTGCAGCACCTGGAGCTCTCCAACAGCCTGCTGGTCGGGCGGGCCCCGCCACCGAAGAGCTGCAGTTCGGGCGCCCACCACCAGGGAGGAGTTCGGGCGGGCCCCACCACTGAGGAGGTGCTGGTTGGGCAGGTCCCACCACTGAGGAGGTGTTTGGGTGGGGCCCACCACTGAAGAGCTGCAGTTCGGGCGGGCCCCACCACTGAGGAGGTGCTGGTTGGGCAGGTCCCACCACTGAGGAGGTGTTTGGGTGGGGCCCACCACTGAAGAGGTGCTGGTTGGGCAGGTCCCACCACTGAGGAGGTGTTTGGGTGGGGCCCACCACTGAAGAGGTGCTGGTTGGGCAGGTCCCACCACCAGGGAGGAGTTCGGGCATGGCCCACCACTGAGGAGGTGCTGGTTGGGTGGGGCCCACCACTGAGGAGGTGCTGGTTGGGCAGGTCCCACCACTGAGGAGGTGTTTGGGTGGGGCCCACCACTGAAGAGCTGCAGTTCGGGCGGGCCCCACCACCAGGGAGGAGTTCGGGTATGGCCCACCACCGAAGAGGTGCTGATCGGGTGGGCCCCGCCGCCGAGGAGATAAGGGCAGGCAGGCCACTCGGCCCAGGATAGGGGCGATGTGCCTTCGGCCAGGGATAGGGTAGTCCAGAGACAGGACGCGCTGGGAGGGCCAGGAGCTACTACACACGCGCGCAGACTCCACTGCACACGCGCGCAGATGCCGGCACTCTTTTCGGCGCAGGGCAGTAGCTCCATCCCCAGCTGCTTGTGTTGCACTACGTTGACTGTGAAACAGGCCTGCTGGACTCGGAGAATCGCAAGGTAGGTTTTAGGCGCTATTTTTATTCTAAAAAATAGGCGGGCCTTTCGGAGTGCGCCATTCTGGGAGGACATCCGAAACTTGGGCCCATAGAGTGGAAATATACTCTCTGCATCCACCTTGTCGCATCCATGCATTATCTTATATGTTTGTAATAAATAATGGTGACCAAGACTAAATTCCAGCCCTTCTGTCTAACCTACGTCCTCATTCACCACTCCCAGGCCCAGCAATTTTGAGGCCCAAGTCCATGAGGACATAAGAAATAGGAGCAGGAGTAGGCCACTTGGCCCCTCGAGCCTGCTCCGCCATTCAATAAAATCATGGCTGATCTGATCATGGACTCAGCTCCACTTCGTTGCCCACTCCCCATAACCCTTCACTTTCTTATCACTCAAGAATCTGTCTATCTCTGCCTTAAATATATTCAATGACCCAGCCTCCACAGCTCTCTGGGGCAGAGAATTCCACAGATTTACAACCCTCTGAGAGAAGAAATTCCTCCTCATCTCAGTTTTAAATGGGCGGCCCCTTATTTTGAGACTATGTCCCCTAGTTTTAGTTTCCCCTATGAGTGGAAATATCCTCTCTGCATCCACCTTGTCGAGTCCCCGCATTATCTTATATGTTTCGATAAGATCACATCTCACTCTTCTGAACTCCAAAGAGCCCAACCTACTCAACCTATCTTCATAAGTCAACCCCCTCATCTCCGGAATCAACCTAGTGAACCTTCTCTGAACAGCCTCCAATGCAAGAATATCCTTCCTTAAATACGGAGACCAAAACTGTATGCAGTACTCTACGTGTGGCCTCAATAATGCCCTGTACAGTTGTAGCAGGACTTCTCTGCTTTTATACTCTATCCCACTTGCAATAAAGGCCAACATTCCATTTGCCTTCCTGATTACTTGCTGTACCTGCATACTAACTTTTTGTATTTCATGCACAAGGACCCCCAGGTCATTCTGTACTGCAGCACTTTGCAATTTTTCTCCATTTAAATTATAATTTGCTTTTCTATTTCTTTCTGCCAAAATGGATAAACTCACATTTTCACACATTATACTCCATTTCCAATTTTTTGCCCACTCACTTAACCTGTCTATATCCCTTTGCAGATTTCTTATGTCCTCCTCACAATTTGCTTTCCCACCCATCTTTGTATCATCAGTAAACTTGGCTACATTACACTCGGTCCCTTCATCCAAGTCATTAATAATAGTAAATAGTTGAGGACCCAGCATTGATCCCTGCGGCACCCCACTAGTTATTGTTTGCCAACCGGAAAATGACCCATTTATCCCGACTCTGATTTCTGTTCATTAGCCAATCCTCTATCCATGCTAATATATTACCCCCAATCCCGTGAACTTTTGTCCTGGCTGTTTATTACTTGGTCAGTATAATCCCTTGCATTTGGCCATCAGTCTGGAGTTTGCTGAGCATTCTCAATCAGATAACTGAGGAAACCATTTCATCTCTCTGTTTGTTTTGTGTGTGCAACCAGTACGGAGATTATTTAATGACTGGGCAGCTTTGAATCAGCATTCGAGATGATTAAGGAGGTTGATTCCCATTAATCAATAAAAGACCTGGGAATTCCTCTAATAGTTTAGTAGGTAAATGCACCACCTAGTGTGCTATTGAGCCAACAAACAAACCTCTAATTGCCTGGCTTCCTACCTGATCTGTGCTGAGTTGTCAGACTGCCATTGAAGTCACTGTTAGAATTGGCTAATTGCTTCGCAAGGGAAGGGAAACATCAGCCAGGGGCCCTGATTCTGATTGCTCTCTGCTAACCCAGAACTTCTCATTCAGGGCCACTTTTCCTTCTTCAGCAATGCCTGTGAATGAGTGTAGGGAGGGGAAGGGGATGGACTGGGCAGTGGACATTGCCATAATCATGTCACACCCCACCCCCGTAACTGGTCAACAGAGGTTGTGCAACTCTGGGCATGACTAATGCTCATGTGTCTCCTTTCTCATCTCTAAAGTTGAAGCAACTTGCTGCAACACATCATCCCTGGTGTAATGTATTTGCTTCATGGGTTC